>NC_081850.1:40752272-42077720 GCF_963259705.1 Myotis daubentonii
AGTAGCCGTCCTCTGTCCGAAGCATCCATAGTACGCCAGGGCGAGCCAATCTGAAAAGCCTGTCGTGCAGCCTTCACTGCTTTGTTAACATCCTCCTGCAAGTCAAAGGCCATTCAATTCAGCAGGTTAAACATATTAGCAAATCTGGTGGCAATCTACACTAATAAAAGATAAAGATGCAAATTGACTGTACCTTCACTATGCCTTAAGCCACGCCCACCAGCCAATCAGAGCGGCTATATGCAAATTAACCCAACCAAGATGGCAGCCAGCAGGGACGGAGCTGGAGCAAGCAGGAGGCTTGGGTTGCCCCTGGCGATGGAGGAAGCCAAGCTTCCCTCCCGCCCGCCCTGGCCGGCTCTGAGCTTCTCTCAAGTCTACAAAGTTTCAATTACAGAAGGTAAATAAATCCCAGAATAAAAAAGAAAAAAGAAAAAAAGGAGAGGCTGGGAACTTCCATTGCCGGCAGGCTTGGCCAGCCTGAAAACGGTCCTCAGCCCCTCATCCAGACTGGCTAGGCACCCCAGTAGGGACCCCCCACCCTAAAGGGGGTGTGGCCAGCCTGAAAACAGCCATCAGCCCCTCACCCAGGCTGGCCAAACCTCCATGGGGTGAGGGTCCCCACTGGGGGGGTTTGACCAGCCTGCAAAAAGCCATCAGCCCCTCACCCAGGCTGGCCAGGCACCCCAGTGGGGACCCCCACCCTGAAGGGGCTGTGACCAGCTGCAAACACCCATCAGCCCCTCACCCAGGCTGGCCAGGCACCCCAGCGGGACCCCCACCCTGATCCAGGACACCTTTCAGGGCAAACCAGCCAGTCCCCACCCATGCACCAGGCCTCTATCCTATATAATAAAAGGGTAATATGCAAATTGACCCTAACAGCAGAACAACTGAGAATGATTGGTCACTATGACACACACTGACCACCAGGGGGCAGACGCTCAATGCAGGAGCTTCCCCCTGGTATTCAGTGTGCTCCCACAGGGGGAGCTCTGCTCAGCCACAGCCAGGCTGATGGCTGCCAGTACAGCGGTGGTAGTGGGAGCCTCTCCCGCCTCCTCAGCAGCGCTAAGGATGTCCGACTGCAGCTTAGGCCTGCTCCCCGCTGGCAAGTAGACATCCCCCGAGGGCTCCCGGGCTGCCAGAGGGATGTCTGATTGCCAGCTTAGGCCCAATCCCCTGGAGAGCGGACCTAAGCCAGCAGGTGATCATCCCCCGAGGGGTCCAAGACTGCAAGAGGGCACAGGCTGGGCTGAGGGACCCCCCCCCCTCGAGTGCACAAATTTTTGTGCACTGGGCCTCTAGTCTATATATATAAAAGCCTAAGCGACTGTTCAACTGTTCGACTGGTAGCTTTGATGCTTCCACCAGGTGGAAGACGCTCAACACACAGGCATGGAAACATGGAACAGACTGATGAATCTCAGAAGGAAGTGGGGAGGGTGGGAAGAGATTAACCAAAGATCTTATATGCATACTAGAAGCTCAGTGCACAGATTCGTGCACTAGTGTGGCCCCTTTGCCTGGCCTGCTGGGATCAGGCCGAAACCGGCAGTCTGACATCCCCTGAGGGGTCGCAGACTGCAAGAAGGTGCCAGGCTGAGAACCCCATTGATGCATGAATCCATGCACTGGGCCTCTAGTAACGCTATAAAACAGACTAAGGTGCCTCACAAGCAGCCCCAGAGTGTTTTCATCAGCTCAAAGTCTATCACATTGTATCAACTTCTGTACATTGGAATTATACCTGCTGCCTGATCTTTAGAATGATGAGTTCCCCACATATAGTTCATGCTTGATTTTGTAGGGCATAAATATTATAATATTTTAAGAGTTGCTATCATTTGAGTACTTGCCCTATGTCAAGGAAGGTTCTAATTACCTCACGCAAATTAACTCATTTCATTCTCAATAATTTTTATGAAACAATTATGTTCCCCATTTTACAGATGAAGAAACTGAAGCAAAGAGAGAGAGTTGCCAAAGGTACATCGCTAAAAGTGGCCAAACTGAGTTTTACATGGAGACTGCCTGACTGTAGAGCCTTTGCTCTTCACAAGGTCTCACAGTGCTTTGGTGGCTTGGTTGCCCAGAGCTCCAGGAAAAGTTCAAGATCTAAAATGGTGATTATCCCCTTTAATCTCTGGGACTCTACGGTCTGTGTGTTCTCTCAAGAAGAACCTATTAAACCAGGGGTGGGGAACCTTTTTTCTGCCAAGGGCCATTTGCATATTTATAACATCATTTGCAGGCCATACAAAATTATCAACTTAAAAATTATCCTGCTATATTTGGTCCAACATTTAATTAACTTACCGCTAATGCCTTGGCAGGGCCAGACCAAATGATTTTGAGGGCCTTATAAGCCCCCAGGCCAGACATTCCCCAACCCTGTATTGAAGGGTGAATACGAACTTTATTTTGCAGTTGAAGAGGAAGCTTTATAAACATATTGCTCATTCCTTTTGTGCAGCAGAGAAAAGGCATACAGGTATACAGGTAGTGAAGATGGCATAGAGAGGGTCGTATGTGACAACTGCTCATTTCCCACTCTCATTTCTCAACTGGGTACAAAAAGATCCTTTTGAATCCCTAAGTATGTAAATAGTTAATTTCTTTTCTTTCTCTTTCTCTTCCTCTCTCTCCACCCTCCCTCTTTCTTTCTTCCTTTCTTTTTGAAAACAAAACAAAACAAAACAAAACAATTGCATTACTTCAAGCAAATAAGTAATGCCACATCCAACCTAGCCTCCTCGCCTTCACCCACATTGCCTTCACTCTCATTCGTATTTTCTGACCTGGGTTTAATATTCCTGTTCCTTCCTAGTCCACCTCGTTACACACTTTTCCACAGCCACTCCATTCCCTACAGGTTCCAGTTCATACCTCTTCTGAGCTTCTACCAGAATATACAAACTACAAAGTCTCCACCTCTGCCATTACCACTTCATGTGTTTCTTTTTTTTTTCCTTTTCTCCATCAAACCAGTTGTAAACACCTTAAAAACATAGATTGTTTTTTGTTTGTTTTTTTGTATATAGGGCTGGCCACTACATGGAGCTACATAAGCTCCACAATCATAGCTATGTTTCTGGCCAACAGGTTGCATCTTTCTGCAAGAGACATAATTTTTTGAGAATCTGAGGGGGAAATTATTCTACATTAAAAATTATTTATTAATTTTATATATAGAGAGAAATAATCAATTTGCTGTTTCACTTATTTTTGCATTCATTGGTTGATTGTTGTATGTGTACTGACTGGGAATCGAACCCACAACCTTCATGTTATAGGGATGATGCCCTAACCAACTGAGAAACCTGGCCAGGGCCCTATTTCCACATTTTTTAAAGTTTCCCACAATTAAATTAAACCTCATTCAAAGATGGCATTACCCCCTTGAGAGGCATGGACTTCAAATTAATATCTCCTGCTTTAGGCTATATTCAATTAAGAAGCCTAAACTTATACGCTTGCAAATTAAAATAAAAATAAACAATTTTTGCAGTATTTATCACCACACTAAGATGATTTGGGGTGAGAGGGAAATTTTAGAAGTGTAATCTGGTCTGATTAAGATGATATTTACAGAGTACAAGCAAACATTCTTTCACTATTCTACATCATACAGTTGTATATCTCAGGGTCTAACCTGAGAGAATGATGAGTATTTATAATAAAATATATGCATTACTACTTTCCCTTCCTGAGAAACATATATACCGTCCTATTTTAGGTATTCAGTTCATCACAGTGATTGCTTATATCTGGACATTGTTTTATGCCATAGACTCTAACCTTTTCCAAGTTATATTTGGAGGGCACTGTTGAAAAAATGAAAAAGGAAACCACAAGAACCTGAAATTGCCAGCATGATATGTGGACACCACAGCTTATAAAATATATGCTGTGACATGTTTAAACAGGTCTCTGTGACACAGCTTTCATTTAGACCCTTCTGCTCAGTGTCCTGCCATCAGCCTTAGCCAAATATGGTTTCTGGTAGACATTCTGGCCTCTCAGAGGGACATGGAAAAATCTTGCTTTAAGACAAGTAACTCTGCCATAAGGAAAATACATCCCTGGAAAATGATGCTATAAATAAGGATGTTCTTTTGGTCATGTCCTTTGAATCATGCTCTACTTTTCTCACATCTTATATTTTATCTTGTAGGAACAGAAATAAAGTAATGGTAGTAAAGTAACATGTAGGTTTGAAACAAAATAACCCATACGTGTGAACACTGGTTCCTCACATATTAGCTATGTAAGCTTTGAGTCATCCATCCATCATCCATCCATCCCTCCATCCATCCAACCATATAAAGATCTGCTAAATTCTCTATTCTGTAGCATTCTTATCATCAGGCTGCTAATGATAAAATGCTGATGTAAAGAGATTGCTGTTTTGAAAATTCCAACAGACTGGGAGAAATATACAACAGAGCAAGCACTGCAATATATTGCAAAATGTAAAAAATATGCTGAAGTGAAATGTATTGTGATGTGACTTTACTAAGCTTTAGTTTTCTTATCTTTGAAATGGGGATGTTACCTCACAGAGTTGTTTTGAAGATTAAATAAGGTAACACTTGAATCACATTTTCTATGTAACACACATTATGTTAACAGTTCATTAAATGGGAGCAATTGCTACTGTAGTTGTAGCAGTCAAAACAACCTTAAAAGAACTCTCAGCAGTTGTAATATATTTTAATCCTTCCTTTCAGCTTTCACCGTTCTGTATTATTTTAGGCCATTATTCTCTCATATTGTTGCTAGCCTTTACAAATCCATTCATTCTCTTCTCTCCCCATATGGCCTTGCCTGTTTCTACCTGGCTAATCTTCTGCAAATATTTTTATCTTATCACCTTCCTTTTCATACATTTGCAACGGCCCTTCTTTTGCCTATAATCCTAAGGCCAAACTCCTCTTTCTGATGTTCAAGGCCCAATATTTTGGGCCCCACCTCACTTACTCAAACCTCCGTTTACATTTTTTTCTACTTTATCTGGCCCAACGCTTCACCTTTGCTTTTGCAATTCTTGCCTAGAACATTCTACCAGCATACCCCCTTTACCTTCAAAGTCCCATATATTCTTTAAGACCCAGCTGAAATATCACAACCTACCTAAACCCTGGCCAGACTAATCCCGCTTGATAGTTAACCCGTTGTACGCCATAAGCGTCTACACAGGCAAGCGGACCTTCCCCACACACCACGCGAGTCTATAGCCGCAAACCCTGCTATCAACTTTGGTCGCCCAATTTTAAAATCAGACTTGTTAGTGACATCTCTGGGTTTGTAAAGAAAATTATGGTACCTAAATTCATACATACCCCAGTGCATATGGAAGAAATGGGGAAGATTTCCGTTTGGGACACGTGGCAGTTAACTGGTTAAGAGTCTACTGAGCTCTAGGCACTAAAGCTAATACTGCTATAGTTAAGCATCATAGACCCTGTTTTACAAGACAGGAAACACAGCATGAAATCCATTCTACAAAATGTGATCCTATCTCTGACTCCTAAATCCAGTTTTATAGCTGTGCAAGACTATGCTGATAATAATCTCTTTTTGCAGTGAATATATATATTTCTGTCTCTAGTATAAGCTATAACACATTCCTTACTGTTCCATGCCTAAAATCAGCAGTTAATAAATATTTAATAATTTGTTATTTATTTTAACTTACTGTGTTACATTGATTTTTATAAAGATGCTCCTTATATAAATAATTTGCTTATATTGACATGTAAATAATAAATCATATTTTAATTGATTTAATTATATAACAAAACTTTTACATTAAATGAAACTATTAGATATAAAAGTATTCATTTTTTAAAGGCCAGGACTAGCATTTCTTGGATTTTTATTCTAGGGCTAACATTTTTCAAGGTCATAATTTTTTAATTAAGCCGAACACAATTTGGTACATGAAAGTCAAATTTGCTACCATTTTTACTGCACAGGGTTTAAAATGTTCCTTTTTAGAGGGAAGGGGCCAAAGCTCAATGTGTGAACATAACGCAAATGATGATGAAATAGCAAGTGCCTTGTCAACATAGTTACAGAAGGATGACACTCGCAGGCTGTGCATTTCTATGCTGAACTCATTCAGATTTGGAGAAAATAGCTACCCGATCAGTTTCACTTTTACACCTGTCATCGCACTTACTTTAATGGACATTTACTTTTATCCCCAGCAATTATTTGTCACGTCACGCTTTAGTATTAAAAGCGGTTTTCAGTATTAGTCAGTGTAGCCTAAAAGAGCCACTGAAGGGAAAAGAAAACAGTTCCCACCCACATCTGTGCTTTGCTGTGTAACCTCCGTTTGTTCTTGCCCCTCCTCCTTTCTTTATAATGCCATTGAAAGGCAGTATGTAGCCCATTGTTAATTCCCTTCTACTCATCAATTAAATCCTTAAACCCTCTTGGCTCATTATCTGAAAAGTCAGTTCCAGTATGTTAGGTTTACTCTACGTAATTTAGCAGATTTCTACCTTTGGCTAAGCAATGAATGTTAGGAGTTACTATACATTTTTTTTTATCACCAAAATTGTGAAAACAGGAATAATTACTTAAAAAGAAATATTAGTAGTTCATTCTAAAAGAGAATGCGATGACAAGCGTGCTGGATGTTAAGCAAACAGTGGCCAACCATGAGCATTTTATATCATAAACAATTTCACTTGCGTGTCAAGTATCCAGCCAACATGATCAGCACCATGGCCTGATGTGAAGCTTTGCTGGAGGCGAATGAGTGCCCTTGATCTACACTTGCACAGATTTTCTGCTCTCCTATGAGTAGGAGTAGTCGTCAATAAATGCAAAGCAAATAAATGACAAATATTTCTGAAGCTTCAGGTATGATCATCAGTTCCCCTCACTGCACTTGAGGAAGAGAGTAAATTCCACCAACAATGCCAAGAAGACCTCAGATCGCCTGATGAGATTTCCACTGGCACTCCAGGCTCAGGTTTGTTTTACTGGTGAAACGAAACCTGAAAGCCAGTACGTAGCAAAGCAAAATGTCCAGGCCCTAGAGCTAAAGCATCGAGATTCTTTTTCTTTTGTTACTTGCAACCTGCAAACAGCTCTACCGTGTCCCTCGAGTGGCATTTGTACCTCTAGAGCAGTGGTTCTCAACCTTCTGGCCCTTTAAATACAGTTCCTCATGTTGTGACCCAACCATAAAATTACTTTCGTTGCTACTTCATAACTGTAATGTTGCTACTGTTATGAATCGTAATGTAAATATCTGATATGCAGGATGGTCTTAGGCGACCCCTGGTGAAAGGGTCGTTTGACCGCCAAAGGGGTCACGACCCACGGGTTGAGAATGGCTGCTCTAGAGAGAAAGAGTAGACAGCTGTCAAGGGCTCCACTGTGCCCTTACCTAGCTAGACCTTTCTTACTTTTATCACCTCCCGAGTGTTGACAGAGCCACTCAAACCACGAGGCGACATTTGAGGTAATGGAGTTCTGTGCACATCTCTGGAAGTCTCTGATAGAAACTATGCTTCTTCGTTGAATGTGAAGAATAATTTTTTTTTTCTGATTTCTGGGAATGGTTCACAGGACACAGACTTATGGGTCTACTAGAATATGTCACCAGGAGTCATCGTAATGCCGGTGCCTGAGTTTGGTCTTATAACATTTCTTAGAGGGGCAAAGTGATTATCACAGCAGTTTCCAATCATCAATTTTCTTACCTGTCAATGTCCATGCACCTTACTAAATGCGAACACTTGAGAAGAGATACAAGGTGTTAATACCTTAGATCAGGTTCTTAAAGTGTATTCCCCCACCTTGACCCCAGCCAGCAACATCGGCATCACCTGAGAAATGGTCAGAAATACCAATTCTCAGGACAGCAATCTCCCCATTTTACCCAAAAAGGAACAGAAGTTCAAACAAGGTAAATGTAAAAGTGGGACTTCTTACTACAGAAGATGATTTAAACTGGGTCCTGAGGACTGCACTGTGCTGCGGCACAGTGGCAGTGAACAGCACATGTTCGGGGGATGGTACTGAACATGATGAAGCTGAAACTCTTAGGTTAAGGGGGGTGCGGTGGGGGGGGCTGGGATGGAGGCCAGAAACAAGCGTTTGTTTTCCCTCCCACCCCACCTCCGAGACAGGAAAAAGCCCTTGAAGAATTTATGCATGGATAACTCCAGCATATAGAGAAAGTGAACTCTGAAAGCAGTTGACATGTGTCTCCATTCTATTCTGCTTCTACTTCTTAAGCTGTTGACCCCTCTGACTAAACTCTGCACTCTTGCCCCTAAAGGCATGGGTCTTAACTTGTACTGCTAATACTGCAACCTGAGTCCAGGGCCCTCCCTAAACCCAGAGGAGCCCCTCAGGTCTATCGCTACCTTGGAATAGGCCTGCAAGATTGAATACCATGAAATTAGTGATCTCATTGATTGGGAAGAAGGAAATGACAGAATGAAGACTCCACAGGAACATGTGACTGCTACAGTGATAGAATGGGACATGTCATGAATGCTATTATCCTGGGGTTTTGCTGACTACATCTCCCAGTGGTATTTTCATGCAGCAACAAAACATTTTTTTACCGTTTTATAGCTCACATGACAGAGATTTAAATCTTGACCACATCTGGACAATGCAAGACCAGAAAATCATTTCTTTCTTTTTTCTTCTTCTTCTTCATTTTGATTTTTTTTTTTTTACAATATACAAAATAAATCTCAGAAAATCATTTCAAATTAGACTGTGAACTCAAACACTTTTTAAGGTACGTGTTCAGCTAAAAAAAAAATCTGAAGGCTTTTACTCTCTGCACTCCCCAGGCTATTTAATTTACCCTGTGTAATTATTTGTAATAATTACAAGGTAAGGCAGTAGCCTTGCCAGTCACAAGTTCTGGGATCAAAGGACAACATGTGAATGCTGATTTCATCATTTATGAACAATGTCCCCTTGAGTAATTTATTCAACCTTTATATTCTGCTATTACATCATCATTTGTAAACATGAGTAAAAAGAGTACCTTCCCAGAGACTGGCCCCAGAAACCATATTTTCATGACATGTCTACTTGAACTTGAAATGGTGCTTGTGGCTCATGAAAACATGCAAAAAATTTGGCATACAATGAAACTAGTTTTAGGAAACTCACCTGATCTCCTTCTTCTACCTCACAGAGTTTCTCCTCCGTTGCAGGATTAAAGACAGGAAATTTCTTGCCACTCACTGAATTATGCCATTCATTGTTTATGAAGATCTGTAGAGAGGAAGAGAAAATAGACAAACAGGCATTTAAATATTCAGCAAATTTGATTTTTTAAAATTAAATATATTTTTTATTGATTTCAGAGAAGGGAGAGGGAGAGAGACAAATATCAATGATGACAGAGAATCACTGATCAGCTGCCTCCTGTATGGGCCCCACTGAGAGGATTGAGCCCACAACCAGGCATGGGCCCTGACCAGAATCCAACCATGACCTCCTGGTCCATAGGTCGATGTTCAACCACTGAGCCACACCAGCTGGGCTTAACCTCCGTACTCTTGAATAAACAATTTAAAACTGAATTAAAGAACCTAGAAGCCAATAACTACACATTACCGAGACCTATAATATTCTGTACTATGATATTTGTGCACCCATTTAAAATAAATAAACAAGGGGGAGGAGAAGCCTTATTTGCCTGTTGACATCAATATAATTATTCATATGACAAAACAGCATCAATCTATGTATTTGGAGGCATTCAAAAGAACTGTAGTGCTAGCCCTGGAATTGACAAGAAAATGATGTAAGCACGAATACATAAAGGGGATGGGGATGAAAAGCAGTTCAGATGAACAGACTAGATGTGCAAAGACACCTATCTGGAGGTACAGGAAAGATAGATGTATCAAGAAAATTCTTGTTTCTCTGGTAGGGATATGGAATACAGATGAGGACCATGAAATTCCTATTGTCCTTCATGAAGAATAAAAGACACTGGCATCTTATTTCAACTTGAAGCAAAATAAATTGAGATTAAAATACTGACTTGCCCAACGTCTTTTAGAATGAATCAGCATTCTAGCTATCAAACACACATTTTATAGAATCCTGTAATTACTCTTAAAGAGTATTTTCTTTTATGCATCTCTAGCCCTTACCTTTGTATTTTTTCCCCAAGGGATGGCTGGGAAAGACCTTAATCAAAGTGTCCCAAATTCAGCTCACAGTCATCTCTAGCTTTATGCTGCTCTTAACTCAAATTAAGCTCTAAAATGTGCTCAAGTACATTCATATCTCTCTCTCTCTCTCTCTCTCTCTCTCTCTCTCTCTCTCTCTCTCTCTCTCTCTCTCATATATATACTTTCCCTCTCCTGTTAATGAGAAGCACAATTCGTAATCATCCTTTTGGATGACTTTGTTCTATACTATCATAAAGAAACTTACTTACTTTGTTCTCCCTACCGCCCCCCTCCAACTTCTAACTAAAATTTAATTTAATTTTCACCCAGTTATCATAATCTTCTGAAATCAGCCTAGTTCAGATTTTGTCCCCTCCTCAGAACATTTAGGTGGTTCTTGTTTACAAATTCCTTAGCATGATAATAAGGTGGCTTATGACCTCACTTTTCCAACCCTTTGTCCTATTATTTCCTCAGTTTACCTTTGTTTCAGCCTCCTTTTGCTGTCTCAAGTACCATGCCCTTAGGCTCCACACACCTTTTATGCATGCTGTTTCTCAGGTGGAGTTTTACTCTTCTCTTGTACTCATACCTCAACTTGTCCTAAAAATGTCATCAACTCATGAAGATTTTACTAGTTCCACTTGGATTTAACCTCTTTTTTCCCCTCTAACATAGTGTCTTAGTATCCTATTAAATTACTTATTATGTTCTGCTTTGTGTTAAAGTTAGAATCTACATATCAGCTCATCTAATTCCAAACAAAAAAACTAAAGACATCATGGTACTTGCCTAGATTTTTTAGCCAGTCTGCAAAATTTGCATCAAATTCATTTCTAAATTTTTAATTTTCCCTTACTTCTACCCTAAAGATAGTATGACCTCTTTAGACTTTATAGCTTTTAAACTAAGAGCACAAGTCTCACCCTGTCAGAGACATACCCAGAATTCCATCCTTCTACTGTATAATTTCATGAAAAAAACAAATAAAAACGAGATATAGAATTAATTATATTTTGTTGGTCCTGTGGTGTGAATACTTATAAAAACTTTAATATCATCTCTTGTGACCAAATTTAGATATTTTTTTTGCAGCTTGAGCTCTTAAGCTACTTGCAGAGTATAACTTGGCCTTTTTGGGCTCTGAAACTGCCTGAAGTCAGATCCCAACCGCCAACCCCAGGGCTCCCTCCAACACCCCATGCCTCTACTGATTGTACTGTTTGATAAATTGTAGTCCTTGCTTCGTTGTTAAATAATACTCCTTGTACTGTAATTGTGTGATCAAAGAGAGCTCTTGTCTATAGGCCTGGGCCAAAACTAGGACTTGATAAATGGTTAATCATATATTACCCATTGTTCTCACCTCACAACTTCACTTGCTAGATCACTGAGTCACTGAAAGTCCAGTTGCCCCCACCAATCAAAAAGCACATGATGGAAGTTTATGATCTTTTCCCCCAGCAACCCATCTCTTTGATCATCAGCTCCTTGCAACTTTTGCCTTTATAAACCCTGTCCTATCCCCTCCATTTTGGAACATTTTCTTGGTTCATACCAAGGGCTATGTTTCCCAGTTTGCAAATTGTTACCTGAATAAATTCTCTGTACCTTTCTTTAAAAAGATATCTCCAGCCCTAGCCAGTTTGTCTCAGTAGATAGAGCGCCAGCCTGTGGACTGAAGGGTCTTGAGTTTGATTCCGGTTAAGACACATGCCAGGCTTATGGCCTCAATCCCCAGTAGGGGGCGTGCAGGAGGCAGCCAATCAATGATTCTCTCTCATCACTGATGTTTCTCTCTCTCTCCGTCTCACTCCCTCTCTGAAACCAATTTAAAATATATATATGTGTGTGTGTGTGTGTGTGTGTGTGTATGTATATGTGTATATATGTATGTATGTATATATATATATATATATATATCTTCAGCCTGGCCAGTGTTGTACAGTGGTTGAGAATCATGGTTGGATTCTTGGTCAAAGCACATGCCTGGGTTGTGGCTCTATCCCCAGTAGGGGGCATGCAGGAGACAGCCGATCAATGATTCTCTCTCATCATTGATGTTTCTATCTCTCTCTTCCTCTCCCTTCCTCTCTGAAATCAATAAAATATAAAAAATGCACTCTCTCTTTAAAAAAAGATATTTCCAGATTTTGGTTTTCAGATGAAACTTTGCAGCTCATACTTGAGTCCCCCTAGGTCTGTGATAATTTGAAGTTTCAAGTTCTCAATAATACATCTCTTGATGTATTATAGCTTATTTTACTGTTGTATCTAAGCTATGTCTGAAAAACCCAGTTCAAATGAAAGTCAGTGAATGTTTTATAAATGAGAATTAACCTAAAATAAGGACACAAGTTTATCTAGCAGCCTCAGGCAGCTAATGAGACCAACGATGACCCCAAATTACCAGCAACTGCTCTGCATTATTCAGTTTTAACCTTTCATATAGGAGGACGCTGTGAGCTCAACTTTTGTTTGAATTTGTGTTTATATTCACATAATCCAAATGGTCACTTTTTTTTTTCCTCCAGAAAAGTGTTTATCAAGTACTGAGTAAACACCTGTCTCATTATTTGGAAGGTACAAGGGGAAAATGAGAGATGAGTGAGACATGAGGAGGCTCATGATTTATGAAGAGAGTGCATTTATATCAAGATCAGCTGGTAAAGAATTGAAGGTTGTGCAATAAAATCACCAAAGCAGTGCTTTTTAGTTAATAAATTGCAGAGCGGAACTCTGGGCAGAGAGGGACGTGGGCTAGAAGAATGCATCCTTGAGGGGTAGGATTGGATTGGTGGAAAAAGAAAAACAATGAGCAGAGGGAGGGGATGTGCTGAGATATTTGTAACAGTGAGGAGATTAGCCTGGGACCGAGAGCTCCAGTGGAAACAAGTCGGAGATAAGTTCTGACAGTGAAAATGAGGCCAGTTTGTGGTGGATCTTGCTCTCCAAAGGGAGAATTTGGACTCTATTCTGGCTATAATAAAGGAGTGACAGGATCAAATAAGTGTTTTTAGGAAACCTGATTTTAATGTCCCCAGGTGGATTTAAAGTAGAGCAAGCAGAGTCCTGATATTAGTTGAAATCATTTTAACATTCCAGGCTTGGGGACATGAGGCTTTAGAGTACCGTGACATAGCGCTATAGTCTGAAAATTATGAGTTGTATACATTCTCCCCCAAACAGAGGCCTTTCAGCATAACAACAGAACTCAGCACAAATAACGGCATGATCTGGTTGCTATAAAGATCAAGAATTGCATCATTCTTTTCCTTCCTCTGAGCTGTGGAGAATTAATTGGTAGGGTCGGTCTACCTTAATGATTTGGGGGGGGTGTGTGCAATTTTATTGGCTTTACATTTGACATTTGCTTCCATCTAACTGTGAGACCAAATGTTTTTTTAATAATCCTCCTTCCTGTGGTTTTATAAAATAGTTACAGTAGTCCCACTTACCTGCCAGGGATAATTTCCAAGACCCCCAGAGGAAGCTTAAAACTGTGGAGAGTACCAAGCCCTATATATACACTATGTTCTTTTCTATACATACATACATACCCATGATAAAGTTTTATTTATGTTAACCATAGTAAGAGATCAGCAACAACAACTAATAGAATAATTATACGAACACACTGGAATAAAACATATGTGAATGTGGTGTTATTAAGTAGAATAAGGGTTACTTGAATACAAACACTGTGACACTGTAACAGTCGATCTGATAACCCAGTGGGGCCCCGAAGTGACTAACAGGTGGGTGAGCATGTACTAATGGGTGGGGAGTGTCTACAGTGTGGAGATGCTGGACAAAGGGATGGTTTGGGATTGGGGTGGGACAGAGAAGGACTCAGAATGGCATGAAATTTAAAACTTATAAATTGTTTATTTCTGGAATTTTCCATTGAATATTTTTGGATGTGGTTGACAGAGGATAACTGAAATTGCAAAAAACAAAACCATGGATAAAGGAAAAGTACTGTATATGGAAAAATGTAGGTTAACAAATATTTATTACAATGATTATGACACCTATTTAGGCCTGTTGAACTGCACTCTCATTTCCCTCCCTTTGTTCATTTTCTATTTGTTATTTGCCTTTAGTAAGTTCAGAGGAGATGGAATCAGGCTGTAAAAAGAAAAAGAAAAAAAAAATTCTTGGGTCCTATTTAACCATTATATGTTCTAATTATGAATTTTGGAATCAGGATATATGTGAATAATGTATATAGATATATATTAAACCTCAACTGAAAGTTCACAATATTGATTGGAAATTGTGTCTATGCATTTGTACTTCAAGTGCTTCTTATATGGGGAAAGAATCAATGACAATGTTGAGGCAACTTAAAAATTGATTTTACTCTTACATTTTTTATATGTCATATTTTAGGGGATGTATCATATGACATTAGATTTTCAAAAGTGGCTGTTTTCTGAATGTATTTTAGTGTCCAAATCATACTTTAAAAAATATTTTCCAAGTAAAAAATTACTGTCTTAATGTGTTTGATATAAAGCTACAATTCTAAATTAATAAGTCCTTTCTTCAAAGTATTTCTGCCTTAGATCAAACTAAATTTGACTAATAAGCAAAACAAAACTCATTAGCCTTACAGGTTGAGAAAAGATTTTGGAACATGTTAGCTTTAGGATGAGAGAGCCCCTGACTCCCTCCAACAGATATTCAGGATGCCCTATATTCATAGTATCTCTGTTTCTTTGCATTGAATTTATTGGGGTGACATTGATTAATAAAATCATATAGGCTTTAGGCATTCAATTCTATAATACATCATCTGTATATTGTACTGTATGTTCACCACCCAGGTCAAGTCCCCTTCTGTCACCATTTATCTCCCTTTTACCCTCTCCTACCTCCCTCTATCCCCTTTCCCTCTGATAATCACCATGCTTTTATCTGGGTCTATGATTTTTATTTTTTTTATTTTTTGCTTAACCCCTTCACTTTTCCCACCTAGCCCTGCAAGTCACATCATCTCCAGGGGCTGGAACCAAGCCAGTGGCTCTAGATATTATAAGGGAAGTCAGTGCTTTCTTGGTGGCAGAGAGATTTCACAGATCACATATTAAATACCCAAAGTATTTCTCAAGGGTGAGAGAGGTGATGCGATTCCCCTTTTTATGTCACCTGTGAAAATATCCAAACCTGAGAGCCCCAGTCTCAGCGTGTGGAGTTGTTGTAAATGTACAGAGAGCGATGGGTTTTGTAAATGTGTAAACCTTTTCTCAGTTTAGGCACCAAATCCCTTCCCCTTTACCCCCAAAAATAACAAAACACAAAACTTTGGAAGAGGGGTAGAAAGAATGAGATGCAGGTTGAATAATTGGAGACTGAACAAAAGTCAGGTGGGGACGTTAAATATTTAAAAGAATCAAAGCTTCAAAGCTAGATTTCTGGCAACTACTTTCAATCCAAACCCTAAGGCAGCAAAGCAAAATGTTGAGACTCAGAGTAAAAAAAAAAAATCTAAAAGGAAATTAAGGAGGAAATAACAGATGGGAGGAAAATATTTAACTGCAGTAAAAGGAATGAAAACAAAACAAGAAAGTGACCAAAACAGAAGTAGGAGAAATACAAATTTCCTTTGATTTCTGTTTTATATTATAGTCTGACTTCAGTGACATAAGTGTACACTCTTACTTTCTTGTTTTAAAAACCTCTTCAGCCTTTTCAATGCTGGGGAATAGAAAAGCATTTCTGTTTTGAACCACATCTTCACCATGTCCCACAAATGACAAAAATCCCTATCAACAATTTCTGTACATCATATGTTCTCTGTATTAAAGAGGTAAAATAGAGAAGCACCAGCAAGTTCTATACATATTTAATAGTTAGCAATATCAAGACCCAATAGTATAATACTTACATATAAGCCTTCTTCCTGCTAAGGAAAATGCAAAATGTAGAGCCTAATTTAGTTGTTTGTTATTTATATTTCTTTGACTTTTAAGAAAGTATTGGGAGAGTATTGCAAATAGTAAGATAATGGGACTTAGGGTGGGAAGTACTTTGTTCAGGCAAAGTTTCAAGATCTGTGATAATTGTGCAGATTCTCAGCAAACAAATTTCCTTTAGCAAGTCCAACATTACAATAAAGGTACCAGGTAGATATGTAATATAAAAAATTAAAATAGCAAAATTCAGTCTATGTAATCAATGCCTCTATTTGTGGGAGCTTTAAATATGCACATGCACACACACATGCTCTTTTCTAATTTGCTTATTAGTAGTGGATTTTAATAAAATATTTAATTATAAAGCAATTATTACTCATGTTCTTTTGAACTTAGCTCTGTCTGTTGCCACTGACATCTGGTACATGTGTAATGTATCTGGCTGCAATTATAATAGCATCATGAAAACCCAAACCAACACCAGCATCACCCAAGCCAGACAATTGCTATTTAGAAACAACTGTGTCATCATTTTATCAATACCTGTATTCTCACGAGATTTCTTCATGCCTGTGTGTGTTATATCAGCCCGTGGATTACCCATGCCACTTCAGGGCATTTCCTTAACTTTGGGTTGCTCTTCAAATGCATTGCTACTTATTCTCTTTAAGGGTTTTTCTCACTCAACCCTCTCATTCCAGCAAGTAGGTAACAACAAATTCATTAGGCAAAGTCCAATTTAAAAGAACCTTGTGAACACCTGTAGTACTGAGAGTCCTTATGAAATGGGGATAATACCCTCTCTTAAGGTATGTATGACTTACTTTAGTATTTTTGTTAGATTTCTTGAAGCCAGGTAGGTGCCAGACAACAAAATATAACCAATAAAGAAAAAACAATTTGCCATCCTCAGAGATGAGCTAACATATCGCACTCATGAATGTTTATCTCCCGGGAGCAAAATTAATGGTAAGTTCCACCACTGGGCTGTGGCCATAATCTGATTCTTTTTTTTATTTTATTGATTTTTTACAGAGATAAAGGGAGAGGGGCAGAGAGTCAGAAACAACGATGAGAGAGAAACATCGATCAGCTGCCTCCTGCACACCCCTTCCTGGGGATGTGCTCGCAACCACGGTACATGCCCTTGACCGGAATCGAACCTGGGACTTTTCAGTCCTCAGGCCGACACTCTATCCACTGAGCCAAACCGGTTAGGGCCATAATCTAATTCTTGTTGGACTCAGACACTTTTTGAAAGGGAAGGAAAGTAATTCTAACCTGAGTGTGAGTGACTCTCTGTCTGAAACAGGGAGTCAGGTCCGTAAGGAACTAGAATGGTGGTCACTGTAGATAAAGTTATAAAGTTCACCCAAAACTTTTAGACTGTTGTTGCTGGTCAACAGACCTAGCTTGAGTAGCAACAGTAAAGCCTGGAAGTCTGTTAGAAATACAGAATCTCATATGTATCTCAGCTCAGGCCTACAGAATCAATCTGCATTTCAACAAGATCCCTAAGTGATTCACTGGCACATTCAAATACAAGAAGTACTACTCTAGAGTAACTTCTCTCTATTGGTCCACCCGTTTGGGGGTGTACCACTCAAGTCATTCCTCTCCCTTATCATCCAAATTTCAGTTCTCACAATCAGAGTAAAGAAGGCACTTGTTAGAGACAATCCAGTGAGATACAATACTGTTTTTAGTGCTCAGAGGAAATAAAACAAAATCATGTGGGAACGTATTGAATCTTAAATGAGAAGATTCAGAATTCATCTTATTCTGTCTTTGCCACTTAAGAGCTATATGACCTTTAGCAAACCACTTAAGCTCTCTGAGCTCTGGTACCTAAGCTTTAACATGGGAGACTAGTAACATCTTCTCTAGCTCCGTTCCAGTGCTCAATTATGAACCTCAAACGACATCAATAGATAAAAGCCGCTTTGAACTGTGCCTAGAAATTCAAGTATTCATTCCACTTATATTGGGAATGGAATAACTTTAGAATTCTAGGAATTATCTTGGAAAGAGGAGGGTTAAGACTAAGTAGATAATAAGTGCTGGGCACTTTCTACAAATTACCTTCCTTAATTCTCACAGCCACTTTCCAAGGCAGTCATTATTATTCCCAATTTACAGACAGGCCAACCGAAACTCAGAGAGATTAGAAGCCTGGCCAGCGTCATATCGTAAATAAGTGGAAGACCTGGAAATCGAAGCTGAGTTTATCTTGTTAAGCCACTACACCTTGCAGCCATACAGCTATTTGTTCAACTGCTTCCAAATAAAAAGCAAACAAAAAATATTGCTTCAGTCAGATGCGAGTTAAAAGGAGCTCCCAAATGAGGACAGGGCCACTGCACAATCAGCTTTGTCTTGAACATAAGCCCTGTCCTGTTTTAAGCACTCCCCAGTGGTTTCCCTTAAATAAAATCCACCAGGCAATCTGGCCACAGCCTCTGTCCCCTCTCACCCATTCTCTCCTTTCCTCACTTTACTCCACCACATTCGCCTTTTGAACAGACCAAGCTCTTCTTCACGGGATCTTTGCCTGTGCTGTTAGCTCTAGATCTTTGTTTGCCCCCACCCTCCAGAGCCACCTTATCCTCTGCATGTCTCAGGTTCACCTTAACTGTGCTTTCCTTTAACAGACCTCTAAAACCTCATCGAAAAGAAGCTCTTCCTCTCACATTCTCTCAGCTTCTTATTTTCTTCTTTCTAACATTTATAATTTGTGATTAAATTATTCACTTATTTTCTTCCGCATACCATACCACACACCCTCCAAGAATATAAGCTCCATGAGGCAAGAATTAGTCTTCTTGTACCATAAGACTTCACACAAAGCAGTCATTCAATGACGTTAAATAAAGAAAAGGGAAAATGGAAGAAATGGTGAAGAGGAAGGGGTATTTAAACATGTATGTGCCTGAATTTCTTTGTTGTAAGAATTTATAAGGACATAATGGAGCCTAGCTTCATAATATTCAATGATTCATAACTTTTCTCTATTAAAAACATATCTTTTGGATGAAAGCTCCAGTTTCAAAAACTTCAAATGGACTTTAGATTATTTTGGGAAAGAAAACATTTATTTCTTGCTCTTGGTGGACTGAGAGCAATTATTTAGCATATTTTGGGAAAGAAAACATTTATTTCTTCCTCCTGGGAACAGCTGAGCAGCAACTGGAGAGACTCATGGTCATGTCCCCTTCAGTAGTTGGGGATGAACAAGTGAACAGGACAGGATTCCAACAGCTCCATGCCCCAAAGCAGTGACGCTGATCTTAGGGAAGTCACTTGGTGTGAGGGCTCAGGCTATTAGCAGTCAACGTTTAGTTTTGATTCCTGAAATCCTGGATAAATCCTTGGAACTTTGCTCCAATGTGATCCTTGCAGCCATACAGCTATTTGTTCAACTGCTTCCAAATAAAAAGCAAACAAAAATAATGACTGCCTTGGAAAGTGGCTGTGAGAATTAAGGGAGGTGGGGCATGACTGTGTAAGAAAGGGTGACAAAAAGACTAGAAGAAAAGGAGAAACAGCTCTAGGAAAGGCAGAGTAAAAAGAAATTCTAGAGAACTGAAAAAAAGTCAGAAAAATAAATAGGACGAGGGTAGCTAATATTAATCAGTCACTTTCCATGTGCCAGGTACTATTTCAAGTGGTTTATGTGCATTAAACTCATTTAATGCTTTCATCCACCTTAGGAAAGTGGTACCTTTATTATTCCCATTTTACACAAAAAGAAACCGAGGCAGAGAGAGGTAATATAGTTTGCCCAGTGATCACATAACTTTCAAAGAAGGTCTTCATTTAAAGGCTCAATAAAACGGGTGAGTTGGCAGACGTATGATTCATTTAGAGTTGGAAAGGGGATAAATGAGGATAGAGATGGGATTCGAGTTTATGTGGATTTATAATGATGTTATTGAGGTTTTAAATTCCAAAAAACCTTTGTATCATTTTAGAAAGTTATTCTTAACTCTGATCTCTGTTTTATCCACCCCATCAAAAAGCTAATCAGACTGTACTAGAGAATAAGTCATAAAAAAGATATGCAACAATGACTTCTTTTGTTTAGGGAAAAGCAGCCTCAAGCTTGAGAGTATGTTGTTCTACTTCTACCATATTTGTAATAATTTTTTTGCTATCCAACCCTGCTTGTCTATTCCCTCCACCTTGCCCCAGAGACCAATATACTTCTAGTGATAATAAAGAAGGGCATTAACATAGGAAGAGAAAAATAATTCAGAGGTTCGGGGCTGGCCACAGAAGGTACTTTCTCAGACACTATAAAATCCTTGTTTACTTGGTTTGTAACCAGGAAACTTAGTTAATAACCTTCATTTTTTCAACTCCTCTTGCAAGTGCAAATCCAATACAATTCTTTGGTGGGGCACAGTAAAAAGAAAATGCAAAGGCATTTGAAAAAGCTCACCCATTTAGATTTAATTACATACATAACTGGTGTCCTCCCAAGTGTGAAAATGCTGTAACCAATAAATCAGACAATAAAATGCTATCTGAGCAGAACAGATTTATTGAGAAGATGTGTGAGCAATCAAAATTCACTGACTTGCATTGGGTATTTTTACCCAGAAAAGTTTTTAGATGCAAGAGCAAATCCTGCTCGTTGAATCTTGCCTTCTTTTGAACACTTAGGTCAGTCATGTTCCCTAAAGGGGTGTTCTTGTGCAATGACTTTGAAGAGAGCAGATTTCCATCTTAAAAACTGCTCTGTGTTAAAGAATTACTAGATCTGTGTTTGTATGTTAGATTTTCATGACCATCTCGTTCGTCTAATACTGTTTCTTACATGCTTAATTAATAACTACTAACTGAAGCTTCATTTAGTAGGAAGAGTATTTTAGATTAAAGTTTCCTTGAGATGTACAAGGAGGCTACAAACTTCTGCAAAGCTCAATTTTTAAAAATGAGACATTCAGACTACCAAATATCTCCCCTAATCAGCATAGTAATAAAAATAGACTCTTTGTAACATTAAAACATTGCCAGTGATTCTGATCTTTATGAAACCCATTTTTTTTTCAGTGTGCCTTGGATTGAAATTTCTTGTGAATGAACCAAGTTGGAGTAAGAAATGTGGGAAGGCTCAAGTCTCAAGTCTTGTCATCTTTTGGGCATACTTTTGCCAAGTGTAAATTGTTGGAGGGTATAGACTCACCACATTTTAATGCTCCCATTTGGAATAAAATTAAATGAAAAAAAAGTTTCTCCTTTTAATAAAACCTTGTGAAAATAATGCATTAATACACTTTATAGCTGTTGGTCAATCGTGTTAAAGGCACAATCTGATCTCTGCAGACTTGTTCCTAAGGAAAAGAGCCAGTCAGCGGAGCCACTTCCTCATTTTTTGTACGTGTACAGATGAAAATGACCTTAGGATTCACAAAATCATCCATGGTTACAAGTAAGGAAATAAAACATGTAAATAATAGTGAGGCTTTTACTTTATCATTAAATTATAATGCTCTTGGGTGGTTTTTTTTTTTTTCATTGACTGATTCAGAAAGCAAAAATGGCTCTGCTTGAGTTGAAATACTTCCTTTCTTCCCTTACTTTCTCCATCACAACATAAAGCTAAAGAATTTTGCTTAGACTGGCATTGTTTTTCTATTTCTTTTATTTGTTTGGGAGTTCTAGGCTCTGACAGGAGAGCTGGCATCTGACTGTGAAACAGGCTAAGTTTCTTGACTGACTCAAACAAGATCCATTTCCTTATTCTCCCTAGCTGTGGATTTTTAAGTTTGGATCAGACTCCTGCCCTTGTTTCTCTCTGTATCTATCAGCTAACAAGTACACATCTGCTCCGATGGCAACACACTTTGCTGAAGAAATAAATAAGAATGCCTTCTTTCCCCAAATATGTTGAATAATGCAAGTCCATTTGAAGTTTTTGAAAGAGGAGCTTTTATTAAATTTATTCAGTACTCAGATTTAAGGTCCTTCGATTTTGACACTCATTAACCATATAGACAGATCATGTTACTTCAGCAGGCCGTTTCTCTTTTTTGTTTTGTTTTTATAAATCATTTCCCACTGTTTGTCTCCTTTCAGTTTCTCTAGCAACTATATGTTCTCTTATACATGCTGGGCTAGTCTGAAGTTAATAGAACTGCTTAGTAAAGTCCACTGTATCCCAACACAAGAACCTTTCATGCAGAAGAGAATGCCTTTCCTTAAAAATACTTTTAAGAAATACATATATGAAAAGTGGCCCGATGTGATTTGGAATTCAATAGTTGATCAAGACACTGAACTCAGAACTGCATTTTGCAAGCCTTTCATTTTTGTATTTGCCAAGGGCCTCTTTACACAAGTTACTTAAATTGACCTTTTATGCTTTAAACAAATGTGGTTTCTAGAAACCCGAGGCAAAGCAGCAAACATAAATTGTACTGACCTTCGTATATTGAAACTTCAAATTGGTGAGTGGGGCAGGTAAGTCTGGCATGCCTGAGGACGACATTTCTGGTTCAGCTCCTGAAATACAGGTGACAGGCTCAGCGATTTAGTTCTGATAGAGCACTTGGCTTTATTTGTTCCTTTTTATCTGCACAGGCTAAGGTTTATTTGCATACTGGGATATGATTGGATGAACAAACCCGGAGCAAAAAGAAAATGACACTACTTATTTGTAACACCTAGTGCAGGAAGCCCTTGACTTTTTAAAGTTAAATCCTTAAGAAACCAGCGCTCCAGCCCTGCAGCCGCATCTGGAGACGGGCACTATTTGCAGATGAATTAATTTACAAAGTCCAAACCTGTGGGAAGAGTTCTCAGCGCAGCTGTTCTGGCCACTAAGGCCAGTTATTATTTTTTTGGCTTCTCATGCTCTTTATGCTCCTGTGAAACTTTCCGTTCTCTGACAGACTTGGAATCAGAGGATTTGAGGATTGAGAGTCTAAACCGGCACTTGCTCTCAGCACAAGCTGGTGAGGAGAGGACCCTGGCCAGGTGTCTTCAGGTCAATGTTGTCAGGGAGAAAGGGTGCTGTTTGGGGAAGAAAGGCCCTCTATGTAGACCCTATCCCAAGTCAGCTTTAAAAACAATTATACCAATCAAGTGAATTTTAACTGCTGGGGAAGTAGACCTACTGTCATTTCAGAAGCTCTAAATTATCTTCATTTTACATATGGGAACAGAAAAATCTGCAGGATTTTTAGGGAACTCAGAGTGTGCTGTCTGTCATACAAGGTCACCACAGCAGCCATATGGTCTGTAAAAACTCACTGAAAATGAAAGTAACCTCTGATTCTGGAAGTTGACTATATTTATCAATCATTGATCCAGGCAATTGTACAAGGAGTAAACATAAACAGGACTTTCACATAACTCAAGTTCTTAAAATTAATAGTTCAAACTGGAAACATTAAAAAAAGGGACACATTTTTTTAACTGTACTACCCCCGTTTTAAGTACAATACTTAATTGTTTACAGTAGGAAGAGACAGAAAACTTTGGATGCTCTCAATTCTGATTACTAAGAATTCAGGGGTGTTTTTTTTTGTTTTGTTTTCTCCAGTGAAAATTGCCAGCTCCCCCAAATATGGGATTTTGGTAGGGAAACATAGGCTCATTGACTAGTTACTCTTAACCAGGTGCTGCAGCCTTGCTTGCTCTTTCCATCCTTACTTGGTTTTCCATTTTACAGACAGACAGAGGGTAACTTGTTTGCTTATGATCACAGACGTAGTAAGTACAAGACAAGAATTTCATTTCCCAGAGAATTGGCTGTTTTGATTCTCAAAGGGAAGAGTCACCCTCACAGGCACTTAAACTTGGCCTTTTATTCATTTAAGACAGGAGCCAGAAAACTTTTTCTGGGAAGGGACAGATAATATATTTAGCTTCCTAGGCGAGATAGTTTCTGTTGTAACTTACTTAGAGTCTGCATGAAAGAGACTATAGGCAATAGATACATTAATGGCTGTAGATTTTTTCAATACGATTTTATTTACAAAAAAGGGAGGCAGGCCAGACCTGCTGCATGGTCCAGCCCCCTAGATCTTAAGGCAACTGTCCCCAGGGCTCTTGCCTCCTGTGCCTCATGCTTGAAGACCAAATAGAACCTTCTGTGTCATTTCAACATTTTTTCTCTTTCTCCCTCTCTTGCTCTCAATTTCTTTCTTCTTCCTTTTTGGAAAATTGAATTGTTTTCTCTTTTAAAAATGTGTTTTGAGTTAAATGCACAATTACACAACAGCTGTTACATAACTTGCGGATTGGTGCTCCAGCCATGCCCAGACAGCTGTGTTTTGCTGCTTTCTTCTGCTCTCAGTCTAACAGTTGTTTGTGGATTCAAACACTGGTTTATTTGATGTCCAGGCAGTGAAAGCTCAAAGCTTTATAACACACTTGGCATGTCATCTCACTACTCATACACTCATCCTTGATCATATTTTATTGAAGAATTACATAAGAACAGGTCCTTTTATACCAGACACTACTGAAGGCAGGTAAAAGGTGCAGCTTTGGGAACAGGTTACAACACCTGCCCATTTAATTTCAACAAATATTTACCAAGTATCTTTTTGTGGGGAATGCATTGTGATTAGAGTATCAGGAACTCTTTAACCTTAATCTTACTTGAAGGGCAGATCTTTCCTGCCCAGAAAACCACAGGGCCTGAGATCTCTAATTTTGAGGTAAGCTTTGCCCTGCCCCTAGAACTCGTCTTGAAAGAATATAATATTCCTGGGAATGGTTGCACGGATAAAAGTCTTTATCAGACCACTTCCCTCTCTTACGGAAGGAAAATGGCTTTGGTGAGAGCACAGGGGCCAAAGAGGCACACCTCAAGACTAGACCTAGAGTTGTGTATTTTGATTACAAAATATCATGCAGGGGAGGATGAGCTGGAACTGTACTTGGGGGTAACAGACAAAAGATGTTTTCTCTTCCTTTCCTTCTTAGGAAGTAGAAGCATAGTTTATTCTTTTCTTGAATATGATTTCTTCCAGCTCTTTGTGAAAACTGTCATTATACAAAGATGTGTATAGACCATGGCTTCAAGCATTGCTAAAACTACTGTCTCATTTTACAATGAATCTCTCCAGAACTCCACTCATATCTGAGTCGCTGAAAGGATAATGGAGCCTAACCTGCTCCCACCCATATGAGTAACTGCAATAAAAACCACTCAGATTTGTTAACAAACATAATTGGATGGTGAAATAAAAATAGCATCTTTTCACATGTTCCATTTTCAAAATTCAGGGTCAATTTGTTGGAACTAAACTTCTTTTGCTCAGTGATATCCCCCCTCCTGGATATCACTGAGCCTTCAGTGTTGCCTTAAGCATGGCTGTGTGAGTCTGCCGGTTGGTTAACTCTTTGCTTTTAATCACTGGAGTTTTTATCAGACACCACATTGTTCATATGCCTATTTAGGTTTTAATAATTTGGAAAATGTGGGCCTTGTGAGTGGTGAGAGATTATATGCTCGGTTGGCAAGCTGGTGTTACAAACGAAGGAGAAAGGCAGTGTCTGACTATGTGAACATGTGACTGTGGGCTAATTTCTGCTCATCTGCCATTCTTATCCAATTAGCAATATTTTCTCACCTCTGATTCTTCTGCTTTTCACATATCCTATCATTGTTTTCTCTTTGTATTCATTATTTAGATATGGCAAATGCCCCTCTTATTTGGTACAATCAGGACACTAATTAGTCATCAAAAGAAAGAGTAGATTAAAACCTCTATAAGGCCGAAACTGGTTTGGCTCAGTGGATAGAGCGTCGGCCTGCGGACTGAAAGGTCCCAGGTTCGATTCCGGTCAAGGGCATCTACCTGGGTTGCGGGCATATCCCCAGTGGGAGATGTACAGGAGGCAGCTGATCGATGTTTCTCTCTCATCGATGTTTCTGACTCTCTATCTCTCTCCCTTCCTCTCTGTAAAAAATCAATAAAATATATTTTAAAAAAAAACCTCTATAAGGTAAGTAATTTTAGTTTAAATACATTTTGCTAAACTTTATGGACCAAAGCCATTTCTTGGAACTGGGTCTGTTGCAGGAGGTTGAGATAACCTTGCATAAATAGTGTTCACAGTGTGTTTCTTTCCTCAAAGTGGAGAGAGAAATTGAAGACACTAAAGGAATCTTTGAGGTAGTCTGAATGTAGACTACTTTGAAATCTTTATGATATTTCCCATATATTTTAACAATTGTATGCACACATTACATAGCAACTTGATGAGATTGAATGTTTGCATAGTACTCAGTTGTTTTTATAGAAATAACTCTCCGTTTCTCCTAATAAATCTACAATTTAAATAACATTTAATTATACCATGTCAGTGAAGTACTAGGTTTATGTAAATGACCAAGGTTTGAAGCAAAGATATTTGACTGTTGGTAAGCAGAGGAAACTGCCCTAAGCTGAACCATAGACATAACTATCAGTAGAACTAATGTTTTTTTTTGTTGTTTGCTGTTTACTATTTTTTTAAAAAAACTTTTAAAAGTCAGATATACCATATTTGGAATACTATTTACATCTCAATAAATAGTTATAAAATGAACAAAAGAAAATAACCATCACTTTGGTCAAAGAATAGAAAAATATCAGCACCCCAAACCCATTTTGTGTATCCTCCCCATCACTATCCCCTTCTTCCTCACCCTAAATGATCTATTTTTACAAAGAAAATTCAGAGATACAAGTTAATCTGGTAAATGAGTTAAGTCATGGGTGAAGGTAAAGAAAGTTTCACAAAGAGTACTCCCCAACCCAGTAAACATAAATAGTAAGTGCAAAATAAGTCGCAATGAGTTAGCATTTTTATGAGTAAAGGGGCACTTTTTCATCCCAACCACAGTACATATTTAATTGTAGAGAAATGGCCCTTATCCTACAGTGTTGGTCAGAGCTTAATAGCACTTGGCAAATTATATCAAAATATAAAAAAATGTTCAAACCCTTAATCCAGGTATTCTACTTCTAGAAATTAATTTTAAAGAAACAATAAAATATGTGTAAATTATCTTTAATATAATGTTATTTACAAAATAGAAAAATACCAAATGATTGATAAATCATGATTTAGAAAAAAAGAGAAGGGAACAAATACTTAAGGACCTGGACCTGGTAAGCTTTTGTGATATATTGTGAGTTATTTTTTTTTTTAAGCAGCTTATAAAACTGTGTGGAGGCATCCTAATAAATTGTGTTCCAAAATCTGCAATTTGGCTTTGACCTCAGCTTTAGCATTTGGAAAGTGAAATAGCTGAATTTTGACTTCAGTGTCATTTTTGGCACCCTGAATTTATCCATGGTCAAAATGCTTCTGTCCCCTCTCTCTATATATGCCTAAACGACCGTTGAACAGCTGACTATTTGACCGGCCGACCAGTAGCTATGACAAGCACTGACCACTGGGGGAAAGAAGCTCAACACAGGAGCTGCCAAGCTGTAATGACTTGGCAGCTGCAGTTCTTGGGTAACGCGCCTGGAACCAGAGAGGAGGGAGCCCGATTCCGGGGTGCGTCATCTGAGAACTGCCCTCTCACAATCCAGGACCCCTCGGGGGATGTCGGAGAGCTGGTTTTGGCCGGATCCCCACAGGCCAGGCCGAGGGACCCCACCAGTGTGCGAATCCATGCACCGGGCCTCTAGTATTTTACATAATTTCCTCAGGCTGAATAATGGCCCCCAAAGATCCCTGGAGCCTATGAACGTTACCTAGTATAGCAAAGGAAAGTTAGCAGCTGTGATTAAATTAAGGAGTTTTTGATGAGAGATTACCCTACATTACCAGGGTGGGCCCTCAAAGCAGTTGTAAGCATCCTCATTAGAGGGAAGGAAAGGAGATTTGACTACAGAAGTAGAAGAAAATATGACCCCTGAAGGCCCTAGTTTTGACCATGGAGGACAAGGCCAGGAGCCAGGGGATACAAAAAAATGCAGCTCTAGAAGCTGGGAAATACAAGGACATGGATTATCTCCTAGACTCTCTGCAGAGAGCAGGCCCTGCCTACCCCTTTGATACTAGCCAGTGAAACTGACTTCACACCTCTGTACAGATTGGTAGTTACAAAACAGTCATGGGGATGAAAAGTACAGCACACAACATCTAGTCAATAATATGAGATAACAATGTGTGGTGCCTGGTAGGGGAACACTCTGTAAAGTATATGATTGCCTAGCCACTATGCTACACACCTGAAAATAATACAAAGTAATATTGAAGGTAAACTGTCACTGAAAAAATAATTTAAAAAAAGAAATCTAAAGAAATCAATATGTGCTTTTAAACCATTACGTTTGTGGTAATTTGCTACAAGAGCCATAAGAACCGAATACACTAATCAACAAAACCACAAGTTCAGAGACGTCAACAAATACATGCTGTCCCTGACCACATATCATTCATTCTGCATGTTCCTCAAGTTTATTGTTAATATCTAAACAACCATGTTCAGGTCAAGGAAAGACTTTGACCAGCGCCTTGGGATAAAACTCCTCAGATACTTGACATCTTGAAAATCTTCCAGTTTCAGTTGCTATATAAATGGATATTTATTCAGTTGCAAAAGTTAACTGCAAAAGGTAATGACATTTGTAAAAGCTATTCATTTTTAAAATAATTATTTTATTTGGACAATATCACCCTTGGTTTGCATTTGCTTGCTTGGATTTGCTCCCATATTTTAAAGTTACACGTACATACCCGGACCTATAACCACAATCCGAATTTATCTTCCTGGCCCCGGCTTTACATTTCAGCTGCTTGTGTACCTAAGCTAAATGGCCCACTTAGTCATGTAGCTGGGCTTGCAAACTTGTATTTGCAAACACATATTTATTTCATGTTCACCATGCAGTGTTATAAAAATTAGAAATATTTACATAAAATTCCAGATTTTTACTTATTAAATATGAGAAGGTCTGAAGAATGGTTTTAGCCTTGCGTGCCTATTGAAATCACATAGGGAGTTAAAAACAAAACAGATTTTGATTCAATAAGGAGTCATTTGAGCCCAGGTATTGATATGCATTTAAAACTAGTCAGGCCCTGACCAGTTTGGCTCAGTGGATAGAGCATTGACCTGCGGACTCAAGGGTCCCAGGTTCGATTCCGGTCAAGGGCATGTACCTTGTTTGCGGGCACATCCCCAGTAGGGGGTATGCTGGAGGCGGCTGATCGATGTTTCTCTCTCATCAATATTTCTGACTCTCTATCCCTCTCCCTTCCTCTCTGTAAAAAATCAATAAAATATATTTTTTAAAAAATAAAACTACTTAATTTTCCCTGGCTGTGTTGGCTCAGTAGATAGAGCGTCAGCCTGTGGACTGAAGGGTCCCAGGTTCTATTCCAGTCAAGGGCATGTACCTTGGTTGCGGGCACAACCCTAGTAGGGGGTGTGCAGGAGGCAGCTGATCGATGTTTCTCACTTATTGATGTTTCTAACTCTCTATCCCTCTTCCTTCCTCTCTGTAAAAAATCAATAAAATACATTAAAAAAAAAAAAAAACTACTCAGGTAATTCTCTCTCCATTTCCTCATGGTATAACCAACCAATGCTGAGTAGTAGAGGTGCTCCAAGTTGGAGCTATGTCCACACCATTTGGAAAGATATTAGATCTGCAAATCCTCAGGACTACTGCACTACATCACAGACCCAACCTATTTTTGTTATTTAGTTCAGCTGGTTTTCACTTAATTAACAACCCAGTCCCTCAGTTTGTATTTTTAGAATCTTAGTGTTTTCTTCATTCTGTTTTAAGTTTGTTCTTCTGCCCTTTTTCTAACTTCTTGATACGTAGATCATTTGATTTTCGATCTATCTTCCTTCATTTAAAGTTCTTTCCCTCCAAGCTAGTCTTTAGCATCATCTACAAGTTTGGATAGAATATTTTCACTTATATTCAATTCAAAATACTTTCTAATTTTCATTGTGATATTTTTCCCTGACTCATGAGTTATTTTGATATGTATATTTAAATTTCTCTATTGGTGGTCAATAAACAACTCACAAATAGTTGTAGTCTACATTAATGTGGCTATATTTTTATGTGCTTACAAATTTAGCTCTGCTATATTTTCCTAGTGAATTGGGCTTTTATTGTTATAAATTGTCCCTGTTTATATGTTTGTTGCCTTAAAGTGTCTTTCGTCTAATAAATTATACCTCCAGTAGCTTCTTTGGGTTGGATTCACATAATATATCTTCTTCCATCTTCTTATTTTCAATCTCTATGTATTTCATGTGGTGTGTCTTTAAATGGCTCATAGTTGGATTTTATTTATTTATTCAGTCTAACAAATTTTGTCTTTTAAGTGGATTATTTACTTTATTGACATGTCATATAATGTATTGGTCAATTTATGTATAAAAATTCTACCATCATATTAAATACTTCATTTGTTATATTGGTTCATTTTTTTCTTTTCTTGCCTTTTAAAATTAATTTTAGATTAATTAAGATTCTAAAATTAAACTAAATTTTAACTGTATGTTGTGTAAATTAATTTTAATTATTTTAAAAATGAATTCTTTATTTTCTCTATCAGCTTGGGAATTATATGTTGTCTTTTTTTTAAATGGTTATTCTAGAAATTATATGGGTTTTTCTTTTTTTTTTCACTTACGGAAGTCTAAAATTAGTACTTTTATGCTTTTTCTCAGCTGATCCAAATACCTTAGCACTTTAAACTCGATTTACATTCCCCCGAATTGTCACTGTTGGTAGATGTTTACTTACATGTTTGTGTGCATGTTAATATTACTGCATATTCGGCTCACCACCCCAGATCCATTTCATTTCTTTGCCTCATGACGTGGGCTCTCTTGCTCTCAGGCTTCTGGTTTGGTTCAACCAATAAGAAAGGTGCTGATAGGAAATTGAAGTGTGAGAGAGAGAAAGGCCAGCATACTTCCTCCCTGGCTTCTTTCATGTCTAAATAGCATTCTGGCAGGGTTTTGGCAGCTGCATCTTTCCTCGATGACTGCAGGCCCTGTTGAGTGTTTCTCACTGCAGTATTGGCTCCTACAACTCAGGTGCTCCCTGGACCCTTCAGGCTTTCGGGAGTGGTAACTGCTCCTCACCTAGGCAGGCTCTGGGCTCTTCAGTACCCTTTGTGGCTTGCCAACACTTCTGTAAAAAGTCCCTTCATTAAATCATCTCAAAATTCCAGACAGGGTGCCTTCTAGTTGTTTTTGTTTTCCTGTGTTTGTTTTTTTGCTGTGACCTGGATGTTATTCCTTTAGAATTTCAGATGCATCATTTTTGGGGAAGGCATTTTCTGTAATTATGTATAATAATGTAGTAAGCACTAGTAAACCACTATGCAAAATGAAATACTTTGAAAATAACCTACATGTGTACTTGTGTTCCTTCCTCCCATTGCTCCTTTTTCTCTATTTTTCATGATTTTGTCAGTCTAGGTTTCATTATGAAAAGTTTCTTCTATCCTAATTTACTAATTCCTCCTTTGACTGTGTCCACGGATTTTAAAAATTGTTTGTAGAAAATACTGGAGACCTATGATAATGTTATGTTCTTCCAAAGAGCAAGCGCATTTGCTATTGCTAGGCTCCTGGGATCTCCAGGTCCTCCAGAACCACTCTGGACCACGGTATTCTGGGATAAAAGAGGCTTTCCTCAAGACTACCCTTCCCTTCTCTGCATGGTTTTGTGTGTGTTTTAATCCCCAGTTGGGGCATGTATAGGAGGTAACTGATCAATGATGTTTCTCACATTGATATGACCTCATTAGTTTTGGATGTTTCTCGGCCTTTATTTCTAGTAGACATGGAATATCTTCTCATTCTAACTTCTGAATTCTTGAACTTCTGTTTTATAATTCCCACATCTTGACTTCTCTCGTGTTGCATCCTAGATGATTTCTTCAAATTTGTACTCTACTTATTCTCAATTCAGCTATTTTAAATCTGCTGTTTAAACATTCATTGAGTTTTTCATTTCAATGACTTTGCTTTTTAGAACTTTCTTTTAAAAATTGTCTTTTGATATTTAGTGCTGATTTTTAAATAAGATTAATAGTCTCAAATCATTATTCAACTAAATAATCCAACAGAATCACAGATATATTATATCTTTATGTATAAATAACAAAAAGAAAGCTTAAAATTTTCCTGGACCATAAAACCTCAAAGTGTTTTGTCAACCCAAATAGTATTACTTGGTCAAAACACATAGAAGTTCATTGAGGCTGCATTTCACAATAGACAGCCGCAATCTCAAAAATTAGAATGTCTTAAAAGACTCATCTGTATCAACAATACTTCCAAGAATGTGTTATGAAACAGAAGAATTATTTATTTTTTATAAAAATCTCCATATTGGAAAGGAAAATCACATTGAGATGTTTTTGTGAATGTTCTCAATTCACTACTTTATCAGAACTTCATTTAAGAGAGGAAATGATATCTGCTCCTCTACTTATCTTTCTGATTTTCTTTTCATTCGCATTTGAGAAGGACTACAGTTTCAAGTCTCAGTGATGGAACACAGACAAAGAGTATAAGCCTGTGTTTATGAAATCTCAAGAAAGAAAAAAATTTTTTTTTTGATACAGCCTAAACTAAGGAGCTATGACCATGCTGTTGCCTCGCCATCCAGTGACTCAGAGGGCAATTTTTTCTATTACGTTCTTCAGTGAGTGTAAGCCATTCCAAACGTGGGAATCTCAGTTCCTACTCCTACATGCAACCTTGACTGCTCCCCTTCTTTGGCTATTAAAAGCTTTGGCTATCAAGGCTGCAAATTCTCAAGGGCAGAGATAGTTTGTTTACCTCTCACTTTTTAGTTTATTCTTTGTTCTTTTGGCTTCTGGAGATTTCTCTTGCTTTCTTGCTGGGCCAAGTATGCATTTGATAACTACTTATTATACTTGTATCTTGTATTTTCAGTTGTGTTTTTAGAAGGAGGATTTCCACATGATCTAGCCTGCTATCATGAGTGAAATGGAAGTATTTTTCCAACAAAAAAGCACAGTCACGTTTTTTCAAAATCTAGATGGTTCATAAGACTGCTAGATATTTATGGTTTGTTCATTTTTAGTTTGCACATACTTTTGAGAAGCTTTTTCTTATAAATGGAAATCTATATCAGAAAATATTTTTACCCTTTTATAGTAATTTTGAAATTAATTATTACTTATATGCATAGAGGTGTATGTGTGTAGAAATATTTTTCTTGCTTTGAAGCTATTTCAGCTTTTCCCTTTTAGAGAAAATCTTGGTCAATTTATGTTAAGGTTACAAAATCATATCAATTTGTTATTGCTCAAATATTGAGTTTTGTACTTGAATGTAGAATCCCAGGTTGAGCCTAAATTCAAGCTAAAATCCAATAGTATATAGGTATTTTCGGATGTGTCTGGAGGACTGATCATATTTGGCCCCTCAGGAGTATTTTTAAAGGAGGGACTAAGATATACCTGGGAATAATGCTCTCAGTCAGTGATGGTGAACCTATTTCATGCGTGTGAGAGGTGACACGCAAACTCATTTTTTTGGTTGATTTTTCTTTGTTAAATGGCATTTAAATATATAAAATAAATATCAAAATATAAATTTCTGTTTTACTATGGTTGCAAATATCAAAAAATTTCTATATGTGACATGGCACCAGAGTTAGGGTTTTTCAAAATGCTGACACGCCGAGCTCAAAAGGTTCGCCATCACTGCTCTAAGTAAAGCTATAACAGACAAGTTAACTTGGGTATATAATACTGCTTTGGTTGTCAGTGATGAGGTTTAAATCTGCCTTTACTATTGAGATTTGCTCCCTATTCATTACTCCCTCTCCCAGACATGGTACTGTGTCTCATTAAAATGATAGAGACAGTAGGCTGAAATTGATTAATGAGAAAGTCATTAATTAATGAAAAGTCATTCTTCCATAGGCATGTAGATATTCTAGGAGTACTCGATTTATCTCTGCTACTCTCATGATATAGATAAATGTAAAGGGGAAGAGAGATATATTCTCCCCAAAGTGGGTTAGAGGCATTAGTGTACATAGAAAATACATTATCAATGGCATTTTTGGACTCCACCCTACTAGCCATGGCAGCAGAGATATAGGGCCCACAGCAATGCCCAAGAGGGTTGCCACTGGCAGCTTAGTGATCACCAAAAAAGAGACTGTGGCCTTGGCTCTAGTATCAGCTTTCTTCTGTTGAAAATAGCTGCCGTGAGGTGCTCTCAGATGTCTATGGAGAGCAAAAGCCCAGGTAAGAACCCTTACTAAAAGGAATGGGTGGAGCAAGGGGAAGCAGATGATGCATAAAGCAGATTGGTGGTTGGTTGCCAGTGCCTGGGGAGAGCAGCAATGGAAAGAAACTGACTAATGGGTAAGGAGTTTTACTTTGGAATGATGGAAATGTGTTGAAATTAGATAGGGTGATGGCTGCCCCATATTATGAATGGACTAAATGCCACTGACCTGTTCACTTTATAGTAAATTTTATGCTATGCAAATTTCACCTTAATAAATTACTCAAAAATATAAAGGGAAGTAAATAGAATCCCTCCTTGTCCACATGTGATAACCCAAGTACTACCCAAAATAATAATTCTTTGATAAGAGCTGTACGCTTTGCAACACCATAGATACGAAAAGCCTGAGAAACGTAGTTTTTATTGCTTTCTAACTGATCCAAGAATGGTTATCCAGGGGAAATGTGAGTTTCATGCCATTTAAAATATTTTGCTACAGTCTCATTTCAGTCTATTGTTTCAGTCTCATTTCTTAGATATTGTGACAACATAAATAATAATTAGCATGTATTGGATAACACTTCAAGAATATTGTAAGAGGGTAACTTTTATATATTTTTCCTGTTGTTTCTGATTATTTTCTGAAAGATAAAGGGCAATTTCTCTCACACTTCCCATCTTTCAAAGAATAGAACAGAGGTAGGTATTAATCCAAAACCTTTTGTAAGTCACCCAGATTAGTTTGGGAAAGGATTTGTACAACATCCTGAGAATCAGGAATTCCTTTCTCTCTGAAGTCAATCTGCTATAGTTTTAAAGCAAGGAATAGCGATTTAGAATGTGGAGTTTAAACATTTAAAAACAAATGGTGTGTGAACATAGGAAATAGTTTCCCTCAGGCAGTAAGTAGTATCATGGTAAGCCTGGACCCAGATTTCAAAACCTCCCTCTAAACCAGCGGTTCTCAACCTGTGGGTCGCGCCCCCTTTGGGGGCCGAACGACCCTTTCACAGGGGTTGCCTAAGATCATCGGAAAACACACATATAATTACATATTGTTTTTGTGATTAATCACTATGCTTTAATTATGTTCAATTTGTAACAATGAAAATACATCCTGCATATCAGATATTTACATTATAATTCATAACAGTAGTAGAATTACAGTTATGAAGTAGCAACGAAAATAATTTTATGGTTGGGGTCACCACAACATGAGGAACTGTATTAAAGGGTCGCGGCATTAGGAAGGTTGAGAACCACTGCTCTAAACTGTTGGGAGATGGTTTTCCCAGAATATAACTTTTCTACTCGAAAAAGCAATGGCACATTTATTTCCCTCACATTCCTGTCATGAATTCCATGGTGGGGCCAAAGTAGGTTTACAGTTGTTGTATGGAAAGTAATAAATAATTAACAAACAATAACACAAGAATAAACTCTGTGCTTTGCTTACTCACAACTGTAAACCTACTTTGGCCACACCCTGTATAATCTTATTACCTTATCTGTAGGCAATTCTAATTGCTTTTTGAAGAAAATGGACTTTAATAGTTAAAAGTCCTAGAAGGGCTTTGGAAAGTTTATTGTGCATTAACTAGTTGATTTTCCATGAGGACATTTTTTCTTCTTCTAAATATGAAGTTAGGTTTTCAATTTAATCCTCAAACTGCAAAATAAAAGCACACAACTAATGCAAAAAAATAGTTTCTTTGGTTTTTAAGCAACACCATGTTCAGAGATTCCACTCTGTTCCTTAGAATTTAATTATTCATTCTTCACCACTTAACCCAAGTATAGCACTCTAATGGAAATTAACATTATATGCATCTATTTTTATTTCAACTATCATTTGAGTGAGGACTGATACTATAGAAATGTTTTTATATGCCTGTCTATATGGGTTGTCATTGATATGTGCATAGACAAATCCTTTCACCCCAGTGCAAAAATATAGAGACTGGTGGAGTTCGTTCTCAAAAGTATAAAATAGGAAATACATAAAATAGGATAAATAAAATTATTCTTTGTAAATATAAGATCAAGGATGAAAAATCTTGGTACTTCAGAGCCCCTTTGAGGCATCTGGCTTACGAGAGGCATTTCGCTTAGTAAATCCACACTGAATCCTTTGGCATTCTGGATTCATACCATTGGATAGCCAGTCACTGGTGATACCATTCCACCTGCCTGGAATTCTACACTCCAGCCTTTTCCTCTATTGGAATCCTGTTCATTATTCAAATCAAACTTTCAAAAATTACATGAACAAAAACACCAACTGACATTTATAGGTTTAATGAACCTGATTCTACTCTGTGCATTATAAATCTAAACTGAAAGCCTCTTTTTACCATTGTAAGATGAGAAAACTGACGTTTGGTGAGGTTAATAATATCCTTAAAGTCCTACTGTCTTCCTAAACCACTATTCCCAATCAGTTTTGTCTCTACCCCCTTTGACTTGCCACTCCTAACAGAAAGGTGTTAATTTTATCTTGATATCTCTCTTAATCCAAATCCCATATATACCCGTTAATCCTTCCAGCAACTTCTAATTGGGGAAAAAATGCCTTTTTTTTCTACTCAGCTTTGTACCAAATGCAATTTAGAAGGTATACTTTTCACAAATATAATTATGGATGATTCTATTATAAGTTTTATAAAATTATAAATCATTTATTGCTTCCAGATTTTCTGAGTGATGGTTCAACTTGGGTTGGCACAGATAAAATATTCATATTATAGCTAAGGACTGGGATTCCAAGCCAGCACACCTGGTCCAAAGAATTTAGAAAGTCTTTAGCACCATAGTTTTCATTCATGAAACTGTGGTCAACCTAGTTAATAAAACAAGAGGCTTGATGTTGCTCTTTGGTTAGTATACAAGGGTACTTCCCATGAAACTTTATTTTCCTTGAGAGGCAAGAGTCACATGGCCAATATTCTTAGTTTTTGTTATCTTAGGTTGAGTTTTTTTTTTTTTCTGTGTCCACATTGTCATCCTGCCAACTTTGTTCTCATAATCCAAATGACTAAATATACAGAGACTTCAGTGACTGAAAAAACATTACATTTCCTCTACTTATCCTCTAGCAAAAGGGAGAGATGATATCTGTATAGTTCTCATAATTCATTTTAAAGGTAGGAAACCCTGCAAAGTATGTAAAATATGTATGAACCTTTCTTTCAAACAAATAATCATTTTAGTTATCCTCTCATTTCCACATTTGGAATCATCCTTTACATCTCTGTTTAGAAAGGATTGGGCTGGCATTTTTTCTGCTAGATAAAACACTATTACTCCTTGTGATAGACTGCTACATGTCTACTGAAATCCATTATCCTTATCTTCCATAATAATAGAATTGAGGCTGACACAAACAATTCCAGAAGTTACTTGTGCCACGTCTTGGTACAGGAATTCAGACATCAAGGATACCCGCTCCATGTTCTCTTTCCCTTTCCCACCAGCATTAAGCTAGATGAGGTGGAAATTCAGTTCTGTTCATACAAACAGTGACAGTGCCTAAGGCATGTCATGGTAATGACTTAGAAGGAATCTGGTCTCAGAAGGACCTCAAGGAGAAGGCCTCCCTGAAAACCTAAGGTGAACTCATAGAGACCTTTATGGGAGAGAGACATGGACTGCTTTGATCTTTAGGCTGCTGGATTACTGGAAATCATTTACAGTAGTTAAGTCTACCCTGACAAATATATCAGGTCTGTGAATGGATACTGTTTTAGATTATTTGCCATAACTGTAGAGTCATAAAAGCATACCCAGAGACTCTAGTAGCAAAACTCAACCTCTCACCATTTATTTTTTGTTCTTTTACTAGTAAATTGGATTAATGATATCTATATTGAGATGGCATAGGAATTTGTCATTTCACATGAACCATTTGGTCTCCTGTTCCAGATTTTCCACTCAGCTTATTAGATATCAGAATCTGCTATATTTAGTCACAACTTGTCAGTTTGGCAGCCTGCTGGCATGAACATGCTCTGGACCTTGTTATCTTTTAGTTTAGCTCCAACTTAATATCCATAAATTTTGTAATTTCTCTTCATGAGAGTAATCACGAATATTTTAATTATGCCATAAAATATATATTTTTAAAATTTTACCAAGCACTCTAATTTTTTTTTAACTTTTCCAAATGTCTTGATTCAAAGGTCAGCAAACTTTCTGTAAGGGTGAGAGTGTAAATATTTTAGGCTGAGCAGCCATATGGTCTCTGTCACAACTGCTCATCTTCACTGTTGTAGAGCAAAAGCAACCATAAACTATACATAAATGAATGGATGTGACTGTGTTTCAATAAAACTTTATTTACAAAAATGGGTAGTGGGTGGGATTTGGTACACAGGTTGTAGTTTGCTGGCCTATGTCTTCATCATTGTACTAACACAGATACCATGGCTAATTATTTCCACTACACTTTTACTTGCACCCTCCTGAAATTTAATCCCATCCATCCTGACAGTTTTTATATCCTGTCTTGATCTGCTTTCTTTACTTTTGTTGTCAGGCTTCTAAGTACATCTGGAAATTTTATGCTGACTAGTGCAATTTCACATTTTTATTTTGAATATCTGCTCATTTTTGTGTTCATCGCCAGTCAACATTCTTACTCATTTTCTTCTAAACCTGCTATTAATAATCCTAGATAATTACCACATGTTCTCCAAGTGGTTGAACTAATTTACACTTTAGTAAGCGGTGCCTCATGGTTTCACATTTTTGCCAATATGGCAGACTTTTGAATTTCTGCCAGTTTGGTGGTGGTGAAACAGGGCCAATGCATACAGCTTTGGGAAGGGGGCGCCCAAAAGTCCATAACAATGTCGCTTCATGGAGCCGATTCATGCAGCTACATATAGCAACCTTAGTATGAAATAACTCAGTGTAGTTTTAATTTAAAATTAGTATTAATGCTTGATTATTAATGAGTTTCAGAATCTTTTCATTTGTTTAATGGGTTGTTATATTTCTTCATTTACAAAGTGTATATTCATGACTTTTTCTCAATTTTCAATGCTTGTTGTAGTCTGTATACTAGTCCTTTGTCAGCTATATGTGTTACAAATATCTCTCCCAATGAGTGGCTTGTATTTTTCCTCTTTTTAGGTTGTCTTTGGTGAACAGAAGTTTCTTATTTTCATGAGGCCAATTGTACCACTTTTCTTTTTATGGTAAATGCTTTTAATGTGCTGTTTAAGGAGTTATTCTTTGTCCTAAAGCCAAAAAAGTGTTCTCCTAGGATATCTTCTGAAAGTTTGACAGTTTTACTTCCAACGTTAAAGTTTTTTTATCTACGTGGAATTGATTTTTATCTATGTGTCATTCAGCATTATTTTTTGAATAGGTATTCTTTTGTCCTTTTAATATCATTCATAAATTAAGGTTCAATACATGCATTACTTTGTTTCTGCTTTCTTTGAGTCAACTCTTTGTCCAAATGTATACGTTTGTTCACATGATATATGTGATTTTTATACTGCTTCTCTATTTTAAAAGTTATTTTATTTTCCATATTTCCACACTATTTTATAACTGTAATGTTTATGCCTATATATAGTTTTGCAGCATTTTCATTTATGCATTCCCTATTATTGGTCAAATTTCCCCCCAGTACAGTTGATATTACAGAGAATGCTATAATGAACATTGTCTGCACAGACTTTTTCTTTTGCTGAATAACAGCCACAGGACATAACCCTCGGAGCAAGAATACTGAGTAAGAGTGAGGATGTTTTATGGTTTTCAATTTCTATAATGGAAAAAAGGAAAAAATAAAAATCATAAATTAATATTGCCATACTCAATTCCAAAGTGATGATTTCACTGTAACATTTTCATTTCCTGTCTCCAGTTTTTAATAATCAAGTAATACTTTGGCTTAGTTTTAATAAACATTGATTAAATTACCCACAAAGCTAAGGTTTTCCTGAGTCTGCTTATTGTGATGTCTCTTCATGAGTGGTTCTCCTGCTTATTCTCTCCATACTGAAGCTTTGGTATTTTATATGCAGATTTCAGTGGGGTCTTTATAGGTTATGGATTTATACTAGATGCTGCATAACTTGACTTCTTTTTAAGAACCGACATCTATTTTAAACTCCTGCTTAGCTTTTTTTTCATTATATTGGGAAAAAAATCACAAGATTAATCTTGGACTCTTGAATAGAGGCAGTGGTGTCCTTTTTTAGCTGCATTCTGGCACAGTTGTGGCATCGTCTCTCTGAAGCCACTATCACTTATACCTCTGGGAATTGGAGATTGAATTACTGCTCTGTTTGGAGCAACCCGCAAAGACCAGCTTCAAAGATGATGGTTTAAGTTTCTATCCCATTCAAAGCAGTGGTAGGCACAGAAGCAGAGCACAGTAAGCCATTCTCATCCTTGTGTGGGCACTCGGCTTAGCTGCATGTCACATCTGACAGCGCTCAGCTTTTAGATGAAGGAACACCAAGTGCTACGTTAGGTAATTACACCAAGTTTGGAACCCGACTCCTAGACTAGCAGAGAGGAGATGCACACGCAGCCTGTTTCTTTACATTGGCTATTCACCAGGGTGCAATAAACCATAAAGATTTTCTTGGATGGAGCCCCAAGGAGAGCTAAAACATATCCTGCTTCATTCATTCATTCATTCATTCATTCATTTTTTTAAAAGAGTGCACCCTTTCACTAGCCTAGATATTGTGGTGGAGAGTGGTTTTTTTTTATATATATATATACTTTATTGATATTTTACAGGGAGAGGGAGAGTTAGAAACATCGATGAGCGAGAAACATCGATCAGCTGCCTCCTGCACACCCCCTACTCGGGATGTGACCACAACCATGTTACATGCCCTTGACCGGAATCAAACCCGGGACTCCTCAGTCCCCAGGCCGACGCTCTATCCAGTGAGCCAAACCAGCTAGGGCATTGTTTTATAGATAACATTTTTCACTCTTAATTCTCTTTCTCCACTTCCTCTCTCACATGTCTAGTAAGTCACTTGTTCATTCAGGATTCATACATTTGGATATATCCTCTCTTCCTTAGTTGTACTTAGCTCAGGCCCTTATTATCACTCATCTAGATAATTGCAATTTCCCTTAGTGTATCTCTCTACTTCCACTATAATGGCTTTTACTCCCTATATTTGTGGGAACATTTCAACTACAAACACAGAAACTCAATTCAAACTATGCTAATAAAACAAACAAAATGATTTTACTGAATCAAAGAACCGAAGAAGAGAGTTGGCTTCAAACATAGCTAGATATATGGATTTAAATAATGCCAGCAGGATTATGTCTCTCACCATCTCTCAGCTCTGCCTTTAACACCATTGCCCTTCTTGGGACAGGTTCTATCCACATAGTGACAAAGATGGCCAAGGTCACAGGTGTATGTATGTGAGGCTTTTAGCCAGAAATCCCAGAGGAAAAACAAAAGCATGATGCTCTTCTCTCCTAGCACACATGTCACCCACCCACAATGCCCTTGGTAAGCTCTCTCCCTGGCAGGGTCTATTCTTCGACCAGGGCCCTACCGCATGGTGGGGAGGTAGAGATCCTTGTTTGCTAGGCTCTCCAGAATTACAAGGAAGGGGCAGTATTCAAAACAAAGAGTGGTGTAGCCAACAGAAAACAGCATTTCACTTAATATGGCAATTAGAATGATCTTTTAAAAGTAAACTTATAATCATGTATGTAGTTTCCTGCTAAAAAGTAAAAAGAAAAAAAGCCTTCAATGACTTCTATTTCCTCATGGAATGAAGTTCAACCCTCTAGTTTGACAATACGTCTAGCAGGCTAAGGACTCATCCTCCCTTCCCTGTCATCTCCAACCACTTCCCAGTATAGTTCAGGTTGGAAAACATCATTGCCATAGAAATCATCATTGATAGTCTTACATACTTTACTCTTTTAAGTTTTTATTATACTGTTGTATTCTCTGCCATGAAAGTCTTAATCCCTTTTCTCTGAACAGCTTAAACGTTGCCTTCGATTCTCAGTTTCAATTTCACCTTTTCAAGTCTTTCTAGGACCCACCAGTCCGTTGCTAACCCCTCTATTGCTATAGCACGTAGCACTGGTCTTGCTTCTACTCTTAATCAGCTTGTTTCATACTTGTCATTATGTGTCTGTTTCCTATCCTAGACTTTGTGCAGCTTGAGGATTGAAACCATTTCTTAATTGTCTTTACTTTCTGCACTACACCTTGCCCTGTAGCTCACAGCAAATGACCAAACTCATGTTGATCACCTGAATGCAGGTATGAAATAAGATCCCGGGTTTTTGTGTTAAACGGTTATTAAAAGTATAATGTTCCCAACCAAGTGAATCCAGAGCCTTAAAAATAATGTGCATTAAGGGAACTCATCTAATAATGTGGCTCGACAGGGTGGCAGAAATATGTTGGCACAGTAACTTATTTGCAATGCTGAAGACATTCTGTGGTTTGAAAGTTGAAGACATTGTGTGGTTTGGAAGCATTTTCAAATAGTGGAGTGAAATGTTATATAACAATTCAAGAGATTATAGGCCTGAATAATGCAGTGTATTAAAAGTATTTCCTTCAGGGACGTAGATCCCCTGGCTCTCAGCCAATACTCTATATTTCTAGCTACTTACTGGTGAAAGGCTGGTTTAGGACTGATACATTTTAGATAAACTAGGGCATTATATGCTCATAAAAGAATATGTTTGAAATAAAATTCTAATCTCTTTCATAATGTTTCCATCTTGTAAATATACACAAAATGATTATTAGAAAACAGAAAATGACCATGTTATCAAAACTTAAAGTATTATGACTAAGTATATCCAGAAACTTTTTACTGTGTGTCCTCTTTTTCAAACTACCCCCTGCCCGCCCCCCCGCCCCCCCGCAAGTCCTTACCCAAGTCAGATTATTTCCACTGAGGAAAAGGCAGAGTCAGAGAATTCTAGAAGCCACTATACCCTTACAGAACAGGGCACAGAGTCAGAGAATTCTAGGAGATACTATTCACTTACAAAACAATGTATTCACATAGAAAGCGCTTATGTTGACTAGGTTCTGATGTCTATAATTCAAGCCTGAATTAGAGTTTTGGTGCAAGCAGCAACACCTACCACAAAAATGCTCTTGTGGGTACCACCACAGTAACCAGATATAAACACAACCTCAGCTGTAAACACAGGTGTATGCCCTATTGCAAAAGGCCATATATATAAGGACCTTTGGGGTTACAGTGAGGTGCAAGGTTATGAGAATGCCATGCTTGTTATATAACAGCAAGTGAGAAAATTAGTTTATATTCCTGACCAGCACCAGATAATGCTGACTCACCGTGCAAAAAAATTAAAAGACAAACCCTAACAAAGTAGATTAAATCAAGGGAAAGCTGCATTTGCCCCAGATGAAAGGCATGTTTTTTTGTCAACAAATTTACATGGAGTCAAATGCCACTTGGGGCTTTTATGTAACATATGAAATTATTCATCAAGATGGTGGTAGCATTCAGAGCTCCGCAAGACCTACCTTGTAGTCCCATCTGTCAGAAATGCCACAGTTTTACTGTGTTCTCTACTGACAAAATCTTTCTTTTATATATATATTTTTTCATATAAATATATAAATTAACCAAGTAAGTGTATCCTTTCAAAAGGTTTGAATGTGTAAGGTGTTAAGGCTGGAAAGTGCCTTAGAGTTCATTTTGTTTTACTATATTATTTTGCAAGGTAAAGGAGTAGTAAAAATAAATTCATTAGGTATTACAAACTCTATAAAAATACTGAATACCATTACTTGGGCCAAGTGGGAACCCAAGAATAGTTTGCCATTGAACCAAGTCCCCCTGCAGTGATAATTATGAGGATTAATGAGCAGTTTTCAGGCCTTCGTTGTTTCTCAGTTAACACTTTAAATTTTCGATAGCAGTTTTATAATTTTCAGGAATGTGGGACAAATAATCAGCATTCTGTTGGGAGACGAGACGGTCTACATGTATCCAGAATAGGTACAAAATTTGAGTGGCCATATTTTAAGGGTTCACTTTGATTACTACTTTCTTTTCTTTTACTTTTTCTTCTTTACTTCATTGGGAAGATATTTTGCCCATTTTCTTCTGCTCCCTATCCTAAACTGATCTGAAAGAAGATTCTGATCTACATTTTTGGCTCCTTAATGACTAGATTTCTTGATATGGTCTCAAGTGTTAGTTCTTTGATCTCCCACCGAAGCTTGCTACTCACAGAGAGAGTTATTGTGTGTGCTGGAGCTTGGGGGAAAGTGTGCTTTGAATAACCCTACTTCTGTTCTATGTTACGGCTCAGATCTTTATCTTATGTCCCTTAGTATTTTGTAAACCTGTTTCAGCTGTTGCCAGCATTACTTGCTGATAGCTAAAATACATTTAGGGAGATGTTCATGAATAATGGAGAGTCTTTTATTCATGTTAAACTTACACACTATAGTAGTCAATAATATTTTAATAAAGCTAGAAGAGAAGGTGGGGAAAATTTCTAATCATGGATAATTTGAAGTTTTTGTACGGAAAATTTTTTAAAATCAGATTTAAGAATAATTTCCATCTAGCTATTCATAGGTGAGAAATTAATTAAAATGGCATGTGTGTAATTATTGTTTTTGCCCTTAATTAAAATGTTAATTGAGTACAAAATAAAATACCAAAGGATTACTCTGTTTCTTTTCTTAAAACTGTTCTACAGCTTTCTGGTACTTATAAAGCACAAAAATCATTAATCAGGCTTATAAATTATTTTAACATGACTTTTTGAAAAAAAATATTTTTACTATGGCTTAAAATAATATTTTTCAAATGATACATCAAATAATCAGATTAACTGTCAAACTAAAACATAATGCTATCAATTTAGTGTGTTGAGGCCAGCATTTTAAACATTAAAATGCAGTAGAATATAATATATTAGAATATAATACATAAATATATATAGTAAGGGTCAATGTTATTTGAAAAAAATTTTCAATTATGCTTATGTGTAAGATACATACTACATTAAATATGATATTAAACATATCACATCATACATTATAATCATACTTTGTATGATTATATTTCAAGGAATAATTACATATTATTCCTTTCAAGTATTTTCTTAAAAGGAAAGTTGCCAAAAGTAATTATCCCTGAGAAATAATTGTCACAGGGATAGACATCCTAATAGTAGAATCTTGAAAGAGAAGCAGCATGACAGACAAAGAACACGTTTTTGGGGAGGAATGACAGGGCTGTCATCAGCAGGGTGCTCTTTCTGGGTATCTTTCCAAATCTGACTTTCATGGTCATGGTTGGAACATGACCCATTGGGTCCAGCGTCTAACCACAAAAGCATTCATGAAGCGAATTCTCATTATAATTCTCTCCCAAGTTCAGAATCACAAGCCCTTTGCAGTTCTTTACGCTGATGCACTTCTTAGCGATGTAGTGGAGGATATAGCCTTCTACTTAATGGTATATCTTTGCCTCAGGCTCCTGTATGATATTCTAAGATCCATTGGGAAATCTTTTTCCCTATGATTTTGGAGTCTGTGAACCATAAATTATATTCTCTGAGCCTGTTCTGAACCAAGTCAACCTACTGAAGGAAAAAAGCTTTGAGAGAATATATAATTCATCCCTAATTTAGATGTCTTTTCTGGGTCAGGAAATGACTGACTAAGCAACTTGAGTTAATATATCATAAGAGTTACCGGTCTGTGAAAGCTAGTCAATGATTATTTAAGAATTATCGAGTGCCCTTGGCGGTCCCGGATCTGTCTCTTACTTCAACAGTGTTTGGACTAAACAGAGCCCGGGCCATCCCTTCTTCCAGCCTCCGACCACTCTCCTGCGTCTCATCCAGTCACCACCTTCAGAACCAACTCCAAGACCAGCCAACACACCAGTGTGTTTTCTACCTTAACTCCTTATTGCCGAACAACCATAAGCTCCCAAATTCGACAATTATTCCACCCAGGTGGAGGCTGCAGTCAACCGCCTGGCCATCCTGCACCTGCGGGCCTGACACCTACCTCTCTCTGGGCTTCTATTTCCCCGTGAAGAGGCGGCTCTGGAGGGCGAGTTGGTGGAGAAGAAGCGCGAGGGCGCTGAGCTTCTCTTAAAGGTGCAGAAAGCGCGGTGGCCGCATTCTCTCCCAGGACCTGCTGAAGCCTCCCCAAGGTGAGTGGGCAGAACTCAGGGCCATGGAAGCCGCCCTGGCCTTGGAGAGGAACTGAACCAGGCCCTTTTGGAGCCGCAGGCCCTGGTTCTATCCGCGCAGACCCTCAGCTCTGTGGCTTCCTGGAGAGCCACTTCCGGGGTGAGGAGGGGAAACTCATCAAGAGGATGGGCGACACCTGACTCACCTCTGCAGGCTGGCGCCCCCAGGCTGGGCGGGGCGGGTATCTCTTGAAAGGCTCCCCCTCAAGCGGACTAGGAGCCTGTGGAGCCCAGAGGCCTTTGAGGGGCCCCTATGTATCCCCCTGGGTCTGGCTTTTACCTGAACTACTAGCCATTCCTTTAAGCACCCTGAAGCCCTCTCCCATGCATTGAACCAAATGAAGCAATAAAGCTTTAAGCAGCAAAACAAACAAACACAAATAATTATCCTCAAAACTTTTTTTAAAAGGGTTAATTTGAATATATGTACCTACTAGGAAATATAAATCATGCATAGAATTCACATGCATTTGTGAAATGTTAGCTATTTGCTGGCAGTGAGAAGCAAAACGCAGGCTCATAAACTAAAATATCCCTCATAGGGATTAATGTCTGACAGGTGATCAACATTTAAAGATATTTCTTGCCACTGACTGTTTTTGATTCAGTGGCTCAATACCTATTAATCACTCAATTTTGGAAAAACTTAACATAAAATTGAGATGCTGGATTGAGTGACGAGAGCCCTGACTTGGGAGCCGAGGGTCCCATATGCAGCCCCTCCAGGAGCAAGGTGAGAACAAGGACTGGTCACTCAATGTTGAAGTGCTTTCTCCTCCATTGGGATTGACCCTGTCCAAAGTGCTCTGCCATTATATAATGATTGGGGTTAACTTAGTTTGATGCTAAAGTTCATAGTGAAGATAAAAGTTATTCTTTAAAAGACTTTCTCTCTGGAATCCTCCACTGTGCTCCCCCATCCCAACTCCTATTGAATACTTGGAGATAGCGTAGTATTGATATGACTGAGTTTCCAAAGCAAAGCTATTTTAGCCTTAAGACAAAGTTAAAGATAAGTAATGTACAAAAAATTGTTAGAAAAAGAATTCTATTGTTTTTCTATACCCATACATGATGCAAGAGGAGATTATTTCAATTAACAAGTTATCAGATACTTATTGAGCATCTACGATGTTCCAGGCACGCTGACGTGGAATAATTTATAATGGCAATAAAATACTGGAATACGTCACTCAAAGATTGCAACATACTAGAGAAATGGTGATTAGGTAAATGTTCTCAACTTTGAAGACATTGGTTTGTTTTGAAGGCAGGGATTAGACCTTAAGACTTTAGTAATTTGCTGCCATATAATTATGAGAGAGTTCTCTAAGTTGTGTTTCTATGGTAATTATTTGATGAAAAAATCCCCATCACAGTTGAATGAATGAACACTCAAAATATTTCTTCACTAGAAAGGAACTAGAAATAAATACAGACAGACAGGGCTATCTCAAGGTTGGTCATTCTGAAGTGTTTTGTCAGTGTTGGGCCTTCTAGTCCTTTCTCCAAAGAGCCAGGCAAACCTTTCCGAAGCACAAATCTGGCGTCGCTGCACTGCTAAAACCTGGCCGATGGCTCTCCTTTGCCTGCTGGATTCTGAACTTCAAGGTCCTCAGCATGGGGTGTTAGACGTGCTCCATGGTGTAGACTGTGTTTACTTCCCAGCCTCACCTACCACTTCCCTGTCCCAAACATTGAGCTTCATCATATTACTTTATTTCCCTGAACATAACTTGCTCTCTTGCTTTTAAAAATTAGAATATTAAAATGCTCTAACTATAAAGTTCTCCCTCCTTTCCTTCCTCCCTTCCTCCCTTCCTTCCTTCCTCCCTCCCTTCCTTCCTTCCTTCCTTCCTTCCTTCCTTCCTTCCTTCCTTCCTTCCTTCCTTCCTTCCTTCCTTCCTCTCTCTCTCTCTCTCTCTCTCTCTCTCTCTCTCTCTCCCTTTCTTGTCTTTCCCCTTTCTCTTCACTCAGTTAATTACTATCTCAGGTCTTAGTCTTACTATAACTTTATTCTAAGAAACTTCCCCAGACTCCTTAAGACTATTTGGGCTCTCACAGCACTTAATGTCTTCCAACCACATTAGGGTGTCCATGAATTTGTCACATCCACTCAGTTATAATGGGACTGTGTCTTGCTAGCCTTATATTGCCAGAAACTAGTATAGCACATGGCCTAAAGTAGATGTATTCAATAAAGAATTATTAATTACATGAATAAACATTTATCATGACCTTCAGGGGTGATACAAAAAAATCCATTTATGTACTAGGTACATAACAGGTTTGTTTGTTTTTTAATGTTATGAAGACAGAGCACACTAAATTCAGAAGCCTAAAGTCTGTTCTAAGAGAGCTGTGGACAGCAAATTCCAGAATGATTTAGAATCTCCCACAGTAGCATTGGGAGTGTAAGGAGATTGTTTAACATAACTATGTAGCATAGGTCCCCTTAGAACATGTCTATAAAAAGTATCTGCTTCCATTTTTAGACACCTCGCTTCAGTCCAGTGTGCTGCCAGGTACATGCTGTCTCTTGCTTTGCAGCCTGGGCTAGAGTTACACCCTCTGCATTACATTTCATATCCTTGATAATTTACATAATCCCTCTGGCTGTGCTGATCAATTTACAGACCAAAAGGAATCCCATTATCGGTGTACTAAGCCATATACTTGGCTGCCTCATACAAATGTGTTTTACCTGGATTATGTATGGCAGAGCTGGTCCCCGAGTGGAGATCATGTCATTGTACTTAACCCAAGATTTCCCTAGAAACAGTGGGATACCAGAGGTACAGGGAAATCAAGACTGGTCAGCATAATCACCCTTAATAACTTGTCTTCTTTCCACAGTCTGTGATTTTAGAAATACATTAGCATACGGCGTACTTAAAACTGTATGTTATAATCAAATGGTTTCAACGCCAACCCCCTTTGAAAACTTTATACTCATGCCAAACTATTGTACTGTGATAATTTGTGAAATATTAACTTTGAGAGGGATGATAATTCCTATTTTGCCCAAATTATGCAGTTTGTTAGATCTCTAAATATGTTGAAGGATACAATGAGCCACAATATTAACATTTTAAAATATATAAAATGTAAATACATAGATATTAGCACAAGTGAATTGGGAAAGAAGCTATTTATGAGTAGAGGGACTCAGAGTAAATCTTGGTGAAAATAGTAAAATAATTATGGTGGTTCCCATAGTTCATTTATATGTTTACAAGCTTATAGGTTCATAAAACAAAACAGTATTAGAACATTAGCATGCCTTAAATATGTCAAGAGAGCTCATTACCATTTTACTGGTGCTCTAAATACATCTTCTGATACCAAGATGAAGAGAAGAAAGGTATTAGTACGTCAAGTGGTTTCGTACATCAACATTGTTCTACAAGAGACTTTTTACTTCTCAAATAGAAGCACTAAGCAGACTTAACAAAGATTTGTTGAGTACAGTTGACCCTTGAGCAACATGGGGGTTAAGAAATTCTCATGTAACATTTTCCTTTCCTAAAATGTTCAATATCCCTCCCTCAGTGTCCATGAGAGATTGGTTCCAGGACACCCACAAATACAAAAATCTAAAGATCCTCAAGTCCCTTTTAAAAAATGGTACGGAATGATGCATACAGTGCATATTTATTGGGAAAAAATCCGTGCATTAAGTGGACCTGCAGTTCAAACCTGTGTTGATCGAAGGTTAACTGTACTTTTAGAGATTCAGGTTTTCCCATTTGTAAGAGCATGTTGTTAGAAACAGAAACAATTGAGTCTAATCAGAAAGTCATTATTTCCAATATGATCTCCACGTCTAATAATAGTTAATAAACAGGGTGATCACTTTGTAAGTTATATAAATGTCTAATCAATATGTTGTATACCTGAAACTAATATAATATTGTATTCCAACTGTAATTAAAAAGTAGAAAATTATTTTAAAACAAAAACAGTTAATAAAAATATTCAGTACTCATTATAATTTATTTTTTATTAAAATATGAAAATCCGTGCTAATTATGTTTTCAATTTCAGTAAGTCTTGGAGAAGTTCTGTTTCAATAATTATTCAAATAGACTTAAATACAGATGCAAGTGGAAGCTGATGTGCACAGATATGTCGAGTCTTGGGCAAGTGGGTCTGAGCTGGGAGTTAGGTGGGCACATGCTTTTAAGGCTGGTTCTACCTCTGACTATATGACTTTGAGCAATTCTGTGTTGCCTTTCACTACAGGATCACCTGCAGGATTTATTAGGCACAAATTGCTGCTCCCAAATCCTAGAGTTTCTAATTTAATAGGTCAGGACAGGCCCCCAAAATTTGCATTTCCTACCAAGTTCCCAGGTATTAATGCTTCTGGTATGGGACAGGCTTGGAGAACCCATACAATGCACACACCTCCCAATCTGCTTCTCTTTACTGAGGAGGGAAGCAGAGGGGTCACAGTGGAATGCATCATGGCAGAGTGTATTATGGCCTTTAGATGACACTGTGGGAGTCGTGTGCCTTCACAGGAAGGGAAGCAGGAAAGGGAGGAGGAAGACGCGCATCTTTGGATCCAGCTCCTATATTCTTACTTTCATTATTCCATCAACAAAGAGATGAGCCTAGGATTGGCAGGCAAAAAAACCCAGAATCTACAGAAAGGTGAAGAATGTACCAGAAATGTCCAATATATTCTCTAGCTGCCCATCTTTGCCCTTCCCTGCACTGTATTCGGGGGCTACAAATTCCAATATTACACACAGTTGTAAAGAGGCAAAGCTGATCTGCAGTTATCCTGTTGGTACGAATATGAAGACGTTTCCTCACATACATAGTGAAAACTCTCAATAGCTTCATGTTCAGAAAAAAACAAGGTTGGATATATTTTTTAAATAAAGAGTTATGAAGAATTATTATGCTTTAGAATATTTTTAAATTTAAACATGAATAGACATGTTCTTTGTGATACATCTGAATGAATACTCACATTTATATGGTTAACTGTGGAATCATACATCGATGAAAAACATTTTCTGGTAGGAACACCTAAACGCAAAAGATTTAGTTAGCTCATAAACTTGGGAAGAAAATAAGGATGGAGCTTCCTTTTTATATTCTGAAACCCAAATCCCATTATAACTATTGCCATTAAAATAAAAATATGTGAAGCAGAAGGTTTTTATATACCCTAACTGATGTACGACTTATAACAAGCAGAATTACATGCAATAAAATGCCAGTAAAACGTTGTCAGGTGCATTAATGAACTTCCTGTCATGGGATTTGTCTTGTAAAAGCTATTTTCTTTTAAAGAGAGGAGGCTGCATGCTTTTCTTATTGGCACATCATTCTCTGAATAGAACACTCCTTTGTTGCTGCAATTCATTGCCTCTTCACGGAGTTACTAGATAGTTCCGCATATTTATAGAGGCATGAATTACACTGCTGAAATAAATATTACAATGCTTCTCTATTCAAAGGACCTCAGGAGCAGGAATGTAACAAGGCATCTGCTTTCTCTGAAGAAAATTACATGAGCACTCTGTAATTTTCAATGGGAGGGAGAACAATTTGTGAACCTAGAACAAGTTTGTTCCATCCCACCCCGCCACATCAAGATAATAAAGCTTATCTCCAAAAAATGCACGTTCTTCAGAAGAGTTCTGAGGAACATAAAATAATAGTGCAATAAACTTGCAGTAAAAATTGTGCTGGTTTTTTTGTAATGCTTTATAGACCTTTGCAATTCTTGGATCATTCCAGGGACTAGGAAAATACATCGTTGAATGTGAATATTTAGAATTTTGTTCATAATTTTATATTCCAAGTTGCAACTTTAAAAAAATAATATAAAGCTGGTTTTCTCCAAATCCTTCCTCTATATTGAAAGGACACTCTTATTCACAATGAAATGAACTGAGTTTTCCCCTTCCTTCCTTGAAAGTAAAAATATACACCTTCTAATCAAGTTAGAAGAAACATAGATGAAGATACTTTTTATTTTTAGTAGAGGCAATTAAATTTGAGTTTTTCATTTTTAAACAAAAATGTATAAATGTGCCTATTGCAGATATAAAAATCATTTTATGAAAAAATTACAATCAACAAAGTTAATAAACAAGTAGAGGAAATGAACATTCTAACAAAGTAGACATGCAGTACTCTATAAAATCTTTTTTATAGACCTTTGTATTTTGTAAAAATATTACCTTTTAAAAATTTGATTAATAATTTACTTCTTTATTTGAATATTATTTTCTAAAGTTGGTTAAATATTCAGGTGCCATACCTTTAAAATATCCAAAAGCATATTTGATGTATAATAAATACTTACAAATTTTATAGTAGCTATTAAATATAACCATGCTGCCCAACACACTAGCCACTGATTACATGTGGCCACCAAGCACTTAAAATATGGCCAGCGTGACTGAAGAATTGGTTTTTAAATTTTAGTCTTAAAAGATGTTAAACATACTGGGAACAACTTTCTCAATGATAAATTTTATGAAATCAAATACAGATGAAGTATTTCTGATGAAAATTAAAATCTCTGAATTGAGATTTGTTTGAAGTGTAGGATACACACTGGATTTCAAAGACAGTATAAAAAATAAAGAAAAAATAGAAAAGTAATGATTTTTATGTTGTTTGCATGTTGAATTAATAATGTTTTGGATATACTGGTTTAATAAATTACATTTCTGGAATTTTAAAAGTTCACCTGCTGTAATAGCTTTAATATGACTATTAGAAAAAATTAAAATTACATACATAGCTCACATTAGGTTTTCAATGGAACAGCACTGATCTACATAGTAAATAGCAATTAAAACTTAATTTTTGCAGTTTATGGAGCCTATGGTCAATTATTACTACATGTATATTTTGAGCAAATCTATTTTGTATAACCACCACCAATCTAACCACAGAAGGTGTAAGTTTCCTGTTACTTGTAAGGCCATTTCCAATGTTAGGAAGTGTTCACAGGCCATATTAGGTTAAATTTTTTAATGAAAATCTGAGTTTTAAAATTAAAGGATATTGCTGGCTCACAGTGTACAGTTATAAAGCTTGCTGACAACACAAGGGCTCCTAAATAAAAGACTCAGTGTGTACTCCACTCACCTAGCCTTGGCCCTGGGAATGGCCTGCATTTGTCTGGAGAATGCGGCTCCTTTCTAAGTGGCACAAAGACAGCATGAGCAGGCTAGCTCTGTATGTTTGTATCAAAATAAAATATTGCAATATTATAAAGTGCATTCTCAGAAAATTGTTTCCTGCTCAAATTATATAGGTAGAGTGAATTGATCTTCCTAAGTGATGGGCAGGAAGAATACTGCTATCATCTGACACTTGCCAAAGGTTTTATTATTCTCCCAACTTTCACATATATTCTATCAGTATTTTCATAGTAATGCTAGGAGATAAGTAAAGCAGGCATTGTCCTCCTTTTACAGCCCCAAAAAGAATGAAATTGAATTTCCTCATTGGATTGGTATAGAACACAGAATTACCACATTTTTCCCCTTGCAAAATTATAGCCTGGTAACTTGGGAGGCAGCCTCACAGACATAAACACTGCAACTAAAATTATATAGAACACTTATAGGCTAAGAACAGATTGTAATGTGAAAAAATAATTCAACCAATTTTTGATTTCTAAAATTCAACCAGAATAAAAAAATATTCAATCATGTTTTATTATTCAATTTATATGTTTCAAAAGAGCCAAACCTTAATGGCAATGTAGTTTACTCCCACCAAAATTTAATTTATTTATTATAATTGTTAGTCCTATACAACTTATTTCAGTAAACCTATGAAAAAGAGTTCTCCCTTGAAAATATTCCTGTAAATTAGAACACCTTTGCGAAACAACTTTACATTGCAGTCAATTAAAATCAATTCTTAGTTACTGATAAACACTGTTTTCATGCTATATATTTTATTTAAACATAGGAAAAAAACAACTTAGCTAATGCTTTTATAAAGCTAGAGGGCTCTAAGGAGAATATCTTTAAGGTAATTCCTTAATATCCCTTTTGGAAGAGTATTAGTCATTTCTTATTCAATGTAGATTTCTTAAGTAGCTGACATTTATTTTGTTTCTTACCACCTGATCTTGGTACCTTAAAATCTGTTTTTCATTTGTTTTACATTTATTCATGTTTTAATGGCTCCTAGTGATTTTCAACTAGAATTTTCCTAAGGAGTGAGTTCTAAGATCTTTTTACATATTGAGTATTGTTTGTATTGATGTTGTTGTTTTTTAAAAAAATTCTATTTGTTAAACAGTAATGAATCACTCGATTGATTATATTCTTAACTGTTACTAATTTTAACCATTGAATTGGCTTAAAGTTCCCCTGAATACAGTAAGTGGTATGTATATTTAATTATAAGAAAGACGATGCCTCTCTTTAGATGATTTTATAGATAGCATATTTGTTCATTGAAATTAAGGCCAGGTCTACATCACATAGATAAAAAAAATCACTTAAAATTTTATTTTTCAATTACAGTTTACATTCAATACTATTTTATATTAGTTTCAGTTGTATAGCATAGTGTTTATATAATCGTATACTTTACAAGGTGTCCCCCCAATATTTCAAGGACCCACCTGGCACCATACTTAGTTATTACAATATTATTGACTATATTTCCTATTTTGTACTTTATATCCCTGTAACTATTTTGTAACTACCAATTTGTACTTCTTAAACCCTTACCTTTTTCACCCAGTTCTCCCACCCTCTCCCCTCTGGCAACCAGTCAGTTTGTCCTGTGTCTATGAGTCTGTTTTGATTTTGTTTGTTTACTTTGTTCTTTAGATTCCACATATAAGTGAAATCATATGCTCTTTGTCTTTCTCTGACTGACTTATTTCACTTAGCATAATAAACCACAAAGATTTGAAGAATGCAACGTTTTACCTTCATAACAAAAGTTGGCATCACTACCTATACTCAAAAACAAAGTTTCCTTTTGGAATACCAAACCACGCCACAGCTTCCAGGTTATGAAGGAATTGGAGGTAATGGATCCATACATTTTATATTTATTTCTTCTCATGTTTATCAAATCATTGTGGTCATCAAATGAAATTACTCAGGCACGCATTCTATCTACATTGATTTGAGGGCAACTTTAATAAAACATGACAAAAAGGGAATTTATTTTAAAAGTAACATCATGAATTCTCCCAGAACTATCACACACACTACTCAGTCTGTAAGTCATGTAATGGACATTGTCATTTTGACATGTAGCACGTTTCTCTTCTTCCATCACCTTTGAATTAATTGGGTTGTAGAGGGTAGGGCAAAGGAAAGAGGGGTGGAATTTGGAACGCGCGATGACTGCCGTTGCTACTTGTATCATCGGGACATTTTGAAGTCAGGTTGATATTAACTTAGTAAGGGGAGCCCCACTGACTTTCTGTCTCCTCCAGACAATAAAACAACATAATTGCATCTGCGCCCCTCTTTGTAATTGTTCTCCTATAACAAAGATTCAGAACTAACTACAGATTCTAATTAACTCAAATTAGACTCATGAGAGAGATGATAAGTACTACAACATGAAGATTTAAACATTAATCCTAATTTTAAACCTCAACGATGTTGGGGACAAGGAAATAGATGTTAAAGGAACAAATTGGGCCGCTCACTACAGATGTTAGAAGTTAGCAGTGACCAGTCAATGGCTTTAACCAATTTGAAAGCATGCTCCTCACTGTCTGCAAGGAAGGATTGCAGCACCTAAAGGATAAGAGACCACATTTCAAAATGGCATTAAGTTCTTTCTTGTGCCTGATTCTGTGTTTATCATTAGTTTGGGGATAGGAAGGGTGGAAATGGTGGAAATAGAAAATTACTTTGTTGATTTAAACATTCATCGATTTAAAAACTTGCTTGGCATATTTTTGAAAGTTTAGTGTTACAACATATTATTAGAGCCACTTTGAAAAACATATAATGAGAACTTTAATATTAATTATATTGTTTGAGAAAACCATTTATTATAGATGTTTATTAATGAAATTCCTTATTGAAAAGGTGCAAACTTTCTATTTTTCCATAATTTACATCTCATTAAAATGTTACTTTTATACTAAATGTTTTACTTTTTCAAAAGTGTTGTTCCTAATGTTCACTAATTTCTCTGCATTCTCAGTTGTTTACTATGAAAATAGGCTTCAGAGAGACTGATCTTCAAACCTCAGAGGGAAGACAGGAAAGGATGGGAAGAAGGTGTTAAGAGATCAACCAAAAGACTTGTATGCAAGCATAACCAATGGACACAGACAACAGGGGGTGAGGGCCTGTGCTGGGAGGTGGGAGCAGGCTGATAGAGGTAAATGGGGGGAAAAGGAGAAATATGTGATACTTTCAACAATAAATAATTTTAAAAAAGAAAATAGTCTGTAGATAAAGGTGATCTTTTTTAGTGTTGCAGATTCTCCTCTAGCAGTCACATTGTTTGAAATCATAGTGTGATAAAATGATTCATTAGTATGAGTTTGTAATGCTAATCTTTGTTATATAAAGGATTTAAGATAGCAAAATAAATAAATAAATAAATAAAATAAAATATAGAGCAACCTGGCTGCTATAACTCGATTGGAAAGTCATCTCATACACTAGAAGGGGCGGGTTTGAGTCCCAGTCGGGGTGAGTGGAGGGGATGGGAGGTTCTGGAGGGGGGGCAGCCAGTGGATGTGTCTCTCTCACATCAATGTTTCTCTCTCCCTCTCCCTTCCTTTCTCTAAATATCAATACAAAATTAAAATACAGAGCAATCTGATTAAAATTTAAAAGTCAAAACCATATACAGTGGGGCCTTGACTTACAAGTTTAATTAGTTCCATGACGGAGCTCGTAACTCAAATTACTCGTATGTCAAATCAAAAAAGGAACGAGTGAGACACGTGGTGCTGGTGTTGTGGCATTCACTGTGACGTTCATTGCGCCACCTAGCGGTCGGGTATCTGAAGCTGGCTCGTAACCCGAATTTTAACTCGCAACTCAAAGCAAAAAATCGACCGAGAGACGGCTCATATCTCGAAAAACTCATTAGTCGGGATACTCGTAAGTCAAGGCCCCACTGTAAAGGAAGAAAACTAGCCCTAAGCTTAGTGGATAAAGCATAGGCCTGTGGACTGAAAGGTCCCGGGTTCATTCTGGTCAAGGGCACATGCACAGCTTGCGGGCTTGATCCCCAGTAGGGGGCATGCAGGAGGCAGCCGATCAATGGTTCTCTCTCATCATTGATATTTCTATCTCTCTCTCCCTCTCCCTTCTTCTCTGAAATCAATAAAAATATATTTAAAAGAAAAGAAAAAGAAAACTAAAATGAAGGCTGTATGGGTCAGACCAGGGTACATTTAATCAAATATTATGCTTAGAGTTTTCTGCAAACCAAAGTGAAAAGGGAGATAAGGTGGGCTGCATGACTCGCATTATTAAAAAAGATGGAATCACATTAGTTCCTCAAAGGAAGCAATGTTTTCAAGAAATAAAGTCTTTGAAGTCTTTTGATTGGGAACTCATACTGTGGCTCATCAAGCAATGATTTCCTCAAAAAGTCTGCAGTTTATAGTAGATGTTTGCTACATTTTTAAGAAAAATTTGGATTGATATCCCAAACAATACTAAAAAAGAGAGTTTTGGTGTAGTGTCTTAGTTCAATTTGCCCCTTCATGATTATTAGGCTCTTTTTGGTTGGTTTCTAATCCCTGCCTTCCTCTCTCCTTTGCCCACAGAAGTAGCAGTGAGCTCTAGGTCTCTTCTCCAACACACCAAGAGGTATGTGACATCAAAAGCCAGCCGCAGATACAGGCCAGCATAAACAGATTGATTACCAAGAAGGTACAAAAACATTCAGACAACCTGTTCCTTAAGTCTGGTTAAATTCTAGCTCTCTATCCTTCTGGAGGCCCCTGTGACAACAGTTCTGAGGATTCTGTTGAAATTAGGTGAGTCCTCTATGTTGCCCAGGGGCTATGGGCAAGAACAGGAGTCCTAGGACTAGGGCACTCCTTTGAAGGACATGGGTGGGGGCAGGGCAGGCTCACCAGGTTCTCATATCATCTTTACAATGGGAAAATGTATGTCAAACATTTCTTCTGTTCTATCACAGATGGAGATGGCAATATTAGAAGTCATTGTTTTTTCTGCATCAATTTTACCATTGCACCAAAAAAATTAAGCTACCTAGGAATAAACTTAACTAAAGAGGTAAAAGACCTCTACTCAGAAAACTACAGGATGTTGAAAAAAGATATAGAGGAAGACATAAACAGATGGAAGAACATACTGTGTTCATGGATTGGTAGAATCAACATCATTAAAATGTCCATACTACCCAAAGCAATCTATAAATTCAACGCACTTCCCATTAAAATACCAACGGCATACTTCAGAGATCTAGAACGAACTCTCCAGAAATTCATCTGGAATAAAAAAAGACCCCGAATAGCTGCAGCAATCCTGAAAAAGAACAAAGTAGGTGGGATCTCAATACCAGATATCAAGTTGTATTACAAAGCCACTGTTCTCAAAACTGCCTGGTACTGGCACAAGAATAGGCATATAGATCAATGGAATAGAATAGAGAGCCCAGAAATCGGCCCGAACCAATATGCTCATTTAATATTTGACAAAGGAGGCAAGAACATACAATGGAGCCAAGATAGTCTCTTCAATAAATGGTGTTGGGAAAATTGGACAGATATATGCAAGAAAATGAAACTAGACCACCAACTTACACCATACACAAAAATAAACTCAAAATGGAGAAAGGACTTAAATGTACGACAGGAAACCATAAAAATTCTAGAAGAATCCAAAGGCAACAAAATCTCAGACATATGCCGAAGCAATTTCTTCACTGATACAGCTCCTAGGGCACTTGAAACGAAAGAAAAAATGAACAAATGGGACTACATCAAAATAAAAAGCTTCTGCACAGCAAAAGAAACCATCAACAAAATAACGAGAAAACCCACTGTGTGGGAAAACATATTTGCCAATGTCATATCTGATAAGGGCCTAATCTCCAAAATTTATAGGGAACTCATACAACTTAACAAAAGGAAGATAAACAATCCAATCAAAAAATGGGCAAAGGACCTAAATAGACACCTTTCAAAAGAGGACATTCAGAAAGCCAAGAGACATATGAAAACATGCTCAAAGTCACTAATCATCCGAGAGATGCAAATCAAAACAGCAATGAGGTACCATCTCACACCTGTCAGACTGGCTATCATCAACAAATCAACAAATGACAAGTGCTGGAGAGGACGTGGAGAAAAAGGAACACTTGTGCACTGCTGGTGGGAATGCAGACTGGTGCAGCCACTATGGAAGACAGTATGGAGTTTCCTTAAAAAACTGAAAATGGAACTCCCATTTGACCCTGTGATCCCACTTCTAGGAATATATCCCAAGAAACCAGAAACACCAATCAGAAAGGATATATGCACCCCTATGTTCATAGCAGCACAATTCACCATAGCTAAGATCTGGAAACAGCCTAAGTGCCCATCAGTAGATGAATGGATTAGAAAACTGTGGTACATCTACACGATGGAATACTATGCTGCTCTAAAAAGGAAGGAACTCTTACTATTTGCAATGTCATGGATGGAACTGGAGAGCATTATGCTAAGTGAAATAAGCCAGTCAATAAAGGAAAAATACCACATGATCTCACTCATTCATGGACAATAGAGACCATTATAAACTTTTGAACAATAATAGATACAGAGGCAGAGCTGCCTCAAACAGATTGTCAAACTGCAGCGGGAAGGCCGGGGAAGGCTGGGGGGCAGGAGGGAGGGGGGTAAGAGATCAACCAAAGGACTTGTATGCATGCATATAAGCATAACCAATGGACATAAGACACTGGGGAATAGGGGAGGCTAGGGGACTGTCTAGGGCAGGGGGATAAAATGGACACATATGTAATACCCTTTGTAATACTTTAAGCAATAAAAAAAAAAGAAGTCATTGTTATTGGAAGTCATACAATACCGATTAGGGTCTTTCAAATGCCATCTATTTACCCTAATTAAAATAATGCTAATAATCCATTCTTGCATGTAGATTATAGTTAACTTATCTACCCACATAGCACACTATCTATGCTGATGTATTTAAAATAAATTGTAAATAGCATAACAGGAATTGTCACAATCTACTCATCAGAAGATTCAGGCTTTTACTAAGATGATTTTCCCTTGAATATCTGCTAATACAACATTCTTCTTTATTAATACACAACAAATACACGGTGAATCTATAGCCCTGGCCAGTGTTGTTCAAAAAATATCCGTGGGTGAGGATTAACAACAACAACAAAAATAGGTTTATAGTTGTGAGTATATGAGACAGAGTTTATTCTTATTTATTAATTATTGCATTATTTTCCATTTGAACAACTCTAAACCTACTTTTGCCCCACCCTGTATTTAATTTGTTAGAATAAATATAAGCATTCTTGTCTTTAGTACCTTATGCATAGTGTTTTTGTTTCAAAATTATTTCCCATATATCATTTAATTAATCCACTGAAACCTTGTAAATTGGAATACAATAGTGACCATTATCTCCATCATACAAAAGAAAACAGAAGGGCTCACCTTTGTAAAGTGAAGTATTCAGAGTCACACAGCAAGTCTTGGCAGAGCTGGCCTTGCTAGTCTTGTGGTTTTCCATTGTGAAATTTTTCTAAGTGATCTTTTTTAATGTTCCTCAGTTGTTTTTCCAGGAAAGCTTACAAGAGAAGTGAACTCCTGTACTTTTACCCATTTCACCTCCTCTAGTTATTCAATAAAATGATTTTCAAACATTCTCTTTGTGTAGGAGTATGTTTTTAAGTTCTCTGATGATTCCTGAAAAATAAAATAAAAAACATACCCAACTTCTTCAATATGGAATTTAACTGTAAATTGAACTCTAGTATTATTTAGCAAAGTTTGAATGGTAGCCTGTGCTTCACATAAGTCACAAAATATTTACCACATAATAAGCCTAGTTTATATATAAATGGGAATTTTTGTCTGCTTATTTGGGAGGAATTAGGAAATTGGAGTATTTCAGACAAAATTCGTAAACGTATTTTTGTTCTTCAGCTAATCATTAGATCAAATATGTCTCATCTATAATTCAGCTCTCCATTATCAATATTTTCTTGGAAACAAAATTAGCTCCTTCTAAGGAAATAATGTTGCTTCATGAAAACAGCACTAATTATGAGTCAGACAGAATGAGTTTGCTTTGTCCTATTTCTGCCCATTACTTGCTAATTGACTTTGCCTTGTTTCTATTAAATCTGGAATGAAATGTCGGAGGAGGGACAGTAATCTGAGAACCTCATAGTATTTTATGAAAATATAAAAAAGGCAAATATGTCAGTGTTTTTGTTTTCCTGACAGATTCTTGCTTCTTTGTGCTTCAACTCAGGCATCCCCTCCTTTGAACATCCAGCCCTTGCATATACCCTCTGAGCTCACCTTATTGGATATACTCACCTTTGTTTATCTCTGTCATTGCATTTACTCTATGCAGTATCTGCCTAATTTTATGCCTCTCCCATAACCTAGGTAGCCCACGGAGAATAAGGACAATATTTTATTAGTTTCTGCAGCCACTAAAAGAGCAGTGCTAGTTACAGGGTAGATCCAAAAAAAAGTTAAATAAATGAAGGGAATGCAATGGAATGAAAGAAATATTTACTCATTGATTTTGCAAGGTTGCTGTGAAGATCAAAACTAATAATGTGTGTGTGTGATAAGTTAAATTTTTAAAACTTAAGTAGCACGTACAGTTTCCCTCAGTTTGCAAAGCTTTAAGAAATGATTAGTGAGTTAAAATTAAACTAAACAAATCGTTAAGATATTTGTCATGAATCTGTGCCTGACCAGACCTCTGTAAATGCTGACCTTGTGCAGATTAAATCTAAAAGCCCTGGAGTGATGTTGTCTATCTTACACCTCACCCTCCTTGTCGAGGCCCTTGCTGAGGTTGAGAACCATGAGTGTCAGACTCCTAGACCTTAAGGAGCTATGACAGGTAACCAAATGGGAAACTGATGGCTGCCTTGGGCTCATGGAGACATGTGTCTAACAGGGCAGACTTGTCACTAGACCCTTTAGAGGGGAAATGAAGCGATGAACGAATGCTGGGCATTAGAGGCGCCAGGTCCTGACAGGCTAAGGTGTGACCTGCTGAATCCTAACCATCCCAGACATCTTTAGAAGAACAAGTGAGCTGGGCGATGGGCAGGGGCAGACAGGGTTGCAGGGGAAAGGAGCTGTATACAGAGCCCACAGAGAGTAGAAAAAGAAAGGGCAAGTGAGATTACTGGTCATCTGGTGTCTTAGATCCCATGCAAAGCAAACTTCAAGCACAACAGCAAACACAACCTTTGAGCCTTACTGTCTCCAAAGAGTATTTACCAAGTGCTGTCTGGCTTGATCTCCCAGATTCGGTTAAATATGCATTTTCCTAATGTTGTGTTTCTGACTTTCTTTCTTCCCCTTTTTGTTATTGTTGATACTATATTTTTTAAAAAATTAAAACCTTATTTGCTCTAACAATATAATTCTGACCCCAAAGAAAGAAAGAAAGAAGAGTGAGGAAAAAGGGAAAAAAATCCACAGAACATTTTTAAAAAGATTTTTCAATAGGACAATAATGTAACTTGACATTTATGATGAGTATATTATTAAATATATCTGATTCTTTGATCATATTAAGTATACATAGATTTTATACTTTATTTTTCCATTTTAAAACACTGATATTTATAAATTAGCGGGCAATTCATTGTAATCTTGCCATTTTATAAGCTACCTTTTATTAAGATAAAAAACAGGCTTAAAATACATTTTATTTGGTGAATAAAGGCATACAAACATATCAAAGCATTTAAATATATCATTGTACTTTATTATATTAATGGGTAATGAAAATGGGAAATTATAAATGAGCTGAAAGGTTTTTATGCCTTTTTATGTCCTCTTAATGTGGCCATTTTATCACATTTTATCACAGTTCTTTGTTTAAGTGGCCAGTACTCCAACTGAATCAAAGATCTAGGAAAATGTTCATCCTGGAATTTCCAGTACCTCACACAATGCTTGGTGCATCATAGGCTCTTAATTAAAGATATTTAATGAATAAAAAGATGAATAGAATTAATACCCCACACATATCACGCTGTTTGTTTTGGCACTATAGTTTTAGAATGGTAGAAATTAATTTTTTAAAAACAGACTACACACCTCTTAATTTTTACATATTGAAACTAGTCATAAAAGTATAAAATATATGAAAAGGTAGATTCTCTAATGGCTAATCACTGGCAATGAATATTTAATTGATCACATATTTTCAGCTCTATGAGAGTTAGAAAGTAACAAGTTCTCATTGTTAAATTCATATACATAAGTTGGGCATCATGCTCATAGTATTGGCAATTCAAACTCCCTCTCTCTTATTTTATTCCATAATCACAAATACTTTTTAAAGTCTCAAAGATCAACAGATAGCAATACATGAAAAATTAAAGTGCTCCATTTAAGTGAGAGAGCCTTTTTAGGGAAATGCACACACACACACACACACACACGCACACACAGAATAGTGATTTAGTCACAAAATACATAAAGTCGTTCTCTGGATTTATTTTAGGTTGATTGACAAAGATAAAATAACCATTTTCCTGTAGCAGAAATTAATGAAGATATTCATATCCTTGTTTCATTATTTGGTTTTAATTACAATTTTTGAAATAGATTATTTGAGAGGAAATTTGCAAACCTTAAAATCCATCCTTTTAAAGTGTGTGATTCAGTGGTTTTCGGTAGAATCAGAGTTGTGCCACTATCATCACTATCTAATATTAGAAGACTTTCATCACTCCAAAAAGAAAAACCTGTATTCATTAGCGGTCACTTCCTATTCCCTCTCCCCTAGTCCCTTGTAATCACTACTCTATTTTCGGTCTCTCTACGGATTTTCCTATTGCGGACATCACACACAAAGACTGTTTATCTTGAAAATACAGTGGGGCCTTGACTTACGAGTTTAATTCGTTCCGTGACGGAGCTCGTAACTCAAATTACTCGTATGTCAAATCAAAAAGTGAACGAGTGAGACACGTGATGCTGGGCTGATGTTGTGGCATTCACTGTGACGTTTGCTGTGCCAACTAGCGGTGGGGTATCTGAGCTGGCTTGTAACCCGAATTTTAGCTCGCAACTCAAAGCAAAAAATCGGCCGAGAGACGGCTCGTATCTCGAAAAACTCGTTAGTCAGGACACTCGTGAGTCAAGGCCCCACTGTACTATTTATTTTAAAGATTTAGATGCCAAACAGAAACACAACTGAATTGTTTTAAGTGATTGGGTTGATTATATTTAGACTACCTTCTCCTCCTCCTCCTCCTCCTCCTCCTCCTCCTCCTCCTCCTCCTCCTCCTCCTCCTCCTCCTCCTCCACGTCCTCCTCCTCCTTTTTATTATTATTAATTTGAGAAAGAAAAAAACCCACATCAATTTGTTGTTCTACTTATTTATGCATTCATTTGTTGATTCTTGTAGTGCCCTGACTGTGGATTGAACCCCAACCTTGGCATATCAAAAAGGTGCTCTAACCAACTGAGTTACCTGGCCAGGTTTTGTATATATTTTTGAACTTAATAAACTCGTATAGTCTACCCTTTGACTCCTCTGCATCTATACACATCTGTATATATTTTTGAATTCCCATAAAGCAAAGGTGTGCTCTTGTCTAGAAGATGATGCACATCTGTAATAGTTCTTTGCTCTCCCCTCTCTCTGGAAAAAGGGAGACACAGAGTCCCAATAGTGTGTCCATCTCCAGGAAGTCATGGTATCCATCTCTGGGTGATGTTAATTACTCCTCAAATTTTGTTAGTTTTACCTGGAGATAAACATGAAGTCTACATTGTAATAGAGTCACCCCCTAATACATCTCATATACAGGATATCCAGTCTGAAGTGGGCCATTTGTCCTCAGGTGACCGGATTTCTTTAGTGATCTTATCTGAATTTTTGTTTCTGAAGGAGCTGAATCCTCAGAAACCTACCTTTTCATGGTTGCTATAGTTTTTATGGACTTTTATTTTTGCACATGAAAGTATTAATGCATGCTCTGAGAATCCAGTCAGTGTGCTCCTGCCTGTGCTCTCACAGTTTAGAAACTACTCAAGTGCCGTGTGGACAACTGACATTAATTTCCCCACGGAGAACATAGGTTTGCTCCCACACCCCGGAGGTCTGCGCTGTGACCTTCCTATTGGAGCCTGTGGAGACACCATGCGCTGTCAGAGACACTGAGGCTCTTAGGCCCTGCAGCTGTGGGTCTGCAAGTGGAGGAACACCTTGCCCTGCAGCCTGGACTTGCTGCAGAGCCTTCCCTTGCTCTGGTCCCCACTCAAACTTGGCCATTTGAAGGGCAACTCTGTAAATGGGGGTAGTAGCTGGGAGAGGACACTGCCTGCTTCATGCTGGTACTACAAAGGGAGTGCTGAAAGCAGCTAGCGAGTGAAACAAATTGTGGTTGCCCTCAGCATGACAGCCATGGCTGGGATGATGACACCCACAGAACCAAACATATAGAAAGAGCATGATCCTTGCCCCTGTTTTTGCCTGTCAGTCTCTTGTAGTGCCCCTATTGGTAGAATCTAATGGTAATCCAGCTGGAAAAAAACAACAACAGAGTATTTGCAACCTCAGCACCTCAAATCAAGTATAGGAGGATGGGTTTGGAGATGAATCTGCAGTAGGCTAGTAATCAGCACAGTATGAAACTGATAATCAATTTAGTCTACAGAACAACATGTATAAAAGCAACTTGAATTGGCTTATTTTCTTTATAATAAAACTAATATGTATTAATTACATGAAAAAATTTTAGAAAAAGAATAAAATAAAAATCACCCATAATCTGACCATTTAAAGAAAAATGTTGGTACCCCTATCACCTTTATTACACACACACACACACACACACACACACCTTTATATTTGTAAAAAAGGGGACCATGCTCTACATGCAATTTTTAAAACCTACTTTTACACTTAGCAATATAATATACTGTTAGCATCTTTACTCGTCTTTAAATACTTCACAACATCAATTGTCCACATGGGATATCAGTGTATCTCTATCACATGCAGTAATACATTAGAAATCGTTTCCTCGTTTTGGATGTTTTAAATAACTTGTATTTAGTACTGTGATAATTATCTTTCTTCTAAATTCTTTACAAGAATGTGTTGATACGCTGTACTTTGGAGAAGTGTTCCCATTACTTGTGTTTGAATCTTAATGATACTGTGTCTGTATATAAGTCCCTGAAAATAGGGTTTGTCACATAGAGTAAAGCAATTTCTTGAATGGTAGGTCAGATGCAACACCCTTCCTGCTCTTTCCTCCTTCCCTTCGTCCCTCCCTCCCTGTGGTTTTCTTTCTTCCTCTCTCTCTCTCTTTGGTCAGTGGGGTTATGGTGTTAGGCTGAGGCTTACTTGGATTACTGCACATTCAAAAATGCATCTAGGGCAGTGGTTCTCAACCTGTGGGTTGCGACCCCTTTGGCGGTCGAACGACCCTTTTCACAGGGGTCACCTAAGACCATCCTGCATATCAGATATTTACATTACGATTCATAACAGTAGCAACATTACAGTTATGAAGTAGCAACAAAAATAATTTTATGGTTGGGGGTCACCACAACATGAGGAACTGTATTAAAAAGTCACGGCATTAGGAAGGTTGAGAACCACTGATCTAGGGAGAGATTTTTTTAGTGTGGGTAGTGTTGAGAACAGCTGGGATGGAGACAGAATGAAATGGCAAGGATATTTTACATAGATATAAATGGAACTGCTTAGCACAAAAAAAACTTAGAATGTTTTGTGCTAGAAGAATAAATTGGAATTGAGTGGGTGTTTTTTTCTTTGCAAATATTAAATGTTAAATCTTAAAACCATCTGTGCTCTTTCTGAAAGTTTAAATTTTAAATGTAGGTAAGTCAAAGTGAAAAAGTCTTGGGGAGAGGTGGTGGTGTGTTGCCAAGCAACGTTGCTAATCTAAGATCTCTCAATCAAGTGGCATAAAATTTTGGCTACAATAAATGTGCCCCCACAAGGAAGTGAGTCAGCACCAGCTATTTCAGGAGGACATTGCAGGGAGCCCAAAAAAGTCTCCAGTAAGGATAAAATTGTCTTCGAGCTGTTTTGTCTTTCCTTCACAATGCAAACCCTTATACCTCAACTCACTGGTGCCCAGATCAGATACAGTCACAGAGCTAACATGTACCCTGTTTCCTCCTATGAAGGTCACTATGAAATGAGAGAATTGCCTCGATATGCAGAGGCTAGGAGCCCATACCCTTACTCAGAGGACAGAAGCCCGTGGCTGGAGTCTACTGACTGGGAAGCAGGAGTCTCATCCACAACGTGGTATCAGACAGAAGAGCAGGAAGAGGATGAGACAGCTTGCCTGTGTTCTTGCTCCTGGAAATGTACCATTTAAACTCAGATGATCTCTTTCTTGTTTGCCCAACATCAGTGCCACCTGTCATTTTGTTTGTTTGTTTGCTTGCTTTCCCCCCAAACTACTGCTTTGGAATGGAGTTTTGTTGAAGATAAGGACTTGCTATTTTCTGTGTAATGAGTCTGGCCAACTGGAAGCTCTGGGATTTTAAGGAAATGATTCAAAATTGTTAGCTGGCGTTTCCCCCCACTATGAGCTCAAGAAATTTAACCCTTGATTTCCTGATTGAGAAAAATGACCCGGAAGAACATCCTCTTCTCTGACATAAGACTGGCAAGAATGAGAAGTCAAGCATGGGTAATGAAACTCACATCTACGCACTGATTTATTTTTTTCTCCAAAATGCATGCACCTTTTCTAGCTGTTCTTGAGTGAAGATGCAGAACGTGATAATTGTTGGCCTGGAAAACTGTGGTTGGATTTAGACCCTGGAGGGAATCTCTGCTACCTAACAAACATTTTTAGTTAAGTTTAGTTAAAGTGGAAAATACTTTGGGGTTTTAGGGTTTGAGAAAGCAGTTCCCTCTCATTTTAATTATTCTTTCTTATTCAAATATCTGTAACTTCTTATGTTGATATGTTATTTGGGTTAGTTATAATAAATGTGGGTGACTTCATTAACTACATAGGTTTGATAGCCTGTTACTGTTGTTATTGTTATGGCAAATTATAGAAATAATACTATCACTGGAGATACCGTCACCTAAAAAATAGCTAGTAAGAATTCGAGATATAATTTGGAATGTTTTTGAATTTTATAGAAACATTTCAATGGAGGAACTATGGGCTTATTATTTATTTTATTGAGTTGCTGAACTGACTACTGCTATTTAATGCTAAACTAACTACTCATCTTAAAATCATAAGGATTATTATGGTTTTCAGGTCATATGTTTACTGTTTTAAATTGTTACTGCTCTCCAATAATTATTTCCCTTATTTTTTGGTAGAATTTTATAACACTTTTAAATGATTTAAAAGTAATACTAAGTGATTTTGGAAAATATGAAAACACAAGAAACACTTAAGAAGAGGGAAAACATCCTCTGCATTCTTAGCATTCAATGGTTAATTTCCTTCCCCTTTTTAACTCTTACTAAATGTTTTTATCACAATAAAATGTCCTTCCTTGTTCCTTATGGCAGTTTTTTTTATATCCCCTTTCTTTCATACTCTATGATTACCATATACTTCTAAGCAATATTTTTATATACAGTGTATACAATGTATATAAAATACTATATATTTTTAATTATTTGGAAAAGAAACTAATTTGGGTTTTTTTTAATCCTCACCTAAGTATATGCTTTTTTTTAAATGATTTTTTTTTTTTAGAGAGAGAGAGAGAGAGGAAGGGATAGTGAGAGAGAGAGAGAAAAACATCGATGTGAGAATGAAACATCCATCTGTTTCCTAGAGGGACAATGGGAGACAGCCAGAGTGGCTGGAGAGTGAGAAGGAAATGACAAAAACAGCCAGAGAAGAAATCACCCAATTCTGTGTATAAACTCTGCCCGAGTCTTTGGCTGATTTCTGAACTATGCTTATATGGAATGAACCAAAAGGTAACTGAAGTGAGAGCCTACCTGCTGCCCAACACAGGCAAGACAGAGTTCCCAGTTTGAGTCTAATCAAGCTAATTCTCTGATGGAGTATAAGCAGCAATGTTCTTCAGAGTGGCAGGCTGGGCTAGAATGGAATGGAGTATACAAATCTGCCATGCTCCTTCAAAAGAATTATTAAATTCAGGTCTTCATTTTTCTGGTCTTGTACATATTTTCAAAAAGGAAACCCAATATTAGGGTGTTTAATTAATTTATATTTTACTATCCGAACTGTTTCTTAAGAGACATTTGATGTTTAAGGAAATATTGTGATTTTTTAAAAAATAATAAGCTTTTGTCAATACTATTTCTTTGAGGGAGACACTTTATACAGTCAACAGGAAGCAGAGTGATACAGGTGAGTCTGAGAGGGGCCCTGTGACTGCCCAACCAATGGAATATGACAGAAGTGATGCTTTGGGACTTCCAAGTCCAGGTCATAAAAACTTCCAGTTGGCGCTCTCTCAGGATGGTTCCCTTTGGAATACAGTCCCCATGTAGGGAAGAAGCCCGGGTGATATGGAGAAGCCACATAGAGTGTTTCAGTTGAGAGACCCCGCCAAATCTCAGTGTCAGCCATCATCACCCTCTGGAAATGTGCATGAACACACCTGCAGGTGACTTCAGTCCCCAGGCTTTGAGTGTTCCAGACATTGTGGAGCAGAGACAAGCTGTCCCCATTGTGCCCTGACCAGCTTTCTGACAAATAGAAACCAAGAGAGATAAAAATTATCATTCTGTTAAGCCACACTGGTGTTTTGGAGAAATTGGCTATGCAATTTGTATATCAGACTTGGACTGGTAGAATGGGAAGAGATGGAAAATTCCAGGGGGCTGATGAGTAAATGAGCATTTAGGTGGGAGAGACAGTGAGCTTAGGTGACTCTTTCAAGAAATCAATTTGTTGGGGAAACAAGATACCCCTACTTCTCATTGCCTAAATAGAGAATAGCTAGTAAGAAATTGAGATCTTGGAAAGCATTTCTTTTTCATAGGAAAGGCTTGATTAGGTTGTATGCTGAAATAAAAGAGCTAATAGAGACAGGAGAATGTTGAAGATGTGTGTGTGTGTGTGTGTGTGTGTGTGAGAGAGAGAGAGAGAGAGAGAGAGAGAGAGAGAGAGAGAGAGAGAGAGATAGGGAGGGAGTTTAAAAAAAAGATCCCCCAGGAAGATAGAGAAGTAGAGAATCTACGGCACAGTAGAAGCATTAACCACACATACAAGGGGTCCTCACCAAGTGAGGTCAAATGTTACTAGCTGCAGATTTGCTTGTTGTAGGTGACTCAAGTAGTCCTCCCCACTGATTCTAATGTCCTTTGCCAAATTCAAGGTCAGTATGTTTGTGAAGAAAAAGAAAGTGACAGAACTAAAGAAAAGTAGTAAATATTTTGGGGAGTGGGATAAGCAACCTGCTCGGTAAAATAATTAAAAGTGGTGTGAAGGCTCAGAATGTGGGATATTTCTTAGGTCTCATTTTAAATTCTTTTATTTCTTTATTTCTGAGCATTTCCCCCTCAATATGACATTTCCAATATTCTCTCTTGCAGATAATTACACAAATTCTATACTTACATACCTGTAGGTTACTTTATATGATCAAATTATAAATAATAATGCTATTAATACATATTAATTATATATGTGTGATACTTGAAATTTACCAAATTATTTCAAGTTCAACACCATTTGCCCCAACCAAGAAGCTGTATGTCCAATCAATGGTTTAGCATTTCACTCTGGTCAGCTTTGGCCTAGTGACCAATCGCTGCCTTTGCATAGCCTCCGAATAAAAACTCTTCTTCCAGAAATAGGTACAGAACAGAGACTTCCAAAACCTCCATAACTTGTGCTTCACTGATCCCAAAGCAATTGGGGTGAGTCGGGTCTTTATGCTCCATAAAGGCAACGCTGTATCACCAAACGGTCTTGAATTAACCTGAAACCTCAAACTCTGCCTACAGGATACAGACACTTCCTTATCAAAGCCCCCAGGCTGTACATTACAATTGGCTTCTTCTCATAAATCCATTTCACATGTCATACTCAGGGGCAATGGCTACAGCCAATAATCAACGCTGGTGGATTGGCTCTTCTCCAACATTTAGTTGTTTGTCTTCTCAGTTGATAACATATAGAGAATTTTGGCAAAATTCCCCAAGAGATGTTTTTTTAGAGGGTGTATTTGAGGGACATTATTGAAGGCTGTTGTGCTTTCCAATTCTTATCTGTGATTATAATGGTGAGCACAGGCCAAAGAATGCCATGCATTTTTCAATAAGTGAGGAATTTTATTTATCTGACTTCATAAGTTAATGTGACTTTTCAACTAGGACAAAATGAAAAAAAAAAAGATAAATACAAGTATTCACTCTTGAAATTCTATTACATGCTGGCCAAGGTTGGCCTGCCTGGACACAGACTACCAGACACAGAACTGGGCACAGAGAGCCTTTGTGTGTGTGGACACCCTTCATGTGCACCCCTTCTCTGGGAAAACTCTCTGAGAAAAGGAACAGCAGCTTCTGAAAGCCAAGAACTGGCTTGGTGCTGCTAGGAACTGGCCTGCCACTCTCAGCTGGGCCACTGTATCCTCTGTCTCCTCCTACCAAATATAAACAATTTCAAACAATGACAAAGCCAGACAAGGTCCTGCGACTTTTTTGGATCAAGGCAAAAGAATAATATTCTGTAATTATGTCTTAACAGATAAACAAGACTGTTGTCCAAGCAATTAAACACACACGCAAATATCACCTTAATCTGGCTCATAGGAGTAACCACTGCCTTTTTACCAATTACAAGTTTAGCTGTACCCCATTCTTCGCCACCTCCTAGAAAATAATTATTCACGTGCCCAATCAATGAATTAGCCTCACTTCCTGACAGTAGCAACCAATCCAGAGCAAAAGCCCTGCTTCTTGGAACCCTTTCAGATTGCCAACCATATGTTCAAATCTTGTAAGTCCTTTTTCACACCCTTCTACTCGTTTCCCAGAATGCAGGGTCTCCCTCAACGCAACATGTCAATGAAAGCATTGGTGTGTTCCAGGAGGCTTTTTAGCTGGAGAGATTTGACCAATCTGTGACATGAGCATTTGGGAGCCAAAGGAAAGCTAGAAAAACACTTACCAGAAAAGACAGACATGTGCAAAGGACAGAGAGGTAAGCTAGCAGCGATAGGAATTCTTCCAAATGCACAGAAAAGGCAGATTGATATGGGAAAAGGCAGAGAGAAACAGCACTAGAAACAATTTATGAAGAGAGAACTTGAAAAAACAGACACAGGTCACAATGTGATGTTGGAAGTGGGTGCGGGGGGAGGGGGGGAGAGAGCAGGGGGGCGTGGCGGGAGGGGAATAATTCACCTAGGCACTCATTCACTTATTCAGTTAGTCAACAACAATATACTGAGTGCCAGCTATATGCTGGGCACTATAAACAAAGAAAGATACTGCTCTTGCCCTACTACAGTTTAGTGGTTAAGAGGTGGAGGAAACCAGTTTTACTCAAATCATTGCAAGATAAGTATTGTCACAGTTACTGGTGCTCTGGAGGAAGGCTGTGTAAGGCTATGAGAGACTATGCTAAGGTGGAAGGCCACAGAGGACTTCCTTGAGTAAGTGGCTTCGAGCCAAGATCTGAAGACAGATTAAGAGCTAACCAGGTAAATAGCCAGGCATGGAGAAAGATAGTGTGAATGCCCTATCGTGGGAAAGAATATTATCAGTATAATCAGTATGAAGTTTTATTGGAAAACAGCCGCATATTTGTTTACACGTTGTCTATGGCTGCTTTTTCATTACAACAACAGTGTTGAAAAGCTGCAACAGAGCCTGTATGGCCCACAGAGCCTAAATATTTATTATCTATCCTCTTAGAAGAAAAAAGTTGGCTGAGCACTTTGACAGGCAATGCTAGGAGTTTTGTCTTTGTTGAAAGAGAATAGAATGCCATCGGTGGCATGGAAAACATGCCTTGTGATTAGAACATGGTGAGCGCATTGAACAGAGTCTCAAGAACATGCGGGTAGAACTATGAGACAATAGCAGACGAGGGTGGTGGTGGTGAAGATGGAGAGAAGTGTAATGGGCTGGATACATGAAATAAGAGAGAAGGTCATGTCATTTGCTGAGGCAGAGGGTGCTCAAAAGAGGACTAGTGTTTGTTTTTGTTTTTTAAAAATATTTTTATTGATTTCAGAGAGGAAGGGAGAGGGAGAGAGAGATAGAAACATCAATGATGAGAGAGAATCACTGAATGGCTGCTTCCAGCATGCCCCACACTGGGGGCATTGATCCCACAAGCCACACATGTGCCCTGACCAGGAATCAAACCATGACCTCCTGGTTCATAGGTGGACACTCAACCACTGAGTCATGCCGGCCGGCCAGGCAGGACTAGTGTTTTGATGATTTTTACCCAAGAATATGAGTTAAGTTTGGGTGTGTCAATTTTTTAAAAAAATATATTTTATTGATTTTTTTACAGAGAGGAAGGGAGAGGGATAGAGAGTTCGAAACATCGATGAGATGAGAGAGAAACATCGACCAGCTGCCTCCTGCACACTCCCTACTGGGGATGTGCCTGCAACCAAAGTACATGCCCTTGACCGGAATAGAACCTGGGACCTTTCAGTCCGCAGGCCGACGCTCTATCCACTGAGCCAAACTGGTCAGGGCAAGGGCATGTCAATTTTAAGTTCACTTTGAGATGCCCAAGAGAAGATACACATTAGACAATTTAGATGTACAATGCTGGAGCGCAAAGAAGAATGCTAATTACATGCACAGCCTCCCTATGATTTATACATAACCCAAGGAGATAAATGAGGATCCAAGTCCAGAGTCAAGATTATTCTGAAAATACGGGATTTGCGTACACTGTAGGGCTTCATCTCACTGGGATTTGATCCCCCCAATCTAAGGTGGAGGAAGCTAGAGAATGGCAGTCACCCCGGACGGGTCGCTACCATACGGACACAAGAGAGCTGGAGGAGGAAAGCATGTTCCATTTGGGGCAAACCATGCCAAGAGGAAAAGAACAATAGACAAGGGGCAGGGCCATTCATGGACAAGGAATTCAGCATCAGTCATCTCATCCAGTAGGGAAACCTGACACTGAGGAACACCAGATTCTCACAAAGTTCACCAATGAGACTAGCTACTCCTTTATCCAAGAGAGATATGGCCAAGCAGAGAGGGACTTGGAGTGTTTTTCTAACATTGTTCTAAGTCAGAAAGTTCCTTTATGGCAATGTGAGGAGTTCAGGAAGGGTTTGAATAAATATTCCTCTTTAAGAAAAATATCAAAATCATATAAAGGACAAAAAACCTGTAAAGAGTTAAAAATTTATTTATGTTCTTTAATTTTTTTTTAAATTGAATGTAATGGTTAATAAAATTGATAGGTTTCACCTGGCCAGTCTGGCCCCGTGGTTGAGTGACGACCCATGAACCATGAAGTCACAGTTTGATTTCCAGTTTGGGGACATGCCTGGGTTTTGGGCTCTGTACCAGTGGGGGGCATGCAGGAGGCAGCCAACTGATGATTGTCTCTCAATGATGTTTCTATTTCTCTCTCCCTTCCTCTCTTTGAAATCAATAAAAACATATTTTTAAAAAAATTATAGGTTTCAGGGGTGCAATTCTATAATACATCATCTGTATATTGTATTGTGTTTGCACCACCCCAAGCTTTATGTTCTAATTTTAGGGAAGAAGGAACTAGGAAGCTGAATTTAAATAAATGAAATTCACTAATATAATTACATTTTAATAAGCAAAGCTGACAAGGGATTAGTGAACATAAAGAGACACTAGTAAGAAGTTGATAGAAGGCTGCTTAGAAGTAGCTTCCCAGAGTTTGGCCATTTTCATGGGCCAAGTATTAGTGGAGGGTAAAAATCTCTTGAGCCTGAACTTTGAGCAGCATTAAATCCTAGATGTCTTTATCTCTTCAAGACACTCACTGTGGTGAGTAGTTGATTGATGTAGGAAGTAGCTCATGAAAATTTTTTAATAATTCGTATCAAATAAGTCCATTGTTTGTCAGCCATAATTTAATACAGAACTAGCATTAGGACTGAATTTTGAGCTCTTATTATTATGCTGGTTAATCACTAACAGACTATATTTTCAGTGGGAAAATAATGGATGTCTTTGTTTCTTTTTTTATAATTAAGTTCAAAGACCTTTCATAAAGATAATATTTTTTCTCATCGTTAATGCCATGTTCCCTTTTATAATTTAAAGTTTTGCCTTTTAAGTGTTCATCAATTCAAAAATTATGCACGTTTGTTGCAAAAACTCAAATATTATAGAAAAATTGCAGAATAAAGTATTTTCCTTGTTGGAAAACATTTTACCTGCTCTTTTTCCCCTCTCTTTTCATAATATCATGGTTAACAATTTCAACTATATACACTTACAGAACTTTACCCATGAATTTACACATGTGGTTTTCTTTATATAAATTATATTATGTATTGTTGTTGTTGTTGTTGTTGTTGTTGTTATGACTGTTATGTAACTTTCTTTCCTTGCTTAATCTGAGCCTCCAATTCAGCACAGATAAATCTATTTGAATAATTTTAACAACTGCAAGGTAACAGTACTATGTGTGGACATAAGGTGTTTCATAGTATTCAGAACCTAAAGCAATATTGTTTTAATGATCTTTAGCATAATAATGTCAGACTTGTGAAAAAGAAACTATTTTAGCTACAGGTATTACATTATGACCACAAGAGAGATGACAGAACTTCATGGAAATAGAGTTGGACCTGATGAGCCCTTGAAGCAATCTTATCATTTGACCTCTCTGGGATTTGATGCCCTTATCTGTAAACTGAAAGATTTTGGTCCAGATGATTTCCAATATTCCTGCTAGCTCTATTTTATATGTATACATACGTACATACACTTCTATATGTGTACAGGATTGGAACAGAGTCAGTCTTAGTTAAAAACTTTTCATATTTGGCAGCTATTAAATATCTATCTTCACTCAATACTCTAGATAACCTGATGGACAAAAATGTATGGTACCTGCTGTCCATGTCAGATATCAATTGAAAGATATTTTCTGGCTTGCCCTTAAATTGTTATTTCCAACAAAAAGCATTTTCCAAGAGTCTGGGGCCACATTAGCTATCCACTTCTTTAAAAAGGAGTTAGGACCCTGCCAGCGTGGTTTAATGGTTGAGTGTTGACCTATGAACCAGTAGGTCATGGTTCAATTCCCTGTCAGGGCACATGCCTGGGTTGTGGTCTCCATCCTCAGGGTGGGGTATGCAGAAGAAGTCAATCAATGATTCTCTCTCATCATTGTTGTTTTTTATCTCTCTCTCCCTCTCCCTTCCTCTCTGAAATCAATAAAAATATATTTAAAACATAAATAAAAATAGGGCATTAGAAATCTGTGTAGAAATTAAACTATAGTGACTGAAGGAATAGAATGAAGGAAACTAAAATAAAATTTTCTTTTTTAAGGTGTAGAAGGAATCTTCCCTTAGTTGTAAAAATACATGCAAAAGAACAAAACAAAAAATAAAACTTTATGGGAACAAATATGGGGGAGAGCAAAATATTGGGGTGGCAACTGTAAGAGTGAAAATGTGGTCAATCTGGTTCCTTGAAAAGAGCTGCTGCTCCCCCTTGTGTCAAGTGTGGAAACCTAACCCGATAAAACAAAAAGCATTTCATCCTAAACTCAAAATGATATGAAGATCTATTTGGATTACAATGGCATACTGCTTTCAAGGGGAAATGAAGGACATATTCAAATGGACCACTCAAGTAATGATTCTGTCTCAGGTATAGGCTTAATGTCACCAAGATAACAGAACCAGTGATGTTGGCATGTGCCCAGATAAAGCCCCAGAGGCTGACTGTAATCAACCCAGGAAATTGGTTGATCAACCCTTATTTCCCAAGTATGTTTCTATGCCAACCACTTGGTAAGGTACTAAAAAGAGTGCAAAGTAATATAGAACAGTTGTCTTTCAGAAGTGTGCCCTCCACCTAGGAAGATAAAAAATGACCACAAGGAAACAATTACAAGGTGGTAGATTCTAGAGCAGGGAGAAAGGAGAAGGGTTTTTGTGCTGGGATCTGAAAGGTCGGGTGCTTCAGAGAGATGTAGAACCTATTAGGCCAATAAAGTAGAAAAGCATGAGGCCAGAAAGTTAACCATAGTTCTGGAGTTTTGTGTTTATAAACTAAAGGCAAGAAAGAACACTTGGGGTCAGATTAAGCAACTCTGGGCTAACTACTTTGGACCATACTCCACTTGTTTTGTAGATGAATAATTATGTAATGTGTTTGAATAGAGAAAAGCCATAATGTGAAATGTTTCCGGAAGTTTAATTTGGGAAACTATAAGCAATGAGTTTTCTTTAATTGTATGTAAATATAAATACTAAAAAATTACATTAAAATATTCACCTAATTCACCATTTCATATTCTTTTACTCTTTTTTCATGTAATTGATTATTCTCTGACAGTATAGGACTGTGTGTGCATGTGTGTGTTTATTTGCTGTCTCCTTCCCTGGATGCAAATTTCATGCGAGTAGGGACTTTGTCACTTTTGTTCACTGCTGTACTCCCTAACTTCTAAGACCGGTGAGCACTTGGTAGGTATTTGTTGACATTATAAATAAGTTTATATTGAAAGGCTTGAGGCAAGGAGAGCAATTAAAGTGTTTATACCGATGATAAAACTTGACCTTGAATAGAAGCAGGAGAAGAAAAAATGGAGACATTTAATATTTTGAAGAATGAATAAACTAGACTTAATAACTCACTGGATGTGGCTGGCGAGGGAGAAAGAGGTATCTAAAATTGCTGAGGCTTCAAGGTTATATGCATGGAAGGATAATGGTAGCATTAAAAATACGGGGTAGTCAGTTGAAAAGTATGTTTTGGCTAGATAACAGAGCAAGCTCTTGACACAGACTGAGTTGTTGAGGGACAGTTAGATATTTCTGATTAAAATCCAGGAGACAGGCCAGGCTTGCAAGTTTAGCTTTATTGTGGAGATGATAGCTGACACATGAGCTTAGATAAGATTCCTGTGGGACAAACTCTAGCTACAGTGGGGAAGAGAACAAAGGACCGACCCTTATAGTTACTTAAACCATCATCACAAATAACCTTAAGAGATGTGGCCCGTTTATAATTTTTTTTACATTATGTTATTCTTTTTAAAAATATATATATTTTATTGATTTTTAGAGAGAGGAAGGGAGAAGAATAGAGAGTTAGAAACATCGATGAGAGAGAAACATTGATCAGCTGCCTCCTGAACACCCCCTACTGGGGATGTGTCCGCAACCAAGGTACATGTCCTTGACCAGAATCAAACCTGGGACCCTTTACTCAGCAGGCGGACGCTCAAGCCACTGAGCCAAACCAGTTAGGACGGCCCATTTATAATTTATGTACTCTTCTCACATGTATCTATTGAGTCCTGACCAACAAACAAACAAAAACACTATGATATGAGTATTCTGGGGAACTCACAATCTGGTAAGGGAGACAAACAAAAAGAAAAGATTTACATGTCCAAGTGAATCAGTCACCCCAGGTCCCGCCAACTATGGTTCTGGTGTTGCTAAATCTATTGATCTTTCAAGACAAGTGAGGTTTTCTGTGAGAATTTCTAATGCCAAAAAATATAGGACATTGATTAAAATATGTGAAGCCGACCAAAACATTTTGCTGGCTGAATTTAATTTGTATCAGCCCTATTGTAATCTCATTCAAGAAGAAATTCCTCTATCTCCCTTAATTGTACAGCAAGCATGTCAAACTTAGGGCCTGAGGATCCGCACGTGGGCCACAATGAATATTTTTGTAGCCCAGCCAATGTAACGGTATGTAAGAAAATTTTTAATTAAAAATTTGTAACTTAATTTTTACAATATCCTGTCATACATAATTATTAATAATGAACTGCAATGTTCGTTAATGACTGATTACTATAATCATGTTGCATCCATTTCCCTTACGCACCTTACGCGCAGGCGCACCATTTCTCTCCGCTAATACTAGCAACGAATATTTTAGCAGCCAATGGACACATCATTAGTCTTGTACTGACTTGTTTGGTGTGTGCAACAGGAAATATTTTGCTTTTGGAGAACAAGAAAAATAGTTGTTTTTTTTATTGCATTACGCTTATTAATTTGTGCAGTTATTCAGTGTCTGGTAAGTTAATGTTTAAGAAAAAATATTAATTTTTATTTAAGTGTATTATTTTATGTTAACGATTAGTCATTTATTTCAGCCCTTGGTATTCAGCATGTCTCTATTGAAATAAACTTACATTTCTATGAAAATTGAAACCTTTGTTTTTTGCGGCCACATGAACTTAAACCTTGTTTATTTTGGCCCCTGCTAACCTTTGAGTTTGACATGCTTGTTGTACAGTCTCAGGGGAGGATGGTTTAGCCATTTGAGAATCAGATTAACACATTGTTTGTGGGTAGTTTTTATCGCGCGCTAACAGGTGGCGCGGGCCATTTTTGCTAATTTTTTGCGCAAATGGCAACGTTCAGTAAAATTACGATAACTTTAGTATACGTATTTATATGTTACCCGCATTCTACCGCTGGTCTATAAAAAACATATTAATACGTGTCCCGCACTCTACTACACTGGTAGAATGTATAAATACGTAAAATGTATAAATATGTTTCCCGCATACAATGTGTTAAACAATTTTCTTGAGAGATGTTACAGGAGGTCCATTTTATAATCCTATATAATAAAAGGCTAATATGCAAATTGTCCCTATGAGCGGGAGTTCGACCAACCAGGAGTTAGATGTGCGATGACCACCAGAGGGCAGCGCAGAGCATGACGATCGGTGGCAACGTGGTGCTGGCAGCGGGCAGCAGTGGAGGCGCTGCCCGCCCCGATGGGCCCCGACGAGCGGGACCACGGTGGGATGGTGGAGCAGGTGAGCGGGCGGTGCCAGGCCAAGGCAGGTGCAAAGGGAGGCCCCCCCGGCCAGCAGTAAGGGGAAGGGAGGCCCTGGCCAGCAGCCGCTAGGGCCCTACCCATGCACGAATTTCATGCACTGGGCCTCTAGTGAAAGACAGAGTCACTCTTCTTAGTAGGTTTGTAATATATGTTTACTTATTTAACAAATACTTACAGAGCTATATTATGGATTAGGCACTCAGTACATAATGATGAACAAATTAGACAAATTGACATATTGTTCAGGCAAATTTCATCAGGTGGGAAAAGACTTAAAATAGTTACCAACGGAAGGAAGAAAAATGCTAATAGCTGAAATAAAGGACACCCTGGCATGTTGCTGTAAATGCTTTAATTTTTATGAGAAAGCTGAGGGTAAAGGGGAGGTACTATTCCTAGGTAAAGAGTTTATCTGCGTACATTACTGGTAGAGATTGTGAAAAAGGCCCTAGAAACATCTAGCATGGGCAGGAGAAAAGAAAATTAATGAAGAACAAAATACATCACATTAGTAGAAAATAGGATAAGTTGAAATTGAATACTGATTAAATCAGTGGATTTTAAGCTTTATTTGACTGTGCCATAGTTAAATAAATTATTTTCCATTTCTACACAGTCCACAAAAGAGACACACACTTAGATGTCTTCACACACATTTAAGCACAAGTTTCACGGATTGTGACCTACTAATAAGCTAAATCCACATCTTTGAAAATGCTAAATCAAGTAGTCCTTAATTCTTCTCAACGAGCCACAGATTTTCCAGGACTTCAGTGTTGAAAGTAAATGGTGATATCTGAGATATGGTACAATTCTACACTATTAAGTTAGTAGATTTAAATAATTTTACTATGTATTTATTCTTTTGCATGCTCATTTCAGGGATTTTTTACTTTTATCAGTGTGATTGTGAAAGTGTATGAAAACTGAAATTCTTAAATAAAGGATATCCAGGATAAATTTAGGTTTCAATTTGTAAAGCTTATTTTAAGATACCAATGACCAAAAAAAAAAAAAAAATCAGTGATAAATCACAGTATTATTTAATCATTAATTTAAGTTTCAATTTACATTATAATAGCGACCTTAGAAAAATTAACCCAAGATTTGTAGTGTCTTGAAAATATGGAGGTTTATTTATTAATGTTGATTCATGCAACTATTTTTTCAATCTATTTTGATAATTAGTTGAATTTTGAAATAATTAGAAGAGAAGCATATCACATAGAAATCACCATCTTTGTACTAAATTTTTAGGAATTGAATTTCTCGGATGCAATGGAGTTTGATTATAGTGTTTAAATTATGTTATTTAGAAATATACCAATGTAAATTGAAATACTGGAGACTCAAACTGACACTTTCATATTATGTAACAAAATTTTAGGGCAAGAAAACAAGACAGGCACCAAAAAGTAAGTAAGGTAAAGAAGCATAAAACTGATAGTCCAAGACACACAAAATAGACTTTGATAAAGTTTTCTATTAATCCAGATGTTTGGATCGCATTTCCCACATAATAGAAAATGAACATGTGCTTCCTATAAATAGGCCTATATTATGATACCATTTAATTTCCCTGCTCTTACATGTTATGGAGCAGAGGCTAGAGTAAATCTTCAGTGATAATTATGAAAGTCATGGACTTCTGTTAAAGCTATTGTATGAGAAATTCCATAATTATTCATGATGTTATGAATGGAGGTTGAGAACGTAGGCTTTGAGTCTTTGCTCAGGTTTAAATGCTGGCCCCAATATTAATAAGCTGTGTACTTAGAGAAACAAACTATCATTGGAACTTTCTGGAAGAAATGCATAATCTGAACATAATCATGAGGAAAAGTCAGATGAATTTATGCTTATAATGACATCGGAAGAAAGAATCAGTCTGTACTACTATTTTTCTTTTTCTTTTCTTTCTTTCTTTCTTTCTTTCTTTCTTTCTTTCTTTCTTTCTTTCTTTCTTTCTTTCTTCTTTCTTCTTTCTTTCTTTATTCTTTCTTCTTTCTTTCTTTCTTTCTTTCTTTCTTTCTTTCTTTCTTTCTTTCTTTCTTTCTTTCTTTCTTTCTTCTCTCTCTCTCTCTCTCTCTCTCTCTCTCTCTCTCTCTCTCTCTCTCTCTCTCTTTTGCTTTAAGCCTGTATTCTTCTAATGTGTTAAAAGCACAAAAGACAAAAGAAAGCTGTGTAACAATTCTAGACTGAGGGAGCTTATAAAAACATGACAACTACATGCAATGTGTTTTTCTTCTGCTATTATTGGGTAATTTGAATAAGACAATATTATTGTATCATGGTTGATTTCCTGGCTTTACTTGTACTGTATTTATGTAAGAAACTGTCTTTGTTTTTAAGAAACACACTCCAAAATATCCAGAGATAAAGGGGCATCAATCATGTCTGCAACTTACTTGTAAAAACAGAGAGAATAATAAAGCCAAGGTGATAAATGTCACCATTTTATTCTTGCAAAAAACACCACTGAACCACAGTGAAATATTCTAAAAAATGGGCATAATTATACTGAACTGAAAACAACAACAACAACTTATATTCAGGATTACATGAGATCATTTGTATGAAGCTGCAAATAATGCTAAAAAATGTTAGGAACTAGATGTTTCTACAACAACAAAATATATCTTTTCCAAAAATACCTAGATTTCTGCCAAAGGGACTGCAATAGGGCTTATTGGAAAAATAGGGTTAGCAGCAGGCCACTCAAAGGCATTCTTATTTTCAACCAGAGCACTAATAAAAATCATTAAAACCCTAATAAAATCTCCACACCTTACATCGCCATTGGCAATCCACACTTTGCTGCCTTTCACTCTCAGCTCAGGATTTTTTCTCAGGGAGATCTTTAAGGAGGGTCTTTATATTTAAAAAGACCAGTTTCATTAAAAAAAATGATCTGGGGTACAGAATTCTTAATCAACCACTTTTTAGTTTTTAAACCACAACAGTAAACATTTTTGGATATTTTCCATCGACATTTTCAGTTTCACCAGATAGCTAAATGTACGGAAGCATAGCCACTAAACCAGCCGCCGAAGAAGAATATCTCAGAATGTAAGCCTCCCCCACCCCCACCTAGTTCTTCATCTATCGATAATGATGCTCTTTGAGAGAAAGTTTGCTCCTGCTGACTTCAAAACATTCATATACTAGGGGAAATCACAGACTGAATAAACCCGACTTCCTCCTTAAAATAACACAAGTCCCCTAACAGATATGAGTACATTTCTTTTACAGAAGCATGCATTGTAGGAACAGACTGTATTATTTCCGAAGAAGGAAACATAAGAGGGGATGAATTTTATAAAGAGCATGTTGTTAAGCATGGGCAGTTGGAACCAGGAATAGTATTATTGAGAAATAGAATAGGCTCTACTGAGTGTCTTAGAAAAGTGAATAAAATAACAAAGAGCCATCTTCCTGGAATGGATGGGTCCTTCGTAGAACAGATGAACTAGATACATGCTTGAGTTTGTTTCCAGTCCTCTAAGTGGATTCACTGTAATCTCAAGTCAAATCCAGACCTAGTAATACAGTCATCGCTATTACTCCTGGGGGTCAAGTACTCTTTGAAATTATTTTTTATAAAGAAAGAGTGGCTTTTATATTTATTTAAGAAAAGTTCAAGTATTCAAACACTGCAATATTAAAATAAAGGGTAAAAAGATAATCCCAGCTCACTTATCTCTGAAGTGGTTAGAAGTGATACATGAATAAAGAATTAAACTAAAAACATTTTTAAAAATCAACACAAGGCAATGTTTGAAAGAGAATTTTGACCACATGTTCATTTTTAAAATTTATATACCATGGCAGGAGAATGAGAAATGCATGCTAAATAAGTTGGGTACTACTAACAGAAAAAAGAAGCCTAATATGTTGAGAATTATAGTTTTTCACCTGAGAATTTTGGTCATACCTTTTTTGTTGTGACAAATTGTGTATATATATACAATTTTAATCATTTTAATAATTTTAATCATTTTTAAGTACACAGTTTAGTGATATTAAGCACTAAACAGTAACTTTCCATTCTTTCCCTCCCAAACCCCTAAAAACTACTATTCTTTTTGTCTCTATGACTTTGACTACTCTTGGTACTTAATATAAATGGAATTATACAATATTTTCCTTCTGTGACTGGCTTATTTCACTTAGCATAATGTCCTCAAAATTTATTCATGTTGCTATACATGTCATAACTTCTTTCCTTTTTAAAATTAAGTAATATTTCACTGCATGTACATATTAGTGATACTAAGCATTTTTCATGTGTTTTTGGCTGCTTGTATAGTTTTGAAAATACCTATTGAAGTTCTTTGCCTGTGTTTTTTTCTTAGGTTATTGCTGGTCAGTTATAGGAATTTTTTTTATCTCTTCTGGACATTATCCCTTGTCAGATACACGATGTGCAAATATTTTCTCCCATTTTGTGGTTGCCTTATCACTATCTGTTGACAGTGACCTTTGTTGTACAAAAGATTTTAATTTTGATGGTCACATATATGGTCAAATGATTTTTTACCGCCAATAACATTTGATCATTTGACCATCTATTCTATTCTATTGGTCTATGTGTCGTACCTTTGATTCCTATAGTTTTGTAGTAAGTTTTGAAATCAGAAAGTGTGAGCCCTACAGCTTTGTTTTTCTTCAAGATTGTTCTGATTATTTAGAGCCCCTTGAAATTCCATAAGAATTTTTAGATGATTTTTTTTCTTTTTCTGCAAAAAAAGCCATAGAAATTTTGTTTCATAAACATGAATCAAAATATAAATGTCTTTCCATTTACTTGTGTTTTATTTAATTTCTTTCAGCAATTTTTTCTAGTTTTCGGTGTATAAGCCTTTTACTTTCTTGGTTAATTTTATTCCTAAATATTGTACTCTTTTTGATGATATTGTTTTGATTAAATTGTTTTCTTAATTTCTTTTACAGATTGTTCATTTTTAATGTATAGAAACCAACTAATTTTTGTGTACTGATTTTGTATTCTGCACCTTTGCTGAATATATTGATTAGATCTAATTTTTTTGAAACAATTGTTTAAGTTTTCTAAATATAAGATTATATTGTCTATGACTTTCTTCCTTTGTAATTTGGGTGCCCTTTATTTCTTTTTCTTGTCTAGTTGCTCTGGCTAGAACTTAAAGTGCTATGTTGAATGCAAATGGGCATCATTGTCCTGTGTCTGATCTTAGAGGAAAAGTTTTGTCTTCCATCACTGAGTGTGATATTAGTTATGGATTTTTCACATATGGATTTCATTATGTTGATGTAGTTCTTGTCTATTCTTAGTTTTTTGAGTGTTTTTATCTTAAGTGTTGGATTTTGTCAAATCTTTCTTATGTCAGTTGAGATAATCGTGTGGTTTTGATCTCTTCATTCTGTTAATGTGGTATGCATTGATTGTTTCAAGACTCTTTAGAGCAGTGGTTCTCAACCTTCTGGCCCTTTCAATACAGTTCCTCATGTTGTGACCCAACCATAAAATTATTTTCGTTGCCACTTCATAACTGTAATGTTGCTACTGTTATGAATCGTAATGTAAATATCTGATATGCAGGATGGTCTTAGGCGACCCCTGTGAAAGGGTCGTTTGACCGCCAAAGGGGTCACGACCCACAGGTTGAGAACCGCTGCTATAGAGCAACCCAAGTCTCACTGAATTTTTAGAGTTTAAATATTTAGAAATCAAGATATTTTATGCATATGACACTATAGCTCAGGGCCTGAAGGTTTATCATTGAGGAAATACATTAGGTTTAGCTTGCACTTTGGGGCTTGCTTTCTTCCCTATGTGAGCACATTCTGACTAACAATGATCATTCTTGGATATTCCCATTAAAAGATGACCTTGAAACCTCAAATATTTATGTACCAAAGATTCCAAAGCTTAAAAAAGTGTTTGTTATATAATCAGTTGCAGACATCTTGACATGACACAGATCATTTTCCTAGTAACAGGTAGAAAAACTAGCCTTTAGATGAAAAAAAATGCTGTGAGGTAGGTAAGACTATATTCTTAAATCAAAGTTATGAATATCAAACTCAGAAGTTGACTGTGCTAGTTGTGTAAATACAAATCCGGATGGTGAAGACTCCTGATAAATCTACCAAATCCACCTGAGAAAGGGAACCTAAGTTTCCTAGATTTTTAAGTCCAGCTCTCTCCTCCTCCCATTCCTTGCCTAGAGTGCAGTGCATTTTCCTGGTTTCCTGAAACTCAAAGCAAAGCAATGCCTCTGTACCACTGTCTTTTCCTTCCTGCTCATTGCTTCTTTACTGCCTATTTTTTGCCCTTACCTCTGCTGCTCACCAGCAATTTAAAAATGACAGCTTTTCCATTCTCCCTTTCCCAATTGATCTTGCTTTTTTCCAAGATCAATTTCTATCTCATCCTCTTTTTCAGAACCTCTTGCTCCATTGTGTCCCTCTCCCACTCAGACTAGAATCCTACAGCTTCCTGGATCCAGTTTTGGCTACAGAGGCCGCTCTATCCCTCCCTCCAGCTCTCAAATGCCCTAATCCAGTTCCAAACTCCTCCCCACATGGGTCCAAGGTCCTCTCCTCCTGTTCTCCTCCCAGAATGTTCTCTCCCAGCCTTTCCCGAGGCCTGTGGCTGCTGCTGCTGCTGCTGCTGCTGCTGCTGCTGCTGCTGCTGCTGCTGCTGCAACCAGACTGTTCTGTTTCTCAGGATACCATCAACTTTTCCCAAAACTTTCTCCGTCATTAGATCCTTCCACTAGATTCCTCACACTGACCTGCAAGATCTCTTGGCACAGGTGAGCCTTCCAGCGTCATTGTAATTTGGCTAAATGGATTTGTTGATGTCATAGCAGGTTGTTTTTCCTCCAAAAAAAAATGTCCTCTGCTTAGAATGCCTCTTAGTCATATTAAGGAGCTTTTAAAAAATGCATCTACCTCTAGAGATTGAATTTAATTGGTTGGATATGGCCACTGCAATAGTTTAATAGCTTTTGGGGTCGGGTTGCGGTGGGGGGAGGGAAAGGGAGGAAGTCTAATGTGTGTGTCCAAGTTTAAGAATCAGTACGAACTCCCCCAACCTATGTATGCTTTTCTTACCTGGGTGATTCTAGAGTTCCTTTTGAATCTTTGATGATGTAGCAGCCCACCCTTTGGGAACCCTTTACTCTCTGTCCTCAGCCCTAATCCACTCCCAAAACAACAGGAACAGAATGTGCCTTCAGAGTTTTCCAAGAAAGTTGCTGGGAAAGTTGGCAATGCTTCTGGGCCTGGTAAGCTGCCAAAGAGAGTTTAATGAAAGAAGCTAGAAGAGCCCAGGCTGAAAAAGAACTCAGGGTGATCACAGTCGTTTACATTTGTTGATGAATGGTAAACTGCCTGGCAACTCTGGCAACATAATATCGGTGCGCAATTAACCCTGTACTCACACTAGTGCTTCTGCCCCGGTTCCCTACAGTTGGCCTTCAAGTTCTTCCAGTCTAAAGTAGTCATTTTATAGATGAGGAAAATGAGGAAAAGGAAGATGTAGTTTAACAGGAGTCCCACAGCTAAACAGGGGAGGAGTGAAGCAGGAAACCTAGTCATCTTTATGAGGATCCAGAATTCTTCCAGATACACCCACTTCTCACCTATTTAGCAGTCTGCTTTGGAAATGCTACTGATAGTTCTCAATGTGCAAACTGGCATTTTGATGAATGCCCAACAGAAATTAAATTTTGTAAAAAAGCAAGTGCCAGAGGTAATTGATGATTCATTATTCAGCTCAAAAAACAAGGGAAATAAATGGGGGGAATGACTTTATCTCTCTAAGCTTCTTTATAACTCTCACAGAAGTATGAGTTTCGAAAGACAATGTAGATTTAATGCTGAGTTCTGGGTCTGGCACATGGCAAGTGTGTGATACATGGTCACAGTTATTTTTAATGGAAGAGGCTTTGCAAAATCAGCACACTGCAAAGCAGAAACACAATGAAGCCCCCATTCTTCCCGTTCTGCACAGAGAAAATGAAATTTTTCAAACTGTGGCTGCTGCATTGATTATAGATTCAGGTTTGTTTCTGTTGCCTTTTTATTTTTAGTTTAAATGTGTATTCAGGTTCTTTTTGCCATAAAAGAAGTTGATCTCTCACTTTTAACTCCAAAGTTCATTTTTTAGTAATCAGGGCCAATCCAGGTGGTGTAGTGGAGTGGCACTGATTACTAAAAATGGAACCACATTTTATCTGTGAACTTGGAAAAGTGAAGCAATCAGGTGAGACAGGTAAAAACAGTTTGCTTGCATGTTCATTTAAATTGTCTAGAAAATCAAGTGAGAACCGGGCATTTACATTGTCCAACGAGTATATCGCCTATTTATCCCATCAATAATTTGAGAAAGGTGAACAGTTCAGTTATGTATGCTTTTAAGGGAAAGTTTTTTATTCCTTCTATAGTTACTATAAAATGCAATGGTTAACATATATATTCTCATGTGTATGAAACTTTTTCTTTTGTTAGGACCCTCTTTGATGAATAGAAACAGATGGTAGCTAGTTTAAACAGGAAAGAATTCAGTCCAAGAACAAGAGCTCATGAAGGTGCAAGAAGTCATGCATGCAAGGTCATGAGACCTCCCTCAGTCTATTATTTCTTTTCTTTTCTACTCCATTTATTTTTAAGATCTGCTTCCAAAGTTCCTCATGTCCTCCTAGTGTAATGGTCGGCAAACTGTGGCTCGTGAGCCACATGTGTCTCTTTGGCCCCTTGAGTGTGGCTCTTCCTAAGCCTTAGGAGTACCCTAGTTAAGTTAATAACAATTTACCTACCTATATAGTTTAAGTTTAAAAAATTTGACTCTCAAAAGAAATTTCAATCGTTGTACGGTCGATATTTGGCTCTGTTGACTAATGAGTTTGCCGACCACTGTCCTAGTGGGTTAAAGGTCCCCAAATCATATCTTCAGACTTAGATTTTGTAGATATAGCTGCCAAAAAGAGGATGATTTTTCACAGTTCCAATTCCATATTCCCAAAGAAGGTTCATTTTGGATCAGTGGCCCATTCTTGGATCAACCACCAGTGGCTACATGGGCAAGTTCTGGAGCAGGATAGCACCAACAGGCCATGCTTACAAGTGGGCTAGGAAGTCCAAGGACAGGCTCGGCAGACAACCCAGTAGATATCTACTAAATGGCTGTAACTCACTAAGCACTTATTTTTAATAATTATTTAATTTGATCCTCAAACAATGACAACTCTGTACTCAACTCTATAGCATTTTCTACTTTGTAATTTTATCTCTGTTTACCTAGTTTCCTCATTAGTTGGTGAAATTTTGTATTTTTAGTGCCTGACATTGGTGGAGGGGGGCGTGCAGTAGGGTCAATAAATGTAGGTGGAAAGAATGCATGGGTGGGATACTTTGATAAGAAGCCTGGGACAAACTTCGATTAAGTGACAGGAGGAAGATCATCAGCTAATAATGAGCATGAGATCAACTTCTATAGCCTCAATCCCTTTCCCAAAAACTAGGGTGCTTTCTACATCGAATTGTCCTCTTCTCCTGTCTATCATGTCAATGACTGACAGGAAAAGATTTGGTCTGGTGTTTAGAATTGTAAAAATAATAGAACTGGAATAAAGGTACAATGCATTTTATAAGCATTTGATTTTGCCCTCTTAGTACATTGTTTAAGAATAGTTTCCAAATAACTACAGAGTCTGTATTTTTCATTTAAACGTTCAAAGGGGGAAAGACTCTTAGTCTATGCTTGACATGGCAAAAATAAGGTTTATATGTTTCTATTTTAGGGTATTTATTTTTGAAAATGATATTGGACAAGGCAATCACTCCTGAAGAGGTAACTACTTCTCTCATCATTTTGGTGATAGTTTTTGTTTTTGTGAGAGCCCTCATGAGTAAGCGGAGAAGGCAGGTATCTCCTCCTGGCCCGTGGTCCTTCCCCCTCATAGGAAATCTTCTTCAGCTCGGAGACCATCCTTTCCTGACGTTCACAGAGATGAGGAAGAAATATGGAGACGTCTTTCTCATCAAACTTGGCGTGGTGCCCGTCGTGGTGGTGAATGGAATGGAAATGGTGAAGCACGTGCTCCTGAAGGATGGAGAGCATTTTGCAGGCAGACCTAACATGCATACGTTTTCTTTTCTGGCAGAAGGGAAGAGTTTTTCATTTTCAGTCAATTATGGAGAGAGTTGGAAGCTTCATAAGAAAATAGCGTCCAGTGCTTTACGAACTTTTTCTAAAGCAGAAGCAAAATCCTCCACCTGCTCTTGCTTGCTTGAGGAGCAGGTCATCGAGGAAGTTTCTGAGCTGGTGAAAGTCTTTGCAGAGTTGACTTCAAAGAAGGGTAGCTTTGATCCCAGAAATGCCATCACATGTGCAGTGGCCAATGTTGTCTGTGCCCTTTGCTTTGGCAAGAGGTATGACCATAGTGATGAGGAGTTTATTAGGATAGTTAAAACTAACGATGACTTACTCAAGGCTTCCAGTGTAGCTAATCCCGCCGATTTCATACCATGTTTCCGCTACCTTCCACTGCGGATTATAAATGCTCCTCGAGTGTTTTATCGGGCCCTGAATGAGTTTATTACACTACACGTACAAGATCATCTTACTACGTATGATAAGGTAAGAATTTAAATCCATGCCAGAACGAGGGATTTGTTGAGAAGCAAAAGATAACGATGAGATGTGTTGAGTACCCAGAAAGTTATATGTATTCTTCCCTGGCTCTTTCACTGTAATTTTGCCATAATGACCCTTACCAAAACTATTAGGAAATGTGAGTTCCACTCAGTGAGATTATAGGGCAGCATTATTTAGTTCTCATGTAGAGACCTTAAGAAGAGTTTTTAATTCTTTGAGATCTTAGAAATTTCCCTAGTGTGTGGATAAGGTACATACTTGAATTATGAATCTATAGTTGGCTGATGAATGATGAGCATGGAGGTGAGTTCCTTGAAGAAATGAACTAATGATTTTGTCTCTTTCATTTTACATCTGAAATTATGAGGTCTTAAAAGTATCAGCATATTTTTTTTCAGAGAGTGTTTTGAATAATTACAAAGACTATTGTATTGGAAGCTTCCAAGTTACCCTCTTTTCCTATTTGAGTCCTTTTAATATATGGAAATGAACTTTGAGATCAAATACATGTAGATAGAAAATTTCTTGAGGTGACAGAAGTGGACCTTTGTGAGGCCACTCAATCTTTTTGGCTAAATTTGATGGTCCAGAGAAGAGTAAATTTCTCTCATGAAATAGGTGTGTACTAGAAAGTATCCTAGCTCTTGGAGGCCAATTTGCTGAGATGATGGCATCATGAAAAAAAAAATTAAAAAGAAAAGGTGGATAGTTGAACAAATGAAGAGATGTAAGGAATTAAGACCCTTCCAATGAAAAAGAAAAGGCAGTAAACAATCTGTTTCAAGGTACCCATCAGAATCTTAGAAAAAATACAGTAAGTAAAAGAATTTATAGAGTCATAAATTTTCTTCCTATTCCCTAACCTACTTTAGCCTCATCTCTTCTTGCATGGCGATTACAGTAAAATTCTTGAATGGGCTTGGAAACCTCATATTGTATTCATTGCCTAGCAATTTCCCTAGAGTAAGTTAATCTTTAATTTTTGTAACTGTGCTTCCAGCATAAGGACTTTTTTTATTTATTGAAAGAAATTTTAAGAAGAAAATTGAGTTTGATAACTTTCTTTTAATTCTACATACTTTTAAAATTGAGCATTACCATTGACAAGCAAAATTGCAAGTTTTGAAATGGTGTACTATAGTCTTTATATTCCTAAGTGAATTGAGTTCATTTTACATAACATGGTACATGAGATTCATCTGTGATATGAAATGTAGGTAGGGATCAATAATCATACTAAGAATTGTCTCCTCAGGACCATATGCGAGACATTACTGATGCTCTGATTAATACATGCCATAAAAAATATGCCACTACCAAAACAGCCACCTTAAATGATGATGAAATCATAAGCACTGTGAATGACATCTTTGGAGCTGGTATGTGAAAGTATTTGTCAGTATGTAAGGTGAATAAGGTCTAATTGAGATTTTTGTGTGTGTTCTACTACTTACAGTTTAGAGTATTTCAACCTTTTGATGTAGGCCATTTTGTATAGTTATCTCACTCTGTATACCTAGAAATGGGGTTCCTGGATCATATGATAATTTTTTTTAATTTTTGAGTAACCTCCATACTACTTTCCATAGTGCATGAGAATTCCATTTTTTTACATTCTCACCAGCACTTATTGTTTTCTGTTCTGATAGTGAATATACTAATCGATGAGAGGTTAAGCCTATATTCTGAAAAAAACTTTTAATGTATAATAATTACTTTATTGTGAGTTTATTGATTTTCAGTTATATTTAGATTCTTTTCCCTAGATTCATAATATTCAAATATGAAGCAAATTGAAGATACAAATTTTGCTAATGATTTTCTTCAGGGCATTTTGTCTCATTCCTTTTTCAGGGTTTGAAACTGTATCAACATGCCTGTACTGGAGCTTTCTTTATTTGATACACTACCCAGAAATTCAAGCCAGAATTCAAGAAGAAATTGGTAACATATTTTCAGATGAAAAGTATAATTCTTACAATTGTCATTTTTATTATTAAGTTTTTATAAAAACCACCTCTTCTTTCAGATGGAAACATTGGCCTAAAGCCACCCAGATTTGAGGACAGGAAAATGTTACCCTACACAGAAGCTTTCATAAATGAAGTGTTCAGACATGCCTCCTTTATTCCTTTTACTATTCCACATTGGTAAGCTAACGATTCTCCTTTGAAGCAGCAACCAATGGCAGGTTGAGGGGGAATGAGGACCCTAAGGCCTTAGAATACTTTAGGTCCTTTAAAATACGTATTATGTTAGTATTATTTTGCTATTATTTTAAATCTTAATTCTTTTTATTTTTAAATTCTCTAATGAAATTCGTACATAGAAAAACAGCATATGTTGCGAATGTTTTCATAACCAAACTATGATGTCGCTATTTTTCATCTTATATGTACTGTTTAAGGGGAAAGAAGGCTATCGAAGTTCCAAACAATGGATAATACAAACATAATATATGTTTGGACATGAAGTGTCATACACACTCACTTAACTTCTTCTCTGAGCCGTCTTAGCCACCTGCTGATGTGGCCTCACTTTTAGTAGCTTAGAATTTTGCTGGCCAATTGACTCAGGAGGCCAGTGTTGCCACAGATAAATTAAACAGAGTTTCTGTTTACAGATATACCACGCTCTTTAGTGCACAAATGCATGCCAGTATAGATTAAGTAGATAAGCTTTATTAAATAGGAATGTGGACAACCAAAGTTCTGGTAGTTTGAACTATTACCATTCTACACAATTAAAAAGTAAAATGCAATTCTTAATGCTTTTTCTTTTCCCATCCTTAAATAGTGAGGGAGTGGGGATGTCTCTCACCTCAGGAAGCTGATGTAGTTATGGTTCTTGGCACAGCAGGAGGTAGTGCCTTCAGCCTAGAGATGGACCAAATAGGCTTGCTCATACTTCTCACCTGAATTAGACATACTTTGCCCCTCAGTCTCTGGCAAGGGTGGACAACAGCAGTCTCCCCTGGAAATGCAACGTCTGCTTCTCCAAGCTCAGGCCGTCACTGATTATAGATGAAATGTACATTTCTACAGGTTGGTTCATCAGAAGAGAGAGCCCAGAAGTAGCTAAGCCAAATGTGTTTAGTACTCCTCCGAAACTCGTCAAATTGAAATGTCACTGCTGCTCCTCTGGGGCAGGAGTGAGTGTTGGGGCCATCTAGGCAGTAAGTGAGTGCCATATGGAACCATACCATGATTTAATGGCATATGGAAATATACCATGATCCATGCGTAATTACAGAAGTATAAAGGACAAAAGTATACAGTTTTCATAACTGAGTATGGGACTAGAAAATAGATTATTTGTCTAGAGACAACTTACAGATCATCCAACACAAATAATACCATTTCACAGCTAGGAAATGAAATCATAGTCGATATGAGATTTGCCCAGTAGTTCCCTGTAAGCAGTGTTTAGAGTTCAGATTTCCTAGTTCCAATTCCATTGCTCCTTGGATTTTTTCTTTATTTATTAATAAAAGTCAAATCACATTGGACACGCAGAAAGTGTTTTGTAATTTCCTTTCAATTCCCTGCTATAATTTTTAATTGATTTTTTTTTAGAGAGAGAGGAAGATAGAAGGAGAGAGAGAAACATCCATGCAAGAGTGTATCATTCATCAGCTGCCTCCTACAGGTCCCCTACTGGGGGATTAAGCCCACAAAACAGGCATGTGCCCTGACTGAGAATTGAACCAGCAACCTTTTGGTGCACAGGACAATGCCCAACCAACTAAGCCACACTAACCAGGGCTCCTGATATAATTTGATGTGTCTACATATGCGCAACTTTGTCATAGAAATACTGAGATAATTTTCCACTGAGATTTTAGCTCATAGCAATGCCTTAAATATGTTAAATGCTCAATATGTTTCACAAATACAAGAAAAATAATAAATTACTAACTTGACAATAGGTGGAAGATGGAAGATGAAAGAATGAAGATTTATAAAGATTTCATATTATTATAGTTTTTAAAAAGACAATAAATATAGTCTGTTAATTGTGGGTAGCAGTTTAGGGGTGGGTCATTTGAACTACAGGATGTGCTGTAATGATAAGGATGTATTTTGCTTTCCCAGTACCACAGCAGACACTACTTTGAATGGCTATTTCATTCCCAAGAATACGTGCACCTTTATTAACATGTATCAAGTAAATCATGATGAGTAAGTCACCAAAATTATTTTTTTTGGGGGGGGGGCGTTAAATTTGTTTGGCTGTTTGTTTGCTATTTATTAATCAGAAAAAGATACACATTCTTAGCCAAAGTTCATTACTTCTATTTCTCTTGAAATAAATTACAAGGAAATTCAGTTTTCTATTCTCACTGGTAATAGGAAGGGTGATATGTGTTTTTTAAAATATATTTTTATTGATTTCAGAGAGGAAGGAAGGAGAGAGATATATATACATCAATGATGAGACAGAATCATTGATTGGCTGCCTTCTGCATGCCACCCACAGGGGATCGAGCCTGCAACCCAGGCATGTGCACTGACTAGGAATTGAACCATGTCCTCCTGGTTCATAGGTTGACACTCAACCACTGAGCCATGCCAGCCAGGCAGGAAGGATGATATCTTAATACAAATTCATTCAGGGCAAATTCAATTTCAAAAGTGGGCTTTTTGAGGAGGTGTGGGCCAAGGACTTCAAGGGCTCACCCTCTGCAAGGTTATGGCTAGCTGATGTTTGAAATGCAGCGTGAAATCCCCGAACAGAATTAGAAAGACCAAGCAGGGATTTTTCCTTCTTTTGTTTGGTTTTCCTCTACCTCAGCACCTAGATCAATGCCTGGCACATAGTAGCCACTCAATAAATATTTGCAAGTAAAATATAGCTAGAGTCTCATCCATATTAGCTTTAAAAGGGAGAACAGGGATGAAGATACCTCACCTGTTTTAAAAGAAGATGATGGTAGTGGTGTTAGCAGTGATGGGAATGATGATGATGGCATCTAATATCTATAGACCCTACTGTGTGTGTTGGGCACAAAACCTTTAAGTACCTCCTCTGAACCTCAACAATAACCCTCTGCATGGTGCTACCATGATCCCAATTTGACAACTGAAGAAACTCAATCCAGTGAAATGAATTGCCTAACGTCACATGTGCAGCAAGTAGCAGAAGCAGGGCCCACATTCAGTGTGTATATCCTGATTAATGGAAATTGGATGCTCCATGTGGTTGGGGCTTACTGTCTCCAGTAAACTGGTAGAGACTGCATTCTTATGCACTCAGTGGGCGGTATACAGAGCACTTGGTACAACTTCTTTGTCTTCACCCAAGATTTCCTCTGACTGATGTCTCATGCTCCAGGCTATCTGGGAGAGAGGTGATTATCATGTAGACCTAATAGCACATTCACTGCATAGGCTGTCCCACTGCAAAATCTATTGTCAGAAAGGTTGACACCTCCACTGTTCACATCCAGTGATCATGCTAAATAAAAATTAAGCATTTAAAAACCCACTACAAGAAAAATATAGTCAATGTAAACTTAATGGCATTTGTTCTCAGTTAGCACTATCCCAAGTGCCTGAAGTGTTCTAGTAGCCTAGGAACCTGTGATTATATTGAATATTGAGTAATGTTCAAACAAGCTGTGTTAACACAGGTGCTTATAAAGAAATTCTGTTTGTATTGAGGCACTTATTGAACTAAATGAGTATGTGGTTCAAGACTGATATCATGGGGAAATTATTCCTATTTAGCTTAAACAAAGCTCACAAACTTAGGCACCTACTGAGCAGTGGAAAACACCAACAATGAGAGAATCGCCCTTGTTGGAGCCGTGAGGAGCGGTCACCTGCTATCCCTCATTCCGCTCAGTAAACTGAAGACAAGCAGGACCTTGTCCCAGCATTGTCAGCTCGTTCGATAAGACAGAACTTGGAAATGGAAATTTTCACGTGGAGTCTTCTGATGTTTAAATGTCTGCAGCAATGAATTATTTTTGAAAGATTACGAGAGCAGACAAAATTTATTGGAGGACTGAGTACGACTTGTAGGTCTTCAGGGCTATGACCTTTGGTGCAGAAAAAAAAAATGTTCTGCTAGAAAGAGAATGACATCAATACACAAAAAGGCCCGGTTCTTGGTAAAGTCAAGTGGGTCCCTGATGTATGGCTGAGGGTGTGTTAGGAAACGTACTAGCAGGAGTTGTCATAGACAAGGCAGATATGGTGCCTGAGACAAGAGTGGGGGAGAAGAGAGCACCAGATGCACAGCAGTTGGGGACTGTGGGCAACCCTCAGTCAGAGCTGCTGGCAGGTGACCTGGCTGCTCTGTGATGATGGGCGAAGGCCTTTTCCTAAACCTATTGGTACCAGAGTGAGAGGTACCACCTAAAACAAAGGAGATTGAATATTTATTCCTTGTTATTTATACCCAAATTTTGGAATATTCGTATGAGAATTTTGTAGAATTCTTCATTAAAAAATTGAAATAAATTTCCAAGTATTTTATTCACTATTTAATGAAGCAGAAGTCATTTTAATATAAACTAGGAAAGACTATACTTTCAGGGATCATTTCTATAGTTCATTAATATAAACTAGGAAAAATTGTATTAATTCTTTAAGGTAACTAAACTTGTCAATAAATTTAAAGAGTATATATACACAAATTCATAATAATGATACACCTCTATAATTATATATATGTACCTATATGTACATATGTATGAATATTTACACTATTCCAAACATAAATAAAACATTTTAAGCAAAACAAAGTTATTGTGGGGAAGTTGGCAAGAATGGCAAAATGATAAAACAATTCCTTTATAAAATGTAACTTTTGTCTATTTTATACAGAACTATCTGGGATAATCCTAATGTATTTAGTCCTGAGAGATTTCTAAACGAAAACAGGGAACTGAATAAGAGTCTTGTGGACAAGGTCCTGATATTTGGAATGGGAATCCGGAAGTGTCTGGGGGAAGACGTTGCTCGGAATGAGGTATTCCTTTTCATCACCATGGTTCTGCAACAGCTCAAGCTGGACAAATGCCCCAGGGCCGAGCTGGACTTGATGCCCACGTATGGCTTGGCCATGAAGCCCAAACCGTACCAGCTCCAAGCAGAGCCCCGCTCCGCTGATAGTGCATCTTAGATTCTCAGACTGGTGGCGGCTTTCTGATGCAAGTCAGAAATATTATGTGATTCATATTCATTTAATAAGCAATTTAAAGGTTGCACCCAATGCTATGCTATTAGTTCAGTTCTTTTTTCTGTCATCATAATATAGGAAGTCTTTTTTAAAGTGTGGTGTAGCCTCAGTTCTAATATGAGAGATCAAGTCTCCTAAGGTTATTTTAAGATAATAATAAAGTGTGATGTCACTCAGGAATTTTAAACCTATGTCTCATGTGATGGTGTCCCAGGGGCCACTGTGAACAAGAAAGGAAGGAAAAAATGAGTGGCGGATTGGACAAGGAGGTTAGGAGGACCTGTCTTCCTTCCTTTACACCAGCTTCAAATAGACAGGTGTGTTTTCATTAGTTTTAAATATAAGGTTCACAATAAGAACAAGGTTCTGATGTTACGTATGTATTTTCCCTGTGGTCTAGGGAAAAGGTGCTGAAGGGGTCCAGAAAGGGGAGCTAAGGTGGCCTGGAAGAGCAGAGAACATTTTGTGGTGGGGATAGATGAGCTGAGCTAATTTTATTTTTTTAAAATATATTTTTATTGATTTCAGAAAGGAAGGGAGAGAGAGAGAGAGAGAGAGAGAGGAAAATATCAATGATGAGAGAGAATCATTGATTGGCTGCCTCCTGCATGCCCCACACTTGGGATCGAGCCCACAACCCAGGCATTTGCCCTGACGGGGAACCATGACCTCCTGGTTCATAGGTTGACACTCAACCACTGAGCCATGCTGGCTAGACGAGCTGAGCTAGCTTTAGAGAGGTGGAGAAAAGGTCATAAGAAGTCATTTATTCAAAATCCATTTTTATATCAGCTCTTATGTTTTCTGGATTAAGAATTTAACATCAGAGCAAACTGATGTTTTTATAATGCTATCCATTTTTTTGTGTTTTTTGCTACCTACTAAATACATGTGTGCATTAGTGTGCTAGAGCTGCTATAACAAAATACCACGGTGTGAGTGGCTTCAACACAGAAACTTATTTTCTCACAGTCCTAGAGGTGTTGGCAGGGTTGCTTTCTCTCGAGGCCTCTCTTCTTTTGTAGATGGCCACCTTTTCATCATGTCCTCACATGGCCTTTCTCTGTGTGCAAACACCCCTTGTGTCTGTCCTTTATCTTATAAGGACACCAGTCATACTATATTAGAGCCTCCTCCTACGGCCTCATTTGAACTTATCTCTTTAAAGACCTTACATTCAAATACAATTTCATTGTGACGTACTGAGGGTTGGTATTTCAACATATGAATTCTGGGCAGGGAGAGGGGCACAATGCAACCCACAATAACATGAAAGAAAAGATAGCAATTATTTACAAATACCTTTCAGTGTAGTAACCAGCTTATGTGCGTGCTTCTTTAATTGAAAATGTTAACGAGCGAAGGCATATAAGGAGCAGAAGCAGTGAAAACCAGAGTAAAGCTGTAAGGGGATTTGCATGCTAAAGGACTTAGAAATCCGGCTGGTGTCTGATTTAAATGGGAGGCCGTTAGGGCGGGATCGCCTCTCGATAATGACCCTGCTGACCGGATTGCTGCAATAGAAGCAAAGTCAAACAGTTCAGAGACATTGAGGATTACAGTCGGGACTTAGTCTTTCTTTTCAAATATAAATAAACTCAGCATTGTCCTTGGGAATAAACAAATTGGGTTGTTTGTCTCTTTTTTTGTGAAAGCTTTTGAAATTATTTATATTGTCCTCATGACAGTGTGTCAAATAGAAACTATTTTGCCTTTTTTTCTGAAAGAAACTGTCAAATCTTCTGTTTACTGAACAATAATGGGATGACCAGAACACTACAAGAATCTTCGGTTTATCTGGTTATTTTCTTTAAAGAATTGTATTTTTCTAACTTCTTTTTTTAACAGCAAGCATATATGATCGAGTACTTTTATTTTAACACACTGTATTGTAAAATGCTAATTTTCACTTTTACTATGCTGCTGAGGCATAATTAAATGGTGTACTATTGGGCTTTTTGTACAATTCATAAGTTTGCTTTATACGTCTTTTTAGAAACATGGACAAGAATAAAATAGGAAAAGTGTAAAAGCAAAGTAGGAATGACTTTTTTTGTCATTTAATATATAAAGATAAATTATTTTTAATTATATGTATTTGCTTATCCTGAAGTGATAATTTATGAAATATAATCAGGAGTAATGCAGTGTACCAAAATATTATATCAAAATAATTTCTATTGCCCTAGCCAGTTTGGCTCAGTGGATAGAGCGTCGGCCTGCAGACTGAGTGGTCCTGGGTTCGATTCCAGCTGGGGGCACGTGCCTGGGTTGCGGGCTCGATCCCCAGTGGGGGTCGTGCAGGAGGAAGCCGATCAATGATTCTCTCTCATCATTGATGTTTCTGTCTCTCCCTCTTTCTTCCTCTCTAAAATCAATAAAGAAATATATTTTAAAAAATAATTTCTATTAACATAAACACTTTAAATTATCAGCTGGAAATGACACAAAAATGCATTGTGACTATAGAGCTGTTGATAATATGTGGATATGTGCACCAGTGATAAAGCAAGATGAATTAAGTCCTTAAAGTCATTGTATATGAAGTCCAAAAACTGAACAGAGTTATAGGAATTAGATAGCTTGCTACACACAAGTATATATGGCTACTTATTGCTCAGTGTCCTCCTTGTACAAGCTACAGTTCCCTGGGGCTCTTGGTTACATCCGACAGACAAGACCAGCCTAGAGACATTACTGGATGAATGATGCAAATGAGGGGCTCTTCAAAAAAGAAAAAATGCACCAAAATTTATAAAAGCATTTATATGTTCCCACATTGCAATTCTCTAGCTTCTTTCCTGCTAAACCTATGATGCAGGGGTGCTATCAATCCACATGAGAGAATAAGAAATCATAACCATTTCTGAGAGGCAGAAGAGGTCTTTGGGGATTTTACTATCTACATAATTATTAATTAGACTATAAAATCTACAGATATTCCAGGCCCCCACAGGGGTGGATACACAATATGATTTTTTGGATTCACACGCACTTTCCCAGAAAATCTAAGATTCATAGTTTAAACAAACAAAAAATCTGTGTATACTGTGAATTAGAAATAGCTGAACAAGAGCTGTTTCATGGCTTAACAAGCTATAGAAACAAATTCTCTGCGAGGGAATGCACCATTGGCTTTCTCTTTAGATATGAATGAAATGCAGGATGCAGGCAACTGATTCTCTATGACATATTTTTAACACTGAGAAAACCTAAATAAATAAAAATCATAGAAGTTGACAGGTCTCCTTCCACCCTTTATCATGTTGTTTACAAAGGACAGTTTACCATTTACTTGAATTCAGTATGACGATCAGGCCCCACCAACAGTAAAACTCCACACATGTACACAACACTGTTGCCTTTATCTGCTAACCTTATGGACAGAAACATGTTACATGAATGAATTTTCCAGCTAAGTGAGATGATCGAGTTCCAACACGCTCATATTAACGGATCTTAATAAAAGTATTTCTGAGCTGCTGATGTTTCCAAATGCCTTTGCTAAACACAATTTTATCTTTCTCAGGTTTTATTGTGACATTTATTTCTAAATTTACTACCAGGGCTGTCCTCCTTGTTGGACTCTTGGCCACACCCTCCATCCCTGCCCCAGTGCCTGGTTTCACTCATTATGTTAATGTGAACGTCCCTACTCCCTGTGAGCTCCACATATGCAGGGCCAAGTCTGTTCGGCTTCCCCAGTATCTCCAGTCCCCAGTACTGTGTCAGGCACATAGCAGAAAATCCAAAAATGTTTGGCCAGTAAATGTGGAAATGAACTCATGATTAAACGAATGGATCTAGTGGGAGGGCAGGAAAATCTTTGCAAAAGCAAGTGACTGAGATTTTCTAGTATGGATAGTATGTGTGGCATCTCTGCTTATATTTTGACGTTTACCTTGTTACCTACATCTCAGGCTGAAAATCTGTCCCATCTTCTCATACTTCTTTAAGTTGTAACTCCAGGTCTCAAATCAACCCTTCATTCTTTTTTTTTTTCTTAAATAACATTTTTATGGCACCAGATTCCAGCTGGAAATTGGCCCCCTAACTCTCTCCCCAGGACCACTGCTCGAGTGGGCCCTAGGCACTTAGCAAACTTTCCAAGGGCAACATCTCAATTGTGTCCCAAAAAGTCACTGCTTCTCCCAGTTTGACCTCTTCATCTTGCCAACACACACAGCAGCTGACCTTGTCATTGGCTCACCAGGAACATTTGTTGTCCAATGGCAGCTGTCACTTCTGGCCACTCTGATGGAGAGAAGGGATCCCTGCTTTCACCCTGTAATGTTTACACCCAAGGATGGGTTTCAGGGATTTACCTATTTTTCAATTGTGTAACTGAGAGTAGTAATTTTGAAGAAGGCTTGCTTGAAGGTTTAGGCACATTGAAAAGGAACACACACACACACACACACACACACACACACACACACACACACACCAGAAAATCATGTCCTGTCATTTCCTGCCTGGCCCACACTGTCCCAGGACCTCATCCACTCCCTGTGAACAGGTGCGGTTCCTCCATCCTGTACCCACAGCACTGTTCCAGTCCCCACTAGAACTGTTCACTCCAACGTTTGCAAACTCTGAGGCTAGTAAAACAAAGAAACCTTCTCACAGTCCTAGAGAGATGTGGTTTAGCTTCTGACCCTTGCCCCAGATATAACTCCTGGATCTTCACTTCCTACCGTAGGATTCAACTTTACCAAGGATGACAAAAGTAAAAACTTTAACTTCATTCAGGGCTAATCTTAGGACCTAATGGGGGAAAAGCCTGATTTTATAATATAACAGATATTCATTGTTGTTTTCCAAAATCTGGGCTATTTATCCTTCTTTATCTTCCCTGTGTTATGCTAAAATTAGAGAAACAAGCATTCATCTTGATTTGTTGCAGTTCTCTCAAGGTACTGCTGTTTCACTGCCAAAGACAAAAGCCATAAAGTCTTTGAATATCTTCTGTGTGTCAGGCAATGTAGTACGCATTTTGAAATAATTAATTTTGACACAAACCATGGACTAGGGATGAATATCTTTTTACAGAAAAGGAGGCTCAGAAAGATAAATAATATAGCCAAGATCACTCTGCTGAAAAGAATTTAATCTAGGATGAAAATCTCTATCGAACTCAATTCAGAGCTTGTATAGTTTCCATGATGGCAGTGGCTTCAGAGTATATTCCTTAATTCAAAGGAAATTTGTATGGCATCTGAACATGTAAAATTGTTCTCCTAGTTGAAGTAAGGATGAAGAGTTTAGAAGTTTGCCTCTTTGTCTGCCCCCCTCCCCACCCCCCGCCCGCACCAGAAATCTAAAGGCGATATATATCAATCAGCAGGATGGATCTATGAAATCAGCTGCCTTTATAAGAAGTAATTGAAATATGTTCCCTTCAGGAAATCAATTTCAGATATATTAAATACCTAAATGAGAAAAACTAAACATTGAAATGTTTAGAAGAAAATGTTTAGAACAGTAAGAAAAGATTTTTAAGCAAAATACAGAACATAACAATTCACAAGAAAAATCTTAATCCATTTTACTGCATTGAAATTTAAAATTTCTGCTCAATAAAAGGCTCAATAAACAAAAGTAAAAACAAGCCATGGAGTAGGAAAGAATATTGGCAAAACCTGTAACAGAAAACAAAGTAGTATCCAGAATTAAAAAGAATTTATTCAAATCAATATGAAAAAGATAATCAGCAGTTCCCCTCTTCAAAACAGGCAAAGTTTATGAACAGGCAGAAACATGAAGAGCCAACAAACATGAAATGTTACCCACCTTAGTAATAACGTACGTATTAAATCAAACTAAAATACCATTTCACACATAGGAAACTGGTAACATTTTAAAAGTCTGACAATACAAACGCTGGTGAGTATTTGGAGAAATGAGAATATGCACTCTTGTTTGCAGTGTAAGTGGTAAAACCAATATAAAATTTGGAAATTTTTAATAAACCATTTGGAAATTTTTATTAAACTTGAAGATGCACATTCATAAGAAAGCACACATTGTCCACTATAGCTTTTGTGGTGTTATTTTTGGGATACTAAAAAATTGGAGACAACTGAATGTTCATAAACAACATACTAGATAAATGTAATTATGTTGTAGTCATATAATGGAATGTTCTACACTAGTATAAACAAATACACTAGTATAACATGAATTTACATGGCTAAAACTCCAAATCACGTTCAGCAAAAAAAGAGTGCCTCATAGGAGTGCATGTGCTGAAGACATTATTTATATAAATATTTTTAATAAATGAAAAGTACTGCTGTGGATATATGCATATACATATATATGTGTATACCAGTATATATGTATATACATACATATGTATAGTCACAGAATAAACACATACATGGGAATAACAAACACAAAATTCGCTATTCTGTGAATCATGCATGTATGCTTTCATTGATTATGTTCAAATAGATACTTTTCAAAAGTAGACATACAGAAAGCCAAGAGACATATGAAAACATGCCCAAAGTCACTAATCATCCGAGAAATGCAAATCAAAATGACAATGAGGTACCATCTCACACCTGACAGAATGGCTATCATCAACAAATTAACAAACAAGTGCTGCGGAGGATGTGGAGAAAAGGAACACTTGTGCACTGCTGGTGGGAATGCAGACTCGTGCAGCCACTGTGGAGAACAGTATGGCGTTTCCTCAAAAACTTAAAAATGGAACTGCCATTTGACCCGGTGATCCCACTTCTAGGAATATATCCCAAGAAACCAGAAACACCAATCAGAAAGGATATATGCATCCCTATGTTCATAGAAGTACAATTTACATAGCTAAGATCTGGAAACAGCCTAAGTGCCCATCAGCAGATGAATGGATTAAAAAACTGTGGTACTTCTACATGATGGAATACTACGCTGATGTAAAAAGAAAGAACTCTTATGATTTGAAACAACATGGATGGACTTGGAGAGCATTATGCTAAGTGAAATAAGCCAGTCAGAGAAAGATAAATATCACATGATCTTACTCATTTGTGGAATGTAATGAACAACATAGACTGATGAACAAAAATAGATCCAGAGACAGAGAAGAATGGAACAGTCAAACTTCACAGGGAAGGCAGGTGTGGGGGGGAGGGAAGGGTAAGAGATCAACCAAAGGACTTGCATTCATGCATATAAGCATAACCAATGGACACAGACACTGGGCGGGGGGGGTGGGAGGGTGAGGGCATGTGCTGGGGGGTTGGGGGTGGCTGGGGAGAGGTCAATGGGGGAAAAAGGAGACATATGTAATACTATATGTAATGCTTTTAACAATAAAGAATTTATATATATATATATATATATATATATATATATATATATATATATATATATATATATATATGCTGACATGAAAAGTATGTTACATGTAAATAGAATGCTGACCAAAAATTATTTTTTAAAAATTTCAGTTTAGGTTTATGCTCTAACTATAGCATTGCATTCATTTGAGCTTATAAATTCCTTCTTCTTCTGTGAACTCATATAAAAGATGAAGAAAAGTTTAAGGATGGCAAGAATCATAAAATTCAGGGGTTTGGTCTAGAGAGAAGTGAATCTTCAACTAGACAAACTGAGTTAAAACATGAGGTATGTGAGTTCTGAGTTATTGAAATTAAAACAAAAGCTGACAACTGAGAACAAGGAAAGAGAAAAAAACTGTATAAAATGTTAAAAGTCTGGCACTATTCATTGATTGGTTAAGAAGCTCTACACACCTCCATAATACTTAATTCCATTTTTAATGAATGTTTTAAGGTGCCTACTATAAGCCAGGACTTTAGATGCCAAACATAAAAAAATGACTAAAATATGACTTCTAACTTTAGAAGCTCTTTAAAGGTAGAGGCAAATAATGATGTGTGTGTGTGTGTGTGTGTGTGTGTGTGTGTGTACATAATATGCAATTTTCTCTGTTTGTGAAACGTCTTTAACAGGTTGAATGCTTTTTTTGGAGCAAGTATATATTTGTGTAGTTCTGCCAATACCTCTTTGCACAGCTGGTTGCTCTGCTAAGGAGTTTTTATTCTCTGACTCTTCTGAGCCTGCTTGGCCTGTTTTGTACTATTTTCTAGCATTCCATACTCAGTGGGCTTCACTGGGTTTCAGGTCTCTTACTGTTATGCCTGACCTTTTGACTTTCAGTGGTCTAGAATTCCCAAGGGGTTTTGCCATCTCAGAGGAGGTGAGAGCAGAGCAGTTTAGAAATTCAGCACCTTGGGAAGAGAATTTGACACCCTCGGAGGATAGAAGGTTTCAGCAGTGCCTGCTTAGCTTCTTCAGTGTCTGGAATGTGAAGTCATTCAACATGTGCTCAGATGACTCATTCCCACTGAAAATATTTATTGGCAATCCACTTCATCGGGCTTCTGTGGGCAATGGAACAGTATTGTGTATAAAGGCTTTTCCAAAGTTTAAGTTGCTTTGGGCGGTGAAGTGCTTTTACAAGATGATCTCTTTTTAGTTAATATTTTTACTCTACTTATTGCAGCAAATTGGGAAAGGAAGTCAAGTACATGAAAACTCTTCTTTGGAACAAGAGCAATAATGGCTTTTGGTTTTGAAATAAGAATCAAAGGTGGTGTTTTTCCCAGGCTATTGGGCAAGATAAATATGAGCCCAATTACTTTAGATATGAAAAGCTGCTGTTTGCTTTTTAGTTAAAAAATTGTATAAATCTTCACTCCATTTAAAGAAAGTTAACTTGCTCACTTCTCCTTCCCACTGCTTTCTGTTCTATCATACAAACAAAAGTTTGTCAGGGAACTTTTTATTAAAATATACATACAGAAAAGTGCACAAAACAGAAGTTTAAAATGACGAATTTTTACAAACTGAACACCATCAACATCCCATAACCCACCCTCCGCCCATCTTTTCATGACCACTTTCAGTCTCCAATCTCTGTGCCCCAGAGATGACTGTTTTCCTGACCTCCGATGCCATAGTTTGGTCTGCCTGTTTTGAATTTTAAATAAGGGAATGAAACAGTATGTGCACTTTTGTGCTTGACTTCTTTTGTAACAGGTTGTGCTTGTAAGATTTATCCACATTCTATCTGCAAGATCAATCCACATTGTGCATAATTATATTTCACCCATTCTCATTGGGCTGCTATGAACATTCCAGTGCCCATTTTTTGGTGAATGTATGTCCATCTTTCTGTTCGCCATGTAAATGTCAGATTGGAATTGCTGGGTCATGAAACATTCACATGTTTAACTTTAGACCTTCCAACTGGTTTTTCAGCATGGCTGTACCAACTGATCGTTTCACAAGCAACGTAAAAGGGTTCTCTTGTTTTTTCACATCCTTTTCAACAGCTGGTATTTTCTGTGTTATTTTCTGCATTTTTGTTTTAGCCGCTGTGATGGCAAACATGCCCTCATTAAAGAGACAGATGGTCAGAAACATCCCTGGCCTATTACCTTAAGTGAACTTGGTTTTGGCAATGTTACTTAGCTCATTCTCTCTTAATGAAATGAATCTAGGACAAGACCGAGTGTATTCGTCCACCGAAGTCCTTCAAAAGTGGATGATCTCCCAACCCTCTGCTCCCGCCCCTCAAATGCTACAAATGATCTTACCTCACAGTTACCATGGCCTCCTGAGAAAGCACTTTTTGCCAAGATAATCTTTTTCTAATTTCCTTGGGAAGATACGCTATAGAATTAATAAAAACAATTTTTGCCTTCAAAATATATCCCAGTTATTACAATGTCTATGTTTTGTTCATAGTTTAGGGGTGATCTAGAAGTGGTTATTTATATCTGTCTTGTGTGGTGTGTGTCTGTTATTTTTTTTAATTTTCAGAATTCAATTTTTCATTACAACAGCTGAGATTAAAAAACAGGATGTTCTCTCTATTATCACATTTCTAGAATTCCTTCTTGGTCAAAAGTGTAAGTCTCTTGACCCTTCCAAACTTTTGTCTTTCTGAGGAGAAAAGAAAATCCTGGGGAGAACACTTTGAAATCTTATTATTTTCCATTGCTTTTTTGTTTCATTTGCTCTATTTCACTCTATGTATTTTTCAACTAATACTATCTGTTCTTTCTTTCTTTCTTTCTTTATTTATTTATTTAAAAATAAAGAATTGGAGTAATATTAGCAAGGTATTACTGGCAATAAAAAATCTTAAGTTTTAATAGTAAAATTCTTCCAATTTTTGATTGAGAAAGTTTGAAATTCCTCTTTCAACTGTTATGAACTCCAAAAGTGGATTTTATATACACTGATCCTTTAATAACTAGTCTCTAAGAAAAATAGAACCTTTTCTACACTTAATTTATAGACACAGTTGAATTTATAACTTCATTTTGTTTATAGTATCTTTTGCCATGCAAATATATGTAATTTTTAAGCTGCCAAATATAGTTTTTTCCTTTATGGTTTTTGAAATTCCTGTCATACTTAGGAAAGTCCCACCCTGGATTTCTATTAATAGCCCCTTACATTTTCTTCCAATATCCTACCTAATCAAAGGGTAATATGCAAATTGTCCCCTCTACTAGGAGTTAGTTCGACTGAGAGTTCGACCTGGAGTACGACCAGGGGCGGGACCAGTTGGTCGGCCAACCACCTTAGGCCCCTCCCCCGAGATGGCCTGGCCTGGCCCGGTTGGCCCTGATCAGGGCCAGCCAACTGGACCAACCCATGCACAAATTCATGCACTGGGCCTCTAGTTTTTCTTATAAAAAAATGATAGAGATCCAATTCTGTTTGCTTCCGGATGGGTAATCAATCATATCAACACTTTATTAAACTAACCACTTTTTTTCACTAAGTTAGATTACCCCTCCACCCCCATGTAATGATCTTTCTGTGGGTGCTCAACCATATGTAACTAATGATTTATCTAGTTCTGTGCCAATATCATACACTTTTGACTACAGTGACTTTTTTGTTATCTATTTGGAAGTCTCCTACTTAGCCTTCTTAATTGTTCTTATTCAATGTTCACAAATTTTCGGCTATTCTTAGAGATTCATAACATTCCAGAATCACTTTATACACTTCAGTTGGGTTTCATAACTTAGCTTTTATGTCTTGTACTAATCTTGCTATATTTTTTTCTCAGAATTGTATTGTTTTATCTCTATTATAGACAGATATGTCCTTTACACTTTAGTTTCAAATTTATTATATTAGGGTAGAGGAAAAGCTATTGATTTTCAGAAGGTGTCCAGTCAGAGTTAATCTTAGGATTTTTCAGGAGCTACTGGGAAGGGATACTCACCATTTCTCCTATTTCCATTTGGTTTAGGTAGATCTTATTTTTATTTTTTTTGTTAAATTAGGTGGATATGGAAATTTGAATTTGATTCTCTAAGCTGATACTGATGCTGGGAATCTCCAGAAAAATGCCAGGTTACACTCTGCTACTATCATGAGAAAAAAATCAATGTAGAATTGAACCTAAAAGAGTGCTTAAATGTTATCAAAGATGTGTAGGCTGAAGCTGAGATTGCTTCATTTAAGAGTTGAGTTTTAAGAGAATCTAATACAATAAAAAATAGGGGGAGTCTAAGTAGAAAATTGTACATATAAAGTAATCCAGTTTGGTGAAATGATGATGAGGCATCCCTATGTTTTATTGCCTGTACAATATAAATTTGTAGAATTTAGAAATTCACTTGACAATCACAATTTTATTCAAGAAAATTTTGTTAATTAAAAACCAACACTAATTATAATATCAATAGCATAATTATGCTCTTTCACTTAAAGAAAACATTGCCTGAACCCATTATGGTGTTTTTGAGGTTTCTTTTTCTATCCATCTTGTTTATTCAGCTGAGTTTTTTTTTTGTTTTTTTTTTTTGTCATTATTGGCTTCCTAGCAAATCATTGCACAACTCATATTTTGTTTGTGTTTCACTTTTAAAATGGCATTGAGGCCAATCCACAGCTTACAAATAATTGACTATATTTGAAATTATATTTAGGGGATACCTTTGCTTTCTGTTGAAAAATGGTTGAGACTCAAGTAGGATTAGGATTTTTTATCACTCTGGGTTTCAAAACATAATTTCCGTATCATTTATTAATTCCCTTATTTGTTCTTTCATTTCACTTCATTACTGTTTAATTGTGACTATTGTCCAGGCACTTTTCCAGACACAGCAGAAGCATATCAGAAAAAATAGCCAAAATCTTTGACAAAATCAGTGTAGGAAAAAATAACTATTGTGTTTCAACAGATAATTATACATTTTCTCTAGCACACTTTTCTAATTTTTCAAATTCTAGGGCAAAACCAGAAGAGAAATAATGGTGGTAGACCAGGGAACTTCCAGTGAGAAGTGGTTAAACACTTGATATATTTTGAAAATAGAAGAAAAGAATTTGCTGGATGTGAAACAGATAGCTTGTATCAGTCATTGTCCCATCAGAAAAGATGTGGCACATTAAATTAAGATAATTAGAGGTATCTACACTAATAAAAGACAAAGATGCTAATTGACCATACATTCGCTATGCCCCAAGCCATGCCCACCAGCCAATCAGAGTGACTATATGCAAATTAACCCAACCAAGATGGCGGCCAGCAGCCACGGAGCTGGAGCAAGCAGGTGGCTTGGTTGCCTGGGTGACGGAGGAAGCCAAGCTTCCCGCCTTCCCTGAGCCAGCTGTGGCCTCTGCTTATGGCAACAAAGTTTCAATTATAGAAGATAAATAAATCCCAGATATCTGCTTCCAGCCAGCCTCCACTGGGAGCTTGGGTGGCTGGGGGCCGTGGCCAGCCTGCAAACAGCCATCAGCCCCTCACCCAGGCTGGCCACACCCTCATGGGGTGAGGCTCCCCGCGGGGGGGGCTTAGCCATCCTGAAAATGGCCCTCAGCCTCTCACCCAGGCTGGCCAGGCACCCCAGTGGGGACCCCTATACTGAAGGGGCTGTGGCCAGCCTGCAAACAGCCATCAGCCCCTCACCCAGGCAGGCCAGTCACCCCAGGGGGGACCCCTACCCTGAAGAGGCTGTGGCCAGCCTGCAAATAGCCATCAGCCCCTCACCCAGGCTGGCCAGGCATTCCTATATAATAAAAGGGTAATATGCAAATTGACCCTAACAGCAGAACAACTGGGAATGACTGGACACTATGACACACACTGACCACCAGGGGGCAGATGCTCAATGCAGGAGCTGCCCGCTGGTGGTCAGTGCGCTCCCACGGGGGGAGCTCTGCTCAGCCACAAGCCAGGCTGATGGTTGCCAGTACAGCGGTGGTGGTGGGAGCCTCTCCCACCTCCTTGGCAGCACTAAGGATGTCCGACTGCAGCTTAGGCCTGCTCCCCACTGGCAAGTGGACATCCTCTGAGGGCTCCTGGGCTTCCAGAGGGATGTCTGACTGCCAGCTTAGGCCCAATCCCCTGGGGAGCGGGCCTAAGCCAGCAGGTGGTCATCCCCCGAAGGGTCCCAGACTGCTAGAGGGCACAGCGGGGCTGAGGGACCCCCCTCCCCCCCCGAGTGCACAAATTTTTGTGCACTGGGCCTCTAGTTTTTAATAAAAGAATTATTTAGAAAGACATGGGCAAGGTATAAGGAACCCCACAGAACAGTACAATGCCCCGAAGAATGAAGAGAAAATGTAGGTATTCAAATCTGGAAGCTGAAAGTTTAGTATATCAAAACAAAAACCCATGTTCAGTGGAATTAAGACCAGCCTTAAGGAAAGTATCCAGCTCAAAGCTACCCCATAAGGACATAGATAAGGGGATCAATACTTTGACTTCACTCTTCTCCCTCCCTCCAATCTTCAGCAAAGGCTCCCCATTAACTGGAACCAAGTGCAAGACAAAGGACAGGGAGAACCTCGATTTAGTTTTCGTCTTATGGAACAGGTCAGCTTTCATTGTCATTAATCAAAGTATAGGAGGGTGAGGAATGGACCTAGGGGACAATGGGAGATATTCTGGATGACTCTATAGCAGCAATTTTGAACTAGTGTGTGGAATTTGTGAAACGTGCAATACCTGACTATTTAGTCAGGGGCACTGACCTCTTTTCCTTTAGATTGTCAAATAAAAAAGTGACAACAGCCAACTCAACAATAGCCATCCAGTGTGAATGAATCAAAATTATACCTATATTTTTTGTCAGATCAGCAAAAAAATATATAATGTATTCTTTGGTGTCCTGCAGAATTTCAGTAATTAGTTTGTGTGTGCCATGAGATGAAAAGGTTGAAAATCACTGCTCTACAGACTTGGGTTGAATAATAGAACTGCAAGAAGGTGTGTGTGTGTGTGTGTGTGTGTGTGTGTGTGTGTGTGTGTGTAAAAAGGGATAGATTGAAAGAAATCAAAATTCAGTTTTGAACAACAAAGTTATAAAATGGCAAATTGACAGATGTGAATTTTTTAAATGTATGTCAGGAGTACACAGGAGGAGATGGACTGAAGATGTAATATTAGGAATTTTAAGGAGGTAGTTGCTATTTATACCCTTGGAACTAGATGAAATTACCTAGGCAATGAGTATAGAGAAGAGTTTATTAAAATAATAAAAAGGAATCAGCATAGGAGACAGCAAAGAATTTTTTTAAAAGGAGTGAGTCATTAGTTATGTCAAAACTTTTAATAGTGGTAGCAAGATGATTACTGAGAAATAACATTAAATTTTTCAGTGTAGAAGTCATTAAATAACCGTGAAAAGATTAGTGTAGAAAAAAAATGTGTTTCAGTAGACAACTGGATTTCCTGACCTTCTGGGTTATCAGATTTTAGTCCAGTTCATTGTGTTTGAGCTATGTTGCAACTCTTTGTAAATGTAGGTAACTAATAAGTAAATTCTGACTTGCCTGGTAGCATTTAATTGACATTTTCTGTCTAGTTTGGTAGTGACGTAATGGGTTATGGAAAAAACCACAGTTTTGTCTCCATTGCAATTCATTTTGTAATGAAAGTTCCACAGGACTCTCCTGAGAGTTTTATTGTAATATGATTTGCAAATTGGAGAATGAGAAGCCTTTTTGCATGAACCAAAGACTAACTGTAGGGTAGGAAGGATATGGAAAGGGTTTAAAGCAGTGGTTTTCAACCTGTGGGTCGCAACCCCTTTGGCGGTCGAACGACCCTTTCACAGGGGTCGCCTAAGACCATCCTGAATATCAGATATTTACATTATGATTCATAACAGTAGCAACATTACAGTTATGAAGTAGCAATGAAAATAATTTTATGGTTGGGCCACAACATGAGGAACTGTATTTAAAAGGCCAGAAGGTTGAGAACCACTGGTAAAGGCAAGAGTTGTGAGATGGAGTTGCTGGGAAAACAAGACCATAAACTTGCATTATTCATTATTCATTGGTAGAAGTAACTGGATTTTGAGAGTTCTGCTGACTCAATGGTCAGGAACTGGGGTTGTGAGATGAGAACAATGGGTAGTTTTGTTTGATGCCTGGTCAGCAGGTAGAGTCACTGTGAGGATATAGAAGAGGGCTAGGTAGAGAGGGACAGGATTATGGGGGCTGTGAACTGGAGCATTGCAGATGCAGGCAGAATACAACTTGCTGACTGCGCCCTGTTCCAAGAAAAACCACAGAGACAGACAGAATGACCTAGAACTAGACCCAGCTGGGCGGGGAAAGAAGGGCACGTGCTGGAGCCTTGAGCTTTAAAATGAAGGCCTGGGGCAGAGGTGGGCTGGAGGAGGGCCAATGGGGGGAAAAGAGGACATATGTAATACTTTCAACAATAAAGATTTAAAAAATAAAATAAAATGTAGGGATGTTACTAAGACAGGCAGCTTGCAGAGAGAACTAATCACAAGGCAGAGAGATGTATAACCAATCCCAAGGATGTTACTAAGGCAGAATTCTTTGAAAGGACCAATCAGGAGCTAGCAAGGCATGTAGCTATCCCTACACAAAAAAAGCAGGCTGTTTTCTCTCGCTCTCCCTCTCTCTGATGCACTGGGTGCCTGGTTTCTGTGGTGGGGGATGTGCTCCCCTATGCCCATGTGGCTTATGGCCATGTGGGACTGCACACACAGACGAATGGACTTTAATTAGCTTGGATGCTGAACTACATCCAACTGCAATATGGAATGGGAGCTCTGGACACTGGCCTGCTTTTGAAACCCCGGCTGCACCTTTTCCAGGACTGGCTTCTCTCTCTAAACTTTACATCTGCCAACCATATTTGTCCACAAACCCATTTTTTGATTTTGAGAGGTTGGAATTCAGGCCCGAACAGAAATTTTGGCATCAACTGGATGTGGCCAACAGTTGAAGTCATAAGACATGGTTAGGAGGGAAGAGGGAGGCAGGCAGGGGCCAATACCTCAGTTTCCCTTGGAGTCTGCAAAATAAACTAGTAAAACAAGTTTTGTAGGGAAATGGACAATGCAAAGAATGCAGTTCTTCAGGTAGACTGGGTAAGAGTTTAAACTGCAAAATGGTTTAATCACTAGAGCAGGGTCAGAGACCAGATGGAAGAAGGTTCCATATGTTTGGTCACAAAATTATGATATTAGAATTCTCTATTGCAACATTCCATTATTCCTTAGAAATGTGTGCTTTGGCCTTTCTCTGAACCGGTTATAATATATCCTTGGTTCTCTCTGTTTAAGAGAAAACCACAGGCCCAAATGGTGTCACTGGTGCTAAAGCCCATGATACTAAAGCTAGATTTAATACCTGAGGCTAATTGCTATTTCTATCCCCAAAATATAATTTTAATCAACCATTCTGGTACCTCACCATAGAAAGATGATGCAATCTGCACGATAAAAGGTCTTGACATTCCCTTCTTCCCAAAATATGTCTTGGTCTGGAAATATTTTATTTTGTCCCATTCTTCTTCCTATAAAAACCTTACATTTTGGACAACTCTTGTGAAAGGTTAACATGGTGGTACATGGGAAGGCTGAATAGCCATCTCAGACAGTGGATAAAGCATTAAATTCATTTAAGGAAAGGGGGTGGGGGACGGGATATCCTTTGCACAGAATCTCGAGGCAGGGGGACATTGGATCGATGAAGGAGCTGGAATTTCATCCTTATTTGCAGTCACTAGCGGGAAGCTGTTGTCCTCAGTGGGTCTGGGGGCTGAGTCCATGGGCTTGGAATATGGATGGAATGAGGATGGATGAGGATGGAATGCAGGTGTGTGATCAGGTGTCTTCAGGACAGTTTCCATTCCTTATATGGTCTGATTCCTGGTATCTAGCAAGTTTTCCTGGTCTTTTGTTCTCATGTGGCAGGAAGCTTACATATGGCCCTTAAGGACTAACCCCTCGGGAACACCCTTTTGGTTGCTGGATTGAATCTGCCTGATTCATGAATCCCTTAGTACAGTAAATTAGGTCTTTAAATTGCCTCGGTTGAAACATTGCCTTGTTGTCTAACATCTCATATGAATAAAATGTATTCTTTACCACGTATTCATTTCATATTATATAAGAGTCAAGATTTTACTTTTTTCTGAATATTATCTTTTAATGTTAGTTTGGGTGTAGGGATGTGGGCAAAAGGCTGAATCAAGTGTGTTTAATGGAAAGCAGGATCAAGATAGCCGATTTGGTATTCAGAAAAATCTTTTTTGGTGAAGCCCATTGAAAAATGTCAATACAATTTAACAATCGTCTTTTTCAAGCATGAGAGGCGAGGAGAGGCTTGACACGATGACAAAGCAATCCAGAGAGGTGAGTACTGCACCCACTCTTGGGACATGAAACAAAGTCTGAGACCAGAACGGGGTGGGAGGGAGGACCCCATAGAATAATGCTGGGGTTCTTCAAAGGGCAAACCGCAAGGAAAAACACCTACCTTTCCTTTAAAAAGGAGATGGTGAAAGTACTTGCCCGTTTGGCCTTAGCTCCAGTTGAGGCAGAATGAAAGAAGCAAAAGTTAACTACTGAGGATTTCGACCACAAGCGACACACACCTTCTTTGTTTAAGGAACTGAAATAAGGCAGGTTTGGGGAGAATTTAATGAGCTAAAGGAGTAGGTTCTTGTCTCTGTTCTTATTCGTCACCTCCTTGTTACCCTGACACAGAAAGTTGCAAATGCTAACTTCTCTATTTCATGGCATCCCTCAGCTATGAGGGTGTTTTTTGACTCACATTATAAGAGCCCAAACCTGACTTGTTGTTGCAGTGCACACATGCCGGTAACAAGAAGAAGAAAATCCACGGATTCTACTCCTCTCCAATTCCCATCTCACAAGAACTGGTTTGTTACATAACGATGATACTTACTCAAATTTTTATTTTCTCATTTGATCCACTAGTCAGTATGTTTCCCCAGGCAAGAACATTAAAAAAAGAAAAATAGTTGTTTTTATTTCCTCTCCTCACATTTTTTATTTTCTTTGAAACATTATTTTCCTTTGTTGAGAGGGATAGTTCGTTACACTAATAATAAATCTCAAAATGGGAAACCAAACTTGGACTAAAAATCTTACTCCATAATCTCAGAAAGAATATTTATTTTAAAAAGAAATGTAAATGTTTCTCTGAGGTCCAACCCCATGATAATTCACTCTGAATAGACGTGGGTCCTCTCTCACTCACATCTGTCTTATGAAAAACAAGGCATTCTGGGGAAGCCTTTTGATCTTTCACTCATCAGTTACCTCTGAGACACCCTGTCTTGGCTTCTAAGGGTTAATGAAATCTGAGAGCCTTGAGTTTCTGCTGGGAAATTTCCAGATCTTCCTTCCCATTCCCAATTTCCTGGAGGATGCCTTCCCTCCCTCCTCCTCTTTTCTACAGAGTGCTTATCTCCTCTTCTCCTTCCAGGCATAATTCCTTCCAGTAATACCAGGAAAACAATTATCTTTCCTGTCCTACAGCAAAAGCCTCCTAGGAGGCAAGAGAGTGCAACAGGTAAGTGGGAAAAAGTGCACTGAGGACAAAAGACAAATTACTATCTCAATCCATTATGCTGTCTCACAGCTTTTACAGGAGCACCCTTCCCTCATAACCAGAAATACCTGATAAAGGAGGAAAAGGCCCAGCACTAACACACCAGCCAATCTGTGGGTGACTGAGGAGTGCCCTAATCCTCCCATCAGTGGCCTAACCTTCATAATCTTATTAGTGTACAACCACAGTGTTTTATTCCTGAAATCTGAAACCGGAAGAAGGAAATTCAAATTACAAATGTCCCCACACATTTATTTAAAAATTATGCTTTGCTACACATGCAGATGCTTATGTTCCCTGACAATCTTTCTAAACCCTTTACCCAGCTGTGGCCTTCAGGACATTCAAGAAATGAAATCATCTCCTGACTTCCATAGGCACATGAGACTCAAATGGAAAGACCTTGCCAGGAACAATATAGGGAGATGAATGTTGCTTCTGCTAAGAAACCAGTGGAGAGTTGTGTTTACTTTTTATAAATGCCAGTCAAATATTCATTTATAATTAAAGTTATTGTACTGAAAAATTACAATCATTTCTCAACATACTAGAAAGTCTATTGTGTAGCATCATGGATTGCACACAGATGACACTTTAAGGAATCAGTGTTTCTTGGAGACTAAATCTGGCAGAAATGGAATGGCTGTTAGTTCTATCAGGACTTTAGTTTCTTGGGGAGGTATAATTGTACTAATTAGTTGAGATATGTAGAAGTTTGTTCTTAAACTGTTGGTGTTTTGTTTTTATTTTTTAATATGTTTGTATTGATTTTAGAGAGAGAGAGGGAGCGGGAGAGAAAGGTCATTGAGAAGAGAAATGTCGCCCCCCTACTGGGGTTCGAGCCGGCAACCCAGGCATATGCCCTGACCTGGAATGGAACCTGAAACCTCTCCAGGCACAGGCCAATGCTCCACCATGGGCCAGGGCCTGTCTGTGCGTTTTTAACTAAAAGCATTATTACATTGAAATGTTATTGTTCTCATTTTTGTATGTCAGTCTGAGAAATCGATTGGGGAAGTGAGCCTCCACACAGCTCCTTTCATGTTGCATTTATTATGTGGAACTGAGAATGTCTTTGCACTTATGAAGTGGCCACGGAGAGCATCTCTTACAAATAGGGATCTAAACCTCAGAGGAATGTACTGAGAGGATCGTAATGCATGTTGGCATTCCAGCATTTCCTCCCAACAGCACCATTTTCCAAACAGTCTCTTTTTTAATAATATGGCTAAAGATATAATTTAATTATGCTCAACACAGTATTGATTGGCTGTGGGTTATTTTGTTTTGCTCTATTTTTTTTGTATGTGGAGAAAAGGAACCCAGTCAGCCTTTTTTGGATTAAAATACATATACTCCAGCACCACCTACTGGGAATAGGGTTATAGTGTCCCAAATTACAAGAAATTAAAACACCAATCTGATTCTTTCTCCATAACTTTCATTTATCTTCTTGCTTTTTCTCCTTCTTGTATTATTTCCTGTTGTTCCTCTATTCATTTTTCTTTATTTCCTTTTACCTATTAGAAATACTCTGACTTGAGTGTCCTCAGTGGTCTCAGAACTGTCTCTTGCTTCAACAGTGTTTGGACTAAACAGAACCAGGGATACCCCTTCTTCCAGCCTCCACGTTTTATCTGCTCACCACCTTGCAAACCACCTCCTGGACCAGCCAACACACCAGTGTGTTTTGTTTTTCTACCTTAACTCCTTATTGCCGAACAACCATGAGCTCCCAAATTCGTCAGAATTATTCCACCCAGGTGGAGGCTGCGGCCAACCACCTGGCCATCCAGCACCTGCGGGCCTGGCACCTACCTCTCTCTGGGCTTCTATTTCCCCGTGAAGAGGTGGCTCTGGAGGGCGAGTTGGTGGAGAAGAAGCACGAGGGCGCTGAGCTTCTCTTAAAGTTGCAAAAAGCGCGGTGGCCGCATTCTCTCCCAGGACCTGCTGAAGCCTCCCCAAGGTGAGTGGGCAGAACTCAGGGCCATGGAAGCCGCCCTGGCCTTGGAGAGGAGCGGAACCAGGCCCTTTTGGAGCCGCAGGCCCTGGTTCTACCGGTGCAGACCCTCAGCTCTGTGGCCTCCTGGAGAACCACTTCCGGGGTGAGGAGGGGAAACTCATCAAGAGGATGGGCGACACCTGACTCACCTCCGCAGGCTGGCGGCCCCAGGCTGGGCGGGGCGGGTATCTCTTCGAAAGGCTCCCCCTCAAGCGGACTAGGAGCCTGTGGAGCCCAGAGGCCTTTGAGGGGCCCCTCTGCATCCCATCCCCCTGGGTCTGGCTTTTACCTGAGCCTCTCCCCGAAACTACCAGCCATTCTTTGAGCCTCCCTGGAGCCCTCTCCCATGCATTGGACCAAATGAAACAATAAAGCTTTTTGCAGCAAAAAGAAAGAAAAGAAAAAAGAAAAATACTCTGACTTTTACAATATAATTCTCATAAACATTTGTCTAAAACAAGCACTTTATGATATGAAGACAGATTAAAGATAAGAAAAAAGAGATCCATGACAGATCATATGTCTTTACCTTGCAAAAATATAAGTATAAAATAATGCCTGCATTTTTAACAAAATTTTAATTAGAAATATGTTTATTGATTAAGAAAGGCAATAAAAGGTCATGAACACACAAACACAACTATTGCTAACCTCTGAAAATGTATTAAAGCCAACTTTTGACAAGTCTTAGGAAGTTTTTAATACAGTTGCAAGCTTATAGTTAAAACAACAATGGTTATAGCTAAAATATATTGGACATACACTTTCAACCAGGAGCTCCCCTAAGATCGCTTTACGGGTCATCTAGTAGCAACTCTGTGATGTAGGTGTTCTTTTTTCCTCATTTTAACTTGAGAAGATTGTAACACAGAAGTGTTAACTCATTCAAAGTCACATTAGTAAGTGGGTGAACTGGTTTTCAAAAGCACATTTTAGATGCAGTGTATGCGTTTTTATCTTTAAGGCTTAATTTCTAGGTATTTGACAATTAGCATAATTGAAATCAAATTTTAATCATCCATAGGCATTCCTTTGAAAAGTCCTCCAAGATCTGACTAGTTCAGTTAGGATAACTCTGCTTTGCTTTTAGGCATTATTGTTGTTGTATTCTCCATTTGTTTTCTTTTGTTTTACTTTATTACTGATATCTTAGTTTGCCCATTGACTATTTGTCATGCAATAGTCAGAAAGGATAAAAATAAATATAAAAATACTTGTGTTTTGTGTTGTTTTTTTCTTGGCCTCATCTTGGGCCAAATTCATAAAGTGCAGGAAGAGCCTTTGTGAGAGAATGGGTAGGGTGGGGCATGCATGGAGTCAGATGGAACAGGCCTGCAGGGTGGAGGAGCCGCACTCCTACTGCCCCACCACAGTGGAATATTTTACCCTTGCTGAAATTATATTATTTGACTTTGCAAAAGGTTATACACATTTATAGTTTTCTATTGTTGTTTTAATTGGATTTTTTTTTAAACCAGGGAGATTGGATCCTGGTAATATAATTTAAAAATATTTTACACTTCATTTTTTTGTCAGCATTATATTATAAATACAAAGTATTCTATAATCAAGCATAAATGCTTTTTGTATAATATTATGTTCAATAACATATACAATTATTTTCTTTAGTAATATAGTTAACTTAGAATTTTCTACAAATGCATTCATCTAGATTTCTGACTTTATATTTTCTCCTTGGGAAGTCACAAAATATTTTCCAATAGAATAAAATGAAATGGTACCTATGTGAGATGATGGATGTATTTTTTGATGGGTATATTAATTAACCGCAGTGTGGTAATTATTTCACAATGTATGCATATAGTAAATTATCATGTTGTAAAACTTAAAAATGTTTTAAATAAATGATGAGAAGAAAAGAAATAGGATCTTTTCCTTTTTATGCATTTGGCACAGAAAATTACAAATAACATTTATTTCCGTTTTGAAGAGTTTGAATGCTACAGTCCAAAATTAAGATCTAGTATGGCATTTAATTAGCTAAATAGATTAGAGAAGCAATTCCAAAATCCCAACAATGTGGAGAATTTGCTTGGAATAAATTATATCTCTAGGATCTGATGTGAACTGATCAAACAGGTTTTTGAGTTATATTTATGTGCTTAACCAAGTGGTATCAAGAACTTTGCTTATGGACTATACCACCTCATTTTATTCTAAATTAAGAGGAATTTAGCCTAGTGTACAATTAGTATTGCAAGAGAGAATTCTTTATTGTTTCATTGTTCTACTAGAGGCCCGGCGCATGAAATTTGTGCAAGGAGGTGGGGGTGGTTCCTCAGCCTGGTCTGTGCCTTCTCACAATCTGGGACCCCTCACTACTAACCATTTGCCGCTTGCTCCTAACTGCCTGTCTGCTCACTCCTTACTGCCCACCTGCTTGCTCCTTACCACTCGGCTCACCACTCCTTAGTGCTGCCGCAGAGGCGGGAGAGGCTCCCACCACCACCACTGTGCTCACCAGCCATGAGCTGGCTTCTGGCTGAACAGTGCTCCCACTGTGGGAGCACACTGACCACCAGGGCGAAGCTCCTGCATTGAGCGTCTGCCCCCTGGTGGTCAGTGCGAATCATAGCAACCGGTCATTCTGCTTGTTTCATCATTCCGGTCGCTTAGGCATATATATATATATATATATATATATATATATATATATATATACACACATATATATATATACACATATATATATATATATATAGACTAGAGGCCCGGTGCACAAATTCGTGCATGGGTGGGGTCTAGCTGGCTCGCCCTGATCAGGGGGGGGGGAGGTGCCCCAGGTGGTTGGCTAGACAGCCCTGCCCCCTGGTCAAACTCCTGCTTGAACTCTTGGTCAAATTACCAGTTGAGGGAACAATTTCCATATTAGCTTTTTATTATATAGGATTCTCCTTTTGGCTCCTCTGTTATTTCTTCTTCAGTTTTACGGGTCATCTAGAATGAGTGGTGTCTCATGATATTTGTCTTATTCTAAAGGAGAGCAATATTACTTATGCAGGAAACATCTAAGAGTGGACTTAAACATATTTAAATAACTTTTGGCTAGCAACCCAAAAGAAATAAACAAAAATCAAAGCCTTGAGACTGCTGGTGTCTCTGCCTAGGGAGTAAAATTGTTCTTTTTTCCTTTCCCCTTTCCCCCTCCCTTTCTACATTCTCTCATTAGGGAGGCTTGTAACCATTTGCTCACAAGTGTCCTTGGCTGCGGAAGCTAATGGCTTGTTAGTTACAAGCTGGCTGCAAACTGCCCACACTGTTTGGCCTTGTTTTAACTTTCCTGTATCAGTTTCCCTATTCTTCCTGCTCTGGAATCCTATAACCCGTTCACCTTCACTTTGTAAAAATCTCTTTAATCACTCTTTCTCATTTGGATAAGGATGGTTCCATTTTTTCTGATGTGACTAAGGCCCTTGCTATGTGTTGTTCCTCCACTGTGCTAATCACCGGAAAAAAAAAAAAAAAAACAAGGTTAGTTTTAATTTCTATCTAACAATGTTTTTTGATCTATGAAGTAGAGGCAGACACTATTATGTGATTATTTACTAAAAAGCAGCAATAAAATGTACTTATAAAAAAGAATCATGGCCCTAACTGGTTTGGCTCAGTGGATAGAGCGTCGGCCTGCGGACTAAAAGGTCCCAGGTTCGATTCCGATAAAGGGCATGTACCTTGGTTGTGGGCACATCCCCCGTGGGAGGTGTGCAGGAGGCAGCTGAATCAATATTTCTCTCTCATCGATGTTTCTAACTCTCTATCCTTCTCCCTTCCTTTCTGTAAAAAAACCAATAAAATATATTAAAAAAATGGCTTTAAATATTTTGCATTCAGTCATAATTCCAAGACACTCTTCCACTGTATTCTTTCCCTGAATCTTGTCTGTCCACAAGTTTCATAAAAGCAAAATATATACCACATCTACCATTGAATTATCCATTTTCTTCTCTCTCTCTCTCTCTCTCTCTCTCTCTCTCTCTCTCTCTCTCTATATATATATATATATATATATATATATATATTTATTCTCCAATGAAAAAAGACACAATTATTTTAACTAATGGTCTAATTGCTATAAGAATATCACTGTATCACTATAAATTTTAGTTGTATAGACTTTTTAATTTATTTTTTATTATGATGAAAACATATACCTTTAAGATCTACAGTAGTAAGATTTTCAGCAATTAATATTACAACTAGTGGTACTCATATTTTTATATATACTCTAAGTCACAATTTACATTTATAGTTGATATTGTCTTATGCTAAATTCAAATGATTTTAACCAACTGTTCTCATGTTTAACTTGCTATGACGCTATAAATTATTAGTGTTTTTTAAAAGTATAGAATAAGAGCATGGGTTGGGGGAGGTAAATGCACAAAAGTTCATATTTATAATTGCATACTTGTTTAATTTTTGTCACAAGATTAATTATCTCCCAAGGTTTACAAAGTCAAAGTTAAGTGATGTTTCTTAGAACATATTTATGGATTACTTGAGATTTGAATGCAGGTTACTAATTCATCAATTTGTAACTCAAGACCTTTATGAAGATAATTATGGTCTTGGTGTCTTATTTATTTCAATGTATTATTCCTCTGCTGTTTTACCCTAAAATCCCATCTGAATCATTATCATCCAAGATAAGCTTTGCCTAAGTTATAACCAGTGATTTGGTAGAATTCTAAATTGGAAGACATGTCTAGCTATTTTCTCCAAAACTCAGAGAGAGAATAGATCTCTGCTTTCAAAGACATAGTTTTGAAGATCCTCAAACTGTGGTAGAATAATGAATCTAGAGAGTGTGCTTTACTCAACAGCCAGAGCCTGTATCTCCACATGACATTGTGAAATGATTTTTCAAAGCTCTTTGTGAGGAGGGGGAAGAAAAAAAAACCCACGAAAGAAAATGACATATATACATTTGTATATCCACGAGATAAAGACCTTCAAATATATTCCCTATGCATATCAAGCAATACGAAGGTTTCAGCTTTTTAATACACTGTCTTATATTACAAATTCAAATATGAGAAGTATATTTGACCAGATTAATGCTGTTAAAATTACTTTAGTTATTCCAAAGCCCTGAGAAAGGATTACATTTCCAAGCTTGTTTATATTCTTGTTCTGCTTCCACATCCAAATCCCAGAATATCATCCTCCCTGGGGACATTGTGGCTTTTGGATGGCCACATGCATGTTTCTAATCTTTCTGGATTTTTCCCAGCCTCACTGTGAATTCTTACAGTTTATGGGCAACTGGAATAAGCAGAAGAATTGGGAAGAACATTACAAGAAATTATAATTAAAAATCCCTGAACATTAATGAAAAAATTTAGTACAAACACAGCATTGATCAAGAGTATATGTTATCCATTTGCTTATTCGTTGTTTAGCTCATTCATTTGATATTTATTGAATATTTTCTACAGGAAGAATGCTTAGATTAGAGCCAAAACATGCAATGATAATGTGTCTAATAGTGAGGGAGAAGAGAAGCAAATAACTGAACACAAACACTAACATAATTGAAGCTTATAATAAACTAGAGGCCCAGTGCATGAAATTCATGCACAGGGGGCAGGGGGTTTCCCTCAGCCCAGCCTGCACCCTCCCCAATCTGGGACCCCTCGGGGGATGTCCGACTGCCCACCAGGATCAGGCCTAAATGGGCAGTCAGACATACCTCTCACAATCTAGGACTGCTGGCTCCCAACCGCTTGCCTGCCTGCCTGCCTGATTGCCCCTAACCACTTCTGCCTGCCAGGCTGGTCACCCACTAAACACTCCCCTGCCAGCCTGATCGACACCTAACTGCTCCCCTGCCAGCCCGATCACCCTCAACTGCCTACCCCTGCAGGCCTGGTCCCCCCCCCCCAACTGCCCTCCTCTGCTGGCCTGGTCCCCCCCCAACTGCCCTCCCCTGCTGGCCATCTTGTGTCCACATGGGGGTGGCCATCTTGTGTGTTGGAGTGATGGTCAATTCATTACCTCTTTATTACATAGGATACCAGTACCAATAAAGAAGTCAACAGGGTGCCATAGTAATGAATTACTGGGCAGGCTGGATTAGGTAAGTCTGATTAGGGAAGATTGCTCAGAGGAGGTGGTATCAGTATTTGAAATGATGAAGAATAAAAAGAAATTGACCAACTGAGATGGGAAGGTTGAAGTTACTAGTACACAACGGCTCCCTCACATCTCTGTTCCTTGGCTCATGGTTTTCCTTATGCCTGGCTTATCTGCTCCACTTCTACCCCACAGCCTGACTCATACTCTCTTCTGCTTTAGTGGTCAACTCAGGCATCAATCTACTATGAAGTTATTCCCCAATCTTTATGTTGTTTCTTCTCCAGGATAGTAGATACCCTTTCGTCATGCTGCCCTAGTAAGCCATAAATATCTCTCTGAACACACTTCCTTTATTGCATGGAACACCTGTCTCATTCCTCTTCTTAATACTAGAATCTAGCACTTTGTCTTCTAAATTGTGGTTGAAAAAATAAGTGTTATTATTCACAAAAACTGCAAATGGAACTTTTGAGTCATGACATAGCAAGGATATAATAAAAGCCCTATCAGGAACTCTACCAGGTCTAAATTATTAAAAGTAAAGTACACATTTTTAACCTATGGTTCTCTCTTCTCTCTCTCTTTCACTCTCTCTCCTCTCTCTCTCTCTCTCTCGCTTGGTGAAGGAGATTTTGCTTTTCTCTCATCAGTTAATCATTTTTTCTTATCGGAGCCTAAATACATTGGAAGAAGGTAAAGGGAAAAGAGCAGGACAATGGATTGAACCGTAACCCCTTGTTCATAGGTCAACACTCAATCACGCTAGCTGGGCAAAAGTGTACCTTTCTTGCCATCCATATGCTCAGCATTTGTCAAGCTTATATATGCGAGTCAGGAGTTAAAATGTGGATAAGTAGTGTGTGTGTGTGTGTGTGTGCGCGCGCGCATGGTTGTGTATGTATTTATCTAGATATTGTCCCACTTATAGACCCACAAAATAAGTTTTTGATTTCAAGATTATAAAGTTACAGTAATTAATACAGTGAGGTATTGGCAAAAGTATAGACATAGTGAAGGAAGCTAATTTTTAAATGCTTTTAGGGGTAGGATCAGCTACACATACTTTCCTCTATACTGTTGGTCAGTAGGGGGAGCTGTCGCCTACCACTGCAGGCATGACTTAGGTGCAGAATCATTTTCTGTGAAGATCTGTATGTACCTCAGTGATATGTTGTACTGAAATAAAAACTATAGACTTTGATTGGTAAACATGTCAACAGGCCAGACAAATTAAGACCTAGGAAGGAGTAACACAAGACACATCATAGTGTATATTATGTTTTTTTAAAAAGAAAGCTATAATGATAGGCAATAATTTGGATTAGTGGAAAATCATTAACACTTATGTAACATAGCATTGCTATTGTAGACAATGTTTATCATTCTTCACATTCTTTTTTTCTCATAAACTCCATTTGCTTGGTTATTTGTATGCGTTTGTGTTGCATTTGGTGCATGCTTTTGCCATCTGAAAAATTTCAGAGAAAAATTAAAATGTAGGAAAAGAAAAGCCCATATGACATACAAGCCAACTTTTAAAAATGTAACAATGTTTTCAGCATTCATCTCAAAAATTTTTATCATCTACTATGTAAAGGTTCTATATTAATCACTTATTGACCTTATCTTATTTCAGCCTCAAAAATCATCTTCACAACTAGTCTTACTAATAAAATTTTACAGGTAAGGGAATTACTACTCAGAGAAGGTAGGATACTTCTTAAGGCTTATACTACTAATAAGTCATTAAGTTGACAATTGAACCCTAGTCTTTTGATTGTAATTACCATGTAATTATCTCTTCTCATATTACTCTGATCAGCTATTCACCTAATCTCTGGTATATGCCAAGTATATGGGATCACTCTCTCTTTAGAGATACATTTTCTCTTCCTCTCTCGAGGCCTGTACTTGAGATAAAAATCTTGCTAAATTTCACCATATGCTATCACTCAAAATATCTATTGTCTTTATGTTAAGATTTTCTAAGGAGACCCTGTGTTCTGCTCTGATCTGATCTGACCTGGCTTACAGCAGAATGCTCTGGAATATGGGGAAACTGTCATAGGCTAAGAGTTGATTCATCAAAACGCTGACTAGGGAACAATAAATAAAATCTACCCATGTATCTCCACTGTGGTTTTGTTAATATTATTGATTCTGCATTTACTACAATGTTTAACACAAAGTGCCTTGTGATTGCATTTGGGGGTATAAGGAAAGATGTTTTATAACTAAAACCTTTATTAATCAAGTTTACCAGCAATATATGTTATTTAAAAGCTAAATTGGGTCTTACTTATTAACATTCTATTATCAAAATGGAAAGTAAGTTATTGAATAATTTCATTTGATTCATGGATATTGCACACAAAATACATTTTAATAAGAAGCATGAAAGCTGTTTAAATGAAGTCATTGTTCATAAGGTTGTTTTTTGTGTATATTTATATAATTGTTGGCCAAGAACTCATCATTTCATAACAAACTGATCTCAAAGATTCTCCTATCTATATTGGCAACCCTTGTACTTTGATGTTGTTTATTATAGGTGGATTCTTGTCCTACTTTTAACATGTACTAATCTCCAAAATATCATTTTGTTTTGGTCAACAATTCTTGCTTGACCAGACCCACATCATGTCCAACAGGCAGAATGACCAATTCCTTAAGGATAGTTAAATAGTATTATATTAATTTCATTATTTATTTAAAACTGCCAAACATCACACCACATTCCTGCAGGATTGAATTGCTAGCCTCTCCTTTGGGTATAACACAGAGTGGGCAGGAATGTGAGGCTGGGAATTGGAAGAAGGAGGATCTAATCTAACAAAGTCTGTCACTGATGTTTTGAAATATCAGATGAGGTTTGAATTGAGATTAGATAATTCCTAGGATTCCACAGAGGCTGTGTAGAACACTGTTAAAGAGCACAGAGCTCAGAGATGGTTCACTTGAGTTTAAATCCCAGATCCAATATTTACTAGCTCTGTGAACTTGGTCAGGTTGCTTAAACCTTCTCTTTCCTCCCCTATCAAATGGGACTAAAAACAACACCTACTTCATAAGGTTGACAAGTTAAAATAGTTAGCATGAATAAGGCATATAACTTGGCCTGGCACAAAATAAGAGCTATATTTGTATGTGCTGTTATTATCTAGTTTAACTCAAATATTTACAACTTTATAAAATTCTGAGCAGCTCAGAGAGTCACTAAACATTTATGGTTTTAGTCTCAATGACATTCCAGGTGCTACACTAGATTTAAAGGCTATATCCAGGAATAAAACAGACAGGATTTATGCCTTGAATTTTTACTCATGATAATAGTATATGGGTGCCTCTACGGTATTCCAATTTATTAAAAAAAAACACACTTGCTAGTTCAGGATTCTGGCTTTTTAATCTTAGTAACTGATGTGTCTAGTTGCAGAAATTGGTTACAACTCTGAACCCAATGCTCACTTCATACATTTTTGTCAAGTACAGTGATAGTTAATGTTTAATTAATGCCATATTCTTAGCCTAGTATTTAATCCTTACCCAAGGATATGTTTTCATTGATTTTAGAGAGAGAGAGAGGAAGGGGGAAAGAGAGAGAGCAAAATATCAATGTGAGAGAGAAACATCAATCAGTTGCCTCCTGTACTTGTCCTGACCAAGGATTGACCTGCAACCTAGGTATGTGCCCTGACCAAGAAACAAATTTTTGGTGTATGGGATGATGCTCCAACCAACTGAGCTACCCAGCCAGGGCTTCGCTAGTTTCTTTGGATACATTCTAAAGGTTGAGAAGGAAAATAATAGTAGTTAAATAAGTAGGCTTTGAAGTATTATAAACCTGAGATCCATTCCTAGTCAACATTCCATCAGTTTGAGTTTAGGCAAATGATTGCTCCTTTTAGTGCTCATTTTCCCCTTTTGTAAATTGATGAAAGCAATACCTACTAGGGTTAATGTGGGGATGAAATGGTCTAAAGTAAAATTAAAATATATATAAGAAGGTATTGATGGTGATAGGTATGTTTATGGAATAGATTATGTTGATGCTTTCATAAGTGTATACTTATTCCCAAATTCATCAAGTTGTGCTCATTAAATATGTACAGCTTTTTGTATGCTAATTATACTGCAATAAATTAATTTAAAAAATAAAGAACTAAAATTTATTTTTATCTGATATTGATTAAGCTATTCAATAAAAAGCAGATATTATTATCATTATCATTAATAGGTAAAAGAATATATGTATTTTTTATAAAATATATTATATTTAATTGGCTTACTAGATCAGTAGAATACCTCTTTGTATATGATTTATTCCTATTACCACCTTTAGACTATTTAAATTCTTGCCACATTTTGATTTTATCAATACAACACCAAAAACTGTTTTTTCAATACCTTCTGTAATGATAAGGAAACTGAAACACATTCTTTAGGGTGTTAGATAGAATTAGTAGTAAGAATAGGGTAATTGTATGTTATGTATCTTGGTTTGGGTGTGTTTTATCAAACTTGTTCTACACAAGTTAATACAAGTTTTTGCATGTTGTGTAATCAGATACCTTTTTTTCACAGTGGGATACTTTTCTCCCATCTGATGAGCCACCTGAAAAAAATCTCAGCTTTCTGTTGATGCTAAGCCTACCCATTCAGGGCACTCCCAGCTCTTCAAAGTCAAGAGACCAGTAAACTCAGGTGATAAACATTCATGGGAATGTATCTGGAAGTGATCAACGTCTAACCTCAAACCAACCCTAAGTGACAGATGTGGCAATAAACCCCACACAGTAAGGAAGAGAAAATGCTCCCCTAATGACCACTTCCTCATTATGGTCCAGGCTTTTAATGTCTCATATGAAAGGTCTCATATCCATTGGACAGGAGTAGACTCTACCACAACAGCACTAGAAAAAAGTGCCGCTGGACAAAAGGAAGGCTGTTGAAAGCAATAACCTATTGCATTATTTCAAATGTGCCCGAAGCACATTTAGTTAGTAGGTGGCATAGGTTATGTTGACTCTATGCCATTTTGCTTGAAACCTCTCAAGTCTTCGGATCTTTGTCATCTAGATGGAAATATAAAGGTCTGAGTCATGACCTAAACTAAGCTCTATTTATGCCAACAGAACTTCTTTTTTAAAAATTTTGTTAGACATTTTAGGATTATAAAATACTTCATATTGCCAATGAAGTCTTTCATGACACAGCATCTCCTCTCTTACTATCCAAGAGGCAGTTCATTCTGAGAATAAAGAACCTTATTTTTTTCAGTGGTACAAATATGTGCCAAATTGCTTATATCAAAACTGTTGGTGAAAAGATTTTTATTTTGAGAAGAGCATGGATGCAAGGGATAAGTGATGCCTCAGGCCCAGATACATCCTTATTCCATGACTCTGTTTTCAACCTGGCATTAACCAGTCTAGTTGCCAACATCTGAATAGTACGGATCTTCACAGGAAGATCATAAAAAGCCAAGAATATTGCTCTCTGTGGGATACCCCTAGAAATCAAACGTGACATAGGTAATACTGGATAACACAAAACCTTTCCTCTATCTTCCCCATGCCTCCTTCTTGGGGCCTCTCCACTTTCTATGTTATCCTCTCCCTTTATCATGAGGTGTAAGGGCCCAACTAGTTTTTCTCTCATCTCAAGGCCTTGTCACTGGAAACAAGTGGCAGACACTTTTCAATCATGAGAGACAGGCAAAGAAAGTGACAGAGATGAGAGGTATGCCCTAATTAATCTGCTGGACGCCTGCCAACAGAGACCCATCTTCAGATTTCTTGTTAGGTAAGAAAAGCACCTCTCTCTTGTTAAGTTCCTGTTAGACACATTTTCTGTTACTCCCAACTAGAAGCATTTCTTGCTTAAATATACGTCCTAATCTCAACCTGTTATTCTGAGAATTTTCATGAAGTGATTTGACCATGTTGATCTATCTTTTCTTTTTTCCTATTGGTTTAGTATAGCAAAATGATGTCTGGTTAACTGTATTTTTTCTAGAAAATTAAAATATCTTGTTAAAAGTCAGAACAACTTATGAAGCTGCTCACTGATTGGCCCATTTTAGTAATCTATTACTTTTAGGAAAATCATTTCATATTGAGAAAGGAAATGAGAGAGAGACACACAGAAAGATATTCTTTAATCTTTATTGAATCCTCTCTGAAAGGAGGTTTCCATTCATAGCACATAACCCAAGATCAAAAATCCTCTTCACCTTCACTTGCCCCAAAGACCCTCACGTCATAGTATAGCATCTTAGTCCCAGTTTTCTCCCTCAGTTTCTAAAATTTTCTTAAATCTCTTCCTTTAACCAAGCCCAATCTCTTGCCTGTCCTGTTCCTCTCCTTTTGAATTTTTCTCCTTATAATTCCTGGCCCTGAGCAATGCAAGTTAATCAGATGGGTTTCAGCTCCCTATTCTTACTGTTTCCTTTCGCCTTCATTATTCCAGGCTGTACAACCAAGCCCCAAATTATGGGGACAAAAAAATCCTCCTGGTATGTGAGAAATGTAAGAGGTTCTGAATACTCATCTGTCTTTTTTATCTGTATCATCACAAAGGATAACATGTTTAAAAGGCTTGTATATTTAAAAGCAATTATTAAGGAAATATAAATAATGGGAGAAATATTTTATTATTATCAATCACTTTGAAGATGACTGATTTTCCATATTCTTCTATAAGAGAGACCTTTAAGGTTTCTCTTTTATGTTGTTTTGGGTGCTGAAAACCCATAGGTCTGTAGTAGTCCTGAGCACATAAAGTAGCACTTAGACATTTGTTTCCTGTTAGTAGGTTTAAAGGAGAGTACTTGAGAGTTTCCTAATTCTCTCTGCTAATCTATGCTTAGCGCTAACTAACTGCCCATTGCCTCTGACTCATTGCATGAGAGGGAAAAGGTGGCTTTCTTACTCATAAACCTGACTTCATAGGTCTTGACTGAAACCAAGGGATTTAAAACTCAAAGCAAAATTATAAATGCACTTCATGGTTTCTCTGACTGCACATTTTCCAGTCATAAGGTTTGGCCCTCCCAGAGGCAAGGATGTCTGTCTCTAATTAAGTAATTTCAAACTATGTATAATTTATATTTAAACTAAAATCTGAAGGGTTACAAAAATAGTTTTATGGCCTTGCTTCTGCTAGGAAAATCTGATATGGAGATATGGATTGCTTCCAAATTTTAGATAGGGTCAGGCCCTTTATACTTCTGATATTTGAAAACTCATCTGAAGCCAACACATTATAACTTATGGACATGGACAAGAGTATGGTGATTACCAGAAGGAAAGGGGGGTGGGGAAGGTGGAATAAGATAAAGGGGGGATAAATGATGATGGACAGCGACTTGACTTGGGATGGTGAACACACAATACAGTGTACACATGATGTGTTGTAGAAAAAAGTGTAACCTGTAAACTTCTATTAATCAATGTAGCACCAATAAATTCAATTAAAAGGAAAAAATGCTAACAGTGTCTTTTATACAGTGAGTGAAATTATGAGTCAACAATTCTGTAATCTATATCATGCTCAATTAAAAATATAGAATAGACAACTGGGCCCAGCTGGCGTGGCTCAGTGGTTGAATGTTGACAGATGAACCAGGAGGTCACAGTTCGATTCTGGGTCAGGGCACATGCCCAGGTTGCAGGCTCGATCCCCAGTGTGGGGTGTGCAGGAGGCAGCTGATCAAGGATTCTCTCATCATTGATGTTTCTATCTCTCTATCCCTCTCCCTTCCTCTCTGAAATCAATAAAATATATTTTAAAAATAGACAACTAGGAAGACCTATTTTAATAAAATAGCTGAGTGCATGGAAGTTTATCATTCTTTACTGTGAGAAAATAACCACTCAGATCTATTATGAAAATATCTGTTGGCCATCAATTAAAAATATTAGCTGGGTTTTTATAGATCCTGAAGGAAAGTAAAACAAAACCTGATTAGGAGTAAGATAAAAATCTGTTTTTAGGAGAATGAGCTGTCATATGTAAAATGTATCACTGTTTCTAAACTGGACAGACACCTGTCTATTCACATAGCCTATGTGTCCTAAGGTTTGTGCCTTAGTACACAAGCCTCTTTTGAGCCTCTGTAGTCAAAAGTGCAGACAATCCCAGATCTTTTCTTCCCAGACACAGTCACACTGAAAAACCAAGAATTTGAAGATAGAAATAGCCTGAATAACTGTGGTACCACTGTGAAGGGCATTGCTGTAGAGGGAGAGAGCTACCAAATTACAGCCAACGTAAACTTTGATATATTAAGTGGGTCAGGTTTCAGGACCACTTTATTACTACAATATTTCCTGTCCTATCCTGAATAACACCAGTGGATTGAAAATGTCTTCTGCCTCACTTTGCTGATCCAAATGACCAATTCTCTACAAATTCTACCATTTCTATCGTCAAATCGCCTTTCCTTTTTGTCAGAAACTATTGCTACAACTTTGCTTGGTACTGACTCTCAGTTTTCTTGTCACTTCTCAGTTCAATGCTCTTTAATGTTTTGACTTCTATCTGGGAACATGTTCTCCTGTTTGCTAAAGAGAAGCCAGGAAATATTTTAAATGACTTAAACTATAGAAAGTTCTAACTAAATAGTAATATAATTAGCTCAGCAAAACTGGTCATGCCAGATAAATATGACAACCTGGGAAAGTTTATACCTGGTCAACTTAGATTGTTTAATTTCTCTAGAATAACTGTTATTATTGAGTTGAGAGCTCATGAGTAGACATTTTTAGGAAGGTAAAATAATATATTTGAATTAATGGTTTGAAGGTATGTTGAAACTTTGATGTTTTTTTTTTCTTATATGAGCATTAAATACTAGGATTTGTGTACATTTTGAATTAGTTTCATTACACTAAGCCATTAATCATGGCTTACTCTGTCCATATTCTTCAATGCTTTTAATACCTTTAGTCACACAGGGTGGATAAGCTTGCATTTCATCAGGAACAATTCCGGGCAAGGAAACATCAAGGGCAATGACTACCTATTTCATGGTTCTGATGACAATCCTGTCTAGGTAATCTTCAGATCCTTGAGAGAGTCATTGTATTTCCTGGAGTTACCAAGGTTCTGTGAGAAGATTAAATTTTCAGGTATGTGTAAAGAAAACTAAATGTTTAAGTTTGGAGGTTCATCAGAAATAGCCATTCTGATTTTAACTTTATTTTGAATACTTGTATTAAATTCAGTGAACAGGTACTGAGATCCTAATATTTTCGAATTATTATGGTAGGGCCTCTGGGGATTGGGGTAAGGTAATAACTTAGTTCTCTTTCCCTTAATGTACTCACATTATTGCTTTTAAATACATTTTTTTCTATCTTTTTTTTTTCTGTTAATCCTCACCCAAGGATATTTTTTCTATTTGCTTTTTAGAGAGAATGGAAGGAAGGAGAAGAGACAGAAATATCAATGCAAGAGGGACACACTGACTGGTTGCCTCCTGCACATGCCCCTACTGTGGCAGGAGATGGAGCCTGCAACTGAGGTATGTTCCTTTGAACAGAATCAAACCCAAGATCCCTCAGTCCACAGGCCAACACTCTAACCATGAAGCGAACCAGCTAGGGCTCTTGTTTTATCTTTTTTAATTTTTTGTTCTTATTTGTTTTGTTTTGTTTGCATTTTATCATATTATTTTTTAACTAGATTTAAACAAAGGATTACAAGATCACATTCTTTAGAGCCAGTAAGCAAAACAAGTAGAAATTGTAAATACAGTAAGGAGAGTAAAATAAGAAAGAGAGGAAATTCTAAACTAACAGAACCCTTATTCAGTTGAATACATAGGTTGTACATACTATGTAGTCATCAGGATACAATAAAAGGAAATATTTCCTTCCCACATTTTCACAAGGAGTGAGTCAGGTCACATAATCTTCCCCCCGGTATCCGGTTGCAGGTCAGAGCAAGGGTGGCCTGTCTTTCTCAGTCTGGAGCCTGCTTTAGCTTTCGAGCTGCACCTTAGTTTGATGACTGACTCAGGATGGCCTGGGGGCAGAGGGTTAGACAGCCTAAATATATCCTGGTTGATTCCTGATTTGAAATATCCCAAGTATTGGATTTCTGAAAATAAATGAGTAGGAAAATATTTTTTTTCTGGAATCTACTCAACCACATAATGTGCAACTCAAGATCCTGCTAACACGAGAGTGGGTTTTCTAACACATCCCTATATCAAAACTAATTCCATCCCAAGATTTTCACTTTAATGTAACTGAACCCACAGGTACTGTTCATGCGATGGAACCTATTCATAGCTGAAATCTGACTTAAGGTGCATGTGAGACAACTTAGGTGACTTTACACTTTAATGGTCATTACTTCCTACCAATCGAGTGAAGGGACTGCTGCCATTGTGATTTAGGAACAAAAAAGAAAGTATTACTTAAATATTCTTCCTATGGCCTCAGGTCAGTGAAATCTGAGCTATCTGGAAAGTGAGAATATTTCATATTTGTAAAAATTCCTGAAGGCATGCTGCAGACCTTTATGTGTGGAACGAAGAAGAATACAAATGGGATGGAGCGATGCGACGTCGAACACAAGGTCATGTGGGTTCTATTCATTCCTTTCCTTTGCTGCTGTGCCACTACCAGGATTCATCCTGGCTGGACATGGGGTGTTTCCCTTTGGAACCTGCTCTAGTGACTCTCTCTTCCTGATTTAACCTAATTATTTCCTTGTCTTGTCTGGATTTTCTCAGGGCACCATGTGACTGCTCATGCCTGGTTTGACTCAACAGTGCCTTCTGCATTGGCTTGGGTGAAGTAACATAAATTGCTGGAACCCGTCTTCTATTTCCCAGGCTTGCCATTCCCAGCTTCATACAGACTGTTGCCTGCCTTTGTACTCCCTCTAATTATCTCCAGATTCAGCTACATCCACTAATTCTGTCTCCAGGCAGGTTCTTGGAACTTGCCTATGGTCTGCCTCATGCTGGGTCAATTATGACACATTCTACTGAGAAATGAGATAGCTGGCAAATACTAAAGAAGAAGCGTGTGTTTCTAAGTTCAGTGTAGGCCAAGTGTGTCTTCTGCACCATTCTGCATCCACCTCCAGTGCTAGCTTGCCCTTCCGTGTCTAGTTCATATTCTGTAATTGAATAAGGAACTTTATTTAGGAAGCACCTGTCTTTTGGAACCTACACTGACCTAAATAAATTATGAAGACTAAGATAATCAAATTCCAGCGGCTTGCTCCTGGTAGAATAATGGGTTTTGGGAGATATTTTGGAGCAGCGTTATCTCCAGAAATCATATCATAAATTAAGTCAGGACCTCTCTGGTTAAGAAACCAGCCTTGTAGTTAAATATTACTTGTACTTTCTCACTTTACTTGTCTGCAGAGTTGAAAAGTCAATTCATTCATTTAGTCAACAAATATTTATTCAGTGTGGATACTTTAGAATAAAAATATGAACCAGATATGGATTTTTCCCTTAAGGATTCATACTCTACTAGGATAGATAAGGCAGGTACACAATAACAGTGCTAGAAGGTAGAAAGTGATAAAGACTATGAAAAAAGCGAGAGGAGGGAGAAAATGCCTTCTCTGCTGAAAGGATTATGAAGAGACATTTGGAGGAGGGGAGTGTAGATAAGGTCCTGTTGGGAGTGAGGTATTTCAAATAGAAAGAAAATATTGAATCACTTAAAAGAACAGCAAATGAGTTATTTTAACCAGAATACAGTGTTCAGTACTGAGCATAAAAGGAACTAAAATTAGAATGGGAAAGAGGATCTAGGCAGTGGCAGGTCTTAATTTCCTTATTAAGGTGTGAACACATTAAAGCTGTTTGATCAGAACCCTGAATGTTCCAGAGTGGCTAATGAGGACATTTCATCTGGTGGCGATACATCATATGTATAAAAAGGTGGGGTAAGGTTACATTAGTTATGGGAAAGCTTTTCGGGAAGCTATTGCAAATACAACAAGGCAAACACTATTAAGATTCAAAATTATGAGGCCCATTGAGGATAGAGAAAGCGATTAGATAATAATAGTAGCTAACCTTTATTGAGCATTTACTATATATACGAGGTAGTGTGCAGAGGGTTCTGCATGCATTATCTCATTTTCACTTCAAAACTTGCTTATGAGGGAATGTGGGAGAAACAAGCTTTGCATTAGGTTTAGAGTCAGTGAGTAAAGCCAACTTTAACACCAGCCTGAGACAAGCAGCTGCTGAGAAAACTCCTTGCTAAAGGAAAAGGAAGAAAAGGACTCTGAGTTTATTCCTAAGTGAACAGCACCTGTGTGCTTGTCAGTGGGTACTGCGTTAGTTTGTTAGGATTGCCCAAACTAAGTATCACAGAGTGGGTGGCTTATACAACAAAAATTTATTTTCTTAATGTTCTGGAGCCTAAGAGCCCCAGATCAAGGGCCTGTCAGGTTTGGTTTCCAACTCGGATTTGTGACCTTTCTGTCCCCAGAACTCTGTGGCTGGGTTGAGCAAAAGTATCCTCAGTTGGATGCCATCTGATAATACACCCTTGATTGGTCTACTTCCTTACCACTCCCACTCCCCTTCTCTCCTACTGTATTTTTCTTGGGACTACATACTAATATATCACTTACACACATATTCCCATTGCAGGATCTGTCTTTGTGAAACGGTTATGGGTTGAATTGTGTCTTCCAAAAAGGTATGTTGAAATCATAATGTGTAAATGTAACCTTACTTGGAAATAGGGTGTTTGTAGATGTACTCAAGTTAAGACAAGGTGTTGTTTTTTAAAAATATATATATATTTATTGATTTCAGAGAGGAAGGGAGAGGGGGAGAGAGAAATAGAAACATCAATAATAACAGAGAATCATTGATTGGCTGCTTTCCGAATGCCCCACACGGGGGACTGAGCCAGCAACCTGGGCATGTTCCCTGACAGGGAATTGAACCATGACCTCCTGGTTCATAAGTCAACGCTCAACCATTGAGCCACACTGGCCAGGCAAGATGAGGTTTTAACTGTATTAGACTGAGCCCTAAATGCAATGTGAGCAGTGCCCTTAGAAGAACAGGAAATTTGAACACAGAGATAGAGACACACAGGGAGAATGTCATGTGAATACAGAGCCAGAGATTAGAGTGATATACCTATAAGCCATGGAATGCCCGTGATTGCCCGTAAGAAGCCAGGAGAGAGACATTCTCCCTTGGAGTGCCCAAAAGGGACCATCTCTGCTGACATTTTGGTTTTGGACTTCTAGCCTCCAGAAGTGTGAGGCAATAAATTTCTGCCACCAGCTTCGTGATACTTTGTAATGACAGCCTTGGGAAACTAATGCAGGGACCCAACTGACACTAGGTAGTTTCAGAAGTGGTCCTAGGAAGCATATTCTTAGGATGTGATTCTGGAATTAGATCATTTGACATCTGGATAGCAGTAGAAATCCTATTGTTAGAGATAAACTATTAAAAGGTTCACTCTCACTATAGCATTATGATTACTATAACTTTCACCACTGGTGAACTGGGATGGGATACAGGTGATAGGAGATGGAATGACTTGCATGATATTCAGAGCATTTCAGAGCTACGGAGGGATTCATACTGACAAGGACTGCGTTGGTGGGTTGTTTGTTGCTAAGCGCCACTCTTATTTTGGAGAAGAAAACTGACAAGCTAAATCGGTCAATTACCAACATGGGACCCTGTATGAAAGTTTGAAGGCCTGCAGGAAAGCATTTAAAGAGATCCCCAAATTTCTGCAGCTAGAAGGCAGCCTGAACTGCGGACTGGTGGATGCAATTTATTGTAAAAATAGTAAAACTACAACGAGGGCTGAATTCATCATCTTGGCTAGTCTTTTATGCTAAAATCAGAACCCTGATATGGAAAGAGTAGGCCTATATTGAATGGGAACACATGCGTACATATGCTTAGGAACATGGGATCCCCAGAACCCTCTGAACCCTGAGGCCTACAGGAGTGGCCTACTTGATTTTGCTAGAGGATGGCCACTTCCTATTGCCAGAAGACCATGCCAAAACCTCAGCTGAGGTAGGTGCCTGGGGGGATAATAGTTTTCTTCTTCAAGATCTGACCCCAACTCCTCTCCTGTCTTCTAGTTCTATAATCAGGGTCATGTTTCAGCATGGGCCAACCAAGGAAGTACTTCCCAGCTAAAGATAAAAAGGAATTGTTCACCAAAGGAACCTCACAACATGATTAATTGTAGTAAAAGAAACTGGGGAGAGCGTATGCTAAGAAGTAGATCTTGGTAGTGTTTGGGGTGGTGGTGGATAAGAGAAGTGCAATAAAAGGGAATTGGCCAATAAGGAAGCATTTTCCCATGACTGAAAACTTGCTGGCCAGAGCACCTGAAAAGGGTCTTAATATACTGGTGGAATTGTTCCTAGGAGCTTTCAGGGAACAAAAGGCTCAGATTAAATTACACAGAAATGACAGAACTGCCTTGGCAGCGTTTTGAGGAAGGGATCAAAAGACTCAGAGAAGTGAGCATGCTAGCATGATTCTATGCTATGACATTTGAGATCCTACCAGCTGGCTATATTTCTGGAAGGACCAGAGAATGCTCTCATCACTAAGCTTACGAGAAATGCACTAGTGATGGAGGTACTGGCAAATTGGAGCATCTCAGTAGTGGCGGCACTAGGCTTGATGATAAGCAATATTGTTAGAGAACCGGGCTCTCTGTTGACAGTGGGAATAGCAGAAGTCTAGTGGCAATCCTTAACCATTAGGAGCTATGGGAGCTATTTTCAAACTTTTTCATCTCATATGAAACATATGAGAACATATAAACCAATTACTAAAATTCTACGGCACATCAAAAATATATATTTTTTGCCAATCTGACAAAAAATAGGTATAATTTTGATTCATTCACACCAGACAGCTACTGTTGTATGAGCTGTTGTCATTTTTTATTTGACAATCTAAGGGAAAAGAGGTCAGTGCCCCTGACTAAATAATCAGGTATTGCATGTTTTAAAAATTCTTGTGGCACACTGGTTGAAAACCGCTCATCTATGAGGATGGCTAATACACCAAAATGCTTCTAAGAATAAACATATGGACAGATGATAACAGCATGGCTTGATATACATAATATGAAATTATTAAACTGGATGAGCAAAAGCCTGATATCATTAGTACCCATGGAATATCACTTCCTTATTTTGTTTAAAAACCTAAGCTAGCCCTCATACCCACAGAGGGCCCTACAATGCCACAAGTATATACTGTAGAGATTTCTTTAATTTTACATATCCTATATAATAAAGAGCTAAGATCTGGAAACAGCCTAAGTGCCCATCAGTAGATGAATGGATTAGAAAACTGTGGTACATCTACACGATGGAATACTATGCTGCTGTAAAAAGGAAGGAACTCTTACCATTTGCAACAGCATGGATGGAACTGGAGAGCATTATGCTAAGTGAAATAAGCCAGTCAATGAAAGAAAAATACCACATGATCTCACTCTTTTATGAATAATAAAGACCATTATAAACTGATGAACAAAAATAGATACAGAGGCAGAACAGCATTGAACAGACTGTCAAACTACAGCGGGAAGGCCAGGGAGGGTTGTGGGGGGCGGCAGGGGGGGTAAGAGATCAACCGAAGGACTTGTATGCATGCATATAAGCATAACCAATGGACACAAGACACTGGGAGGTAGGGGAGGCTGGGGGAAGGTCAAGGGGGGAAAAAAGGAGACAAATGTACTACTCTTTGTAATACTTTAAGCAATAAAACAAAAATTTAAAAAAAGAGATAATATGAAAATGGTCATCACACACTCACACCATTGTGCCCTCACACACAGAAAAAGTTAAAAATATCAACCTGAGATGTGGCCATGGGTCCTGGGGACCTGAGGCTGCACCCCCCACACTGGCACCAGGCCGGGGGACCTGAGACTGCACCGGGGGACCTAAGGCCGCCCCCCCACACCTGGCGGGGCTTGACGGGGGTGGGGATGGCCTGGTCTGGGTCTCGTGTGATTTCAAGGTGTGCGCAGGTGGGTGGGGACTTGACTCTGGGTCCTGCAGTGTGCCCCAGACTCTGAAGGAGGGAGATTTTCATATACATTTTACTAATTTTCTTTTATCTCTGACACTTCTATTATAGAGAAAGAACAAATAGCAATATTAAAATACTAGGGGCCCGGTGCACGAAATTCGTGCACTGGGTGTTGGGCGGGGGGTGGAGTGTCCCTCAGCCCAGCCTGCCCCCTCTCACATACTGGGAGCCCTCAGGCATTGACCCCCATCACCCTCCAATCGCAGGATCGGCCCCTTGCCCAGGCCTGATGCCTCTGACAGAGGCGTCAGGCCTGGGCAGGGGACCCTCATTTCCCCCCATCACTGGTTCTGCCCCCAGCCCAGGCCTGATGCCTCTGGCCCAGGCATCAGGCCTGGGCAGGGGACCCCCAGACCCCTCCGATTGCTGGCTCTGCCCCTTGCCCAGGCCTGATGCCTCAGCCAGAGGCGTAGACCCCCATCACCCTCTGATCACCTGATCGGCCCCTTGCCCAGGCCTGACGCCTCCGCCAGAGGTGTCAGGCTTGGACAGGGGACCCCCATCTCCCCCCGATCACTGGCTCTGGCCCCCGCCCAGGCCTGAATCCTCTGGCCCAGGAATCATGCCTGGGCAGGGGACCCCCATCTCCCTCTGATCGCTTGCTCCAACCCCCACCCAAGCCTGACGCCTCTGACCCAGGCTTCAGGCCTGGGCAAGGGGACCATCATATCCCCCCAATCCCCGACTCCACCCCCCGCCCAGGCCTGATGCCTCGGCCAGAGGAGTTGACCCTCATCACCCTCCGATCACCAATCACCGGATAGGCCCCTTGACCAGGCCTGAGGCGTCCGGCTCGGGCAGCGGGGACCCGCAGCTGCAGCGGCCCCGCGATCGTGGGCTCCGCTTTAGGCCCAGGCAAGGGACCCCTAGCTCCCGGGCCTGCCAGCTTCGACCGTGCCCAGCTCCCATCGCTGGCTCCACCCCTACTTCCTGCTATCACTGGCCAGGGCGGCAAAGGCTCCTGATTCTCCGATCATGGCTGGGGGGCAGGGCAAAGGTGGCCCCAGGGCCGCCTTTGCCCTGCCCCCCAGCTCTTAGCTCCCCCCTGGGTTTCTGATCACTGTCAGTGGCAGGGGGCTTCTTCCTGCTTTCCCTTTCGCCTCCCTGCATTGTGCCTACATATGCAAATTAACCGCCATCTTGTTGGCAGTTAACTGCCAGTCTTAGTTGGCAGTTAACTGTCAATCTTAGTTGGCAGTTAACTGCCAATCATAGTTGGCAGTTAATTTGCATATAGCCCTGATTAGCCAATGAAAAGGGTATCGTCGTACGCCAATTACCATTTTTCTCTTTTATTAGTTTAGATTTCCTCTAATTAATTCCCTTTTAATGTGCACGAATTTCATGCACCACGCCACTAGTCCTATATAATAAAACTCTAATATGGAAATTAACCGAACTGTGGAACAACCAGCGGAATGACCGATCACTATGATGTACACTGACCAGCAGGGGGCATACGCTCAATGCAGGAGCTACCCCTGGTCTGGGGCAGCTCCTGCATTGAGCATCTGCCCTGCAAGAGAGAGGCGACTGGCAGTGGCGATTGGGTGGCAGGGCCGGCTGGCGAGCACCTCCTGGGTCGCTTCCCACAAACCAACAGTCAGACATCCCCTGAGGGTGCAGGCCAGGCTTAGGGGACCCCCCCCCCACCCTGTGAATAAATTTCATGCACCAAGCCTCTAGTTTTGCATATAATTCACTTATAATTTGAAGTTACAATCAGCAAGCTCACTATGCACATCTAACCTCTTTATATTGGATAATAATGCTTTTCATCTTCCAGAAGATACTTTTAAACCTTCTCTTTCTGAGGGCTACTCTGTTTTAAGGCTTCAGTAAAGCCTCTCCCAATGACCTCCATCTCTGGGTAATGACCCCTTCCTCTAAACACCACCCTGTTCATTTAACATTTAGTATATTTGACCTTGATTGGTTGTTGAAGTTTTTCTATATGAAGAAAAGTCCATTTTTCCAACTGGATTCTTAGACCCTTGCTAACAGGATTAATCTTTTACACCAGATCTTATGACAATGCTCTATGTTTAAAAAATTCATAATTAGAATTTTTAATTTAGCATTAATTCTTTCCTCTTGAACTAGCAATGAACCTGTTTATCAGTGCTTTAAACATGCAAGTATTATTACACCCATATATTTATCTTTGACTAATTGGCAGAATTACTTGAACTTATTGAGATAAACTTAGATAGAACACCTTAATATGGAATGCTTAACTTGGGTATAATGTAAATTAAAGTCAGGTTTTTTGTAAGATGGAATTATAAGTTTTCAACACCAGATAAGTCAATGGAAAATTAATATCCACTGTAGAAAAGATAAACGGTCTTACAGTTTAGGCCCCTTTGTAACTCTGTATTTATTATGTCATAATGACTAAAAACACAATTTCTTTTTTTTTTTTTTTTTTTTTTAGAGTCTAACTCCATTTAATGCCGAGTTCATTTACATAGACTACAGGTAGAAAGGTCTGAAATGACGCGAATTCTGATAATATTAACAACACCGGGTATTTTAAGTGGCGTTTTCACAAAAATGTCATTTCAAACAGGAAGAATTCCTGTTTATAGAACTCAGAACTTGTGTTTAAAGCTTTTAAATGAGGAGAATACTGTTAATGTTTACAATTGAGGGTGAATTGGCGTGGCGTTTTTTGACTGAAACAGTTTATATCCTGAAGGTTCTAGTATACACTTCTAAGGAAAACGTCAAATTGTGGTAAAACTCTTAAAATACACAATTATATTCCTGGGAAATGAATATGAACTTGTAAGAAGAAGTTAAAACACAAGTAAATAGAATCTAACTACATTTAGTACTGAGTTCAATTACCGAGATTAGAGGTAGAAAGCTCTGAAATGACCAGAATCTGATAATATTAACAACACCGGGTATTTTAAGTGGCGTTTTCACAAAAATGTCATTTCAAACAGGAAGAATTCCTGTTTATAGAACTCAGAACTTGTGTTCAAACCTTTTTTTTATTTATTTATTTATTTTTATTGCTTAAAGTATTACAAAGGGTATTACATATGTATCCATTTTATCCCCCCGCCCTAGACAGTCCCCTAGCCTCCCCTATCACCCCGTGTCTTATGTCCATTGGTTATGCTTATATGCATGCATACAAGTCCTTTAGTTGATCTCTTACCCCCCTACCTCCTGCCCCCCAACCCTCCCTGGCCTTCCCGCTGCAGTTTGACAATCTGTTTGAGGCAGCTCTGCCTCTGTATCTATTATTGTTCAAAAGTTTATAATGGTCTCTATTGTCCATGAATGAGTGAGATCATGTGGTATTTTTCCTTTATTGACTGGCTTATTTCACTTAGCATAATGCTCTCCAGTTCCATCCATGACGTTGCAAATGGTAAGAGTTCCTTCCTTTTTACAGCAGCATAGTATTCCATCGTGTAGATGTACCACAGTTTTCTAATCCATTCATCTACTGATGGGCACTTAGGCTGTTTCCAGATCTTAGCTATGGTGAATTGTGCTGCTATGAACATAGGGGTGCATATATCCTTTCTGATTGGTGTTTCTGGTTTCTTGGGATATATTCCTAGAAGTGGGATCACAGGGTCAAATGGGAGTTCCATTTTCAGTTTTTTAAGGAAACTCCATACTGTTTTCCATAGTGGCTGCACCAGTCTGCATTCCCACCAGCAGTGCACAAGTGTTCCTTTTTCTCCACATCCTCTCCAGCACTTGTCGTTTGTTGATTTGTTGATGATAGCCAGTCTGACAGGTGTGAGATGGTACCTCATTGCTGTTTTGATTTGCATCTCTCGGATGATTAGTGACTTTGAGCATGTTTTCATATGTCTCTTGGCTTTCTGGATGTCCTCTTTTGAAAGGTGTCTATTTAGGTCCTTTGCCCATTTTTTGATTGGATTGTTTATCTTTCTTTTGTTAAGTTGTATGAGTTCCCTATAAATTTTGGAGATTAGGCCCTTATCAGATATGACATTGGCAAATATGTTTTCCCACACAGTGGGTTTTCTCGTTGTTTTGTTGATGGAAAAACACAATTTCTATCATAAAATCTTTCCATAAATTGCCATTCCAAAAATGGGAAACGTGACTGATTTCTAATTGCTAAAAATTATCTAAGTGTCTTGGCTCAGGGAGACTTGAAGAAGATGTTGGGATTTTCCTATCCAATATCAAAATATATTATATAACTTTAGAAATTAAGATTCTGTGATAGATCAAAAGATAGATGGAACAGAATAGAAAAAATAGATATTTGTCTATTTATATACCCACATGCACATGCAAACACACATATGCACAAATACACATATACACACATATGTATGTAATGTGTCATTAGCAAAAAAATAAAATAAAAAATAAATGGCTCTGTGCAGTGCCCTCAGCGGTCCCGGATCTGTTTTTGGATGGAACACCCCGGGGACACCCCTTCTTCCAGCCTCTGACCACTCTCCTGCATCTTATCCAGTCATCACCTTCAGAACCACCTCTGAGACCAGCCAACACACTGGTTTGTTTTCTACCTTAACTCCTGATTGTCGAACAACCATGAGCTCCCAAATTCGTCAGAATTATTCAACCAAGGTGGAGGCTGTGGTCAACCTGCATCTGTGGGCCCCCTACACCTACCTCTCTCTGGGCTTCTATTTCCCCGTGAAGAGGTGGCTCTGGAGGGCGAGCTGGTGGAGAAGAAGCGCGAGGGCGCTGAGCTTCTCTTAAAGTTGCAAAAAGCGCGGTGGCCGCATTCTCTCCCAGGACCTGCTGAAGCCTCCCCAAGGTGAGTGGGCAGAACTCAGGGCCATGGAAGCCGCCCTGGCCTTGGAGAGGAACCTGAACCACGCCCTTTTGGAGCTGCAGGCCCTGGTTCTACCCGTGCAGACCCTCAGCTCTGTGGCTTCCTGGAGAGCCACTTCCGGGGTAAGGAGGGGAAACTCATCAAGAGGATGGGCGACACCTGACTCACCTCCGCAGGCTGGCGCCCCCAGGCTGGGCGGGGCGGGTATCTCTTTGAAAGGCTCCCCCTCAAGCGGACTAGGAGCCTGTGGAGCCCAGAGGCCTTTGAGGGGCCCCTCTGCATCCCATCCCCCTGGGTCTGGCTTTTACCTGAGCCTCTCCCCGAAACTACCAGCCATTCTTTGAGCCTCCCTGGAGCCCTCTCCCATGCATTGGACCAAATGAAACAATAAAGCTTTTTGCAGGGGGAAAAAAAAGGCTTTGATATTTTTAACTTTTTTCTGCAAGGTAGTGGCATCCCAGCATAAGCCACAAACTTAAAAAGATATCATTTATAGGATAATATCACCCTTTGAAAGATATACTTATCTTCAGTTTCTTGATTAAAATCAGTCTTTCATTTGCCAGGAGCTCTTACTTCCTGTTTCCTTTAGTATTTGCTGATGACTCCGAGGGCGAGGGTGTCAGCAAACAGCCCTCACAACTGTTTTGTTGTGTTCAGATGGAACACTTGCTTGCACTATGAACATTTCGAAATTTTCAGTTCAAATAACAATGCCTTTTATTTCCCATTTTAATCCTGAGGCTATTAGAACAAACACACAAAGATCACATGTCTTCTACTTGAATGCCCATCTGCTTTGCAGCCTCAAAGTTCTGTGGTATAATTATTTCTATAGCAACCAGCTGAGGAAGTGTCTTGGCAGCACACAGCCTCGCACACGCTGGGGGAGGTGCTGAGAGCTCAGCCACAGGGCTCCATATCTCCTTGAGTTTCCAGTATTAAGCACTACAGATGCAGAGGCCCTCACTGTTGTCCTCCTCTCCTCCTTGGTTTCTAGTATTGGTAATATTTCTGATCTTATAGTAGCACTGGCACTTTTTTTAACATGCTGCTTCTTTTTCTTCAGTGTTTTTCATTGGATAGCTTATAATACTCCCCTTGTTCCTGTTTTATGACATACTAGAGGCCCAGTGCACAAATTCGTGCACAGGTGGGGTCCTTCCCAGCCGATAGAGGCCATCTCGCCCAGTCCCGATCGGGGCCGATGGGGGGATGGGACCATGGGAGGTTGGCTGTGGGAGCACACTGACCACCGGGGTGCAGCTCCTGTATTGAGCATCTGCCCCCCTGGTGGTCAGTGCATGTCACAGCTACTGTCCGGTCGTCTGGTCATAACAGTTGCTTATGCTTTTATACATATAGTCTTCTGATAATAAAATGATAAACATTTTATTTGATAAACATTTGCTTGTTTTGAATGGTAGCTCATAAACACAATCAGAAGAAACGCAATAATGAATAAATCACTGTTTATATTTCAGCTTCTTAAGACTTCTTTCAATCTACTTTCCTTAGGGGCCCAACTCTTAGAGGGAAATTGGATCATGTGTCTTTAAAAATGCAGGAAGTTCAGAGAACTTAAAAAAAGCGCGCACACACAAAAGACTCCATTCTTCAAAATAACTTCATTGTTATTATATAAAAAAAAGAAAAATGGTAAAATAATCATTTCCAATAGAAAACCTCAGCTCGTTTTATTTTAAAACTCACTTTTACCGTAGTACATTATTTTCCTTAATATGGTCTAATTAGGGCCAAGTTTCATCCTTATTTTTACAGTCTAGTGCCAGGGGTCTTCAAACTTTTTAAACAGGGGGCCAGTTCACTGTCCCTCAGACCGTTGGAGGGCCGGACTATAGTTTAAAAAAAAAAAAAAAACTATGAACAAATTCCTATGCACACTGCACATATCTTATTTTGAAGTAAAAAAACAAAATGGGAACAAATACAATATTTGTACTTGCATGTGGCCCACGGGCTGTAGTTTGAGGACCCCTGGTCTGTAGTTTCTTTGTTGTGAGGGGAAAAAAGCAAATATTTATTAAGAAATATCTATGTACTAGATATTATGGTAAGCTTTCTACATAGACTGTCTCACGTGATCCACTAAGAAGTACATGGAATGTTAATTGTCACATACATTTCACAGATGGAAAACTGAGTCACATATTCAGGACTTGGACCAACAACTGCCTTGATGTTTGTATTCTGTGTGTGACTTAGTTTTTGTCTGGGTTGACTATTATGGCCCCACCCTGATGAGCTAGTTGAAACAAGCCCCATCATTTATATTCAAAAAATGTTCTGCCTCTTGCTCACCAAAACAACGTCCTCAGTTCATGACACCTGAGAAAGCCAGATACTTTCAAAATGTACTTCCAGACTGATACTCCCTGTGTGTCCGCACATGTCCTGCCCTTAGCACGGAGAGGACTTAGGTCATCCTAGCATCAGCCATGCATCATGTGCAACAGCACAGAATATTTACTGGAACATTTAATTGCATCGCTCCTCTATTTGAAACTGTGCTGAAATGTAAACCAGTGACCACACTCTCTCAATGACCCATCAGAAGTTTCCAACACTTATTTGAGAGTGATGAACTCATGGTAGATTGGTTAGAGTTGTTTTGTTTTCTTTCCCTAATTTACTTCTTTAAGAAGACATGGAGTTTCCTAAATTTTGTTGCTTTCTTTAAAAATATTCCTATAATTTAAGTCCAGAATCTGTAGAAATTGTAAGATATTTTTCTCTTGGAGTCATCTTATTGATTATTTTTATTTTACTTTTTCCATCACTATTTATCCCCTCCATGCCCTCTTCTACCGCTCCCCACTGCCCCCCCTCTCCCCCACAATCACCACACTGTTGTCCATGTCCATGAGTTTTCTCTCTTTTTAATTTCTTATGTGCTCAATCCAATTGATGGTGTGTTTTTCTAATGTAAGAGTAGTAGTTTGAGAAATATGACCATCAAATAATTTATTTTTGCTCTTCAAAAATTAGTGAGATCTTTAAGACGGAATTTTTTATTATTATTGATTTTTAGAGAGAGAGGAAGGGAGAAAGATAGAGATCTAGAACACCAATGAGAGAGAAACATCATTGATCAGCTACCTACTGTATGCCCCTCACCAAGGACCAACCCTGCAATGTGGGCATATGCCCTGACTAGGAATTGAACCTTTTGGGTCTATGCTCAACCACTGAACCACAATGGCAGGGCAAGATAGTATTTTTATTACTTCCTCCAAATTATATCTTTCATGTCATTGATGCAATAAAGTATTTTACATTATAAATTTGTAAATTTCTAGAAATATGACTAAAATATGAATTCAAATCAATAGTATTATCAATTATTTAAATACATATCAGATACAGAGTGGCAATATTTAGAAGTTCATTTAATTGGATTACTTTCCAACATATGTGAGATCTGATTTAACTATCTGACTTAGTTTATGCTTTAGAATTTTTCTGCTTGGTTTGTTTTGAAGATGGTATAATGGCATTTTGTATTGCATTTTCTGTAATCAGTAGAAATTATTCTTGGCAATTTTGTAGGGGTTCTGACTTATTTGAAACCAAAAATACAAATAAAGTTCTCTGGAGAGTCACCTTTTTTTTTCCTGAAGAATTCTAAGAAAATTGGAAACTAAGCAGCTATTTATAGTCAATGATTTCAGTGCATAAAAGCAAATACATGATAAATGAAGCCCAGCCAGTATGGCTCAGTGGTTGAGTATTGACCTATGAACCAGTAGGTTACAGTTGATTCCTGGTCAGGGAACATGCCCAGTTTGGGGCTGGGTCCCCAGGAGGGGGCATGCAGGAAGCAGCCAATCAATGATCCTCTCTCATCATTGATGTTTCTCTCTCTCTCTCTTCCTCTTGAAATCAATAAAAATATATTTTAAAAAATAATAATAATAAATGAAGATTTCAACATAGGAACTAAAGGGTAAAAAATAATGCAGGGGATGAGAATTTCAGAGACGATGTCAATTCTACTGTTTATGAAAAGCAGTGGAATTCAGGGACAATCAACCCAGAGAAAGATTTTAAGTGGACAAAAACTAGGTGTGCATGATGACTTTGCACTCATTTCTTTCATTGTAAAGACAATGAATAAATCAAACTGTCTCATTATTTCATCACTGAGTTTGGTTTCAACTGTCAGGTATGAAAAATTACTGAGAAGCACAAAAGTTTCAAAAAGAAAGAAAACTTTGAAAAGTTATTTGTTCATGAACACACTGTGAGTGCTAACTCCAGAAAAGCTGGTTTTTCAAGAATCATACAGGAAATGGAATAATGATATAGTTGTTAGAAACACAGTGTTCTTTTGAGGTTCCCACACCCTCCCAAAGTACTAGTAGATACCTGTGATTCTATATCCTCTGAGAATGGGACAATAGAGCCAAGAGTTTACTGGGTGACTTTTCAGTACATGTATAAGTTCATAGTCACTAAAGTCATCATATTCTGGTCTCATTTTGTATTTTAATTGTTAATCAATAATTTTGCTTTCTATAATGTTTTTTCAATCCATAATTTAGAATTTTAGATAACTTTATGCCTCCAAATATTTAAACTAATGTGGGTACCATGTTCTGAAATCAAAGAAGGTAAAAGATTGAAATTCAATTCCCCTATTTATTCATCACTACCTTTATCTAAGTCTGAACTTCGCTGGGTTTCAGTTTTGAAATATGTACAATGATAATATCCCCTGCCCTCCCTTTCCCACATTATTATTTGTGAGGATGCAATAAATCCATGTGAAAAAGTTACAAGCACTAAAATGTTAAACAAATAGACGGTTTCCCCATTGACTGATGTAGCAGACAGGATGTCACTTCTATCTCTGGGATTTAAAGGGCATCATAGTTACATGTCTGAGAAGAAAATGCTAGGCACTTTTTATCGCCCCTGCCCTTTCTGGTGGCTCTGTCCCATCTCAAGAATCAGGTAATCACAAGGTAAAGTTACAGATGATCATTGATATATTTCATTGGCACAGTGACATAATTCTTGGCATAAGGAAAACTTTACCATCTATACTCAAAAGTAAGCTTACATTTATATATATACTAGGGGCCCGGTGCACGAAATTCGTGCACTGGGTGTGTGTGGGGAGGGGAGTGTCCCTCAGCCCAGCCTGCCCCCTCTCACATACTGGGAGCCCTCAGGCGTTGACCCCCATCACCCTCCGATCGCCCGATCGGCCCCTTGCCAGGCCTGATGCCTCCGCCAGAGGTGTCAGGCTTGGACAGGGGACTCCCATCTTCCCCTGATCACTGGCTCTGGCCCCCGCCCAGGCCTGAATCCTCTGGCCCAGGAATCATGCCTGGGCAGGGGACCCCCATCTCCCTCTGATCACTTGCTCCACCCCCCGCCCAAGCCTGACGCCTCTGACCCAGGCTTCAGGCCTGGGCAAGGGGACCATCATATCCCCCCAATCCCTGGCTCAGCCCTCCGCCCAGGCCTGATGCCTCGGCCAGAGGAGTTGACCCTCATCACCCTCCGATCACCAATCACCGGATCGGCCCCTTGACCAGGCCTGAGGCCTCTGGCTGAGGCGTCCGGCCCGGGCAGCGGGGACCCGCAGCTGCAGCGGCCCCGCGATCGTGGGCTACGCTTTAGGCCCGGGCAAGGGACCCCTAGCTCCTGGGACTGCCAGCTTCGACCGTGCCCAGCTCCCATCGCTGGCTCCACCCCTACTTCCTGCTATCACTGGCCAGGGCGGCAAAGGCTCCTGATTCTCCGATCATGGCTGGGGGGCAGGGCAAAGGTGGCCCCAGGGCCGCCTTTGCCCTGCCCCCCAGCTCTTAGCTCCCCCCTCGGTTTCCAATCACTGTCAGTGGCAGGGGGCTTCTTCCTGCTTTCCCTTTCACCTCCCCGCATTGTGCCTACATATGCAAATTAACTGCCATCTTGTTGGCAGTTAACTGCCAATCATAGTTGGCAGTTAATTTGCATATAGCCCTGATTAGCCAATGAAAAGGGTATCGTCGTACGCCAATTACCATTTTTCTCTTTTATTAGATAGGACTAGAGGCCTGTTGCACAAATAGATTCATGCAACAGGCCTTCCCTTCCTGTGGCTGCCAGCACTGGTTTTCCTCCGGCACCCGGGACCCAGGCCTTCGCTCCGGCTGGAGGCGCCTTCAAGTCTTCGCTGCTCGGGTAGCTGCCTTCAAGCCTCTCGCAGCTTCAGTGGCCAGAGGCACCTTCAAGTCTTCGCTCCGCTGCTTCGTGCCTACATATGCAAATTAGCCGACAACTTTGTTGGCAGCTAATTTGCATATCTCTCTGATTAGCCAATGGGAGGTGTAGCGAAGATACAGTCAATTTCAATCATTGTCTATTATTAGATAGGATATACTATACATTCCATTCAACAACATAGCTTGAAGCACTCTCAGATGTCTTCTAAATATAGAGAATTACTAAAAAACAACTGTTTCTACTTTTAGTAAGAACAGTACTGGTGTTGCATTTTTCATATAAAATGGTCTTCAAATAAATAGTGACCATGATTAGCTGTACCTTTTTGAATTATTATTTGATTTCTTATTCTTGAAAAAACTTACTAGTATACCATGTTGTTTAGTAAATTTCCAATAATGCTTCTATGCAGAAACTAGAGTAAAATGAACATAAGGTGATATCTGTGGTCCCCTTTGATCCAGATCCGGTAACAGAATCCACTACTCCAGTGTTTTTAAGCTTTTCCAAATGAAATACTGCCAAATATTATTTGGTAAAAAATATTTTAAAAATTTAAGTTATTGCTATGTAAGAACCTTGATATGGAGGGAATGTTGAAAACACACACACACACACACATACACACACACACACACACACACACATCCATACTAGAGCAGAACAGAACAAATTCAGTTTTGTAACTTAAATGATTAACCCTGGTTATAAGAGCTAATGCACTTCTACTACTGCAAGGTAGATCACTCAATGTAAAAATCTTGGAGCATGACAGCTGCTTATACTCTAAAAGTTGCCAAGGACGGGCATGGGCTGCTGACATCCCTCTTGGCCTGCCTTGGCTTCCATTTTCCTGTTTGAGGAAAGCTCACCCTGCCTCAGGAATCTCAATATGTTGCTGAGTACACTCAGAGGTGGGATCTGTTAAATTTCAGTCTTAAATCACAAGGAGTCAGCTAGTCGACCATAAACAAACACGATCACATCATTTCTTGCCACATGCCCTCCGAGGCCCTGCAGAGTTTTACGTGTCAGAATCATGAGTAAAGACTGTTGATTGATTGGAGAGATACATTATATCAACCATAGCCAGAGCACTAAAGAAACCAAGGGTGTTAAATCAGATTTACCATGAAGGACTGAATTCCCTCCTTACTCATTTAATTTCAGAGTTCCGCACTGGTCCCTTGTAAAGTATTTATTTGCTCAGGAACTTATCAAAGTCAGGCAGTGTTAACAGTGCTTCCCTTCTCTTTGATTTTCTTCCCTTCACCCTTAATATGTTCCTCTCCACCTACCCCACCTCCACCTCCCAGACCTGTTTTTTAAAATTATAGTCAAATAATACTTATTTTTCCTTACAATGAGTTCATTCTAAATCCCATTCTGGTGACTCCAAATTCTGTTAGTTAATAACATGTCTGCAAGGGGTTATTAAGCAAGAAAGCCAGTCTTCATTATTGTCAACCTCTCATTAATTATCAGTGATGGATTTCATTTTAAGATGAAAGGGAGAAAAAGGATAGAATGCTGAAAATGAAACTAGAATTAATTTCACAGATATAGTTTCCATATCTGTTGCTCAATCACAGGGCTTGTGTAACAGGTCAGTATCAGCTCACCTTTATCCTGTCCAAGCGCTCCTAGTAGATTTCCTCTGAATTCCTGTAAGACAACATTATCAGCTTCCCAGTGGTGGAGGATAGATCAGACTGTCCTGTATGATTACTTATTAAAGAATTTCTTGAACAAATGAGCTCATTCTAATAGAGATATCTCATCATTCGTTATTCACTTAACAAGTATTTATTAAGTACCTCCTATGTGCCAGGCACTGTGCTAGGAAATGGAATGAATAAGAAATAAATCAAGATACTTAGAGTTTGTTCGGAGAGATAGATATCAAACACATAATTACACAGACAACCTCATACGTCACTATATATTCACACCTAATTCATTAAAAAGTAGTTCAGCACCGAAACCGGTTTGGCTCAGTGGATAGAGCGTCAGCCTGCGGACTGAAGGGTACCAGGTTCAATTCCGGTCAAGGGCATGTACCTGGGTTGCAGGCATATCCCCAGTAGGAGATGTGCAGGAGGCAGCTGATTGATGTTTCTCTCTCATCGATGTTTCTAACTCTCTATCTCTCTCCCTTCCTCTCTGTAAAAAATCAATAAAAATAAAAAAAAAGTAGTTCAGCATAATCAACCTCTTAAGTCATAACTGTAGGCTTCTAACTTTTCTTCTGATTATGAATAAGACTGTGTGAATAGAAATTAATCTAAACACTTACTATATATTGACCCCAGTTCTATAGGGTAGATAGATGTGTCATTTATAGTATTAAACTGACATGAGTTCAAATATTATCGCTTAATTCACTTTTCCTTTAAGGAAAAAAAATGTCTGAAATTCTGTGAGCTTGATCTCATTTTTATCAACAGAAAAATGGAGATGGTAATAATTTCTAACAGGACATTTTTTTAGGTTTAAATTAAAGAGACATTAAAACACAGTGGATGCTCTAAAAGGAGTTTTTTCTGAGATTACGGAACTATTAAGTACTAATAAAAACAAGAATATGATCAATTATTTAAAAGACTGAGTTTGAAAGTTAAGGAGTATATAGTACATGTTGCAGCTGGACTTTAAAGGATGCAAAGATTTTAGGGAAAAGGGGAAGTGTTTTTACTGGGAACAGGAAGAGCAAATGCGCACAAGAGGACTCAAGATTATGTGAGAAGTGGTAGAGAAATTGGACTTGTTAGGCTCAAGATACATGTGAGGATGAGGCAGAGAATGGGAGAGGAAGGGGCAAGTCATCATGGTCTTAGCTCTTAACTGTGGACGAGAAGGGAAAATACAAAACAAAATAAAACAAAGAAAATATTTGACCATTGTTATCGTCCCATTTTTAGTTTCTTGGTTATTGTTGTGTGTTTTTTCTACATTAAGGCAAGAGATTAAACTCAGATAGTCTTACTTTATAAAAACATGTTTTGTGTTTTTCCACAGAAATGATACTAAGGGAGAGTTTCTCCCTGAACCTGCAAAATAGTATTTCAGTTGAAGGATAGGGCAACAGGCTCTTAATGAACATCATACTGTAGTTGCTTAAACTGATCGGTTAGAAATAGGAGTGGTTTTGCTCTAGCCAGTGTTTCTGAATGGTTAGAGAGCCTCTCTCCTCCCCCCGCCCTACCCTCACACCTAAGGGTCTCAAGTTTGATTCCCACGTACCTGGGTTGCAGGTTTGATCCCAGCTCGGTCCGGGTGCATGCAGGAGGCAACCAATTGATGTGTCTCACATCCATGTTTCTCTCTCTCTCTCTCTCTCCTTCCTTTTTTCCTTTTCTCTCTCCCTCCCCCCCTCCCTTCCACTGTCTCTAAAAATCAATGGAAAAAAATATCCTCAGTGAAGATTATTAAAAAAAAAAACACACCAACTTTTTAAAAGTAGGAATGACAGCCTGTATTATTTAAGAGTAGACTATTTGGAAATTCCATCAGGAGGGAAAAAAGTAAGCTTTTTTTTCAGAGTAGATTCTCTGACATATCCTAACTACTCGCACCATTAAGAATGTAGATTCTGTGGGGGTGGTAGATTTTTTGGCCTGTTTTTCACTGAGCTACCCAGGGCCTAGAATAGCACTTATGATTGCTAACATTTTTAGGAGAACTAACACATAGAGACTGGTTAGAGCTGAATCATTTTGCCAAATAATTGAATAAATGCTTCGTTTTATGTGTGCGCACCCTTACAATGTGCGAACCCTTGGACAGTCTGGGTATAAGAATGCATCCTGAAGAAGTGCCATCTAGTCGGGGAAGGGGAGAGACAATATGAAAACAGGTGTATTAAAATTCAAGTTGCCTGAATCTGTGTTCCAGATCCAACCAATGTGCTGTTTGCTTTCCAGAGAAGCCACACCCCTTTCTGTAGAGACTTGAAGTTATGCTGTAGAGCCGTGATTTTCAACCTTTTTATGTCACAGCACACTTCAAATAATTGCTAAAATTCTGCAGCACACCCCAAAATATATTTTTTTGCCGATCTGACAAAAGAAAATAGCTATAATTTCAATTCATTCACCCCAGACAGCTATTGTTGTGTTGTCTGCTGTCATTTTTTTTTTATTTGACAATATAAGGGAAAAGAGGTCAGTGCCCCCTGACTAAGTAGATATTGCATGTTGAAAAATGCTTGCAGCATATTGGTGTGCCACAGCACACTGGTTGAAAATATTGCTGTAGAGGATTGGCTTTTGAGCTGGATTTTAAACTATGAATAGATTTCAATAAAGAGCAGTTCAAAGTCAGAGAACGCCTTGCCCTAGACATCAGTCTTAAAATCTTCTTAGAAATAAAGACTAACATGTTTAGAGAGCTGAAATAACTTCACTGTAATTTAATAAGAACTGCAGCGTCTTCAAGATACAAGTATTTTAAGCAGCTCTGAGTGCCTTCCAATGGGGAAATCTGTGGCTTTTTTACCACTTCTCCTTAAAGTGAAATGAGTAATTTTTTTAAAAAGCTTTCTGTGTTTTGTGGTTGTTGTTGTTTGTTGTTGTTTCAGTTCACCTATCACTTTTAAGCATCTGCCGTGTTAAAACGGAACTGCCCATGAGGGTTGGGGGATACAGCTATTTCAAGAAAAGGAACGGTGGTATCTTCCCTTTTCTTAGGTTCTGACAGGACTAGGCAGTCCCCTGAAAAGCTCCCTCTTCCTCTTCCCCTTCCTCTTCCTCTTCCTCACTCTGAGGCAAACTTTAAAGTCATGATTCATGAAACCATAGTTAGACATCCTGAAATTGGTAACTCCTTCTGCAAAGCAGGTTTCTTCACAAAATAAATCCTTCTTAATTTTCTCAGAAAGTCTCTTCCATTGGCCGTGACGTTCACTATACAATAGTTCTCTTCAATGCAGCACTTGTTTCCACAAAACCCCCATCTATAGAGTTTTTAAAAAATATCTCCCAGTGACATTAAACTTGGTACACTCAAGCTGCATAAAAATGTAACTTAGATGTTTCAGTTTAAAGGAAGTTTAAGAGACAATGCATTTTAAGAAGTCCATGAGACAGTTCTTATGATCTGCATTCATTTCCATATTGCAAATATCAAATGCTACAAAGAGTATTTGCCTAACCCATCATTTCTAATCCCAATGAGTTTTTGTGTGCTCCCTCTTTCTCCAACTAAGCCTTTTTCTCTTTACACTTAGAGTACTTTAAACAAATTTACCTGTGTCCAGAGCAAATATAACCCAGCTCCAGGCAGCTGACTTCTTGTTCAGCCAGATGGAAATTAAACTGCAATGTGCATATTGCAAGCACCTGCCTCAGCCTCTTAAAAATGCAAAACCTTATAGGCAACAGGATGTAGTTTAAAATATGAAGAAGGGCTGCTGTTGAAACCTAAGGATCTTTAATTCTCTGGGTTGCCACTGTAAATCCATTGGCTAATTTTGAATTTCTCCGGGTTCTTCTGAACCCAGCTATCACATGGAGAATTTAGAATTGTTTCCTTTTCATATTTTGCTTATTTTAGTCTCTCCAAAAGACTCCTTGTTACATAGCAGATTTAGGGGAAATGTTAGAATTTGCATGTTTGGCGTTGAGCTTGCACATGATCTTGGTTATAAAACATGTTGCTTTCCTCCCTGCCCCCCCTGTTTTGGCTTACTTTTTGATGCTTACTCTACAATAGTTTCATGACCTTCCACATTTGGAAAGGTGTATAATAAATATAAAACATCTAAAAAATTAATAGGATCATTTTATATTCTAGCTACACAGCAGTCACAATTATTGTACAATTATGGTATTGTAAGACATTTCAAATCATTCCATTTTTTAAATTGTCCTTAAATTCCAAGTCATCATTACACATGCAGAAAAATTGTGGTGTGTTGTTGCAAAACCCTGGTTGCATCTGGTCTTGCAAAAGCAGAGATAACCATATACTCTGGGCAAAATATCTTAAAAACTCTTCATAATAATAAATACTTCAGAATATGAAGCGACAAAGATCAGTGAAAGGGTTATTCTATTATGCATCTATTCTTTATCCAAAATAGAGCAAAGCGAATTCATCTTTACTCTCCATTGCTGAGATAACTTTCTTTTTTCACTGCAAGCAGTTCTGGGCCTGCACACCAAGGGGTTTGATGATGGGCTTTATCTAAAGTTCTACAGGCATGCCAGACAACTGCTTCATGGGGGAGGGGCATTCTGACCCATCTAGGTTGGCTCCTGTAAGACCAGGTGAACATCTAGTCCAACTCTGTTATATCATGGAGGGAGGGTCAATGGAGAGGAGTAAGGAGGCAAAGAGGAATACCTTTTGGACAAATACAGATTTTTCACACAAATCCATCATACATCATATCTTCTCTCTTTTATAATATACTAGAGGCCCAATGCATGAATTCATGCAAGGGTGGGGTCTGGCTGGACTGGCCCCAATTGGGGCAGATCAGGGCTGGGCCTGTCGGGAGGAGGAGATGGCAGGAGGTTGGCCAGCTAGCCCACCCCAATTGGGGCATGATCAGTGCTGGGCTGGCTGGGGGGAGGGGCCATGGGCAATTGGCTGGTGGGCTCCACCCTGAATTGGGGGTGGGGCTGGCCATGGGAAGAGCCTGTGGGTGGTGGGCCGGCCGGTCCCGCCCCCAAATGGGGTTGGGGGTGCTGATTGGGGGCCAGCGGCCTGCAAGAGGGGCCATGGGTGGTTGGCCAGCTGGCCTGCTCCTGATAAGCGGGGGGGGGGGGGGGGGGTCAATCAGGGGCAGGGCCGGCCAAGGGGAGGAGCTGTGGGCTGGTCAGGGGGAGAAGTGGTGGGGGCCCATCGGGGTTGGGCCAGCTGGGAGGAGGGGCTCATGAGGTTGGCTGGTCAGCGCCATCCCCTATTGGGGTGAGGGGTATGATCAGGGGCGGGGCGGCCAGTGGGAGGAATTGCAGGAGATTGGCTGGCTGGCCCCAGCCCCTATAGGGGTGGGGGGTGAGATCAGGGGTGGGGCCAGCCAGGAGGGGAGGGGCTTCAGGCCTACTGTGCTGGGGCTACTGATTGGGGGAATGGCTGGCTGGGAGTAAGGGAGGGGTTGTTTGGCTGGCTGGCCATGCCCTTGATCGGGGTGGGAGAGTACAATCAGGGGCGGGCCAGCTGGGAGAGGGGCCACGGGAGGTTGGCTGGTGGCACCACCCCCTGATCAGGTGGTTTGCTGGCCACAGTGAGTATCATAGCAACTGGTCATTATGGTTGTTATGGTGTTATTGTTGCTGGATTTTTATATATATAGACTAGAGGCCTGGTGCACAAAATTCATGCATGGGGGAGAGGGGTGTCCCTCAGCCCAGCCTGCACCCTCTTTAATCTGGGATCCCTTGGGGGATGTCCGACTGCAGGGATCAGGCCTAAACTGGCAGCCGGACATCCCTCTCGCAATCCGGGACCGCTGGCTCCTAACTGCTTGCCTGCCTACCTGCCTGCCTGATTGCCCCTAACTACTTCTGCCTGCCAGCCTGATCGTCCCATAACTACTCCCCTGTTGGCCTGATTGATGCCTAACTGCTCCCATGCTGGCCTAATCACCCCCAACTGCTCTCCCCTGCCAGCCCAATCGCCCCCAACTGCCCTCCCCTGATGGCCATCTTGTGGTGGCCATCTTGTGATGACATAAGGATGTTGTGCAAGGGCGTGAGGGCACGAGGACCACGTAGGCTTTTATTAGTATAGATGTATACTAGGTGTACAAGTTAACAATGCAGATTTTTTTCAATAGATGGAGTTACATATATGTTGATATAGATGCGATTTGATATGTATGCTATTTTGTTGTATTGAAAACAAGCTTCAAAACTTCATATGTCAAATTTGCTAAAGGTGTTAATATCATAGATTATTTTTATGCTTAAAAATGTCGAATTTCATGCCAAAAAAAGAGCATTTGCAGGAAGTTTTAATTCATTACTTTCTTTTGAAAAAAAAGTTTTCATATACTTTGGGAAGCTTACGGTGAACATGCTCCATCTCAAGATACTTGTGGATGATGGTTTGAACTCTTTAAAAGTGATGATTTTGAGTGAAAGACAAAGAAAGTCCAGTTCAACCGAAAAAGTTTGAAGACCAACAATTACAAGCATTATTGGATGAAGATGCGTGTTAAGCTCAAAAACAACTTGCAGAAAGATTAAACATTGCTCAGCACACAATTTCTGATCATTTACAAGCAATGGGAAAGATTTTAAAGGAAGGAAAATGGGTACCATATCAACTGAACGAAAGACAAATGGAAAACTGAAAAGTCATCAGTAAAATGTTGCTTCAGTGTCACGAAAGAAAATCTTTTTTTTTATCAAATTGTGACTGGCAATGAAAAGTGGATTTATTTTGAGAATCTCAAATGCACAAAATCATGGGTTGATCCAGGTCAACCATCAACATCGACTGCAAGGCCAAATTGCTTCGGAAAGAAGACAATGCTCTGCATTTGGTGGGATCAGGAAGGTGTGGTGTATTATGAGCTTCTAAAACCAGGTAAAGCCATTAATACTGATCACTACCGACAACAAATAATCAATTTGAACCATGCTTTGATCATGAAACGACCAGAATGTGCCAGAAGACATGGCAAAGTAATTTTGCTTCATGATAATGCACCATCACACACTTCAAAACCAGTTAAAGACACATTAAAAGATCTTGCCTGGGAAGTATTAACCCACCCGCTGTGTTCTCCAGACCTTGCTCCTTCAGATTACCACTTGTTCTGATAGATGGCACACACACTTTCTGAGCAGGACTTCAAAACATATGAAGAAGTAGAAAATTGGGTCTCTGAATGGTTTGCCTCAAAACAAGAAAAGTTCTATTGGGACAGTATCCACAAATTTCCCGAAAGACGGGGTAATGTATAGCCAGCAATGGACATTACTTTGAATAAAGCACTTTTGATGTTTCTCTTGAAATTATCATGTTTTCTTTGATTACAAAACCTGCCATTATTTTTTTAAAATATATTTTATTGACTTTTTACAGAGAGGAAGGGAGAAGGATAGAGAGTTAGAAACATTGATGAAAGAGAAACATCAATTCAGCTGCCTCCTGCACACTCCCTACTGGGGATGTGCCTGCAACCAAGTTACATGCCCTTGACAGGAATCGAACCTGGGATCCTTCAGTCCCCAGGTCAATGCTTTATCCACTGAGCCAAAGTGGTTAGGGCAAAAAATCTGCTATTATTAACCGGTACACCTAGTACTTTATCTCTGGAAACTGGACCTACAAATTTAGTGGGAATTACAAAAGACAATAGCCAACACTCACAATTTGCTAATTCATTTCATTCTCTGAAGGGAAATATCAATTATACAGGGAGTGATAGTTGGGCTCTAAGTCTGTACAAGGGGATTTAACCAAGGATGTTCTTAGTTGATAATAAGTTTGTATTAGTTGGCTGGGGCTGCCAAGATGAAGTACCACAGCCTGGGTGGCTTAACCAACAGAAATTTAATTTCTCAGAGTTCTGGAGGCTACAAGTCCAAAATCAAAGTCTTGTCAGGGTTGTATTTTTTCTGAGGTTTGTGAGGAAATCTCATCTACTGTAAACGGCCATCTAAAGCTTTAGCAAGCCACTGTGTTTTTCACATCTTCCTTCCTGAAATTTTTTTCTGCTGTTGCTTCATCAGGATTACATTCTCTTGGTTTTCTTCTTGCCCCACTAAAATATCCTCTTCTGTATCCATTTTATTTTCATAGTTGTTGCCAAATTGCATTAAAAACAATCAAGCACTAGCAATGTATGAGAGTGTCATTTTCTAATAGTCTTGTCAATAAGTTGTTATAGAAAGTTTAAAGCCATTACCAGTCCCATGGCTATATAGAGATATTCTTTGTTTCTTTAAACAAACTTCCCTCACTCCTATAAAGTTGAACTTTTCCTTTTATTTGGCTATTGGATTTGCTTCTCTGAATCTTCATATTTTTCACCCATTTTTGTTGTTGTTTAGGTTACTTGCTTCCCTCCTTACCCCAAACAATTTATTAAAGCTTCTGCTATAAGGCAGAGATCAGCCGTTTGTTAATGCATAAAAATAAACTTTGAACTTTTAGTGAGGACCTAATGATTTTGTTTATATTTTTTACATGTGGATTTGTATTTGTATATATTAAAAATATCTCTCTTTTAATTATGGAGAGCAGTCTCCAACCCAAAGATTATATATCTTATTTCTAGAACATTTAAAAAAGTTTTTCTTGTTTCATATATTAATTTTCATTTAAATCTTAGATCTATCAGCACATATTTTTTATATGGTATAAAATGGAGATCCAGTTTTTCTAGTTGTTTCCATTTAAAAAATGTTTTAAATTACATTTTTAATCTATTGAGTTCAAATAGAAGATGAAAATAACATCATTACTAAAAGTAAGGATGTGGATCTCACTGTTCATGCCATAAAACCCTTGAGGGTTAAAAATGTTAATAGGGAACATGCTGTACTTTAAAATACTCATGTGGCTTAATTATATAATACTTTTTGAATTAGCCTATCAATCTTAGAAATTATATAGTCTACTGGGATTATTTTATTAATAGAATTTTTACAGAAAAACTGAGTAGAAAGTACAGAGTTCCCATATATTCCCCCTCCCCCTGACCTCTGACTTCCCTATTATTATTTTGAATTGGTGTGATTCACTTATTATAACTGGTGAACCAATATTGATATATTATTATTCATTAATGCCATAGTTTATATTATGGCTCACTCTTCACATTGTATAGTTCTGTGGATATTGCCAAATAGATAATGTATATAACATTATATCATCATAGAAAACAGTTTTCTGCCTAAAAATCTCCTGTGCTCCAATTATTTATTCCCTTTTCCATCCCCAAAACCTTAGCAACCACTGATCTTTTTATTCTTTCTAGAGCAGCAATTTTCAACCTTTTTCATCTCATGAATGTATTAACTAATTAATCAAATTCTGCACACTAAAAAATGTATTATATTTTTTTGCCGATCTGACAAAAAATAGGTATAATTTATTCCTTCACACTGTACAGCTATTGTTCTGGCTGTTGTCATTTATTTATTTGAAAATCTAAATAGTCAGGTGTTGCATGTTTTTAAAATTCTTGTGGCATACCATGGGAGAATCACTGCTCTAGTATATGCCTTTTCCAGAACGTCATAGAGTTGAAACCATAAATTATAAAGCCTTTTCAGACTTTATTATTTCACTTAGCAATAGGTATGTACGATTCCTCCATGTCCTTTTCTGGTTTGATGGCACATTTCTTTTTATTGTTGAGTAAAATCCCATTGTATGGATATGCAACAATTTGTTTATTCATTTACTTCTTGAAGAACATCTTGGTTGCTTCCAATTTTTGGCCAATTGTAAATAAAGCTGCTATAATCATTTTTGTGCAGATTTTTTATAGCCATAGGTTGGCCAACTCATTTGAGTAAGTAGCTAGGAAGGCAATAGCAGGATTGTACCATAAGACAATTTTAATTTTCTAAGGAACTAAGAGGCTATCTTTTAAGGGCTGTACCATTTTATATTCTTTCTAGCAAAGATGTGTTCCTGTCCATTGGGCTTTTGAATAAGTAACATTATTACTCAAACAAATACTGTCCTGAAATGAGTTTATATATACACTAGAGGCCTGGTGCATGGATTCGTGTACTGGTGGGATCCCTCAGCCTGGCCTGTGCCCTCTTGCAATCTGGGATCCCTCGGGGATGTTGGATAGACAGTTTTGGCCTGATCCCCACAGGAGGGAGCTGATCCTGTGTGTTGAACATCTGTCTCCTGGTGGTCAGTGTGTGTCATAGCAACTGGTCAACCAGTTTTTCGGTCGTTCAGTCACTTAGGCTTTTATATATATAGACTAGAGGCCCAGTGCATGAAAATTTGTGCACTTGGGGAGGTCCCTCAGCCTGGCCTGCACCATCTCGCAGTCTGGAACCCCTCAGGGAATGTCCGAATGATGTCTTAGGCCCGCTCCCCAGGGGATCAGGCCTAAGCTGGCAGACAGACATCTCTTTGGCAGCCTGGGAGCCCTCAGGGGATGTCCACCTGCCAGCTTAGACCCGCTCCCTGGGGGATTAGGCCTAAACTGGCAGTCAGAGATCCCTCTGGCAGCCCAGGAACAGCTGTTAGTCAGACATCCTTAGCAGAGCCATGGAGGTAGGAGAGGCTCCTGCCACTGCCACTGCACTGGCCAGCCGTGAGCTGGCTTCTGGCTGAGCGGTGCTCCCCCTATGGAAGCACACTGACCAACGGGGGCAGCTCTTGCATTAAGCATCTGCTCCTGGTGGTCAGTACACATCATAGCTACTAGTTGTTCCGTAGATAGGATCAATTTGCATATTACTTTTTTATTATATAGGATATATACATATTTTTTTCTCATCAAAATGCTTTGATACAAGTTGGTTGACAAAGAAAGAAAAAGCACTGTGCTAGCACAAATTACTAAGGGTTATAGAAGAATTTGTGTACAGAGTGCATGGTAATTAAACTGGCATTGGGAAACCTGAAATTTCACAACTTTGAATTTAAATAGCTATTTTGCTTTCCTTGGACCTAGAAAGCAGAGTTTGACCTCTTGGTCTTAATATACATCTTAATTTTCTTTCCCCAAAACTTCTGGGAAATTTATTGGGATAAAATTAGTTGCAATGGCCAGTGGGACAGTCTTATTCTCCCCCCCCCACTTTTTTAAAAGAGAAAATATAGAGAGGAATGGAGATACCATATTCAAGGATAAAAAAAGACTTGTGAAACATGAAATTACGAATCATAGCGTGATCCTGCTGGTAGGAGTGTAATAGTTGACTCACCACATAATTTACTGACTTTTCCTAAGTCACACAGGAATAGACACTAAGCCATAACTGAATCTGAGTTTCTATCTCTTCTAAGATTTCTCACCCACAAAAGTGAGGTAGAGAGATAAGATCTTAGTGCAAGCATGTTAGCTATTTTTATTTTGTAGCTACTAGAATGATAACACTAGAAGTATAATATTCCTTAAAGTTATAAATCAAATTAATATTTACCTCAAAACTCATCCTCTGAGAATAGCAATAAGTTCAATATGAGTGAATTTTTGGCATTTTTTTCTCTTATCCTTGGGTCACAATAGAATACAAGGTTTCAGAAAAATCTATAGAAACAGGAAAGGTCACCACCTTGTTCTTAATTCCAATCATCTCAACTGCAGATGACCAGCTCAGTAGCAGGGACCTGCATCAAGTCCCTAGAGTCTAGATCAGGGAAGTTGGTGATGTCCCATGAAGTCAGTCCCTGAAAAATCAGCTTCTTTTGTTACCATGCTAACATGGAGACATTTGAGCAATTTCAAGTAGACAATATGCTCTGGAGTATGCAAAGCTCTTATTGTCCTTCTAGGACCCATCACCTCTTCATAACTGGCTAATTATTTTGTGCATGGTGTTTGTGAATGCAAGTAAATTTATTTAAATTTAAAATATTTTTAAAAATTGATACATTCTTCCTGTTTTTGACCATTGTGAACAAAGAATCTAGAAAATATAGATAACTCCTACATATCAATAAGGAATAAGCAGTTATCCATTAAACAAACGAGTAAAAAAGTTACACTCACAGTCCAAAACAGAAAAAAATCCAATGACCAATATGTATGTAAAAAGGTGCTTGACTTCATTGGTCACTGGAAAAAGACAATTCTTCCACCAGAATTTTTAAAATGAAAAAGGCAATACCAAATATTGGAAGAATAAGGAATAACTGGATTTCTCATGTACAGCTGTTTTAGAGTATAACTTGGTACAACTTTAGAAAACTAACTGGCAATCTTGACTAAAGTTGAATGTATGTATATATCCCATGAAAACTAGCAGAAGATATGTATAAGAATGCTTATAGATTGGGGAAACCAAGATGGCGGCATAGGTTAACGCCGGAGATTGCTGCCTAGAACAACCACTTCAAAAAACAACTAAAAGACGGAACGGACATCATCCAGAACCACAGGAAGGCTGGCTGAGTGGAAATTCTACAACTAGGAGGAAAGAGAATATCATACCCAGACTCAGAGGAGGCGCAGTGCTGAAGTGAAATACTAGGGTGCAGAGTGCACGCGGAGCGGGCTGGAGGTGGAGGGTGCGGTTGTTGTTTTCAATCGGGAGGGAGTTTCAGACTCTGAGCTCCAGATCCGGGTGAGTCTCTAGGGACCCAGAATCAAACGGGAGAAGCGGGACTCTCTGGCTTCGGTCGGAACTCAAAGGCAGCTTTCTCTCCAAGGTTTGCAATGGTTGCTGGGACTCTGTGAGGCAGAGCCCCTAGGGACGGGACTGAGAGCAGCCATAACTGCTAGCTCCGGCCCGCCCTGTAGATCCCCAGGAACCCGCCCCGCCCAAGCCCTGTGCCGGATAGCCTCAGGCAAACGCTAGATTAGCACTGCCCTAGAGATCCAGCACAGAAGCTCTCCCACTGCAGACACAGCAGACTCTCATAGCCAGTTAGCCTGGAGGTCAAATCACCCCCGATATTGCCGACAACAATCAAGGCTTAACTACAACAAGACTGCGCACAAAGACCACTAGGGGGTGCACCAAGAAAGCATAGAAAATGCGGAGACAAAGAAACAGGACAAAACTGTCAATGGAGGATATTGAGTTCAGAACCACACTTTTAAGAACTGTCTAGAAGCCGCCGATAAATGTAGTGAGATCCTCAAGAAACTAATGAGACCCTCGATGTTATGATAAAGAACCAACTAGAAATTAAGCATACACGGACTGAAATAATGAATACTGTACAGACTCCCAACAGCAGACCAGAGGAGCGCAAGAATCAAGGCAAAGATTTGAAATGCGAAGAAGCAAAAAACACCCAACCAGAAAAGCAAAATGAAAAAAGAATCTGAAAATACGAAGATAGTGTAAGGAGCCTCTGGGACAGCTTCAAGCGTGCCGACATCAGAATTATAGGGGTGCCAGAAGATGAGAGAGAGCAAGATATTGAAAACCTATTTGAAGAAATAATGACAGAAAACTTCCCCCACCTGGTGAAAGAAATAGACTTACAGGTCCAGGAATCGTAGAGAACCCCAAACAAAAGGAATCCAAAGAGGACCACACCAAGACACATCATAATTAAAAGGCCAAGAGCAAAAGACAAAGAGAGAATCTTAAGAGCAGCAAGAGAAAGAAACTCAGTTACCTACAAGGGAATACCCATACGACTGTCAGCTGATTTCTCAACAGAAACTTTGCAGGCCAGAAGGGAATGGCAAGAAATATTCAAAGTGATGAATACCAAGAACCTACAACCAAGATTACTTTATCCAGCAAAGCTATCATTCAGAACTGAAGGCCAGATAAAGAGCTTCACAATTAAGGAAAAGCTAAAGGAGTTCATCACCACCAAACCAGTATTATATGAAATGCTGAAAGGTATCCTTTAAGAAGAGGAAGAAGAAGAAAAAGGTAAAGATACAAATTATGAACAACAAACATGCATCTATCAACAAGTGAATCTAAGAATCAAGTGAACAAATAATCTGGTGATCATAATAGAATCAGGGACATAGAAAGGGAATGGACTGACTATTCTTGGTGGGGAAAGGGGTGTGGGAGATGCAGGAAGAGACTGGACAAAAATCGTGCACCTATGGATGAGGACAGTGGGGGGGGAGTGAGGGCGGATGGTGGGGCGGGAACTGGGAGGAGGGGAGTTATGGGGGGGAAAAAGAGGAACAAATGTAATAATCTGAACAATAAAGATTTAATTAAAAAAATAATGCTTATAGCAGCATAGCTTTGTAATCGCTAGAAATTAGAAACATTTCTAGTATTTGATTAGAAAAAAATGAATTAAAAATTATGATAGCCTATATAATAAAACCCTAATATGCAAATTGACTGAACAGAGGAAGGACCAGTCACTATGATGCATACTGACCACCAGAGGGCAGACGCTCAACACAGGAGCTGCCCCCTGGTGGTCTGTGCACTCCCACAGGGGGAGAATTGCTCAGCCAGAAGCCAGGCTTATGGCTGAGGAGTGCAGTGTCAGTAGTGGGAGCCTCTCCTGCCTCCACAGCAGCCCTAAGGACCCCTCGGGGGATGTCTGACTGCTCCTAATCTGGCAGGCAACTGTGCAAGGGCACAGGCCAGGCTGAGGGACCCCCCCCCCGCCCCCCTGCCCAGTGTACGAATGTTGTGCACTGGGCCTCTAGTAGTTATATAATTAAATAGCCTAGAGCAATGGGAATGATGAAAAGACAATAATACACAAAATAATATATATACAATAATATGGATGAAACTCATAAATATGATATTATATGGAAAAGTCAGATATAATGTCTTATTCCTTTATCACATACAATTATGAAACTTTTGAATATATAGAAAAATTACCAAAAAAAGGCTATAATAAACACCTTTGTATCTAATACTCAAGCTTAACTAAAATTACTTATTTAAGAATGCTTTTTTAAAAAGAAATTTTAAAAATGTAGGTATGTTGAAAAACCCATACTCTATGCCATTCACTCCCCCCCCCCTCAGGGTTAATCTTTATCCAGATTTAGTAAGTATCCTTCTCAATCATGCTGGTTATAATATTATTTCATATGTAAATATTTCTGCTATATATAATATTATTTTGATGTTTAATAATTTTTCTTAAGTTGCATCATACTTACTTATGCCTAGCCACTGCTTTTGTTGGTCAAAGTTATATTTTCTTGCATGTATTCTTTTATATATATATATATATTATTGATATTTTACAGAGAGGAAGGGAGAGGGATAGAGAGTTAGAAACATCGATGAGAGAGAAACATCGATCAGCTGCCTCCTGCACACTCTCCACCGGGGATGTGCCCACAACCAAGGTACATGCCCTTGACTGGAATCGAACCCGGGACCCTTCAGTCCGCAGGCCGACGCTCTATCCACTGAGCCAAACCGGTCAGGCTGCATGTATTCTTATTTATATATCTAGTTCATTCATATTATATCACTTTTTATCCATTCCTTTACTGCTAGATACCTGATTTGTTTTCAATTTTTAATTATACAAGTAATAATACAAGCTTATGTATACATGACTCCTTAAAATACAATTGCATTCTCTAGATTTTATAATTAGGAAGACACAACATTTTCTATCTTTTGGGGGCACATCTACTTTAGTAGTAATCTTCAGTCTTTTACAAACTTTTTTAAGCACAACATTCAGTTGGGATACATTTATATCTTTATACTATATACACACACATATGCACACATATAACACTGTAAGCCAAGGTTTCACAAAATAATACTTACCAGATAATAGGTGAAACACTATGATAGTTTCTATGTTGTTCCATTTTATCATATTCCTTTCTATTTTATTTTTGTAAACATTGGTCAGACATAGCAAATGGACTCCATAATTCACTAATGTTTACATTTTTTTAAAAAATTCACCTGAGGAGATATTTAAAGAGAGGAAGGAAGGAAGAGAGAGAGAGAGAGAGAGAGAGAGAGAGAGAGAGAGAGAGAGAGAGAGAGAGAGAGAAGAGAAACATCCATGTGAGAGAGAAACAGATTAATTGCCTCCTGAACACGCCCCAACCAGGGAGAGAACCTGCATCCTTTTCATGTACCAGATTACACACCAACCAACTGAGCACTGGGTGATACATATCTTTCCTTCTGTGCTAAGTCCATATCAAGGAAACAAATAATTTATCAAAATATTAATCTGTCATAGTCTTGATCCTCTCCCTACCCTGATGTGTTAAGAAGATGAAGTTCCTTCCTTTGGCTTTTGCTATCCACTTGACCATTCCATTAACTTCATTGATTAAAAAAAATTTCTCTATGGGATGTTGGGAATAACTGAGCAAAAATAATAATGGTAATTATAATACCATTATAATTCAGCGTGTATGTGTGTATATGTGTGAGTGGGATGATTATTTAGCATGTCTAGAGGGAAAACCATTTAGTATTTCTCAAAATGCTTTAACCTGATGCTTTAATATTAGAAATACAAACTAAAACAAGGATTTTATTGTCTGTGAATAGGGGTGTGAAGAGATTTTGGGATTTCAGTGAAATGCAGGTTTTGATGATTCTGAATACACATCTTCTTCCACTATGTGAAAAGTACTTAAATAGAGCCAAACACAAAGGGGTGGGGAAAATACCTTATTAAAATCAGATGCATGCTAGTCTTATGTAAGGGCTTTTCCTTTGTGAAGATATAAAATGTGTGAGAGACTTCATATGTTGTCTTACTGATTTGTTTTCTCTTCACTATCAGGTCTACATTAAAGGAGTAGAAATAAATGCAATGTGAAAATGTAATGTACAGTGATGGCCTTTAAGTATCTTTTTTTCTTTCCCTCGCTTCCTTTACTTTCTGTGCTCTCTGTAAAGTAAGTGGAGCTTATGAGTCATCATCTTGTAGAAACAGCAAGTGGTGAGTCATTTCTTAGGAGTTTTAGGGAGTTGTACATGGCATTTCAAGCACATCAAGTATTTAACCCGTAATTATCCCTTAGCTGTTAATAGTAACATATATGATGTTTTTTTATTTCCACAAATGCACTTAGCATTATTATTATATGTGTGCATGTGTGGGGGGAGAGTTTCTGACAGATTATTCACACACGGTTAGTGATTTTCTTTTCTTTTTATATTTTGGAGTTTTATTAGCCTTTACAGTTACAACTAGAATTTTGGAAAAAGTGTTTTTCTAATTTTTTTTTTCCTTAATACTTCCACAAGCACCCTTTTATTGTTGCTATAATAGGTTTGCCAGTGCATTACCAATTCAAATATATAAAGCAATTCCTCTGGGTTCATGCTACTGGTAACCACAAAAAACAAAACAAAATTATGTTTCTTACAGGTAGTCAAATTGTTTAAAAGGTACACGACGTTTTCCTTATTTCATAAGAGTGTTACTGTGTAGAAAGATTCCATTCCATTTCCATTACTCATGTTGCAAATACAAATAGAAAAAAAATTTTTGAATAATTATCTTTTCCCTTCTCAGCTGACAAAATAAACATGATCTTAGAAGGCTGGTCTACATGTCAAGATTGATTTGTAATTATATCAATCAATTCACTAGTTAGTAACTAATTAATTAGTTCAATACATACTTATGATAGGTTGATAGGTGCCCAAAATATAGATAGGAATTTTCTCAAATATTTAGATTAGGTAATCATCCTACTTCAAGATATGTTGATTTCATTGAAAACAGAATTGAGAATTTAGGAAGTGTTATAAAAAACTGACAATCTTGAAAAAGTATTTTCACTGACTTTTCTAAACCTAACATATAAGTAAGTACCTGAAATATCTATGAGGATAAGAGGAAAAAGAAGAAAACACTAAAATGTAGCCTGACTGAACCGGAATGCTGTGGGAGAGGTCATACCTGTGCACAGTTTGATGGAAACATCATACAATATTTTGTAAGATTTCACGAAGGATAAAAATGAATCACCAGTGATGTTACCAGAACTCATTTGCATCAGGTGAGAAATTTCTTATGGTACCTGTTCCGTCATAGTTACTAGTCCATTAATCCTTTTAATTTATAGTTCTGGTTTATTGTTCAAATACTCTAAATGTCAAGGATCTATTTGTATCAAAGTTTAGATAAAATTGTTCCTATATATATGAATTACTGTAAATAGGCCTTCCTGCAATGCCAATACTTATTTTGAATAAGTATCTCAATTTCTTTGTTTGAAATTATGGGTCATTCTAGAGCTCCATTTCTTTTATATTTCTTATTTGTATCAAGAAGCTATATCCAAGCACAAAAAGCCTTTTATTCTGAAGGCAGGAGAAATGCTGGTGAAGTATAAATAGAGAATTATTCAGCACTATATAACATTAGAATTTACAAATATGCATTAATTGTCACAAGAATTCCAATGGGTAGGCAGCCTAGATAGCATTACCTCCATTTTACAAAAGTGGAAATAGGTTCAGAAAAATTAAATATGTTACCAAGGTCACATAGTAATTGTGATGGAACTGAGATTCAAATGGAAAGTTATTTTTTAAAAAAATTTTGTCCTCTTTTGTTTTGAAATGTAAACATTTTTCAGAGTCCAGAGTGCTAACCATTACACCATGGAAGAAACATTTTTTATTTTAAACCTGTGTAAGGAAAAAAAAGGTGTCAATCCTTGGTATCAGGACTGGAGCAGAGAGTACTGCATATTTGAAAATCCATTGCATACTACTCCCTCTGGAAAAAAAACACACCAAAAACTGTGCAAACTAAAGAGAGAGAGAGAGAGAGAGAGAGAGAGAGAGAGAAAAAAATCTGTCCTCCCGTTCCTTTTCCTTTGGGTTGTCAGATATGAGTTGGCTTGGTGAGTAGTTTTGCAGGACTTGTTTCACTTTGTTTTGGGCAAGACTGAGCCATGTATTTCAAACAAAAGACAGCCAATTACTAACTTCTGGTTGCTGGGTGTGGTCTCCTTTCAAGTTCTATAAAATCAGGAGCCCAAGGCTTCAGTGCCAGTGTGAGACTTTCAGAGAAGAATCTCCCTTTAGTTCTTTGTAAGAAGGCAGAAAACAAAGGTAAGTCTTGGTTTTTCTTTTAGTTGGTTTTGGTTGTTTTGAAAACTTTTCCCATCATGATGTTACATATTACTGCTTCTATAAGATTTATGGCTAATTGTGTTTGGTATGTTTTGATAAATCTTTTCGTAAAATTACATGGGGTATTTGTATTTTGGGAATCACAAATGGTAGTGTTTTATTTTACTTAGTTAAATATAATGTTAAAATATTACTTTCCTAATATTGACTTGTTATACTGTTGGTGAGTTGCCATGGAAAAGAAGGAAAGAATGTGTTTCTTCCTACAAGTTGTGAGTTTCCAAGAGCGTTGTGTGCCCCACATGGAAATCATGATGTAGGTGGGGTGCCTGTGGGGAAGGAGTCAGGCCAGGGTGGGTTTCAGGGAACTGTTTCTAAATTGCATGGTTGACATCATTTATTTTCTTTTGTAAGGAAAACGTAATAGATTCCGGCCTCATAGTGGTATCATGCCCTTTGTAATTAACACTTTGAAATTAGTGTTAGTTTTACTCATGCCATGTAAATAAATAATAAAAGGATCTGCTTATTAATCAGGTCATTTAAGGAGGGTGTGGATGCCTTCTTATTCCTGTAGTGTCTGTGTCATAGGCAGGCTTTCAAGTGCTGATCAGGAAACCTTGGGGGAAGGAAGCAGTTTTTGAGGGTGTCAGATAGAGAAATCATCCGTTGGGAAAACCAGATGAGCCATCTAAAAGTTATTCTACTGAGCAGCATCTTGATTGTTGAATGAGCTAATGGCCATACCACTCCTTACAAAAGCACTGGTGTTGGATACATTTTCAAAAGGAATAGATTTTTAATCATAACCATATATCTGGCTATTGTTCATTACAAATGTTCCTTCAAGAATTTTTCTCTTAGCCCATTTTGAATGTTAAATTAAATGCCCCATATCTACTTTTTAATGCTAGCTCATTAAGAAAGGTGTTGTTGTTTTTTTTCTTGACTCGTTTATGTCTGAAATTATATATGGATTTTGAAAAAGTAAGACTTATATTCCCCTCTGCCTGCACGAATACATTTTTGGTGGCTGGAAGAGAAGGCCTATTGCTAAATGATTCACATGTGGTAAAATGCTAGTTTCATCATTCTGAAATGGCCTCTTCTCTAGAAGTTGGTCAACACCCTAGCCCCGGGTACTAACCACAGCTGGCAGCTCCCCGACATTTGACTGATGTTGTCAAAACAGTCAATCATAACATTATTAAGGAACCAGCTAGAGTCTCATGCTTATTAAATATGTTTTCACTCAAAAGATCTGCAAAGGTTGTAGATGACATAAACTTGCTGAGCTGATTGTTCTTAATCCTCTCTAGACCCATTAATTTATGACTTATTTTACAAATCAGCTAAAGCAATGGGCCTATTCTTTGCCAGTGATAAATCAAAAGCAGTTTTTGAAGTAAATGAGTTCATCTTTCTTTAAAATGGAATCATTTTTTTATCAGACAGGTCAGAACAGACAGAATTTATATAATATCTTCATTAAGCTAATTTTTTCCACTTCCATCCTTTTGGGGTAAAGTTTAAGTTTGGCACTTCAGTGCTATCATGCATTTTAGACACTATTTATTCCAACACTCCTATTTTTACAAATGAAGACACCTAGAGACCTTAAATGTTTTCTTGAAGTCCTATAATCAGCTAAAGAGAATCAAAATAGGGCTTAGAACTCCTCTATTCTCATTTTTATATTCTATAATTATGGGTAGAAACATTTGTTAAATTAGCATAGATAAGTTTCCCAAATAATTAACATTCATACACTGTTTATTCACTCAATAATGCTTATTAGCATATTAAATACCAGGCATTTTGGCCCAGATTGGAGGGACTGAATCAATAGTAGATTAGCATTGCCTTCATGTAATGCTGCTGTAAAAAGAAACATAAATAGAAAGTGATAATACAGAATGGTAGGGGCTCCCGTAGGGTAAAAGTAGGATGTTTGGGGAGAGCACAGGACTAATAAAGGCTTTCCGGAGGATGTAGTGGGGTCTATGGTGACTCCTGACTTAGAAGTTAGACAAAGGGCTGTGGGCGTGGAGGAGAAAACAGCATTCCAAGCAAAGGGAACACCCTACTCAAAGGCCTGGAAGCAAAACATTTGTGAGACTACTTTTCATAAAGTGGTTCTTCATAAGCCATGCTATTGTAAGGCCTAATTACCTTCTCCCACAGGGGTAGGTGTGAAAAGAATGTGAAATATAACCCAGCTGTTAATAGTTCACCACATTTGCTTTATCATTAATCCTTCCCCTTCCTCCTTCTACCCTCTTTAGATATTTTTTTCTGTAACATTTGAGAGAACATTGCAGATATGATGTCCCTATGCCTCCAAATACTTCTGCCTGGATGAATTAAAAAATAAAGATACAACCATAGTGCAATTTTTAAAAAATCAGGCAATTAACCTAATGCAACAAGCCTAGTGTTCTCAAATTGTCTAGTGGGTACAATTGCTAATGTACCATTTCTGGAATACCTTTTTCTTAATTTAGTAAGCATAGATCCCTCTAATACCTTGGGCATACTTTTTGTGCATACTTCCCTTCTTTAGTTCCTTGCTGAATGAGATGAAGAGAGCTCTCTTTGGACACAGGTATATACAAAAAACGCTAATCTCTAGAAAGCTACGCACATTTATGCACAGATAAATGAAATTGGTAGGTCAGTGTATGATCACTAACCAGATAAATTCTGGAATATTGTTAATTTCCATGTAGGTCAGCCTATGTATAAATGGCCAACTTCATCTTCAAATAAGATGAAGGTAAGGCCCGAACAGGCAGAATGGTCTGGCTGAAGATTTTGGCCAAAATGTTCTTGCTGTGGAATTTGTAAGGTGTGTTGCCATTGCTATGCATTTCTGTTTAAACATACAGTTGACTTCAGTAGTAGTACATGGCAATTCCTAAAATTCTTTCAGAGCAATTTCTGACGTCTTATCAAAATCCTTGTTTCTCTAAGCTTTGTTCAGAGCTAGTGGATCTCATTTAGCTCAGTTGAGATTCCATTCTCCTCCAATTGCTTTCATGAGATGGGTCCTCCTTAGGCTGTTTTTCTCTGGAAAGCCATCCAAATCATTTCACACTGCAGTCTAGGAACTCAGGATAGGTTATAAAGCTGTTTCCTCTGTGGACACTGTTATGTCAAATAAATCATGCAACCCCTTTTTTATTTTGTGTTATCTAATTAATAGAGCGATAACATTTTCTTATACTTTCAAGTTTATAGTTTAAGAAAGCGATGTGTTATGTAAGCATCATTTTAAAGTGACAAAAACGAGTGAAGTAGGGGAAAGTTCTCATAAAATTCATTTTCTAGTTGTGAGTCTCATTTTAAAAGTTATATATATGACACTAGCCTTCATTTTTACCTCTTCTGAAGTTTTTATTTTCTAGTTGAAAAGAGTAGAAATATTCAAACATGTGTTTCTATATATAGAAAAGTACTTTCTTTTGAAGGCTCATGGGTGATCACATCACACATTTTGAGGATTCTACTTTATGAAAGGCTTGGATGAGATGATAAAAATGGAAATTTCAAATACCTGAAACCTTGCCAGAAATTGCTAGATGTTTTTGATGTGCCAGTGAAAGGATAGGAAAAGGAAATTCTCTAAATGCCAATGGCAACAGCACCAGATTACGTCTGTAATAGGAATTAAACCCTGGTGCAAAATTGTACAACGTGACTTTACCTTAGGAAATAGCTCTAGATTTATCAATTGCTGGGTGGCGGAGTGGAGAGAGATGAAATAAGTGCACAATATATTGTTTCTTCTCCCAGACGGCAGAATAGTAATCTTAACAATCCCATAATAGTTAAGGGGAGATAGTTTCTGCTTTGGAGATCACTTCCCTCTTGCATTTAATCTCATTACCTGGAACTGCAGTTCTTTTCCAGCAGGTGTGGCTTGAAATACTGTCTGAACATGCTGTTAAGGAATCGGGTTACGGTTTCACTCCTCATGAGTCATTTCTCTTCACATGAAGAATTTACAGTGGCGTAGATTATCCTTCCAGTCTCCCTCACAAATATTCACGAGCGAGCGTAGTGTCCTGAGGGATCAACAAAAGGGCGTGGAGAGATATCAGCGTAGCCCTGGAGCACAGGCTCCTAAAAACAGATGCCCAGACAGAAAGCATCAGTAGGGGCATCTTTTGTGAGTAACACGGAAAATACATCAGTCGTTCACACACTTCAGGTTTCCAAAATATTCACGGTTGGTTACACAAAAACACTGCTGAAACATGATAGTAATTCCAGAAATTTCCTTTAAGATAGAGTTTACAGCCATGTTGCAATTTCACTCTGCTGGCAGTGGTTCTCAACCTTGGCTGCACATTAGAATCACCTGGGAATCTTTTTAAAATCCTGATTTCTGGGTCTCATCCTCTGGAAATTCTGTTTCTTTGTTACTAATGTTGTGGCCCCACCCCATAACAAAGAAACAGAATTTCTGGAGGATGAGGCCGAGAAATCAGGATTTTAAAAAGATTCCCAGGTGATTCTAATGTTCAGCCAAGGTTGAGAGCCACTGTGTTAGAGCAAAACACCAGGTATAAAACAATCCATTTCCCAGTTCTTTGTGTTGGGTGGAAAAACATGTAGGCCTAATATGTGAACAGCTCAAAAAGGAAAAAGAAAAAAAAAAAAGGAGCACTCCAAGTGCTGAAATAATTTTTTACCAAGGAATGGGAAAAAATACTGAATCATGCAGGGGAGAGAAATAGTACCTGAATATCCTTTTATGGATAGAGTTTTAAGTTTCAATCAACTCCTTCAGATTGTCACAGTTTTATTTACCTTGTAAATGTAAATATTATGCTCTTTTTGTTCAGGCTTTCTGGGATCCTACACAGATTCTCCAATCGCCTACTAAATGATCTCTAATCTTTCATCTTGCCCATCTCTTAGCCATTCTCTACTAGTATGATAGAGGATGAGTAATCTTTTCGACATATAACTAGAATCATATTGCTTTCTTTTAAAAAACCCATTAATTTCCCCCCCGAAGCTTTAGGGATGCATTTAAACTTCTTTGTTGGAGCTTCTGTCCACCTTTCTAGTTCCAGTGAACTTCTCTCAGCTCCCCAAATAGGAAAAGTGTCTCTCTGTTCTGTTCTCTTTCACTTTTCTGCCAGGTTGATCTCAGCTCATTTCGAGAGGCCCAGGCCAGCCAACACGTCTTCTAAAAAGTTTCCTTAGCTTTTGTGTTTTCCCACCGAGAGCAACAGGAACTTTAAGTTCATTGAGGCAAGCAATGATGTTTTGATGTTTTTTTGCACCCCCAGTGCTTGGCAAATAGTTATTGGTCTGTAAATGTAGAGCAATGAAGTGAATCACCAGCTCCTCTCTTCAGCCTATCTGTTGTTCGTAGTAGTCCTCTGATTCCTAAAAGGTAGGGACTGAATAAGCTAAGAAAGAACCAAATTTCTGAGTAGAGATGATGGGTGCCTATTCAAGGGTAAGATTCTCCTTTGAAAAACTTACACCTAGCATTTTAATTATGCTTCTAAGAGTAATGTCCTGTTAAGTCAAGTCAAGGTTACTCGAATATGTCTTGTGTATGTAAGGGAATGGAGTGATGTCTGTGTGTGGTGAATTTGTGGTTTGTAAAAACAACTATCTGTTTTCTTCCCAGAAACTTCTTTAAAAATGGCAATGGTGTCAGAATTCCTCAAGCAGGCCTGGTTCATTGACAATGAAGAGCAGGAATACACCGTAAGTCAAGTGACAATAAAATAATTTAGTTAAATATTAAAAGGGAAACTAATATGAGTGAACAGACATTAATTTTATCTCTCTCATCCACAGAAATCTATTCAAGGATCCAAAGGTGGTCCTGGGCCAGCAGTGTACCCCTTCCCCAGCTTCAATCCATCCTCAGATGTTTCGGCCTTGCATAACGCAATCATGGCTAAAGGTAACGAAGTCTTCTTCAACAGTCCCCTCTTGCACACTCAGAATGGCTAGTGAAAAGCAGACATATGCAGTGGAAAAAGTCTGTTTCATTTTGAAGATAAGACTTCTTTATCAAATGAAACTATATTTCCTCTCTTATCACTTAAAAAGAAAAAGGTTAAATCTGGAGAATCTCTGCTGCCATAACCGATATCCTTACCGGCCCATTTCTAGCATAAACTCAATCCTGAAACCAACACCGCTGCTCACAGTGAGGGTTTGAATTAAGATCAAACACTGTCACATGGAGGGTCAGGGCGAATGTCCTCTTCCTCTCTCATTCATATGAGAAAGCTTCCCTTTGCTCGAGAGTAGTTGCATCTACATAATCCATTTTCCTTAGTTTGTTAATAACTTCGTTTGGAGCACCTTGAGAATGAATCATTTAATGTCGGTTGTTAAAGAGGAACAAAACTGATTTTAAAAGGCAGGCCACCTTTTATTTCCAGGTGTGGATGAAGCAACCATCATTGACATTCTAACTAAGAGAACCAATGCACAGCGCCAACAGATCAAAGCAGCTTATCTCCAGGAAAAAGGAAAGGTGGGTTGGAGTGGTAAATTTGCATATTTAATTTCATTTGCATTTGTGTTAAACATGGGTTTTGAAACACGATTACCTAGTTCCTATTACAACTACTATGACTGGGATTGCGGTATTTATCCACTTGATTGTGATCAATTCCGGCAAATTTATTGATTTCATACTTTTGTCCTAGTGGTGTAGGTTCTTTGCAGATGTGTTCTATATTGGAGACAAGTCTTTAATTTCAACATAACAAACATCAAAATTATTATGGGCAATAAGGACTACATTCTGGTTGAAATGTGTCTTCTGCTAAAATTTAAACCGAGTTAATGCCTAAGTGTACGGTTGATACATATAATTCCACTGTTGATATAAGAAACATCTAAACATGTAGAGAATTTTTATGAGTTTATTTGAGCCAAACTAATGACAATTGCCAGGAAGTAAAATGTGACATTTTGCAGCTTATTTTATACATTAGAATCAAAGGAGGAGGCATAAGGAGGGATACATGGATTTCATTATTTTTAGATTAAGGGGGCAGGATAAAGCAAAAACAGGGAATTCTCTGGGATTGGGTGAAAAGTAAAATGGAGAGACACATACTTGTTTAAGGTGGGTACAGGACAGCTAATGAACAGTTACAGCACATAGCGAGGGCATGTGAGGAAGACGATAACAATGAGGGTTCTGTGATCTAGTGCTCTGGTGGTGGTGGTGGTGGTGGTGGTGGTGGTGGGTGTGCTCTGAGGGGTCTGGAAAAGGTAATTACTCTGACATTTTAGATGCAAAAAACCATTTTACTGGCTCATTTCAGGTCAAGATTGACCTTTGTCAAGGAAGCTGCGGGTCTAGTACCTGACTACCTGCCACAACCTGCTTTTAGTGAGCAAATCTATGTTCTGACTATCCTATGTGGTTCCTTTCTGTCTCTGAGTTTGCAAAGCTCTCCATTCAGGCCTCTCCTGAGCGTGTCAGGTTTAGTATGTGGCCCCTCTTTTGCCCACACTACTTTAAAAGTAAGCTTTGTATTTTTTATACCAAATAAGGGCAGTGTTTCTTAAGGAATGCACTTAGAAAACTATATGTCAGTGTCTGATTATAGTGCTTCTTTGAGCAGTGCAAACCTCAAAAGTTTGGAAAAATTGATAATATGTTACATATTTTTTAAGAATTCTTACTACAGTTCCTGTTAATATACAACCCTATGTTTTGAGCTTTATAGTTTCTTCCCTGTATAAAAGATTGAGAACCCCGTTCTATAGGGAGGATAAATTGTAATGGAAGGAAACTTGATTGGGGTGGTGAACATACCACATTACAATAGACAGATGATATATTATAGAATTGTACACCAGAAACCTGTGTAATTTTATTAACTAGTATCACCCCAATAAATTCAATAAAAAAATAACTTCACAGCTAAATAGTAAATAAATGAAAAATTAAAAAAAATAAGCTATCAACAAATTTAGTAAAATTTCATTCTAATCACTCTAAAAGATTAAGAAAGCATTCTGAGAATCTGGTACCTTATGCAAAGGGAGGAGCTCTAAATATGGTTGAGTTTAGGAGTCAGCAATAAAATTACCTAAAGGTCAGGTAACCCTACATTGCTGTGTAACCTAGTGCGTCGCTTATTGTAAGCCCTCTTTCTTCTAGCCCTTGGATGAAGTTCTGAGGAAAGCCCTCACAGGTCATCTTGAGGAAGTCGCTTTGGCTCTATTAAAAACTCCAGCCCAGTTTGATGCGGATGAACTTCGTGCTGCCATGAAGGTAAATGCCTGATTTAGGAAAAACTTCTTTCCTGCAAAGAATGTGTAGGTCAAATCCACGTAGGCCTCTTATTGTACCTTCAGCATCTAGTATAGGGCCTATCAATTAAGGGAATAGAATGCATGTATTGATTAATTAATTAAAATTGGCATTAATCGCTGTGTTATTCCCATGCTCAACATGTCACTATATCAACCATATATCTCACCTTTTATATCTTTGTCCAAAATATTGGTTTAAAAGCCATTTTGTTTCTAGAGCAATATACCAGATGGGACTAATTATAATTACTAAATATTGTGGGAAATGTACTAAATGCCAGATTCAAACAAAGTTCAGGACACAAAAACTAGTTGATGCTCTCAAGTGAAGATTTTCCTACATTTCCTCTTCTCTTTTAATTCAGGGTCTTGGAACTGATGAAGACACCCTGAATGAAATTTTGGCATCAAGAACTAACAGAGAAATCAGAGAAATTAACAGAGTCTATAGAGAAGGTAAGTTTTAATGTCCAACAGTCCAAGTGCCTTAGTTGGAAAAGGAAATGTGATATACTTTTCTTAAAATTGAGTGTGGGTGTTAATTAGGGGGACTTTGGAAACTCTACATACTAAAAAATTTTTATTGTTTTCACATGTCTACTGCAATCACACACTGTTACTGGATAGCATTCCATTTGTTGGGGTGCTGAAGTGAGACAGTGTTTGCACTTTTAATGGTTAATGTTTGCTTGTTAATCAAGTGTCCCTCTAAGACAAATGGCCGCATGGTATTGTAATGGAAGTCAATTCAAAGCATTAAATTCAAAGAATTTTCTAAAAACGTTTTCTGTTATCCTGAAATTTATTTTATTAAAATATACTGTTGTCTTTTATTTTGGAAAGGATGACAAAAATAAAAATAAAATCTCCCCCCAAAAATATATTGTCCATTTGTCCTTGGAAAGGTAAAGAGCTAGGTACTTAACAATCCTGTGATGGAAACTCTTACCATTATGAACTTTAGCATTATGCACATAAATGATTTGCTTATTTTTTATGTCTAGTTGCATCCATTGGGATGAAAGACCAAGCCATTCCTCATTTTATTCTATTCGGTGAAAAATCTCATTTAAATGATATGCTCAACGTTGTAAAGAGGGTAGCTGAGCAATGCTGGGTCCTTCCTATTTTCCTTTTCCAGTTTCCCAAACTAATATGCAGCACCTGGAATTTTCACCCCAGGCACAGAGAATACAATGGCCCTTGCATATTGTTTTGGAGCAATTTAATAAAAGGATCAGGATAAGGAAGATTTCAACCTCATTTTCAGCATTTATCTCATTATCAATATTTATCTTAGATCCATTTATAAGTGATAATAATCAAGAGGGGCATTATTTTTAGGTTTTTTTTGTTCAATAAAACATAGTTTACAAAGGGAAATAGCCATATTTTCCCATTATACCCAAGATATAGTCCAGTGATAGCTTATTAAATTGCCCCATCTTCTGGTTAATTATAAACTCAGTTAATTTTCTCCTAATACAGCATTATTTTGCATAGTTAAGCAAGGGTGTTTACACAAATAAAAATTTTAAGTCTATCTATATACATACATAACTAAACTATTATATATACTTATAATTAAAATAAATGAATAATCTATGTTCAAGCAAGTACCTCTGGTTTATTCTTTTAAATAACTGTTCTATTCACATTGCTTGAATTCTGGAATGTTTATTTCAGAAATAATTATTTAATACCCATGCAATTCATATTAGCAAAAGCTCTGTGACTGTAGGTTTTCATTCACAGTATTATCTAAATTGCTTTCATTGCCTTAGGGGATATAAATTTGATGATCCAAAGTTTTACTTGACCTAATATCTCTATTTTTATTTTTAAAAATTATATTTTGAATGCATTCCATAAGCCATTAAACACTAGGAATTGAAATTTTTAAGCTAATATAAAGATGTCTTGTATTATAAACATTGCCATTATTTATCATTAATTTACTGCAAAACATACTTCTCTTATTTTTCAGAACTGAAGAGAGACCTGGCTAAAGACATCACTACAGACACCTCTGGAGATTATCGGACGGCTTTGCTCTCTCTGGCTAAGGTATACTTCAAGTGGTTCAGGAAAGGCCTCTTCTTTAATGAAGAGTAAAATTTTAGATTTCATCTCACTCTAGAAATGAGCAATTGACTCTGTCTTTTCTCAAATAACATTATTTATCTGATTTTTAAGGGAATTAAATGAATCATGTGATTCCATGCTAGTAAACAACTTACCAAGAGAATGGGATTTTTTTTTTTCAGGGTGACCGAGCTGAGGACTTTTCCTCAAATGAGGACATGGCTGATTCGGATGCCAGGGTAAGCAATTCTTCCTACCTCAAATGGTTCCTGCCTCAAGTGAGGTTACACCGGATGACCTCCACATGGAAGCAAGCCTCAGATACTTCAAGAGGCCACAGGCATCTAATGTTCATTCCCTGAATGATGGTCACTGTTCTGTCCTTGAGCATCCAAGAAAAAGAAATGCAGTCTTAATGTTTTCAATAGATCTCATTATTTAGAAAGTCGGAAAGGGTTGAAAGGGAACAATGAGAATTGGATTGGTTGTCCCAAAGAATTGTTATATTAAGAAAACTCTGATTTTTATTTTATCAGGCATAATTTTTTATTAAGTGAAGTGGAAAGAGTAAGCACATCTAACATTCTTTTAACAATGAACTTGGAATGGCTTGTAGATATAAGCTTATATTGTAAAAATGTTATAGTAATGATATTATAATTATAAAACAATTACAATAACATATTTATATACTTTCAAGTATATTGTTATATATCATTTCAGTGAGATTGCTGGTTATTAATATGCCAGTCCATTGGCAGCATTAGAAAATGGTACCATTTTAGGGCCTGGAATTTCTGTTAAAAAAAATAAAAACTATTATTTGCATATGCCTTCCTCTTGGGATAGCATTGTCTCTATAAATTCATCACAGTGAGACAGTAAGAATAGAAGGATATTTCTCTACTCCCACTCCCTTCACAGTAACAGTACATTATCTTGCACATAATAGGCATTCAGTAACTTTTTGCAGAATAAGTGCATACTTATCAGATCAGTTTGCCTGAAAAGTCCAAAATAACTTCTTATGTCCATTGGAAGTTTGACCATTTTAATAGAAATTGAGTAAGCAAACCAAAGAACTGAAGTTAGTACTTGAATAATTATCCATACTAAAAAGAATTCTTATTTGCTTGTGACATTTTTAAATTTACTTTCCATTTTAAGACTATCAGAGCTCTAAGATGTATATTTATGGCAGCTACTTGGATTAGTGTGTTCCAAGAGAATGATGGCAATTAAGATTTTAAAGTTAACAGAACAATATGTGATAATAAGGGGGATTATCTTTTTCATTTATAAAAGAGGAAAATCTATACTTTAATAAGGCTAAATTATTTACCTAAGAATACAGAGTTATTAAGTTGCAGAGTCAAAATTTGAATCTAGAAATTCTAACGTCAAAATTCAAGACCGAGGCTATTTATGGTTGAATTGTTGATTTATTAGTACCATTTGCTGATAATTACTTTGAACAATTAAAAGTAAATAAAAATTAGAGAGGTCTTTGGAGTTGTCTTAATATAGAATGTAATCTTAAAGCAATTTATCAAACGTTTCTTCTTCAAACATATATTCAGTCTTTAATGTTTGCAAGGCACCTTGAGAGATAATGTGGAAGATACTCTCAATCTTAGCATCGTTTTCTGATCCTTTGGATACAAGGCAGATGCCTAGAAAATCTTAACATTCTTGTGCAGATATTAAGTCAGCAGGTGGTCAAGCGTCTATTTTTGTGTTTCTTGACAGGCATTATATGAAGCAGGAGAAAAGAGAAAAGGGACAGATGTGAAAGTGTTCACTACCATTCTTACCAGCAGAAGCTATTCCCACCTTCGCAGAGGTAAGAAGGAAAAAAAGGGTTCCCAAAACCTATTTATAGAAGATGCAGTTTTTTTGAGGGCAAATATGAGAACGGAAAGCAAAAAGTCTTAATCAGCAGCATCACTCATACACCCAATGAATATTGTATAGAGCTTCTGACCCCTTATTGATCTTTGTACATTCAACGTCTTGTAGGAATCCTTTTATAGTATTTGAAGCACCTTTTGTGACTTTGGCATTAGAGCATTATTTCTTTTTTTTTTTTTTAAATATATTTTATTGATTTTTTACAGAGAGGAAGGGAGAGAGATAGAGAGTTAGAAACATCGATGAGAGAGAAACATCGACCAGCTGCCTCCTGCACATCTCCTACTGGGGATGTGCCCGCAACCTAGGTACATGCCCTTGACCGGAATCGAACCTGGGACCTTTCAGTCCGCAGGCTGACGCTCCATCCACTGAGCCAAACCGGTTTCGGCAGAGCATTATTTCTTTATTTTCACTATTTCTATTCCCCCAAAATATTTGGAGCAGATGTGACAAAGTATATACATACAACAGAACACATGAAATGACAATAAAGAAAAACAAAAATCTCAGGACTAAGTAAAAAATAAGTGTATATAGATGCTCCAGAACAAAAACCAAAAGGAGTTTTTCCCTTTGAGCACAGATGTTGCTGAGCCTACTGGAAGCCACGGCAAATAGAAAGTCATAATAATTACCCAAAATTCTAATAATAGCACACTGATTTCTAATGCCAAAATTAAGTGAAACTTACTAAACAGATTTTTATATAAGCGAAGATCCATTTGCTATGGCACTTAGCTTTGATGTAGCAAGTGTTATGATTGTCAATCACATGCCATTTCAAATAAATGTCAACACTTGCAAAATTTTCCCCCAAATATGCAAGAACACCAAAATAGCCATGTGACTTACATTCCTAGGGAAAGATGAAGTATCCAAACTATACTCAGTTCAGTAATTAGCTTTAAAATATGTTGTGAGGGGCAGTCATCCCAAGTAGTGCTTTGAGTCAGTTGCCCTGATTTTGCTAAAGTTTGCTGAAGAATGGGATGCTTTCTACATTCAGTGTTTAAATGTTTAAATGTCACATTCAGTGTTTCAGAAGTACGCCAAGTACAGTCAGCATGACATGGCCAAAGTGCTGGACCTGGAGATGAAAGGTGACATCGAGAAATGCTTCACAACTATCGGTACGTAGTCCTGGAAGGAGAAGAATTTTCTAAGTGAAAATTGCATCATCATTGCTGTCCCATAATTAATAAAACAAAATAGAGCAAAAGCAAAATAACTCAGATATAGTTCATCTAAACTTCAGAGAGAGGCAACATGTGAGATAATGGCAATGCATAGTTAGTTAAATGTATACAATGGCCTTCTTAATAATAACAGATATCATTCCCTTTAGAAAAATAGATATGCAGGTGGAAAATATGTACTGAGACCCCACTTATGCCACAAGATGCACCAGGCTGGACATAGCACAGAGGAAAGTCAGAATGGTCATTAAGATGGAATTTGGAATTAGATAACAGATTCAAATCCTCATCTGTCACTTGCCAATTGAATAATCCTAGGCAAGCCCAGAGGTTTTGATTCAGTAGTTCTCTGGTAGCTTCTGACAAGGTCTTTAAAAGAAAAAGACATTAAAGTTCTCTCATGTTATTCAGCTGACCAGGTAGGACTGAGAACCTGTGTTCTAAAGCAGCTTCTTAAGCATTAATGTGCACAGGAATCCCCTGGAGATTTTGTCAAAACACAGATTCCCATCTTACTAGGTCTGGCGTGGGGCCTGGGATTCTGCATTTCTAACAAACTCCCAGGTGATACCAATTCTTTTGGTCCAAGGATAACATTTTGAGTAGCAAACTAGATCATCTTACTAATTGACACATCTGTTAGCGTTTTATTTGGCAGCTGCCTCTTACAGCCTGTCCTTTCCCACTTTTTTCTTGTTATGACATGAAAAAAGTATGTATTATATGCCAATATGGCTTCTGACACCAACTGGTTTCCACATTTCTAAGAAGAGTATGCTCAGAATAGCATGAAGCTGCTATTGTTTGTCTTTAAGATAATAGGAGAGAGGTGATGGTGTTATGAGGAAAGAATATTAAAAACCAACATCTAGAGAATAGCTTCTCATAAACCAAGTATCCATATTGAGAAGGGAGGTGGGAAACAGGGGTGAATAGAATCTTGCTTGTTGCAAAAGCCTGTATCTACTATTTCTTTCATATGCATCTTTCTACTTTTGGGCCATATCAATATGTCAACTAAAATGTGCCTCTCTTGCAGTGAAGTGTGCCACAAACAAACCAATGTTCTTTGCTGAGAAGCTTCATCAGGCCATGAAGGTAAGATTCTACTTATATGATTTGCTTAGGGTGAAAATTATTGTTAGTGGAGAGAATACAACACCCCAGATTGTTTGAAAACTACACATTTTTATAAATATATTTTCATTGGTTTCAGAGAGGAAGGGAGAGGGGAGAGAGAGATAAAAACATCAATGATGAAAGAGAATCATTGATTGGCTGCCTCCTGCATGCCCCCCTCCCCACTGGGGATTGAACCTGAAACCTGGGCATATGCCCTTGACTGGAGTCAAACCCAGAACCTTCGTTCTGCAGGCCGGTACACTAGGGCATGAAAACCACACATATTTTAATATTTTCCCATTAAAAAGAATCATGGTTCCATCCAATGCAAGAGGTAAAACACTTCCTTATTAGAATAAAATGGTTAGATTTGTTGTATTTTTTATAGGTAAGATGGTAAGGCAAGCTTGTAGGTAATTTGTGAGTTACTCATGCTTTGCATAAAAGCAGAGTCAGCATAGGAAGGGTGATATAATTTCACTTTTAATGTGTGATTTTAGTAACTTACGTCTGCTAAGGTTGTGAGTTTTATAATCTCTTCTTTTCTAAGTTTAATTTGTTTTTTATTAGTCTGTCTTCCATGCCATCGGTTAATATGTCATTCTAAGCTTTTAAAATGTTGTGCTAAGATTACTGAAGTAGAAGGTGTTATTAAGATGTATTGAGATACACTTCAACCACTTTAACTCTATTCTCCTGCTTGCATCATATTATATAGGATGCCATCTGTGTACTTGTACTGTGAAAAGTTATAAAGTTGTCTTTTTTTCCCTTTAGCAACTCCAAAAGAAGGAAGTCTTGAGATAGAGAAAGATCTAACCATTCAATTAATAGGAAAGAGTCCTTATGAAATGATAGGCATTGTGCCATTATGTACTGGGCAGTACAGTCCCTGAGCACACGTCCACTCTATTTAGTGTGCTAATCCGATGGGTAATGATGAGCACCTAGTATTGTAGAAGAAGAGAAGAGTGTCCTCTACCCCTAGACTTTGGATGTCAATTGTAGCCTTGTTCTCAGCTAAACTAAGACCTGACAGTGAAGAGGAATTAGCCAGATGTAAACAGGGTTGGAAGAGAAGGAGAGATACAGTAAGGTTGGCCCAAGAGGAGGAGGCAGTATTACCCTTTCAAGATAGTAAGTACAGTTAGAGTGATGCTGCATGGTAGAAAAGATTGTAGAATTTGGCAGGGCATTGCAAGCCCAGATAAAATGCTTGGTTTTTATCCTATGAGAAAAAGACCATTGAAGGATTTCAAGTAGGTGAATTAGATGATCAGATTTGCAATTTAGATAGTTCATTGTATTTGTGATTATTGAATAGTTTAGAGAAAGGAAAGACTGGATGGTGGAAGGCCAGTTAGGAGGTTGTAAAAGCTCTTAACATACTGCTGATGCAACAGTTGGGTTCGTCATTTTATTACCACTTGTGTAAAGTGTGTGTGTGTGTGTGTACTTTAATGTAGAGATAGTTTCTCTATAGAACTATATGAGTTAACAAAAGAGCTTTACATTCAAACCCATATCCTGCTTTATTATGAGTATGCTCTGAATATGAGACCCTTAACCCTCACTTGTTTTGGACAGGGTGCTGGAACACGTCATAAGATATTGACCAGGATTATGGTTTCCCGTTCTGAAATCGACATGAATGACATCAAAGCATGCTATCAGAAGTTGTATGGTATCTCTCTCTGCCAAGCCATCCTGGTATGTTGTGATTTTCATAATGCTACTCCCACAAATAATATTCTTTTTGAAAGAGAAAGGCTGACTTATTGTATCTATAAATTTTATATGTAAGCTTAACTCATTATATTAGGATACATAATTTATAAGTAAATTTAACATTCACTGGTAAAATATACTAGTAAGTTCTATACTGAAAAAATACTCAAAATTTTCAGCATTTATAGAAAATTTAGTTTCTCATACATAAATTTAGCAACCAAAATATTTTTAGCAGGGAGATATAATGATTTGTTTTGCAATGAATATTGATCAGAGGGTTAGAGACTTATTATTCTAAGTTTTTTTTTTAATTTTTGTCATATGTAATATGTATAAAATACATGTTCATGTGATCTCATTATAATGCTAAGAAATAAAATATAATGCTATAAAATAAAGGCAAGTCCAGGGTTTTGAAGTTATTGAAAGATGGGTGACTATTTAAATTTAATTTGTTATATATAATGAATAACTGTAATCTACTGAGAAAATCACAAGCTTATAACTTTCTCTGGTGAATGAGTCAAATATTCCTTAAGACGGTCTGAAATGATTGTTGTGTTATATTTACTCAATTCTGCATGACATCTTATTCTTGGAAAATAATAGCTCTAATACACAACATAATCACATAATCACTTCAGAGAAGTTCACAATCTGAATCTTGACAGGTATTGCTTTTACATAATAACCCACTAGCAAATATCAGTTATCTACTATATGAATTAAGTTATTTAATTAAATAAATAATATTCTTATTGAAGATCCCAGATAATTGATGTACTGTGATGTACGTTCTACTACTATTCAGTCTACTAAGATTATAATTACTCTGTTATTTAAAAATACTTTATATTGATTATGGTTTCAGGTAGCATTAAGTAATACTCTATTTTTAATCAACAGGATGAAACCAAAGGAGACTATGAAAAAATCCTGGTGGCTCTCTGTGGAGGACAATAAACATTCCTTTGATGATTTCAAGCTTTTTGATCAGAAGATTTTTAAATAATATCTTTTTATGCCATGTTATAAGATTTAAATAGGAAAGTTTCTTCAGCAGGATTAGTCTAGCTAACTGCTTTCTGAAAACTGTAGCCTATAAATCATTTTTATATCACAACTCTGTATAATAGAGATAAGTTTTTAAAAAATATATTTGTCCCAAACTGTAAAACCCCATAACAGGTTGGTCTGTTAACATTACCTGAGAAAGATGTTTATGTAACAGAAAATAAAATGATTTTACAGGACAATTAGTGTGTTACTGGTTCTTCTGTTCCGATTTTCTTCTGTGTGTAATGTAGTGGTTTAATTTAATATCAGGGGATATGGAGCCTGCATACTAAATTATAATCATTTAATGACATAGATATTACATATTCAATTAAAGAAAATACAGAGTTAGAAAATAGACTCCTTACATTTTATCATCTTGGTACAGATTATTGCGAGTGTGTCTTTCTAATAATGGATTTATTGCATCAGTGATTTTAATAATTGGACATTCTGCTATATTTTGTGAATCAGTGTAAAGAAAAAATGGCAACAGCAATAAAAATTTCTCAGTTAAAAAAATAAGATAGTTGCATGTTTAGTTTTCTAAGACAATGTCAAACTGTTTTCCAGAGTAGCTGAATCCTTTTACCTTTTCACAATAAGCATACAGGCGATCTAGTTTCTCCACAGCTTCACCAGCATTTGGCATTGTTGCTGTTTTGTATTTTGGCATTGTTGTCTTTTTATTGTTGAGTTTTGAGAATTCTTTATGTAGTCTAGATACCAGTGCTTTGTCAAATATGTGGTTTTCAAAACTTTTCTTTCAGTATACAGCTTGTCTTTTTATCTTCTTAATAGAGTCTTCCTCAGAGCCAGTATATTAAATTTTAATGAGGTCCAGTTTTTCAATTTTTTTATTTCATTGATTGTGTTTTGGGTGTCACATCTACAGACACTTTACCTAACCTTAAGTCCTGAAAATTTTCTTCTGTTTTTCCCCCCTAAAAATGTTATAGTTCCATTTTACAGTTGTTTGTAATCCATTTTGAACTATTTCCTCTCTCCCTTCTACTCCCTCTAAAAATCAATGGAAAAATATATCCTCCAATGAGGATTAACAAACAAACAAATAAAAAAGAGCAAAACATCTGAACAGGCACCTCACCAGAGATATTAAGGTGGTAAGTAAGCATGTGACAGGATACTCAACATCATATGTCATTAAGGAATTGTAAATTAAAACGAGATACTGCTACCCACCTGTTAGGATGGCTAAAATTCATCTCATGTAGGAGCAACAGGAACTCGCAATTATCACGCATAGGAATGTAAAATGTTACAGCCATTTGGAAAGACAGGCATCTCCTTACAAAGTTGAAGTGTCATTGTACAATTCAGTAATCACACTACTAGGTAGTTACCCAAACGAGCTGAAAAGTTATAGCCACACAAAACCTTGCACACAAATGATTATACCACTTCATTCATATCCAAACTTTGGAAGCAACCAGGATGCCCTTCAGTAGGTGAATAGATAAACAAACTGTGGTACAGACACACAATGGAATATGTATTATTCAGTGATAAAAAGAAATGATGTATCAAGACATGGAGGAACCTTAAGTGCATATTGCTGAACTAAAGGAGCTGATCCGAAAAGGCTACATACTGTATGATTCCAACTATATGACATTCTGAAATAGGCAAAACTCTGGAGACAGCAAAAAAGATGATCAGTTACCAGGGCTTGAGGGAAGGTGGAAGGGATGAGTAAGTGAAGCACTGGACATGTTTAGGGTGGTTACATAATTTTGTAAATATTGTGGTGGTGGATACAGGCATTATGCATCGGTCAAACCTACAGAACTCTACAAAGAGTGGCCCCTTATATAAATTATAAATTTTAGTTAATAATAATGTATCAATATTGGTTCATCATTACTTCTGCTACATTATTTTGGTAATAAGCAGGGCACAAGACTGCTCAGGTTTCAGAGGAGGGTAATTACATTTCACCTCTTACAGGAAAGTGGCATGGTCTTAGATGATTTCGGGAAGAATGGAGATATTGTGACCACCACTTTTGTAATAGCTAATATGCCATATGTAGGACGATAGCAGGCCTTTACATGCCATGTGACATCATTTGCGATATCTTACATGAACTGTCTATGCAAGTTCACACATTGCCATTGCCTTTAAAACAGAAAGTCATGGTTCTCCTAATTATTTTAATGCAAGAAATAGATAACTACCTTGGAACGTGTTTTTGTGGGGTGCCGAAAAGACATGTCCAATTTATTGGCATACCCACATCATAGCTCAATAGATCACACTCAGTAAGTGAGGGTTGAGACGTGTTTTTTTTTCTTTGTGGAAGTCGTGGAATATTGCTAGCAAAGAAGAGAAAGAAGAAAAGACATTTGTGAATAATTGCTAGAGGTTCATTATAATATGGGAGCAGAGAGGTACGGAGGGTTGTGACTTAGAGCCCGAGAGATCCAAGTTTTAATCAAGCCTCCACCGCTTACTAAGTGACCCTGACCATAATAATTACCTTTTCTAAGCTATAGTTTTTAATCAGTGTAATACTACTACTGTTACTACTGTTACTACTGTTACTACTACTACTACTATCACCACCACCTTCCTCACAGAGTTACTATAATACTAGAAATAATGGAGGTAAAGTAACTGACACTTACTAGGTACATAAGAAATTAAAGGGGAAGCTAAACATGAAATCACCTAAAAGAAAATGAAAAAAAAAATCATTGCTTCCAAATACTAAGATATTTGGTAATGATATGCCAATCAGCAATATAATTGAATGAATTTTTACTTTTTATCCATCTCTTTTGCTATGGATGACACAGACCTGGTGATGATAAAGCTTAGATTAAGCTAATTCTTAGCTCCAAACTGAAATGACTTTGAAAAAGGGAATGATATGAAAAAAATTATTTTTCTTGCACTGGGGTTTGTGCCACTACTTCAGCCGAGCCAGAAATGCAGGAAGAGAAAGGGCTCTCGCTGTCCTGAAACTCAAAACGCAGCCACGTGGAAACGGTCTTTTCCTTGGGATGTTGACTCAGAAGCCAAGGCGACCCACCTTCCAAATCCTCCCTGTGGCTGTGATGTGAAGTCATGCGAACCCAGTGCACCTCCGTGCCGCTCTTAACCGCTGTTGACTCCATGGCTTGGAAGAATGACTCAGAAAAGGTGAGCACCTTCTTCCCCTCATTCAGAGTGAGTCAGGCTGCCTGCCTCAAATCCCAGCCCCGCCGCTCTGACCACGGGCGCGGCCGGCTCACCTTCTCTTGCCTCCTCACTCTGCTCAGTGCAAAATGAAGATAGTGATGGCTGCGAGGGAAAGGAGAGTTTGCCATCGCAAAACATGTCTTTGGGGAATATTATGTTCAAGCTGGTTGTTTTTCAGAAAATAAAATAAAAGAGCCAGGAAGAACCTGTGACCTCCCCTCAGCCTGCCTACAAGAATTGAGCTAGAGGGCCCGCTCCAGGAAGGGAAATGCCATCACAGGGAACTGTGGTTTACTGTGAGCTGGCAGAGGCAGAACCTAGCGACTCCCACCTCCGCGCTGTGACCGTTGTTTCTGGGTGGCCCGGCAAGAATGTACTTACCAAATGTGTGCTCCTTCCCACCCACCTGTGAAGCTGACCTTCGCCTTGTCGTCTAGACCACCACTCTCCCCTCTCTCCTTAGCTGAACATGGCACAGAAGCCGCAGGTACCGGATTTGTCCTGGGGCCCCCTATTCTCACAGAACCCTCATTAAATTCGGTTATTTTGTCCCGCTAATCTGTCTCATGTCAATGTGATTATCAGATCAGCCAGAAGAACTAAAAGGAAAAGGGGGACGTTTTCCTCTCCCTCACAGTTGTGATGAAAACGAAATGAGTACTAAGCATCTAGCACAGCGGTTCTCAAACTGTGTGTCGCGACCCCTTTGGGGGTCGAACGACCCTTTCACAGGGGTTACCTAAGACCATCGGAAAGCACATATATAATTACATATTGTTTTTGTGATTAATCACTATGCTTTACTTATGTTCAATTTGTAACAATGAAATTGGGGGTCACCACAACGTGAGGAACTGTATTAAAGTGTCGCGGCAGTAGGAAGGTTGAGAACCACTGATCTAGCACATCTAAAAAAAACAACCCTCAATAAATATTAATTAATAGTAGCTGTTGCTACTCTGAGGAGCTTGCAATGCCTTTCTACCAAAGAAACCTTCCTTTGATATGATAATGCATTATGAAATGTCCCATTATATCAGAAATATCAGATCACTTCCAGCTATGGCAAAGGTAAATGGAATGAGATATCTTGCATGTCATAAATGGTTATAGGTTATGTTCTTTAGATTCTTGTCTCCCTGCAGATTATTAAATTCAATAGTGTCAGCCTTATGAGAGCTTATATATTGACTATTTTTTCCTACAAAGGGATAGGAAACTACAAAGGCATCCAATGTAAAGGTAGGGAAAGCACCTGTGAAAAGGAGCAAAAAATTAGATATGAGATAAAAGAAAGGAAAATGACTTGAATATAACTGTTCATTAAGGATTTCACTCTGTGTGTCTATGTGTGTGTTTATTGTATGTTGGTTAATCCTCACTCAAGGATATTTTCCCACTGATTTTCAGAGAGAGTGGGAGAGAGGGAGAGCGAGAAACATCCATGTGAGAGACACATCCATTGGTTGCACTCGCATGGGCTGGACCAGGGTGGGAAGGGGGTGGGACCAAGCCTGCAACCTAGGCACCTGCCCTTGACTGGAATCAAACCTGGGACCCTACAGTCCAAGGGCCAACACTATATCCACTGAGCCAAACCGGTTAGGACTGTGTGTGTTTATTTTAGGCATGTAAACAAAAGAAACTTTCATGGCAAGCTTTTCTATAACAAAGGGTTTGTTGAGACCTGGATGAAATCTAAACCACAGCAACCGGGCCAGGAGGAAAAGACAAACACGCCCACTGTCCTGGCATTGATGGCGCTTTTACACATTATGTTTTGGGGAAGAAAGATGTGAGTTGTTCTGAAAGAATTTACATGAGCTACAGATAAGTGGGGGCAGGGAAAGTGCATCTGGGGTAGTTCTATGATAGGTGCACAGTCTGTCAGTGAGAAATATTTACTACTTGTGAGTGGTTACAGGCAACAATACTGACAGTTCATCACGGGAGGGATGCCGTGGTGTCGGGTAGTCACCCCAGAAGGCGATGGAAAGCTCTCATATACATTCAGGAATAGGAGCAGTTTACCCTTCGTTGCCTCACAGCTCTTAATTGGTTAAAGACTCTAGTCTCTTCCTCTCACTCTCCTGCCCACTGTAAGTTAACTTAGGACAGACAGCTCAGAATTTTTCTCTTGTCAGGCCCTACCACAGGAGTGCATAGAAATTCAGGCGTAGTCCCAAGCTGAGTCATCTACCAACAACCCATGCGGAAAGAACACTGCTTTGTCTTGGCCAGTCTAATGGAAATAAATGTCTAGTTTCTTGCTTCTAACTGGAAACAATTATTGTCATTCTGTTTCCATGAAGATTGTGGCCGCTGGAATGTTTGTGTTGTCAGAATGCAAGCCAACAATTGATTTCAAATGCCTCGTCTTTTATACTTTAAATATTTTATCCTGATTGATCTAGTGTCTGTGTATTTTATTTTTAAATTTTCTATGTTCATATTTCTAGTTTAGTCTTACTAAATCTATTACCATGGGGGGGGGGTCAGAAAAATCACGCAGAACTTCTCTACATAATCATATAGCAAAAAACAACTTTTTCTGAAAAAAATATCTTATTGATTTTTTACAGAGAGGAAGGGAGAGGAATAGAGAGTTAGAAACATCTATCAGCTGCCTCCTGCACACCTACTACTGGGGATGTGCCCGCAACCAAGGTACATGCCCTTGACTGGAATTGAACCTGGGACCCTTCAGTCCGCAGGCCGACGCTCTATCCACTGAGCCAAACTGGTTAGGGCGCAAAAAACAACTTCTATGTTAATTTTCAAATGGAGAAGAAAGCAAAAAAGCAAAAAAACGTATTTGTTTGTCTCTAGTGGGATTAAGAAAATAAAGCCACGTGACAACTTGAAGATGCAGAGAACCTATAGCCAAGCCTGGCTGCATGGCAAAACCAAAATGTGGGCTCCTTGAATGAAAGCTGTTGAGAATTTCAAGACAGTGAGAGCAGACCATCTAACCCAGTGGTTCTCAACCTGTGGGTCGCGACCCCTTTGGCGGTCGAACGACCCTTTCACAGGGGTCGCCTAAGACCATCCTGCATATCAGATATTTATATTACGATTCATAACAGTAGCAACATTACAGTTATGAAGTAGCAACAAAAATAATTTTATGGTTGGGTCACAACATGAAGAACTGTATTTAAAGGGCCAGAAGGTTGAGAACCACTGAATTCTAACCGAACATGAGGCTTTTCTGAACGAGGGGCAATACTACACAGGTTGCATACCATGAAGGGGACCCTGAATGTAACTCCTTTAGGTGGTCTAAAAATAATCCATTCTTCTTCATAAGCCCTCATATTCAGTTTAAGGAGAGGAAAAATAAACTTCTAGTGCCATCTGGTGTGAATTTTAGTCTGATTTAAAAATCTACTTTTAGATACTCCTCTATACCATATGTCTAGGAACAAAAAGCTTAGTTTTATCAGTTTCTCTTCTACTTCCTTTTCTGGCCACAGTCTAAAAATTTTTGGAGTGTCACCTTAGCTGGTTTCACTCAGTGGATAGAGCGTTGGCCTGCGGACTGAAGGGTCCTGGGTTTGATTCCGGTCAAGGGCAGGTGCCTGGGTTGCGGGCTCAATCCCCAGTAGGGGGTGTGCAGGAGGCAGCCAATCAATGATTCTCTCTCTCATCACTGATGTTTCTCTCTCTTTCTCTCCCCGCTCCCTTCCTCTCTAAAATCAATGAAAATATTTTTATAACAATATGTGTGGTTTTCCGGCTCAGTATCCCCTGGCCCTGTTGGTTGCTGGTTAACGTCTCTCTTCTACCTGGGGGAACCTGACACTGGAGGTTAATGTGGGGTGTGAGAGTCTGGCTATTTAGTCTACAGAGGAACTGTCATTATTAGATTTTAAATGAGACAGCATTCAGAGTTAATTTTTCTGCCAGTGCTTGGGAACTTGGAAGAACGACTCTATTAACCAAAGGCAAAATGGGGCGGTTTAAATTTGCTCTAGATTTAAGCTAAGACTCATGTGAAATTTATGATCTAGTCATGTATGATAATTTTTCAAAGGTCGTTCCTTTAAATTACTTTAAATTAGTAAATATTGATTTATGTTTTGGGTAAATTTTATGTATTTTTCTAAAACAAAGATAATCTAACAAAAAACCTATTTATAAAAAGACAAATTTGATGTATTTAAAGGAACAGTGCAGAAAAATCATTTATTAAATAATGTATATTTTAAAAAGTGGATGCAGTTCTTTATTTCTCCTCATTTCTCAGAGTTAAGATGGATTCCATGAGAAGATATATAAATGCATCCAACTGTGAGGCATTTGTACCTCATGGGACTCATTATTGCTCATTTCTATTTTAAATATTTTCCTTTTCTAGTTCTTTCCTATCTTTATTTTGAAGACTCAAGAATTTTCCATCTTAAAGGATAAAACAAAATCAAAAGAGAACAAACAGAGTAAAATAAAAACCAAACCAAAAACCGGTTCATTATATACCCCTGGCATCGGGTACCATCACCCGCATAAACTACCAATTTCAATTAAGTAATGGGTGAAGCATCATAGGGGCTGTTCAGAGAAAAATGGCATTAATACAGAGCTGAGAGGAGGAACTCTGAACCACTGGGCTATTCACTACTTTTGGAATACTTTCTTGGCGGTGAATATATCCACATAGGGGTTACAGGCCTCCTTGATCCTTTGTTCATAGGGCACCAATAATGCTGCTTAGAGTGCAAAGGTTTCATAACAAAAATGTTTTATCATAAGTATTTACATTGTGCAAAGAATAAAATGATAAACATGCATAATTTAAGGACAGCAAAGAATATTATAACTTTCATAAAAGAAAATGATCACAAATAAAAGAAACTGTGAACTTATTTAAATATTTTTAAAATGCATAAATATAGTGAAAATTATTATTCAACATTCTAACATCCTATATAATAAAAGACTAATATGCAAATTGACCAAACAGCAGAACGACTGGTTGCTATGGCACGCACTCACCACCAGGGGTGCAGATGCTCAATGCAGGAACTGCCCCCAGCCTGCAGGCCTCAAGCCAGCCAAGGCAGGTGCCAGTGGGCCCCCTGATCACTCTGCCGGTCACCCCACAGATTGGCCCTCATCACCAGCCAGGCCTAGGGACCCTACCCAAGCACGAATTTTGTGAACTGGGCCTCTAGTTGCTACATATTTTGTATTTCCAGAGATGTGAAGAAAATGCTAGAATGAAAAATGCTGAAATATTACATGTAAAGAATTTCTCAACTTGCTGAGGAAGTATATATATATTTTCTTTGACAGAAGGCACAGAACTGAACTTTATGTTTTAGGCATGATAGTCATATTGTATAAAAGCTTGTAGGTTTCTCTCTAGGGAGTTGTGGAGGTCAGAGTTGTCATACAAGTGACATACATAGTTGTCATTACTCATTTGTGCTTTTTACCACCTTCCTTCAATATTTCCATTGTTTTCCTCCAAGAGAATCTGCTTTTTAAGTACAGTATGTCAGCATCTTTTTTCAAATATGTATTAGCCATAGTATTTTGCAGTATAACTTTTACATTGTTCCCAAATGTGCAAATTCATAATTTAGTTCAAAATTATTAATAGTGGAAGTTTTCTACCTTGGCCTCATTCAATTTTTTATCTTTACTGCCATCTAGTGATGAACTTTAAAATTTTCCTCCTAACTATGTACAAAGAAGTGTGTAAAAAAATATCAAGAACTAGAAAAATGTTGTATTTCTTCTTAGGGTTTATAGTGTAGCCCAGAAGACATAGCCTATATAGGAAAAGTATGAGAAAACATTTTTAAAAGAATATAAAAGAAAAACTATCAACAATGGGGAAAGCTATATGTCTACACTATTTGTGTAACAGTAATGCTTTCATATGTAATTTTATGTTTATTATTTTAATTTGAAGTCAGGCTTTAGAAAGCTAATTTTTACATTTTCCCTAATTTTTACATTTTTAGTTCCCTGAAAGAGCTCACCTCAGTTATTGGGTCTGTTTCTTCAGTCTTATTTATTCCTCACTACTCTGCTGAAATAACCCTGCCAATTAGCAGTGACTTCTCAATACATATAATAACCATTTTTAGTCATTCTTTTCCTGGGATCATTTACATCATGATTCTTTTTTTTTTTTTTTTTTTTTTTTTTTTAGTTAATCCTCACTTGAGGATATTTTACCCATTGATTTATAGAGAGTGGAAAGGTGGCAAAGAGGAGGAAAAAAGAAAGAAAGAGAAAAACATCGATGTGAGAGAGACACATTGATTGGTTGCCTACCACACATGCCCCCTGATTGGGGCCAGAGATTGAACCTGCAACCCAGGTATGTTCAATTGGGAATCGAACCCCTGTCGTTCTAACCACTGAGCAACACAGGCCCCGGTTGACATATTCTTTTATGTTTTCCCTCCGACCGTGACTACAGTCCTCTGGTTCTCCTGGTTCTCTCTCCATTTCTCCTTTCCCACAGCTTTCTCTTCCTTTGCTTCCTCTTTAAGTGCTATTGGCTGTCATAGTCCATTTGGGCTACTATAACAAAACACCATAGACCAGGAGGCTTATACACAATGGAAACTTATTTCTCACGGTTCTGGAGGCTGGAAAGTCTGGAGTGGTGTGTCTAGAGCGCTCTTCCTAGTTGGCAGACAGCTGACTTTTCACTGTAACCTCACATGCAGAAGGGGAAAGAGGTCTCTGTGGGGCCTCTTTTATAAGATCACTAAGTCCCACTCATGAGGCCCCGCCTCCTAATAACATCACTTTGGGTTTAGGTTTCCACATGGGAATTGTGGGAGAACACAAGCTCTCAGTCTATAGCATTGGTATCATCCAAGGTGGCATATGCCATCCTTGGCTCACGAATGGTCACATGTCAAGATGATTCACATGTATGTGTTTAACTTCCGTCCATATTCTGGTGACCTTCAAATCTAACTTGTACGTGTCGATTTCCCAGAGCCCTAGCCTGGCATCTAGTGACCTGTTGACCACTCGGATGTCCCCCGGGAAACTGAAGCTCACCACGTCTGCACTTGCCATCTGAAAGTGAAGATTTGTCCTGTCGAATAAATGAGTGGGTCAGTGAGAGATGGCCTAAGGGGTGGCCTCCTCTTACCAGAGGTTGCACTGGCAACAAATAGTAACATAGTGAGGGCACTGACTGCTTCCAGGGAAATCACTGGGGTGGGAAGCAAACAGGAATGTTACCTAACAGAAACACTCTGCTGGCGATGACCATTATCAACTATCACTGAGCATGAATAATCCTTTTAGAACTCAGTAACTGGGAAACAGAAGTCTGGCAGAAAAGCATCCTGTCCTTGGAGAAATGGTAGCTTTTAAATACTCTGCTTCCTGTGCTTGGTGCTGTGCCAGGGGACCCTTGAATTTTCTGCAGAGTGCCCAAAGCCCTGTCACAATGCAGAGGGAGATTTTTAAATGTTTGAGACCATCCATATCTGACCGAGAGTCTATACCTGACACAAAATGAGAAGATATGAAAAGAGAATATTGACAATAGAAATGTAAGGGAGGGAAAAAAACACCCACTAACAGCTTATGAAATCAGATATTATGAACTACTGCTTTCAAGGGCTCTTTAAAATCTATTCCCAAAGGTTAAGTAAATTATTTTCCTTACCCTAGAAACATTTTATTCTTCTCCAGCTGTGCAGAGGAAAAAGAAGAAAAATATTTGGATTTTTTGGTCAATTCCTGAGAAAAAAAATCCCCAAAATAGACTTAGAAAATACCTCATATCATGGTAAATACTTCTTTTTGTGTTTTTGTATTTGTACCAATAAGTATTAACATGTTATTAAAGTAAGAAAATGATATATATAACCTTATATATCTTCTTCCATCTCATATTCTCAACATATATCTTTGCCTTATTTTTATTTCAAATGGCGCAATTTTCCCTAATTCTTGTATTGTCTAAGAAAGCGCTACTCTCTATGGATAAACCATTTGAAATCTTATATTTTTACTTCTTGTGACGGCTTACCTCGATAATTCTTATTACAAACCTATATACTTGTTTCTTAATTTACTAACCTTAAAAATATCTATTAATATCTCTTCTCAGAAGATAAAGATAACCTTTTAATCAATCTCCACAGCCCCACATAATCCCACAATGTGTGTTAATTATATCATTTTGAGTTTTTCTAGTAACTGCATTTGTGCACTTAAATGTTAGATCATTTAAATGTTAGTTTTCTGGCTCCAGATAAAAGAAAACCTGGTGAATTCTGGCTTAAACAAGCAAGCATTTATTTCCTGCTCATAACAAGTCTAGAGGCGAATGGCTCTCGGCCTGGCCCAGGGTCCAATGGGCAGCAGCTCTGCAATCTCTTGGCCATCTCCTCTGTGGCTGACTCCTCACTCATCTGCGCCCTAATGAGCTGGAGAGGGTGTGTCCGCAAGATTACTTTCCTCTTTTGTGTCATTATTTGGAATCACTCATTTCTCCAAAGAGACCTGGTTCCTTTTATGGGAGACTGAATTTTAGGAACCAAGATCTAGTCGTATATGCTGAAGTGTGATTTCTTTTAAGATTGTTCAGCACACAGAGCTAGGAAACAAATGCGTGTGTATGCCCACATATCTGTATTTACTTCCATCCCCGTCTCTCTCTGTGAATTCTGATATTACAGCCCCAGGAAAGAAATATCCATAGTTTTGCATGAATCTATTTGCATTCTGACTTGAAAGATCTTACTCTTTGGCATTGGGTTACCGGACTCCATCCTGGAAAGACCAAGTTCCTGTGGCACACCAACAAAGTGGAGGTTTGGGTACTTCAGGTACAAGGCTCACGTGAGTGCTGCCACCTGGTGGGAGTCTGCTGCAAGCTCAGTGGCTGTCTTTGCCTGGGCCATCTAGACTCTGGTAACTCTGTGTTTATACTTAAGTAAATAATTTTTTTTTACTACAGTCTGTATAATTTGATATAATTTGATATAATTTGATATGAATTGGAAGATTAGTTACAAACAGTCCTAAGTTTCCATTAACAAATAACAATAACATAATTAAGTACATTTGTAAATGACAGCCTGAATTTATTGGCTTTATATTCCAAGAACTATTTGATTGAAGTTGCAGTAACTTAAGTGAAAGCAGAAAATTTTAACATTTTTCTTTGGCCTATATTCCTTCAAGTGAAAAATGTAATTTACTTGCTTATATGTGGATAATATATACTCGTTTACCGGGGAGTAATTGCCATGACATTGATAAAACATTGTTTATGGGAGATGAGAAATTTCTTGGGCAATTTGCTCTGCAGACCAAATACAAGAATCCATATGAAATTAATTCAACTTGTTATTTTATTACACTTTATAATGGTCTCCCTTCCAATGTCTTACAAAAATCATTAAAGAGATTATTGACAAACTCTGGACCTGGATACTGAGAAACAGTCATTTCTGGAGGCCAAACTGTCTCTGAGGTAAATGGAGTTATTTTTTTTTTTTAATGCAAAGACTGAAGAGAGGGCTCCAACTTGGCTTGGTAAACATTTATTATTCTTGGGGGGAAAAAAATCTTAATTTCTAAAGGTAAAATACAAATTACATTCTAACATAAATTTGTAAATGCCAAGGAATTAGAAGAGAATGTGACGACTGAGCCCATTTTCACCAATAGATGGAGATATTGTCATTTGTAGGAGAGAGTACTGTCTGGTTACATGTTTTTCTGCCCTCAGAATCAGAGAAATTATGTATGTCCCCTGTGACCCTCAGCATGCATTTTCCATCACCCACCCTTCCCCCAACACACACACATACACACGACAGTGAGCTCGTGCTGAAAGGCACAGAACAAAACTAAAGGACAACACACCATCGCATGAGTTAATAATAGATTGGCCACCATGGAGCGACAAAACAAATTCAGAGAGAAATGCCCAGTGATGAGTCTGACATTGTCATGATGGGAGTGGAGCGCAGGTTTCTCCTGAAGAATCAATGCATTTGACATGGGTAGGATATACTAGCTGTAACCCCATCCGCTGCAGTGGTCACAGTAACAGAAGGACCCTAAAATAGAACCCCCGTGGTAATCTGTCTGGATTACTAAATTCAGTGATGTCTCGGCAACAAATCAGAGAAATGTTTGAGGAAAGGGATTTAAATGCATCATGAAGTTTTTATCTCATTATGGAGAAATCCACAAGGCCCCAATTTGGAGCTACTGCTTCAGGGGCTGGCTTCCAAACAACCACGCTCATTTTGTCAAAATATCACCTTTCTGCCCTGCCTTTTGCGATTTAATGATGTTAAATCCATTCTCGGAGGCAACGAAAAGGAGCAGCTCTCAACAAGGGCCTGTCTACCCCATTCTCAGGTGTCTACATTTTACACGGCAAAGTCCTTATAGGTACAACTTTCTTTTCTTAATGGTGGTAGAGAAGTTAAGAGACCATGTGGATTGTCATGAAAACATCATTTGAAATAAAGGTAAGGTGGATTGTTGGTGTTCTTTTAAAGACACAAAGATGTGTGTAACAGTCACAGCTATCTAGACAGAAAGGAGTGAAATGTTTTAGATGTGTGCTCTCTGTGACTGATGGATGAGAGAGGTACTTTTGTGGGCCAGGAACTCAGATTCAGAATCTAGAATAAAACAAAGACAAGTCCTCCTGGCACACCTATTTGCAGCATTGAGGATTAATTACTTTGTGAGCACTCAGTGCAGATTTTCCCACATGTTAGGAAATCGCATCTAGGCCTTTTGGCTTGTCAGCCCCGCAGTCCCTTTTCAGGTCCAGAAAAGCTCTCCCAGGGTTTCTTTGCTCTGACCTCTGAGACACAGGAAGTTTTCATCTTCTTTGGCACTGTAATTGGTGGTAATCCCCCTTCCCATTTCCTCAGGAGCCTCTCCTCTCTCCACCATGCTGCATCTCCCTGACCCTCATCCAGGCAATCCTCTTGTCTTCTCATTCTTTCACTGATAAGCACTTAAAAGAATCAGGGAATGCCTAACCAGCAAATATAGTTTTGGTGGGGCTTGTTTTCAGCAAAAGCTAGTTATGGAAGGAGCAGGATATTTAGCCATTCCCACATACCAAAACAGGTAACCTTGGTATAACTGAGCAGAGACTCTGAGTCCCAGTATTTTCACAGAAAAGAAAAAACATACTGAAATACACAGTTTTTATCATGTCATTCCCTATCGAAAACCGACAGCAATTTACCTACTCTTCAGAGCTGTGCTGTTCAACACTGACATCACTAGCCTCGTGTGCCACTTAAATTTTAATTAATTAGAATAAAATAAAATTAAAATTGAGTTTCTAAGTTGCACGAGCCATATTTCAAGTGCTCTGTAGCCTAACGTGCCAACAATACGGGACAGCACAGATAAAGCACTGCCCTCATCACAGGAAGTTCTCTTGGCAGCACTGGTCTAGAATGTAACGTCAATTTCTGGGTGGCAACTGAGATTGCCACAATTGAAAACCCAATGCCGTAGTCCAATCTTTTTAGCCAAAATCCCTCTAAAAGAGTGTGATCATTCCCACCTATACTTACTTTTACCACAACTTGGATGCACTTCACTCCTTTTGCACTTTGAAATTCAACTGATTGAGCTCGTACTGTATTCTAACAGCCTTCTTGACCCTTTTATATTAAACTCTTTTTTTCTACATAATAATGATAATCACATTCAGTACTTTTTGGGGGGTAAGTATGTGTATGCTGCTATACATTATTTTTTAAAATATATATATATTTTTAATTGATTTCAGAGAAGAAGAGAGAGGGAGAGAGAGAGAAACATCAATGATAAAAGAGAATCACTGATCGGCTGCTGCCTCCTGCACACCCCACACCGGGGATGGAACCTACAACCCAGGCACATGCCACAGAGTGGAAGTGAACCCTGGACCCTTCAGTCCACAGGCTGATGCTCTATCCACTGAGCCAAACCAGCCAGGGCTATACATTCTTAAGGACACTTTTGTTTGTGTATATCTCAAGTCAAATATAAGTTTCTTGATAAAAGGACTGTAATTGTTACTTCTCTGCATTCTCTCTATGACAAGCATGTCAAACTTAAAGGCTAACACAGGCCAAATAAATGAGGCATGTGGCCTGTGGGCCGCGAGTTTGACATGCTTGCACTATATTGTTTTGTTTGTATTTTAAATGGTGTCATTCCTGAGCATGAAAGATACTCACGATGCTGTGTAAGCTTCATCCCCATTTAGTTGCAGGACGTCTCAGCACCCCAGAAGGAAACCCTGTACCAACAGTACTCAGTCCCTACTGCTCCTGCCCCTGGCGAGCCCTGGGAGTGACACACCCAGGTAGAAGGTACCATCCATCCTGCCTCTGCCCTCCCCTATGTCTCCCCCCTTACCTCCTCTCCATTATCCCCACACCAGCTGCACCTCGCTCCAAAACTCAACTGAGCTGAGCAGCCTGCCCTGCCATGGGGGCCACTGGCGGGCGGGGCCTGCACATTCGGACCTGCTCTTTCTCCCTGAAAGCACAGAGCCCCTTCCTCTCTGTCAGGAAAGAAGATCTAGGGAGGCTCAGCCAGGCCTAGGGACCACCGTGAACATGCTCTATCCAGGGGAAGTTCTCAGTTGCAACAGAAGGACCCACTTGAGCTTGTGTGAGCAGAAGGAACCTCACAAGGGGGTTCACAGAAGGTGCCAGGAGGCCAGAGCACCAGGTTTGAGGCTTCAGGGCAGGCCACAGCACCCAAACCACAGAGGTCCTCCAGCAGCGACCTCTGCTCCGTCCCTGTGCCAGCCCAGCCCACACACCCAGCACGTCCAGCTTCTGTGAGTGGGGCTCTGCTCAGTGGAGAGGAGGCAGAGAGCCGTCATCTCATTCAAATTCAGGTCAGGTGGCGTCCACTTGGTCTGTGGCTGCCAGATGAGGCCACCGTCAATGACATATCTCTTGTGTACTCAGAAAGCCCTCTTCCTCCCCAGCGGAGAACATGGGTCTCCAGGTGGGGTCCCATCAGGCTGTCCCCGGAGGAGTTTCCATGGGCATGCTAGCTGACTACAGAGGTGAGGGTTCTTCAGAAACCACTGACACACTGAAAGGAATTTTTTTTTTTTACTACAGAGAATAAATTTTTATAACCATTGACATGTATCACCCTTTGCATCTTCTGTCACTGAAAGTTAAAGTTGGAGCAAATCTAGGGGGTAGGGAAAGATGCTGTATCATGGGGGAATCCTTTACTCAGATTTCAATAAACGCATGCCTGGAACATGCGTTTTTTGGTTGTTTTTGGTTTTTTTGTTTGTTTGTTTTTTTAACTGGCTGGTGCATTTAATGATGTTTCCAGGGAGTCAGCATGGAGGCCCGGAGGACCAGGCACAGGTCCTAGGAGCGCAGACGCCCAGAGCCCCGAGCCCCACCAGAGCCGTCTCCCAAGGGAGGCCAGCAGGGGGCAGGGCGGGGGGCAGGGGCGGCCCCACCCAGGCAGCTGCCACGGGTCCAGACTGTCCACCTCCGCCGCCCAGAGGCCGAGGGCAGCCACGCTTTGTCGAGCTTGGCACACCATGGCCACGGGGCCCGAGGGCACTGCCACTCGCTGGCCATGCAGCCCGATGTTTGAACAATTGCTGCCGGTTAATCGTAATCGCATGACAAGAGAGACCATGCAGGGGTGGCTCTGGGCTCCGTGGTGTCGGCACCGCCTCAGTCCGGTTCCGCGCTGACCCGCGTCTCCTCCACACCCAGGCGGCAGCACCGGGCAGGCACCGGGCAGGCAGCTGCAGCAGAGGGAGGCCAGTCTGCAGGTGGCTCCTGGGACGGGCCCAGCCGAGGCCGCAGACTCTCGGGGGGAAATGCGTCAGGTCCTCCCCTGATGGATGAGACTGGACACCGCGCTGGCGGGGCAGGTGCGCTCTGTTTTCCGGGTCCTGGGAGGCCCCACGGGTCCCTCCGGAACTGTCTGGGGGTGGACAGTTGCAGTGGCGGTGGCGATGGAGGGTGGATAGGGACAGGTGTCGGCAGGAAGAGGCTCAGGAGCTCAGAGAAGGCCGCCGCCTCCCACCTGGGCTGCGGAAGCAAGCAGAGCAGAGCACTATCCGGAACATTCCCGGAGCTCCCTAATGGTAGGGAAAGCAGGAGAGTGTAGAGAGGAAGACAATTTTTGTGAATGTCAGTCTTCTAACAGATTTTAACGTAAGCCAAAGACTTGGAGAAATCGATTTCAAAACACAGATCTGATAAATAACTGATATATATCTTAATTCTCAACCACAAGAAAACAAACAACCCAATTAAAAATGGGCATAAATTCTGGACAGATACCTCATTACAGAAGATACACAGATGGGAGGCAGGGAGAGGGATGCAAGATGGTAGCAGAGTAAGTAGAAGGTACACTCACTTCCTCCCAGGACCGAATTTGAGTGACAAGGAAACGACAATCAACATGAGTAACCAAATGAAGACTAGCTGAACGGAAGTCTTATAACCAGGGATCACAGAAGAAGCCGCAGCTAGAGTGATAGGGAAAATGGAGACACAAAAAGTGCTGGCCCCACACCCACACATGGCGGTAGAGAATGTTCAAGGATCTCTCAGCTGCAAAGGTACCTCCTAGAAGCGAGGGGTCTCAACCCCATGCTGGGCTCCCAACCTGGGGCACTAGAGGTGCCCCACCTAATAGCTGGCTCTGAAAACCAATTGATTCCATCTGCCAGGGAGAGATGGGGGAGGGGGCAGAGGGGAGTCCGGTAGAAAACCAGGTGCTCTCTTAAAGAGCCAGCACACAAAGTCTCATTTGCAGGCACTCAGAGGAGAAGTGGGTCGGAGCAGACTGAAGTCATACAGGGAGAGGGTTTGGGGGACAGCTGCCAAGGTCTCAGTGCTGAGTCCATCTCCTGCTCCACCTGCAGACACCATCTTTTCCCTCCATAAGGTCCCAGCCATGCTCATGGCCTGTGTAGGACTCAGCTGGCTTTGGACAGCCTGGGCCTGTGGTGCAGACTTTCTTAGAAGGCTCTTAGGAGATCCAAGCAGACTCAGCAGTGGCAGAGACAGACAAGGAGCTCTGGGGTGAGGGCCATTGTTTTCTCCTAAGAAGAGAGGCCTCACTGGCATCACTGTTTCTGTGCAGAGCCCTCCCTCCGCATAGCCAAATCTTAATCTGTGTTTAGCCTGATGAACTCTGCTGGCCTCACCCTGAGGGCTCCCTGAGATCTTGCCCCACCAAAAAGGTCCGCAGGCCCCTGGCAGGTCACTGCTAGTTTTGGTGTCTGTCCCCTGAGACTTTTGCAGAGTGGCCTCAGGCCCAACACTGGCACCGAGTTTGAATCTATGAACCCCATTGGTGATTACCACTGGCCCTGGCTCGGGACTTACTGAGAACTTACTCACCCAACTTGCCTCCTGCCAGATGCACTTTCGGTGACTGAGCCTAGCAGGCAGAGGGCAGGTAGAGGCAGATCTGGGGTGCCTTGAGCCCTTTGCTGACCTGCCCCCAGGCTCAGTACTGGTGGAAACCAGCTTTGGTGTGCACATTGGCCCCTACCACACACACCAAGGCCCAGCAGAGGCAGCTCTGAACTGTGGGTCATTTTTGTAGCTCCAAACTGACGGCCAAGGGTTGGTCACAGGCAGCTTCAGACATTGACCTGCACCTGAGTGCCTCCCCAAAGGCCCCAGAACAAACACAGCCAGGAGCAGGCTTTAGAAGAAGATTAGAGCACAATTCCATTAGCTCCGCGGGCAGCACACCCAAGGAAACATCCTGGCAGTCACCAGCGCCTGCTGGGATGAATTCCGCTTTGGGAGGTCAATCCCCACAGCAGCTCATACTGGTCAGGGTCGATCCTCATTGTCAGCCAGACTGAGGGTCAGTCCCACCCATTGGTGGGTCAGCAGCAGTCTGGTCTCAACTACAACAGCAGGGTTCACAGGACCCACACGGGGGATCTTCCTGGAGCACCTGGCTCAGGCAATCAGGGAGACTGCACCATTGAGCCCCACAGACACCTGTACAAAAGGCCGTCATACCAAGGTTGGGAGGCATAGCAGATCTACTAGTACTTAAAACACAGAAACAAATACAGAGAGGCAACATGAAAAGGCAAAAGCATGCCCCAAATGAAATAGCAGGAGAAAACCTCAGGACAAGAAGTGAATAAAGTGGAGGCAAGCAATCTACCTGATACAGAGCTCAAAACTTAGGGGAAGAACTCAGTGAGAACTTAAACAGAGGTAGTAAGCATAAAAAAGGACATATAAACCATCAAAAAGAACCAGTCAGAAAGGAAAAATACAAAAGCTGAAATAAAAAATTCACTAGAAGGAATAAACAGTTGGTTAGATGAGGCAGAGGATGAAACCAGTGATTTGGAAGATAGCAGAAAACACCCAACCGCAGAAGGAAAAAGAATTGATAAAGTTGAGTCTCGTTGAAGGGACTTCTGGGACAACATCAAGCATAACAACAATGCTCCCCAGATAAGGAAAAGCTAAAGGAGACTATGAACTTGAAACGCAGGAACTGTATGTCCTATTTATATTTACTTATGTTGGTATTTTCCAGTGGGCACAGTGTAAAAGCCATGGGGGACCGATGCATTTCAGCTGAGTGAATAGGAGTGCGGTTAAGTACTGTGTGAACATAATGATCAGCTCAGTGCCTGTCATATAAATAAAGCTTCAGATTGGCTTCTGTGATAGAAAGCAAGGAAACAACTGAAAAATGATAGGAAAAACATTGCTAGCACATGGTGTAAAGCTAACGAATCATTAATTCATTTGCCTTGGTTTGATTTCCTCCAGGAGAAGATTCTGAGACAAGGGTTCCAGTAAATAGTATGTTGGTTAGGAGGCGATTCCAGGAAGCACGAGAAGGGGAGTAGGAACGTTAGACAGAAAGGGAAGAAGGCAGGCGATAAAAACAAACTCCCACTGTGGATACTAGAGCTTAATCCTAATAGGAAACTCTGGGAAACAGACTAGAACAAACACCTCCGAGTTATGCTCCCTAATGGGTAGAGGTGCTGGAGTGTTTATACAGTTACTCTTACTGCTGGTTGGCTGGGGGTGCGCCTGGGGGATGTTAATTCCTCGGCATTTCTCACCTGCCACTGCCGAGTAGAAACATGGGCTGCAAGGCCAGAGATTATTCTCAATTGAAGAACTGCAAATGTTGGAATTTGGAAGTAGGGTTACTATGCAAAGTCCAAGTTGGAAGTAGGGTTAGTATGAAAAGTGCTGACATTTCATTGTATGCATTATTTAAGAAAGAAAGAAATATTTTTCTTTAAATTTCATGCATTATTTTTTCTACATTTACTATGTTTTTAGAAAATAAATACTTTAAAATATCTTGGATTTAACTACTTAATAAATGGAACAGCGAGGTGTTCATTTTGGTCTACCAAAGAAGTATTATTAAACCTTAAGGGTGTCATGAATCAAGAAACTTTGCAAACCATTAACCTACCTCTTCTTTATGAAAATTTGTGTTTGGACTTTTGAGAGAAAACTTCCCCTGGGTACTATCTATGGATTGTATGAGTCTATAAGAACAGACCTACCTTCTATACACTAAAATTATCTTACATTTCAGCAGCAGGAGAAATTGCACATGACTATATGGACACACTGTATTTCTGCATAAATGGCAAACACATGTCATATATATTGATGTGTTCTTTCTGGTAAGAGACTATAATTTTTATGGAAAATGTGGTCAAAATTTTTTGTATACTGTCTTTGAGCCTCAAAACACCCAGGGTGTTTAACTTCAGAAGAGATTCCTAATTCTTCCTTTGGCATCTTTGCTCAGAATAAACAATAAGCTAGTTCTGGCTTAGAATCTTGCTATTTTTACAAAATCTTTTAAACAGCATGTAGACAGCTATATCACCTGTCATGACAAATTCAGGTCACTGTGGTGTTTGTTATTAGTCTCACTATTTTATTTTATAATTTCAATTGTGTCTCTATGTTCAACAGTTTTAATTGCTTACATTTTATATTTTATGTCATTAAAATATCTTCTATAATAGGCAAATAATTCATTAGATAGCACAGAGATGAATGATTTCTAAATTTAAAAATTAATGTAAAACACACTGATAAAAATATATTATTATCCTATATAATAAAAGCCTAATATGCTAAGTGTCCAACTGTTCATTCCACCATTTGACCAGTCGCTATGACCCACACTGACCATCAGGGGGAAGACGCTCCAACCAGTAGGTTAGCTTGCTGCTGGGGTCTGGTTGATTGGGACTGGGTGAGACGGGCCGGACACGCCTTGAAACCCTCCCGTGGTCCCTCCCTGGCCTCTAAAATATGTCTTCTAATTAATTTCCTTTCAATGTGCATGAATCCGTGCACTGGGCCTCTAGTATTTATAATAATCAAAAATATAACATAATAATGTCTATTGGATACTTATCACACATAGTCCCTATGTGGTTTTCAATGTATGTACCCATTTCATCCTAACAGCACCCTATGATGTAGTTTTATTCTTATCTCATTTGGGTCGCATCTATCCTGTAGGAGATGCTGCTGGTGTCCCACTTTTTCTCTAGGGCAGCGGTTCTCAACCTGTGGGTCGCGGCCCCTTTGGGGGTCAAACAACCCTTTCACAGGGGTCGCCTAAGATCATCGGAAAACACATATATAATTACATATTGCTTTTGTGATTAATCACTATGCTTTAATTATGTTCAATTTGTAACAATGAAATTGGGGGTCACCACAACGTGAGGAACTGTATTAAAGGGTCGCGGCATTAGGAAGGTGAGACCCACTGCTCTAGGCCTTACCATGCAATGCATGGAGTTCTGACTTAATGCCACATTCTGCTTCTCTTTGTCCAATGGCTTTCTTAATAGCTGGTGCCAGGTCTGCCCTCTTACACAGCAGTCTGCAAGTACAGGAGAACTAGCTCAAGCTATTACTCCCCCCATCCACCACTGTTTCCTGGGATAATGTTTCAAATAAACTATTTGCACTCAAATCCTTATTTCAGGGATGGCTTCTGGGGGACCCAAACTAAGAGTCATCTGTACATTCACTTGGACATCTATGGACACATAAATATAAAATTGCTTTGAGTTGGGGAGAGGTATATGGTGTATGTATCTGGGGCTGAGAAAGTACTGTCTCAGTCCTTGCATAATGTAAATTATTGGGAAGAAGGTACAAGAAAGCAGAACAGATTTCATCTTCAGGAAAAGTACTAATAATATAGGTTCAAATAAAGAGAGGTAGCCACATAGAGAAAGCAGAGAAGGGAACAAGTGACCACATTGCACAAAACCATGGCTGCCTCACAATGCATTCAACCCCCCAGAGTCAGAGGAATAGTAAAAATAATCGGCTACTTCCTGACTCCAAGTTATCTCCCTTAACTTTATTTATCTCCCTTAAATCAATTTGGCAAAGTGATTTGGGGAGGCGATAGTAAATTATTTAAGTCTGATGCACTCAGATCTGAAAGGTTGGCAGCCTTCTTATTGTGGGGGGCTGGGTGGCAAGGGCTGGACTGGCTGGGTAATCGATTCAGAAGTATATAAAAACACCCACACTCCAACCCATCCATATCGAGGCAAAGAGAAGCGGTATTGGTCTAGGAAAAGTGGTATGAAGACAGTTCTTTGCTTATTATTATTATTACAACTTTTTGTTATTATTATTGTTATGTCGCCCAGGTATTGGCATTTCTAAGAATTGTGATTGATGTAAACTTGGATGAGAATGAAGTTTCCATCAGATCCCTAATTTACTTTGTTTAACTGTTAAAAATGTTTAATTTTGGGTCAATTTCACAATTTTCTGTAAATAATATTTTCCTCTTTGATACTCTTTCTATTTTATTATAATTTAAAATATTATTTTTACGGTGGTGGTGGTGGCGTGGGTGTGTCTGTATTTCAAAGTAAGCTACCGATATTATTTAATCTATGATTGCTTAAAACTAGGTATTTCTCATTTGGCAGCCTGTTCAGAACTGAATGGAAGCTGCGTGCTTCTCCATCAGAGTCATTACAGTACATGCTGTGAATGTGAACGTTCATTAGCATTTTATGGATCTATAATTTCTGCTTTAAAAAACAACAACTATGAAAAGCAATTACCCAGCATGATAAGAGCTCTGTTTTAAAGTCAACATCTTTCTCCAGTTTCCTTCCTTTTAGTCTACCTTCTCCATACCTCTGGATATTTGCTTTGAACCAAATAGAAAAATTGGATCATTCAAGACCTCTGACTGGGTCATTTGTACAGAGCTGGCTCCACTGTGACCAGAAGGGAAGATGGCTCAGGTGAAGCACCAGCTACTGCAGACCATCTGATGGCTTATTACGCGGCTGAAAGGAGAGGGACAAGTGTTGCTCTCGGCGTAGAAAGTGGCCTCTCTGCCATTTGCTTGCTGTGTGACTTTGAGAAACTCAAGTAGCCTCTCATAGCTTTGTTTTATTGTCTTTCGATGGGATCGATACATTCTATCTTGCAGAGTGGTTGTGAATAGAAAAGAAGATGGTGAATGGTAAAGAACTTTATACAGAGCTCAGAGTTGTACAAATACAAAGGTATTACTACCATGACTACTATAAGCAGACATTGGTTTACAAATTGCTGCAATGTGTATTGCTGAAATGTGTATTGCTGAATTTGGTTTTCAAAAATGTTACTGCTTTAGGCTTAAGGTGTTTATTTCTTGGGCCTCTCTTCCTTCCTAAACCCTTACCTTTTATTTAATTTTGTGCTTGTCTCATCCCTCCTCTCCTTCCCTGAGCACATTATAAATCTTTTTTATTCCCATCACCCAAGGCCCCTAGAATAGGCTCCACGTGGGGAAAAAGAATGTCTGTCATCTCATCTTTGAATACCCAGTGTCTGAAGGGATAGAGTTGGGGGGTGCCTAACATGTAGGAGATAAGTAATAAATACATTATTACTTGATAATATAATAAAAATATTATTATTTGATAAATGAATACATCAAGGTATTGCCTAAGAAGAGTTCTAATACCAACTGGAAAGACAATATCTATTGTAATATATTTTTCTCAGCCCATGACATATTTAAAATTTATTTATGAAAATGATAATAGATTCTGAAGCAGACAGTAATGTTTTACCAAAATCCTGTTTTAAACATGTTATATACTCTTTGACACTTATATTATGTCCCTTTAATAGAGCACTCTCTACAAATTCACTGATCATTTTTTTCTCCATTGCTTTTGTTTCATTTTTTCTTTGCCCTGGAGATTGCTATTGTGCTGGATGCAAGCATATTCTAGAAGCTTCATTTAAAAATTAATAAATGTGTTTAATTGGAAAAGAAGAACTGCTATATTTTTATGGGTGGGAAGAAACTTCCTCGCTAGCCTTTATCCTCAGATTCTTTTTCTTTAATGTCACTCTCTGTAGAATTGCTTGATCAACGAAAGCGTGTCTCCTGATGAAAACAGACTGTTCCTCAAAGAACAAATTAAGGACTTTCAGTCCTGGAGGTAAAACACTGTGAGCTCATCAGGCAGTGCTGTAAAACAAATGTGCTATGTGCCTGGCGACTCTGCCACACAATCAACAGGAAGCCTGAAACGCTGAGATGGGCTGATTTGCAAATTTTCATCAGGTACTTGCTAATGCAATAAAAATAAGCCAATGGGATTTAGGACTTCTTGCCATGACGTAGCCTCTTGGAATGTTTTAACAAAGTCTTTTAACAAATTATTATTTCTTTGGCATTAAATGATTATGTTGAATTTTTTTATTATTGATGTTTTTAGAGAGAGAAGGATGGTGGGGGAGGGAGGGAGAGACAGACAGAGAGAGACAGAAGGAGAGAAGAACATCAATTTTGTTGCTCCACTTACTCATGCATTCATTGGTTGCTTCTTATATGTGCCCTGACCAGAGATCCAACCCACAACCTTGGTTTCTGAGGACGACACTCTAACCAACTGAGCTATCAGGCCAGGGCTATCTCTTACATTTTGAAAAGCCATTTCAAATTCCAAATTCTATTTGAGGGTACAAGTAAGTGTAGTACAAGAAGAATGACCTCTCAAGGAGCAATGTGGTATAATTCACAGAACTGAGGAACTGAAGACTCCTCTTAAGCCTCTATTATGTCTTTCTCTTGCTTCTCTCTCCTTTGTCATTTTCCCCCACCACTTCTATATTCAGCCTTTTATCTCCCTTATTCTTTTTTCTTAGTCTCCAGTTCAAACTTTGTCCACAATGAATGCATGTTTATGGAAAAGATAGAAAGTAGCATAAGTACTGATTTCTTGGGAACTCATTCTTATTCATTCAACAAATGCTTTATTTTTCAGCAACAGTTGTGTGGTAAGCACTCTGTTAGGCATAAACATGATTTTCAGTAAGCCAGAGTCCTTAAAAGGAATTATTTAAGTGATTGTCTCCCAAATAAAGCTCTGCTATTGTAGGTAAAATGTACACTAAAAATTCATAATCCATACTTTTCATTAAATTCTATATGGTTATTTGAATGGTGAATGCTGGCTGGTTATAGATGAAAGTTTATGAAATGTCCTGCTTTTTTATGAAATTCCGAGGCCCGGTGCACAGATTTGTGCACTGGTGGAGTGCCTCGGCCTGGCCTGCAGGAATCGGGCTGAAAGTGGCTTTCCAACATCCCCTGAGGGGTCCCAGATTGTGAGAGAGCACAAGCCAGGCCAAGGAATCCCACTGGTGCACTATTGGGGCCAAGGAGGGACTGCGGGAGGGCTCCAGGGTATGTCCAGCCCATCTTGACCAGTCCTGATCAGCAGGATCCCGGCAGCAAGCTAACCTATCAGTTGGAGCATCTGCCCCCTGGTGGTCAGTGTGCATCATAGCAAACCAGTCAAATGGTCAAAAGGTCAACTGGCTGAATGGTTGCTTAGGCTTTTATATATTTACTAGAGGCCTGTTGCACGAAGAGATTTGTGCAATAGGCTTTCCCTTCCCCTGGCTGCCGGCACTGGTTTTCCTCTGGCACCCTGGACCCAGGCCTTTGCTCTGGCCGGAGCCGCCTTCGGTCTTCGCTGCTCCAGCTGGCCAGAGCCACCTTCAGTCTTCACTCTGCTGCTTCCCGCCTATGTATGCAAATTAACCGCCATCTTTGTTGGATTATTTTGCATACTCTCCTGATTGGCTGGTTAGTGTAGCAAAGGTACAGTCAATATACATGTTTGTCTATTATTAGGTAAGATTATAGATAGATAGATAGATAGATAGATAGATAGATAGATAGATAGATCGATCAGAGGATTTAACAACTGGTGACTAATTTATCTGAATCAGCATTAACATATTCTCAATTTTACACCTCAGTTTAGGTCTTTACTAATGATGTAGTCTATCTAGATGTTTTTAACAGACTCAAATGTGTTATTAATTTGTGAATCAGTGTTGTATACAAGACCTTCACATGATTTCCTTGTGTATATTTTGGACTTGACAAAACATCATACACTGTAAACCTCAGCCACAATACTGAAAAGACATATACTATTTGTATAGTCAGCTCATAGTCAACGAGTGTCATCCCTGTGCTCCTCCCGGTATTTCTATCACTCAGCACGCTGGGTGGAACCCCTGGGAGTGCAATGCTATACATTCACCTACCAGGGGACAATCTGAAAAATAAGCTCTTATTTTAGACTAGGTCTTGGAACAAAGTAATTTATTCATAATTGAAATTATGCATTCAATTGTGTTATGAGTTGAATTGTGTCTCCGCCCTTCCTCCGCCCACACACACACCTAAATGCATATGTTGAAGGTCCCATCCCTAGAGCTTCAGAATGTGACCTTATTTGAAAATAGGGTCTTTGCAGATATAATTAGCTAAGATGAAGTCATACTATAATCAGGTATGCTTCTAATCCAATACAGTTGGTATTCTTATGAAAAGGAGTTTGAACACAGAGATAGATGCTCAAACAGGAGAAAGCTAAGTAACGATTGGAGCCATGCTGCAGCAAGACGAAGAACTATCAGAAGTCAGAAGAGGCCTGGAACAGATCCTTCCCTGGAGTTTTCAGAGACCAGCATGGCCCCTGTTAACACATTGGTCTCAGCCTGCTGCCTCCAGGTCTGCCAGACAATACATTTTTGTTGTTTAAGCCACTTAGTTTGTGATACTTGTTATGGCAGCCATAGGAAACTAACACAGTCAATATTTGAGTTACCTATTTTATTAAGTGAAAAAGTAAAATGATACATTGAGAAGTATGCAGTGCCCTTCACCAACTATCAAATCAGGAAGTTTCCATGCTTTCATATCCTCTCAGAACTGCTGGGAGACAGGGGTGAGACAAGAATTTGAAACTACTAATTTAAGAATATAAATCGGGGTGCGAACATTGGCTGCCTTGAGGGAATTTAAATTGACAATGTACCTGCAGCAGATGAAGATGATAAAAACATTCTAGGTGGGTCTCTAAGCTTGAAACCAAAATCCCTCGGCAGAGTTGATGAATGCCCCTGGAATCCTTGAGAGTTCTCATCTCCATTTATGCTGCAGAGGTAGCTATAAGATAAGTAAAATCTCAAGCAGCCAGGTCCTTATTGATTATGCATCAGCAGAGGCTGCAAGATGTTTTTTGTTCTCCCAAGTGGATTGTGAGAGCCTCATTGTGACAGCATGCCAGTGCACAGCTAAACGAATGAAGCTTTTTAAAAAGTTGACAATACAAAACAGAGATGGAGTGCCAAATTTAAGGTTCTGAGAACACATCTTTGAAACTAAATACAACAAAAATCTAAGTCACCCACATCCTCTACTGTGTAGGGAAACAATGTGCAAGCAACTACAGGACCTTAAGAAAAGATAATAGAGCATGAAACAGAGCAAAACAGAGGAAAATGTGAGAATTTAATGAGTGCCATTAATAAAAGCACTGCTATGTGGGAAGAAAATCTGACATTTCCACATTTTAGCTACAGTATTAAATTGATCTTGGAACATGTATGTATAGGATTAATGAAATAACAATGCCTTCAATCTTAAATGTGCCAGTTGCTTTCCCAAACACTTAATATATTATATAATTTAATATTTACATATTCCTTTCTAGTTGGATTCTCTTATTATTTCATTTTACAGATAGGTAATCTGAAGCCTAGAGAAGTTTAGTATCATCCCCAGGACTAAAGAGCTAAGTAGCTGGAGGTTAGGTATGACCCCCCCCCCCCAACCAGTGCTCTGTACTATAGCTCTGAGGCAACAGAATGTCCCTTTCAAAACTGGTCATTCTTAAATAAAAAAGGACAATATATTTAGTATTTATAGTAGTTTCCTTAGCCCTACCAAACCAATGAAGCACTATAATAGTGGTGTACTTAAGAATTTACATTTTTTTTTTTACCTAAAATCACCCAAGGGCCAAAGGCTTGATCTCTACCTGACACAATTAGGAGAACATCTGTCTTAACATTTTTATTCAAAACCACTGGGGAAAAAAAAACAACAGGAAAATTTTCCAATCCGTAGGAGTTAGTGCCTATGGAGAGTACCGTGGAAACATCTTCTTGTAATGCAGGTAAGAGCTTTGGCTTTCCTGTCTCTTTGGGAGGGGAAAGTAAGATCTGGAGATTAGTTGCTGTGAATCATTTTTATGTATATCTAATGAAGCTTTATTTTTCAGTTGCCAAATCTAAATGGTCTTACTGGGGAACTGTTGCCAAGTTGGACACCTGTCATAGTTTTGCTTTCCTTGGTATTATTAGACACTATGCTATAACCAATCTGTTTCCACAGTGCCTACAGCAAATCATTTTGCTAAGATCCCTAGTCTTAATAAACTGTATATAGCCTTATTTTTCCTTATTTTAAGGGGGGGGGAGGGAATATCATGTTTTAAAAAATGGGAAGCTGATGTTAGCATTTTGAATTGATTCTTCATCTTTAAAAATGTGTCTTCTCAAAAAATGCCCTCAAAAACAAGTAGAAATGAAAAAAGACAAAAACAGAAAAACAAGTAGAAATGAAAGCATGGAGGAAATCCAAACATATGTCCAGAGACAGGAAGTTAGAAAGTCAAGTATTTTTCACTTTGCTCATTCATGGGTCACCTTTAAGGTATTTGCTATATCTGCATACCCCAAAGATTATTGTTTACTGTGTATTTTATTTATATTAATTATTTATTTCCCTTCAACATCTAAGCAACAATATTTTTTAAATTCATAGGTTTTTATATATGCTACAGACATTAAACAGATTGCTATTAAAACAAAACAGGTTCAACGCTGTACCACTTAATGTCATTTGCATCACTATTTTAACTCACTGCAAAATGTGTGGGCTTAAAGCTGCCAACAATAGCTGGCCTCCTGCTCCTTACCCAGTCAGAAGATTGGAAAACAAGTTAAAATAAGAACTTATTCCAGAACTCAGATCTCCCAACTGCTTGTTCAGTTATTTCTATACTCTGTGAGTCTCATGCAATCTCAGGAGTTTCCCCCCCTCAACAATCTAAGGAAATTAAGCCTGGATTCTCACTTCCCTGCATGTCTCTACCTTCCCTTGTGGCAATCTTTACAGGAGACTATATCTAGATCCCCTATCGCCACCATTGCTGCTTTCTCTACCAGGCCCTCCTGAGAGAGATGTGCTCCAACAGACATACTGAAGCTTTTTTGCCTGGTTGAAACCACGTCCTAACCAAGTAGTAAGGTATCATTGTTCTTTGAGTCAAAGCTAGTGTTCTTTTGCTCAACTTCTTTACAGCTCTAATTCTTGCCACCAAAGTCTCTGTTGGGCAATGGTTTATCATGGTAAAGTAGATGGGCTATTCAGTTTTACAGGCCCAGGTTCAAATCCAAATTTCTCACAATTTCAGTGAACAAGTGGAAAGTCATTACAATAATAACACAACAAGTCTATGAGAACAAAAGACTGGATAGCAGAAACGTTGTCAGGCAGAAGGATGAGTGGAAACTGATCTGGTAGGACACACGAAAAGTAGATACACAAGTTAATAAGAAAGGAAGCCAAGAATCCAACAGATTTGTGATATAAAATCCTGGAGAGAGAGACTAAGGAATTGAGAGTCCTGGTAAAGATGGGCCTAGGACACAATGATTGAATGAGAGTCTGAGTACTAGTAAGTAGCCACTAGACTCCCACATCTCTGCCCACTTTTTCTACATTTGAGAAACCACATTGGCCTATCATCTCACCCCAATTACAGAAGAAGCCTGGGCAAGCAGAACTGAAACCAGAAAGATGAAAGGAAGATCCACCTACTGAATGGCCACCTGTCCTCCCTCATGTTTGGCTTGTACCTCCCAGGCGGGGGATTGGAAGAGTCCTTTCTGGGAAACAGACCATCCCAACAATTGGGGTGCCAAGGCTGAAACCAACCAGTCCAGTCCCCATACAATGAAACCCACAAGGTGAAAAGTCATCTGGGAAAGCAGAGAATCCAATTATGCTTTACAGACCCTCAAGCTTAAATCTGAGCAGACAGTAAGTATGGTCAGGCATTTGCTAGAGGCCTCTAACATAAAAGATCAAGACCAAACAGACAAACAAATACAAGCAGCTGGAGAAAACATTAAAGTATTAAAGAAAACTATAATTAATATCCTCAGAGAAATAAGATAGTGTATTGTTAAAATAAGACTAGGATGCTGTTGTTAGAAAAGCAACCTTTAAAGTCCATGAGTGTGCCCAGGGAATTAAAAAAATGTAACAGCAGAAAATGAAAAAAATTAATAGAAGGGCTGAGACATAAGTTGAGGATAAGAGTCAGAAACTACTATCTCGCCGAAACCGGTTTGGCTCAGTGGATAGAGCGTTGGCCTGCGGACTGAGGGGTCCCAGGTTCGATTCTGGTCAAGGGCATGTACCTGGGTTGAGGGCACATCCCCAGTGGGAGATGTGCAGGAGGCGGCTGATCGATGTTTCTCTCCCATCACTGTTTCTAACTCTCTATCTCTCTCCCTTCCTGTCTGTAAAAAGTCAATAAAATATATTTAAAAAACAACAACAAGAAATTACTATCTCTAGCTAAAAGAGAATAGGAGAGAAGAGATAAGAAAACTGTATTATTATGACTCTACAAATGAGTGCTAAAGGATCAGGTAATAGGGCTGTGGACTGTGAAGGGAGAGGGGCCAAGTTGAAAATGTAGATAGGCTAGCCAGGGCACCACAATGGGATATCACCTCCCATCTGTTAGAATGGCTATTATAAAAAAGACAAGATATTACAAGTGTTGGCGAGGATATGGAGAAAAGGGGACCCTTGGCGGTGTTGGTTGGAATGTAAATTGGTGCAGCCACTATGGAAAACAGTATGTAGGTTTCTCAAAAAAATGAAATATAAAATTACCATATCATCCAGCAATCCAACTTCTACATATGTACCCAAAGTAAATAAAATTGGGATCTTGAAGAGATTTCTGCATTCCCATGTTTATCACAGCATTATTTTTAATAGCCAATATATGGAAATATCCATGAGTAGATGAATGAATAAAGGAGTGATCAGGAAATGAGAAAGAAGGCAATCCTGCCCTTTGCAACAGCATGAATGAATTTTGAGGAGATTATACTTAGTGAAATAAATCAGACAGCGAAAGACAAGTATTGTACATCATATATATGGAATCTAAAAAACTGAACTCATTGACCTAGCCAATTTGGCTCAGTGGACAGAGCAATGGCTTATGGACTGAAGGTTCCCCAGTTCGATTCCTGTCAAGGGCACATGCCTGGGTTGTGGGCTTGATCCCCAGTAAGGGGTATGCAGGAGGCAGCCGATCAACAATTCCTTCTCATCATTGATATTTCTCTCTTTCCCTCTCCCTTCCTCTCTGAAATCAATAAAAAGATATCAAAAAAACAAACAACTGAACTCATAGAAACAGAGTAGAATGGTTGTTACCAGGGACTAGGGAGTTTAGGGGGGAGGAAATGGGGAAATTTTTGTGAAAGGGTGCAAGATTCCAGTTGTAAAAGAAACATGTTCTGAGGATCTAATGTACAGCATGGTGATTATAATTAATAATACTGTATCGTATACTTGAAAGTTGCTAAAAGAGTAGAACTTTGTGGTTCTCACCCCCCAAAAAGGAATGGTAATTATCTGTATATATAAAAGCCTAATATTCAAAGTGTCCCCTTGGGAATTCAACTGGGAGACCAGGAGTTCAATGGCTTGCTATGACATGCACTGACCACCGGGGGCATTGCAAAACGAAGGAAGGCCAGGCCGGCAGCCAGAAGGCCCTGATCGCCGGACAGGTCTAGGGACCCTACCCATGCATGAATTTCATGCATGGGGCCTCTAGTATGATATAATAGAGGTATTAACTAGGGCTATGGTGGTAGGCATTTTGTAGTACATAAGTGAATCAAATCAACATGTTGTAGAACTAAAAGTAACACAATATGTTAATTATATCTCAACAAAGATGGAAAGAAATAAACCTTGAAATTATAGGGACTTGCTCTAGCTGATTTGGCTCAGTGGATAGAGCATCAGCCTGCGGACTGAAGGGTCCTGGGTTTGATTCCAGGCAAGGGCACATGCCTGGGTTGTTGGCTTGATCACTAGGAGGGGGCATGCAGGAGGCAGCCAATCAATGATCCTCTCTCATCATTGATGTTTCTACCGCTCTCTCCCTCTCACTTCCTCTCTGAAATCAATAAAATTATATTTAAAATAAAAAAAGTTGCAGGGACTTAACACATACTTTTTTTCTTTTGAATTTTGATGCTATTTGTAAAATTCTTCAAAGCAATTTTTTCCACCTAGCTTTTCAGGAATTCCATTTCCTACAAATAGTGATGCGTCCAGTTCAACAAGTGTCTTCTAGGGTAGCTTACACAGGGGATGAGAAATTTTGACAATTAAAACTATAGTCACCAGATAAAATACAACACCCAGTTAATTTTGAATTTCAGATTAATAATGAGTACTTAGTATCTGTTTGGCCCAAATATTGTATGGCACATACCTAAAAATGTTTGCTGTTTACCTAAACTAAACTTTAACTGTGTGGCCTGTATTTCTATTGCTAAATCTGGGAATCCTAAATCTAACCTGCATTTAGGTATCGAAGTGTAGAAGTGGAAGGTCTCTTTTCTGCTCAGTACCCATTGTCTAGAACTAGTGGTCTTAATCCAAGTCCAAAAAAGGTTGGGAAATTTGGAAAAACACATGGATTATTTGTGAGTCTCTTTGTATTTGCTTCATAGTTTTAGGCATACATTACAGGAGTTTTAAAGTGAAAGAAATGCCTGACAACATTTAGCCAAGTTTCTTATTTTACTGATGAAGAAACTAAACCCAGAGAGGTGCATGAATGCGTCCATTTTATATTGCTACTTAGTGACGGGTGAGAATCCTGGGTAAACTGAGTCACAGTCTAGGATTTTTCCCCCTAATACAGAATGGTCTGTCCAGACCTTCTTTGAGATAAACATAGAACTCATTTCCATAATAATTGTTTAAATCAGACACATCTGTGGGCAACCTTCTCATACTTTGTTTTTCCTTGTAATTGAAAAGCATAACATAATGCCTACAGAAACTTGCTCTGATGTAGAGTTCAGTTCATATTAAAACATTCAACTTTTTTCCTTTTTCCCCTTTCCTCTTTTTCTAGTAAATCAGAGTTCCAGCTACAATACATTAAGTGATGGATTCTAATCAGCGGCGAGAGATGGTCTGAGGTCTGCTTCAGTGAGTGAGAAGCTGGCACTAAAGGCATTTAAGCATCTTCTAGCCATTTCACCCAGTTGATTGTAATGATTGTTGATTGTAATGATTTTTGAGTCATTCTATATTAGGGGAAATGTCAAAGTCTGTATTGTCCAAGAACTCAGGCATCTGAAAAAAAGAGTATAAGGGATGTGGAAGTGGAGAAGAAACCACTAGTTGTGGACAGTAGCTAATCTAATAGCTGCAGTTTTTTTTTTTCTTTGATAGATTGAAGTGGCTCTTTATCACTGCCAACTACTCCCCACTGCTCTAGCCTCCCTTCCTTCTCCTCTCCCCACATCATCACTTCATGTTGATGATTCCGACGGCAGGGCTTTATTTGCGAAGGGCTTTATCATTTGTACTAGCAGAAAGGGTCACCATTTGCAACACTTCCAAAGTAGAATATCCCCTTATCGGTGTCATGCAAATTGTTTTTCACTCTTATTGTAAAAGGTAAGTGATATCAAAACACATGGAAGGTAACCACAGTAGAAAATGCATCTTGTATCGATTTCTATGCATGTGTATATCTAAAAAAAAGTTTCTTAAAATAATACCTTTGCCATGGATAATACTGACATTATCTTTTCTATGATTTTATTCTTTTATATTTTACTAGGGGCCCAGTGCACGAATTTGTGCACCTTGAAAGGAACTGTGGGACAAGAGGCTGTGGTGGGCAAAGGGGCGGGTCTCAGCCCATCCTCCACACCCCTGCCTGGTCCCTCTGCATCCCTCTCTGCCTGCAGCCCCGCTCCCGCTGCTGCCGCTCCCACAGTGCTGACGGTGCCAGCACCGTTCACACCTGCTGACTACGTGGAGCGATTGAAGCCAGCGTCAGCAGCAGGTGTGAGCAGCAGCTCTGGTGCCAGCTGTGGGTACAAGCAGGGCCATTGCCGGCAGCAGGTGCAAGAGGCGGCTGCTGGCCCTGGTCACCCCTTAGGAGCAGGGGGAGGTGGAGAAGCCCTGAGGGGCAATTGGGGCCAGCAGCCACTGCTTGCACCCACTGATGGCACCAATTGATAGGGGCTGGTGCTGGGTGCCAGCAGTGGGTGCGAGCAGTGCCGGTGCTGGCAGCAGGTGTGAGTGTCGGGTGGGACCACTGCGTGTGGAGCAAAGAATTTTCAGTAACCACCTTGGTCTGGCGCCCCCACTCACCTGCTCCACCATCCCGCTGTGACAGAAGCCCACCATGTTCCACACTCTGCCACCTGCTGCCTATGCCTGCCATGTTCCGCGTGTGGCCTCTGGTGGTCAGCGCACATCATAGCAACCGGTTGTTCAGTTGTTTGGTTGTTCGGCTGTTCTGTTATTTGGTCTATTTGCATATTAGGATTTTATATTTATAGATGTTCTATTCCATTAAAAAGGCTTCTAATATATTACATTAAACTAATGACTCAATGAAGGCCTTAACTCATATTTTCTAAAACACTGATATAGGCATGCTTCCCTAACTGCCCTCCAGAGTACTCTGAAAATTGTGTTTGGCCAATATTACTTGGGTTGGAGTTGAGGTTCTATGAGTTCTCCTTGCATACTTAAAAATATTATAATAAATTTACTTGTGGATAGGGTAAGCATCAATGGTTCTAGAATTGCGCCTTATTTTTTCAGTTTTCATTTTCACGTCTTTCCATATGCATTTAACTCTATAACATACTTTCATCTTCAGATGCTGTGAAATAATTTTAGTTGCTTTACATAGCATATTTCTAGGAACACATTTTGATAATAATGATAAGCATTGAAAAAAGTTATTTTGGTTTTGATATATATTCTTTTCTATTTATCCAATCTTTCTAAAAAGTCTTTTAAATTTTTTGATCTGTATGAACATTCAAACATATAATACATTGTGTACATGCATATATTTGTATATATTATATATCTCAAAATAAAAATTTAATGGTTTAACAAATATAATTAATCTAGTTTTATAAAACATATACAGTATTAAGAATGAGGTTATCCTAGGAGAGGTGATAAACCCAGGAACTGGTTTAAAATGCATAAGGTGTATGTTGTACAGTAGTACATTTATTTCAGGGAAAACAAAAGTGGACCTACCTCTTTTTTTAACAGCTAATGGGATGCTATGACATGGTTTACTTGCTTGTTTTTCTTTCTTATGATTCTTTGGGTGTCTTGGTTCTGACTTTCTTAGCATAGTAAGCTCTTGATTTCTTATACTTTTTTTATACTAGTGCTCTAAATTCATACCCATGGTAGAGCAGTCAATAGAAATATTTGCATAGAACAAAGGTCACTGATATATACAAGCTGTGCCCCCAAATGTATACATACTTGGATAGCTGATAGCTCAATTTTGAAAATGAAATGCATTTTAATAAACACTGCCTTTATAATGATTCAAAGTGTGTGTGCATTTTGGGGAACACCCTATATACAGTTTTTATCACAGAGGACAAAGATGCATTGCACGATGGGGCAGAATGGTAACTTCCCTTCTGCATGAAATACCTCCTGACTCCAAACACTCAGAGCTGTGGGGGATGTGATGCGACTTGGGCTCCTCCGGGGTTAGCTTCTGGAGCAACTGGGAGTCCCACATTCCTAGGGCTGATGGCTGAGCTCAGGGAGCTTTAAAGGCTAATAGGAGGGAGGAGAGTGGTCTGGGTAGAAAGCCCAATCACATAATGAGTGAGGATGCAAAAAGAAATTTGAGGAAAAGGAATTGCAAAGGTTGAAGGTTCATTTTTATAGGGATACGTGCATTCACCAATGAAGACTGTGATTTTTTTAGTCAATGCAAACCCATCAGTACCTGCAAGCTGGGGACAGCTGGGGAAACTGGCTAGTAAGAGGAGACCAACAGGATTATGAGTGTGTCCTCTGCCAAAGAGGACACATCTATGACCACTCAACATACTAGGGTTTAGAGAACGCAAACTCTTCTTCAGTGGAAAGCACGCATGGGGATGTAAAAAATCAGAGCCACTTTGTCAAGCCCTGCCTACTGGAACCTTCCTTACCTCTGTGCGAGTCTCGGACTTCTCTCTCACCGAAGAGCCACTGAACTCTGCAGGTTCTGGAAAACTCAGATTTCAAACTAAAACTACTGATTCAGTTTTAGAAAGTACAGAAATTGAGATACAGAGAGGCAAAATGCACCACACCCACACAGAGGTAGTGCAGAAATAGGGCCGGCCAGCATTCACCTATACACTGAGAGCAGCTGTGTGGAATGAATGAGAAAATAGAATACATTATTTCTATTCTATTTTCTGATGTTCATGACATTGGCCATCTAATTTCTATTGATCCTACATCTCACATGTAATGATCAAAAGAATGTGAGAAGTATTTAATGTGGCCGGGGAAGACAAAGCCCTGAACCGAAGGCTTCTTAAGAAAGTGGCCGCATGGTCTGCCTGCTCTGGGATCAGGGCCACATGGGGACTGAAGAGAGAGGGCCAGAGCAGAAGCACAAGAGGTGCTGGGGAAGCCAGAGGCAACCACCCAGTGTTGGTGCAGCGTGCAGTACTCCTGTGCTCCTGTAGTTCTCCATCCCAGAAGCGTTATGCTCAGGTAGCGCATGAAGTCTATTTGACCTGCTCTCTTTTCTCACTTTCTACCCTCTTTACCAGCTCTAACACTTCTTTTCATTTTCCTCTCCTCCCTCAGCCTTTTATTTTTTAATATTTTTTTTTATTGATTTCAGAGAGGTAGGGAGAGGGAAAAAGGGATAGAAACATCAAAGATGAAAGAGAATCATTGATCAGCTGCCTCCTGCACGCCCCACTCCTGCACAACCCAGGCGTGTGCCCTGACTGGGAATCGAACCACGACCTCCTGGTTCATAGGTCAATGCTCAACCACTGAGCCATGCCAGCCAGGCCCTCAGCCTTTTCTAACTGCTCTCCCTTCTTCAGTCCCTCTTACTTCTCTTTCCCCTTTCCTTCCTCCTTTTCTCTCATTACTAAATGAGTTTTATAAAAAATTTACACTGACTTACACTCACACCAGCCCTGATAAGCTTATACCTGTTTCCTTATAGTATTCTCATAAAAACTAGTCATTGTAAAAAATGCTTACTCTTTCCCATTGTGTAAGGAGAACAGTAATCTCTTGTGTTAAAATGTATTTAATGTACTCCCTTTTTTATATATTGGAAATCATATACCAATGAGGGATAAGTAGAATAACAGCTGTACCTTTGTACTTGGTGATTTTGATTATTATTGCTTTAAAACAATACTGCAAAGCTTCTCTCTTCTATATAAGTGAGAAATGAGGCTCTAAAAGATTAAATAACTTTGCTGCAAAACATACCGCTGGTAAAGTGCAGGTCTGTGATCAAATAGCATAGATTTATTTTATGAAAATTAGGTGTAGACTGTTTTGTTAGGGGCAGAAATGCAAATGAGCCCCAGCATAGCATTCAAGGAATATGAAAAAATATATCTTATATAATCATCCAACATGGTGATTTATGCCACATACATGAAAGCGTCACTTCCTATGCATAAGGCATTGCAGGTAAATAGAAAACAAATTTTTTTCTCTCTCAAGAACTTACAATATACAGGGGTGGGCAAAAGTAGGGTTACAGTCATTTGTATGGAAAATAGCACAATAATTACTAAACAACAATAGAAGAATAAATTCTGTGTCTCACACACTCACAACTATAAACTTACTTTTGCCCACCATGTGTTAAAGAAGATGAGTAATAAATACACGTGATTATCATCCAAGGAGGTTGGATGTCATAAAACAAAGTGAGGGGAGTGGAAGGATAACAGCTGCTCAGAAAAGAACGTTCCTGAGTCTGAGATCCTGTAGGTGGACGAGATCCAAAACATGCAGGAGGCAGGCCATGGCCTCACCCATATGGATAAAGGAGGAATGTGAATAGGTTTGTTAGCACTGAGGAGCCGTGACGCTAGGGAATGATAAGGTTATAAATGTGCTGTTTCTGAGTATTTCAGACACTGGGGATGACTGGAAGTGAAAAGACAAAGATGCGCATCAGTGACTGAGTTCGTGCATGTTGAGAGAATGACCTGGAGGTTGGTGGATAATAGAGTTGAGATTAAAGAGGAAGGGAAAAGAAATTGGGAAAATTATGTTTCTCTAGTTTTCTAATAGATTTGAACACAGCAAATACTAATTTGTTTTCATGATCTATGGGCAGTATCTGGATTAATTCATGTGTACAATAGCCACCAAGATTTTGTGCGCTCTCAGGGAAGTTGATGTGCGTGCATTGATGTGAAAAATGGAATGAGGAAGAGAAGAAATGAGTCAGAGACCCTGGGTTGGCAGTAGGGAGATAGAGGAGTGGACCCAGAAACAAAACTGAAATGTCTTCTTTGTGTCCTTCTCCAACCTAAGGAGTATTTATGGCCTAGAGAATGAGGAGCTGAAGACAGAAACTAAATATCTTCTCAAAGAGGCCTCTGTGAGGCAAAGAGCACCCGCAGGACTATTTAAAGGTCCCAGGGACTAAGCAATCACACAATAGGAACATGGAAGTCTTCCTTTTGTCCATGTAGTACATGGCATACCTGCAGGGATGGCAAGTTCTATTGCTGTCCTATTCAGTAGCCAATTGTAACATGTGGCTGTTTAGATTTAAAATAATTAAAAGTAAGTAATAAAAAAATAAATAATTAACATTTATATATTATAAATTACATAAAATAATGATATTAAAAAATATCCTATATAATAAAGACGTAATATGCAAATGGTCATTACGCTGTGAAGCGTAATGACTGACTGCATAACAACCAGATCACGGATCAGCAGGAGGGTGGGGCAGTGGGCTACAAGCAGGTGGCAGAGAGCTATAGGAGGGGGCAGGGAAGCAAGTTATGAAGAGGGGGCTACTGGCTACAAGTGGGTGGCGAAGAGCTACAGGAGGGGGCAGGGCAGCAAGCTATGGGGGGAGGCGGGAGCGGGGAGGGGTGGGGGAGCTCCAGCTAGCTACTGGTGAGCTACTGGCGCACAGATTCCTGCACAGGGCTACTAGTATAATATAATATAATATAATATAATATAATATAATATAATATAATATAATATAATATAATATAATATAATATAATATAATATATGTGGGTCCTTAGTCACCCTCACCACATTTGTGCTCGATAGCCACTTGCAGCTAATGGCTATTGTATTGAAAAGTGTAAAGTGTAAATATAAAGCATTCTTATAATTATAGAAAGTCCTATTGGCTAGCAATAGAATTTGACTGTGAGGTTGAGCAGAACAACAAGGACTGTGATACTGGGTAGGAGATTGAAAGGCTAATAGACATGGTAGTGCAGCAGGGAAGCCTGAAAGGATATGCCTTGAAGAATCCCAAGATCACGTGAAAGCACTTTCAGAGAGAGAGCCCCATGGAAGCAGGTGAGTAAAAGAGACAATAACAGTTATGTCATTGCTTTGCTGTTCATGTCCCCCCCTCCCCATTGTATAATTATAAACCTTGGGTTCTGTGAGTAACAGTTGATTAAATGATCATATCTTACATCAAGAATGTACAGATAAAAATAAATGCACTTAGCCTGGGTCCTCAACAATGGCTAGTATGACAATGACTGCTAGCAGCTAACATATATCAGACATGGTAGGCACTGTTCTAAGTGCTTTGCGTATGTCTCATTTAATCCTCATGGCAGCTGTAGGTGGTTGATACACTAGGTATCCACGTTCTCAGGTAAGGAAACCAAAGAAAGGAACATAATACAGGCTGTTTAACTCCAAGGCCCATACTCTCAGTCACAATAAAAACTGAAATAACTAATTCTTGGTATCATAATGGCAGAGGTAAAGACATATTCTGAAATGAGTGAGAATAAATCAATAAGCAGTTATTAGTGCTGAGATACATTTGATTCATGGTCTGGTTAAAACCAGAATAAAATAAACTATTAAAAAGTAACAGAAAGCCTGCCTGCGTGGCTCAGTTGGTTGGAGCATTGTCCCATACATCAAAAGGTTTCAGTTTTGATTCACAGTCAGGGCACATACCTGGACTGTGGGTTTAACTCCTGGTTGGGGCCTGAACCAAGGGCAACCAACTGATGTTTCTCCCCCACATTGATGTTTATCTCTCTCTCTCTCCCTTCTTCTCTCTAAAATCAATAAAAACATATCCTTGGGTGAAGATTTTTTTTAAAAAGTAACAGAAGACATAATGTCAAAGTCAGAAAAGCATAATGAAAGAAAAAAAAAACTATTTCACACAGAGGTAACTCTAAGCCAGTGAGTACACAATGCAGACAGGAATATAAGGGATGACCTTCAATATGAAGTTTCTGTAATTATCTATCACAGTGATAGCAAAGAAATTGTAATTTCCCAGGCCAACTCTGATTGACTGTAGTATTGAATGGAACTGTGTTGAGAAGGATTCTGAGACTTAACAGGAATGCATGCAATAATTCATTATTGCGTCATGGTTAGGAAGGTGGATAATCAGCATATGTACCAAGTATCTGTCATCCCTGATTTGGGAAAATATGAAGGATGAAGTTCTGGGCTAGAAGAAAAGCCTTTATGAAAGAGTAATTAGTTAGCATCCATGTGCCTAATTTGAATGTTAAAAATGACCAATTTTGTGGAAACAATGTACATTATTATGACTAGAAAATAATACCATAGTCAACATTCAAAGTAAAAGGTACACATAAAGGCAACAATCCCATTGCCTCTATCAATTTAGAAACTGATCTGTCATAGAGTTAGACAATTTCAAATATATTTAAGTCCTATTATTTTCACGAGTATTTGAAGTGGGCACTACTTCAAATACTCGTGGGGGTGGTGACGGGTTGTAGGAACTGGAAAGATCCCAGCTCACGGTGTACGTCAGTGAACTGAGATGTAGATAGCCCTTGATATGGCCCTTTTGTTCCCATCTACACTCAGACCCTTTTCACGCTATCAGTGATGAGTGCTTATTTGGGATGTGGAGTGAACACTGAGGTAAAGTGAAAGGCACTATTTCTTCACTCTGCCATCATAGAAGACTCAGCCCTTGTAAGGCCCTTTACTACCCACTCATGACTCTTCTTTTTAGCATCAGCTGATAATTTTTATCTAGTGCTGTTGTAGAGAGCAGTGAAGCATCATGCTACTCAACAATGAGAGTCACTCAGTAGAGACAAAAAAGGTTGATTAGATTTTGTCCATTCTCTTATCCTGACTGTGAAAAATGTAACACTTGAGAGGTCAAAATTATTATATGAAGGGCAACACGTCTCTCTCTTCTCTTAGAACATGTGTGGGAGGAGCCTTTTGCACTCTCATGTTACTTCAATACCGAATCTTTCTACAGCATGAGTCATCATGGGTATGAGTCCTTTGTGGATCAGTTTATGAATTGTTTTGTTGTTGAGAAACAAGTTTACATTGGCTAGGCTCCCTCAATATCAACACATATTTGCTGAATGGAGTTAAAGGTATCCTTTATACTTTCACACATAGTTACCCGTACCATAGTAAGCAATATACCGAGCTCCTATTGCCTGGAGAACATGAATGGTGTTACACAGAACGTGTCATGACTCTAACGGAAGATCAGTTTTTATTTGGGGTTAAGCAGGAAGAGTTTTGTTGCCTACAAAGATCACTAAGACTCCTCTCAGATACCGAAATAAAACATAAACATTACGTAAGTCACGACAGAGAACAGTGGTTTTGCATCATGACCTAGACATTCTCAACGCTAACAAAGACAGGCTCAGATTTGGAAAACTGCCCTTTAATGAAGTTGTCAAGCAAGAGCTAAGACTGTTTAAGGGTCCTGCGGCAGAACATATATCCAGGCACAGAAGCGATGGTTTGGGACCAGAGGGACCCAGAACAGCTGTCGGGGAAGATCAAGACAAAAGCCATGTAGCCACACTGCTTAAGGATTGTCATAAATTCCTAGTGAGGAAAAGTGCAATAATTAAAAAAAAAACACAATTTACTATATGTCTCTTAATGTATTGTCTTTATATTTGCACAGTAAAGTATATATAGTTTAAAAACACACACACACACACACACAAACAAGAAACCAAGACCCAGCTCAGGAATGAATCTGTGCAGCTCACATGGATTTTAATTAAGCTGGTCTTAAGTAGTTTTGAATGTTGTGAAAAGATATTTTTACTGGTTTTGCTATGAGGTTTTACATTTTTAAAAGAATTATGAACAAAGTTAACACTCAGTGATACATCGTTATAAAGACACAAACCACACATCACATAAATAAATATACACATGCAAAAGTTTATAATAGGTTACAGTGAATAACACACTATGTAATGCCTACCATTAATTTTGCAGTAAGGTCAAGGCAATGCTATCATCAGCGATAAAGGCAGGCAAACAGAGATTCTTGACACAGTCAGAAGTAAGCATTAATAATGCCTCCCTTTTATGTCTTAATTGGGTGTGATTTGCCTTTGATAGCAGCTTTCATTATCGGTGCAGCGGGGCATCTATCTGTTCCCTCTGAGGTGTCCATTGTTCTAATTATTCTGCATGCTGGCCATCTTCAATGCATGTTAAATAATACCAGTAATGTATATTTAAGCAATAGGCTGGGATATATGATAGATACTATGTCAGCCTGGGATTGCTCTTTCACTCTTCAGACTGGAGAAAGCTGTGTGGCTACTTTGCCCTGATAGGCATTTATATTGATTGGAGGGAAAAAAGAAAGTCCTCATTACAGGGCTGCTAGCAGTGTAATTACAGAGTGGCACCCGTGCTGGGGTGTGTTAGGAGCCACGCTCCGCTTTAACACTATGTAGAACGCAGTATCAGTGGCTCAGCGGAATACTTTCTTTGTACTGGTAATTGCGTACAATTAGACCAGGGTAGCGGGGTCTTTTGCTTTCTACTTATCATCAGCCTGACATTAGGATATTGGGTATTAGATTTACATGCAATCCTTAAAATTATTTAATTGTGAAAATCCATATATTAGGATTTGCTTCTTATTAGACCTTTGACCTCATGGTTAAAGGCCTGATTTTGAATTCAGGCTCTGCCACTCACTAGTTCCATGAGTGTACGGAAATGTATTAGTCTTTGCAAGCCTCAGTTGTCTTTTTTGCTGAAAAGTCAAGGTAATAATAGCAACCCATTGAAATTTTATCAAAGGAAAAAAATCTGGATGAAGAGAAATGAGTATGTGAAAAATGGTAGCTGACATGATGTTGTCATGATGATTATGACACATGAATCAATCATCCAAATCTAAATTATTTTCTATTATAACATGTTACCTTCTCACTGCTCACTTAAACTTCCACCAGTTTTTTTTTCTGCAGTAGTAATAGAAATCAGCAAATAAGTTAGTGGTTCATTTTCTTAAAGACATTAAAAAAAGCTCTTATATGAGTTCATCCTCTTGCAAGTTCTTAAAACCCTGTCTGTTCAGCTGAGTTTCCTTTCTCTGTGATGGGGTTTCCTATTTGTTTGCCAAGTTACTTGACTTTAATGCTGCTGAGAGCAAATTTGGATACAGATCCAGCACAACTTGAGACTCTTGGCCAGTCAACAACTGACCCACTCACCCCTTCCTCTATGAAAATGCAGACGGTAAAAGAGTGAATGAAATACCTTCCAGGCCTCAGGCTCTATTTTTTCTCCTACTTCGTACAGAATGTCTATTCTGATATTAAGGCAGGGATTTTCAGGGCCATCAAGTATTTTAACATGTTCTCTATGATAGTCTCCAGTTAATAGGGCTTTACAATTCCAACAGAGGTATCTGATTTCTCCTCTGAAATGCACAGTTTTGTGGACAATGACAAGCTCTATAAGAGCAGATATATTTGGATCCAAATTCTAGTTTGTCACTCCTTAGCTGTGTGAGAAGTGACCACTTTCTTAGATTCTTGGAGCTTCTTCCATTTTCCCTATTTATGCAATGACTGCTATCATAGGTACTTTTTTTTTTTTTTTTTTTTTTTTTTTGGTGAGAAGTGAGAAAATACATATAAAGAAGCCAGTAGAATATCTTCCTTTTTGCTGTGATATATTTTTTAGTATTTCAACTATACAAAGTCCCCTAAACTTCTTTCTCCTGTTGATAAAGACTACACCTGGGAAGCTTTGAGGTATGTGTCAAACTAAAAGCATTTCAGCTCTCTTTTATAATATCAGAATTAATTTTTAAAATGTTTAGACAAGCAATAACAAGTTTTGGAGAGGTTGTAGAAAAAGGGTACCCTCATTCACTGCTGGTGGGAATGTAGACTGGTATAACTACTATGGAACATAGTCTGGTGATTCATCAAAAAAATTAAGAATAGAGCTATCATATGACCTAGCAATCTCTCTCCTGGGTATATACCCAAAAAATTCCAAATCATGTATTCACAAAAATATATGCATTTCTATGTTCATTGTAGCATTATTCATGGTGACCAAAGCATGGAAACAACCAAGGTATACTGCGATAGAGGACTGGATAAAGAAGATGTGGTACATATACACAATGTAACACTACTCAGCCATAAGAAAGGATAAAATAGAGCCACTTGCAACAACATGGATGGACCCTGAGAAGATGCTAAATGAAACAAGTCAGAAAAAGCTAAGAACTATATGATTTCACTCATAGATGGGATAGAAAACTGAAACTCATAAATACAAATGGCAGTATGGTGACTACCAGAGGGAAGGGGGTGGGAGGGAGCAGGGGGTCCTAATATAAGGTGACAAGAGAATATTTGAGTTTGGGTGGTGGATAATATACAGATCTTATAACACAGAAACCCACACCTGAAATATACTGATATATGTTCATGTTGACCAATGTAACCCCCATCAATTTAATAAATATTCCATATATAATCCTATGTAATAAAAGGCTACTATGCAAATTGACCAAACGGTGGAACGACCGATGGCTATGACACTCACTGACCACCAGGGGGCAGACAATCAACACAGGAGCTGGCCCCTGGTGGTCAGTACACTCCCACAGGGGGAGCGCTTCTCAGCCAGAAGCCAGGCTCATGGCTGGCGAGCACAGTGGCAGTGGCAGAAGCCTCTCCCGCCTCTGCTGCAGGTGGTGGTAAGGAGTGAGGGGTCCCGGACTGTGAGAGCGATTGCGAGAAGGATGTCTGACTGCCAGCTCAGGGATCAGGCCTGAGCCGGCAGTCAGACATCTCCCAGGGGTCCCGGACTGCGAGAGGGTGCAGGCCGAGCTGAGGGACCCCCTCCCCCAGTACATGAATTTTCGTGCACCAGGCCTCTAGTTAGATATAATTGTATTACTAATTCACAAAATTAGCCTTTGTTATGCACACCTATACTTTGTGCATATGTTTCACTTAATAAATGAAAAGAATAATAAAAAAAATGTTTAGAAGAAAGATCCATGTCCTCTACCTCGACTGCAATGCATATTCCTATATATTGACAAGATTCTTGGTAATATATTGGAGGCAAAAGACAAAATTGAAGACTTTTTCCTTTACTACTTAGATCACACCTCATTTGCCTGATATAGGACAAGCCAATTAAATTCTGTCCTTCAACAGATTCTCCTCTCCCTTTATCTGCAAAATGGGCCACCTTAACTTTCTCTGGGAATAAATTTTGGTGTTCTTCCTGTAAATACCGGCTTTGCAAAATGTCATGGAAACAACTTGGAGATAAGACAGAGCTGAGTTGATTGCTTTCTGCAGAAAGGGGGAGCACCACCCCGCCCCCTTCTCCTCATGCCGCTTCCTCCCTTACAGTACAGAGGGACTTTTGAGTGAAGGAATGACAAGCAGTTAATAAAACATTTGATGGATATTAATTACTTTACATGTAATTACCTGCCTTGTGGATCTTGTTGAGCTATTGATTACTGGCAAACATACATCCCACTGGGGATAAGTGTGATTTAACTTCATCCAAAGAGTCAATTAGTCTAAGTAACATAGAGAGAACTGGTGCTTCGCCTCAATAGCTGGGGTTCTTGCCAAGAAGGGTAGATAAGCCATTTATCTGTTCATTAAAACACAGGACTACTATCAACAGGAGGCACTTACCAGTGTTATTGAGATTGGTAAAATGTCACTCTGTGTTGTCAAAGATTAGCTGCATGGTGGAGAAGCAACAGGAGTGAAGGGAGTCTTTCTTGCTTGAGAGCCCTTAGGAATTGGTGAGGTTATGGAGTTAACCCCCAGAGGTGTGGTCCTGGTGCAGTTCTCTATTTTGTAAAAATTATAACCAAATGACTTTATCAGATGATACACCTACGCAAGCCAATGCTGCCTTCTGCTAGTTGACTTTGGTATCCCTGATAATCTTTGATATCTCAGGTCAAAAGACATTTTCTGGAACTTCACTTAATAAATTGCAGAAATCGGTGTTTATTTTTGCTACAGAGTCAATAGAAAAAAAGACTTGAAAGTGAGGCCTTTGGTGTTGTGGGGATGTGGGGGGCAAGGACAGCAGTATTGTGCCATTGATCAATGTTGGTATTCATTTGTACCTTGAAGCCAATTAGAAAATTTAAGACGCTGATCATTTTAAAACTTTATCCATTAAACTTCAATTTAGGATTTTAGAAACACTTTATTATGGAGATCTTCCGTAATGCTCTTATGAGATAGTAATCCTGTAAGATACATCCAACTTTAGGAGTTAGAAGGAAAGAGGTAGAAGAATATGTTAAATGGTAAGTTAGTGGTAGAACTTTGGTCAATAAATTATGTAAAGCAGACTATTGTAAAAATTGTGATAATACTAAAAAAACTTAAATATTTTATTTAAGAATTATCTGTGAACTGGAAATTAAAATAATTTGCTTTGTTGAAGATTTTACTATGTGCTGAATCTAAAAGGGCTAATACCCTCAAGTTCCATATTGCATATATATAAACAAGAGTTCCTAACATTTGGCCCGGCCAGCATGGCTCAGTGGTTGAACATCCACCTATGAACCAGGAGGTCATGATTTGATTCCCAGTCAGGGCACATACCCGGGTTGTATGCTCACTCCCTACTAGGGTCATGCAGGAAGTAGCCGATCAATGATTCTCTCTCATTATTGGTGGTTGTATCTCTCTCTCCCTCTCCCTTCTTCTCTGAAATAAATAAAAAATATATATGTTTTTAAAAAAGAATTCCTACCATTTGTATTGTTAAAAAGTTACATTTTTATAATATAACCATTACCAAAGTTAAATTTTGGGGCTCTTCATAAAATCCATATGAGATACCATTTATATTGTATACCCATTTTTAGGAAGTTGAGGATCAGAAAGGTTGAAGTAACTTGGCTAGGGACACCTAAGTTCTCAAACTTGATCTTAGGCTTCTGGGACCTCAAATCTTCCTTCCACGGCCTCTTGGCAATCCTTTAACATGTTCTTTCCAAGTGCGCCCGGAAGACAGCAAAATGGCAAGTCAGAGTGAATGTGAATTTCAATTTCAGGGTTCAGTTTAAATGCCAGGTGATATTTTTACATTGTACTTTGGTTCCACCCCTCACTCCCTCCCACACTTTATGGTTCTGCAGATCTATTTTTTCTCTCTCTTTCTCAGGCATGCTCATTTCTTTTTTCCTTAAGCCTTTTGTGATAACGTCTTATAGTTGCTGGAGTGAACACATTCATTTCCATCAGGCAGTCTGATGCTTAAAACATTTTAACCCAGAATTTAGCCCCACTATCGCTCACTTTCATTTAAGAGTACCTCCTTCTTTATGGCTGATGCAGGGGATTCAGGCCGAAAAGGGGAGGAGAAGATACTCATGCTAGTCATCCTTAGACTTCAGGTATTTGGGGTATTGCTCAAAGGGCACTCCTGCTGAAAAGCACAGAGTGTACATGTCACCTCTATCCATTAGGTCAGACGATCTTGCCAGCGACAATGACAATATTCACATCGATGCCCAATTGGACTCCCTGCTAGCAAGGAGCATTCTCCTGAAAGGCACTGCATTTTGGATTAATTATTTCTTGTCTCAGGACATTCTGGAACAGTGAGTGAAAACCTACTGTAGTTTCCAAAAGGGTACATGCTGGCTGCGTGCACAGGTTCTGTATAATTCAAGATTTCACTTGTTTTTAAAACAGAAGTATATGAGGCTTACAACTTTTAGAGAAACCCAGGCTTCAGACTCAGGGCAATGAACATGATGGCTAAAGGTAATTCCAAAATATTTCCTTTCTTCTGCAAAACCTTGGCAAATAGATGATTTCATAGAACTATATTTTTTCTTTCTCCTAGATTTTTTTTTAAGGCTATATTAGCTTTCTATAGAAAAGAATCATCAAAAAATTTCTGGCCAGCTGAACATAACATTTCTTGTGCAGAGGCACAAAGCTGGTAAATTTTCAGTATATATATATATATATATATATATATATATATATATATATATATATATATATAATTTATTTTTACAGATAGAGGAAGGTAAGAGATAGATAGAAATATTGATGAGAAACATCAACATTGATAGGCTGCCTCCTGCATGCCCCCTGCTGGGGATCGAGCCTGGAACCTGGCATGTGCCCTGACTGGAAATTGAACCAGAGATGCTCAATCACGGAGCTATGCCCGCTGGGCTAGAGATGTAATTTAAAACTACTGACTCTCTCTTCTACAAATATATGTGTATGATATGTTATACATTATATACACAAAGATATGTTATACATGTGCATATATTACATATGTAATATGTGTATGAGAAAACATTTTCAGTAGTAGTGTGTGGGGCGCGGTTATGGTGTTTTGGCCAGGTTCAAGCCTCGGACTAATGAAAGGACAAGGTCCTCTCATTGCCACGTGCAAGTCCCAGCTGGAGGGCAGGGCCCTCCCAGCACAATCATAGCCAAAGGCTGTGGTTGTAAGCTTGAACCTATGGTCCGAACATGTAGCCCCATGTGCCTTGTGATAGAGTTTGGGTGCATGTAGTTAAGTGAGGTTGAAACTCATGAGAATGCTGTAAACAACTTGATCATGCCCCTACTTTGCCTCGTGGCATCTGCTATAAAATAAAGACACGGCTTGTGGGCGCTGGCGCTGTCTCCTCATCGGGAGCAGCGTCCCACTGAGACCCAGCTTTCATTCTCTTGTCTGTCTTTTCTCAAACCTTTCACCCCCTGACTCAGGATCACCCTTGGCTGAGCTGGCATGGCACATAAGGTGCCCTGGGGCTGAGTATGCCATGGCCGTGCTGGCTCCCCACAGTAGTGGTGGAAGAGAATAGGAAACCCCTAGCAAATGCTTTTCTACTATGTGCCAAGAGCAAGGTAGATTATTTGTATGTTTTATATCCTTTAAATCTCAAAACAACTTATTTAGGTTAGAAATTTTGCCTTGATGATGCTGAAAAAGAAAAGGAGGAATGGGGAAGTAGGGATATTTGTCTAAAGTGAAAGACTCAAAAAAGATGAAAGCCCAGGATTAGTCTGACTCCAAACCCCAATCTCTCTCCATTCTACTGCCCTGCTTTCTTGGGAGATACCGTTCAAGCCCAGGAGGTGACTACTCATTCCTGCCAAGACCCAAGGGTTCAGCAGGAAGACAAACAAATCATGACTCTTAGACCATGGTACATCCGTACCATTTTCTTATTCATACCTTGAGCTAAAAATTTACAGTGGTAGCTAGCATGTCCTTATTTGTTATCTTTTTCTCTTAACAGGAGAATGAAACAATTTAAAAATCTGACTTTTAATGAACTAAGTGTATGTAGTACATACTGTTTAGTTATAAGTATATGCAACAGTAGGATAACCACAGATAATAAGCAAAATTGAAAAGACAGCATAGCCAGGTAAACTTAATACAAACCATTAAAATTTATTTCAAAATCAAGGTTTCCTACTATAAACACTTTCATGTGCATTAAATTCTATTATGAATTTATAAAGAGACCATTTCTGCTCTTATAGTTTCACACAAAAAAGTGGAATGCTATTGTTTTTTTTTTAAATGTTTTATTGGTTTTTTACAGAGAGGAAGGGAGAGGGATAGAGAGTTAGAAACATCAATGAGAGAGAAACATCGATCAGCTGCCTCCTGCACACTCCCCACTGGGGATGTGCCCGCAACCAAGATACATGCCCTTCACCGGAATCGAACCTGGGACCCTTCAGTCCACAGGCCGACGCTCTATCCACTGAGTTAGGATGGAATGCTATTGTTGATCTCAGCATTATTTAAATTCCTACAGATAATTTATTAATTCTTTGAATGATTCAAAACAAATAAGAGGATTTTCAATTTCAGCCATGAAGAAACAATGGATATTGCATTTACTCTCTCCCCATAAACAACTAAGAAACTGAACAAAACATAAAGGACTTATTTTTTGGTGTTGGACAATAAGACTGTAGGGCTATGGTCCTTGAGAGAAGGTAAGCATTACCGTGAACTCAGCATTTACCACTGATTCCTTAACTTTGCTAACTGCAGCACAGAAAAAGTGGGGCTCACTGTTCTTTTTTTTTTTTTTAATTAAATCTTTATTGTTCAGATTATTACATTTGTTCCTATTTTTCCCCCCCCATAACTCCCCTCCTCCCAGTTCCCGCCCCACCCTCCACCCTCACTCCCCACCCACTGTCCTCATCCATAGGTGCACAATTTTTGTCCAGTCTCTTCCCACATCTCCCACACCCCTTCCCCCCACCCAAGAATAGTCAGTCCATTCCCTTTCTATGTCCCTGATTCTATTATGATCACCAGATTATTTGTTCACTTGATTCTTAGATTCACTTGTTGATAGATACATGTTTGTTGTTCATAATTTGTATCTTTACCTTTTTCTTCTTCTTCCTCTTCTTAAAGGATACCTTTCAGCATTTCATATAATACTGGTTTGGTGGTGATGAACTCCTTTAGCTTTTCCTTATCTGTGAAGCTCTTTATCTGACCTTCAGTTCTGAATGATAGCTTTGCTGGATAAAGTAATCTTGGTTGTAGGTTCTTGGTATTCATCACTTTGAATATTTCTTGCCATTCCCGTCTGGCCTGCAAAGTTTCTGTTGAGAAATCAGCTGACAGTCGTATGGGTATTCCCTTGTAGGTAACTGAGTTTCTTTCTCTTGCTGCTTTTAAGATTCTCTCTTTGTCTTTTGCTCTTGGAATTTTAATTATGATGTGTCTTGGTGTGGTCCTTTTTGGATTCCATTTGTATGGGGTTCTCTGCGCTTCCTGGACCTGTAAGTCTATTTCTTTCACCAGGTGGGGGAAGTTTTCTGTCATTATTTCTTCAAATAGGTTTTCAATATCTTGCTCTCTCTCATCTTCTGGCACCCCTATAATTCTGATGTTGGTACGCTTGAAGCTGTCCCAGAGGCTCCTTACACTATCTTCGTATTTTCGGATTCTTTTTTCATTTTGCTTTTCTGGTTGGGTGTTTTTTGCTTCTTCGCATTTCAAATCTTTGCCTTGATTCTTGTGCTCCTCTGGTCTGCTGTTGGGAGTCTGTATAGTATTTGTTATTTCAGTCCGTGTATGCTTAATTTCTAGTTGGTTCTTTATCATAACATCGAGGGTCTCATTAGATTTCTTGAGGATCTCATTACATTTATCGGTGGCTTCTAGACAGTTCTTAAGAGACCTTAAAAGTGTGGTTCTGAACTCAATATCCTCCATTGACAGTTTTGTCCTGTTTCTTTGTCTCCGCATTTTTTATGCTTTCTTGGTGCACCCCCTAGTGGTCTTTGTGTGCAGTCTTGTTGTAGTTAAGCCTTGATTGTTGTCGGCAATACCCGGGGTGATTTGACCTCCAGGCTAACTGGCTATGAGAGTCTGCTGTGTCTGCAGTGGGAGAGCTTCTGTGCTGGATCTCTAGGGCGGTGCTAATCTAGCGTTTGCCTGAGGCTATCCGGCAGATGGCTCTGTGCAGGGCTTGGGTGGGGCGGGTCCCCGGGGATCTACAGGGCGGGCCGGAGCTAGCAGTTATGGCTGCTCTCAGTTCCGTCCTTAGGGGCTCTGCCTCACAGAGTCCCAGCAACCGCTGCAAACCTCGGAGAGAAAGCTGCCTTCGGTCGGAACTTGACCCGCTTCTCCCGTTTGAGTCTGGGTCCCTAGAGACTCACCCGGATCTGGAGCTCAGAGTCTGAAACTCCCTCCCGATTGAAAACAACAACCGCGCCCTCCGCCTCCAGCCCGCTCCACGTGCACTCTGCACCTGAGTATTTCACTTCAGCACTGCGCCTCCTCTGAGTTTGGGTATGATATTCTCTTTCCTCCTAGTTGTAGAATTTCCACTCAGCCAGCCTTCCTGTGGTTCTGGATGATGTCCGTTCCATCTTTTAGTTGTTTTTTGAAGTGGTTGTTCGAGGCAGCAATCTCTGGCGTTAACCTATGCCGCCACCTTGGTTTTTCTCGGGGCTCACTGTTCTTAGCAGAGGAAAGAGAGATCAGAAATTGTCTTGCTGAGTCATGGGAATTACAAGGTATGGTAACAGAAAGGAGGTACCCCATAGTTTTGCATTTTTCACTAAATATTATGCTGCAGAACAGAGAATTTGGCAGTTGCACAAGGGTGGAGATGTTGAATTTCTGACCAATAACAATAAAGAGATATGACTGAACACTCCCGGTCTGAGTTGAGCAGCCATAATTCTATGCTTTAGGAGTGTGAATTACTGATGCATGCGTTAACATGCATAATTCTCAAATGCTTTGCACTAAGTAAAACAAGACAGAATCAGCAGGTTACATACTTCAACATTAGGTTTATATGGTATTTTTGCAAGCACTGAACTAACAGAGGGAGAAAATCACTCAGTGGTTCCTTGGGGCTGCACCTGGAGGGAGTGTTTGATGATGGAAGGGCACAGCAGCATTTTGGCGGGGAGGAGTGGTGGTTTGTGCAATTGGTTTATATCAGGTGTTGGGAAACATTTTTTCTGAACAGGGCCAAATAGCAAACATTTTAGGGCCATGTATGGTCTCTGTTATATATTCTTCTTTTTGTTTGCTTGTTTGTTTTAATTTTACAACCTATAATATTTAAAAAGTTCTTAGCCAAACATAAGCCAGATTTGGCTTACAGGTTATATAGTTGATTCCTGTTCTAGATCTTGATTTTTGTGGTACTTATGTAACTATACTAGAGGCCCGGTGTGCAAAAATTTGTGCAGTTGGGAGCGTCCCTCAGCCCGGCCTCTGCCCCCTCGCAGTCTGGGACCCCTCGGGAGATGTCCACCTGCTGGCTTAGGCCTGCTCCCCGGGGGATTGGGCCTAAGCTGGCAGTCAGACATCCCTCTGGAAGCCCTCGGGAGCCCTCGGGGGATGTCCACTTGCCAGTGGGGAGCAGACCTAAGCTGAAGTCAGACATCCTTAGCGCTGCTGAGAAGGCAGGAGAGGCTCCCACCACCACCGCTGTACTGGCAGCCATCAGCCTGGCTTGTGACTGAACAGAGCTCCCGCTGTGAGAGCACACTGACCAGCAGGGGGCAGCTCCTGCATTGAGCGTCTGCCCCCTGGTGGTCAGTGTGTGTCATAGTGACCAGTGATTACCAGTCGCTCAGCTGTTAGGGTCAATTTGCATATTACCCTTTTATTGTACAGGATATGTTTGTTATGACTCCTAAAATTTCAAATTTTGTTATAACTCTTAAAATTACAGGTCTCACTGAATGCAAATTATGTTTTAATAAAATAAATTAAAAAATTTTTGTGCTCTGGACACTAGAAATAGAAAATATGAAAATCCCTAAACATATTAAGTTGAATTTGTAATTAAAACAATTTCCACAATGAAACTTCAGACTCAAAGCACTTCATGGGACTTCTATAAAATAGTTAATAAAATAATATTACTAATATTACACAAACTCTTTCATATAATAGTGGGGAAGGGATACTTCCCACATTATTTCAAGAAGCCAATGTAACTCTGATACCGAATCACATAAGAACATTATGTGCAAATACAATTACAGACAAAAATATATTGTCAGCATAGACACAAGGTCCATAACACAAATTATCAAGTAGAATCCAGTAAGATATAAAGACGTTAAACTTTCCTGGCCAAGTGTGTTTTATCCTAGTAATGCAATTTTGGTTTAATATATGGAAATCAGTCAATATAGTCAACATATTAACACATTAAATAAGAAAAATCATATAAATATTTAAATGGATGATGGAAGAATACCCATTCATGATAAAAACTCTTTACAATAAAGGACAGCTATACAAAGACATAAAGTCAAAATGCTATAGATAAGTAAAAATGATATTTTTAAAATATTTCAGAAACCCATAGGAAAGGGGAAAAAAGAAAACAAGGCAAATAAAAAGAAGAGTGAACAAACAAAACAAACAAAAATAATAAAATGGTTGACAAATCCTATGGTATCAATAATTATATTATATTTACATGATCTAAGCCCATCAATCAAAAGGCAGAGATGGTCAGAGTACATTTAAAAACATAAGCTAACTACATGCTATACATAAAAAAAAAAACTCACTTCAAATATAACAATACAGGCAGATTTAAAGTAAAAGGATAGAAAAGGTATTTCATGCCTTTCTTTTAATCTAAAGAAAGCAAGAGGGGGGAAAAAATTACAGCAGAAAACTTCTGTAGTATGGCACCACAGTAAGATATCACCTCATACCTGTTAAATGGCCATTATCAAGAAACAAGAAATAACAGTGTTGGTGAGGATGTGGAGAAAAGAAAACCTTTGTGTACTGTTGCTGGAAATTAAATATACTATAGAAAACAGTATACAGATTCCTAAAATACTTAAAAATGAAAGTATCATATGATCCACCAAATTTACTTCTGGTATTTATCTAAAGGAAATACCTTGACTGATATCTGCAGCCCCACGTTTGTTGCAGCATTATTTACAATAGCCAATGCCTAGACGTGACCTATGTGTCTACTGACAGATGGGAGAGACATGATGTACTAGTATAATGGAATATCATTTACCCATTGAAATGAAGCAAAAATCCTGTCATTTGGGACAACATGGTTGGACTTTGAGGGCAAAATGTTAAGTGAAATAAATCAAACAGAGAAAGACAAATACTATATTATCTCACTTATATGTGGAATCTAAAAATAAAAACAACTCCTAGATACAGAGAACAGATTATTAATTGCCAGAGGTGTGAGTCGGTGATAGGCAAAATGAGTGGAGGTGATCAAGAGGTATAAACTTCCCGTTCTAGGATAAATTAGTCTTGGGGCGTTAATGTACGGCATGGTGACTATAGTTTCTGCATTGTATATTTGAAAGTTGCTAAGGGGTAGATATTTAAAGCTCTTGTTTCAAGAAGAAATGATTTTTTAACTGTGTGGTGACTACTGTTTTGGAATCCAAATATACAAATGGTAAGACTTATTCTATATTGAAAAATATCAGGGCAAATAATACCAATTTTCCAAAACAGTCATTTAAAAACCTTTTATAATATTCTCATAGGTCATGTCATTACTTTTAAAAAATACATTTTTAATTACTTCAGACAGAAGGAAGAGGGACACAGAGATAGAAACATCAATGATAGAGAGAATCAGTGATTGGCTGCCTCCTGCACGGCCCTTACCGGAGATCAAGCCCACAACCTGGGCATGTGCCCTGACTGGGAATCAAACATTGACCTCCTGGTTCATGGGTCAATGCTAAACCACCGAGCCACAATTATGTCATTGACAAAATTCAAAATATCAACAAAAACAGAACAAAGTTCTCACTGCATGGAACTAGTTAATGTTAACCACTTAAATATTAGAGGATTGTTTAGCCCTGCTAAAATAATAAGTACTTATATCATCATAATTAATGTCAATATCCTCTTCTTGATAGAAAAATATCAAGTTCATAATTCTTCTAAGTTCTATCATGATTCATGATAAGAAAACCATGACCTTACTATAGAGAAGGGTAATTATTTTCTTCTTCATTCTTGTAAGTGGGCAATGATCCAATTTCTTTCAAAATACTATAAAAAAAGATCTAACTTGAAAGTAAAAAGCAAGTCCAAGACACTTTTTTCTCTTATACATTTAAATGGCTGTCTTGCTCAATTCTGACAATGATACCATAGATGTAGACTTTGCACGCATATTAATAACTGGAGACTTACCTTAAACTCACAGAGCTTAAAAAACATATCCACAGAATCAAAGACAGATGTAAAGTTAATCAAATATCTGAAGACTCCTGCTATTTTTAACACATTTTTTCAATGATATTAAAGAATTCAAGAATAATCAATATTTCAAGAGTTAAGTCTAAAACTCCTTGCCTCTCATAAAAAGAATTACAATGAGAGCCTAAACCTTTACTTGCTCAAGTAGAAAGAAATCAAATTAACACCTGGCTTTTATTTTTGCAAGAGTGGTGGGTTACTCCTTCTAAGGTGTGGAAAACTGCTTGTTGCACACTTTCAGATGGAATTTACTAACTGAGGAATTTATGGTAATAAATGACTTGATGCAGAACAGGAGCTGAGAGTCAAAGCTGACCATGTGATGGTATAGTAAGCAATGAGAATTCACAGAAATCACCAAGAAGGTATTGGGACTTCTCTAATTTACAAGATGAAACTCCGTACTATACTAATCTAGACATTTTGGGATAGTGACCACAGGAAATACCTAGATTAAACATATATAATCCTATTTAATGTCATTTGAATAAAGCTGTTTCATTTGATATTAGGTATTCTATACATATAAAAGCCTAAGTGACTGGAATGACTGGTTGCTATGACACACACTGACCACCAGGGGACAGATGCTCAATGCAGAAGCTGTCCCCTGGTGGTCAGTGTGCTCCCATAGCCAACCTCCCCCAGCTGGCCAACCTCCCGCAGTCCCTCTCCTTGGCCCCTGGGCTGGGACGGGGAACCGGGGGTAGGTGGTGGTGCATGCAGCCCTTTTCCCAGGGGGGGCCAAGGGCTGGCTCCCTCCTTAGGGCCAGTGGCCACCCCCCCCCTGCCTTGTTCCTCCCTGAAGCTGGCAGGCTCCAATCGGCCCACCATGGTGGTGTGGTGGCGAGGAAAGGAGGAGCGGGGAGGTGGGGAACCGTGTGGTGGCAGAGTGCTGACGATGGGTGTCAGTGTCCGTTTCTTCCACGCCAGGCCCAGTGACCATCACCTCCTCTCCGGCCCGGCCCTGATCAGCCTAGCCACGATTGGCCCTGACCACCAGCCAGGCCTAGGAACCCCACCCATATACGAATTTTGTGTACCGGGCCTCTAGTAGGAAATAAGATACCTGAGAGATTCACCCCAAAGGTCTAAGTCCAATGAGACTTCCCCAATGAAGCATTCTCAAAACTCCGGTTCTCCTTTCTCTCACCTAGAAAGTATTGAATTCTTTCCCTCGTGATAGCAATAGTTATTAGTGAGTTTAAGAGATGTTATTGACACAGTTGCTTTTTGCAGAGGCAGCCTCAGCTTCTCTCTTTTATTGCTAGCAACATGACTGTTTATCATTGTTCATCGAATGAATTAATTCACTAGCACCACTGAGGAGAGCAGCAATAGCCTTTTTTCTGTTTATATTCTTATAACACTAGCATATGTTCCTACCTATCACAGGCACGCAATAAATACTTCCTATTTGGATAGAGTAAGATATATGAGGTCTGTTTAAGATTCCCTCCAACTTTATTGTTCTGAAAATGCTTATAGGCAAAGTAGCTACTTTCAGTGAGATTTGAAAGATGCTTAAATATTCACCTGCCATTAAACTGTTTCCTCAAAGGCTGGCCAACTGGTGTGGTAGAAAAACGTGGTGTACTGTTGTAGTGAGATTTATTACCTGCCTGACCTTGAGCAAACCACTGGAATGTTATAGGTGAATTGGGAATGTAAATATTTCAGAAGATAGCTGTGGGTTTAAGTCAGATAAAATACATTCTATTGCTTAACAGAGTTACAGGCACATAGAAAAGATGGCAACAAAAATATAATCCTATTTTCTTTTCCAAATTTCAAATATAGAGCCCTTTGAATACATGTGAAGAAACTTCCGAAGTTCCCTATGAGTTTTTCATGTTTTTCTAACATACCCAGTATACTCAATAAAAGAGTTTGTAAAATAATCATATTAGCCAGCTGTAAAGGAATGGGAAGTAGGAATAGCAAGTGTTTATGAAAGGTTGTGAAGATTCTAAAAAACAGGGCTCACTGTTTAGGTCAGCAGTAGCTGATTCCTGGTTTCCAGGGTTTAGCATGAGGACACTAGGACCAAGCAAAGAGGAAGGTTGGCTAAGAGACAAATTACATGTGAATGGGGAGGTAAGGTAATAAGATATGAGAGAGAAACTTAACACAGTGCTATTAACCAGAATACCAAAGTCCATGAGTATTTTTCTTTTACAGCTTTATATACTGATCCTTCCTTTGTCTCCTTAGCCTTTAGTGGAGACAAAACAATAATCCACTGCAGTTACTTCCAGGCATTTACAGACTCTCAAGGATGACAAATGGAAGAACCACTTTCTTTGCCTTGTCTGCATATTGAAATGAAGGGAAAAGTGGGGGGGGGGAGAGAGAGAGAGAGAGAGAGAGAGAGAGAGAGAGAGAGAGAGAGAGAGAGAGAGAGAGAGAAAGAAGAAGAAGAAGAAGAAGAAGAAGAAGAAGAAGAAGAAGAAGAAGAAGAAGAAGAAGAAGAAGAAGAAGAAGAAGAAGAAGAAGAAAAAAGAAGAAGGAGGAGAGAGAGAGGAAGGAAGGAAGGAAGGAAGGAAGGAAGGAAGGAAGGAAGGAAGGAAGGAAGGAAGGAAGGAAGGAAAATGCATCCACCATTATACCTTCCAGGTCCTGTCTCCACTTTAAATAATTTCCTGCCATAAGGTGGAGCTATATCCTATCGGGAGAAAAGTATTAGCTATAAGACCTGGTAAAAGTCCAATAAAGTCATTTTTTACTTGGTTTGTGGTTTGTGATTTTAAGAAGGTGAAGTACATGGCAGCCACCCCCAAATCCATCACCCCCTGATGCAGAGAGAGTGGTTATTTTGGTGCAGCTTGGATTTTAATGTGGTGAAAGGTGTGTGAAGGCAAGCAGGACCTTGTTTTTTTAGTTTATGCTATAAACAGGGCCTCAGGGGAAACTCTTTGAAGTGCTGAGATCTGAGGTGGTGGGTTTTGAGGCCCCCCTGAGGTAGTACAGAGAAACCACAGGTATCTGATAGTGTTTGCTCTTGAGTAAATCCTCCGGAGCATCAAACAGTGTGTTGACAAACAAAATGAAAAAAAATAAAAGAACTTTATTTAAAAGAGTATATAGTGTTGAATAGAATATTGCTGGAATGTCTGAGACAGACTTATATGAACTGAAAGAGAGGTTTTGCTTCCCAGTCTGGGATTGTTAGAGGTATGGCCATGAAAACCCCCAGCTGTGTTATCTATAAAACCCTGGCATCTCCACCCAAAGGAAAAAATGATCCCCTGAAGAGAGACAGCACTGCAGGCTTCCTGATAACACATCAAGGGTAATCTAGATAAAGGAGAATGGCTCAACAGGAGTATGTGTTGCATGACTCCCTGAGCAGTGCTCTCTATTTGGAAATCAATTAAAGGGCAAGGTACACCAGCTCATAGCTCGCTTGGGATTTCCTCTGTAGATATGCATAGAAACCTTGCAACCACTAAAACCTATTCTAAAAATCAAAGGAAGGGATTGGTCTTGGTGGAGAAAAACCTCTATCTAATAGAAACTAATATTGGAAAATTTTTATAACCAAAAATTCACCTAGTGGGCATATTTGTTTTTTCCTGTGGATATCGTAACTCATTTGAATATGGGCAACATGAAGGTCTTTGTAGTATGTCACTTATTACCTTCTTCGTGAAGGGAGCAGGACTTGCCACCTCCAAATATGTCTCTTTGGCATAAGGATTATCTTGAGCAGGTTATTTTAAAAGAAACTAAAGGCACAGGAAAAGATTTGAAAACTGAGTAGAAGTTACCCTCTTATAAGAGACATTTACATTTATTTTTTAAAATATATTTTTAATTGATTTCAGAGAGAAAGGGAGAGGGAGAGATAGAAACATCATGATGAGAGAGAATCATTGATCAGCTGCCTCCTGCACATCCCCTACTGGGGGGTCAAGCCCACAATCCAGGCATGTGCCCTGACTGGGAAGCTAAGCATGACCTCTTGGTTCATAGGTCCACGCTCAACCACTGAGCCATATTAGCCAGGCAAGAGGCATTTCCATTTCTAAGGGCAATCTCCAATTAAAAGGTTGTGTCCCTCCCAGTACCAGGAAGAGAAGGATGACTAAATTTCTAGAAACTCTTATTAATGGAGAAGGCAAAGATCTAAATCTCCATAACATCCTACCCTTGTGTTCTGTGCTTTGTCAGATAGCCTCCTATAACGGGCAACCCACTGGAGATGGTATTTAAGGTGGTAGGTTGGGCCATTTCAGGAAGTTAGTTTTGCTATCTCCCATGTATGCAGGAGGTAATCATGTCATTAAATGATGTTTGTTTTTATCCTATTTATCTTTTACTAGAGGCCCGGTGCACAAAAATTGGTGCACTCAGGGGGGAGGGGAGTCCCTCAGCCCGGCCTGTGCCCTCTCGCAATCTGGGACCCCTCAGGGGATGACCACCTGCTGGCTTAGGCCCACTCCCCAGGGGATTGGACATAAGCTGGCAGTCAGACATCCCTCTGGCAGCCTGGCAGCCCTTGGGGGGATGTCCACTTGCCTGTGGGGAGCAGGCATAAACTGCAGTCGGACATCCTTAGTGCTGCTGAGGAGGCAAGGAAAGGCTCCCACCACCACTGCTGTACTGGCAGCCATCAGGCGCATGGGTGGGGGCCGGCTGGTTTGCCCTAAAGGGTGTCCCAGATCAGGGTGGGGTTGCCACTGGGGTGCCTGGCCAGTCTGGATGAGGGGTTGAGGGCCGTTTTCAGGCTGGAGGATGACTGAAGCTCCCAACCTCTCCTTTTTTTCTTTTTTTCTTTTTATTCTGGGATTTATTTACCTTCTATGGCTGTCACTGGAGCTGAGAGCCAGCTTTATCTCTGAGGCTCAGCTCCAGCTCTGAGACCTCGGCTGCTGAAAGCAGGTATCTGGGCTTTGTTTAGCTTCTATAATTGAAACACTGTTGCAACTCCAGCTCTGAGGCCCGGCTGGCTGAAAGTAGGTTTCTGGGGTTTGTTTAGCTTCTATAATTGCAACATAGTTGCTTAGAGTGCAGCTCAGAGGCCGGCAGCGGCAGGCGGGGAACCTTGGCTTCCTCCATCACTGGAGCAAGCAAGCCTCCTGTTTGCTTCAGCTGCCTGGCTGCCGGCCACCATCTTGGTTGGCAGTTAATTTGCATATTGCCCTGATTAGCCAATGAGAAGCATATTGGAGGTACAGTTAATTACCATGTTTGTCTATTATTAGATAGGATTATTGGTGGGGGGAGGGGAGGTTCTTTGCCAAGGACCTAGAAGGGTAGATATAAAATTATTTTCCTCTTCTACACTAGAGTCCTGTTAGATGTGTTGGCATTATTAGCTTCATATTTCCATATAATAAAATCAACACTCTTAAGGGATAACAGGCTTTCATAGGGACTGTCAGGACAAATAATGTAACTACTTTTATATGAATGTTCATTCAGGGCACTAGATACTTTATATGCACTGTCTAATTTAATCCTCACTGTAATCATGTGAAGATTATATTCCTGATTTTTATTTTAGAGTTTTAACTACTTGCACATAGCCATAGAATGACTTGGTAAAATCTGGAATCCAACCTCAGCAAGTATGATGCCAGAGCTTTCAAACTCATTGGTGGAGTGCCCCCTGTGTCCCGATCTAATACCAGTGGAAGTGGAGTTCTTGTGATATTGCAAGGAAAGGAGTTTCCTGAGACTTGCATGGATGATAAGTGATCTTTATTTCCATGGAATGAAACCTCTGGCTTTCCAATGTTGCCTTTCCCTTCGTCCCACCATAGGAAAAGTCCAACTTTGTCTTCAGCGGGGCAAGCATTAAGGCCACTTCCCAGAGTCTCTGCTCCATATTAAAGTCTGGTTCAGTCCAGCATCCTCCGTGTGGAGTGCACATTGCCTTAAGCCACGAGGCTGCTTAAGCCCACATAGCTCTATGAGAGGATGGGCAAGTGAGGTTACAGCACAAAAGAGGAGCAAGCGGTCAAGACAAAGGCAAGAGAGTACAAGGAGGGAAGGCTTTCTTGTTGACCTGGGATTATGTATTCTCAGGTTTGGGAGGAACCAGAATCTTATTCAAAATAACTAACCAGCCTCCCAAATTTTCATGGAATGGCACTGGGGTGCACCCTGTCATCCTGACCTCCCTGTGCCTGCACCCATCTCCCCCTTTGTTTGATCCTTTCCCCCAGTGATCTGTAGGGAATGGACCAGTGGTTCCCCAAGGACTGTGAACTTATAGCTTCCTGGTGTCACTGTCTAGATAATCATGCTTATAAAGTCTGGCCTAAAAGTCTTCGCTCTTTCTATTACTAATATTAATAAGTAGCTAATTACAACAATAACAAAATCACTGTATATTTGCTTGAAGACATTTTCCATTTTTAAAGTAGTTGTCAACCAATGTATTACAATCCCACATTGTTTATTTATAGGCTAGCTATCCTTTTTCTTCAAAAAGCTAACTCATGAGATCAGGGTCCTTATATTACTGATTCATCTTTGGCTCATCATAGAGCCTTGTGCACTGCAGTTTCTTAAAATATATTTCCTGAATATGTAACCCTCAATACTTGTGAAAAACCTGGACATACAATGACTCATCCTTTTCATTTATATAATATTTCTCTCCTCACACAACTTTTCTTTCTTTTGTATTTCCATTGTATTCAGACAAATGCATGTTTGCTTTTAAATGTACTTTTATTGTTTAAATAGGACTCTCACTCACTCCCTTTAGTCTTCTAATTTTGAAGGACTTTCTGCTTGCTCTCTTACAAAACACTTCTGTCATGGCTTTGCCTCCTCTACTCCCCTGAGTCTCAGAGCTACAGACTCACGCTGTAGGGGTTGTCCATCCGTCTAGAGCACCTGGGGTTTAAGGTGGTAAGCAATTTGACTGTAATTGCTTCTTCCCAGCAGTTATTCCTTGAAGTGGCGAAGGGGGACACTTGGTTGGCTTTCTTTTTCCATCTACATAAATAGGTATTGGAGTCAAATCCAAAGAGCATGGTGTATTTATCTAGAAATAAATGTTACTCCCCTTGATGAATGTTTTTAGCTACACTTTTGTTTGTCTGACTCTTTTCTTGGTTTATGTTTCAGCAGAGACTTAGTTCATTCTTTCCATTTACATCTGATTCATTGATTTCTCTAAGTGAAATAAAACATAGATCTCAATACTATATTACTTAAATAAGTCACAGGCTTCTTTTCCCACTTCCAGTTAGATCGCCATGTTGAATTGCCCTCCTGTCTATGACTGTTGTGTTGGACTCAACTACTATTTCTTAAGCTGTAGACAGAATGTACTTCAGATATTTCTTTTATTATGAGTTTTGAGTTTCCTCAAATCTCCATATCAGTTTTTGGTAGAGAGGAGCAGATGTGATGGCTGCAAGACAGTATTGATAAATTTGTAAATATATTTAGTAACCATTTTTTTTCAAATTGTGTTTCCCTTCTATTTTATGCAAGGAATATTACTAACATGGCCTCAACTCTCAAGTGAATTAAACAAAATTTTTCGTTTTCTTGTCTGAAAGTTCTTTTTGAAAGAAATATTTTACTAAACCAAAAATGCTAGCCAAACAAACAAAAAGGCTGGTCTTGGGGATGAAGCCTACACAACCAGCAGCATGGCCAGAGAAGACATACCTGTCTCTCTCCTGGGATTGTTGAGCATTTTTCTACATTTGTAACATCATAGAAACATCATTTCTTTAATATGACTTTTTCTCCTTTCTTTCCTTTTGATTCAAGCTGGCCTCATCCAACACCCTGACTCACCTGCCTCCTTCCCCCTTGCAGGACCCCCCCTTAATCATAAAGCCCTCAGGACAATGAGGTTCTGGTCAGCATCCAGTAATCTTAGAAAAAAGCCTCTGATGTATTGACCACAGAGGCAGAGTTTCAGTCAAACTAAAGATACCATCTAGGCCTCAGTTGTGTTTCAGTTCCAGAAGTATGCCACCAACCATACCCTTATGAAACCAGACAAAGCAATGCCAGGGCTGCATCAGGACCAGATGCACTGATCAATACCACCTACTCTAGCACCAACCAATCAGAAGAGACCAGGACCCTGACTACAACCCTAACTCTCTTAGCCACCACGATTAGTGATTTTTCTCCTTTGTAATCCATCCCCCGGAAGCAATCTGAGAGCCAGATTGAGCATGAGTTTACCTGTGACTTTGGGTGTGGTGCTATTTGCTTAAAAATAAACCTTTACTTTCTTGATTGCAAACTCCTGTTGACATTTGATTGGGCTTTGATGTGCATAGGAGAATGAACCCCTTTAATCTGGTAGCACATCAAGGAGCAGGGAGGAAGATGTAGTCTGTTTGAAAGAATTTACATGAGCTATAGACAAAGCAGGTGAGGGAAGGTGAAGTGGGGCCAGCTCTGGGATAGGTGCAGAGCCTGCAAAGAGAAGTGTCTGCTCCTGTAGATTAGTTGAGGGCAGTAAAAGCCTACCTGTGAACAGGAAGCAGAGTCCTGGAGTTTGATGGCCCTGGCTATTCTTTTTTTTGGATAATCACAGAAATAGCCACCTGGAAATTCATCTCATGTTCCAACAGACATAGCAGGAATGTGAGCAGTGCTCTGTCAGCTGGCCCAGAGCTTTTAACAGACTAACTGTTCTCACTCACTCACTCTCCGGCCACTGTAATTTAATTTAGAACATCCAAGAATTTATTTTTCTTGTCATGAGTTACACAGTATCTTTACAAAAATTTCAATGCAGATCTTAAAAAGTTTTAAAAAGTGTTTTAAGATAAAAATTAAGTAAGATCTATATAGAAAGTCAGTGAAGAGGGCTGTAATGTTTTTCTTTCCCATAATTATTTGCTTAAAATGCCCCCAAATTCCAGTAAGTCCATTCAGGTGTCATGGAGTGAAGAGGATTAGGGCATGCTGCACTGAACAGCACTGGAAAGCATAGATCATATGCCTTCCCTGTTCAGTAGAAGCCTGTGAGAACATCATTGACTCTGGAGAAAACATAAGCCAATGCATATAAAGATCAGTAAGAAGATGAAACAGTACAGTGATCCCATTTTATCTGATACAAGTTAAAATCTTGATTAAGAAACTTGGGACATGACACCCATATCTCAAGCTGCTGGAAAAAAACTCTGTTACTGTCCCAAAGTAAGAGTGGAATTCTATTCATCAGATATAATTTGTAAAAGATCGTATCAAGTGTTAGTCCAATATCTCTCCTTGTGGTATTCATATCTGCTGCCGAGCAGTGCACAGAGAAAAGGTAGAGACATTGATTAGAATTTAACTTTATTCCCTTGAAAACACTGATCCACTCTCATAACATACTTTCCCAGCACACTGTCCTTACACTACACTTACGGATAGAGTGACAATCCAATAGAGCTTTTAAATCAGTACACCTTTGGAAATGAAAGTGGGTACTATAAAGAATTGCACTGAGACAATGGGCATAAACTAAGACTGTCTTGGGGAAACTGGGCCATATGATTGCCAATCTTATAGCAGGGCTATGCAATTAAGTCACATAATGTCAATGTGTAAATTTCTAAGGTCTTAGTGACTCTATAGCTAACATCCTGTTACTGTGATGGCCAAGATACAAGATACAACTTTCAAGAGCTGAAAATGTCACAACAAATTCAGCCCATATTTTGTTATCGTAATTTTTTCCCCTTGTCTTTAAATGTCTACTAGAGAGAACGTAGATGTAACCAGGAGGAAAGGACAGAGGGTTGCTTGGGAGGGCAGTAGTTCTTCATCTAAAACCAAGAGGACACATTCCCAGCTTCCTCTGGGAAGTCAGTGGGAGAAGAAAAGGGAACGTTGTTCTCGGACGATTTTGCTATTCCCTCAACAGCTATTCCTTGGGTCTCCTCTGTTCTGTAACTCTGTTCTGGGTGACCCCTGGGTATTCCACTTAATTGCATGCCATTTCATCCTTGTTCGGTAATTATACTTGTGCATAGTTATGAGTAAAGTGATTTTCCTATATATGCATTAAAGTTAAATTTTGCTCCTGGGGTTTAGTGCATGTGCCTTCTAGTGACATCAATAGGAAGCATGTGTACTTCTTCCTGCCATGTGTGAGAGAAGAATATGGTCAATTAACATAGTGAAATTTACTAAATGTGATGATAAACACTTTTTAAAAGCAGCTCAACAAATGATTATGGATTTCACACTTTTACTAATTGCTGCAATTTCCGACTGAAATAAAAACCTTCATCTTGCTTTAGTATTGTGGGCTGGATATCTCTAGCAAATAATAAAAATATCCTTGAAGAATCTCTCCCTGTTGCATATTACCCTCTTATTTCAGGCTCTTTATTCCTATAAATTTACCATTTAAAAAAAATTTTCACCATAGAAGAATTATATGTAGAGATAAGTACATTCCTATTATGTATGTTTCTAATTATTTATCTAGCTATCCTAAATGTCTTTTTGATATCAATCATTTTTATTATTTCACAGAAATGTTCAGGTTTTGAAGTTCTTTAGGTTTAAATGTAGAGTTGATTTTTATTTCTTCTTTCTCACCACTCCACCTAATTCTTTCTCCGCTCAAACACTGCTATCTCAGGGAAGTTTTCCCGGATGCTCCCATTATGCTACTCCCACACTAGGTTGGTTTTTCTGTCTTATGCTCTTTCAGGTGGCTCCCTCCTTTTCCGTTATAGGATTAACCACATTGTGTTTTATATTTGTATTTATTTGGGTCAGGTCAGCTATGTCCAGTGGGCAATTTTTTATGATGTCACTCAGTGTGTCTACTTGACATTTTATTCCCAGTGCCTTATAAAGACCACACTACAAAGTACATGTTCCAAGTCAGTGTGAGAAGAAAAAGAAGAAAAGAAAGGGGGGTGGAGGGGGAGGAAGAAAACAAAAAGGCTTTTTTTTAAGATTCAACATTCTGAGTGTTGATGATGCTATTGATGAAGGATGATTTCTTTGTGCGTAAGTATAGATATTCAGCCCTAGACTGAGGTGTCAATAATTGATTATTGTTTGCTCTGAATTTCAGGGGAGGCTTTTATTATCTTGTTAGTTTTTCCATGTGGAAACCAAATATCACATTTTCCTGTTTTTAGCATTTTTTCCCTTTTTCTTTTATTCATTTTCCCTGGGTCCTTCCCATACTTTCCTTCAATATCTCTGGTTCATGGATATCTGTTACATAGGTTGACAGAAAGAAGGCAATGTGAGGATCGAGTGGCTCAGAATTTCGAGTATATTGTTCAGCACTGTTAATAGGACCAACAATTCTTCACTGTATTAATTTGTTTAAATGTCTGAATTTTTCTATCACCTAATAAGGAAGGTGCTGTACTGCTTGTACTGGATATCTTTCTTCAGCTTTTCCAGGTCCAATCTCCATCTTTTCCATTCTGCTCCATGCTTTAGGGGGCTTCTGCTTGGGTTCCGCTGGCGGGAGGTGCCAGCAGAAGATCACAGGGCGGGGCCCAAGTGAGATTGGGATTGATTTCCAGCTCCCTGAAAGAGAGCTCACTCCACTCAGTGCTCTTGAGATTCTAGCCCTTCAGGCTTGGGGTGCAAAGAGCACCCCACAGTTACTAGTTATGGGACACTACATTATCCTTTGTTCCTTAAAAATTTTATTATCTTTTGCCCAGTTTGAATGTGTTATTTCTCGAATTTGTATTTGTTTTCTCAGTGCCTGGCTCAAATCCTACATTTTTGTTGGGTAAACTAATGCATGTTATCAAAATTCTATTTTACAAACCAAGATCCTGCTTAACTATCTAAGTTTCAGAAACAGCAGGAATCAAAAATAGGAGCTGGGGCAGTAGTTTCTATTGAGATTCTGTAAAAAGTGATAGAATATTAAAGTCCTTACTGAAGGCAACTATTCCTTTAGTTACAAATAAATGTTGGTCGGTTCCTGGACCATATCTTGACTGCATAGCGTTAGAGAGAAAAGACAATCTTTTGGAGCCAAATTTCTTCAATTATTTCCTGGAAGATGAAACTTACTCAATTGTTTCAATCTGATCCACTACTGGTATTATAATTAACAGTTAACAACATTTCTACCTTGAATTTTATTGAGATACCTTAAAAAGAATATGCAAATAAATGAAGAAGGAGATAATAAAATGGCAATTTTAAACACTAGTACTTTTGTTTGTGGAGTTTAGTTAGTTAAGTGTTAAGTATTATGTTTGGTCTTAAGAAGTATACTTTTCTTTTTAAAAAAAAAACTTTATTGCTGAAAGTATTACATATGTTCTCTTCCCTCCCCCATTGACCCCTCTGACATGCCCCCATTAAGAGTATACTTTTCAACTCTTTCCATCTATGTGCCATGTTTAGTTGCTAAAGAATGACTTCTTTCCCAGAGAAAGCAAAACCTTGGCAAAGAGAGTTTCAAATGTCCCATCTTAGTTTCATGTTTCCTCATATGATCCTACTTGGAATACAATTCTTATCCTACTTTATTTACTTATTAAGAAAATCACGTGGCTGCTGACATTTCTCCAGGTAGGCACATGTTTTTGGTACTGCAGCCCATTATTAATTTACCATCGTTTGAATTTCCTACAAACTGTAAACATTTCTTCCCTTTTTAACTTCCCCACTCACATGTTGATTTCCTACAGTATTTAATATGTGTTCAAATGCTGTATAGATCAGGAAAGAATTGCTGCTAAATATGGATAATCATAGCAACTGCATTTTGCTTCCCAGGTACTCCAACACAAGAAATTACTTCCTTGTGATTTTATATTTATCTAAAAACAAAATGTGTACAAAAGCGGTGGACATGCAGTTTTCTTTGGTTTTATCTATAACTAGAACTCCTATGTTGTTTCATTATAGTAAGGAAGATTAATTCCTTATATAGCTTTGCTGGGCCTCAGTTAAAATCCAGATTTTGCCATTTACTTCTGATTCTCAGTTTTCTCATCATTACAAGGTGGATAAAAATTATACTCATACAGATGTGAGAATTTTTTAAAAATTCAATTAAAACCCCTAGAATATTGTCTGGCATTTAGTAAGTGCTCCAACTGTGTTAACTATTTTTATTCTGAAGTTCCATAGTATTTTTCTGTACCTTTCAAAATGCATGGATATTTCTGCTTCCTATTTTAGTTATTTTTATAAAGACCATACTGTGAAGATTAATAAATGGGAGAGCCTGTAGGGGGAGCTCTACCACTCATTGTCAATTACCTGAAACAGGAAGAGAGGTACTTTCACCTCCAACAAGATGTTTTTGTACTCTACTACTCCATCCAGAAGAAAGGGACCTTCTCCTAGCCACGAACAGTGAACTAATGAGAGACTGTTACAACTTCAGTGAAAAACCACTACACTTCAAACTCCCAGTTTCCTCCAATGGATTTTTTATTTACAAAGCCTCTCTGAACTCCCTTCTTTCCTCCATAAAAGAACCTTCCTCTTCTTTATTCTCTGGACTTGCTTGTGTCGCCATTAGACCATATGTCCCGAATAGTAACTATTTGTTGTCCCCAAATAAACCCATTTTCTGGCTATTCGTTTAAGGTCAACAATATCATCTTGACTATTTCCCCAAAAGGGACTTATATCTTTCACACAGTTTGTATCTACCGCCACAATAATATAAAACTTATCAGGAATGCAATAAATATTTATGTATATAGATGAAGGGTTACATTTTTAATGAATATTTAGAAGCTTTATTTAATTGGGAAAATTAATAACTTTGAAATTCTCCATTCCCTGCTTCTAAAATAAAATGATGCTATCATTTTGCTAAAAGATGTAATACAAGCTGCAGAGTTTCAATTAGCCCTTGGAAAGCATGGCTATTTTCATGAAGTGTGAATGTTGCCTGAGAATGGAAAATTTAAAAACAGGAACTTAACTGAAAGTTGACATTATAAAAGAGAAACAGGACTGGCAGAAGATTATCAGATCACAGTTCCCTGTCATCACGATGCTATCCGCTTTGTACAAACTTGGTGCTCAGGGTAGAGCAAGGCAAATAAACATTCACTTCCCGGCCGATCCCCCTCTGGTTAGACGAAATGAAAGGGAAAAAGAGAATAAAGGTGCCAATATTACAACTAAGATCATCTGAGAATCTTTGCATAAAGAATAAAGAGAAAACTGAACTTGCTATGGACTTGCTCCATGGCCATGGGGAGGCTAGCACTCTCTTTCCCATACGCTAGGAAAAACTTAAAAAAAAAAATTGAGAGTGCTTTTAGACAAGATAATCTGCTGGATTCTTTACAAACCTAATGAAGTTTAATTATCATCATTATGTTTTCTTTCATTGGAGATGAACTGCTTTTAAATTAGTTTCAATTATTGCATTAGACTTTGTGAATAAAGAGAGGCATTTGCTAGATGTTGAAAAACATACAGCTTCGAGTCTATTACTTGTGCATGAGAGAGGACAGTGTTTATGGGTGAGAAGTATAAAGACTTTGCCAAACATTTCCATGTCAGTTTTTCAAGGAATTGGTGAACTTGAAACGTTTTTTTTTCTTGACTAAGGTAAATGGACCTGAAAGTGTGATACCCTGAGATGACTAAATGTTCAACTGGTCAGCTGGCAACATCAGCCTAGAATTCACACTCTGGTCAATAAGGTGAAGGACTAGGAGTTAGAGCTCATATGTGCACCCTTTTGTTTCTTTAAATATGTGTTTCCTTTGTATTGCCTAGATGATTTGCTGATGTTCAAAGAATTAGCTAATATCTTTTATTTTGGGGTAGAATAGAAAAGCTATTCTAATTTCTTTTTCAACAAGATTTAAAAAAGCAACATCTCTCTTCTTCTTAGACTGCACTTACAAAGTAAATTTCCCAAGTTCAAAGAGGAGGGAAAGCAAGGATCGAAAACAAGGCTTGTTAGTCCACAGATATGAGATTTCTTAAAAAAAAAAAATCTCTGTAGGATTTTCCAACCTGCTGTGCTTCATTTTAGTTTCTAGAGCCATCATTGAGAAAAACCTGATTTTTCATTTAACTGTGCCCCATATTGTTTTCATTCTCCTCTAAACTAGTGTGAGTGATCGGGTCCCCAGACTGAAACCCTTTTGAAATTTCTGCATCTTCAGTCTCTTCGTAAATATGCTAAGTTATTCTCCATTCTCCCTGCCACCGATGAGCAGACTTAATGGAGACAATATGCGAAGCATTATTCCTCTACTACGTACACCTCTCCAAAAACGGAGCATCGTTTTCAGGTACAGGTGCCTGATGTAAAGGTGAGGATGTTGAAGAATCACCCTGCGATTGCGTAGCTCATCCAGATGTGGGCTGCCCTAGCCCAATTCTCATTTTGATTTATTTTAAGTTTGGAAATAACAGTATTAAATTAGCAAAGACAAGCAATAAACAAAGCCCTGGAGATGAATTAGCCATTGTCTCTGGTCCATTAATCTCCTCTTCAATTCTAGAGAATTGTGGCTCACCCAGACCCGAAGATCAAATAAAATGCCTAATTGGGAAAATCCTAAACAAGTGTGTCCCGGGGAGCTTGAATTTATTTGTCACCCGCTCAAACAACTGTGTTGTTTATATAAGTCTTTAAAGCCCTAATACTTTTCCGCTACTATATCTTAATCCCTGGTTCTTGATGCTCAGGAGGGCAATTTAGAGTTGTTTTCAATTAACTAGAATGGAGAGGGGCACTTATTCCAAAAACAGATAGCTGTGTTGTGAGTATTTTGCCAAACATGCTGAGTGGTTTAGATCTAAGCATCAGGTTTGGGACATGCTTTGGAATCAATTCTAGAAGATAATAATATCTGCTCTTTGGCACTTTTAATGTCAGTAATAAATGGTTGAATATAATCACAATTGAGGACATAATATAGCAAGGAAGGTTGAGATGTTAAAGCTAACCACAAATGTGAAGTAGAGAGCTGAGGTAATTATTGAGAACAGCAATCCCTATCAGGCAATACTTTCATTTAAGACATGCAGATAACATGCAGATATTGAGGTCAGACTTTTTATTTAATACAACAAAATAGAATGAAGGTCAGTGTGATGAATTTTGTTCACACAGGGGTGGGGCATTCATTTTCACAACCCCAAATACACAACTACTTTATGTTATTTGGAAAGAAACAAAGAACTAGAAACTGGAAATCAACTGACTAGAGTGACATGATGACACATACTGTTAATATTTATTGTCTCAATAATGATTTGAATGCAATAGTTAGTGAGGCATAGTATTTTACAAGAGTAATGTCACTCCTTGCAGTGAACCAGGGACAGTTAACACTAATAGCTTTAATGTACAGATGAATGTCACCAACTCCTTGAAAACCTTTTTAGCCATAAAGCATTGTCTTTAGAGCAATATGGAAATGTATAGCAAACTCCTTATACAGGAGGTCAGAGAAGCACCTGAAATGAGTCAACTGGTAGGGCCAGAATTTTCTCGAAGTCTGCCTGTTTCTAAAGCCTATGCTTTTAGTGCTAAACTGCCTGGCTGTTACCACTATGGTTGCAGAATTACTAACAAGGCCTGTTGGTCAAATAAAGTAAAAGTTAAAAAGCAGCCCTGGTCATTTTTCTCGGTGGTTAGAGCATCGGCCCATGGATCCAGGGTTACAGGTTTGATTCCTGGTCAAGGGCACATACCTCTGCCGGCTGCAGATTCCCCAGCCCTGGTATGGGGTGCATGCAGGAGGCAACCAATTCATGTTTGTGTCTCTCTCTCCTCCTCCTTCATCCCTTACATTCTCTGTAGATTCCAATGAAAAAAAATATCATCAGTGAGAATTAAAAAAAAAAGTATTACTAAGACTAGGTGAGATAGATGTTGGTTAGATTTAGGGAATATATGAAGGAATTCTCTAGTAGCAATATCTATACAACAGTGAAACCCACTTAAGTCTTCACTGTATGTTTGCTAAACTTATTAGTTGTAGGGCATTTCCATTATATTGAATTCCTCCAGCCAGCCTCCCTATTTTCAAGTGTGTCTGTTGAACTTCAGCTGTAGTTATTATTATTAGAACAAATAATTATTAGAACAAATAATTATTATTAGAACAAATAAGCATAAGGATGCTTATGGATCAAGTCAACTTGTGTGTTATACTGACTTCATTCCTCTATTGTTGGTCAGCTTTATGGCATTGAGATGGCAGAGGTTATCAAGACATTAGCATGGGACATGAGATGTTTTAGTTATTTACTTTAGCTCGTATATGAAATAACAAAACTGGGTAGGTTTGCAACAGGCATATTTGTGCATTTTCAAAGGAGTTGAGAGATAGAGATAGGCAGCAGTCTTGAAAAGGGGCGAAAAATGATACTGACCCCCAGATAACTGATGTATACTTTTTGCCTAGACCTGTGGTCGGCAAACTGCTGCTCGCAAGCCGCATGCGGCTCTTTGGCCCCTTGAGTGTGGCTCTTCCTAAGCCTTAGGAGTACCCTAATTAAGTTAATAACAATGTACCTACCTATATAGTTTAAGTTTAAAAAATTTGGCTCTCAAAAGACATTTCAATCGTTGTACTGTTGATATTTGGCTCTGCTGACTAATGAGTTTGCCGACCACTGGCCTAGACCAAGTTTCTAAGGATGACTTACGCAAACAATTTGAAGTATTTGAAGAGTTAAAAACAATTCTGGAGGAAGACTCTAATCAGATTCCCAGCCTTAAAAGGGACAAACATTGGGACTTCAAAAATATTTACTGGTTCGTACATTACTAGTTAGTTACTAGTATATATCAGTAGCAACAGATGCTTAAAAACTGTATTTGTGGTCAACAACTTTAAGATATTCTCTCTCTCCCTCCCTCCATCCCTCCCTCTCTCCTGTGTTCTATCTCTTCCTCCCCCTTGCCTCCCCTCCTTCCAAATAGTATGGTCTCCATGTGTGTTAATTAATGGAAGTGGTATGAAAGAGTTGTCTTCATCTGATATTTGAAAGCCAGAAAAACGACTCTTCTAATCCTGAGACCATGCCTCTAACAACATACCAGGCAATTCAGTCAGGTGCTAGCCTAATGCTTTAACCTTGTGTATACAGGATTAATTGTAACTTGACTTTGACCCCGTTTTGGTCTGGTCCTTGTAGGAGTATGTAGCTGCCACCTGCCTTTCTAGAAGCATTCTATAAGGGAAGCAATATTAATCTCTCTGGCTATTAATGGATTCTTTTATTTTTAAAAATTTACCGGCAGAGAGAGAGCCTGCATATAGAGGCTTCTGATAATAAACACTCAAACCTGGCACCATCCCTGTTGTGTCAGGAGGCGGATGGGAACCCAGAGCGCTCCTCTTTAAGAAGGAAGGCACCCTGTGTGGGAAACCTGGACGTGGGGCACCCTCACAGGAAAGGCGAGCTAAGGCTTTATGAATTATTCAGAAAGAGAAAATTAAATAACGAGTCCTGCAAGACGGTCTAGTTCTATCACGATTGTTTTCACCTCACAGGGGGATACAGAATAAGATGAGTGGAGCAAAAGGAAAGTGAAATAACCAGTCAGCCAAATACAGCCAGGGACGCAGTTCCTGGACTCACAGCATGTGGACCCGGCGCGAGAGGGGCTCCTGGGGGAGAGGGGCGGCAAGCCTGCTGCCTGCACGGGGAGGGGGAGGCGGACCTGCCAGAGCCAATTGCATTGCCGGAGTCCTTTCCTGCTCCTCTGCAACTAGGTTAATCTTTTCTGTGGTTTCTTTCTCGCTCCCTGGAAGAGAACTTGGAGAGAATGCTGCTGTAGGTAATGTCTGGAAGAAGTTCTTTGTGTTATGCGCACTGTGGTGCTTGACGCTATAAAGTCAGTGAGTTAGCCAACTTTGAAGTCATCAGTTCTGATTTGTCACTCAGAGGGCTCCGTTTACAGAGGCAAAGAATGGAGCTGTCCCAAATGGGGAGCTGTCCCAGAGAGTGCGTTTCTTACTGGCTGCTACAGGCAGGAGTTCATTTGTTCCACTAGTCACAACCGTTCTACATAACAGATCAGGGCGTTTCATCAACTGACATTTCACCCTGGGCATTAATTAAAAGTGGCACGCTGCGTCATTTGGGAATGTGTGGATATAATGAGGTGGTACTTCTGCGAAAATATTTTAAAACTTTTTCATCCGTTTATGATGTGGCTTCTTTATTTGAGTGACCCTGATACAATGTAGGGGCCAAAGATATAGCATTCCTCAAACAAATGGAGTAGAATCTTGCTTTCAGGTGCTGAGGAGGTAAGAAAAGGCAAGGAGTGTTTTATCATTATTCAGCTTCATCCAAATGTACATTAAATTTGTAAAGTAGGCAGATGCTGTATTTAGCCACCTATCTGTCTTACTTTCTGGTTACTTACAACAATTGTGTATTTATCTTTTAACAATTTTATTGCGCAGTTAGCTTGTGCCATTTACTGGGGCATAGCTACGGACAAAATAGATAAAATTCCTGCTCTCTTGGAGCTTACACTCCAGTCAGCTAGAGAGATGGTCATCAAAAGTAGAGTGTAAGTAACACCAAGGCAGGAGTTTGTATACATTTTAACTACTACTGTAGCTCCAACAACTATAACAGTACCTGACACATAGTATGCACTCAATAATGTCTGTTAGGTCATTGAAAGGTAAGAAGGTTGACAATTAGAGAAATTGAGTTACTTGTTTATGGCCTCTATGCTTATAAAATATCTAGACCTTCTAGATATTATTTATCTTTAAAATAGTCTACTATTCATACATTTGTCTCCAAATGAGGAAAATTATAATTTACAGCTTAAGCTTTTCCCCACGTGTTTTCTTCTTTGAATATTAAGGTTTTTTTGTTTTGTTATTATCTTGGGTATAACTATCTTACATTTCCATTAAAACTATCATTCCTAGCTGGTTAAGAAAATTCTAACACCAAAACAATTTCTGTAGCATTGACATGCTTGTACTACACATACCTTTAGGCATAGAAAATATTTTTTAAAAATGAACAAGAAAAAAATTCCTTGCCTTCTCTTTTTTTTAAAAAATATATTTCATTGATTTTTTACAGAGAGGAAGGGAGAGGAATAGAGAGTTAGAAACATCAATCAGTTGCCTCCTGCAAACCCCCTACTGGGGATGTGCCTGCAACCAAGGTACATGCCCTTGACCGGAATCGAACCTGGGACCCTTCAGTCCACAGGCTGACACTCTATCCACTAAGCCAAACCAGTTAGGGCTTGCCTTCTCTTTTTGGAGAGGGGGAAATAGGCAACAAACAGATAAACAAAAAATATGTATTATAAATGACACATTAACCAGTTCAATGAATAAAACAAAATAGGGAAATATGATAGGGAGACAAGAGGAAACTAAAGATAAGGAGAACCTCTCTGAAGTGCTAAGACTTGAATGATGACAAATACCCAGCTATGAGAGGACATATGAAAGACAGTACTAGAAGAAGAAACAGTGAGGGTAGGGCAAGAGTTTGGCTTTTAAGCTGATAGACGTATTACCATTTCAGATGGGGCACAGTACCCCAGATGGTAGATGTAGGGAAACTGAACTGGTAAGGGAAATGAGGAAAACATTGGATACTTTTTTTTGTTATTGAAATGGGAAAGCTTCCCATGGCTTTGTGTTAGTGAGTGAAAAGGTCTGATTATAGTTATAAAAATCACTCTGGCTGCCATTGGGAGAGTGTCAAACTTGCCACCAGGATGACAAGCAGTGAGAAAGTTGTCTTCAGCAGTCGCCAACCTTTCAGACCTCACAGACCACCAGTGGCTCACGGACCACCGGTTGGCGACCACTAGAATATTCCAGGCAAGAGTTAATGGTAGAAATAATGTACAGCCAGAGAGGCATTATATTTTAAAGATAAACTAGACAGCGTTATTGGTGGGTTGGATATAGATAGGGTGTGAAGAAAGCTACCAATGCTGAATCCAGATATGTGGCTGAGTAACTGGCTGGGATGATTCAGTACCAATGACGAAGGCACGAAATTACTGTGCAGCAGGTAAGCAAAAAGAATTGAGTTCTGTTTTAGCTATTTTAAGTTTGAAATGGTATTAATGCCAAATGCATATTTATATTGCAAAGTAAGCAATAAGCATTGGAGGCATGGAGATGGATATGAATCTGGAGGCAGGAATAATTTTAGAAATAAAACTTACAAAGTCCTCAGTGTGTGTGTAGTATTTGAAACCATGAGACTAAATATGACCATGAAGAAAAGGACAGAAAAAAATAGTCTATGGGTTTTTTTAATTTTAAAAGCTGGTACAGATGTCAAAGATCCAGAAACAAAAACTGGGAGTGTCCAGGGAAGTAGAATGGAAACCTGACAACCTATCATGGAATGAAAGTGTTAGAGAGAGAGAGAGAGAGAGAGAGAGAGAGAGAGAAAGAATATGATGTTAGAAAATGTCAGTGGGATTTTTCCATTTCAACAAAAGGATGAATATGTGAGACTATCAGGTAGGTTAGAGTAATTAACCTTTTGAAAAGGAGTTCTTGGATAGGTTTTCTACATGAGGTGCATGGTTAGGTCACTCACAGCTTCACAGGAACAATGGCTTGGATGGAGACCTGAGTTCCATTATTCTGAGTCACACTGTAGCACAGAGCTAAGCCCTATTACTGAATTATACTCTTGATTTTCTCATTCACTGATTTCATTTGTTCAATAAATTGCCATTTCGGGAATGCTATGTTGTCACGAGACTAAACATCCCCAGATACTCAAATTCTACAAGAGGAAGCTCTAATGGTGAAAACTTACCAGAAGAAAAGTTAAGAGATAAATACCACATCAATATCAATACATTAATGACTGCCATTTACTGAGTGCTTACTAGGAATTGGCCAAACAATAAGCCCCTGTTTATTTCTTGCTGTCAACAATGCCATGGCATGGACACTTATTATCCACCTTGCACAAATGAGGGGTTGGGGAGCAATTTGCTGTGTCACTCAGTTGGCACACTCTCCGAACACAAAGTGCTCTGTTAAAAAGGGGGGTATTTCTATTAGCAGAGGATATCAGGGGAAGTCTCTAGGAGATCATAGCCTTTGATTTGTTCCTTGCAATATGGATATATTTGGAATAAGAGAGGGGCAACATGAGCAAAGATGGAGGTGATGTTCAAAGGACTTTATATGAAATGATAACATAATGATTTTGGCTGGAATGTAAGTGGGGAAAGACATGAGTAAGAGTAAAGATTCAAAACATGTAATAAGGCCCAAATGCATTTAACATAAATATCCTACCTAATAAAAGACAAAAAGGGTAATTAACTGTACCTCCACTATGCTTCCCATTGGCTAATCAGTGAGATATGCAAATTAACTGCCAACAATGATGGCGGCTGGCAGCCATGCAGCTGAAGCGAGCAGGAGGCTTGCTTGCTCCAGTGATGGAGGAAGCCAAGGTTCCCCACCTGCCGTGGCCTGCTCTAAGCTCCGAAAGCAACAGCTCCAAAAGCAACAAAGTTTCAATTATAGAAGCCAAACAAACCCCAGATACCTGCTTTCAGCCAGCCTGGGCCTCAGAGCTGGGAGCACCAGTGATGGCAAAAAAGTTTCAATTATAGAAGGTAAATAATAAATCCCAGAATAAAAAGAAAAAAGAAAAAAAGGAGAGGCTGGGAGCTTCAGTCGCCAGCCAGCCTGAAAATAGCCCTCAGCCCCTCACCCAGACTGGCCAGGCACCCCAGTGGGGGCCCCCCACCCTGAAGGGGGTGTGGCCAGCCTGAAAACAGCCATCAGCCCCTCATCCAGGCTGGCCAGGCACCCCAGTGGGGACCCCCACCCTGAAGAGGGTGTGACGAGCTACAAACAGCCATCAGCCCCTCACCCATGCTGGCCAGGCACCCAAGCAAGACCCCCACCCTGATCTGGGACACCCTTCAGGGCAAACCAGCCGGCCCCCACCCGTGCACCAGGCCTCTATCCTATATAGTAAAAGGGTAATATGGAAACTGACCCTAACAGCAGAAAGACTGGGAATGACTGGTCACTATGACACAAACTGACCACCAGGGGGCAGACGCTCAATGCAGGAGCTGCCCTCTGGTGGTCAGGGCGCTCTCACTGGGGGGAGCTCTGCTCAGCCACAAGCCAGGCTGACGGCTGCCAGTACAGCAGTGGTGGTGGGAGCCTCTCCTGCCTCCTCAGCAGCCCTAAGGATGTCCGACTGAAGCTTAGGTCTGCTCCCCGCTGGCAAGTGGACATTCCCCGAGGGCTGCCGGGCTGTCAGAGGGATGTTTGATTGCCAGCTTAGGCCCAATCCCCCAGGGAGCAGGCCTAAGCCAGCAGGTGGTCATTCCCTGAGGGGTCCCAGACTGTGAGAGGGCACAGGCCAGGCTGAGGGACCTCCCCCCCCCACGAGTGCACAAATTTTTGTGCACCAGGCCTCTAGTCAACACTAATAAAAGAGAAAAATGGTAATTGGCGTACAACGATACCCTTTTCATTGGCTAATCAGGGCTATATGCAAATTAACTGCCAACTAAGATTGGCAGTTAACTGCCAACAAGATGGCGGTTAATTTGCATATGTAGGCACAATGCAGGGAGGCGAAAGGGAAAGCAGGAAGAAGCCCCCTGCCACTGACAGTGATCAGAAACCCAGGGGGGAGCTAAGAGCTGGGGGGCAAGGCAAAGGCCCTGGGGCCGCGTTTGCCCTGCCCCCAAGCCATGATCGGAGAATCAGGTGCCTTTTCCACCCTGGCCAGTGATAGCAGGAAGTAGGGGTGGAGCCAGCGATGGGAGCTGGGCACGGTCGAAGCTGGCAGTCCCAGGAGCTAGGGGCCCCTTGCCTGGGCCTAAAGCGGAGCCCACGATCACGGGGCCGCTGCAGCTGTGGGTCCCCGCTGCCCGGGCCGAACACCTAGGCCAGAGGCATCAGGCCTGGGCAAGGGGCCGATCCTGCAATTGGAGGGTGATGGGGGTCAACGCCTGAGGGTTCCCAGTACGTGAGAGGGGGCAGGCTGGGCTGAGGGACACTCCTCCCCCCCCCCCCAAACCCAGTGCACGAATTTCGTGCACCGGGCCCCTAGTTTAACATAAAAATCTTAGCTAGGACATAAGAGAAATGAAGTAAGCCATAAGTATGTTGCAATGTAAAATTTTTAGAAATCCTAATTAATGTGTGTGTGTGTTTATTTTTTAACCCCCCCCCCCCTTCCTGCTGTTTTTTTCTATCCTTTTCCATTTCATGCTTTCAAGAACTTGGCTTTTTTTTTTTTTTTTTTTTTTTTCAAAATCTTAGGTCCTAGAGTGGGGTCGGGAGAGGATTTGGGGAACAGATAGCATGTCCCATTCAGTCATGAAAAGGCAATAACTTTTCCTGGACACAGAGTACATTCCTCCCAAACCAGTGAAGGAGGGAGGTGAAGCAGGGAGAGGAGGCAGGCACAGAGACTGACAGCTGTTCTTGGGGCATGCCAAGATCTCAAATAGGAAATCCTATCTCTGTCAGAGGGTCCATGGGCAGGGCCTAGCAGAGTATAAGAGGGCCTAACAGGACAGTCAAGTGTGGCCAAACAAATAAATAATAAAAAGGGGGCATCTGGATCTAAAATGTTATGTTGGCTTTGAATTTGGACATTGAGATAGAAGACTCAAGGTTTAGGTGCCCAAATAACTGTCAATAGAGGCCTTGGATAGAGGCAGCGGTGAGGGGATGGAGAGGTGAAAGTCAAGGAAGATGGATAATCAAGTTTCTTACATCCTAGCACAATGGGGCAGGGGACTTGAACGTAAAATAGTTATAGAAAATCAAGTTATAGAAAATAAAGCTGTATTTCTTGAACATCTGAATTTGGTAACTGATTCATGTCAGCTGTTTCTGATTATTAAGGCTTGTATTAGTTAGGCTAGATCAGTTGTCTGCAAACTGTGGCTCGTGAGCCACATGCGGCTCTTTGGCCCCTTGAGTGTGGCTCTTCCACAAAATACCGACTTTTGCGCACAGGCCACAAAGTTTCAATCGTACTGTATGTGCGCACCCGCACATGGTATTTTGTGGAAGAGCCACACTCAAGGGGCCAAAGAGCCGTATGTGGCTCGTGAGCCGCAGTTTGCCGACCACTGGGCTAGATGAATATTGGCCGTGGCAGGAAAGAAACCCAGAAATCTCAGTGACGCAACATAAGAAACATAATTTTTTCTCTCTTATGAGAATCTAACATGATTGAGTAAACTTCCCCATCTTGTAGTTATACCACTGGAAACATGAAAACCATGGACTTCTTTTCCCTGCTACTGAAGGGAAGAAGTAGCTGGAGAAAGCGCACTAGTTCTTTCACTGCTCCAGCCTGAAAGAGACACATTATTTCCATCCACTAATCCTTATCCTGAACTGTCATATGGTTGCAAACCAGCTGAATGAAGGGACAGAGACAGGGAGAAATACAGAGCAGCACATAGGTATTTGGTGAGTGCCAACCATTTATCACCCACAGGCCCATGTAGCTGGCTGGACAAAGGAGAAATTCTATTTTGTCTTCTCCATTGCAAATAATTCCCTTCTTCTAGGTAAGTGCTATTTTTATTCCTGGTGTAGAAGGACTCTTGAATCCATGATTCTTGCTTTTTGGACTCAGACGGTCCCCCAAACTTCATTTGTAGGATCAAGGCAATGTTTAATTGCCTTCCCTCTCCTTTTTCTGCCCTCTTTCTCTAGAAAAGTTATAATGAACGAAACAGGGTTAAGTGTTTGATTTAAAGGAAAACCTCATTAATTGCATTTCAAAATTGGTATTCAAATTTAAAATCCAGAGCTATTTAATAATTGTCCCAACAATTCAATGGCACATTGATTTTAGTCTGTCATTTGGACCAACAATTGAATTGAATTACAGTAAATCAACAGTTTGATTTCTATGAACTTCATACCACTACTAGAAAATGTCTTCAAAGGGAATGTACTATCCTATCTAATAAAAGGGTAAAATGCAAATTAACCATCACTCCATCACAAAGATGGCAGTGCCCATAGCCACAAGATGGTGGCGCCTAGTCCTCCCAGTCCCGCTGGAGTCCCCCAGTCCCAGGGGAGTGGCCGCTGAGAGCGGGCAGCATGAGTGGCCTGGTGGAATGCTTGCTTAATCACTGCAGCAATGAGGCAAGCATTCCACCCAGGTCACAGAGGGCCTCTGGGCAGCGGACACAGAGCAGCCGGGAGGGTGTGGGGGTGGGGAACACTTGCATCATTGCAGGTCGGGCTGAGGGACCTCCCCGCCCCGCCCCCCATTTCCACACCCTGTGCACAAATTTCATGCACTGGGCCTCTAGTTATAGTATAAAGATGTTACTTAGGATTATCCCCTAAGGAGTAAAACAAGGATCATTTCAGAGCCTATAAAACATAGACCATTCTCTTGGTATCTGCAATCTGTTTTCATACTCTACAGGTATCCTCTGTAACCACAGAGGCACACAAAGACTCTCAGAGAGTCCTGTAATGCTGGATTCTCCATCTGTCTTGATAATTCCATCTTGTTAAACTCACTTGATATTAGATTAAAATTTCTCACCAAACAGTGTGTTACACCTGAGGAAATAGGATACTATAGGATTCACATTTGGACCTAAAAAGTGTTAAGTTCCCAATTGATTTGTCAGTGACTCAATTCAATGACACCTACTGGTGTCTTTTTAAAAATCTTATAATATAGGTTCTTATTTAGTGTGCCATATAGAAAGAATATTGTATTAACTTTTTTATTTGATGGCAGAATTCTTCACCAATGACACAAATATATGTAAATGAACATCTGAATTCTGTTCTTAACATATTGCTATTTCAGACTTCAGTTAGAATAAGAATGAGAGAGACTGAAAAAAAAAAAAACCCACACAATTTAAGATTATAAATTGTTACCTTTTTTTCTGCACTAATGGTGCAAGTTATTGTCCCACTTTTGATTTTAGAAAAAAATCTTTATGTTAACTACTAAATGGTTTTCATTTATCATATCAGAGGATTAACATATAGATCTGGATGGTTTATTGTGCTGTTTGCTGCTGATAAATCTACAACATGGCAACTGTCACCATTTCCCTCAAAATCATTTTCTATATGCTGAGTGTCTTGTTTTGAAATACTTATCTTGTACAAGTTTTTCCTAGCTAAACTGAGCTCATTTGAGAATTAAGTAAAGGTATTTGTAAGCTTACTCTGGGATATCAGCTTAAATTTCTTTGTCTCATACGCATTATTCTTTGGCCACACAGAATTATTACACTTTTTAGAAATATCCCCCCTAAGAGACCTCTTTCTCTTTCAGAAGAGGTGCCTTTCCCAGGATGGCCATGCCTGGCTATGCACATACTCATCCCCTTTCTCCCAACTGCCCAGGTCTCAGGCATATTCTCATACAGTGTTTATAAGCAGGGAGTAGGGAAGAACTTTTTTCTGAGGGTACTCTTGTGTTCCACTCTTGCTTATATCCTGATGTTCTCTCCCATGCCTGGGTCATCTCTACCTGTCTCTTTGCTCAGATATAGAATTCAAATCTGGGTCTGCTTGATTTACACACTTTCTCCTAATTATATATGAAAAACATTTGTGATATTCCCACTTTCCAATTTATGCTATAGATCAGTGATGGCGAACCTTTTGAGCTCAGCATGTCAGCATTTTGAAAAACCCTAACTTAACTCTGGTGCCGTGTCACGTATAGAAGTTTTTTGATATTTGAAACCATAGTAAAACAAAGATTTATATTTTTGATATTTATTTTATATATTTAAATGCCATTTAACAAAGAAAAATCAACCAAAAAATGAGTTCGCGTGTCACCTCTGACATGTGTGTCATAGGTTCGCCATCACTGCTATAGATATTTGTTGTGACTATTTTTATTTACTTTGTTTCTTCTTTTTTTGTATATAGACGGATTTTGGAGAATGTGTGTCATCTCTTCTAACCACCTACCTCCTACTCATCTTTTGTATCTGAAAATAACTATTATTTCAGGATGCCTTCTCTCTCTTGTTCTTGTGTGTGCCTAGAGCATTCATCACAGCGCTTACTGTACTGTTCCATAACCACCTTTTAACTTCTCTGTAATCTCCTTCCCACAGTTAGCTTTGAGGAGTTTTTTCATGGTCATTCTTTCATCCTCTCAACACGGGGGTCAACAGCTATTAGACCCTCAATACCTACTTCTTGAGTGAATTCCTGTATTATTTCTCAAGGAGGAACCAAGAGCAGGGCAGTCTGTCTCTGTTAGAGAATAAGGGATGCATATCTGCAGGTAATTTCAATACAGTAAAAACACCAACCCAAAGTCTATCTACTCTTTATTATTGCCATCTGTCAATATTTGTAAATAATGTCATGATAAAACACTTCTCTCTGTTGGGGCTGATGTCTTTTTCTCTGGGGTGCACGGCTTTATTTCCATAGTCAGAAAAAGAGATACATTTTGGTATAGCCTAACTCTCAGCCTTCTGCCATCTCCTTTCCAAGAGTCCTTTTCTTCTAGAAAATATTTTTTTAAAAGACCATTTTATTTTATAGTTCTAGGGTACACATGAAATATTACTTCAGCCCTGGCCGGTGTTGGTTGAGTGTTGTCCCATGCACTCAGAGATCACTAGTTCAATTCCTGGTCAGGTCAAACACCCGGGTTGTGGGCTCGATCCCCAGCAGGGGGGTTGCAGGAGGCAGCTGATTAATGTTTCTTTCTCATTGATGTTTCTCTCTCTCTCACCCTCTCTCTGCAAAAATTAATAAGAACATGTTTTGTTTTGTTCTGTTTTTAAAAGGAAATATTACTCCATCATCTTCTGGTCCTCCCTCACTGTTTTCAGCCTATGACAAGCTCACATTGCTGCGAGTTATTTCCTAAAACTCCTGGACTTAATCACCTCAGAAAAAGAGAGGTATATGAAGGTGTGCCACATCGCCCTTTACTTCTGACCAAGATGGCCTTAAGGTTTCCCTCAGCATGATTAAACTTTAGAATGACTTCTTGACTCTAGGCACCTGATCTCCCTTTTCGTAGAGCATTTACTTAAATAAAAACAAAAATCTTGTAATTGTAAGCAATTATAAATTCTTCTTCTGCCTCTTTGAGGTGTACGTCTTCTATAACCTAGGAATTTTTTCTGAAGGACCTGGAAGCCATTTCTTTGAAATGTAATCATCAAGAAAGATAGAACTGCCTGGTGGTCATGGCTCAGTGGTTGAGTGTCGAGCTATGAACCAAGAGGTCATGGTTTGATTCCCGGTCAGGCTACATGTCCGTGTTGCGGGCTTGATTCCCCAGTGTGGGCCATGCAGGAGAAAGTTGATCAATGATTCTCTCTCATCATGTTTCTATCTCTCTCTCCTCACTTCCTCTCTGAAATCAATAAAGATATATTTTTTAAAAAGAAAGATAGAACTCTTGTGAGAGGGTAGGAACTTGACTTCAATAAGCACCTATCAGCAAACACAGAAGCCCTAATCAGGTTGATCAACCTCCCGGCTAATGTCTCCCAGCACTTACCCACTAGCTCACCCCAGTGCTTCAAAACTGCCCTGCCTTTTGTTTCAATTTAATCTCTCTTCCTGTTCCAATACTCTTTCTCCCATATTGCAAGAGTCTTGAATAAAGTCTTTCTTGCCTGTTTAACCAGTCCAGTGCAATTTTTCTTTACACTCTCCTAACTTTTCTCTACTAAAACACAATTAAAGCAATTTTAGTTTAAGGATAATCCAAATGTCAACAAACAAAAGAAACACTATATATATATATATATATATATATATATATATATATATATATATATATATATATATATATATATATATATTATCCCTAAATAGGACTTTCTTAATAATTTAAGAAAAAGTCATCTTCATAATCCCACAGAAGTGATCACTTCACTTTACAACTTTACTCTCCTGTGTCCAGGTATGCATTAAGACACAAAAATGAGCTCTGGCCAGTGTTTCTCGGTGATTAGAGTGTGGGCCCATGCACAGAAGGGTCGTGGGATTGATTCCCAGGCAAGGGCATGTACCTGGGTTGCAGGTTTAAGCCCCATCTGGTTAGGGTCCCTGGGGGAAGCAACCAATCAATGTGTTTCTCTCTTCTCTCCCTCCCTCCTTCCCTTCCTTCCACTCTCTCTAAAAAATTAATGGACAAACAACAGTGTGGAGGGGACACGAGCAGGGTGGAGGGCGTTAATGGGGAAAAAAGGAGGACATGTGTAATACTTTAAACAATATAGTTTAAAATAAAAAGGAAAAAATATTCCCTGGTGCAGATTAACAAGACAAAACAAACAAAAATAAATGAAATGACAACAAACAACAAAAACCTCTTCATGCATTGACTTGAGGTTTATGGTTGTTTTTATTTTCCTCCTTTTGGGAGACTTCACCATTTAGCCTCAAGAATTGTTCTTCCTTTAGTAAGCTACCCAGCTCCCTTCCCACACCCACCATTAGCAGATGGCATATTTCTCCATGTTGGAATGTTCAGTTGGTCATTCTCTGACACCCTAGGAATAGCCTGGAAACATTAAGCACATATAAAACAGTCCGGGGGGGTGGGGGGGACACTACAAGTCAACTCCTCTTAGAGTTTTCACCACCCTTATGAGTTTCATACATGCTTATTTATTCCCCAAGTAAGTACAAGGCTGAATCTTACAACCAAACACATTTCCTGAGGGACAAGCATTTATTCTCAGAGACAGTACATTCTAAACCCACAAGGAGGAAGAGAAACACTATATTCTTAATAACCTCCATAATTTAGAAAACTGCCACTTTCACAAAAAAGTCATATCGTTGCATTATCATGTTTACCACTGTTAATTATTTTCCTATTTTTTCTGTCTCAGCTACTTTGTGCCTCTTTGGGTGGCCAAGAATAAGAGATACATCCTAGAATCAAAGAGCAACTCCCTTTGCTACCCAAAGAGTTGAATGCAGTTTCGGCAGCCTATTTGTAATTCCTGGATTCAATTTTTAGCTGATGGCCATCTTCACTTTTTAGAGAGAGAAAAGTGTTTATTATTATAGCCAAGAGAGAGAGAGAGAGAGAGAGAGAGAGAGAGAGAGAGAGAGAGAGAGAGAGAGAGAAAGAAATGGTTGGGTAAGAATTAAGCAGACATTTACTTTTAACCATGAGATAGAAAAGAATGTTTCTAGATTTTATCTAAGATCTGGTGTTACAGCTTGTTTATTTCTGTACCTTTCCTAATGCCTATTAGATGATTTTAGCCCATCTGACTTATATCAAATATCAGGGCCTGGGACCAGGATAGGAAAATTGTATTTTACTAACAAGCACATTCTGATATAAGCACATCTATTGTCACAATGACTTTGGGATTTCAAAACTGACTTTGGAGAATGAGAGGTCTTATTCCCAAGAAACAGATATCTTTCTGGTACTCACTACTTGTGCATTTTTATGTGTGTTTTGGTTTTCAGAATGGAAATTAATGGATACTGGTAAAATTGGGCAAACAAATATAAATGGATGAGCAGCATTTTTTATGACTTTCTTTGTTTCTTCAGAGGACAGAATTATGATAGCAGTTTCAAATAGTGCACTTAACTTTTAATAAGATCTCTTAGTTCTTAATCCAACTGTTCTTGTTGTTAGAGAGTAGAATTCAAGTGCAAAATGTTAGTTCTAGCCACTGATGATATTTGGTTGTCTGCGAGGTGTACCCAGTTTAGATTTTATTAGCTTGATTTATTCAGACTAATTTTAAGTCTAAATAGTTTTATATTGTTTATGCAAATAGAAGTACTGCCACGATCACCTGATTTTCCTTCCAGATTAAATAAAACATCTATAATCTAAAGACCTGAAAGCCTAAATTACATCTGGAAACTATAGTGTTTATTTGTTCTCAGGAGACTAATTGGTAAGTATTGAGAATGTTGCCTGAGGGGTACTCAATCACCTAATACCATGTCTGGCTCTCAGATATAGAGGATATATTTAATAATAGAAACATGGCATAGTCTTTATATAACCCATTGGAGATTTCTTAATTTATTCAAATGTAATTACAATTACTTGTGTTTGTGATGGTAATTTTGGGATTACCTGGAGAATATCATCATCTTGGAAGATTGTCACTTTCAAAAAATTCATTTTGGAATCCTACTTTAGTATGTCAGGCAAAAAAACAACAACAAACAAACAAAGTAAAAATGTTCTCTGCTACTATCAGAGCCATATTTTCATGATTCTCTAATTTGATGGAATTAAGAGTGAACAATGTTATGATTCCATTTCTATTATTTACTAATCTTGTGACCTTAGTCTGAGATGGTTAGCTAGAAAACGAGAGTGTTCGATTAGATGATGTGGTAAACATTCCTAGTGCTGGCTAATATTTCTGCCTGTTGCCCCATTCCAAAATACAATTACGTCCCTTTGAAGTCGAGTGGCCCTATCTCTGACTTTTTGGAGTAATGACACGAGAGCTAAAAGGACATATGTCAATTTTGGTCCATCCTATTTTCCCCTTGCATAGCACATACTGAGGTAGAAGTGCCCCAGTATTGAAGGTACATGAAATACTAAGCCACTTTATGGGGGTAGCTGTGACAGGGAATTGTCTCAGCTTTGCTTGAATGGTTAACTTTCACTGTGTTAAGCAATGAGATTCTCCAGTAACTTGTTACCACAGCATTACCTACCATTCTAATTAATGTAGATGATTTCTAAATTGTCTCTCACTGCTATGACTTTGTGATCCACAATCAAGTATGCATGCTGAAACTGCCACAAAATAATTAAGGAAGACTATTAACTCATAAGGCCAATAAAATAAAACACATGTTATTAGATACAGAATTTGGAACACTTCACAAATAGCAGTCATATCTACTGTACATTTTATGATGATATATATGTACAGTGTCTGTGAATTTTACCAGTAGGCTTTATATCTTGCAATTATTTAATAATTTTTTCTCTAGCAAGGAGTTGCTTAAATTAGAACTTAAAATAGATAAACAGTGTCTAACAAATTTAGTATGAACAGTAGAATTTAGCTCACCTAGAATACTTCTTTACATGTAAATGTCATAATGACAGTATTTATGAGCAGCAGTAGATTTGGTTTTGGTCTTATGAAAGATGGATATGATATGGAATGGAGAAGGTTACTAGCTTCATGGTGGAAGTGAAATGTCAGCTATCTGCTATATTGTCCATCAATAGGTCAGGGCTGCCAGCTTTTTAGGCCTAGTCATATTTCCTTCAAGTTAGAGTTTAAAAAATATGATCTAATTCATGCTATTATTAAGTTATTAAAATATTCTTTGAAGTTATTTGAGCACTTATTAGGGTTTTAATCTTATATTTAGAAGTATTGCACCTTGATCCATGGATTTTTAAAATATGGCACACATTTCACTTTTTTAATAAGCTGTTCATTTTTACAGTCTTTGAGCTAAACCTTCCTGACCAACAAAAAATAAAAAACAAGAGTTTAAGTATATTAATCTATTTAATATTTATTGTAATATGTGAATTTCTTTTTTTGTGTGAGATGCTAGGAGACTATATATCTCAGTATTTCTCTCCAAGGAACACATTCATATGAATTCAGAATATATGTAAAAGCTCCATTAGTAAAAATCTTTCATAATAAGATATTTAGTTTTGCTCAAATGTTATTTCACTTCAGTGAAAGTGGGATTAATTTTCCCACAGTAGTAAGCAGTAATATAAAGAAATATAAGTAATCTTAATCCTATACTAATCTTTCTGCTGTCTTATTTTTCCTTCATGATTATTCCTTAGATAATTGTTAAATTACTATTGATCTTTTATATATAAAGATTATAACACCAAGCTTCAAATTTTTTTAAAATCTTTATTGTTTAAAGTATTATATATGTCCCCTTTTTTCTCCCATTGGCACCTTATTACCCGCCCGCCCCGCCCCAGACCATTTATTCTGCTCCAGAAGTGTCTATCATATTATTATTGTTTTAATTATTATTGTTGTAAGGCATATCTTCTTCCTATCAAATGTCAATTATGTCAATTTCATTTATTAAATAATCCATCTTTGCCTCCTAATTTCCAATTATTCCCTTTTTATATGTAAATATCTCATTTAAGCTTGGGTTTATAGTTGAGTTTTTAAAAATTTATTTTCCAGTATTATCAGTTCATTGATGAAGAAATTGAGAGTTAAAAATGATTGATGACTATTTTCAAGTTCACATAGTTGATAAGCAAACCAAGGGTGATTTAAAAATACAGAATTGGAATTAAAATAATTTCTGTGTCTGCATTAAAACATCCATGCAAAAACAAGAGGCATCAGAATTGCAACAAAGAGCTGAATTGTTGTGGAGCAAATTTCTGAAGGAAAAGCACCTTTATTCCTTTTAAGTCAGAGCAGGTAGTTACAACCATTCCACCAACAAAGACTAGGCTGGGGGAGGAAGACAGACTCAGTACAGATTGTTCTCTTTTCTTCATCATAGTGAACAGAGTAATGGAACAGGGAGAGTAAGCTTTGGCCTTAGTCATGAATACAGATGCATAATTTCTTGTGAATAAGTTACGTGTTTAATGAAAAAGAAATTGAGCACAGGTCATGGGTTAAAGTTTGATAGAGTCTGAAAACCAGCGTTCTTTGCAAAGCATGTTTCACAGTACCCCTGTGTTCAGAAAGATGATAGTCAAGAGACAATGCATGTATCACACACTGAGCTAATGGTACTGACAGGACTAGAAGTAATTGGCCTGTTATAAATTACAGGACAAACTCATGATTTGTCATTCCAGAAGGAGAGGCCTGTGAGAATCATGCCAGATGCACATCATAGATCAGTGTTGATATTCATGATTACACCTGTGAGTAAACATATTTCATTTTTCTGTACATCCAATAAATTGTATAGCTAGACAGCAGATTTATCCACCATTAAGTAATGATTGCCGGTACAGAAGTTATTTATTTATTTGTTTGTTTGTTTGTTTGTTTGTTTGTTTAATTTATTTTGGTGATGCTTGCTACCTCTTCAGTAACAAAAATCAAGAGAATGTTGGAAGCATACATTTCAGATGTTGCATATTGCTTTATTCAAATATCACCATACTTTACATTAGTAACAAAAATGAACAGAATGATATTATGAGATGAAAAAAAATACATGTTACTTATTCCAACATTTTTCTTTGTCATCTTTAAGAAATTTATGCCCCGCTAGTTTGAGATTTTTTTTTCTATATCTAGAACCATCGGCTACCACTTTTTAAATTTCAGATTGCTGCTTCATTCTATACTTTGAAAGGCAATAACCTCACTCATCTACTTCCTTCAGCCTCATTTCATGATCCATTTTGTAGAACTATCTTCTGGATTGGTTCAATTTTGTGGCCTAAGAAATATTTTTTCTCTCCCAATGATTTCCATTTTTTAGTACATATTTATCTTCCAATGAACCATCTCCTTTAACTAAATATTGTATTTGGAAACAAATAAGGCATAACCTTAATATTGGATATAGCTCATATGGTACCCATATAAAATAATTAACTGGATGACACTGTTGTTATCCATCGCCATTTTTCAATTTAAAGCGCCCTAAAATAATAATGTCAAGGCATGAATTTTCTAAATGCTGCCGAAGGGGGATTCATTAATGTATGCATACCACCATACATGGCAGCGTTCATAATATAGTCCTGTTTGATCGTGTTTTGGTTTACTTGTTTAAATCTGATCATTAATTTTTAAACCAATCAAGTGGTTGTTTGCTGCGAATGTTCTCTCAGAAGTTCATTCTCACAAGATAAATTCCGTTGGCAATTCATTCAAGAGTAAGAGAAAAGAAAAATATCATATTCCTATAGGATGTATGGAAATTTTTGTTTGGGTCTCAGACATAGATTTGTGTAGATAGAAATAGTCAATGTTGCTGAATATTGGTGTGATTTGTAGAGTTTGTTCTGTCTGACTCCTATATGAATGTTTGTATCCCCCCAAATTCATATATTGAAACTTAATTTCCAATGTGATGATATTTGGAGGTGAGAACTTTGGGAGGTGAATAGATCAGTAAGGCAGAGCCCTCAGTAAGGCAGTGCCCTTATGAAACAGTCCCCAGTGAGCCCCCTCGCTCATTCTCTCATATGAGAATGTAGTGAGAGAAGATGGCTGTCTATGAACCATGAAGCAGGCCGACACTTGGACCAGCTCTTTGATTTTGCACTTCCCAGCCTCCATAACTGCGAGAAGTACATTTCTATTGTTTATAAACCACCCAACTTATAGTATTTTGTATAGCAGCCTGAATGGACTAAGACACTGACCTAGCAAAAGGAGCATTTTTTTTTTCATTTTGAGAATGAAGTTGATCATTAGATACAGAGGTTGAGCAAGAAGCCTGTAGAGAACCATAAGACTGATGCTACCATTATCCTTATTCCAATTGGAACATTAAAGCCCTTTGATTTCTACCTTTCATTCCTCTTCCTACCCCTCCATCTAATGGTCCACTAAGTTCTATTGAGCCTTTAAGATATCTATTGATGTCATCTTTGAGCATAAATTATAATTTCATTCTTAGATACTCATTGTAGAAGTAGTTTCTAGTGGTCTCCAGCCCCTCTCTTTCTCTCCTAGTTCAACATGGTGATAGCTGTCATTCCTATCAAGTCACTCTCCTTAAAATCCTGCATGGATTCACCATTCTCTATTGACTCTTGCCCAGCCAGTATGGCTCAGTGGTTGAGCATTCACCTATGAACCAGGATTCCCAGTCAGGGTACATGCCTGGTGTGCGGGCTCGATCTGATCTCCAGTCAGGGGTGTAGAGGAGTCAGCCAATCAATGATTCTCTCTCATCATTGATGTTTCTACCTCTCTATTTCCCTTCCTCTCTAAAATCAATAAAACTATAATTTTAAAAAACACAATTTCACAAAAGGCGGGGTAAACAAAAAAGTGTCAGTTGAGAGCACAAAATAGTATTGCTAAACTACATTCAACTATATCAGTAATTTTAATAATGTTAACAGTTAAACTAGCAATGGACGAGGTACACATATTTTTGGATTTTAAACATATTTAATTTTAAGACAAGTAAAAAATTATACAATATAAGAGTAATTGTGTTGGAATAGAAAGAACTGGAATTACTGGAATTAAAGACTGGCCATGCCTCTTACTGTCCAACTACATGTCTTCAGGCATATTTCTTCACCTATGGTGACCTGCTCATCCTCACCTGTGCACTGGGAATAATATATACTTCACAGGTGTTTGTGATAATTGTTTACAGTAAGTGAAATATGGTTAGCACAGTATCTCATCTATATGAAATAATTTTTTTAATTACGACTGAAATTTGCTCTTGGTGTATGAACACAAATTAATGACAACTAATAGGGTTGTCCAAATTTCAGGTGGTATTCTTAGGTGTTTTTCTCCAGTCAAATGCATTTTCAAATACTTCATTATTATCATAAGAGAAAAGGTTAGCACTCCTTGGATGAATGTGAGATGTGTTATCTTTAGCAATTAAACTCACAAGATTCTTTGCTATTGGTGTCATTTTTTGAACATAATTAAGGTGATAAAAAACCCATTTGGATGTACTAGTAATAAGTTGGGAGGATTAGATATATAGTTGCACGGGGATTAGGGGGTTTATCTAATTTCATGTATATTATAGTACCTAGCATATTTTTGATATTGAATGAATATTAATAATGAGAGCAGCAATAATTTCAATTTAGTTTTCTATGTAGAATACAGATGTAGCAGAAATTTCTGCTGAACTTTTTCTCCTAATGCAAATTCTGAGTGTTACTCTCAATTTATCCCTGATATTGACTAAAGCTGTGTTCTTCTGCAAATGATTTAATACCTTTGTACCTATCATTCCTTCTATAAAATGGGGATAATAATACAGGCCTATTTAATTATTTAGTTCTTCAGAATGCTAAGACACTGTATTAAAGTTAATTATATGAAAGGTACTTCAAGTTAAGTCTATTACTAAGCATATGTATATGATTTTGTATAATATGACCTCCCAATTATACACGGACTACACTGAATATGGAGCATAAAAATACAATGAATTTAAAATATCTGAATAGTAACAAGCTAAGAGTGGAGGTATATTTTATTTAATAAAATAAAGAGATTACGCAAAGCTGCTAGATGTAACCATTTAAATGTAAAATAATTATCTCAATACTATTAGTCTATTATAGTTTAAGATTAGCGGAGTTATAAATGAAATGCTTTGTTTTAAAATTTATGTGCTTTACATAGATATTATATTTGTAATTTTTAATGTATCAGTATCTATAGAATGTCTTAATAATTTATAATGATGCATTGATGTTTCTGTCTCTAGACTTATGATGTTTTTATTTGCTATTTAATATCATTCTAAGTAAAAAATATTAAAATATTAGCATGATTAAAAAAACATATTTAAATTTTTATTATTTTGAAAGAGGAAGGAGAGGGGGAGAGAGATAGAAACATCAATAATGAGAGAGAGAATCATTGATTGCTGTCTCCTGCACGCCCCTCACTGGGGATCAAGCCCACAACTAAAGCATGTGCCCTGACCAGGAATTGAGCTGTGATGTCCTGGTTCATAGGCCAATGCTCAACCACTGGGCCACACAGGCCAGGCAATATTAGCATGAATTTAACATTCATCTTGTATTGTTTATAATGCCAGTTTTAAATGAATATAACACAGCACTGAACTTGTATGAATAATAAATGAAATTACACAATTTGTATTTCATTTCTCATATATGAACTGCTGAACAAAACTAACTTAACTGTTTTTACTTCATTTGTTGATAAGCACACATTCTATCATGTTATTTGCCTTTGGCTTACTGATGAGGAAGGAAAAACTGAAAGAAAAAGGAACAATGGTTGCCCTATCTTTCCCTTTTTTCCTTTCTGTCTTTATCAGAGTAAGTGATGGGCAAATACAGGGAAGTACTATGAGTAAGAAAGGATACAATAGGGTTCCTTGGTAGCTGAGTTTCTTAAGAAATTCCATTGCCTTTTAAAAAATTATTGTTGACAATATTATAAATGTCCCCCTTTCCCCACCTCCCATCACCGTTTTTTTCTGCATTTGAAGCAAGTTCTGGTTTGACAAAAAAGCATGGGCTATTTGGCTATCAGTACTCCCGGTCTTAGAAATAACATACTTATATTGTACTATGAGTCTCACAAAACTCAAACACATCAGGGATTCACTTGGATTCTGTACTTATTGGGCATCTTGAAAGTTACATGCAAATGGGCCAAAAGAAATGATAGTGTATATCTCTCCTCTGCCCTTACACATACCCCATTTTCCTATTGGACTGGCCAAATTTCAATTCAAAAATAAAATAATAAATTAAGAATTTCAACATGGCTCCTGAAGATCATTAAACCTAGGGAAGTGGGGGTGGGGCTTCAGTGACTGCATAAGTTACATGCCCATGAACTTGGCCTTGACCCTGCTCTGCTTTTTTGTTTCGGATTCTTGTTTAAGGCTCTGATATTTGGGGTCTTCTGCCAAACCCAATTAAAAATCTTAGGCTAGATAAAGCATCTACATTACAGTATGACATATAATAAAAACTCAATAATATCTATAGCTATTATTATTAACTAGAGGCCCAGTGCACGAAATTCGTGCACAGGGGTAGGGAGGGTCCCCTCAGCTCAGCCTGCACCCTCTCTGATCCAGGACCCCTCGGGGGATGTCCGACTGCCGGTCTAAACTGGCAGTTGGACATCCCTCTCACGATCCTGGACTGCTGGCTCCTAACTGCTCACCTGCCTGCCTGCCTGATCACCCCTAATTGCCTCTGCCTGCCGGCCTAATCGCTCCCAACTGCCCCCTCTGCCAGCCTGGTCGCCCCACGCAGCCTGCTGTTTGGTCATTTGGTCGCCCCTCACTGCCCCCCTGTTGGCCTGGTCGCCCCATGCAGCCTGTTTGGTCATCCATTCAGTTGCGATGGTAGCTTAGGCTTTTATATAGATAGATAGTACTAATTACTCTTATTACACAGTACCTTTTTTCATGAATATCTTTTGTCTATAGCTATTCTACTATTATCAATTATTTCAATACCCAAAGTTCTCAAAGTACTGTTATGTATAAACTTACTTCACAACCCAATCCAAGACAACTGTGTTCTTTTTGTGATATTTAGCCTAAACCTTAAGGTATACATGAACTCAGTTGCTCTCCAATCTTGTGTCAGGACAAGAAAGTTTTACCAATAAAAATATTTTTACAGCCCTAACCGGTTTGGCTCAGTGGATAGAGTGTCAGCCTGCGGACTGAAGGGTCCTGGGTTCGATTCTGGTCAAGGGCATATACCTTGGTTGCAGGCACATCCCCAGTAGGGGGTGTGCAGGAGGCAGCTGATCAATGTTTCTCTTATCGATGTTTCTAACTCTCTATCCCTCCCCCATCCTCTCTGTAAAAAATCAATAAAATATATTTTAAAAAATATTTTTACAGTTTTGTGTTCTTTAGTCTGAACAAATTCCTTGAGAGGAGTATACATATTTACTGATGACATTAAATTTGGTAAAAAAATGGTACTGAATAGTTAATCACCTTGATTAAGTATCAGATTAGATAGCCTTCATGATAGTTTAGCTTCATTACTGTCTACAAGACAGGGCACTGTGTTTGCCAGAGGACCTGGTAAGATGCAAGTAAGTAAAGAGGAGTCAAAAGGTCTTATTCACTCTCAGATAAAAATAATAATGTACAACTATAAAATTAAGTCATTGCTACTGCATAGACAAGCAAAAATTCAGAGAAAAGAGAGTTAATCCAAACTGAATAGTTCACTTTCTTAGGCTCTATAAGAAATGCTAATAAATTATACCTTCCTCTATTTATCTGAGTTCTTCCAAAGCAGGAAACAAGTCATTATATCTTCCCTTCATGCTTAGCACAGTGCCTGGCACCCAGTGGACATGCCTTTGATGTTTGCTTTATTCTTTCCACAGCAAAACGCAATACAAGCTCAGACAAAAAAAAAAAAAAAAAAAGCACAAAATGAATTCAGAGCATACTGACACCCTCAAATAGTTGTCAAGGATTTAGAGGCCATGTCTTAAATGGTTTGGACATCTGGTGAAGTAACACAAAAATAGAAACCACAGTAGGATTTTTCAAAACTGAAGTAGGGAGAAAGATATCTAGATGCAACCCTTGAAATCCATGTAGGAACATAATAAAGAAAAGACTTTAAGTCGAAGCCTTAAACAGAAAACTTCATATGCTATGGGGGCTTAGAAAGGTGAAAGGAATTTGTGGCTCTGATAATACAATGATGGTCTTTATTGTTCGTTGACATGAGGAATGTTGATATTTCAAGAGTCACTAAAATAAGTACCCTCTTGTAAATATACCATCAGATCCTGACCATTTGGAAACTCTTTCTGACAGATATTTTTCTATCTGTCTAAGGATGGAATTGTTTACTGACATAATATCTGTAATATTTAAATCTTTAGGCATTTCTGAAATTAAGAATTTACTGTGAAAAACCCACACTCAAAATAGAAATAATATACATTAATTTTATCTAAGGACATAAACATAATAGTTAGCTTTATTAAATATTAGTCCTAACTTACCTCTTTACACCATTTTTATCAGTGTGGTATTCTTCAAAGTTTTGAAAGACATTTTCAGGTACTAAGGTCATGAATTTAACTGCAATCTCCAGCCCACTTAAATCATGAAAACATGACGTGACTTCAGTGATTAGAATTAGCAAAGATGCTTTGCCTGCTTTTTAAAAAAATTCTATGTAGAAAATGCAGGGTTTTAGCCAACATAGTTTTGCTCATAAACTGATATTTTGATCTTTCAGTACTTGTACAATAAGGAGAGGGACATTTCAGTACACAGAAGCCTGCATTCTCACAGGCTTTCTGCTCCATCAATTGTGAGAGGAGCAATGATTTCCAGAGCTGAGAAGAGAAACCCAAGGCAAAGCTGCTGGCTGACACAGTGACATCTACAATATAAAGAAAACAAACCTGGGAATGGGAGAAACTGTGACTGAGATTGTGTCAGGGATACTACAGGTCAGGCTCAAAATCCTCCCAGAGTTGCTGCTCAGAAATGTTAATATGTACAGAGTTGGACTGTTTAGAGATGGATGCATCTGAAAAAAAAAATAGATAAAGCTGTGATGAGAGTAAAGTGGCAATGCTTGGATCACTGAATGAAGCAAAATAAAGCATTATTCAGTGAGAGGAGAAAGGTCTCCTTTAATGCATCCAAGAGCTCCTATTTTGACAGTTCTGTGTGTGGAAGTGAAAGCATTAGAGGACTAAAAACCTGGCCCAGGTTACCTGCAATTTGACAACACCAGGCTGTCTGTGGAACTGCACTCTGATGGGTTTTTAGCTTTTATGTGAGGTTCATGATGACTTGTTTAACAGAATTGTTTTAGCATTAGTTTGTCAGCCCAGGTAACCCAAAGGTCTGCTTTGCAAGGCCGAAAGTTCTAGAAATGCATTACCCCTGCTGCAGCCACCCAAGCACCCACCAACAACATTAATGTGCTTAAAAACAACAAAAGCCAAAAGACTTGTATGCATGCATATAAGCATAACCAATGGACAGAGGAGCAGGGGGGGTGAAGGCATGTATGGGAGTGGGGTTGAGGGGTAATGGGGAGATATGGACACATATGTAATACCTTAATAAAAAAAATCAATAATTAAAAAAATCAATAAAAACAGCAAAAGTTCCCTGTCCAATTTTTTTTAATGCCATTGCTCTGATCTATGAATATTGGTCACATTTATTTTTTTTATTAAATCTTTATTGTTCAGATTATTACATTTGTTCCTCTTTTTTCCCCCCATAACTCCCCTCCACCCAGTTGCCACCCCACCCTCCACCCTCACTCCCCACCCACTGTCCTCATCAATAGGTGCACGATTTTTGTCCAGTCTCTTCCCTCATCCCCCACACCCCTTCCCCCCCCCCAAGAATAGTCAGTCCACTCCCTTTCTATGCCCCTAATTCTATTATAATCACCAGTTCATTCTGTTCACCAGATTATTCACTTGATTTTCAGATTCACTTGTTGATAGATGTGTATTTGTTCAAAATTTGTATCTTTACCTTTTTCTTCTTCTTCTTCCTCTTCTTAAAGGATACCTTTCAGCATTTCATATAATACTGGTTTGGTGGTGATGAACTCCTTTAGCTTTTCCTTATCTGTGAAGCTCTTTATCTGACCTTCAATTCTGAATGACAGCTTTGCTGGATAAAGTAATCTTGGTTGTAGGTTCTTGGTATTCATCACTTTGAATATTTCTTGCCACTCCCTTCTGGCCTGCAAAGTTTCTGTTGAGAAATCAGCTGACAGTCATATGGGTACTCCCTTGTAGGTAACTGACTTTCTTTCTATTGCTGCTTTTAAGATTCTCTCTTTGTCTTTTGCTCTTGGCATTTTAATGATGATGTGTCTTGGTGTGGTCCTCTTTGGATTCCTTTTGTTTGGGGTTCTCTGCGCTTCCTGGACTTGTAAGTCTATTTCTTTCACCAGGTAGAGGAAGTTTTCTGTCACTATTTCTTCACATAGGTTTTCAATATCTTGCTCTCTCTCTTCTGGCATCCCTATAATTCAGATGTTGGTATGCTTGAAGCTGTCCCAGAGGCTCCTTACACTATCTTCGTATTTCCGGATTCTTTTTTCATTTTGCTTTTCTGGTTGGGTGTTTTTTGCTTCTTCGTATTTCAAATCGTTGACTTGATTCTTGCAATCCTCTAGTCTGCTGTTGGGATTCTGTATAATATTCTTTATTTCAGTCAGTGTATGCTTAATTTCTAGTTGGTTCTTTATCACAACATCGAGGGTCTCATTAGATTTCTTGTAGGTCTCATTAAGTTTATTGGCAGTTTCTAGAAAATTATTGAAAGACCTTAAAAGTGTGGTTTTGAACTCTATATGCAGTAGTTTGCTTTCCTCCATTTCTGTCATTTGTGTCCTTTTCTTTGTCTCCGCATTTTTTATGCTTCCCTGTGTTGATACAGTGGTTTTCTGTGCTAAGTGTCCTCTAGGGCCCAGTGGTTCAGCCTCCCCAATTACCTGAGGAGGACACTCTTGGTGCACCCCCTTGTGGGCTTTGTGCACAGTCTTGTTGTAGTTAAGCCTTGATTGTTGTAGGTATCACTGGGAGGAATTGGCCTCCAGGCCAATTAGCTGTAAGAATCAGCTGTGTCTGCAGTGGGAGAACTTCTGTGCTGGAGACACCCCTCTGGGGCAAGGCTTGCTTCAATGGGGCTTTGGTGCTCACTGAGTCTGCCCCCTGAGTGTATCCTTTATGTTTCCATGGAGCTGAATACTGGATGGTCCCACTCTGACCTCTGGGCTTCCTGGCTCCTGGATCTCTAGGGAGGTGCTAATCTAGCCTTTGCCTGAGGCTATCCAGCAAAAGCCTCCCTGCAGGGCTTGGGCGGGGCGGGTCCCACGGGATCAACAGGGCAGGGCTAGTAGTTATGGCTGCTCTCAGTCTTGCCTTCAGAGGCTCTGCTTCTCAGTGTCCCGGTAATCGCTGCAAGCCCCTCAGAGAGAAAGCTGCCCTCAAATTCAGACCGCTGCCAGACAGTTCTGCTTCTCCCGTATGAGTCTGGGTCCCTAGAGACTCTCCGGGAACTGGAGCTCGGAGCCTGAGACTCCCTCCCAATTGAAAACGACAACCAAGCCCTCAGCCGCCAGCCCGCTCCACATGCACCTCCACACCTTAGTATTTTACTTCCGCACTGCGCCTCCTCTGAGTCTCAGTGTGTTTTTTTCTTTCCTTCTAGTTGCAGAATTTCCACTCAGCCAGCCTTCCTGTGGTTCCGGGTGATGTCCGTTCTGTCTTTTAGTTGTATTTTTGAAGTGGTTGTGTGAGGCAGCAATCTCTGGTGTTTACCTATGCCACCATCTTGGTTTCTCTGGTCACATTTTTTTCTTGCCAGATATCACTGAAGGACATTGGCTATCATATATTTCACTATTTAAAAAATATTCTGAGCTTTAATGATTCAAATTTAATTAAATCTAAAGAATAAGTTGACTATGGTCAGGAAATTAAAAGCAAAACTATGTTATACCTTGAACCTACTATTTATTTTGTACTTTAAACTATTATAACTCATGAGTTTTCTCCAAGAACAATTATTGTTGATTATTGAGTTATCTTTGGGAAACTTTTAGGGGGAATTGTTGTATATAAGTTGAAAAATTTTGCTGTTTTACACTGCAATGTATGCAATGTAATCCTCTATTTTAATTTATGTACATTTATTTTAAACTAGAGGCCCGGTGCATGGATTTGTGCACCAGTGGGGTCCTTCAGTCTGGCCTGTGGGGATCCGGCCAAAACCAGCTCTCTGACATCCCCTGAGGGGTCCAGGTTCGAGGAGGGACCATCAGGGCGTGTCCGGCCTGTCTCACCCAGTCCTGATCGGCCAGACCCCAGCAGCAAGCTAACCTACTGATTGGAGTATCTGACCCCTGGTGGTCAGTGTGCATCATAGCAATGGTCGAATGGTCAAATGGTCGGACACTTAGCATATTAGTCTTTTATTATATAGGATACTCTTTCTTCGAATAAAACTTTAAAATAATAAACACATAATTTTCTTGCTTTATATTCATCCTTTTAGAAACCTTGCCTTGACTGTACTACTTTTGAAATCCCAAGAACTTCCCAATCCTCTATTTTAGAACAGGCTCTGATCCACTCCCATTCAGCATTGTTATAAAAAGAAACAAAGAAAAATATGTCAGAAATGTTTAAAATTGCAGAACCCAAATACAGATTCAAGGTTAGAGGTCCCTATTACCAAACAACTTTTATTTAAAATAAAATTTAAAAAGCCTCAAGCCTATTTTAAAATAAAAACCCATTCAGTAAGGATTTACTATTGTATGAATTATCAACAGACTATGTTTTTCCCATTTTTGGTGTTTGTGGTGGTGACAAATAGAGGCTACTCAAAGGAAACTGTGGTATAGGCCGAGAAAGAGTGAAACCAGCTGCATACTTACTTCTCCATTTTGGAAACACTAGGAAAATACAAAAGTGCCAATCTTGATGTTGGTGGGTTGGGGGGAAGAAAAAGGAAGGCCGCTGGGGGAATGGATTGGCCCGATCTGCTGGCTGCCCCGAAAGGGGAATGGACTTGCCACCAGGATCTCATCCTCCTCAGCCCCTTGAGGGATCAAGCTGGGCCTCCTGTCAAAGGGCTCCCTGGAAAAGGCCCAGAATTCCCCAAATTAGTTGTCCTCTGCCTCAGTCATGGCCTGTGCTTCTCTCTGTTTCCCAAGCTCCTCACTGATGATTCCTCAGTCTTCAGTGCAGTCTTGCCTCCCACTTGGGTCATGGGTATGAATTGACTATCCTACTAACCTTTGAACTGTGCCCCTACCCCTTTGCTATTTTTACCAACTTTTGGTAAAGAGATGACTCTAGCAGATTCCTGAACATGGCTTTTCTTTCCCAATCCCCGGAACCTTTACCCTTATACATTGTCCAGGTGAGGTGAACAGTTAAGACTTTTCCTTTCCACCCACTTTATCCTAGTGTAGCACTTTTAAAGTGGTCAAAACTGACTTTAGAAATCTCCCTTTATTCTGTTAACACATACAAGTTAAAGGCAAATTCCTTTTGTCTTTTCTTTATCTTTTTAGGAAAAAAAATCACTGGCATTAAGATATGCTACATTAACGTAATTGTTTCAACTTACAGTTGATCAAGTCAGCAAAAGTCATCTTTAAATCAGTGTCATTTTGAAGCCTTAAAATAAGCTCTTCTCTGAATTTGGACAGCTTATTTCTGGCAGTTTGCAGATGGACAGCCTCATGGCATTGCTGAATGTATGCATTAGAACATAATTAGCTACATACAAAGATAGGTTTAGTTCTTTCTAAATGGGTTAATCAGTTCTCGCTGAATTCAGGAAAATATAAGGAAAACTCAAATCTAAATTCTTTAGATTTGTTGGCTTAGACTTTAGGTAAAATCAGATATAAATATATGCCCCAATGGGTACTAGTTAGTTGGATAATGTTCAGATGTTCTATGAAGTTATCAAGGCCCAGTCACATTCCAAGAGACTGTTTTGATTTTGGTTTGTTTTCATTTATAATCAAGAGCTTTACATCTGCATCATTTAATACACACCTGTCTATTGCAGGTGGGTTTTAAAGTAGCAGAGCTCATCTGCTTATTAATGAGTCCAGTTATCAGAATACCTTCTACCTTATTTTTCATTCATTTTCTATTACAAGTATATGTCTTTAACGAAAAACTTTCTCTCATTACCTTGCTGTTAATACAGAGGTGAGTTTGTAGAAAAATGTGGGATTGGTTTGTTAGCATCTTTCAAGGTGATTGATATGTTTTCCTTCTTATTGGGTATTTTTTATGAAGTAATAGATTTTTTTAACATATTTAAACTATTTTAAATATGTGTCCTTTGCAATTATTATTATTGCGGTTGTTCAAATTGCCCCCTTTACGGACAGTTGACTCACTTCAAATTGAATCCTGAGCTTTGATGACATGACCAAATACTTCCATTCTTTCTGGTATAATAAGTAAGGCCCTCTATGCTTTGCTTGTACATTTTGTCCACACCTGGAAGCAGCAAGTTTTGTAAAAACTATGGTTCCTTTAAGTGGAAAATGTTATTTAAAGATCTTAATTTAAGTGCTGGTGATGCTCGTAGCTATTGTGTTGCTCAATGTTTCTAGACTTCCTCATTGAATAGATCTTAGAAATATACTGAAGATAAAATAGACCATGAGTTCATATTCAGATTTTCAACTCCAACTAATGATTATTTCCAACTAATGATTTGACTTCATTAGTTTTATATTGGTATATCTTTTCTCTTGAGATGAAAATCTTGGATCCTAATAACAGTACTTTTTACTCATCCTAATAAGTGTGGGTGTGCATATGTATTAATTAATTTGTCAAGTATAGACATACATAAACACAAACAGAATAACAATATGATTACTAGAAATGGTTTAAGATCTTTGTAGTATTGTTGTCCTTAGGCTATATTCCACTGGAGATGTACAAATTACTATGCTTTACAATCACCTGATGTAACTGCTTCTTGGCCTTGTGACTAAGATTGAATATAAAATCACTTGATATAATATCTGTTTATGAAGTCTAGCCCCCCAACATACAGTTCATTTTATTTTGCTTTGAATTTTTAAGGATGTCTTTCTGCTTACATTTTTTTTTGTTATATTATTTTTTAAAAAATATATTTTATTGATTTTTCACAGAGAGGAAGGGAGAGAGATAGAAAGTTAGAAACATCGATGAGAGAAAAACATCGATCAGCTGCCTCCTGCACATCTCCCACTGGGGATGTGCCCGCAACCCAGGTACATGCCCTTGACTGGAATCGAACCTGGGACCTTTCAGACGCTCTATCCACTGAGCCAAACCGGTTTTGGCTTGTTATATTATTATAGAAACATTTGCCTCAGTTCAAAAATCAAAACTACAAAATAAGTGCAGTTCAGAGAAGTCTCACTTCTTACCCAATCTCCTTCACCCTAGTCTCCTCTTCCCTTTGTAGGTAACCTACTTTTAAAATTAGTTTTTAGCTTATCTTCCTTTTTCAACATAGGCACGTTGGTGTGCATGTTCGCGTTTGTGTTTTCCCGCTTCTTGAAGATGAATGACAGCAGAACATACGCATTTTTCTCCAGCTTACTGCATTCAGTTCGTGGCACAGGCTAGATATTACACCACAGCCATCACAGAGATGCTTCTCCTCTGTTTTAGGAGCTACATGTACCCATTTTGTGGGTTTGCCATAGTTTACTGTAACAGTCACCTAGTTATGACCTTTGGATGGATTGTGTCCAGTCTTTTGCTTTATACATATTGCTTTTCTTCCACTTAGAACACTTCAGTGGCTTCCCATTGATTTTAGATAATAATATAAACTACTTTCCATAGCCTACAAGATCCTGCTGCATAATGGGTCTCTATTTTAACTCTCTAACCTCATTCTTCCCTGTATTCTCACTTCATTATTCTTCAACTCTTACCTAAGAATACTTCATGGCTGACATAGTGTCAACCTTCAGATTAGGGACGTTCAAATGCTATTGGCTCAAAAATATTGCCCTGAAGGGTCCTTCCTATGATGATACTACTAGTTATTCTGAAGCTAGTCACCTTGTTTGTTTCCCTCGCCTTTTTTTATTTCCTAACACGATCTACAGTGATATATGATACATCATATGATGTTATTATTATACTAGAGGCCCAGTGCACAAATTCATGCATGGGAGGGGTCCCTCGGCCTGGCCAGAGATCAGGGCCAATTAGGGCCATCTCGTCCAGTCCCGATCGGGGTGGAGCTGGCTGGCCAGGGGAAGGGACTGCAGGAGATTGGCCAGCCGCGGGAGGTTGGCTGTGGGAGTGCAGTGACCAGCAGGGGGCAGCTCCTGCATTGAGCGTCTCCCCCCTGGTGGTCCGTGCACATCATAGCTACCGGCTGGTCGTTCGATTATAATGGTCACTTAGGTTTTTATATAGATAGACAATACTAGAGGCCCGATGCACGAAATTCATGTAAGAGTAGGCCTTCCTTCCCCTGGCTGCCAGCACTGGCTTCCCTCCAGCCCCCGGCAGGCATCCAGGACCTGGACTTCCCTCGAAGCCCTGGCTTCGTCTGGAAGGTTGTCCGGAAGGACATCTGGCCTAATTAGCATATTATGCTTTTATTAATATAGATCATGTTGAGTTATCATGTTTGTTCATTTGCTGCTTGTTCTCTCTACCTAAATGTAATTCTGGCTGAATCTTTCACATCCTGGATAGTGTCTAATACATATGGCCTCAAGAAGCATTTGTTGAACTGATCATTGAGCAAATCAATTCATATCAAACAAAATATGCTACTGTGGAAACTATATATATAGGGTCAGCAGCTTAAAAATCCAACAAAGTGCTAATCTGACTCTTTTTATACATTACCATAATATGCCCCTAATTGTATTTCTTTCACAGTCTGCCAAGTGTCATGGGGTTAATATGCTTGTGCCCTTACTAGAGTGTCATCTCACCAGACTGTAGTATCTAATTTTTTTATTACTTTAGGAACCAATTTAGTAACATTTATCTATGATGTGTAACTCCATTAATTTTTGAAGCCCTTACAATTATTTGATATTTTAGCTAAAGGTTTTACTATAATCCTGATTGTTGTTTGCAAGTGAGAGAAAGTATCAGACATATGGTTGTCCTAACAAGCGAGGTACAGTTATTTCCATTTTATTGATGAGAAGAGTGAGTCTCGGAAAGGTTAAGTGATCTGACAAATGGCATATGACCTCAATTCCAGGTTTCCTTACTTCCAATGTCATGATTTCTGCCAGGGGATATCGAATATGGAAATGTAACAAAGCAGAATTTTCATAGCCTCTCGCCATTTGTAAATGCATAGTTAAAAAGAAATGTTAAAAACTTTTATAAAAACTTTTATTTCTAGGGGGAAAAGTCTGTCCGTTTTGGTATATTTTCATCTACCCCAATCTAGTCAGCCAGGAATTTTCGCAAACTCCATGATTCAGATACCTGAGATTTAACCATGGGATACATTTTTTATAGTCTCCACAGTGTTAAAAGTATTCACAAATACTCAGAAGTTTTTGACCTAGTTCAAGTCTCATAACTAACTTAACTAGTTTTGAAATGTTCTCTCTTTTTTTTATATACAAAACAGCCTATTCAGCGCTACGCCATTCGTACACTTGCTACATCTGTCAATTTTCTTTCAGTTTCCCATCTGGCTTCCATGTCACTCCACATCCTCTATTAGACTGCCCCCTGCATTTCACAGACGTGGCCTAAAATTCCAGACTGACAGAACCTTTAAAGGGCCAGGTACACCTATTTTTCCTCATTGTTGGCACAGCAAAAAATAAAATACCTAAAGTATTACACTTATTTTAACAAAAAATGTGAAATTTATATCAAATTGTTTTTGTCACAATAGCCTCGATTTCTGTGTAAGAAAATACATCTACCTACCATTTATTACTTTCATGACAAAACCTGTTTGTTGCCTGGTTAGGACTTTTGATAGAGGCAAAATGTTTGAAAGTTCTACTTTATTTCCCAAACTTCTCTAATTTTCAGAGCTTGGAACATATAATAAACATGTAGATACCCAAGATTTATGCTTGGAGGAGCTGATTGACCAGGGTTGTATTGGGATATTGCATTTTGTATAGAGATATACTTTTTTCAAAAAGAGTATGTGATTCTAATGTTGGGCCTAATTTGGGATTATCACAGGTCTAAATATGCTCTACTGTTTACAACCAGAATTCCTTGAAGCTAAGAAATATGTCTTTGTCAACTAAAGAATGTTATATAACTTAAATGTGTATATGAATCATCTGGGAATAGTGTTAAAATACATATGCTGATTCAATAGATCTTGGGTGGGGCCTGAGATTTTGAATTTCAGAAAAGTTGATGCTAGTGTTACTGATTCATGGAACACAATCTGAGTGGCTCTCAACTCTACGTTATTTTTAGAATCTCCTGAGGATTAAAACAAGGACAAAAACAAAAACTATACCTGAGCCTCACCCTAATTAAATTAAGTGAGAATCTCCAAGAGAGAAAGGTCAGGGTGTAAGTTTAGTTAAAAAGATCCACAAGTGATTCTAATGTGTAGCCAGGGTTCAAAACAATTGCCCTCAATGAAAATGCAAGTGAAAGAGAAAAATAAGATTTCCTTTTCGTAGCTGTCAAACTTACAGAACTTATATTACTTAAACCCCAGTGGCAGGCAAAGAAAACTTAAGCTGCCTGAATAGATACCCTCTCAAGGAAGAATTTCTGCTGATTCTTCCTTATTTTAAATTCAGATTCCAGTCTCTAGGCATCTGCCTTATTACTATCCTATATAATAAAAGCGTAGTATGTAAATTGTCCCCTTGACCAGGAGGTCATTCGGGAGTTCGACCAGGGGGCGGGGCTGGCTGGGGGAAAGGAGGGAGACCCTGGCTGGCAGCTGGCAGCTGGCAGCCGGCAGCTGCTAGGAACCCTACCAGCGCACAGATTTCATACACTGGGCCTCTAGTTTTTTAATGAAAAACTACAAACATGCAACTATGATTATTACCATGGTCCCCCTTTCACATGTTGATGGTAGGTGAGCAATGGAGCAGAGATCTAGAAGGAAGGATTTCAATCTTTATTTTATGTGACTACCGTATTCAGGGTATAGGCGAGTTATAAAGACTAGAATTGCTACCCATGGTCCTGCTATGATGACGTATTTGTTTTTCTCAAATTTAAGTGTTAGTGGTTGTCAAAGCCTTCCTTACCTTAATGAATCTCTCTCCACTCCCCTCTCCCAGCTACATATGAAGTGACAAATGATTATATTGAATGTCTTCCTGAAAATACCCAAAGAGAGGAAGACAGAGAGCGAGAACAATCCAATCAGGACATCATGTAAAGCTATTTAGAGCGGAAGCAAAACAGTGCTATCCTTTCTCCCTGTCAGCAGAGCATGTCATTCGCTGGAAAATTGTAGTGATGCAGGTAAAGCTGAGCATATCATTGTATATTTTATTTTTCATAAGATCATTCATAAAACTATTAAGTGGTATTTAGAGCTGCTATTCTTTCAATTGTATCCAGAAGTTTTCCATTTTATTTTAATTTTATTTCTGTTCAATAGTAAGTTCTTAAAAAGTAATTCTAAATTCTGTTTCTCACTGTGAGAGTAACCAGTCCTGGACATCCTCTCCGACCACAAACAACTAGAAAACTGCTTAAAATATAGAAAGGAGTTGTTCTCAGACATTGGAAACGGGCAGCCCAGGTATGTTATCCACATAAAAAGGGTATTAACGAGACAGGCACCATGATTTCCCCAGCTTTCTGTTGGGAGGCATATTTTGGATCATGACCCCAGAAAGGGCTCCCGGGCAGAGAATATTGGTCTTGCTGAAATGAGATCATAGAAGTCAGAGCTTAGGGGGGCTGAGGTGGCTGGAATTTGTGGGGCAGAGTATGAAAAGAGAAGAGAGACACACTGAGAGGTAGCTTCAGAAATCTGCAGAGGAGTCACAGTGATCTGCACGAGCGTGACATGAAATTCCACCCGGTTGGAAGAGAATCACCAAACATGTAGTTGCTGAACACTAACCAGAGCCTTGAAAGGCCATAGTGATACACAGGTTACAGCAAAGCAGACTGGAGATAACTTATTGAACACTCAGGGCAGTCAATACAGACTCCTGAAAAGTAATACTTTAGGATTAAAGTAGCCCTAGATAAAAGCTATAGCAGAACAACCACTATACACAAAAATAGGCCTCAGCAATTATTGGGGAGATCTACAAATTATTTAACTGCCCGCTAAATAAATGTCAGTGTTCTTTGAAAGAAACAACATACCCCAGATATGCAATAAGTAAGATATTATTGGCATCCAATAATATATTAACAAGAATGCATAGAGGCAAGAAGAACAGGACCCACTACCAGGAGAAAAATCAGACAATAAAAACAGACTCATCAATGACAGAGATGATGGAATTATCATGATCATAAACAAAGATCTAACTCATTTGTTTAAACTCACATTTTAGAATCTGGAAGCAGAAGTGGGCATATAAGACACGTATTAGAGTGAGATAGCAAAAAAATTTTAATGCATGTTATTTTTTATCTGAGTTATTTATAATAATTCTAACCTATTTATGGATAATAAGTATCACTCCATGACTTGTTAAGGAATAAATTCAGGAATGACAGATGTTACTAAAAAACAGAGAATAATATCTGTGACTGAAGATAAACACAAATTGTGTTTATTTCTTACAGATTGAGATCAATCATTTACCATGATATTACTTCAATTATGAATATGTTAATTCAAGAGTTGTTATGATATCCTTATTTACTTTCTGACTATTTTAGTAAAGTAACTGGAAATTAATTTTGGTCAGAAGTACAGAATAGTATCTGAGTACTCTACCAGACTTATCTTTTCTGCAATAATGTATAGAGATTTCTCTTAGAGCAAGTGAGCATTCTTAAAAACAGTGCTGGATTTCAAAAAAAAAGTTACTAAAACCTAACATTCAATCATGAAACTTAATCAAGTATTATGTCACAAATTATAATTAATCAAACAATTTTTATTGTCAGCTAGAAGTTGTTGCTGAGGTTTCAGTAGCAAGTGTTTTCATTTATTAAAGGATGTTCACATTCATTTCTCTTAGATAGTTATTTAGTTAGTTAGTTAGTTACTAGAGGCCCGGCGCATGAAATTCGTGCACAGGTACAGTCCCTAGGCCTGGACTGTAATCAGGGCCATCTTCCCCAGCTGCCCGCATCTGGCCCCTCCCCCTGCCACCACTCAACCCCAGTTCCCTGTTTGCCATCAGGTGATTGGTGCCTGACGGCCGGGGGAAGGGACTGAGAGGTCGATTGTTCCCACCTGCTCGCTGGCCCTGCCCCCACCTTGGGTGGCATCAGGTGATCGGAGCATGCTGGCTGGGGAAAGGGACCAAGAGGTGGTCAGTGTGTCTCATAATAACTGGTCATTCTGGTTGTTCTGTTGTTAGGGTCAATTTGCATATTACCCTTTTATTATATAGGACAGAGGTCTGGTGCATGGGCAGGGGCTGGTTGGCTTGCCCTGAAGGGGGCCCTGAATCAGGGTGGGGGGTCCCTGCTAGGGGTGAGACCAGCCTGGGAGAGGTTTGCAGGCTGGCCATGCCCCCGATCTGGGTGGGGGTTCTCGCTGGGGGGTGGGGCTGGCCTGGGCTTGGGGCTGCCAAGGGTTTGCAGGCTGGCCACGCCCTCAATGAGGGTGGGGGTCCCTGCTGGGGGGCAGGGCTGGCCTAATCTAGGGGTTGTGGGTGGTTTGGAGGCTGGCCATGCCCTCGGCTTTGTCAGGAAGGATGTCCGGAACGACGTCTGGAAGACATCCGGTCTATCCAATCTAATTAGCATATTGCTCTTTTATTAGTATAGATTTTAAATGTCAACTAGTATGTAATAGCAATTCTACATACATCCCTCTGTTTCCCCTTTTCACATAAAAGGGAAATGATGTAGTTAATAATTATTAAAAATGCAAGGACTTAGGAAGTCCATCCATGCTCAAAGTTGAGGCTATTCATGGCTTGCAGAGTTGTGCAAACTGAATACATGACCATTCTAGATTTCCAAAGATGTCTCCTCAGTCTCTAGCCATGTCTTTCCATACACCCTTCCTTAATACTTTCAATCTTTCCACTCCCACACCTTTTCTCATTGGTACTTTATCTATCCCTATAACTCCAACTGCCATCTGTTAATTTTTTCCTAGTCTGTATCTTTAAAGTAGACTTTTTTCAGATTTTCAGACTTCTAAAATTTAATGGGAAGCAGATGAGATATCTCACAGGCACCTCAAATTCAATGTCCTGTTCCAAGCCTATCATTTTTTTGAAACCACATTTCCCTGCTTTCTTGCTCTTTTTCACATAAGTACCATTTATCCACACAAATCTTGCAATAACCATGCCTAATACCTATTATAAGACCTATTGATTTCTCTCACTGACATCATTTAGATACTGAATTTGATTGGTTTTATTTAAAAATATTTGTTTCTACTTTCCCTTCTTTAGGTCAGCCCTTTGTTATCTTTTGCATGGACTAACGAAGGATTTCTCAACCTCAACACCACAGAGATTTCAGGCCAAATAATTCCTGTGGTGGCAGCTGTCCTGTACATGTTTAGTATGTTTAGAAGCATCTCTGGCATCTACCCAGCAGATGGCATTAGCATCCCTGCCCCCATTGTGAAATCCACAAATGTCTCTAGATCTTGACATCAGGCCCCTGCCCCCCGAGAATGACTGGACTAATACTATAACTGGATCCTAACTTGTTCCCATGTTGTTAGCCTCAACTTTCTCCAATTCATCTTCCACCAAAGGGAATTTTCCAAAACTAACTTAGGACTAAAACTCCCCTGTTAAAAAAAATCCTTCAGTGACTCCACATTGCCTGAAGAAAAAGTAAGAACTCTTTTAAGCCATTTATTGCCTTACTGACCCATTTTCTTTCAGCCTGTGAATATTTCTGAAACAGACCAGAGTTAACCCCCCTAAAACTTTGGAGTAGTTAATATTCACACGATGTAGACAGGCAGATTATAACATTGCCTATACTAATATTTAATCATAATTTCTAGGTACTTTTAGTAAACTTGGAAAGATACTTAGTTACCCCCAACTCTTCCTATCTTAATTTCTTGTATTATATTTCTATGTTGTAGGACCAACCAGAAAATCTTGGTTCAATAAGAAAGCAGCCCATTCATTTTAATTATTGTAAATGAAGAAGCTTACCTAGGAGAAGAAAGTCAAAACATAGGCTGCAAGCTGTTCATTTTAATTCCTATTCTTCTTTCCAAATAATGTTGAGAAAACAGAAACAAAAACAACTGCCCTACAGGAAGAACAGCATATATTTCAATGCACAATTCAGAAGCACCTGCATTAGTCAGAAATGCCATGGCAGTAACCTGACCTATTGTTAGGAAGCCAGCAAGTACATTTTTCATTGTTCCCCAGTGGGACTTTATGCCAACCAGTATTGATTGTGAGAGTTCCAAACTTGTATAAGACTCTTCTTATTTCTTAGTTGATAATTATTTCAGCCCAACAATAAGACGATTTAGAATTGTGAAAATAAATTGATGCAGGCTGCGTCAAACTGCCTGATACTTGGGCAAACCTCATTTGAGCTGTGCTCTCAGTTGAAATCAGAGTATATAATCCTCTTAATACAGGTATTTCTGCAAGATTTTCACATTATTCGTTTCTACTTGGTTTTGGAAAACGTTGTTTTAATTTTTAAAAGAAGTATGATATGTTCAGTTTACCCTAAGGACTTAATGTGACTCAACATAATTGGACGATGCCAAGAGTTCATATGAATGTAGTCAGAATGTGATGTGAAGTAGGATTCAAGGTAGATGAAAAAGGAGCAAACACTTTAAAGGGAGTCTACAGAGGGAGGAAAATGGAATGTCACTTGATCCTGATAGTGTATAGAGTTTTACTTCTTTGAGATAGAAATTAAGATAGACTATTTTAACTTGTTTTCTCTATTGCAACATTTGCAAAAAGTTACAGCAAACTATCTATGTTTCTTCAGTTCGTGGCAACTTCCTGTTAAACTTTCATCGTACAATGTAATGGTTAAAAAATGCGGCCTGGAGTCAGACTGTTTAGATTTAAATTCTAGCTGTTCAGCTTGCTAGCCATGTGATGTCATGGTTTAAGTCATTTAAAATTTTAGTGCCTGTCTTTTCTCATCTGAAAAAATGGAGGATAATAATGTCACTTATCTTATGAGGCAGTGATAGTGATTTGAAAACCCATGTAAAATGCTTAGAAAAGTGCCTATCATAGAGTAGCCATCCAATAAATGTCATCTATTATTATCCGGTACAACCTCATAACTCTAAAAATTACGACAAGGACAAAAGCTGGTAGTAGTCAATCTCAGATGGCCAGGGAATGACTTTCTTCAAAGAACTATTATTTTTCATTCAGTTTTATCTTGTTTTAGATCTCTGCTTTATCTGCATGTCTGTAGTTATAGCATTCAATTTCCTCTCAGTTTACCTTAGGGTTATAGTGTCTTTAACACTTAGTCTAAATTTACAGCTTAAATTAGTAGGAAATTAAAAGTTACATATTTTAATTTGTAAAGGTCATATGTGATGCTTTCAAATATAACTACCCACTAACATGGTCAAGTTTTTCCAGAAAAGCTTGGCCAAATGAGTGTGGATTTGTCTTCTAGGTTTACTAGCTGTTAACAAATAATTTATCCTTTTGCTATTTTCATTTTGCTTTCTTTTAAAAATCATCTCTCTCTCCCTTGTTTCCTATCGCAAGCTAACACCTTAATTCTTTTTCACTAATTTGACATTTTGTAATGCTTATTAGGTAAATGTTATTCATAGAATTTGGATGCTTTTCCCTGATGTTCTTAAGACTTCAGGAGAAAGGCGCCGTGGGAAATAGTACTCTTGTTATTATTAACAGTAACAATAATAGCACACTGCAGCTGTGAAGAAACTGGGGGAAAATGCATCCAAGGGCTTTTGCAGACATTTCAAGGTTCGCACAGCAAAAGCTTAGAAATATGTCTCCTCCTGTATTTTGGCCAAACCAAACCTGTCTCTCAATTTATGTTAATTGTGTCTGAAAACCCAATCCCCAAGGCCTTGGTCTTTTCATCCCCGCATTTAGAATTCATTCTTTCGCACTGGCTAGTAATTACTGGCCCATGTCCTGACCACCCCGCTGCACTTCTACAAAGCTACCTAGCGTCTGCGTTCCCTTCTGCTGAGGTGGGCACTCTTTCCTGCTGCTTGGTGACCCTTAAGTCACCCTGCAAAGATGCAAATAGCTATATACACTGCTCCTCAGCTTAGAAAGAGCTGGCAGTGTCTTATTTATTCTTTACTTTTGCATGAGGCAAGTCCAACAAATGAGTAGGAAATGCATTAAACTTCTCTGGATGTTTATTTCTCTAGATTGAATTTAAAGGTCCAGATCATATGGCCAGGGAAGGCATCTGTGCCTCTTTCCATAAATTCTTCCACCTAGTGCTTCAAGCAAGTGTTAAATGGCTAAAGGCAGAGATTTCATTTTCCTTTTAGAAAGTACGAAGGATAAAAAGCCAAATATATGTCACTGTAAGAATCACCAATTGTAAAGTCTGTAGCTCTGTCTTTGAATTCATACCTTCCAATCATTCCACCATCTGCAACGTACATACAAGGGGATGGTCATTACTTTTGAGACAATAAACCATTAATGTTCACCATGGCAATAGGCATAGTTGTAACGTAGTGTTAAAAGTGTGATTTTAGCCCTAACTAGTTTGGCTCAGTGGATAGAGCATCAACCTGCGGACTGAAGGGTCCCAGGTTCAATTCTGGTAAAGGGCATGTACCTTGGTTGTGGGCACATCCCCAGTGGGAGGTGTGCAGGAGGCAGCTGATTGATGTTTCTCTCTCATCGATGTTTCTAACTCTCCCTTCTTCTCTGTAAAAAATCAATAAAATATGTTTTTTTAAAAGTGTGATTTTAAAGGCCTCACTTTATCATTTAATTTATAATTCTCATCTTTGCACACTCTTTTTAGAAAAAAATTGTTCTCAGTCACAAGATTGGGAATTTAAATGAGTGATTAAATACCATACAGAGGAAGATATAAATGTCTAACGATGAAGCTTAGGTATCTACAAAGCTCAGGCATTCACATCGTGAGATGGGTCAGTGGGGCCATTTTCGGATTTTGAAGTAACGTTTTAGCACCAGTAGACATCGTCACTTGGAACTTATTTGTGGATAAGAAAATTGAGTAGGAAGACCTTTAGATTCTTACCCTTCAAACAAAATTACACAGGTACCCAGCTACTTCTATAGCTAAAGATTTCTCTGACCTATGACTCGGGAATTTAATATATTAATGTTAATAATATATATCAAAGGTATATAAGAGCAAGAAAGTGAAATATCATTTATCTGAAGAATAAAAGTTAAGTGATAATCATTTACAGATATTTCCCAAGAAATTATTCAGCTATTTCAATCTACATAAAGAGTAGTTTTGATGACAAAATAAAATCACTTGAGCATTTACTCAGGTGGAATGGGGTTCCTGGCTCTTTAGAGCTGCGCTACCCAGTATGGCACCAGTATGTGTCACTACTGATCACATCCAAATTGAGATGTGCTATAAGTATAAAATAGACACTGGATTTCAAAAATTTAGTACAAAAGTTTAAAGTAGAACATTAGTAATTTTTATATTTTAAATGCTAAAATAATACTTTGAATAGAATGTGTTAAATAATGTGTTATTGAATTCATTTCATCTGTTTCTCTTTACATTTCTACGGAAAAGTTAACAATTCAAAAATTTAAAACCATATCTACTAGTATACCTTATATTCCATTTCTATTGGATTGTGCTGCTTGAAATAATTAAACATTGTTAGCAGAATGGTTGCCAAGAGAAAGATGAGTATAGCATGAAGAGGATACTATGTGATCTGTTCCCAAATCTACCCCCTTATTTTGGCATCTGAGGACTATGGAGAACTACCGATAGAGCAGAAAGACATGTTTTCATGAGAAACTGTGAGAACATAGTTGTCTCTGCTTGGGAACCACGCTCAGAGAACGTAACACAATAGACAAAATGGGAGTGAGGAACATGTTTTCACCTCGCTTTATGGCAACTGAACATCTCAGTGGCTTCCTTTAGGTCTTCTGTTCAGCAACTGTGGGAGTCCACTGGATGTGGCGGTCTCCCCAGATGCCTACAGGAAGATGGCCAATGCTAGTGAGATACAGCAAAGTCCAGTGTATAACCGGCAAGGTTCGGCAGCCCCTGGTGGAAGCTGACTTTATAAACAATGCAAGAGCCAATAGAAGAATGTCAAACTTTGTGTGGGGCCATGGGAACGACTCCAGATGTTATCAAGAGCCAGAGTCATATTACCATTATATCTCTCCATTTGTGCCTGTAAACTGGTGAAGATTAGAAAAGACTTCATTACTCAGATTTATATCTGGTGTCAAAATTTAGAAGATATATTCAGATTTGAATTTTAGTCACCACCCATTAATAACCAAATGTTTAAAGAATTTTTGGTTATCATTGTTGTTTTTTTTTAGAGCTTCTGGCATCTATTTTAAAATCAAGCTTTACTTCTGGAATAAATGTAGTATTTTTCAACTACTGAAGTTTAATTTTTGTACAGGTATTTGGGTAAATCCATTCCCCCCTGGATTTATTCTGCTTCATTTCATTCCCCTGTGCTGGGGCTGGTGAGTGGAGTTCTTTTGATTTTTGTTTGTGTAAGACATGATTTTTTTTTTCACCCAAGGATATATTTCCATTGATTATTAGAGAGAGTGGAAGGTAGGGGAAGAGACACACAGAGAGAAACACTGATGTGAGAGAGACACATCAATTGGTTGCCTTCCACAGGCACCTCAACCAGGGCTGGGGGATCATGGCTGCAACTGAGGTACATGCCCTGAACAGGAATCAAACCCCATGCCCTTCAGTTTCAGGGCCAACACTCTATCCACTGAGCCAAACCAGCTAGTGTACAATTTTTTTTAATAAATTCCTTTTTCTAGAATATTCATGGTGGTTCTGCTTGCATGACTGCACCCGAAGTGGTGCAAGTAACTCTGAAAATCACCCCATGTAGCACCTCCAAATGCTGCCTCTCTGAATGGACAGGAGACAGTAGCTGGAGATGCTTTCTGTGGGTATAGAGGGAAAGTGAGGGTATGGCCATATTTTTATTAGTCTTTTAAATCTAGAGACAGGTTTTGATTTTGTTACTGAAAAGACACTTAAAATCTTCAGCTGTGGCTAAGAATTTGGAAGCCACAAAAGGAGACTATTTTTTCAAGAACAGAAATAAGGTTTCCACTGAACTTACAAAGGACAAGTCAACAAAATAAATTTACTGAAAAATACAGGTTGTCTACTGTGTTGTTCTTACTTTTTGTGCTGTTTATTTAATGAAACTGACTCCTATATGACAATCCATTCTGTCAAGTTTATTGCTAAAAGAGTAGTAATGATTAATGACGCTAGTGAAATTATGGATTCCTATTGTTACTAGGCTAACATAAGCCCCAACTAAATCTTGTAATGTATGATACATATATGTGTGGCATTCTTTGGGATATAAATTACTGTGTAAATGCTGATGCTATGAAGATTGTTTTCTGAACTAAATCAACATAACTCAAAAATAATAAGGTAAATACTTTGAATTAAGGCCTTCTAAATAAAGAATAACTTCAAATATTTCTTCTCTATAGAACTATAAGAATAGCTGTCTAATTTACACAAATTGAGGAGAACAATTTGATTTAGGGAAAAATTATTGTTCTTTTCAAAGGAATATAATTATATCACTGTTTTATTATCATCTATTGACAAGAAATACCTATTCCACAATGTTCTAAACTTTCATTTACAACGTTGTAATGAACATATATATGTAACATATGTATTATGTATATTAGTCATATATCAATGATAATAACCACAAATTTAAATTCTTTACTGTGTATCTAATATTGGACTGAATTTCAACTCCAAGAGTTGGGGTAATATTATTACCCCAATTTCACAAATGAGAAAAATTTAAGTACAATTAAGTTAAATAACTTATCCACGGAGACATTGCTTATATAAGGAAGAGCCAGAATTTGAATGCAAGGAGGTTAGCTCATTACTTCTTTGCTAACAGGTTAGGGTGAGCTATTTGAAGATGGGTGGCTCTGTTAGACATTGGTTGTTTCGGATGATTTGTTTCCTGTTCCCAGTCATTTGGCAAGAGCTCCTTGGAAAATAACTCTTCCAGTATAAACATTCAAGGTGGTTACTATCAATCCTGATAATTTTTCACCTTCTCCAAGACTAAGAGAAAGTCAATGCCTCTTTCTGGGGGCTGGATTTTTCAGCTTCCCCTTGAAGACTGCTCTTTCATATTTTTTACTTTCTTCCTTTGGTTACTTGTTTTTGCTGTATTTAGTTACAGTTACTTTCAGCCAAAGAAGAATTCTAACTGAGACATAATGCATCCATAACTTTGAATAACCCAGAATAGTTTGGTCTAAACATTCTGTCCTGCTGTGTTCCTAAGTACTTGACATCTGGATATTCCAGTTTTAACAGCTGTATATCCAAATTGTAGTATGATATCATATTGTACATAAAGAACCAGGGCAATCATTGAATTGTACTTTGCTAGACCACCCTCTTCTTTTAATGTTGTTTTGGGAAATGTGGTCACTTGGAGTAGTTGTCCTTTAATCATGAGTAGCCATAAATATTAATTGTATTTCTTCAATGCATTAGGTTCATGAACTGACTTAATTTTTTTTTTTTTGGGGGGGGGGGGTGGGGGGTAAGTTATCTTTATTGATTCCAGCTCCAAAATTCTGTCCCTGGGACTTGTCCTGGCTTTCATATCTGAGTGTTTTAATAAAAATTGACTTTTTCATATTATTTAGCAAATTGATATATATTTAACATACCTTTACATAAAGTGTACCATTTTAAAGTACACTTTATGTACTTTATGTAAAGGTATGTTACACTTTATGTAAAGGTACACTTTATGTAAAGGTATGTTAAATACCTTTTAAAGTGTACAATTAAGTGTTTTCTTAGTTTACTGATAAGGTCATACAATTATCATCATTATCTAATTCCAAAATAATTTCATCACTCCATAAAGAAATCCCCTTCCCATCAGCGCCCCTTCCCAAGCTCCTTCCCCACTAGCCTCCGGAAACCACTCATTTATATTCAGTTCACTTATATGGTTTAAATACCCTAAAAGTACTTCTATAAGAGGGTTTTCCTTTTACTTACACAACCTATATTACATGTTTGACATCCTCTACTTCTATTCACTGACATTAAAATACAAAGAAAACAAATGTATTTGTGTCCTAGCAGTTATTTAGAGAAAATGTAACAAAACATTTAATCCACAATTTTTTAAGGCTTCCTTAATTCTCTTTTTTAAACTATTTATTTATTTCTGAGTCTCGAAAATTATATAATATCCTGCTTACATTTTATCTGGACCTGGGCAAATTAAAAAGATATGCAAGGTCAGATTCCATAAACATTTCTCTTTTTCTAATTTCCAATCACACACTTCCTTGACCTAAAGTAGATAAGAAAAATCTTATTTTAATTGAACAATTTAAGGGAATTTGAAATTCCTTTGAATATGCACTATTTCTCAAGGTTTCCTAATATCATACCTAAAAAAAAAAAGTGAACAGTTTTCTTATTATGTGCTTTGCACTAAATACAGGGGTGGGCAAGATTGACTTAAAATACTATGTTGTTTAAGTTATAGTACGTGAGGGCCATTTTAGACATCAAGTAAATGATTTCTACTATGTTTACTTTTAAATTTTTACTATTCCCAAAACCCAAAGACCAGCTTTCTATCTACAACAGGGGATAGTTAATAATATATGATTCTTTCAATTATCCTGGTATTTTGCCAGACAAACTCTTCATGTTTTGTCTCTCACCTACATCACAAACTCCTCAATGGTAGATCCCTTGGGTTACATAGCTTTATATCCCTGAGAGATTCTGATACTGCAAATACATACCAGTCCTTGCTTATTTATACTCACATCTTTCTATGCTGATTTCTGTAGTTCTCAGCATGGCTACAAGCCTAGTTTTCACAGGGTCCTAGAACAGAAATTTCCATGTTCCCAATGTGTGATGCGATTTACTGGGCCTTTCGGATTCATATCTTTTTATAATGACTGTGATGATCATATGGATTCCTATAGAAAATGTTTCTGACGTTGGGAGCTAAAAGTTCTTACTGCCTGCTGACCAGAGTGACTGACCTCAATAACAGATTTGTTCAGAACAGACTTGCAAATTGCTAATCAAAGCACTGAAGCTTCTCTGTGACTTGGACCAAACTTAATGCAAGAATATTCTAGCCTCTCCTATCACTCTCCACCCATGAATCAAGACTCCAGCTGCAGAGAATGGTCAACAAATATGCTATGCCTTCATGAGTCTCGCCCCATTTTGCACTGCTGGTTCTTCTTCCTGTAATGCTTCATCTTATGTGCGACTCAGACATAAACAAGGATGAAACTTAAACTATATTTTGCAATAGAGCCTACTGGTTAAGAGTACATGTTCTGGAAGCAACCCATTTTTACTAGTTCTAGCATGTCTCTTTTTTTAAAAAAATAAAAAGTAAAATATATGTTTTTATTGGTTTTAGAGAGAGGAAGGGAGAGGGAAAGACAGATAGAAACATCGATGATGAGAGAAAATCATTGATTGGCTGCCTCCTCACGCCCCCAACTAGGGATAGAGCCCACAACCCATATGGACCATGACCTTCTGGTTCATGGACTAGCATGTCTTTGACTAGCTATCTGACCTTGAACTTTGGCACATAACCACCTTGAATATTATTTCTGCATGTGTACGTGAGAAAAATACCATCTACTTTAACATGATTGTGTGGGTTAAAATGATATTATGAACGTAAAATGCTCAGCACGATGCCCAACACTTAGTAAATGCTCAGCAGGCAGTGGCTACTATAATTACTATCCAGATCAAACCTTCTCCCCTCTATGAAGCTCACTTTCTTCTTTGCTCCTTTAGCACATTTTAGTTGCCACCAAGATGGCACTTTCCTCACTGTATTTTAATACTTATTGTGCCTGTATTCCATAATCAGAACATGAGTCTTTAACTTATTTATAGCTTCAGCATAGTTACTTTGTGTGTGCTTATTAGGAATTGGAATGAGATGAGTGAATGAATAAATGAATGCTAAGATACAAACAACTTTTATATAAAGATGCTCATTATTTTAAAGTGACCAAGTTACTTCAACGTGAGTAATTTAGGTAATGAAAGATTCTGTTTTAGCATATACTTGATAAGACCCAGTCAATACAAAGGCTTGGCAATATGATCTTTTGTGGTTCAGTTAATCAATCACTCATTTTTTCCTGAGGTTGAAAAGTGGAAAGTCTTTTCTTCCTCTCTATATTTCAACAATAATGAGAAAAAAAACCGTCCCTGAGATCAATGCCCAAAATCATTAGGGTGGTGTATGTACTTTTTTTTTTTTGCAATTCTTAATTAATTTGTGGCAAACACATAGCGGTCTCCATGGCTAGCTTCATCTGCATACAGCAGAATAATCATTTTTTCTTTTATAGTAAAGATTTTTTATGAGTCATAAGTTTTCTCCAGAGGGTGTGGTTATCATCTGATAATCACACCCTTGGGAGTTTAAAAACACTTATCTTTGGATCATGACTTGCAATGCCCCAGGGGTATGATTATCTCCAGAAACTCATACTCTCTGTCATGCCTAATTGCTTAATTATTATAGCAGCCAGTTCACACTGCCATACAGGAGCTAAAGTTGTGTCAGCATTTCCACTATAAATTCCTTTTCCAAGAGTCTCTAACTCAGATATTTTTTTTAAAAAAAAATCTATGTTCTGTTAAACACTGCCCTAAAAGTCTTATTGGAAAAAAAAAATTCTTCAGTAGATTATTTTTTTTCTCAAAAACTGGGTCCCTGTCCTTCTAGTGAGTTGACCAAAAAAATAAATGCTTATTAAATGTCTTTAAATCATATATTTTTCTGGACAGCTGGAAAAATAATAAATATTTTAAGCGATAAATATGCTTTCACCTGCCTCAACAGCAAGAATGGCTCATGTAATTTCTACTCTCCTTGGAAGTACACTTACACTCTTTAGAACCATTCATAAAAGATCATTCCCCTTCGTAAGTAAAACAAGCTAAAACAGAGTTGGGAAATGTTATATATAAGTAAGTTCCAAACTTCAACTAAATATTTCCTTAGGTTATATACTGTTAACTTTCTAAAGAGGATTGAGTAAAGAACAGTTAGTTAGAAAATGGGAAACAAGGAGAGGTAGCCAAAAGACTGCATAGTTGCTTATAATAAGACATTTCAGTCTTATGAATGTCTTAACAGTGACAACTATCCCAAAGCCTGAAAGAGGCTAACTCACATTGATCAAATTCACAAGAGACAAAAGATTACAAGACACTGTGCTAATACATTAATATACAAGGTGTATATTAAATCTAGTTGCTGTAATGAATTCATCTGATATAATATCTTTCCAATAACAGCATTCCTAGGATGCTAATAAAAATGTTCCCTGTAAGTGTTGAACTGGATCAAACAGAAGGAGAGTATTGAGAATTTCATATCGAATGTGCTGAAGCTCAATGCTTTTGTTCCTTCCATGAGAGGGTACCCTTCTTCTGTTACTGAAACTTACTGGAATTTTGGATACAGAGTATTTTCTTGGGGAAGTATTCCAGAATTTGACGTTCAATTTTCTATGTTCCAGGCCACTAGGCCTCAGAAAGTATACATTTGGAAAACTTATGACTTAGACTGAACCTCTTCAAAGTATAGAAAGTAAAAAGTTATTAGTAATTTTTGAATTCCTACACTCATCCTTTCATTTTACTTGGTAAAATTCTTCAGTATTTTTTATTTTTTTAAGAGATGCTGCAATTTCTCCAAATGTCACAGAGTTGATGAACACCTGATATCCTAGGGAACTAAATAATCCTCTGAAGAATTTAGAATGAAATATGTCATTTTTCTTATTAAAAAATCTAAAGAAAAGTATTTCCAGATAATGAAATGCATGCCCATCTACCCCCTCCCCAAATAAAAGTGATTCTTTTCATTCATGATAGGGACATCTTACATTGTTAGATAAGAGTTGAATAAATGCAAGTGCATTTCTTGATTTTTTTTTCAAAATGTTGAGTAATATCTTAGTTTTATAGACTATAGGCATGTTCTCCAAATATTTTGTCACGTGTTTTTTTATAATCATTAATGAGGAAACTAACTAATTCATTAGGAACATGGGAGAAAAACAGAAAAATCAGAACAGAAACTAAAATATATTTATGTTTTTCATCATTGCACATATACATTTTACTGTGACTTTCATATGGAATATGATCATTTTACAAACAGATGACCTGGAGTACCCACTATATAGTTAACCAGTAATAAGGTAATAATAGATAAAACATCTTGTGTTTTGTGAATACTGAGATCAAGATGGTTCATTAAAAGAAGAGTATCAATCGCTAAATAGAATCATAGTCAATATAGGAGCCAATATTCTATTCCATTCTGTTAATGTTTTACTTTATGTGTCATATGAAAAAGAAAAGACAGATTCATAGATACTTGAAGATACTTTAAAGTTAGGCAAATGAGAAAAGTGGGGTTCAGAGAGGAAAAATACATTGTAGCTTATTACACAACTATTCAGGAACAAAATAGTTATGACATTTTCCTAACTTGTTCAGCATTATTTATACACTTGAGGCCCAGTGCACAAAATTCATGCACTGGGGGAGGGGGAGGTGTCACTCAGCCCAGCCTGCACCCTCTCCAATCTGGGATCCCTCAGGGGATGTCCAACTGCCAGTTTAGGCCCAATCCCCCCCAACTGCCCTCCCCTGCCAGCCTGGTCTCCCCTAACTGCCCTCCCCTGCTGGCCATCTTGTGACCACATGGGGGCAGCCATCTTGTGCCAGTCAATTTGCATGTTACCTCTTTATTATATAGGATAGAAAATATGAGAAGTTTGGCTCAGTGGACAGAGCGTCAGCCTGTTGAGCAAAGGGTCCCGGGTTGGATTCTGGTCAAGGAAAGGCATGTACCTTCGTTGCAGGCTCCTCCCAAGCCTGGGCCCTGGTCAGGGTTCCTGCATGAGGCAACCAATTGATGTGATTTTACTGACATTGATATTTATCTCTGTCTTATCCTCTCTCTTCTACTCCCCTAAAAATCAATGGGAAAATACCTTTTGGTGAGGATTTAAAAAAGAAAATATGAGAAGTGTTAATAACAGGCATTTGTTAGGTTAAGTAAATGAAAGATAGGTAAGTAACCACTAGTCTGGGAGGCTATTAGCAGGGCAATAGCTTACCTGACAGTATACGGGTGAACATAAAATATAAAGATGCCACTTTTTAAAAAAATATGAGGAATGTGTTTCATATATCACTGTAGGTGGGTTTTTGAACTTTTTGGAGGTCAGATGCTTTTTAAAGAAATGAAGTGTCTGTATGGTCATAAAAATAAAATTTAGCATAGAATTTTATAGAGCCCATACAGAAAACACAAGAACCTTAACAACACAGAGAACAGGCATAGCTAATTATTGAGAACTAATGTAGGTAAAATACCCCCAAAATTGCTTCAGAAAGACAACACTTATCTGAATTTTAATAAATGTATATAGCTATTCAACTATGCCCATACATATGATATTGAACACCTTCATTTCCCCAAAAGTTCCTTCTTTCTCCTATGCAGGCAATCTCTATCCCAACACCAGCCTCAGACAATACAAAATCTACTTGCTGTCATTGTGAATTAATTTGGCATTAACTAGAGTTCCATATAAATGGATTCATACAATGTGTAATTCTTTCCTGCCAGTTTCATTTGCACAGAATAATGTTTTTGAGATTCATTCATGTTATTGTATATAATGGTAGTTTACACTTTCTTTTTACTAATAGTGGTCAAATGTATGGATGCACTATTGACAGATAATTGTATTTCTTTCAAATTTTGGCTATAATGAATAGAGCTGATATGAACATTTGTGTGTTAAGTTTTTGGGTGAACACTTTTTAATTTTAATTTCCTAAATGATAAACTCAATTAAACATTATTTTCTCCTTTATTTTACATGCTTTTGTGTTATTTCAAGAAATTTTAGCCTAACTCAAGGTCAGACAGATTTTCCCCTTTGCTTGATTGTGTGTGTGTGTGTTTGTGTGTGTGTGAAGAGAGATGGAGAAGAGAGAGAGAGACAAGATAAGAGTTGAGGTTCATTTTTCTCCTTATGGATATCTAATTGCTTCAGGTCAATTTATTGAAAAAGACACATAGTTTATTTAGAATTATGCTGTTTACATTCCAGATACTTAATATTTTTCAATTACTAGTCCCTAGTTTAATTCTGTTTTATTCAAAGGAAATACTCCACAGGAGCCATTTTTTAAAAATTTACTGAGACTTGTTTTATGATCCCCCATACAGTTTATCTCAATGACTATTTCTTGTGCACTTGTGTATTCTACTGTTATTGGGCATTGTGTTCAATGAATGCCAAGTAGGTCAAGTAGGTTGAATGAATTTTGGTCTATTTACTTTCAGCTTTTCTGCTTGTTCCATTAATTATTGAGAGATGAGTGTTGAATTCTCAAAGTATAATTGTGAATGCTTCTATTTCTTTTTTCAATATGTTTTTGCTTCATGTATGCTGAAGCTCTAATCAGATGCAGACACCTTTAGAATTGCCAAGTCTTTTTATTTTTATTGTTGAAAGTATTACATAAGTCCCCTTTTTACCCCCAGTGACCCCTTCTAGCCTTTCCTCTTCCCCCAGGTCTTCAGTACCCTATTGTCTGTGTCCATGGGTTATGCCTATATGCATACAAGTTCTTTGGTTGATCTTTTCCCATCCACCCATCTATCTCCCCCCGCCCCGACCCCCCCGGGCCTTCCCTCTGAGATAAATTGATTCTTTATCATTAAAAACTGTCATTTTTTTTCTCCCTGGTAAATACTCCTGTTACTTTATATTGCCTATTATCAATATATATATTAAATTCAGCTTTTTTGATTAGTGTTTGTATGGAATGGCATTTTCCATGTTTGCTTTTAATATAATATACATTATCATCTGTATACTTATATTTAACATTTATTTCTTACCAATAAAGTATTTAATTTAAATAGGATGTTAAATAGCTTATTTCTAATGTAATTATTGAAATGTTTGCATCTAAGCCTACTATTTTGCTGGTTGTTTTCTATTTTTGCCATCTGTTCTTTCTTTCCCTTTTAGCTGTCTTCCTTTGGCTTAATTGAGTAATTTATAGGATGCTATCGTATTTCTACTATTGACTGTGGCATAGCCAGAAAGATAATTTTGACTCTTTCTAGAACTGTTCTAAAACTTGTTTAGGGAAGTTCTTGGATAACATTTATTCTTGTGTAATTTAGCCCAATACTAATTCATGGCTCTTCTTAGGTCTTTGCTGAATACTCTGACTCGTCAGAGAGAACACCTCACTGGAGCTGGTTGAACTCAAATACGTCCTAGCCCTTGTGAGTCTGGAGAGCCATTTGCAAACTCTGATCTGTATTTCCACTCATCCTCTTCTTGAGATCTTCATATTTCCAGGGTTCAGAATGTTCTTCCAGGTGAAAAAATCAAGTCATTTCTAGGGCTCAGCTTGTTTGTTGGCTTGTTTCCCTTATATCTCAGGGCTCACAGGCTTGTGCTATTTATTTTTCAATGTTTTAAAGAGTTGACATATTTTTTCCCAATAGAAAGATTGGTATCCCATAAAAAACAATGACATGCAATTTTTCCATCTGACAAGGTATATCCTTAAACATACAACATTATTTATTGTTGAGTAGTTGTAAATATTTGCTGCAGGTTGTTCTGATTTAGTATTTTGTTTCATTTTTCTATTGCACTTTTATTACCATACTTTTATATAACAAAAATGGTCAATAAACTTATTTAATCTGATCATTATCTACACAGTGTCCAAAATTAGCTCAGGAAATTTAAATGTTATTTTTTTCCATTTTTATACATAAAATATTCTTGGCATACAGTTCTAAGCTTTATAATTTAAAAAATATCCAATTGAAATTTCTGCTTGAGAAATAACTTAATTAGCATGATTGTGAGGTTCTCTAGCCTCTAAAACATTTTCTATCCTTGCAAGAAACATTTTTGCTATATACCATAACCTTTGGTGTTTTTTACATAATATGGAAATTTTTAGGAATAAGAACATATTATTTCATACTATTACACTGTATTCATCTAAAAATGTCTTTATTGATAAAACTTACTCTAATTATGAATAATTTAAAGAAACCAGACTTATTATGACCTTTAAGAATATAGCACTATTATAATATAAAAACATCCTTGTATTTTTATTTTCATCTAATTAAAATTGAATGTTTAATAGGTATATGCTAAACAAAATTTTCTTGTATGTTTTTTATCATTTTATTCATTTTATAATATAATTTTAGTATACATTCTTAGATTCACACATTTATGGTTACATCTTTTTAAGTGATTATCCATTTTATTCTAATATGATTTCAGTCTTTATTCCTATAAATTATTTCTTACTAAAATTCTACTCTTGTCTTATATTAGCATTATTTTAATATATTTCTATGTGTTATTTGATCATCTATATAAAAGACTAAGTGTTCGTCCTTCCCTCCAACCAGTAGCTATGATACACACAGACCACTAGGGGGCAGACACTCAACGCAGGAGCTGCCATGACACAAACTGGCCATTTAAAAATAAACAGTACCACAGACCTGGCACCGACACACCAACACTCAGCTTCTCCCAAGTGGGACACAGGCCCTGCCACCACACCAGAGTGGCACCCCACCAAATTGCAGCCAACGCTGCTGAGACCCCATGGCACAAAATGTGGCCTACAGCCCAGCCCAGCCCGGAAATGATGGCTATGAGCACCAGATAATTATGTTATATAGCAACGCCCGGCTTCCTCTCCCTAGTGACTAGCCTCCTTAGAGTTTCTTCAGCCCGGGAACCTGACTTGCTTTACAGCCAAGTGCAAACATTTTACAGTTCAACCAAATGTTTGTGAAGCTTTTTCCCATGCCTCATCTCATTTGATCCTCACAGAAGTCCTGGAGTAGGTAGATAGGAGACTTGGTAGAATCCTATTTTCTTTTCATTAGCTGAAAAATGGAGATTTAGAAAGTTTAGAAACTTGACGCTACTGAAAAGAAAAAATGGTGGAACTTGAAAATGACTTCAGGTTTTCTCATTGCACAGAATATAGTCAAACACTGCTGCAGTTAAATATTTCACCCTTTGTTCTCCCTGCGTGATCTACAATAATAATCTGCTTCGTGTTGATATTTACTGCTGTGTTGCTGACAAGTACCTGAAAGAGAAGTTGTGGTGCTTCACCGGGCTGGAAAAAGTTTAGCTGAATCAGAAAGCAGTTCCAATTAAGCAAGTTTATCTATCTATCTATCTATCTATCTATCTATCTATATATATATATATATATATATATATATATAGCTAAGTTGAGTTGCGCATGCGTGCACTGGCACCAATCGCATGCATGTGTTTCAATCTGTCATTGTCAATTGTGAATTTGGTTGACATTCCTATTATAGAAAAGGGCAAATAGAATATTAAAGTATTTCTTCTAATTAATTTCCTTTCAATGTACACAAATCTGTGCACCAGGACTCTAGTTTTATTATAAGATGTTTTGTGCCATTTTGTTTTAGGTATGTCTACTTCCTTCACTGAGTTAAGGGATTTTCCATCATTGTTTTTTCAAATAGATTTTCAGTTTCTTGCTCTCTCTTCTGCTTCTAGCACCATCATGATCCAAATGTTGGTATGCTTGTAGTTGTCCCAAAGGCTTCTTACACTATCCTTATCTTTTTTTGATTCTTTCCTTTCTTTTTTTCTGTTCTAACTGCAAACCAAGGCCTGCTGCTACTAACTAGGTGTTTCTGCTTCTTACCTTCTAAATAACTGTTTTGAGTCTCAATTTCATCTATTCCACAACTGATTCCCTGTCAATTATTCATTTCAGTTAGTGTGTCCTTCATTTCTGGCTTTTTTTTTAATGGTTTCCATGTCTTTTTTTTTTATGTTGTTGAAGTTTTCTCTAAGTTAATCTAATCTTACCATTGAGCATCCTTATAACCAATGCATCTAATAGATTATGGTGGTGTGTTTTTTTTCTGAAGTTTTGTTCTGTCCTTTCATTTGGGACATTTCAGTTTGTCTCCTTATTTTGGCAACCTTCCTGTGTTTGTTTCTGCATATTAGGTAGAATTGTCATATTTCCCAGGTTTGGTAGAGTGGCCTAATATACTAGTAGTAGGTGTCCTTTAGGATTCAGTGGTACAAACTCCTTATTCACCTGAATTGGGTATTCCAGGTGCCCCCCCCCCCTTCTGCCATGTGGGCTGTGTACATCTTCCAGTGGTAGTTGAGTCTTGATTGCTGTTGGCATGTCAATGGGAGGGATTTATCCTCAGGCCAATCATCTACAAGGACCAGCTTCAACCACCATGGAGGATCAGCTATTCAGGGACCCATCCATAAAGCAAGACTTACTTCAGTGAGTGCCCACGGAGTGTGTCACTTGTAGAGTTGGTTGGGTGGTGCTTTTTCCTGGTCTGAAGCTGTTCACCAGGTGTGCTGTCTTTGGGGCTTCCAGGGAAGTACAGGCTAAGATCAGCCAATACCTGTGTTCTAGCCAGTGCCACTCTGCAGGAGCTACAAAGTGATCTGCAGATGGCTGCTACTTGTGCTGGGCTTTGGGGTGGCTCGGAGAGGCCAAACTGCAAACCAAGGCCTGCTGCTGCTAGTGCCAGCTCTGGGGCCATTTAGCAAGATGTGCACAGCATGCCAAGGCCAGATGCTGCCTGAGCCAAGACAGGCCATTCATATAGAAAAAGCCACAGGAAACAGCTTGGGTGGATCTGCCAGTTGCTGGGGTGGGGTCTCAGGGAATCACCAGGGCAGGAAAACAGTGTTAGCCAGGTTGATGGAGACTCATATCTGGTGCGCCCTGCTGGCTCTGTGAGAAAGGACCCAGGAAAGCAACAATGGCCTCTGCCAGCACTTTTTCCTGGAAGAAAGCTGCCCCTCCAACTCTCATCCTGATGCCAGGCAGTTTAGTTCTTCCCCATATATTCCAGGTGTCTTTCAAGCTGCTGCCCCAGCTCTGAAACTCAGAGGGAGTGAGTCCAAGTAAGTCTGTGTGAAGGTCCTTTCGGATGACCTGTCTGTGACTCCAGAAGTGTCCATTTCATACAGCCATAATCCCCACTGATTTTTATTGACAGAAGTCATGGGGACTTCTCTTCCCAGCACTGGAACCCTGGGTTGCAGAGCCTGGTGTGGGGCTATCTCCACAAGGGGGACCTCCATCAGCTGGGATATCCCTCCTAATTTATATCCACCTGGGTATGGGCCCAGCCCCATTCCATGTCTCTGCCTCTCCTACCAGTCTCCATGTGGCTTCTTCTTTATATACTTAGTTGTAAGACTTCCATTCAGCTAGATTTTAGGCAGTTCTGAATGATAGTTATTCTGTAGTGTTGTTGTAATTTTGATGTGTTGTAGGAGGACTCGAGTACTGCATTTACCTAAGTCACCATCTTGACCATTAGTCCAATAACATAAATTTTTAATAAGTACAAGGTGATTTACAAAATTTAATAATATTCCTATATTAGGAAATGAAATTTAAATAATGAAAAAGTCAGAGACATGGAAGCATCAAACAGACCATCAAACATCAGAGGAAAGGCAGGCGAGGATGGGGACAGGGGTAAGAGATCAACCAAAGGACTTGTATGCATGCATATAAGCATAACCAATGGACACAGACAATGGTGGGGGGAGGGGTCCTTTCCTGGGGGCAGGGCAGGCTAGGAGAGGTCAATGGGGGAAAAAGGAGACATATGTAATACTTTCCATAATAAAGAATTAAAATAATGAAAAAGATATTTTAAGAGCTAAATTTTCTGATCATTTCCAATGAAATAATTTTTTAAAAGCCTTTAAGTTAGCCAAAATATTAACTGCTTAAAAATTAAACACACAGCAGGAAAAGACTTTTATCTAAGATAATAACAATAATAATAAATACTTTATGCTTTTTAAGTCACTTATAATAACCATAAACTCAGAAGTAGATACTATAATTATTCCTTGGAAACTGAGGCAACAGGTATATGAAGTGATCTGCATGATGTTTTTTCCTTGTTCCTCAGCATCTGAATACTCAGATGCAGATTAGTTCACTTTAATCTCAGGCCCTCACACCTTCATTTTGATAGATTAATTCTGATGACATAAATGCTATCATCAAATGCTAATGTGTGTAGTCGTCATTTATATTTTCTTTACCTCTGTTCTGTTTTCTAGCAGTCCAACGAATTATTTGTATTCAGCATTTTCTCAAACATTTTAGTTCAGGGCTTACTTCCTTTCTTCATTATGAAATGCATAAGGTTTTATTCTTTTAATTTTAGGAGGTAAATATTGTGTAATTCTAAAAAGACTTTTGGAGGAATAAGGGATCTGAATATGCTAATTCTCCCATCCTGCATCTTAAGATAGAAAACCCTAGAAACTTTTTAAACACAAATATTTAGAATAGTAATGATCAACAAGACTATTTAGGTTTTCTAGTTTATTAGTTTCATTTTTATGACAGAGTCAAAGCGGCAATTTTTAACTATATACTTGGGGAAATCATTGTATCTATACTGATAGATTTTCTTCTCAATTATAGAATTAGACCAAAAAAATCCACAATTTTCTTTGTCATCTATTCCAATCTTCACCTCATACAAATCAAATTAAAAAAACAACTTACCAGAAATCTATGTTCACACTTGTTAAGTGAGGATTTTTGAGCCCTTAGATATAAACATATCTATATGGGACAAAATAGTTAACAACTGCTTAATTTTTAATAAAGGCTATCTTACAGGTTGAAAAACAGTTCATTTCAACCTCTGATTTTTTTGTTTGTTTTCACATCTATTCCTTTAATCTTTATAGATTCCTTTCTTCTTTAGTTCATGGTTCACTCCTGATTTAATTAGAATTTTGGTATCCTTCAGACATTCTTGGGTTCCTTTAAAATATTGAGATTATTGCCCAGCTGGTGTGCTCAGTAGTTGAACCTTTGAACCAGGAGGTCATAGTTCAATTGTCCATCAGGGTACATGCCTGAGTTGTGGGCTTGATCCCTAATGAGGGGCATGCAGGAAGCAGCCAATCGATGATTTTCTCTCATCACTGATGTTTCTCTCTCTCCCCCTTCACCTTTCCTCTCTGAAATCAATAAAAATATTTTTTTTTAAAAAAATGAGATTATTGCAAAAAATAAAGTACCATCATATGTAGTAACTAGTAGGTTTAGAGGATACTGATATACTTTTAAATATAATATGTGAAGAAAAGGGATGTAATTTTGGGGATTAGGTAACAGGAGTTGTAAGAGCATTGATATTTATTAAGTGGCTGCTATTGATACTAACTTTTAACCTTTTTTGAGAAATTACTATGTGTTAGGTACTATGTTGAGCATGTTACATTTATTTGATTTTCATAGTCCTAAAATATATTTCCTCATTGTAGAGGTGATAAAATGAAGAGCTTAGGGGCCAAACAGATTGTCCAATCATTAAATCATAGGAGAGTTAGAGTGTAAATTATTCACATAGCTAGACATAGCAAAATAAGGCCAAATATCATGTCTCTCAATCTATAGCTTTTCTCCACAAATTGTTTTTCTTACAATGCCAACAAAAGAATATTGATCAGAGTGCTTATTCACCCCAGTCTTGTTCAGATAATTCTTCCGGAAAAATGCAAACTGCAGATAGGATTTGTGACTTTAAGACACTAGCTAAAACTGAACTGGAATACATGATTCCTGATTCTCAGGAGACTGTCTCATCATTTGACCGCATATGTTCATGAGCCAATTTTAGAAACTTGGCCAATTCAAATTAAAACATTCCAGTTTGCTAATCACCCTCCAGAAGTGACTGCCCAAGAGATGCAAGAACATATGTTAGTAACTGATTCAGCCTTATCTTGCTTCAACTGCATTTTATTATAAAAAAATAATTTATGTGTGACAATTACAATGATTCCACTCATTATTTTCAGAACAGCTTCCCTTCCAGTAAGTATGAGAAACTTAATCGCTTACTTTGTCAAAATTACATGTCACTGGAACAGAGCTAATATCACTTTGTAAACTCACTTGTCAGACAGTTTGCAGATTTGATGTGTTGTGAGTATAGATTGTGCAATCAAATAAACTAATCTACATTTTAAAATGTGCTTTTTGCTTATTTTAATTTTCTCATGTTAACAACATTGTATTTCCTTATGGCTAATGTACCACAGGCAGTATAGAAATTACTGGTTTTTATGAATATTTAACACAAGAATACCTTTTTCTTGGATGATGTATAAATGTGTAGAAAGCTTTCCTTTGGAATTTGTAGAAATTTTAGATTGATGCTTTATATTGATTTTAAGCATCTGAATTTTTGAAGGGACCTTAAGAAAATGCTGTTACCTTTGGGATATGAATCATGATATTTCCAGCCATTTTAAAACAGAATTGCAAAATACGTATGAAGTCAGATGGGTTTTCCAAAATCATACCAGAAGTATTGGTCACAGAAGGGAGATAAGAATGCAGGTTTTCTGGTTTTGTATTTGGGGGTATATTTATTTATAATTTCAAAAAAAAAATTATAAAGCCTAGTCTTAGGCTTTATCCCCAGCTAGTATGTTTAGTTAAGATTAAATGGAAAGGAAGGGGTAATTCTGTCCATTTCCATATCATCACTATAGTCAATACACTCTGGAACAGATGGGAGAAAAATTAAATATACTGAATAACTCATAGGAGCTAGACACTACATTAAATTTTTAACACAAGAACACTTATTCAATACGCAAATGATATGGCTGTTATCTCTCTCTCTCTCTCTCTCTCTCTCTCTCTCTCTCTCTCTCTCTCTCTCTCTTTTTTTTCCAATGAGAAAATTCAGGTGTAATGCAGTTGAGGAACCTAACATCACACACCTCATTAAGTGGCACAGCATAGATTCAAAGCTAGACTATCTAAATTCTAAAGGCAAGCTTTTATGTATGACACACACAGCCTTCCTGGGTGCTTTTTCTTCCTGTTATACCCAAAGAAATAGTAAGTGCACACATTGTACATGAGCCCCAAATGTCACAGAGCTCCTCCTCGCCTACCCTTGGGAGACATGGAAATATATAAAGTATATTACACAAACACAAATAGATCGGTATATATGTTTATATCTAAGGCCATATCTATGTTCTCAGGTAAACATACTGTATTCACAGAGCAAGAAGATAGAATATATGAGTCTCAACTTCATACTTAACAATTTGCATTAGTACATTAAAAGATGAGCAATTTCAAACAAATACTTCAAAAACATTTTTAAACATTGTGTTTTTTGTATCTGTTATATTGAATACTTTATAAAAATAATTAAGTTACTATAGCTGGTAAATGAATTCAATGAGTAAAGAATGGGTTATTAATGAGCAGAGCTGAAAGAGCAATGCATCAACCTGGGGAAAAAAAGATCCCTGTCTTATAGTATTTATGAAAATTAATACTAGTTGAATTAAGTAATTGAATACTGCAAGAAAATCTAGATTAATGTACAATAGTAGAATGTACATTACCAGTATATTGTGCTAGTTAATGTACAATATTACAAAGAGATATAGAGACTCAGAGTTTACTAAATAAAATTTAAGCCATTTGTATGGCAAAAACATAGGTAATAAGTTCAATAAACATATGATATATCTGGGGAAATGATAATGCAAATAGCAGGCAATGAGTTTATTCTAGTAACACAAAAAAAGTTTTTACAAACTGACCAAAAAAGACAAAACATACAGCAAAAAAAGTCGACAAAAAGATATGAATACATAATGTACCAAGAGCAAATCCAGATGACTAACACACTTGGAAAAAAGAAATTCACTTGTTAATGTGATTTAATCTTGTTTAGCTTCTGTTCCCAAGATCTCAGTATATTATTATGTAAAATGAAATCTGATTAATATCTACTAAAATTGTTAAAAAGCTTTCCTAGAAAGCTAATATGTAGAAGCAAATGTAGCAATTTGTAAAAGCTTACATATAAAAATACCTATTGTAGAGCTGTTCAATGAAAATATGAAAAGAAAACAGTAACAAAAACTCAACTCTGTATGCACACGTATTAATATATACGGTCTATAAAAGATTATTAAAATGTGGAGAAAATACATATGACACATACTAAGTTGTTAATACTGGGTTATCTGAGGGAGAGGGGACTAAGAAGGGAAGGAGGATGGGCTCCTACAATCAGAAAAAAAGAGAGTGAGGGATGAGAGAAACGTGTCCATGGTAAGACAATGTTTATAATTCCACTTACAAGAAAGGAAAAATAAGCATAAGGTAAAACATACTCCTTGCTATAGCAGTGGAAATTAAAAGTTCTTTTTTTAGCCTATTTTGTATCAAGTAGAAAGACGTATTAGTATTTAGAGAATTCCTATTTATGATGTTCAAATGGACTCAACATTAAATTAATAAGACTGCATCATAAATTAGGTTATTTTTAAAAATAAACTTGTATGCAGAAGCAATAAACTAGACTTTTTTTCAAAGCTCATTATAAATAAGTCCAACAATATTGAATAAAATAAATGAAATAATAGTTTTGGAAGTTAAGTTAGCAATTCATATCAACTCATAATGGAGCCTTTACACTATTTGAAATAGGATGAAAGCCACGAAACTCTTTGTAGCTAATGCTTAGCTAATTGGTAATGAATGATCCAGAAATTTGTTCATTTAAATTAGGCTGTGATAAGTTTCCCAAAGAAAACTTGAAATTGTGGGTAAAATTGCTTTTAAAGTTAAATTGTCTTTTTTTTTTTTTTTTTTTTTTTTGGTAGTTTGCTGGACTGCACGTTAAACTACTGGAAGCTGATTCTTTTTATGTTCATGTTTAAGGAAGTGCTGAAGGTCACATCACTCAAAGCCAACCCCATCAGGCATCCTACCAAGATACTCTCTAAAGAGGTCAGAGGTGGGAATGACACAGAGGAGAAGCAAAGTTTACCAGTCCAGTTCAAGGAATTTCTCACTCTCCTCGGAGGTGACAACACAACCACATGGTTAGCCTTAAAGAACTCCAAATCTCTATTTCCAAATGAACTTGGAATCACATGAAAATTAGAACTACTTAAAATAAAATAGACAATAATTCCATAAGCAAGAGCATTAGAAGGAGAAAGGCTTGCACTAACAAGACGATAGAATTCCCTCTATTTTATGTCCATTTATTTTTTTCATGCGATACAAGTAGCACAACATTTATATTCTTTATACAGAGTGTAATGTTTTGTTGAAGATAAATATTTACTTGGGGTTTACTTGTGCTCAATTGAATGTGTTCCCCAAAATTCCTGTGTTGAAGTCTTAACTTCCCATGTGACTGCATTTAGAGATAGGGCCTATAGCAGTGATAGTGAACCTTTTGAGCTCGGCGTGTCAGCATTTTGAAAAACCCTAACTAAACTCTGGTGCCGTGTCACATACAGAAATTTTTTGATATTTGCAACCATAGTAAAACAAAGATTTATATTTTTGATATTTATTTTATATATTTAAATGCCATTTAACAAAGAAAAATCAATAAAAAAATGAGTTTGCGTGTCGCCTCTGACACACGTGTCATAGGTTCGCCATCACGAGCCTATAAGGAGGTGATAAAGGTAAAATAAGGTCATAAGGGTTGGACCCTAATCCACTAGGAATGGTACCTTTACAAGAAAAGGAAGAGATACTAGATCTTGCTCTCTCTCCACCTTTAAGGATGTAGAGAGAAGATGGCCACATGCAAGTCAGGAAGAGAGCTCTTAGCAGAAAGGGAATGCTGCCAGAACTTCCAGCCACCAGAACTGTGAGAAAATCAGTCTTTGTTTAAGCCATCCAGTCTGCGGTGTTTTTTTGAGCAGACTAAGATAGCTAGTAAAACAATGTGTCTGTCTGTTTTCTATTTCATTTGTGGTTGCCTTGATTCTTTTGATATCTAACAAAGGTGATTGGTATTCATTTGAATCAACAGTTTCATTATAACCATTATTTGACTAATCTAATGAATGCTCTTAATATGAAATTCATCATGTTGGAAAGTGACTGTGATTTCATACTGCAATTTCTTTTCAAAATTTAATTAGTATTTGGAAAATAAGAATATGGCATTTTCTATTGCTTTATAATTAAAAATCACATTTACACTATTTTAGATGATGATAGTTAAAGCTGAGATGATACAATATTCAGCCTCTCTTTTATGTTAAAGACAGATGTTTAAGAGTTAGTCTCTGTGTTTCAGTATTTCAAACATAGAAGCACAAGGAGTTTCTTGGACATGAATTCCAAAATTTTTATTTTACAAATGAAAACATTGACTCAAGGGAATTTTAATGACTTGCCCTCAGTTATATATTTCGTCAGTCGTAGGGGGAATAAACATTGCTAGCAGAGAGGCTGTGAAAGAATAAATGAAAATTAAAACAGAAATCACCACTTACAACATGTACCCTGAATTATAAAATAGTGTCAGAGAAAATTATGATGTTTATCATACACCATTTAAACTCTCATTCTTTTAGCACCAGTTTATTTAGACCCATGTGGTTTTGATGAGACCACACGCAACCTGGTCAACAGTGATTCCACATGAATTCATAAATCGTAAAGATAAAGACCTCTGAGGGTTCCAGCAACTCCCTAGGATATACAATCTGATAAGTCACTCCTCAGGTCAGTCTGTGACTCCAATCCCCAACTCTAGGGGCACTCTTTCCCTAATTTTACCCTCATTCTTTTGAAGTACCCATGATTCCCGAGGGTGTGTGGTCTCTTTTCCTGCAGCAGGTAATAATTTCCTTTTTTTTTTTTTTTTTTTTCTTTTTTGCCACAGGTGTGTTCCTGGGAGTCTTCTTCTAGTGGAAATTAAAAGGAGTCAAACCAAGAATAAGAAATTACAGAATTCTTTGGATTCCATTCAAGAAAGACTCCCTTTCTCCCCTCTGGATTTTATCAGGTCAAAAGACTACTAACTTTTTTAAATCTAATTTCTGGTGAAAATAAATTCTATATTTCTATTAGCCTTAATTTTTTTCAGAAAATAAATTCTATCTTCCACTAGCCTTAGTTTTCCAGAGTGGAGCAGAAAACTGCAATCAGGTGATGCTACTTGACATAGTGACTGAGACGTCAAACAGCCCTTACTCTTTCTATTCTTTCTTCAATTGCTGGTATGTCAATGTTTTCTCCTTCTGTTTCTGCACATCCCCATTATCTCCCAAATCAAAACAAAAAAACAAGTTACTTTCTAGGTCTGTAGGCAAATTCTCAACACTCTTTCAATATAATTCAACCTAAGCATACTTATGTTCTCTGTGACAAGTTCTCTTCCACCTGATAAAGAATTATCATCATCCTTTTCTTGTTATGCAAACAAGTTGAAGGTATAAAAACCTCAGAGGACATAAAGAGATGGCTTAAGTTTAAAAATATAATCTTCCCTTGATACTGGCCTTCTCACCAAATGTTCTTATTCATTATTTGGAAGATTAAAAGATACTGCAACTATGTATCTTCACAATAAACTTGTTACCCATTTTCATTCAAATGAGATTTATTTACTATTCAATGTAATGCTATCTTTTGGAAGCCAACCACAAGTAGTAAACCATGACTAGTTTGAATTACTTTTGCATTTTCTTTAATAAACTTTGATAGGAATGATGGAAACAAGTCTTAGTAGTCTGTATGTTGCAATAGGTAGGAAAACATACCCCATTAAAAAAGAGTTAAAAAAGCATAAGCACTGAGTTGACAAAAATAAAGCCAGAAAATATTTAATTATGTGATGAATTTAGATTATATAGGCAATATTGGAAATTATGAGGGAAAATCCCAAAATATTTTCCCCTTTTGGTGGCATAATTTTTAAGTTGTGAATTAATGAGATTGTGTTTTTAGCTTTCTATTTCATATTGCCTTATTTTAAATCTCCATAAATCATGTCTAAATATTTCTAGCTAAAAATAAATGAAATGACAAAAGCTCTTAGTAATTTATAAAGTAGAAAAAAAAAAAGCCTAAAATTGTATTCACCCACGCTGGCCGGCTGGCTCAATCGGTTGGAAAGTCATCCCATACACCAAAAGTTGTAGGTTCAACTCCAAGTCAGTGCACATTCCCAGGTTGTGGGTTCCATTTCTAATCAGGGTGCATAGAGGAGGCAACAAATTGATGTTTCTCTCTCACATCTATGTTTCTCTCCCCCATCCCCTTTTCCCCCCTTCCCACACTTCCTCCCTCCCTCCCTCAATAAATATACCCTCAGGTGAGCATAAAAAAAAAATAAAAAAATTATATTCACCCATTGAAGGCAGAAACTTTTATTTCTTTTATATCTACATTTTCCTAGTAATCCTATATAATAAGAGAGGAATATGCTAATTAGCCATTATGCCCGGAGGCATAACAACCAAGTGCGTCAATGACCACTTCATGGATCAGCAGGAGGGTGGGCCAGAGAGGTACAAGCAGGCTGTGGAGAGCTACAGGAGGGGGCAGGGCAGCAAGCTATGAGGGGGAGGGGGGGCTTATAGGAGGGCCGGGCAGTGGGTGGGCGGAGAGCTGCAGGAGAGGGGCAGTGACCTACTGGCTCATGGATTCATGCGCAGGGCTACTAGTGTTAAAATAAAACGTGTAGTTCACATGGACTATTTAGCTTCAATATATTTAAGAGATTGGTTTCATGCAGACATGTTGAACTACAGCTCAGATTTGTACAGGGATATATCTTATACCAAATGTTTTTATTGGAATGAGTGATCGAGTTTAAATAAATGTGGTTTCTTTGTATTTATATTGTCACAAATAAAGATTTCTTTGGGATCCATTTACTTCTTGGCCTCAAATGACCCTCCATAAATATTTGTACTATCATTATTTTTGAATCTTTGCAATAGGTTATGTCATGTTTGGTTCTAGACCTCCTGGTAGGTCATCAAGAAGTTCTACCCATTTTGATGAAAACTTTAGATGTAATTCTCCTAATCTAGGTTCTTGTGTCAATGGCTTCCTCATTCTAACTGAATTAAGTCCTAAACTTTCAGTCTGTTTTGAAAGTTGTCCACTTTGGGACTGAACTGTGGTCCTTCAAAATTCATATGTTGAAATTTGAAACTGAATGTGGCTGTATTTAGAGATAAGAACTTTAAGGAGGTAATTAAGTTAAATGATATAATATTGGGGCCCAAATCTTAGAAAACTGTGCCCTTATAGGGAGGTAGACACCAGGGTTTTCTTTCCCTATCTCTGCATGTGCATACAGAGGAAAGGTGACAAGGGGACACAGCAAGAGGCAGACATCAACAAACCAGGAAGAGAGGCCTCATCAGAAACCAACTCTGATGGCACCTTGATTTTGTATTTCTAGCCTTCAGAGCTATGAGAAAATAATTGTTTTGTTGTTTAAGCCATCCAATCAGTGGTATTTTGTTATGCAGCCTGAGCAGACTAATACAGGGACCCAGTCTCCCTGTTAAGTCTTAGCTCTTCCTTCTCCTAGCATAATTACATTCACTTTAATATCTTTGACTTACACTCTTACTTCTTCTTACTTATCTTCCAGATTTTACTGTTAGAATTGCACCTGAAATTTAAAGCCTGTGTCAAATCCACCCTAAAAATAATACAGGGGTGGATAACAATAGCTTTACAGTTGTGAGTACATGTAAGAGTTTATTCATACATTACTATTTATTAATTATTATACTATTTGTATTATAACTATAAATCTATTTTTGCCCATCCCTCTAATTTGGTTTCCTCTTTCCCTTATATTCCCCTCTCCCCAAATTATATACTCTGTCCTATATCTCCAATGTAGACACAGTGTATTAACTCAGATTTTTCTCTATTTGTACATCAACATTTGTCTCACCTTCTCTATTAGATTACTTAAACAGTACATAAATTAGTTAGCTCTTTTTGAGGGTCTACTATATGCCAATTTATGATTTCCTGCTAGAAATTAGAAAAAATAATTATTATAATTATAATCACTATTAGATATAAATTAGAGCAAGGCATATTTCAATTCAGTGTAAGCTCTTTCTCATAGTCACAGGTGTTAAAAGTATCTCACTACCACAGTAGTTTTTAAAAACAAGATGTTAAGGATGGAAGTCTTTTAGGAAGAACAATGGGATCAGATTACTTCCATGTTTCTTTTCAATTACTGTATACAGGGCTTCGTATACAAAACGTATTAAGTAATATTAGGTTCCATTTATTTAAGTTGATTGTGTATCAGGCTAGATAACTAGTATAATCCAAATGCAATTATCAGAAAATAGCAAGATATGTAACTAAACAAAAGTAAGCAATACAAACTAGTTTATATTCACTATACTTCCTTTATGCTGGAATTCTTTCTGTGGAGATAATATGAGCTCACTATTGAATTTGTGGGGATAAGAATCAATTTTTTCATTTAAAAAGAAGCCATGTAAAATTTTGCTCCAGATGCTTTACTTAAAATAGTTTGAAGTAGAGAACACTTTCTAATTTTTCTTCTTTATTCAGCTGCCTAAAATTTATTTTTTTTCTTGTTATCATTTTATGAATTATTCTGTATCTAGCCTTAATATAATACTTCATAATACCATGGGATATATAAATACCGTATATCTAGATATATCTCTGCCTCGATAAATATACCTATAATCTAATGGAAATTTAGGAATGCAGAGTAAAACATTAGTAGGCTGAAAAGTACTGACCTGCAGATAACTGTTATATTTATTTTATATTTATTTTAAAAATTAAGTTGATAACTAATATACATTTCAGATTACCTACTTGACACATAAACTTAAAGTAATTACTAGTTCTTTCTTTCTTTTTTTTTTTTTTTTAATTTTGATACTGGGGGAAACCAGAGGAAAACTCAACCATAGCAGTCAAGCTCTCTCTGAGTCTCCATTCCCAGCTGCTTTTATTTACTAGAATACACAATTGCCTTTAGGAATGCAAACAGACATATCAATGGTAATGGTTAGTAAACAGTAAGATTGTCAGGTTTTGGGGGAGTTTGCTTTAGGCCATTGAGTCAGCAGCAAGTAATAAAATGTAAATATTCACCCTGTGAATATCAAAAGGAGTACTGGCTAGCCTTCTGCCATTCTCCTCACATTTATATCAATTACTATTGATCTTGGTTTCCAACATTTCCCCTGTCTTCAAATTCTTTCTTTCTTTCTTTCTTTCTTTCTTTCTTTCTTTCTTTCTTTCTTTCTTTCTTTCTTTCTTTCTTTCTTTCTTTCTTTCTTCCTTTCTTTCTTTCTTCTTTCTTTCTTTCTTTCTTAATTAAATCTTTATTGTTCAGATTATTACATTTGTTCCTCTTTTTTCCCCCCATAACTCCCCTCCTCCCAGTTCCCGCCCCACCATCCACCCTCACTCCCCACCCACTGTCCTCATCCATAGGTGCACGATTTTTGTCCAGTCTCTTCCCGCATCTCCCACACCCCTTTCCCCCCCAAGAATAGTCAGTCCATTCCCTTTCTATGTCCCTGATTCTATTATGATCACCAGATTATTTGTTCACTTGATTCTTAGATTCACTTGTTGATAGATGCATGTTTGTTGTTCATAATTTGTATCTTTACCTTTTTCTTCTTCTTCCTCTTCTTCTTAAAGGATATCTTTCAGCATTTCATATAATACTGGTTTGGTGGTGATGAACTCCTTTAGCTTTTCCTTATCTGTGAAGCTCTTTATCTGACCTTCAGTTCTGAATGATAGCTTTGCTGGATAAAGTAATCTTGGTTGTAGGTTCTTGGTATTCATCACTTTGAATATTTCTTGCCATTCCCTTCTGCCCTGCAAAGTTTCTGTTGAGAAATCAGCTGACAGTCGTATGGGTATTCCCTTGTAGGTAACTGAGTTTCTTTCTCTTGCTGCTTTTAAGATTCTCTCTTTGTCTTTTGCTCTTGGCATTTTAATGATGATGTGTCTTGGTGTGGTCCTCTTTGGATTCTTTTTGTTTGGGGTTCGCTGTGCTTCCTGGACCTGTAAGTCTATTTCTTTCACCAGGTGGGGGAAGTTTTCTGTCATTATTTCTTCAAATAGGTTTTCAATATCTTGCTCTCTCTCTTCTTCTGGCACCCCTATAATTCTGATGTTGGTATGCTTGAAGATGTCCCAGAGGCTCCTTATACTATCTTCGTATTTCCGGATTCTTTTTTCATTTTGCTTTTCTGGTTGGGTGTTTTTTGCTTCTTCGTATTTCAAATCTTTGCCTTGATTCTTGCGCTCCTCTGGTCTGCTGTTAGGAGTCTATATAGTATTTGTTATTTCAGTCCGTGTATGCTTAATTTCTAGTTGGTTCTTTATCATAACATCAAGGGTCTCATTAGATTTCTTGAGGATCTCACTACTTTTATCGGCGGCTTCTAGACAGTTCTTAAGAAACCTTAAAAGTGTGGTTCTGAACTCAATATCCTCCATTGACAGTTTTGTCCTGTTTCTTTGTCTCCGCATTTTTTATGCTTTCTTGGTGCACCCCCTAGTGGTCTTTGTGTGCAGTCTTGTTGTAGTTAAGCCTTGATTGTTGTTGGCAATACCGGGGGTGATTTGACCTCCAGGCTAACTGGCTATGAGAGTCCGCTGTGTCTGCAGTGGGAGAGCTTCTGTGCTGGATCTCTAGGGTGGTGCTAATCTAGTGTTTGCCTGAGGCTATCCGGCAAATGGCTCTGCCCAGGGCTTGGGCGGGGCGGGTCCCCGGGGATCTACAGGGTGGGCCGGAGCAAGCAGTTATGGCTGCTCTCAGTTCCGTCCTTAGGTGCTCTGCCTCACAGAGTCCCAGCAACCACTGCAAACCTCGGAGAGAAAGCTGCCTTTGAGTTCCGACCGAAGCCAGACAGTCCCGCTTCTCCCGTTTGAGTCTGGGTCCCTAGAGACTCACCCGGATCTGGAGCTCAGAGTCTGAAACTCCCTCTCGATTGAAAACAACAACCGCACCCTCCGCCTCCAGCCCGCTCCGCGTGCACTCCGCACCCTAGTATTTCACTTCAGCACTGCGCCTCCTCTGAGTCTGGGTATAATATTCTCTTTCCTCCTAGTTGTAGAATTTCCACTCAGCCAGCCTTCCTGTGGTTCTGGATGATGTCCGTTCCGTCTTTTAGTTGTTTTTTGAAGTGGTTGTTCGAGGCAGCAATCTCCAGCGTTAACCTATGCCGCCATCTTGGTTTCCCTAAATTCTTAATCTCTTTCTTTTTTTATAAAAAAATTTCTCACCTGAAGATTTGCTCAGAGAGAGAGAAACATGGATCAGTTACCTTCCGTATGCTCCCTGACTGGGGATCAATCCCACAACGCAGGTATGTGCCCTGACCCAGAATCAAACTGGCAACCTCTTGGCTGATGCTCAACCAACTGAGCAACTGTCCAGTAATTACTAGTTATTCTTATCTTTTAAAGCATATATGAAAAATTTCACAATGCACTATAGAGCTATTTTTTGCCTAAGTGAGACTTGTATTTTTAATAGAAAATATATTTTGACACAATCTATACTTTTTAATATATTTGGGTTTCTTCTCAACATAGAGCCTGAGAATTTCCTGATTATTGTACAATGTAAAAATTTCAAAAATATTCCATCCCTTTTTTAAAAGAAGGTTATATATCAGTGCCCTATGCCATGGAACGTGTCTGTTTCCTACAGAAGAAATATACTTCTGCACTCACTTGACTTCAGATTTGGCCAAGTTACTTGCTTTGGCCTATAAAATATTAGCAAAAGAGAGAATGTACCAGTTCTGGGCAGAGGCTTTAATAGTCATTGTATATACCTGTGAGTTTCTTATTCCTGCCCTTGCCGTGAAATAATAGCAGTTGCTGAGAGAGGTAGTTCCTTGAGCTTTGGTTCCAGAATGAGAAAACATGAGGAACAGGCCCACATCCCAAATCAGAAAACCTGAGTCTGACATACAGCCTTAAGTAGAACCATAGCTTATCTAAAGACCAGTTTGTAAGAGTCACATAAGTGCTGTTGTACACCACTCAAATTTGGGATTACTTGACTAACAGAAATAATTTAGTATTATAAATGTCCATTATTAAATATCTACCAAAGAAAACCTTTTCTTGTTAAGGTATAACAAATAATTGACTGGGATTCTAGAGACATCCAAGTCTAATTTATATTGACAAACTTATATACGGTTAAGAATGTTTAAAAATTCAACAAATGATGTTTTTTGGCTTATGTTCTTTAACATGTGCTCAGAGACTTCCAGTTGGTAGGTGAAGTAGACAAACTTTTCTCTATTCTTCCTGCTCCATACAACTGGATAGTAAATATGAAACAAACATAAGTACACTGAAAAAATGGAAAGAAGATAGACTATTCACTGACCTCAGAAAATGAGGAACAACAGTGATTAATGCCCTGTATTTTCTTTTTGCCTCCAAGAATTGAAGCTGAAGAAACTGGCAACAAGGAAATACCAAGAGCACAGGCAAAAAATTCACAACGAACACTTAGCTCTCTAATCAAAGGGCTAACAATGCAGAACTTTTAGACAATAATCACTTTACTCCAGTCAAACACCACTAAGCAAACAAACAAAAAACTGGGGCTCTTCTCCAACCATACCTCAAAGACTGAGTGGGCAACCTGGACTTCCACACTTGCAAGGCTGTAATGGGACCTCAACATCTCCACCGGGAGGATGCAGAGAGTGCCAAATAGGACATTAGGATTTTCAACCTTGCTGACTAGTAACAAAGAATAGTGTCAAAAGTGGCCTAAAGGAGAATAGAAACTGTTATCATTGCCCAATTGTAATGAGGCTACCTCACCACAATGTCAGTGGACCCATAGGTGGACCGGAACGCCTACCCAGTCCATCAGTAAAAAAGAACCCTCCCTGCCCTTGAGTGTCACTTCAGATGTAACAGTACAGACTGATTGAAAGTAAAACGATGGAATAAAATTATTCAGTGAAAACATTTATCAAAGGAAAGCAAAAGTGGTAATATTAATGTAGATAAAATATACTTTAGAGCAAAGAAAATTATGAGAGACAGAGAACATCATATATAACAATAAAAGGGTTCATTTATTCCATCAAGAAGACATAGCCATCATAATTGTATATGTACCAAATTATTATTAAACCGCAAAATATGTGAAGCAAAACTTGAGAGAACTGAAAGGAAAAATAAACAAATTCACAGTTATAATTGCAGACCTCAACATCCCTTTCTCAACTACACCTAGAAAACCAGCAATTCTTTAGAAGAGCTTACCAATACCATTAATCAACAGGATCTAATGAACATTTATAGAACATTTCACACAATGACAGTCGAAAATACATTCTTTTCAAGTGCCCATAGAACATATGCCATGGTAAATACAGATATACCATGTTAGGCCATAAAATTAACCTCAACAAATTTTAAAACTTACAATTATATAGAATGTGATCACAATGAAATCAGACTAGAAATCAATAACAGAAAATTAACAAGAAAATCTCCAAAATCTTGAAATTAAATCACACATGTTTAAATAATCCATGAGTTGAATAAGAAGTTTTAAAGGACATAAAAATGCATTCAACTGAATGAATATACAACATATTAAATGTTGTGGGTCACAACTAATGCAGTGCTAAAAGGAAAATCACTTTTCTTTAAGTTTAAATTTTAACTTTAAAATTATTTTCAGATTTTTAAAGAGACATATTAAAAATAAAATTTCATGTAAGCGCTCCCAAATTAAGAGTTACTCCAGGGCAAAGGTGATAGTGGGTATCACCAGTGGTGTATAGATATATAAGTAGAATAATGCTTTTGTTATTCACACTTATTAACATGTAATGATAGTTTCATGAATATGAAAATATTCATAATTTTAGTGGTAGGGGCACTCTTCCATTTAGATTACAGAAAACAATGGGATTACTTAGCAGAGTTGAAATAAGCAGGCTTTAAGGATAATATAAAGTAGATGTAACGAAGGTAGCACTGTATTGGCATTTTGCCCTTTCTCATCCACCCAGGAACAGAGAATACTTTGACATAACACTGAGTCCTTTTTTTTTCCTGCAATGACTTTCCAGCATGCACATAAGTAATGCTATTTTTGTAGGGAGAAAATGGGTATTCCAATAAATAAAAATGGGTTTATAAAATGCATTATATATAACTGACATTGACTTAAAGAAACCAGGTAACTGTAACATATATCCTGAAACTGGCAAATCTCATTTTCTAAACCAACTCAGAAAAGGTAAAAGTGAAAATAATGATTAATTCTATTGGATATGCCCATCTTAAAATCTACATATAAGCCAAATAAGAAAAACTGAGATTTAAGGGTTGGGTTTCTCTAGTAGGTTCTGGTGAATGAATTTTGATGGTGTTTCATATTTATTTTAGTTGGTTTACTTTTTATTACAACTCCCTACTGTATTTCAGAATTAAGACCATTAAAGTTTGAGAAATTAAGAGATATTTGAATGAAATAAATTATCAGAATTAAATAAATACTTTTCACAGAACAGTTAACTCTATTATGTAAAGTATAGACCCTGAATGGAACAGATAGAAATGCAACTAAAATCTGTAAGTAATAATAATTTTAATAATGTTTTAGCCTCTTACACAGCGATGGAGTTTTGGGGACTTTAATTTTAAAAAATTTTATCTCAACATCAATTAAATCTATTTCTCCTCATCTTTATCAGAAGATATTTCCGTGTTAAACAGGTTAAATTTCTTCTATTCCAGATTTCAATATATAATTTTCTACCAAACTTATATTATCCTAAAACAAACTGGATCACCACTCCAGCCTTAATTTATGTTTAGAGCTTTAAACAAAAAGTTTGCATCTGTTACCCTTAAAGTCTGTAATCAGTAGTTGAACCACACAAAGAATCAACATGATGTCATGTCTAGACAACATGTAAATTAATATGAAAGCAATTGATTTACAAACTCTATACTAATACAAATTAATCTGAATTAAGTTTAATCCCCCGTTATTAACTGATTAAATGTGGCTGCTGGTAGCTACAGAGTGGTGACTTCCATCTGTGAATTTACGGACACAACTTAATTATTGATTCTGTATAGAGAAATAGTTAAAGCAGAAACCACATACAGTGATGCTCCATGCGTCTTCCCTGCAGAGAAGAGTTATAGAAGCCAAGCTGAAACATACAATTTAAAAATGTGTAGGACGCATTTCTTAAGTGTCATAATTAACTTTTGGCAAAGGGGATGTTTCAGGCGTATTGACTCTGGCTGTGACTGGCACACCATCCCTCTTAGAAAGTACATTCATCTGTTCTGAGGGAGAATCTGCTCTTGCTTTGAGCAAACATGAAATCAAAGTTGCCAATATGCTCTTTCTTTTTAAGAGAATTATTACAATTTAAGTATGGACAGGAAAACACGCATTATTAAGTACTGATCTCTGTAAAAGATGCTTGGGCATTGAGGTAATAATACTTCCAAGTCTCCAGAGAAAATCAACAGGTGCATATTCTCAAACCAGAGTAGTTTATTATCCTACCATATTATATGTACAAGAGTGCCAGAAAAATGATGCATTTGTACCATTTACTAAAAATATATTTATTTTCTTTAAATATTATGGGTATTCCTCAAGTTTTTTGTGTGTGTTTTGTGTGTGTGTCTGTTTTTCTTAGGAACATTTGTTCAAGTAAAATTAGCTTGTATTCATTTGGAATGCTAAAAAATCAACATGAATATTATCAGAATATAACAAAAATATTGGTTTTGCTTCCATTAAGTAGTTCCCATATATGCATTAATACTATTTTTCAGATAATTAGAAACCAAGAAAAATCCTATCAAATTATGAAGAATGATTTACTGTTTTTGATTTGGTGGTCATAGTAACTTAGCTGTCAGAAAACTTTATTGCTTATGTTGGAACAAAATTCAGGAGTGTTTTATGACTATAATATATGTAAGTTTGATAATTAGAAAGCAACTATGTTATATCAAAATGAGGATCATTGTATTTGCATAGTCTCTTTTATAGACATCCCACTCATTGTCATAATAACTGAGGCTGTCATGACCATGGTCTGTGCCTCCCATGAAGTCCTAAACAATTCTGACAGGCTGCAGCTCATTAAGGGACAGTCATTTTGTTGAAATGTCTGTCAGCTTGCAGGGATGCACCAAGATGAATAGGTCCAAAACAATAGGCCCATTTGTTAGAGCAGTAGCTTCTCTAATACATGATGAGACAATCAAGCCAAGCTGCCTTCGGCACAAAGACATAATTAATCAAATGGACAAATGGTTCAAAAATTGCTCTAGTATATTCTGTAGTGGACAGAGGTTTCCATGGAAACATTGGCGTTTGCATCACAGTTAATGACCTTTCTGTACAATGAAGTCTCTCCCTTCGCACACACACTTTACTCTCTCTCCACTATGCCTGCTCTCCCCACTCCTCCAACCATTAAAAAACAACAACAACAACAAAAAATACACCTGGAAAAAAAAACAACACAAAATAGGGAGAGTGAGGACGCATAAAGGAAAACCTTGAATATCTGATTTCCCTGTCAGAAAATCTAATAGCTCTATTCAGCATTTATGAAACTAATTATGAATTTTTATTGTATTTTCAATACTTACATACATATATAAAAATCCAGCCTTAAATCATGACTTTAACTGCCTTTAAATAATTATAGTGACTGCACTAAAGTTTTTACAGATACAACTTAGGTTACCGTAATGATAGAAAATGTATTTTTTAAAAGTTTAGATTACAATATTTCTAAAATGTTAAATGACAATTTAGTAAAGCATTGTGAGAAAGGGAGACTTTATCATTAGTAGCCAGAAAAGGATATGTAAACAATTTTTTTCATATGAATATGACTGCTTTTTACCTTGTGTTCTGAAGCATCAAGTTAAGGTCAACCGCTACTTTGACTCCTAATAAAACATATTCCCTATATTCCCTACAGGTAACTGAATTAAATTTCCTTGAAGTTAGCGTCTTGCTATTATATGATGGCATTTGAGGTTTTGATCATTGCTCTCTATCTCTCCCCAAAAGGAAGCTTATCAAAGCGTTCTTCCCAATCACTAAAACAACAACCTTTCAGAGGTTTCCTGATAAATAAAATATTCTCCATCTTGATAATTTAAGGACCACAAGAATGGTTAAGTTCATGCCTTTTGGGGAGTCTTACACAGTACTTGAAATAAAAGTTAGATTATTTGGAAAAAATATGGCAAGGTAGTTTATTGAAATATTTATTTGTTGTTGTTTTTTAAATTCTCTAATTGTACTTTTTCCATTTCACTTTCTCTAAAAAACTTTTTAATGTCTTTGTATGGGGAGTTGGATGGTTTTGTAGTGTCCCTTTAAGACATGGTATTTAGCTCTTTATTGTTTAAGTTCAGTGGAATCTTGCTGGTGGGAGGCATGAGGAGCGAATTATAAAGCTTTGGAGTTAGGGTGGGCAGGGGGACAAACTCAGCAAGAGAGCTGGGTGTGTCTGTGAAGGTATTTCTGGAAGAGATTAACATTTAATTGGTGGACTGAGTAGAAGAGATTGCCCTCACCAATGTAGGTGGGCCTCATCTAATCTCCCAGGGCCTGGATAAAATTAAAAGGTAGAAGGAAGGGAAATTTGTTCTCTGTTTGACCTGGAACATCCATCTTCTTCTGCTCTTGGACTTAAGTATTCCTGGTTCTATACCTATTGGTTCTCAGGACTTTGGACTTGGGCTGAACTATACCACTGGCTTTCCTGGTTCTCCAACTTGCAAAGAGCAAGTCAGGAGACTTCAAAGACTCCATAACTGTGTCAGCAAATTCTTGCTATAAACATGTCTCTATCTCTGTCTCTATGTATCCTATTAGTTCTGTTTCTCTGGAGAACCCTAACTAATACACTGGGGAACACACAGAACATTTCCAAACTCAGAGAGGACTGGCTAGATGATGCACTTAGGGAGGTTGGAACTGAGCTTTTAAGTCTGGGCAAAAAGTTGTTTGCGCAAGCTCAGTTGGGAGCCTACTTTCAAAGAGCCATGAGCATGTCTGCAGTTACCCAGATGGATGAAAGCCCAGACACCTTTACACCACTTTCCTGCATCAAATTGGTATTCCAGTGCCATCCTGGAATCAACAATGATTAATTTTCACTACTTGACTTGGTTTTAAAAATGACCAAAAGAGAGAGAGAGAGAGACATTTCTGTACAGGCTGGTGTGGCTCAGTTGGTTGAGCATCAACTTGTGCACCAAAATTTTATTTATTTGATTCTTGGTCAGGGCACATACCTAGATTGTGGGTTCAATCCCCTGTTGGGTGCATATGGGAGGGAACCAATTGATGTTTCTCTCTCACATCAATGTTTCTCTCTCTCTCTCTCTCTCTCTCTCTCTCTCTCTCTCTCTCTCCCTCTCTCCCTCTCTCCCTCTCTCTTCCTCTCTCTAAAATCAATATAAACATTTTTAAAATGACATTACTTCACATCAGAATATGTAGAATAAATTTTATCCTTGTCCCAAGATTTGGCTACAGAGAAAAAAAGAGTGAGAACACTCTCTTATTCCTCACTAAGATAGAAGGAAGAACATGGGCACAGACTGGTGTTCAATTAAATTACCTGGTAGAGGCTTAAGGCATGAAATATTTTTTACACATTTTATTGAATTATATGATATGCATAGAAAAAGTGCACAATGCATAGATATGACCCATAACCAACACATAACAGAACATTACCAGCATCCCAGAAGCTCTCTGGTTCACCCTGCCAATTATAACTCCACCAAGGGTAACCACTACCTAGACTTTGACTACTGGAGTTTAATTTTGCCACTTTTGAGTGTGGACTCTAAAATTGTGTTGAGATGTATCTAAGTATACATTCAAGCTGAAGTGTCTACATAAATATAAAAATGGATCTGTTAATAACAGAAATAAATGAAAACAACAAGAAAGTCAATAATTTAGAATGATTATTTGATATCAAACGGGCCAGTTTCTATCAAGCAATCTGACATAAGTATTTGCTCAGTTTGCGTATGTGATGTACTGCCCTGGTTCACTTTATTCCATAGGAACAAGACTACCTCCTAGTGGACGCATCTCTAGATGATACTAGTTATTTAGATGAGAAAGATGGTCTCTTTAGGACTCAGTTTACTTAGGTATAGAAAGGATGATAACATCATGATGCTATTAGAGAAATAGTAACATTTTGAAAACTTTAGGATTCTCAGAGCCTCACTGTACATAGGTGCTCTATTGTATTGATGGTGGGAATGAAAAATGATCCTACCATTCTGCAAGGGGATGTGAAACTATAGCAATTAAAGCTATATTTAGTCTTTGATCCAACAGTCCTAATTTCAGAAATCTATCCCAAATTAACACTTGCCCATACATGAGATAATATACTATGTAATGTATGAAGCAATTTATAGCATATTATTTTTTTTTAATATATTTTATTGATTTTTTACAGAGAGGAAGGGAGAGAAATAGAGAGTTAGAAATATCGATGAGAGAGAAACATCGATCAGCTGCCTCCTGCACATCTCCCACTGGGGATGTGTACACAACCCAGGTACATGCCCTTGACCGGAATCGAACCCGGGACCTTTCAGTCCGCAGGCCGACGCTCTATCCACTGAGCCAAACCAGTTTCGGCTATAGCATATTATTTTTATTTACCAAAGATTATTAGAGACACCTAAGAGTCCAAAAATAGAAGTCTGTTGAAATAAACTGTGGTGTATCCAAACAGTAGAATTCCATGCAAACGTGAGAATGAATCAAGAAGACCTCAATCCTTACTAGAATCAGGAAGACCTCAATCCTTAATCCTTTAAAATATTTTTATTTATTTCAGAGAAGGGAGAGAGAGAAATATTAATGATGAGAGGGACTCATTGATCAGCTACATCCTGCACACCTCCTACTGGGGATAGAGCTGAAACCCAGGTATGTGCCCTGACCAGGAATTGAACTTTGACCTCCTGGTTCATAGGTTGATGCTCAACCACTGACTGGGCAGGGCTACAGTGTATTTTCTTAAAGCTCTCTTCCTTGTTGACTATGTCTTTTCCCCTCTTAAGTGAAACGGGAAGGCAGGATCAGGCTAAAGGGGAGAGCATTTCCTTCCCCTAAACTGAGATAAAGTTTCAGAATTGCCCTCTGGTGATGTCTTTCACCCTGGAGATTAAGACTTTATTAGAGAGAAGGGTCTAGGAGGGTTTCACAATGAATCTGTTTCCCTTCTCCCTGTCAGGGCCACTTGGGGGACTTTCTCAGATCTTCCAATGAAAACCTGGTAGTGTGGCTAGAGGAAAAGCCTCAGAAAACGTGAGGGTCTCCTCTTACAGCTGCCTCTAGGAGCTTCTCACCTTCCCTATCTATACACGGCCTCTGGCAATTCCCAATCCTTACTAGAGAGGTGATCCTCACTGGCAGTTTCTGCTCCAAGTAAGCAAATATCAGATGCGCGCTCTCTCTGGATGCACCTGATTCTGTGGGTTTGGAGAATGCAGTTTGTCCTGTGACCTGTTTTCTGATGGGCTTAAGAAAGTCATTGATTTTCAGCTGATTTGGCTTTTTTCTTATCGTAAGGATGAAAGTAATGATTTCTAACCACGTTATATGTTGGTAAAACTGAAGTAATCAGATTCATAGATATTTAATTTATTTTTGGTTTGAAATCCAAATTCTATTATTATTTATTTTGTTATGCAAAGTATTTTGGTTATTGAGAGTTTGGTTATTGAGAGCTCTTTTTAAGAGTGACTTCTCTGTCCTTTTGAAAGATTCCCCTTCTTTGTCCAAAAGTAAGAAATCTGACTGACATTATCTACAATTTATTTATTGTTCAAGCCTAGTATTGATGATAAACAACATGACAATATGTCTCACACATACGTATGAAACAAGTTTACTAACTAGGCTAGTGTTCCCCTAGTTATTTTTGTCTTAATCCTTATAGTTATCTAGTCAAAACCCTGTTTTCCAGAGTTCTTAGGTTGGCTTTTTCTTCCCCACTCACTTCAGTGTGTTTCTTTCATTCATTTGCTGGTTCCTTGTCACAGTCTGCATTCTACCTTGGGTGATTTCTTTAGACCTTTCTTCACATCTGTGGATTCTTTCCTTGGCTGTGCCCAGTTCATTGAAGATATTCTTCATCTCTGTCCATGTTTTTTGGTGTTTCCACTGGAATCTTTCTTATAATTTCTATATTTATGCTAAATTTAATCACCTAGCTTATATGTTGTCCACTTTTTCCTTTAGAGCTTTTAACATCTTCTAGTCATTTTAAATTTCCTCTCAGATCTGACTGACATCGGTATTATATTTGAGTTTGGTTCTAATGACCGCCTGTTTCTCAGGAATGCACTTTTTCTCCCTTGCCTTTTCGTATGCTTCCATTCTAATTTATTCTTGAAAGATGAACATATTATGTGGGACAAAATAAATCAAGGTAAATAATTTTTATGCTTAGAAATGGGCATGCTTTTCTTCTTATAGGACTTGGTGGGAGAGCAATTTATTTAACCTATTAAACCTGGTTTTCAGGTTTGTTGTTGCTATGGTTACTCTCAGTGTACCACTGGTTTCAGTCTCCTAGTTGTGTATCTTGTGTTTAAGTTGGAGGCTGTAAAAGGGCTTTCTATTTCAATGCCTACTCCACAACTAACCTCCTAATCATCGCTTTATCCTGAGCCTCAGTGAAGATCTGTCTTCTGCGAATTCCTTGTTACCGGTGCTACCTTTCCGGAAGTGTGTGCATTGGTGGTGGGGGTAAGGGGGTCGCAGGCTTGGTCGTTTTCTATTGTTCTGGTGAAGTCTTTGTCTTAGGCACTGTGTCCCTCATTCTCAGTCCTATAGCTTGTTTTGTAGTTCTGAGTCCAGTTCATCGTTATGCCCCTCCTCCAGGGTTGAAGTTTCTTTTTTCGTTGCCTTTCCCTAGGGGCAATGGGTTTTCACCATTGTGCTAAAAGTGCCCGTGTGCTGACCTCCCCCCACCCTACCCGCAAGGGTGATGGTTTTCAGTTGTGTAGGGAAGACAGATAAACTCTGTGACCCTCCCTGGCAGCTGCTGTTTCCCCATTCTGGTTCTGCAACACAAGGGAGACTTTCTCAGAAATACATCCAAATTTTCTGAGTCCTCAGTTGGCAGGCTCTCCAGTATTTGCAATTTCAGGGCCTTCACACTTTTGCCAGGTGCACATTCAACCTCCATCCATTTGCTAATAACTCCAGCTGAAGCCTTCTTTTTTAAAAAATATTTTTATTGATTTCAGAGAGGGAGAGGGAGAAGGAGAGGGATAGAAACATCAATGATGAGAGAGAATCACTGATTAGCTCCCTCCTCCATACCCCACACTAGGGATTGAACCTGCAACCTGGGCATGTGCCCTGATGGGGAATTGAACCGTGACTTCCTGGTTCATAGGTCAATGTTTAACCACTGAGCCACGCTGGCTGGGCAAGAAATACAATCTTTTAAAGAGCTTTGTATTGGGGCAGGTCTTGGTTCAAATCTACTTTTTCTTTTTCTTTGTATTTTATAATTTATTTAAGCCAGTAACTATACTTTTTACCTCCCAGTTCATCCATATTTTTAAAGTTTTATTTTATTGTTTAACCAATGGACACAAGACACTGGGGGGGGGGGCAGGGGGAGGGAGGGGAAGGGGAGGCCAGGGGAAGGTCAATGGGGAAAAAAAGGAGACATATGAAGCCCTCTTATCTAGCTCCATCCTGCCCAGGTAAGCCACTGCTCATGTCTTGTGTTTCCCTGCAGGCTCTAGCCCAGCTGTGGGCAAACTACGGCCCGCCGGATCTGGCCCGTTTGAAATGAATAAAACTATTGAAAAAAAAGACCATACCCTTTTATGGAATGATGTTTACTTTGAATTTATATTAGTTCACACAAACACTCCATCCATGCTTTTGTTCCAGCCCTCCAGTCCAGTTTAAGAACCCATTGTGGCCCTCGAGTCAAAAAGTTTGCCCACCCTGCTCTAGTCTGTTCTTAGATTTTTGGATCAATTGGCTGCCTTGCAGCCTAAGTACTCAAATGGGTTCAGTAAAAGTTGTGACGTTACTGTTGTGTGTATGCCTTTTTACAGCACGATGAGCTTTGAAGCATGCAAATGTTTCAAATTTTAAAATTTTTTCTTTTCAAAATTTGTGAATATATATTCACAAATTTTAAAAAGAAAAAACTGCAAAACAAAGTGGTACCTTCTCAAAACTCTTGAGTAAGAAAAGGAATCTGTTCATAAATGGATTATTAATATGTGGCTTTATGCTTTACTGTAAAGGAAAAGCTAATACTAAAATTCCCCATGCCTGAACTTATACTCTAAAAACCTCATTTTAAATAATAATTTTTTTAAAAAAAGTAAAAAAATCAGTGGAGCATATATTAGGATAAAAAGTAGCGCAATTGTTTCCATGTGCTAATAGAATTTTAGTATGCCCATTGCCTTCAACATTTGAATGAGCTGCACTTCTGTTCTGAAACTTCATTTTTATTTATGACACAGTTATGTACTAGCAGCCTTCCTATGTTTGGTGGTAATCTTATTCGCCTAGCCATATAAATTGTTGTTTAGTTTTTTATTTTTATTACTTTGAAGAGTCTTTCATTGAACTTTGTAACTGTTTTATTTAGAACAAATTTGTTTTCCTCCTAAGAATTTATTCTTCTATATATACATTCACACACATGTGGGTACTTTTTATTGAAACCAGTTCATATGTATGTATATATAATCTTTATACATATGTATAATATACTGCATATTTTCCTACTTGTTATGCATTTTAGCCACCCTGAAGTTATTCTATATTTTAAAGATATATTTATATGTCCTTTAATAAAATGTATTACGTGCACAACTTCACTGTCGGTGCTATAAATCTGGCAGATTTCTCTTACTTTACCAGTGGAAAATGCAAGTAAACAAAGCTACACATAAAGGAAATTCTTTGTTCCACATTTATGCATTGGATTGCTTGAGAGCTAAAATTAGAATGCAAATATTTGATGAATAAACTTTTCTGTAGTTTTCCTCTTATCAAGCAACCAAGTGATGTGTATTCTGAAAAGCACTCTTAGTTCTACCATCCACCTATTGTTTGATACCAATATATTTAATTCAGAATAAAAGAAATGGTGTTAGCATTGTGACATTCAGGATACTGTTTAGTTCTTAAAAGAAAGAATGTACAGGATAGAATACTAAACAGCCCCTGCCTGCTTAAAGCATACAATCAAGTAGGCCAAGCTTATAACAGCAATATCCTCTGAATCAGGCCTGTTTGGGATTCCTCATGATTTTCTGACTTTAAAATTGCCTCTAGTGGGGTAAGGTTCTTTTCAATGGGCTGACGATGCTGTATTCTTAGGCAGGTTAAGAGTTGTTGAAATTTGTATCATGATGAATTTTGAAGTAAGCATATGTAATACATACTCACAAATTTTAAAAAGAAAAAATTGCAAGACAAAGTGGTACCTTCTCAAACTCTTGAGTATGTCATTAAGAAGAAAGTGAGTCTGTTTATTTCCAGATGCCATGGAATATCCTATGGTCTCCTTTACCCTGACTCTCAGACATCGAGCACAGAGAAGTCACAGAGCAACTTCTTCCTTAGACACCTGAAAGCATTCTGAGCAGTCACAATGATGCAGAGACCCCTTGTTTTGGTAAGTGTTGTTTTCTTATAACTAGAGGCCCAATGCATGAAATTCATGCAAGAATAGGCCTTCCTAGACTGCGCCATCTTGGGTAGCTGTTGCCGGCATCCAGAGACCAGCTACTAACCTGGAAACAAGGGATCTCAAGCAGCGTGACTTGTTGAGTGTTTCCTTCCATGACTTGCGTGGAGTAGGGTTCAGTATCTGAAAGAGGAGCCGCACAACAAATGAGAGAAAAAGACACGAGATAATTTTGCAATATTGGGGGACCAGGCGACAAGTCCCGAAGGACTTCCTCTCCTGTGCTCAGGCCTCACCAAGCTTTTATTGATCTGGGATGCACCCATAGCATAGCCCTAGGCAGGTCACCCCCTGCAACAGGCAGACTAGCCCATCAGCAAGGATTTACATAATAATAAATGGGGGAGTAGTTTCAGCTACCACTGTCTGGACAAACAGAGGTGGCGCCTAGCTCTGACCTTTGGGAGGGCTTCAAAGGCACCCAGCCTTCGGGGGGGTTCTCTGTCTATGCTTATCAGATAGTGAAGGCAATAAACAGTTTCCCACAGTGACTGCCTGAACTCAGAGGAGCACTGCTTCTTCTCACGGAAAGGTTGGACATCCCCTAAAGGTGCGGTTTGCAGTTCGGGTTGGAGGGAGGACCGAGCTCGCGCGCGCGCGCGCGCGCGCGGGGCGGAATCTGCGCCCCACAGAGTCCGCAGCCATTGGGACCAGCGTGACCCGCGAGTGGGAAAGGGGCCCCACAGGGCTGCTGGCAGAAGGGAATGCGAAAAATGAGCCCATAGCTGGACTGGATGTAAAGGAGCAGCCTTGGACTTTGCCAAGCTGCTGGCTGCTTGGTGCCAGGGGCGAGTGGGCGCGCGGAAACTGCGCGCGGAGACTGTGCGCGGAGACTGTGCGCAGACCTGGAAGGTAGAGGCTTGCGAATTCGCACAACTATCAGGCTCTTGTTACAGTTCCCCTTTGATCCGTGCATTTGATTATTAAACCCAGTGCATGGGATTCCCCAGTTGGGGTCATTCGCAGAGCCTGTAGGGGAAAGTTCTTTTTGGGGAGCCTGGGAAACAGCGGACAGTGGCAAGGAACCAGCTCTGGGCAGTGGTCTTTCCCGAATCGGCTCCAAATACCATAGAGAAAAACAAAAACAAAACCCTACTGATAGAGAGGACTTATAGCCTCGGAGGTCAATCCAGACACACTGCCACCCAGAGGCAGAGCCACGAACTGTCTCTTTTGCTATCACAAATAAAGGCAGTCTGGTAAACAAATACAACCTGTCTTAAAATCAGGTCTGTGGATTACTGCACGGAGGGACAGTGTATCGCAGGGAAGTTCAACACTCCCCTGAATGCCTGGCAGGACTGAGGCGTGCCAAAAAGAAGAGTGGAAGATCTGAAGCACCTTCACTTCCGAATATTTTTATATATATATATATTTTTTTTTTTAATTCTTTTTTCACCATTTCATCAAGAACCTATTTTATTTTATTTTTATTTTTTATTTTTTTAATCACCTGATTTTACCTTTTTAATTACTACATTTTTTTAACCAGTATTATTGCTATCCTTTTACCATTTTTTCAAGTGTCATTTTATTTTTTAGTATTATTTTTTTTCTTTTCTTTATTTTATTTTGGGATTAGTGTTCTACACTCTATTTTCATCGTTCCTTTAGCATCATTTCTCTCTATCTCACATTTACCCTGAAGCCAAAACTCTCTTCCTCACTTTTCCCCTTTTGTTGTCCTGTTTCTCTTACCCTATTCCTGCTTTGGATTTTACCTATTCCTTCTTTCTACCCACTGTCTAAATTTCACCCTACTTATATATCGAATCTCCAATCCCTCGCTCTCCCCATACAAATAGCCTCTTCCCCACCTCTATTTCATTCTCTTATTTTTTGTTGTTGTTGTTGTTGTGTTTTTTTTGGTTTTTTTTGGTCTTTTTGTTTTGTTTTGTTTTTTCTCTCCCTTTTCCCAATCTCATTTCGGCACTCCTTTTTTGTTTTTTATTTTTCTCTTTAATCTTTTTCTCTTTTTTCTTCTTTATCCCCTAATTCTCTTCACTTGGGATGTCACCTTTATTTGGGGTTATTAATATCGTGAATGTATTTAGTTCGGTGCCTTGTACGTTGTGCCTTGTTGTGTTGTATTTTGTGCCTTTGAATCAGCGCAGCAGAGAGAGAACTACATAACCAAACACCTTGAGAAGAGAAATCATGGTGAAACAAAGAACCAACCCAAATATGAAAGAAAAACAGGCATCATCAGAAAAGGAAGTAAACGAAATGGAGGCAATGGAGGCAAGCAACCTGTCAGAGAAAGAATTCAGAGTAATGGCCATAAGGTGGATGAAAAGAATGGAAGATCAATTCAACAATATGTGTAGGAACCAAGAGGAAATGAAGAAGAACCAAGAGGAAATGAAGAGAAACCAAGAAGAAATGAAAAACGACATCACTGCCATAAAGAACTCAATAGAAAGCATCAACAGTAGACTAGAAGAAGCAGAGGACCGCATCAGCGAGCTAGAAGACAAGGTAGAAAAAAATACCCAAACAGAACAGCTTCTAGAAAAAAAAATTAAAAAGCAGGAAGAGAGCCTAAGAGAACTCTGGGACAATGCTAAATGAAACAACATCTGAATAATAGGGGTGCCAGAAGGAGAGGAAACTGAGCAAGGAATAGAAAACCTGTTTGAAAAAATAGTAACAGAAAATTTCCCTGATATAGGGAGGAAAAAACTCACACAAATCCAAGAAGCTCACAGAGTCCCAAACAAAATGAACCCGAAAAGACCGACACCAAGGCACATAATAATTAAATTGGCAAACACCAATGACAAAGCAAGAATCTTAAAAGCAGCCAGAGAGAGACAGAAAGTTACCTACAAAGGATCCCCCATCAGACTAGCGACCGATTTCTCAACAGAAACACATCAGGCAAGAAGGGAATGGAATGAAATACACAAAGTCATGCAAAGGAAGGGTCTGAATCCAAGAATACTATACCCAGCGAGGCTATCAATCAAAATTGAGGGTCAAATCAGGAGCTTCACAGACAAAAACGGTCTACGGGAGTTTATTACAACCAAACAAGCAATGCAAGAAATGCTAAAGGGTCTGCTGTAAATAGAAAAAAACAGGAAACAAAGAAGGAATGCAGTGGTAAAGAACAAAAATGGCGACTAACAAGTTTCTATCAATAATAACTTTAAATGTAAATGGATTAAATTCCCCAGTCAAAAGGCATAGGGTAAATGAGTGGATAAGAAAACATGACCCATATATCTGCTGTCTACAGGAAACCCACCTCAGAAAAAAAGACGCACACAGACTGATGGTGAAGGGATGGAAAAAGGTTTTTCAGGCCAATGGAAGTGAAAAAAAAGCCGGGGTAGCAATACTTATATCTTGCCGGGGTCCAACCCCAGCAGGTCCAGGGGTCCCCAAAGGTGTGGACGGAGTCGGCGAAGAAGGAATGACACGGAGACAGCGTTCAATTGATCAGCAACCTAGCCAGGATCTCTAGCCCGGATCTCCAGAGAGGTTCTGCTTCGGATTTCCAGCGAGGTTCTGTAGCCATGTTCCCTCGCTAGGTTCTCCAGCCAGGTTCTGTCCAGGCTCTCCAGTCAGGTACAGTGTCCAGGTTCCAGTCAGGTTCTCCTGCCAATCTCTGTAGTCAGGTTCAGTCCAGGATCCCTTACCATGTTCTCCCGCTAGGCTCTGTCTCTAGGCTCCGAGGCCAGTCCCTCTCCAGGATCCTCCGGCATGCTCTCTCCAGCGAAGTTCTTCTGTCTCTAGGCTCCGTGTAGGTTCTGTCTTCTTGATTCTGTTCTAAGTTCTGAGTGTTTCTGTCTTGTTACAACTGTATTTATACCAGTTGATTCAATCCTATCAATCTCTATTACAAAGGTTAGGGTGTTTCTTATCTCCATTCCAGGGAGAAAAGATTATGTAGTTTAAGCATGATTGTTCGTAGTTAAAGGGATTAATTACCCGCCTGGCACTTAGTTGAGGGGTTTTATTCCCTCCCTAACTTCAGGGGAAAATCCCTACCTGGGGATTCAACCTTTCTCAGAGAGGTGACTTTGGTTAAAACACAGCGCCAAGAAGGTGAGCAAACATATTAAGAACCGTATGCCATATATGCCAGGTCCCTTGAAACAGCAAGGATGGACCGGCTCCCGGCAATATCTGACAAATTAGATCTCAAAGTGAAGGACATAAAAAGAGATCAAAAAGGCCACTTCATAATACTAAAGGGAGCAGTCCAACAAGAAGAAATAACTCTGGTAAATATATATGCACCCAATATAGGAGCACCCAAATACGTAAGAAATCTTCTGGAGAAGATCAAGGGAGAGATTGACAGCAATACAATCATAGTAGGGGACCTTAACACCCCATTATCTCCACTGGACAAATCCTCTAAACAGAAACTCAGCAAAGAAACATCAATACTAAATGACTCACTAGATCAGATGGAATTAATTGACATCTTCAGAACATTTCACCCCAAAGCCACAGAATATACATTCTCCTCAGGTGCACATTTGTCATCTTCAAAGATAGACCATATATTGGGTCACAGACAAAGTCTCTTCAAATTCAAGAAAATTGAAATCATATCAAGTATCTTCTCAGACCACAAAGGCATAAAACTGGAAATCAACTACAACAAAAACAAGCCAAAAATATCAAACACATGGAGACTAAATAGCATGCTATTAAACAACGACTGGGTCACCAGTCAGATCAAAGAAGAAATAAAAAACATCATGGCAACAAATGACAATGAAAACACAACAATCCAAAACCTATGGGACACAGCAAAAGCAGTCTTGAGAGGGAAGTTCATAGCTCTACAAGCCTACTGCAAGAAACAAGAAACAATGAGAATAAATGACCTAACTCTACAACTCGAAGAATTAGAAAGAGAGCAACAAAAAAAGCCCACTGTAAGCAGAAGGAAGGAAATAACAAAGATCAGAGCGGAGATAAATGACATAGAGACCAAAAAAACAATACAAAAGATCAACAAAACCAAGAGCTGGTTCTTTGAAAGGATAAACAAGATTGATACACCTCTAGCCAGGCTCACCAAGAAACAAAGAGAGAGGACCCAAATAAACAAAATCAGAAATGAAAGAGGAGAAATAACAACAGACCCCATAGAAATACAAAGGATTGTTAGAAAATACTATGAACAACTCTACTCCAACACACTAGACAACCTGGAGGAAATGGACATATTCCTAGATAAATACAACCTTCCAAAACCTAACCAGGAAGAATCTAAAAATCTCAATAGGCCAATAACTATGGAGGAAATCGAAGCAGTAATCAAAAAGCTTCCAGCAAACAAAAGCCCAGGGCCAGATGGCTTCACAGGGGAGTTTTACCAAACATTCAAGGAAGACCTAAAACCTATACTCCTCAGACTATGTCAAAAGATCCAAGAGGAAGGAGCACTTCCCAGCTCATTCTATGAAGCCAACATCACCCTAATCCCAAAACCAGATAAAGACAATACAATGAAAGAGAATTATAGGCCAATATCCCTCATGAACATAGATGCCAAAATCCTCAACAAAATCCTAGCAAATCGGATCCAGCAGTACATCAAAAAGATCATACACCATGACCAAGTAGGATTTATCCCAGGGATGCAAGGATGGTACAATATCCGCAAATCAATAAACGTGATACATCACATAAACAAATTGAGAGAAAAAAACCACATAGTCATATCAATTGATGTGGAAAAAGCATTTGACAAAATCCAACACCCTTTCTTGATAAAAATTCTCAGCAAGATAGGAATTGAGGGATCATACCTCAACATAATAAAAGCCATATATGACAAACCCACAGCCAACATCATAATCAACGGGCAAAAACTAAAACCATTCCCCCTAAAAACAGGAACAAGACAGGGATGCCCCCTCTCTCCACTCCTGTTCAACATAGTACTGGAAGTACTAGCCATTGCGATCAGACACGAAGAAGAAATAAAAGGCATCCAGATTGGAAAAGAAGAAGTAAAACTGTCCTTATTTGCAGATGACATGATACTGTACATACAGAACCCTAAAGACTCCATCAAAAAATTATTAGACTTAATAAATGAATTCGGCAATGTAGCAGGATACAAAATTAATGCTAAGAAATCCATGGCATTTCTTTACACCAATAGCGAACTTACAGAAAGTGAATCTACAGAAGCAATCCCATTTACCATTGCACCAAAAAAATTAAAATACCTAGGAATAAACTTAACTAAGGAGGTAAAAGACTTATATGCTGAAAACTACAGGACACTGAAAAAAGAGATAGAGGAAGACATAAACAGATGGAAGAATATACCGTGTTCATGGATTGGTAGAATCAACATCATCAAAATGTCTATACTACCCAAAGCAATTTATAGATTCAATGCAATCCCCATTAAATTACCAACAGCATATTTCACAAATCTAGAACGAACGTTCCAAAAATTCATCTGGAATAAAAAAAGACCCCGAATAGCTACAGCAATCCTGAGAAAGAACAAAGTAGGTGGGATCTCAATACCAGATATCAAACTGTATTACAAAGCCACTGTTCTTAAAACAACTTGGTACTGGCACAAGAACAGACATATAGATCAATGGAATAGAATAGAGACCCCAGAAATCGACCCAAACCACTATGCCCAATTAATATTCGACAAAGGAGGCAAGAGCATACAATGGAGTCAAGACAGTCTTTTCAATAAATGGTGTTGGGAAAATTGGACAGATACATGCAAAAGGATGAAACTAGATCACCAACTCACACCATACACAAAAATAAACTCAAAATGGATAAAAGACTTAAACGTAAGAAGGGAAACCATAAAAATACTAGAGGAATCCACAGGCAGCGAAATCGCAAACATATGCCGAAGAAATTTCTTCTCTGATAATGCTCCTAGGGCAATGGAAACTAAAGAGAAAATAAACAAATGGGACTACATCAAAATAAAAAGCTTTTGCACAGCAAAGGAAACCATCAACAAAACAACAAGAAGACCCACTACATGGGAGAACATATTTAGCAATGATACCACCGATAAGGGTTTAATTTCCAACATTTACAGGGATCTCATGAAACTTAACAAAAGGAAGATAAACAATCCAATAAAAAAATGGGCAACGGACTTAGATAGACACTTTTCAAAAGAGGACATACAGAAGGCCGAAAGACATATGAAAACCTGCTCAAAGTCACTAATTATACGAGAGATGCAAATCAAAACGACAATGCGTTATCATCTCACACCTGTCAGAATGGCTATCATCAACAAATCAACAAACAACAAGTGTTGGAGAGGATGTGGAGAAAAAGGAACCCTTCTGCACTGCTGGTGGGAATGCAGATTGGTGCAGCCACTGTGGAGAACAGTATGGAGCTACCTCAGAAGACTAAAAATGGAACTCCCATTTGACCCAGTGATCCCACTACTAGGAATATATCCCAAGAAACCAGAAACGCCAATTAGAAAGGATATATGCACCCCTATGTTCATAGCAGCACAATTCACCATAGCTAAGATTTGGAAACAGCCTAAGTGCCCATCAGCAGATGAGTGGATTAGAAAACTGTGGTACATATACACAATGGAATATTATGCTGCGGTAAAAAAAAAGGAACTCTTGCCTTTTGCAACAGCATGGATGGAACTGGAGAGCATTATGTTAAGTGAAATAAGCCAGTCAGAGAAAGATAAATACCACATGATCTCACTCATTTGTGGATTATAGAGAACAACATAGACTGATGAAAAGGGACAGACCCAAAGACTGAGAAACAGCGATCAGGCTATCAATCCCCAGAAGGAAAGTAGGGGAGGGAGGGGGTAAGGGGAAGAGATCAACAGAAGGACTTGTATACATGTATATAAGCCAAACCAATGGACATGGACAACGGGGGGATGGGAGCATGTGTGTGTGGGGGGGGAGGTTGGGGGTTAATGGGGGGGATGAGGACACATTTGTAATACCTTAACTAATAATAAAAAAAAAAAAGGGAAAAAAAAAAAAGAATAGGCCTTCCTTCACCCAGCTGCCGGCACCAGCTTTCCTCTGGCACCTGGGACCCGGGCTTCCCTCCAGCCACCAGTACCTGGGACCTAGTCTTCCCTTGAAGATGGAGGCCCTTCCCACCCACTGCAGCCTGCCGGCCAGTGGCCTGAGCCTCCCTCTATGGGGCGATCTTGGAGCCCCCCATTGATCACCCCGCCGGCAAGTGGCCTGAGCCTCCCTCTATGGGGTGATCATGGGGCGATGGCCGGGCCCCTGACCAATCACATTGCATCTGCCTTGGCTGGCCTAATGCCAGTGGGTGTCATAGCATGGTCATCCAGAAAGTCGTCCAGAAGGTCATTTGGTCTAATTAATATATCACTATTATTATTATAGATGCTAGCCAAGACCTCCAGTGAAAGGTTATTCGTCATTAGTATAACAGCATCTTTGTCTTATTTGAGATCTTACAGGGAATGTATTTAATATTTTTATTAAATATATTATGTAGCAATGTAATTTTCCTGGTTAAAGTGCAAGAAAGCTTGATGGAAATTTAGCATCTTATTTAATTTGTCTTATATGACTCATGAAATAGTCATTCAAGTACCTATTAGTGGCTCTCTATAATTTTTACAAACTTACATTGATTTTTATATTTCTGAAATCATTCTATACAAGAAACTAAGTGGACTTCTGGTTTCCAGGCTCAGAGGTAAGGAGTTTGCAAGTTGCCATTAAGTTCTACCAACAAATACAAATTTGAACAAACTGTAAATCAACAAATCTTCTTGAACCCATAAGAAAGGGGGAGAATACAGGGTAAACCACGTTGTCAAAGCTGGAGAGACAGATAGGTCCCAATTACCAGAGCAGAGATGCAGGTGCAGAACAGCCACGGGCACCACTGCCGCGGTAGGATAATCTGAACTGTAATTGAGGAATTGCCAGAGGTTCCGTGTGGAGACATAAAGTTAAAATCTCTAGGGTAATAGTCATAGGAGATCCCCCCAGTTTTGTGAGATTGACCAGAATCCCACAGTAAGTATTACTGCAAATTCCCCTCATGCTGATGGACAAAGTTGGGGGAGGAATCATGTTGAAATACATAGAACACTGTTCTTGCTAACAAGGCCTGACCTCCGGGGGCACTATTAACTATAGCCTAAGGGGCTGGGGGTATTATCAGAGCAAACCAACCTAGACATGGGAAATACCCAAATCCAGCTCACTCTAGCCATCCTGTCCTCCTAAGGGGTGAGAAAAATCCCCGAGAAACATGTGTGAAGTTCATAGTCCAGGGCTATAGCCTCATTAAAAGACCAGGACCTAATACAGGACTTTAGAGCATTTCCCCTCCCCCATATCTTAGCACCACATTATTAAAGACCTATTTACAGCAGTTCCTTTTACCTGCTACATCCTGTACAACTATGAAGAGACAAATTATAAGGCATACTAAGAGGCAAAAATAAAAACACACACACAATTTGAAGAGACAGAGCAAACATCAGAACCAGGCATGGCAGGGATGTTGTTGGAATTATCAGGCCTGGAATTTAAAACAACTATAATTAATATGATAAGGCTCTATGGATAAAGTAAGTAGCATGCAAGAAAAGATGGAAAATGTAACCAGGGAGATAGAAGTTCTAAGGAAAAACAACTACTAGAGATAAAAAAAAAAAACATTCTAATGAGTCTAATGAATATGATGAAGTAATAGGAATACAAGGAGAAGAAAGGAGAGAGAAACAGAAGAAATATTTGAAACAATAATGACTTAGAACTTCCCCAAGTTAATGTCAGACACTAATCACAGATCTATGAAGCTCAAGAAACATGAAGCAGGATAAATGCCAAAGAACTACATCTAGGTATGTCATATTCAAACTACCAAAAAAAAAAAAATCAGATGTATTGTTTTAAATCTTAAAATATTTACCTATAGAGGAGTAAAGATAAGAATCACACTCAACTTATCAGAAATCATTCAAACAAAAGAGAGGAGTGAAATACAGACATATCTCATTTATTGCACTTTTCTTTACTGCGCTTTGCAGACAGTGCATTTTTTACAAATTGAAAGCTTGTGGCAACTGTGTATCGAGCAAGTTTATTGGCACTATTGCCAAACATCATCCGCTCAATTTGTCTCTATGTCATATTTTGGTAATTATCACAATATTTAAAACTTATTAATTTTTATTATATTTTTATGGTTATCTGTAATCAGCAATAATTGATGGTACTATTGTAATTATTTTGTGGTGCCATGAACCATGCTCATATGAACCAGAAAACTAAATCAATAAGTGTTAGTGTGTTCTGGCTGCCTCACCAACTAGCCATTTCCCTGTCTCTTCCCCTCTCCTCAGGCCTCTTTATTCCCTGAGACAAAACAATATTGAGATTTGGTCAATGAATAACCCTACAGTGGCCTCTAAATGCTCAAGTGAAAGGAAGAGTCACATGTTTCTCACCTTAAATCAAAAGCTAGAAATAATTCGGCTTTGTGAGAATGTTATGTCGAAAGCTGAGCTAGGCCAAAAGCTATGCCTCTTGCCCCAGATGGACAAGTTATAAATACAAAGAAAAGGTCCTTGAGAGAAATTAAAAATGCTACTCCAGTGATCACATGAATAATAAGAGAGCAAAGAGCTTTATTGTTGATATGGAGAAAGTTTATTGCTCTACAGATAGAATATCAAACCAGCCACAATATTCCCTTAAACCAAAGACTAATCCAGAGTAAATCCCTAACTCTGTTTAATTCTGTGAAGGCTGAGAGAGGTGAGGAAGCTACAGAAGGAAAGTTTGGAGCTAGTAGAGATTAGTCCATGGGATTTTTGAAAAGAAGTAACCTCCATAAGATAAGAGTGCAAAGTGAATCAGCAAGTGCTGATGTAGAAACTGCAGCAAGAAGATCCAGCTAAGATAATTAATGAAGGTGGCTACACTAACAGATTTTCAGTGTAGACAAAATAGCCATATATTGGAAGAAAATGCCATCTATGATTTTCAAAGCTAGAATGCAACAGACTGCCTTGCTTCAAAGCTTCAAAGGACAGGCTGACTCTCTTGTTAGAGACTAATGCATCTGGAGACTTAATGCTGAAGCCAAATGCTCATTTACCATTCAGAAAATACTAGGGTCCTTAAAAATTATGCTAAAACTACTCTGTCTGTGTTCTGTAAGTGGAACAACAAAGCCTAGATGTCAGAAATCTGTCTACAACATGGTTTACTAAATAATTTAAGCTCACTGTTTCATCATACTGCCCATAAAAAAGGCTCCTCTCAAAATATTATTGCTCATTGACAACACACCTGCTCACCCAAGAACTCTAATTGAGCTGCACAAGGTGATTAATATTGTTTCCATGTCTGCTAATATAACATCTACTCTGCAACCCTTAGGTCAAGGAGTAATTTCAACTTTAAAGTCTTATTATTTAAGAAATACCTTTTGCAAGGTTACAGCTGCCATAGATGGTGATTCCTCTGATGCATCTGGGCAAAGTAAATTGAAAATCTTCTGGAAAGGATTCACCATTCAGGATACCATTAAGAACAATCATGAATCACGGTTCAACATTAACAAGAGTTTAGGAGAAGTCGATGCCAATGTTCATGGATGACTTTGAAGGGATCAGACTTCAGTGGAGGAAGGAAATGAATATGTAGTGGAACAATCAAGAGAACTAGAATTAGAAGTGGAGCCTTATGAAGTGACTGCATTGCTCTAATCCAGGGGTGGGCAAACTTTTTGACTCGAGGGCCACAATGGGTTCTTAAACTGGACCGGAGGGCCGGAACAAAAGCATGGATGGAGTGTTTGTGTGAACTAATATAAATTCAAAGTAAACATCATTACATAAAAGGGTACGGTCTTTTTTTCAATAGTTTTATTCATTTCAAACTGGCCGGATCCGGCCCGCAGGCCGTAGTTTGCCTATGGCTGCAATCTCATGATAAAAGTTTAATGAATGAGGAGTTGCTTCTTATGGATTTGTTGCTTTTTGAGAAGAAATCTACTTGTGAAGAAGATACTGTGAAGATGGTTGAAATGACAGCAAAGGATTTTTAATATTATACTAGAGGCCCGGTGCACAAAAATTTGTGCACTCAGGGCGGTCCCTCAGCCCGGCCTCTGCCCTCTCAGTCTGGGACCCCTCGGGGGATGTCCACCTGCTGGCTTAGGCCCACTCCCCAGAGGATCAGGCCTAAGCTAGCAGTCAGACATCCCTCTGGCAGCCTGGGAGCCCTTGGGGGATGTCCACTTGCCAATGGGGAGCAGGCCTAAGCTGCAGTTGGACATCCTTAGCGCTGCTGAGGGCACAGGAGAGGCTCCCACCACCACCGCTGTACCGGCAGCCATCAGCCTGGCTTGTGGCTGAGCAGAGCTCCCCCTGTGGTAGTGCACTGACCACCAGGGGGCAGCTCCTGCATTGAGTGTCTGCCCCCTGGTGGTCAGTGTGTGTCATAGTGAACAGTCATTCCCAGTCGTTCTGCTGTTAGGGTCAATTTGCATATTACCCTTTTATTATATAGGATACAGTAGTTGACTAGGCTGTGGCAGGGTTTGAGAGGATTGACTCCAATTTTGAAAGTTCTATTATGGGTAAAACACCATCAAACTGCATTGCATGATACAGAGAAATTGTTTGTGAAAGAGTCAATTGATGTGGCATACTTAATTGTTGTCTTATTTTAAGAAATTGCCACAGTCACCCCAACCTTAAGCAACCACTACCCTGATAAGTCAGCAGCCATCAAAATTGAGGCAACACCTTCTGCCAGCAGAGATTACGACTCAAAGACTTAGATGGTGGGTTATTATTTTTTAGCAATCAAGTATTTTTAAATTGAGGAATTTACATCTATTAAGACAAAGTGCTATTGCACTTAACTGACTACAATATGGTGCAAACAGAACTTTTATATGCACTAAGAAACAAACAAAAAGTAATCATGTGACTTGCTTTACTGTAATAATTGCTTTATGGCAGTGGTCTGGAACCAAACCCACAATATCCCCAAGGTATGTCTGCTTTTAAAGTGTTGAGAGAAAAAAGGCACCAACCTATAATACTATACCCTAATAATTATCTCTCAAAAGTGAAAGAGAAAGAAAGACTTTCTGAGATAAACAAATATTAAAGGAATTAGTTTCCAGAAGACCTGCCTTATAAGAAATGTTAAAGTTTAGAGGATCTTGGTATTTTCCCAATGGCATTTAAAATAATATTCAGAGAAACACCTACACACAAATGTGTTTAGTAGTTTTATTGGTAATCGCCGAAACTCAATGACAACCAAGCTATCCTTCAGTAGGTGAATGGGTAAATAAACTGTGATTCACCCAGACAATGAAATATTATTCAGTAATAAAAATCATTGAGCTATCAAGCCATGAGAAGACATGGAAAAAACTTAAATGCATAGTACTAAGTCAAAGAGGCCAATCTGAAAAGGCTACATAATGTAGAGTTTCAACTATATGGTCTTTGGAAAAGGAAAAATTATGAAACCAGTAAAAAGATCAGTGATTGTCAGAAATTAGGTAGTAGGGAGGGATAAATAGGTAAAGCCAGAGGATTATTAGGTATTGAAATTACTCTGTATGATACTATAATAGTGGATATTTGTCATACATTTGTCCAAACCCATAGAATACACAATACCAAGAATAAATAGCAATGTAAATGATGAACTTTGGGTAATAATGATGTGTCAACATAGGTTAATTGATTGTAACAAATGTACTGCTCTGGTGGGCAATTGTTGCTAATGGTGGGAAATATCTTTACCTTCTTCTTCTGCTAAATTTATCTGTGAAGTTAAAACTGCTCTGAATAATAAATCTAATAAAGTATAAAAGAAAAAATACTGACAAGTTTAACTCTTTCAAGACTGAAAACTATTGTTCTGAAAAATACACTCATAAGAAAATAAAAGGCTCACCATAGTCTGAGAGAAAATATTTGAAAACCATAAATCCAAAGAGGACTCATATCTAGACTATGTAAATAATTTTTTTCCTATAATATTAAGATAGACAACCAAATTTAAATTGGTCAGGATATTTGAAAGACATAATGATACAGATGATAAATAAGCATATGAAAACATGCTCAACAGTATGTCACTAAGAAAATGCAAATTTAAATAGTGAGGTAATACTACATAATCACTAGAATGATTAAAGTTTAAAAGACTAGTAATGCCAAATACCAGTGAGAATGTGGATCTACAGGAAATCTCAAACATTGATAAAAATATAAAATAATACCATCACTATTGGAAGACATTTTGGCAGTTTGCCTTATATATACACTTACCAAATAATTGATAACATATAACCAAGTAATTTCATGAAATATAAAAACATATGTCCACCCAACATATTGTATGTGAATTTTCAAAGAACTTAAATAGCCCTAGATGAGAAATAAACCAAATGGCCACCGCATAGTTAAAGAATAAACAAATTGTGGCATGTGCATACAATGGAATACTACTCAATAGTAAAGAAATAAAGGAATGATCTACTGATATACATAATATAAAAATGAATTTTAAAGCATTATCTTCAGTAAAGGAAGCCAGGTACAAAAGGCCACATACTGTATAATTTCATTTATATAACATTATAGGAAAGATAAAAAGCAGATTGTTGCCAGGGGCTATTGTTGGCAGGAGGATACTTACTGAAACTGGCATGATGGAACTTTTTGGGTGATGGGAATTGGGTATATCACACTTGCAGCAGTGGTTACACAGCTGTTTATACTTGTCAAATTCATCAAACTATATAGTTAAAATTCTATTGCATATAAATTATACTTCAATAAAGCTAGCTCTCCCTCACTCAATAAAAATACCAATATTTTCAGACAAACAAAAGCTGAGATACTTCCTCTTCTCCATGATTGCACTACAGAAATGTTAAAGGAAGTTTTCAGACAAAGGAAAAATGATATCAAATGGACATTAGGTCTATATAAATATAAAATACTTATATTTAGATAAATATAAAATACTTCCCAATTTTTAAACTTCTTTCAAAGATTCTTATTGTTTAAAGCAAAAGTAATAACAATTTTCTTGAGGAATATAACATGAAGTAAAATTATAACTACAATACTCAAAAACGAAGTAGAAAAATAGAAGTATACTTTTGCAGGTTTTTATATTTTTCATTAAGTGTTATAATATTATTTGAATATTATTTGAAAGTAGACTGTGATGGATAAAAGATAAAAATTTTTAAGCCTAAATCTGCCACTAGTAGAGTCAGCATAGGTAATAAAAACAGCATCAGAGCTGGAGTAGAAAGATTCATTTAAAATTCACATCAACATCAACAAGTTGAGAGTTTCCTTAGTCTCCATAAGCCTAATCTGCTCATCTTTAAAACAATTATTACACAAGGTTATTGTGAAAATTATATAATATAACGCATATGAAAGTTTGATACATAGAAGATACACTATTTGGCTGAATCTAAATATTTCTTAATGAGATTTTATGGTTTAAATGTTTCTCATAAAGATATATTTATTTCTATAAGAAAAGGCCTTATTTGATGTGCTGTTTTTTTTATACAAATGGTCTATGGACTATAAAGAATTGCCAAATAGCCTGTTGACATCTGCACATTTACTTAAATCTTGTCCATATATCCTCTTGATTTCTAGCATGACAATAGAAATCTTAGTTTAATGATTCAAGTTGTTGATCATTTTACAATTGGCCATCTACCAGAACTTCCTTAAATACACTTACTTTTAAAAATGTTTAAGATTTCTAATAAATAAAATTAAAATTTAAAAATTTTCTTTAAAGTTCTTTGAGAATTTTATTTTGTATTTATCATTCATTCTTATAAAACATTTATCATTCTTTTCTTATAAAATCAACTTCCAAATAGCTACTAATATTTTTAACATTTGTACCACAATAAAGTTTGGTGGTTTAATAGTTTAACATGTATATAGCAAAACTTAGTTAGCTCCATTCCCACTACAAATATACTCGGGATTTAGTTAAAGCATATCAAATACACACAAATGTAAACTTTTTGTCTAGTAAAATTAGGCTGGTATCAATTTTTTAAATATTTTAACCCAGGAAACAAAAACAGTGTTTTCTGTGATACTGAAGGCAAACATATAGGCCTGTGCTTTCCTTTTCTATGTGTTAACATTTCCAATGTTTTTTAAACAAACTATGACATCCTACAAAACTGAGGAGGTGGTTAAAATGTCAATATATTACCAAACCATCAAGAACACTATGTTTTTACTTCCCAGAAATCTGGAGATTAAAAAAAAAATACACTGCATTCTAAGCCATGTTAGGTTGGAACTATTATCCTAATAGTGTGAAGGCAAATTTTCATTGTCACAGATTTTTATGTGTGAAGTACAAACGGAATTATCTTTATAAAATGGGAGAAAATTACGACTACTTTTCACATGTAATCTTGACATTTTGAAAAGTGCAGTAATGGATCTATCCCCATGGAGACAAATATTTTACCCTTCATATCTGCAGCCAAAATTCTGCACATTATACTCAGACTTGACCCAGTCTCTAAAGTTTGTCTTGGGGCTTATCTGATTATGAAGTTATGTCCAAGTTAACAGTAAAGATTCACAGAGTTTTCATTTTCCATTCGTCCAATTGATATCGTATGTTATCTTTTTTGTAACTTTGGGTTTTTCAAGATAAAAATCTGTTTTGTATTCAATAAAATAGAAAATTCAGTAAAAAGGAAAAGTTTGAGAGAACTCAAAGCAAACTTCTGGAACTAACAATTGTATCCCATGCCCCCATTCTTCTAATAAGTAGGAATAAAAAATATCACTTACAAACCATCTGGACTGTGTCTTCATTTTATCCCTGAAAAACAATAAAAGAAATATTTAATTCACAAAAAATTCATATACTATGTCACTGATATGTGCTATTTTTTCCTTTTTCTCCTATTTATATTAACTGAGATAATATATGCAAATATGATTTATCCAGTGTCTTACATAAGTTGGTTGTCCCATATGTACTTATTAGGTTTTTTATTGATTCATTTGTTTCATAACTCATTCATTTCCTTTTATACTTGGAAAAGAGATGAATTTTTAAAATTTAATTAACATAGACCTCAGGTTTATTATTCATAGAACTTTGTAAGTCCCGAGAGCAAAAACAAACCTTTTCACTGAATCTCATCACTGGACCTTGTTTATTGGTAATTTCATACATGTGACTCATCAAAATTCTGTGTGGGGGCGTGCGCACGTGTGTGTGTGTGTGTGTGTGTGTGTGTGTGTATGTGTATTAAAGGATAGGAAAACTTAGATTTTTGTCATCACCTCACCAACAACATACTTGACTTACAAATCAGCTCTTCTTACATCTCAGTGTTGTCTATCCATCTGTTTGATGGCCTCACCTTTGAAGGCACTATATAACTCTCTAAGATTTCAGTGCAATCACTGAGTAAGTGCACTTCAAGACACCATAACTAGATGTCTAAACAGCAAAATCACAGAGTTAACCCAATCTACATCAATAGCTTATACATTTCGGGGTTTTTGTTTTTACTTAACCACTTTATATTTTGACTCTCTACATGGAATTTTGCCTATGTGCAGCTTCATTTCCATAGTAGGCTTATTAAATACCATGAAAACAGTTCACCTATATAAAAACCTTTGCATAATAATTCATTTTATGCATTAATACATTACTCATGCATTAATTTATTTTTCCTCATTAAAATTTTTAATACCTAAAATTATATAATGCATTTTGCTTATTTGCTTACGTGCCGTCTCTCTTGTACACTAGAATATATGATTTATGAGGCCAGTCTCTTTGCTGCTATACCCTCACGCAAAACAGTACCTGGCAGAGATTAGATGCGCAATAAATACTTGTTGAATGAATTATCATATTAACAAAAACATAACAAATGTCTTTCTGTTCCGGCACAATCTTATGGAGGGACAGAAATTTACATTACCAGGTGGGATAGGATAGTCAGTTAGGCTTTGTTAAAACACCAAGAGGATTAGGCCATGGTTAGATTGTTTCTCCTGAGGGTAGACCTTGTGAACTCCTTGTGAAGAACAAAATGCACTGGAATGCTGCAAATGGCTCCTTTTCCTCGCCCTCGTCAGAAGCAGGAAGGGATTTTTCTCCAAAAGTCGCTGTCATAACCTGGTAGAGCTTCAAGAGATAAAATTCACAAAAAGTGTGGGATCACACATATGACTGGATCCCCCTGAAGCTTTTGCCTCTCAAACTTGTCCACACTGAGCTTCCAGAAAGTCACTGATGATAGTTCCAGTTTCCCTACATAACTGTCCCTGCAGTTTTCTGCTGGTGGATTTCTGTGTTGGTAATTCTCTGTATTCACCTGTCTCTCCAATCTGGGGGACAATGGCTTTCCCTGTGACCTCATGTCTCCTACAGATCTAAGAAGAGATGAGTTTTCAGTTTGTTCACTTTAACTTCTTAGGGTGCAGTGGCGACTTCCAAGCGCCTTATACATGTTGATCTAGAAATCTGAAGTCCAACTCTGTGTGTTCTTCATCCTATTTAAGGAATTTAAATAGGATGAAATTTCTGCCTGATTGAAAATCAATCACTTTCCCTTTTTATTGTTGTAAGTATTACAGACGTCCCCCACTTTTCCTCTTTTTGCCACCCTACACTCAGCCCACCTCCACCCCAGGCTTTCCCCATGCTATTGTCTATGTCAGTGATGGCAAACCTATGACACGCATGTCAGAGGTGACACGCATGTCAGAGGTGACACGCGAACTCATTTTTTTGGTTGATTTTTCTTTGTTAAATGGCACTTCAATATATAAAATAAATATCAAAAATATAAGTCTTTGTTTTACTATGGTGACAAATATCAAAAAATTTCTATATGTGACATAGCACCAGAGTTAAGTTAGGGTTTTTCAAAATCCTGACACGCCGAGCTCAAAAGGTTCGCCATCACTGGTCTATTTCCATGGGTTTTGCATATATGATCTTTGGTTAATCTCTTATCATCCCCGCCATCCCCTCTTCACTGAGATCTGTTATTCTGTTCCATGCATCCAGGCCTCTGGACCTATTTTTTTCATCAGTTTATAGATTTTCCCCTCTCTTTCTAAAAGTTTTACAGTTTGAGGTTTACATTTAGGTCTGTGATCTATTTTCAATTTGTTTTTTGAGGTAAAAATTGAAGTTTATGTTATTATTTGTATATATTATTTGTGTTCATTATCAATTGTATTTGTATTCATTATTAATTATATAAAATAATACATTTTGCTTTTTATATTATTTGTGGCTATTCCATATTCCCAACAACAATTTCTGATTTCTCAATCCACCAAGACAACACTGTTCCCCTCAGCTATGTCCTGCCAGTGCCAGGATCCAGAAAGTGCTCGCAGACGGAAAATGAGGCAACCAAAGTTCTAACCTCATTTTTGCTGCCTTAGGTGTCCACACTCCTGTGCTGTGTTTTCTAATTTCTGAAAACAACTCTTTCATTAATGTCATCCAGTTTTCAATAGTGCAAGGGAACATCTGGTTCCAGTTATCCCAACATGACCAAAATTTGAACTTGGCCTCTTTTAAATGGAATTGTCTTCTCTGATTTTTGCTTGTACAATAATGCATTTGAACATTGGTTTCCATGGTGGCCTGGTAAAAGACTTATAGGTGAAGCATTTTTTTCTCTTCTATTCTTTTTTCTACTTTTCCCCCACAGAAGCAGAAATTTTATTTAATCATATTCTTTATTTCATGGCAACCCATCATCATTCTGTTGGAGTGATTAGAGCAAGCCACTCTAAGAACACAACGTTTCATCAGCTCAGCGTCCTGAATGATTATTTCTCACCATGTTACAGTCCAGTGTAAGCCAGGCAAACTCTACATGGTGCCTTTTCTCTGACTGATGACTCAAGTATCCAGGATTTTTCATCTTGTGACGCTGCTGAATTAGCAAGGGAACAGGGACAAGAGAACAAGAGAGTGGTAGTGCATAGGGTGTAATGATCAGGCCTGAAAGTGCTGTGTTTTACTTTGACCACATTCCATTGTCCAGGGAACACTCACATGGTTCCAAGGTACTTGCATGGAGTCTAAAAGATACAGTTTTCCTTTGTGTTCAGTAGGAGGATATGGTTTTTGTGAATGAGTCTTTAACGCAAATGACAAATCATGCAAGATTTCTCTATTAATTTATTTTATGTCACTTCTCCCCTTTATATCTGATTCCTAGGCCCGTTACCAACACATCAACATAGGCACCTACTCTGTCAGATTTCTTTTGATATGAGTTTTACTAAAAAAATTGAGAGTTACTTAGATATATATGTATATTTTTAAATTTGTTTAAATTATATTGTGCTTAATAAAATAGCTTGATACATGTTTCTGTTGTATGTATCTGTAAAGAATACTAGAGACTTTTAAATTTTCAATTACTTAGTAGCACATTCTGAGAGTCTGACTGACTAATTATAAGGCAAGGGTGTGTGTGTTACATGCTGTTGACTTGGCTCCAACTCCTGGCAGTATGATGAATGAGTGACGTCCACAATGTCCACACTGTCTTCCCCTCAGCGGCCCTGCTCAGCTCCTATAGACTAATGCCTATAGCTTCTCATACTTTGTCTTTCTCTTGCCCTGCTGCCTTCTGTCTTCCCCAGGACTATAAAGTAGGACAGCTTCAATCTTGTCATTTTTGCTTCCAGGTATGTTTCAGGTTTAATTTGCTCTGGGATCCACTTGTTCATCTTTCTGATAGTTCAGGGTATCTGTAGAGCTCTCCTCCAACACCATATTTCAACTAAACCATTTTTTTTCTATCAGCTTTTTTCAATGTCCAACTTTCGCATCTGTTCATAGTAATTGTGGATGCCAGGGTGAGGGTGATCTTAGTCTTGGTATCTAATGACACGTCTTTGTTCTTGGTGATCCTTCTTAATTCCTTATTGCTGCCCTTCCAAGTCTAAGCCTTCTCTTGGTTTCATGGTTATAGTAGACATTTGAATTGATGACTGAAACTAAGGTAAGCAAAATCTTTAACAATTTTAATGTCTCCATTGTTTATATTAAAATTGTGTATTGCTTCTGAATATTGGCAACCTCTGAATTCATGCAGATCTCTGAGTGTGTGATGGTGGCAATGAGAGTTGGGTGGCAGCAGAGAATGGTTTTAGAGCACAGTGGTTAGTCCATCTTGTCTCCCTGGGTGATGTCTGATTATGAAATGCATCTTTTGTGTCAGGTTAACATTTAAAAAGCAAATGAAAAGTTAGACATCATCTCCTCAATTAAAAACCAGAGAAGTACAAAGATAATATTGAGTCTGTTGCAAAGAACCTCAAAATGAGAATTGAGAGGCTTGAGATTGCAGTTGATATGACTTGGGGCTGCCAATTTAAAAGTAATCTAGACCCAAACCTATAGTTAAAGATAAAGCATTTCATCTGTATAATAAATATCATCAACAAGAGTAGCATTGAGAGATGCTATTAAGAATTATCAAAGCTTAGGGCACTAGCTGTATCTTTTTGGCAGGCAACACCAGCCAGAAAATAGTAGTATGTAAAATAACTTGAGAAAAGCATCTATGATTCCTGATCATATTCAAATATATTTTTTTAATGTTGTGAGTTTTCAACCCTGAAGATGCCATAAATGCCCAAGAGACTGTACCAACCCTTTCTAAGATGATCACCAAACCCACTGAATGAATCTATAGAAGCTATAGTCTTAGGCTGATGCACAACTGAGTAAGACCCTCTGAAATTTTTCTCTAAGAAAGAGCACCCAATGTCCTAAAGAAATTTCATGGCTCATATTCTGGTTAAATATTGGTCCGAGAGAGAATGTTCATTAACTAGTTTGAAATGTCAAAAGATAAGTGTAAAGAAGATAGTGTAATGAAGGTCAATGATCTACATTTTTTTCTATTTCTATACTTTCTTTTTTTAAAAATATATTTATTGATTTTTTACAGAGAGGGAGAGGGATAGAGAGTTAGAAACATCGATGAGAGAGAAACATCGATCAGCTGCCTCCTGCACATCTCCCACTGGAGATGTGCCCACAACTAAGGCACATGCCCTTGACCGGAATCGAACCTGGGACCCTTCAGTCTGCAGGCCGATGCTCTATCCACTGAGCCAAACCGCTGCTACAGTTCTTTTATAGCTCACACTTGCTTCTGATATTAGGTAAGAAACTATAGAAATATGCCCTAGCCGGTTTGGCTCAGTGGATAGAGCATGGTTCCCAGGTTCAATTCAGGTCAAGGGCACATGCCCAGGTTGCAGGCTCGATCCCCTGTAGGGGGCATGCAGGAGGCAGCAGATCAATGATTTTCTCTCATCGTTGACATTTCTATCTCTCTCTCCCTCTCCCTTCCTCTCTGAAATCAATATATATAATTTGTTTTTAAAGAACTGTAGCAATAGTAAAGCTACAGGGCTAGAGGTTGAATGGTAGACAAAAGATTCTGGAATAGGGTCAAGATTCTTTGGGAGTGAGAGCAAACAGAGAAGATACAGAGAAATCAAGGCAAGTCAAGAAATTTTTATAATCAACCAGAAATATCCAACTTTTACTTTTTGAGTTAATTGCTTACATATTTTGGGTTTATTTAAAGAATCAGAGATAGGACAGACATTTAGTTGGGATAAGATTTCATATTATATGTAGCTTTTCTTATACTTCCAGCCACTGTGGGTAAATACAAAAGTAGCTGAAACAAATGATTTGTCAAAAAGTTGTAGATTCTCAGAGAGGGCAGTTAACAAATGCTCCTATCCATGTATACACCAGGAATTTTGTGAAAGACATAGAAGTATAGCATGGGATGTAGTCTTACAGGATTGAGTTCATTGATTCAGTCTGGTTGTCATTGTGCAGGTGATGGACAGAGGCTGGATGGAGACACAGAGATTTTGTTTAGTGTCCCTCAGAATCAGGATATGGATTGAAGATGCTTTCAGAAATCTTGTGTAGTGATGGCTCAAAGCTCAGGATGGAAACAAGACTGACTCAGTTTTTAATCTTAGCTATGGAGATTACTGCAGAAGCAACAACATAAATTTCAAGGAAAATACCTTGGTTGAATGAATACAATGCAACTAATTTATTCCATGTTGATGGACATGAGTTAATTCCAGATTTTACAGACAGTACTAATATAACCATTAATATATACATGGACATAAGAACACTTATGTTTAGAAGAGGAATTCTATGTGTATGTGAGGGTATATGAAGTTGATGGACATGACTCCAGTGCAAGATTAAAAGAGGCCTTTATTAAACTCTGGCACTGGGTTATAACATTCTATCTCTGTTACTTCAGATTTTGACATAATGTCTTATTTACTTAATTTCTCTGATTCTTAATCCATAGCCATAAACTTGTCAGTTATTCTTTCTTTCCTAACAATTTTCTTTTCAAATATGAATAGCCTAATGACAAAATCCTTGCCTGTGTTCCTGATACTTTATTGCTCATCTGCTCAAGTACCACTTAACTGCCTAAGTTTCTTTAAAAAAAATAAATGCCAGCCCCTGATGTAGTTCTTACAGGAAGTTACTAGTACCAGTTGTTCCTCAGCATACATTTCCCTGTGGTTATTTCACATATGTCTCCTCTTTTTATTGTGGCTAGATGTCTTGTTTAATTTGGTTGCTTGTTTGATATTTTTCAAACTGTGCCTTGGCTCGCATTAGTAAGTCCAGGACCATACTAATTCATTTTAATATCCCACCACCAGGTAAGGAGACTGCATGACATATAGTGGATGATAAATACTACTTACAAATACACAAATCATTGAGCATATACCTTAATTTATATTAGATGTATCTGTTATTTAGGCATTGAGTGTCTTTTTTTTCTGGATTATAATTACATATTTTTTATGTTTCTCTCCTGTTATTACCTGTTGTACATAGGGCCCATTATTTTATCATAATTTTGAAAGATTATTATTCTTTTGAGTAGTTATTTATATGCATGTGTGGATGGGGAATTGTTAATATTATGGTGTATATATTTCTTTTAGAGATCTTGCATGAGATAAAGCAATTCTAGCAGCTTCATGGTGTGTTATTGAGGCTAAGCTTTATCACACCTCCTCACTCACTCAAACACTGGTTTTCAGTCATTTGGTTTACTGTTATCTGAGCCTTTTTTATGGTACACTAGAATCCTGGTGTGCTGGGCCTCTAGTATCTAATAACATAAAGCCCAATGATTTTCTCCTATCATCCCACAGAGCCCTGAAAATATGGTAACTCCATGGACAATTCTCATTTACTTGGGTATTTGTCTGCTAATTTTCTATTATTTTTGGCATGAATAGCTTCCTCTGAGTCACATTACTAAGCTCTTAAGTGTATATAAATGGTGTCCAATACAATGACTGCTCTCGGAATGATAAAGAGAAACTCCTTGACTTATGGCAAAAGCATTCCATACCTTTTCCTGTTCTGTTCTTTGAAAATATAAGAGTGACATAGTATAGTGGAAGGGCACAGTGGAAGGGGCATGGATATATATATATATATATATATATATATATATATATATATATATGATAAATTTGAATACCAATTCATTATTTCATCATTTATCTTCATAAATAGATAAATAATGAAATAAGGAAATGACAAGCAATCAAAGTGATCCAGAATCCTTATTCTCCAGATAGTATTCTTGTGTTATTTTCTGACAGTAAATGATATTGGCTTGATTGGGTCAGGGTGCAATGCCTTATTAATTACCTCTTGGCTGAATAAGTGAATTTATGATCTTTCACCTCAAAATGAATACTGGCTATCTGCTTCTGCCCGAGCTTCCATCACATAAGAGAACAAACTCAAAAAGTGTTAGATCTTTAGCTCTTTTCTAACACCTCTCATTCCCTTTAGCTTTATAAGTCCCTATGGAATTTGGTTATAAGCCATTCACACTTTAATGAAAATTCACTCAACAATTATTTATGAAATTATTTATGAACTAGAGGCCCGGTGCACAAAATTTGTGCACTCGGGGGGGAAGGGGGGGTCCCTCAGCCTGGCCTGTGCCCTCTAGCAGTCTGGGACCCCTCGGGAGATAACGACCTGCTGGCTTAGGCTTGCTCCCGGGTGGCAGAGGGCAGGCCCAATCCCTAGGTGCAGCCCCTGGTCGGGCTCAGAGCAGGGCTGATTGGGGAGTTGGGGCGCCGCCCCCTGTCACACTCAAGGCAGGGTCGATGGGGAGGTTGTGGAGCAACCCCCTGTCACACACAGAGCAGGGCCCATCAGGGGGTTGGGGTGCTGCCCTCTATCACCCACAGAGCAGGGCGGATCAGGGGGTTGGGGCGCCGCCACTCTCACACTCAGGGCAGGGCTGATGGGGAGGTTATGGCTCTACCCCGTCACACACAGAGCAGGGCCCGTGGGGGGGGGGGAGCTCCCCCCTATCAGGCACAGAGCAGGGCGGATAGGGAGGTTGTGGCCCCGCCCCCTGTCACACACAGAGCCGCAGGACGATCAGGGGGTTTGGGTGCTGCCCCCTGTCATGCTGATTCCAGTGCCGGGAGGCCTCACGGCTCCGCTGATCCTGGTGCTGGGAGGCATATTACCCTTTTACTATATAGGGTAGAGGCCTGGTGCACGGGTGGGTGCTGGCTGGTTTGCCCTGAAGGGTGTCCTGGATCAGGGTGGGGGTCCCCACTGGGGTGCCTGGCCAGTCTGGGTGAGGAGCTGAGGGCTGTTTTCAGGCTGGGGGTGACTGAACTCCCAAACGCTCCTTTTTTCCTTTTTTTTTTTTTTTAATTCTGGGCCAGCTTTAGCTTGAGGCTTGGCTCCAGCTCTTAGGCCTCCGGCTGAAAGTAGGTTTCTGGCCTTTGCTTACAATGTTGCGAATCTGCTGGCTGAAGTTGGGTGTATTTGTTACAATGTTTCTTAAACTGCCAGCTCAGAGGCAGCGGCAGGCGGGGAACGTTGGTTTCCTCCGTCACTGAGGCAACCAAGCCTCATGTTAGTTTCAAGCTGCCTGGCTGCCGGCCGCCATCTTGGCTGACAGTTAATTTGCATAACTCGCTGATTAGCCAATGAAAAGGGTATCGGTCGTACGCCAATTACCATGTTTCTCTTTTATTAGATAGGATAACTCATATTCCAGACACTAGGTGAAACAGATGATGTTTTGGAAATAGATTGAAAATTTTTTGCAAGTTTTACGTTTTAAGTTTGAGACAGATCTTAAAAGGAGGAATAGGAAAGAGAGTGTTTTTGTACAGATCTTTGAAGCACTACTGTTCACCTTCCCACTAGTATTGGACAACTGATAAACTTTTAGTTTGTTTACAATTTTCTGAATCATCAAAACAGCTATACAATGTAAGTCTTCAATTCTCTCATGTCTTGTCCACAAACTGTTATTATTTTCTCCTTTTAAAGCCATGTTTTATCTTTCAAATCTGATGTGCATTTTTGCCTTTCCATTTGACTTCTTGACTGATTTTGCCTCCTTATAGGCAGTGCTTCCCTCAATCCCTTGCAGAAAACCCCTTCTAGCTCCAATTTTACTCTTGGGAATTTATACTTATACTTACTAATGAACTCTCTACTTTGGATTCACAAGTAGAATTCACACTGTCAAGGGAGAGTTACAGAACTAAAAGGCTGGGGTGACCAGGTCTAAGGTTTTCAACCAAGGAGAATTGGTCTGCCTCACATTGCCATCCTCACCAAACCATAACAGAGAGAGTTCAAGGATTCCATCTTGTGCCCAGGATGGATGGATGACCTGTAGCGTGTACATTTTGTTCAATGTTGTATAGCCTTTTTATAATAAATGGAATTCAGAATACTCAAGAAAGCATATTTCACATATGGCAGTCATTCTGACTCTAAAATTAAAATATAAAATGGGATCTCTTGATAAGAAACATAAAATGTAATCAGAGCACTGCATCCATGATATGCGAGTTCTAGTCGCAAGTTATAATAATAAATTTACATCTTGGAAGATGTATCTACAAATGTAAAACTTATTCTGTTTAATTTTGTTTTGTAACATTTATGTTACCTTCTCAAGCCTTAAGTATTACCATCTTATGCTCCATTCCTTGAACAATGCACTTCCTTATTACCTAAGATTATTTTGATTTTTTAAATTCCAATTGTAACACACTTCTCTAATCTTAAAATAATATCTTATGAAAATGAGTTTTATCTCTTGAATAACAATACTGGGGGAAAAGATATAAATGATATCCACATAGCCTTATGCTGGATCTCAACAGCATACGAGTATGTATCTTGTGAATAAAATAGAAACTTCTGCAAGCCAAAGCAAACATTTGCAAAGCAAAAAATACCCCTTGGGCCAGACAACTCCTGGGAGATAGTTCAAAGCTAGGTCATAAGAGAGGGGGAGAAATGAGGTTTTAACTGGAAGAACACCTGGGTTCCACTTTATTCTGGGGAAGTTGAAACCCAGAGAACATCATTAAACCTAAATTATTCCATGTTAGCTATTTTATGACTTTAAACATAGCATCACAACACTTTCAACTCCACATTAGACTAGTTAAATCATAATTAGGATTTAACATTGAAAATGAGAAGCTGGATTATCTAGTAAACTTCAAGTTTCATCCATACTCATGGTTAAATTATGGTTTGTACACACCATGGTCACTGAATATTTGTACTTTCTGATAAACAAAACAGTATCTAAATCATATTATCAATTAATTTTAAAAAGACATGGACACTGTGTATGCTTTATGTGCTATAATGCTATCATTAAAAACAATAAATTCTATCTATCTATCTATCTATCTATCTATCTATCTATCTATCTATCTATCATCTATCTATCTATCATCTACATACATACATGCCAGTCAGAGTTCTTCAGAGAGACAGACCAATAGGATAAAGAGAAGAAATTTACTTTAAAGACCTGACTCTACATGATTGTAGAAAGTGGCAGGTATGAAACCTACAGGGCAGGCTAGCAAGCTGGAAACTCATTAGGAGCTGAAACACTAGTCTTCTCTGGGAAATCTTAGTTTTTGGTCTTGAAGCCTTCAGCTGATTAGATGAGGCCCACCCACGTTGTTGAAAATAATCTCTTCCACTTAAAGTCAACTGACTGTAGTTGTTAACCACATCTATGAAGTACCAAAAAGCAACACTGAGACTAATGTTTGACTAAATGATGGAGTGCCACAGCTAAACCTGTTGACACAATTACACAAATGAGTGAACAGTAGGAACTGGAAGGTCAATGGGGGTCTCTTTTTTGGGGGTCATCGCAGAAGATGTTTAGTTTTGTGGGGTTTTTTTAAATCATTTTTGACCAGATAAGAAAGGTATAGAATACACTGATGGGCAACATTTCTTCTCAGCTAATTTCTACTGAAAAATTAGGATGTATTGCTTTTAATTCTGAGGATAAACTGGAAATCCATAAATAAGCCCTTTTTTCATTTTAATATTCAAATTTTGAATAGAGTTAGAAGTCTAATTTCACACCACCACCTCTCAAAAAAAAGGTCAAAAGGAGTGATTTTCAACCTTTTTCATTTCATGGCATATACAAACTAATTACTAAAATTCTGTTGCACACCAAAAATGTATTTTTTGCCAATATGATAAACAATAGGCATAATTTTGGTTGATTAAAATAATAATAGAAATTACTTATCCTTTTTGCTCCAAAGTGACTTTTTAAAAGAATCAGGTGCCTATACTTGTATATAAGGATTTCTGGTACCAAGAATTAAGAAATCAGATGGAATTATATTATGTGACATGACCAGTAAGAGGCTACTCTGTTTTATGACCTATATGTTTAGGGTTCAAGACAGAGCATTCACACTAAACAGCTATTGTTATTTTCACTGTTGTCATTTTTTATATGACAGTCTAAGGGGAAAAAGGTCAGTGCCCCTGACTAAATAGTCAGGTACTGTATATTTTAAAAATTCTTACAGCACACCATTGGTAATTGCTGGTCAAAAGCGCAAAAGTAGCCAAAGAAGACTGTTTCATTCTATGCCTATTTCCCAAGTCTTTTCCTCATTCTATGCCCATAATTATTTGGGTGTGTTTATGTCTGTGTATGTATGTGGAGTGCTTATGACAGAAAAGAACTTGTGACATAGCAGCAGGTGAAATAATTCACAAAAGTTGTCAGCCTGAAGTCAGAGTCAATGAGGAAACCTCAATTCCTTGTTCTTAGTCCAATGTCAGAGCTTGTAGCCCAAGGTCACGGCATCTGAGTAGGGTTGCAAGATCACAGAAAAGTCTTTCCTAAGATTAATGGCAGGGCTGAGCCAAAGATGACTGAAGGGGCACCCTCTGGGATGCTCATTCATCAAGGATTTACTTGTTGGCTAATGATAGCAATAACAGTTTGTATCTGACAGACACAACTGGATATGTGCAGTGAGAAAGTCTATATTTGAAGTTGGATTATACTGGATCTATACAATTTCTTTTTCCTTTGCTGGGGTTGTCACCACAGTTTCTGTCAGTGAAGTTTGTGCTTTTATTTTACTTTTTAAAATGAAAAGCAACTTTTTTCATAACAAAAAAAATGGTAGCTTATTGAAAATCATATTAAATTAATTTTTAATTTTTCTGTATACTTTAGAAAGATATTTTTCATATGCATATGCAATTTGTAGACTGCTATAATCATAGCAGAGAGAATTAAAATTTTCACTTAAACTCTTACTACATTATTCTATGCTCTGTATTTCATAATAGAGCTTTATAATTGTTTTATTATTATAAAAATATGTTCTAATAGAAAATATATAAAATACTGGTAAATTAAATAAACATTGTTACTCTTAATCTTACCACCATGCTAAAATTCCCATTAGCAATATTTCCCTATGATCTTTATATTACAAAAGCACATATACACATATGTATATTCACATATGCATATATACACATGCATGCATTTGCATGCAATGTAATTCTACCAGTTTTCCTTTCCTTTTTGTTAATCCTGTATATAAAAATGGGTTTTTTTATATTTATCCTTTAAGAACATATTTAAGTGGCTGAATATTATGTAATTGTCTATTGAACAGTATTGAGATAAAACTTTGTTATTATGTATTTGTGCTTATTCCTGGTAATAAATTATTAATACTAAGATGCTGGGTTAAAAAATATGTATATTTGCTAGGGCCTAAATAATTTTGCCTTCTCCCCAATTCATATGTTGAAACCTTATACCCAAGGTAAGGGGATAGGAGGTGAGGCCTTGTGAGGCCTGCATATCCTTGATACAAAAATCTGTCAAAAATAATGTTTAAAATAAAAATTGTTATCTAAATTCCCTCATTCATGAGCTAAGATGTACAATAGTTAAGTGATATATTAGTCAACTAAATCTGAATTGTGTGTGTCTATAAATAGATAGATAAATAGAAAGATAAATTTGGTTATCAGCTTAATTTGACAATAAAAAATCAACCAGTGCATTTAGGCTAAAGATTAAAAATCATAGAATTATCTTAATAACTTCAAAAAAGCACTTGCTGAAATGCAACATCAATTATTTTTTACACAAAATGCACACACAGGTGATAGAAAGGGGGGAAAAAGAAGCAAGGACGTTTTTCTCCCAACAATTTGTTATTTTTAACAATAAAAATGTCTAAAATTAATGCTAAGAAATATGGTAGATAATAAATTCTCATGCTTACTTACGAGACATTCTGAGGTTTTATCTTTTTCCCTCATTTGTAACATATTCCTTTGTTCATCTTGCTTGACTTTGTTGGTTTCTGTGCATTAGATGAGACAACCATGTCTCCCAGTCTTGAAGGAGTGGCTTTGGGTAAGAGATGAAACTTGTCCTTCAACCCTGCCTTAGCTCTTGGCCTCTCAAGCTTTGTGATTGTCCAAGCAGCTTATTTCATTTTCCATCGCTCCTGGCCGTTGAAGGTGTGACAAGAACAGCCAGTGTCCCAAAGGGGCTGCTCTCAGTCCGCACCTGTTGCAGGCTGACTGGAAGCCAGGCCCTCAGACAGCTTTTCAGGTATGCAAATACACACCTTTCTGCGGGACCTCCCGCAGGGAGCCCTGCTGGCCACCGGAGCCAGGTGGTCTGGATGTGTCCCCTGGATGGCACTGGACAATATCAGGGCCCCAGAAGAGTGTGTCAGCCAGGTGAGGGATAGCACAGAGATGGCGTCCACCGGCCTCCGCTCCCTAAGGGCAGCAAGACAGCAAGAAGCCAGCTAGGGTGTGCCACCCTGAAGCCGCCTCCTCAGGCCTGCTCCTAGACAAGCAATACGCCTCTTCCACAGAGACTCGTGCTTCTGTCCGCCAAGAACTGTCTCTTCTGTTGTTATAGTCCATGGGGCCCAGGAATGCCAGCTCCCCTGGCCATTCAAGCTAGATGATCAACAGGTGTCTCCTGTTTGGCGGCTGCAAAGATCCGGCACCAGAGAGGTGTAAACACTCCCTCTGGGAGACACCACTGCTCAGAGCAGCAGAGGGAGAACGCAAAGATGGCACCTGCTGGTTACACTAGGCAGAGCGGGAGCTTCGGGAAGGTGTCCACAGAGATGGGGAGGGGAGAGGGGTAAGGGGAAGAGTTTAGGATTTAAAAAAAAAAAAAAAAAGCAAGGATTAAGGTAGAGGAAGAGAGTGAAAAAGGCACCCACCAGTCTCCATGCCCGGGAGTGTTCCAGCAGACTCCTAGGTGCAGGTGAACAATCAGAAGCTTTACTATAAGCAAATGCGCCTCTTTCACTTAAGGGTCTCCCGCAATCAGGTGCCTCTGAGCCGGGCCCTGGGGGCAGGTGAGTAAGAATGTGTGAGCAGTTTCTCAGGTCCCTGAAGTATTGTGGGTCTTAGGACTCAAAGCTCCATGTTTTGCGGGTTCATCTTTGAGGTGCTGGTCTTACAAGGTGGGGTGCCCACGGTGGAGTTCAAACCCTTTGCTCCTCAGGGAAAAGCACTGGGTTCTGCGTTCTCTCTTGATGTGGGTCACGTGCAGGGCCAGGTGTGAGATTTATGGAGAGATGTGTCCCAGCCGCTCCTACCCTCTTGATGTGGTTTTCTGCCTGATGTGTAGTTGACCCTCAGTCAACCTTTAGTTTTTTTTGTTGTTGTTGTTGTTTTTTTCCAGAGAAAATTGTTCCATAGGATCTTCCTACATCACTATCTTGAATATTAAGAGACATTCTATAAGGAGAGAAATTAAACAAACGGAGGAGAAAAAATATTTAAAGAAGTAGAAACTACCATACTATACCAGAATTGGAGAAAAACCTTAGTCATACTAAAACTAGTCACGAAGGATTAAATAGAATAAAAAATCTCACTGGTGGAAAAATAAGGGTGATGAAAACTAAGAACAAGAGTAGCAGAAAATCCTGAAAGCTTTCAAAAGAGGAGAGAAGAGCTACAAACGGACAAGAATCAGATTCATCTGTCACTTACCAGCAACTCAAGTATGTAAAGATGAAAAGCCAAATTTCTCAATGTTCTGAGGAAAAATAACTTTGAATCTGGATCGAGCATATATATCATTAGTGTCATTCAAACTTGAGTGAGAAATAAGGTAGTGTCACACATAGAAAAACACAAAACATTCACTGTCCACCAGCAACAGGGAGATGTCTGAAAAAATGACTGACCTCAGACTCTCTTGTGAAAAAATAACATAATAAATGAGTGAATGAATGAATGAATGAATGAATAATGCTGAGAGCTTCAGCCTTAAACAAACATTTAGCTGCACACTGTTCTCAGAGGAAGGGGGATACAAATGGTCCAGTTTGGAATGAAGTCTCTAGAGTGAATTTCTGTTTGCTTTTGAGCATGTTGTTCATTACAAACTTTTATTTATTATAAGCTTTGTGTTCTTATCTGTGCAGTTTACTTCTGTTAACATAAAAACATTCGAACCACTAAAAAAATTTTGTGAGCTTATTTGACCTAATCTGTCAACAATTGCGGGGAAGCACAACCTCCCCGGATTTAGATAATGCTCTGGAAAATGGCAGGTTACATCTGTATTTATACATTGCAATCAAAAGAAGGACATAGGTGGGTTACATGAAATCCATTAGTGATAGACTAGAGAGGTGTGAGAAAGCAAAGTAGAGGGGGGAACCCCTGGGATTGGATAAAAAGTAAAATAATAGACACATACTTAGGTGGGTGCAGGAACAATTAACATGGTAACAATGAAGGAATTTGGGGTATCTGTCCTGGCACCCAGGCACATTAGGTTGTGCCCCAAGGGGTCCAGAAAAAGGGAAGTTATAAGTTACCCAGACATTTCAAGGATATGTTATTGTAAGTGCAAAAAGACAGATAGGCTCAGTTAAGGTAAAGGTTGACCTTGTCAGTGAAGATACTGGCTTAGGATGTAACTGCCCACCATAATTGCTTTTAGTTAAAGTTTAATTTCAGACCATCCTTTGTTGTTACTTTAGGTCTTTGAGTGTGCAAGACCGCCATGCAGGCCTCCCCTGAACTTGTCAGGTTCTCATGCAGCCCCTTTCATCCACACTTCTGAATGTTTTTGTCTATGATAGTCTCTGGTCCAATTATTGTCCCCATCTGTTTTCTATCTTGTGAGAATTCCTCTAAATTTCTCCTAGCTGATGTTGCTTTTGGAATTTCCCATTACTTTTTAATATATATTTACCTTTTTATGTTTTTTCTTGAATTTCGGCTGGGAGGGGAAGTAAACATATATATGGTCAGTCCCTCATTTCATGCACTATTCTAATTGCATATGACACAGGCCTGTGGAGGATTTTATTAAAAAATTGATTCAAGGTTTTCCTGTAAAATGGGCACCTGCTCTGGAGAGTGTTATTAAAAGTCTTATTTCGCCATGTTTCTGAGTCCCAGTCCATGGTGTCAAATTCGGACAGGGCATCCATTCACCCAAGAAACTAGCAAGGTTAGTCAACTGAAGGTGAAGAGCTGAGGCCAACTGAAAGTGAAGAACGTGAGCCCATTCTTGCTCACAGGCAGGAGCCCATTCCTACCAGGGGTCTGAGAGATTTGGCAGAGACTGGGTGAAGGCTGAGAATGGAAGAGATTTCCTGTATGGAGTTCAAGGTCAAGTCAAACTACAGTCAAGTACTCTGCTCTAAACCATAATAAAATACCACTCAACACTCACTAGGATGGTGATAATATATATGTAAAAAGAAGTATTAATGAGAATGTAGAGAAATTGGAACCCTCATACATTGCTGGTGGGAATGTAAAGTGGTAGAGCCACTTTGGAAAACGTTTTGTCAGTTCCTCAACATGTTAAGCATGGAGTTACCATATGACCCAGAAGTTCCACTTCTAGATATATACCCAAGAGAAATGGAAACATGTTCACACAAAAACTTGTACACAATGTTCATAGCAGCACTATTCATAATAGCCAAAATGTGGAAACAACCCAAATATTCACCAACTGATGAATAGGCAAACAAAATGTGGTATACCCATACACTAACATATCATTCAGCAATATGAAGAAATGAAGTACTAGTACACGATATAACACATAAAACTTGAAAATGTTAAGGGAAAGAAGCCAGTCACAAAAGACCAGTCACTAAACTATGACTGCATTAATGTGAAATGTCCACCGGTAGGCATACCCATAGAGGCAGACCCACACAGAATGCAGATTAGTGACTGCCTGGGGCTAGGGTGGGAGGACAGGGAGGGGACACTGGGAAAGAGAAGTTTCTGCTAATGGGTGTGAGTTTCTTTCTGTTGAAAAACTCGTACCATTGACGCCTCTCGGAGGGGGCGTGGCTAGGCCCTAGGGGCGTGGCTGGGCTCTCCGGCGGGGCGGGGCCAGCTCACAGCTCGGCAGCAGCGGACGCGATGGTGGCTGTTCCTCAGACAGGCCCAGAGGAGCACGCTTGCCTCTGCAGCTTAGGCCCTCCGTGGGGATGCCGGTGTCGCCAGCAGCAACCGGGCCCAGCCGAGAAGCCGGACCTGGACCCGGGCGAGGAGCACGTCGAGGCGGACGCGGAGGCGCTCTTCGGTGCTGGGAGGGGCGGCATCCTGAGTCCCGCGCCAACCCGGCGCTGCTCGCTGCAGGACCTGCCTCCTGAGCTGCTGGTGGAGATCTTCGCCTCGCTCCCCGGCACCGACCTGCCCAGCCTGGCCCAGGCCTGCACCAGATTCCGCAGCATCCTGCGCACCGACAGCATCTGGAGACGGCGCTGCCAGGAGGAGTATGGCGTTGGTGAAAACTTGCAGAACCTGAAGATCATGGGTGTGTCTTGTCAGGAAGTCTATGCGAAGCTGCTCCACCCATACAGACACATTTTGGGATTGTGGCAGCCAGATATCGGGCCCTATGGAGGGCTGCTGAATGTCGTAGTGGATGGCTTGTGCATTATTGGCTGGAGGTACCTGCCTCCCCATTACCCCATTACCCCCGGGTGGATGACCCAATGCAAATCAAGCCCGCCTTCAGAATTCACCTGACGGAGAGGAAATCGGCCGCGGTGGAGTGCATGTGTGGCCACAGAGGGCCCCACAGCGGCCACATCCAGATGCTGAAGGACGAGTTCTCCACCAGGTGCAACCAGCCGGACCGCCACAGGATGTGTGGCGGGAGGCAAGAGGAATTCCGAGCGTGGCTGAGAGAAGAATGGGGGCGGACGCAGGAGGACGTTTCCCAGGAGGACTGGGAGGAATTAGTCCCGATGAAGTTCATCTATAGTCAGTATAACTGCCTGACCTACCGCCGCATCTATCTCCCGCCCAGCCACCCAGACGACCTCATCAGGCCAGGCCTCTTCAAAGGCAACTACGATGTCCACGGCCTAGAGATTGCCATGCTCAGCTTCCATGGGAAGCATGCCAGGGCCACGAAGATCACGGGTGACCGTCTGCATCCCTGCCGGGCAGCAGACGATAAAGATTAGCCTCATGCACCGCCTCCAGCTGCCTGTTGTCCAGAACCTCCGCAACTTCAACGAGCTCTCCCGCAGCGTCCTGGAGGTTCATGAGCAGGTGAGCCTGGAGCAGCAGCAGCAAGAAGACAGGCCGGGGGGCAGCGAGGGCCATGGCTGGCAGAGCCCTGCCCAGCCCAATGTCGGGCCACCCACTGAGGTCAGGGAGTCCGGGGCTGCAGCTTTGGAGGAACAGCCTGTCGGGTTTGTTCTGCCTGTGGGCATGAGCTCATGTGAGGAGGACTACCCCGGAACCTGCAGGATGTGTTTCTATGGCCTGGGCCTCGTTGCCCGCCATGGCTTTATCAACCCCCAGCGCATCCCTGGGGCCATCCTGTTTGATGAGGACCACTTCGGGTTCATCTGGCTGGAGGACAAATTCTTCAACGTGTACAGCAGAGTCCAGGCCACCTTCCAGAATGCCGACGCACCATCCCCACAGGCCTTTGAGGCGATGCTCCAGGACATTCAGTCCCTGACCTCCTGACGGCCCCCTCCCTTGCCCAGGGGCAGGCAGCAGGGAGCAGGGGCTCTGGACCACCTGGGATGAGCAGCAGCATACACTTTGGAGATTCGACCTTCTGACCAGAACACCCACCTTATAGGTGTCTGGGTCCAGTCACCAAGACACTTTCTTTAAAGTGTGCGCCCTAACCTGTTTGGCTCAGTAGATAAGAGCATACGCCTGCGGACTGAAGGGTCCCAGGTCCGATTCTGGTCAAGGGCATGTACCTTGGTTGCGGGCACATCCCAAGTAGGGGGTGTGCAAGAGGCAGCTGATCGATGTTTCCCTTCTCATCGATGTTTCTAATTCTCTATTCCTCTCCCTCCCTCTTTGTAAAAAAAAATCAATAAAATATATTTTTAAAAATTAAAAAAAACAAAGTGTGCAACATGTGCCTGCATATTTGTCAGTAGCTGACGGGAAAGTGAGCTGATTATGTCTTTAAAAAAAGAAAAGGTCTTAAAATTAGATTGTTCAACTCTGAATATAATAAAAACCACTGAACTGTATATTTTCAAAGGGTAGATTTTATAGTATGTGAATTATCTATCTATCTATATAAAACCCTAATATGCAAATAGACCAAACTGTAGAACAACCTAACAACCAGTCGCTATGACCTGCGCTGACCCCCAGGGGGTGTGCGTGGAACATGGCGGGCATCGGCAGCAGGCAGCAGAGCCCAGAACATGGTGAGCATCAGCCACGGCGGGATGGTAGAGCAGGTGAGCTGGGGCACCAGACCAAGGCAGGGCACTGCTCGCTGTCGTGGGGAACCTCTGGTGGTTACTGAAAAGTCTTTGCTCCCACACACCGCAGTCCTGTCCAGCTCTTGTACCTGCTACTAGCACTGGAATCACTGCTTGCACCCGCTGCCGGTGCCCGGTGCCAGCCCTGATCGCTCAGCACCATCAGCAGGTGCAAGTAGCGGCTGCCGACCCCGATTGCCCCTCAGGGCTTCTCCACCTCCCCCTGCTCCTGAGGGCAATCGGGGCCAGCAGCCACCTCTCACACCCACTGCGGGCATGAGCCACTGCTCACACCCACTGCTGGTGCTGGCCCCACTCGCACCCACAGCCGATGCCAGAGCTGCTGCTCATACCCACTGCCAGTGCCCGGCACCAGTCCCGATCACTTGGCACTGTCAGCAGGTGTAAATGGTGGCTGCTGGCCCCGATTGCCCCTGAGGGCTTTTCTACCTCCCCCTGCTCCTGAGGGGTGATCGGGGCAGCAGCCGCCACTCGCACCCACTGATGACACTGGCCTCAATCGCTCCATGCCATTGAGTGCGAGCAGGGTGGCACTGTCAGCACATGGGAGCGGCGGCATGGCAGGAGCAGGACCGTGGTGAGAGGGGCCGGGCAGGGGCATGGAGGATGGGCCAAGACCCGCCCCTGTGCCCACCATAGCCTCATAGCCCACAGTTCCTTTCAAGGTGCACGAATTCGTGCACTTGGCTCCTAGTATCTCAATAAAGCTGTTATTTTAAAAAAACTGATTCAAGTTCAGCTGTTAACCCAGCCTTATACAATAACTTCAATTTAAAGTTGAGGAAATTTTGGATATTAACTCATCAGATGTATCATTGGTGAATGTGTTTCATTTTGTTGATGGTTTCCTTTGCTGTGCAAAAACTTTTTAGTTTGATATAATCACACTTGTTTATTTTTTCCTTTGTTTCCCTTGCAGAAAAAAAAAAATCTAAAAGACATGTCTGAGATTTTACTACCTATGTTTTCTTCTAGGATTTTTATGGTTTCATGATTTACATTTAAGTCTTTTATCTATTTTGAGTTTATTCTTGTATATGGTGTAAGTTGGTGGTCTATTTTCATTTTTTTACATGTATCTGCCCATTATTCCCATTTATTGAATAGACTGTCTTTCCCTATTGTATGTTCTTGCCTCCTTTGTCAAATATTAATTGACCATATAGCCATGGTTTTATCTCTGTGCTCTTTATTCTGTTCCATTGATCTATATGTCTGTTTTTATGCCAGTACCATGCTGTTTTGATTACTATGTCTTATAGTATAGTTTTATATAAGGTAGTGTGATTCCTCCAACTTTGTTCTTCTTCCTCAAGATTGCTGTGGCTATGCAAAATTTCAAAGAACCTATACAACTCAACACCAAAAGCACACAAATAATTCAATTAAAAAATGATCAAAGGACCTACACAGACACTTTTCCAAAAGGACATACAGAAGGCCAGTAGACATGAAAAAAAATGCTCAACATCACTATCATCAGAGAGATAGCAAATTAAAAATACAATGAGATATCATCTCACACTGTTAGAATGGCTATTAATAATTCAATAAATAACAGGAGTTGGTAATGATGTGAAAAAAAAAGAGAATCCTCATGTACTTTTGGCAGGAATGCAGATTGGTACAGCCACTATGGAAAACCATATGGAGGTTGCTCAAAAAATTAAAAATTGTATTGCCTATGACCCAGAGATTCCACTTCTGGGTAATCAAAGAAACCCAAAAACACTAATTTAAAAGGATATATGCACCCCTATGTTTTTTTTTGTTTGTTTGTTTGTTTTGTTTTGTTTTGTTTGCAGCATTATTTACAATAGCCAAGCTATGGAAGCAACCCAAGTGCCCATCAATAGATGAGTAATTAAAAAAGCTGTGGTAAAGATATACAATGGAATATTAGTTGAACATAAAGAATGAAATCTTACCATTTGCAACAGCATGTATGGACTTAGATGTCCATTATGTTAAGTGAAATAAAGTCTGAAAAATTCAGCTACCACATGATTTCATTTATATGTAGGATCTAAAGAACAATCTAAATAAACAAAATTAAAACAGACTTCATAGACAAAGAATAGATTGATGTTTGCCAGAGGAGGAGAATTGCGGGTCTGGGTGAAAAAGGTGAAGGGATTGAGAAATAAAAACTGATAGTTATGAGATAGTCATAGACTGTATAGTACAGCATAGGGAATATAGATAATAATGTAATAACTGTGTTTAGTGCTGGTTGGGCACTGTAAATACCAGGGGGAACACTTTGTAAAGTATATTATTGTCTACTCTAACCACTACGCTGTACACCTGAAACTAAAAATAATAATGTAAATTATAATTTAAATATTCTTAGAAATTAATTTTAAAAATTTTAAAAATAAAATTGAGAAAGGTAAAGGCCAAGTAGATAGATATTTTGCCCTGGTAAATGTAGGAAGTTTAAACAGAATCAATATGAAACTTTAGTTCTATGAAGTCCTGGTGCCAAAAACTTGACACTGGATCATGCTGGATAGTTGGTTAAATCAATACCATATATTTAAATGGTTTACACAAGGTGTTTGCAATAGTAAAAGATGTAATTATAAATAAAGAATCAAGTATTAGGAAAGCAAATATAAATTTTCTACAAGTATAAAAACCCTAGTATTTATAATTGTTTTCAGAATGCTACTGACTTCTCCCTATACTGTCGTTGCTAAGGCATAGAATTCTATATAAAGAAATAACTAAATTATGAAAAACATGACTTATCTATTTTGCCAAATCTCTTGAATATAAAACTAAATCTACTACAGCCCATTCTATAATTGCTACATCTCATGTTGATAGTGATTACAATTAGCATTTACCGGTCACTTCAAGTTCAGATCTAGGTATAGTGCTAAGTGCTTAAGAGGTATTTGCAAACCATTTTAAAGATGATGAGACTGTGAAAATGCACGTAGCTCACCAAGTCTGTAAGTTTTGAGTTGCAATCCTTCCTTTTTCCTGAATAAATCCTTTTTGGTGATGGAAAAAAAAAAGATGATGAGACAGGCCAGTGTTAAGAATTTGTACAAGACAACATAGATAGTAATGGGCAGGGGCAGATTCAGAGGCCTTTGTTGTGGTCCACTAAGTTACATTTCATCTATGTCCTGAGTTAAGCAGTAGTTACTGGTAAATGTTTAGCAGCAGACACCTCTGGAAAAGCAGAGATAAAAAAAAAACACACACACAAAAAACAAAAATAACATAAAAAAAAAACAAAACAAAAAACCACAAAACCTGCATTGTAGTTTTAGTTGATTCTGTGCTATAAATATCCCATCCAAGGTACCAATTCAGGTCAGTGAAAGAGGTGCTGGGAAGAGATGTGCAATTGCACACCTCTATATAGTATTTCAACCATGCAGGTATAATAGACATAAATAACTTAAAACACATTAGTAATAGTAAAATGTAGCAAAAATAATTAAGGAATTATGAGTTTTTAGCATTTAATACCTTTGTTTTTAATATGTTACTTTGTAAGTTTCTTAAATTTATTTTTTTGATTAAATTTACTGGGGTGACATTACTTAATAAAATTGTATAGGTTCAAGTGTACAATTCTATGATACATCATCTATATATTACACTAGAGGCCCGGTGTATGAAATTTGTGCACGGGTAGGATCCCTAGGCCTGGCCAGCGATCAGGGCCGATCTGTGGGGTGACTGGCGGGGTAATTGGGAGCCCAATGCTTGCACCCGCCTTGGCCAGCCTGGCGCCGCCCGCTTGCCAGCCCCATCCCCTGCCACTGCCGCTGGTTGCCTCCCTCTGTGGGGCAACCGGTGGGGCAATCAAGGGGTCCCCACTGGCACCTGCCTTGGCCTGCCTGGGGCCTGCAGGCTGGGGGCAGCTCCTGGTTGAGCATCTGCCCCCTGGTGGTCGGTGCGTGTCATAGCAACCAGTCGGTCAGCTGTTTAGTCAATTTGCATATTAGGCTTTTATTATATAGGATTGTATGCCCTCCATCCAAATCCAAATCTTCTGTCACCATACTCTTAACCCCATCTACTCTTTACAACTCCATCCCCATACCTTTTTCCTTCTATTAAACACCTTACTGTTGTCTGTGAGTGTTTGTTTGTTTTTATTAATTTATTGCTTTCAGTTTTGTACCCCATATGAGTGAAATCATATGGATCTTGACTTTGATTTATTGTGCTTAGCATGATATTCTCAAGATCCACCCATGTTGTTGCAAATATCAGTATTTTATGTTTTCTTATGTCTGAGTATTATTCCATTATATATATACTAGAGGCCCAGTGCATGAATTCGTGCATGGGTGGAGTCCCTCAGCATGGCCTGCGGGGATCAGCCAACACTGGCAGTCCAATGATGCCTGCCGCTCCTGCCTGCTGCTGCTCCTGCTCATCCCAGCCCCGCTGTGCCTGCCACGGGCTTGTGAGCAAGGACACGAACGGCCTTCCAGGTGGGTGGTGGGACACCTTTGCTGGCCTGGGATCCAGATCTGCCCTGCTGACATTTGAGTCGGTTGTTGGGAGCCACCTGGCGGCCGCTTTTATATCCTTTCTTCCTTGAGGAGTGTCTAGAGAGGGGAAGTGGTCACGGTGCCCGAGACCAACTTCCAGGAGGCAGGCAGCACTGTTGGGATAGTGCCAGTGGTGCTGGTCTATAGGTGCCTGGCCCAGTCTCCGGAGATTGGACCTGCAGGACTACTGAGGGAGGGAGTGGCTGCCACTGGGCTGGTGGGCCACTGGGATGGGCCAGTCAGCTGAGCAGCATTCCCTCAATGGGAGCACACTGACCACAGGGGGCAACTCCTGCGTTGAGCGTCTGGCCCCTGGTGGTCAGTGCACATCATAGCGACCAGTCAACCAGTTGTTCGGTTGCTTAGTTTTTGTTGTTTTTTTAAAAATATATTTTATTGATTTTTTACAGAGAGGAAGGGAGAGGGATAGTTAGAAACACTGATGACAGAGAAACATCTATCAGCTACCTCCTGCACACAGCCCACTGGGTATGTGCCCACAACCAAGGTACATGCCCTTGACTGGAACCGAACCTGGGGCCCTTGGGTCTGCAGGCCGACGCTCCATCCACTGAGCCAAACTGGTCAGGGAGGTGTATATATATATATAGCCAGTGCATGTCATGGTAACTCCTGTATTGAGCTTCTTCCCCCTGGTGGTCAGTGCATGACATAGCTACCGGTCAGACGGATGGACACTTAGCCTTTTATATATATATCACATCTACTTTATCCAGTTATTTATAGGAGGACATTTCAGTTGTTTCCATGTCTTCGCCTGTGAATAATGTTGCAATGAGCGTAGGGTTGCATATATCTTTACAAATGGATGTTTTTAAATTTTCAGGTAGATATCCAGAAGATGTGTTGCTGGGTCACATGGTAACAGTATTCTTAATTTTTTGGAGGAACCTCCATACCACCATAGTGGCTGTACCAGTTTACATTCCCACCAGCAGTGAATGAGGGTTCTTTTTTCTCCACACTTAAATTCTCCACCTATCCAACACTTGTACTCAAAATGGATCAAAGACCTAAATATAAGACCTGAAACAATGAATTACACAGAAGAAAACATAGGTACTAAACTTATGGCCCTTGGTCTTAGAGAGGACTTTATACATTTGACAGCAAAGGCAAGGAAAGTAAAAGCAAAAACAAATGAATGGATTATATCAAACTACAAAGCTTCTGAACAGCAAAAGAAACCACCAACAACAAAAAAAGGGCAACCAACCAAATGGGAGAAGATATTTGCAAACAACAGCTATGATAAAGGATTAATATCCAAAATATATAAATAACTCATACAACTCAACTAAAAAAACAAAAGAATTCAATTCAAAAATGGGCAGAGGACCTGAACAGACACTTCTCCCAAGAAGGCATACAAATGGCCAACAGATATATGAAAAAATGCTCAACTGCACAAGCTATTAGGGAAATGTAAATCAAACCTACAATGAGATACCACCTCCCTCCTGTTAGAATGGCCATTATCACAAGATAAGCAATTTACTTTTTTTAAAAAAATATATTTTATTGATTTTTTACAGAGAGGAAGGGAGAGGGATAGAGAGCTAGAAACATCGTTGAGAGAGAAACATCAATGAGAGAGAAACATCCATCAGCTGCCTCCTGCACACCTCCCACTGGGGATGTGCCCGCAACCAAGGTACATGCCCTTGACCGGAATCGAACCCGGGACTTCTCAGTCCGCAGGTCGACGCTCTATCCACTGAGCCAAACCGGTTTGGCAAGCAATTTACTTTTAAATAAATTTTGTCAACATACCTGCACAATCCAATCCCTTTTTTGGGGGGGAGGGGCTCCTGTTTAACTTGCTTGTATGAAGTATGATGGATTTCTTTGCTAATTCTTTATAAACAAGACCATTGTAGTGCATCACACATAGTGAATTAATGCTATTGAAGTACTATGTATCATCACATATACACATATGCACACACATATGGAAAGAGCATACATGTGCATTTTCCTATTTAGAAATAGAAAACAATAAATTGGGAAAGCCAGTCAGAGAAAGATAAATATCACATGATCTCACTCATTTGTGGAATATAATGAATAACATAAACTGATGAACAAAAATAGAACCAGAGACATAGAAGCATCAAACAGACTGTTCAACCTATGAGGGAAGGCAGGTGGGGGTGGTAGTGAGGGGGTAGTGAGGGGGTGGTAGTGAGGGGGTAGTGAGGACTTGTATGAATGCATATGAGAATAACCAATGGACACAGACAGTAGAGGGTGAGGGCCTGTGCTATGGGTGTAGGGGTGGCATGGGGGAGGTCAATGTGGGGGGAAAAGGAGACTCATGTAATACTTTAAACAATAAAGAATTTATATTAAAATAAATAAATAAAAATAATAGTTACATGAAGAGTATTATTAGAAAGTACTAGAAGGTTTTGTATTTAAGATACTATATGCATTAATATCAATTAAAGGGTGAAATTTGATTCACTCAAAGTTAAATATGACCTCTAATCCATGGAAAATTTAGCAGTGACAATAAATAAAAGATGGTCTCTGGTTGAAGACTCTGCTAAGAATACTTCTCTTTCTGACACAGAATTAAAAACAAGGTCATTGATTCTGTTCCATAAACATCCTTCCCTATTATGGATGGCTTCTCCATTTTTGCCTTGAGTTGTTTTCATTCATGCTAGCACTTATCACTCATCCATCTGTACTTTCTGTAGAATATCTTATTTTACTATTGAATAGTTCAAGATAAATGACTGCTTTACTGGAAAGTAAATAAGACTCTTGAATGTTTCTTATATTGAAAAAATATTATAGTGTTCAAAACTACTAAAGGTAACTAACATTGCACTATTGGAAAATAACATTAACTATAGCTCCAATTTTCTATTAATACTATGAAACACTTCCATAAATATTATCTACTAGAGGCCTGGTGCACGAATTCATGCACAGGTGGGGTCTCTCTGGATGGCCTGCAGAGATTGGACTGAAACCCACAGTCCAACACTGCCTGCAGCTCCTACCTGCCGTTCCCGCTCATTACAGCCCCACCGTGCCTGCTGCGGGTTCGCTCCCAATCAATCCTGATTAGGAGAGGCTCACGCTGCTGCAGCAGCACTCACCAGCCATGAGTCCTGTGTCTGGTGCCCTCCCCAGGGGAGTGGCCTGTGGAATTGGGCTGAAACTATCTCTCTGACATCCCCTGAGGGGTCCCAGATCACGAGAGGGCACAGGGCAGGCTGAGGGACCCCAGCGGTGCATGATCAGGCCTGGGAGGGACCACAGGAAACCTCCAGGGTGTGTCTGGCCCATCTCACTCAGTCCCAATTGGCCAGACCCCAGCAGCAAGCTAACCTACCAGTTGGAGCATCTGCCCCCTGGTGGTCAGTCCACATCATAGTGAGTAGTTGAGCAGCTTTAGCATATCATTAGCATATAATGCTTTAATTGGTTGTTCAGTTGTTCTGCCATTCGGTCTATTTGCATATTACCCTTTTATTATACAGGATTTCAAGGCTATCGTGCAAGACCGATAAAGTGCCTAAAGCAATTGCGATACTCAACAGTTGGAAAGTTTAAAACTATACTTTTAATTTACTATGTAATCTACAAGTCTGTTTCTGCAAGGAAAGAACTTGTAAGGAAATTAATTTGGTTTAAGTCAGGTGAATGCATGCTTCCAAAATATTACATTCTCTATCACCAGAGGGGTATTCAAGTATAAGTTGGATGACTACACATTAATTCTATAGTTGATGGGATTTAGGCATCAGATAAGTAGGAAATAAGGGATAAAGAAGGAGTCTCTTACCTGTTTGAGAACTGGAACTGCCTCCCCTTCTCCCAATTTCATACCATGAAACAGTTTAATCATTCAGTACCTGTCTCTTATAATAAAGAGCTTGATACAGTGGAAAAGTCAGAGGACTAGCAATGGGAATACCTGAGTTGTCCCAACTACTATTAGAAACTGTGATGCTGACATATTAGGCTCTATAACAAGTGAGGGCTAATCTTGTGATCTCTAAGTTTGCTAGGAGATCTAAAAGTACATGATTATAGTATCGACTCTCAATCTCAATTACCTCCAAGATATAAGATGGGTTATACTTTTTCAATTCTACTCTCACCTCTTACTATCAAAACACACATACAGAAGTATTCCCTGTGTGAACCTCATTTGCTGAATTTTGGGTAGGAGGTAAAAATCTGTGTTTATTGATTTCATGTACTAGCCAATTTGAGTACTAGCACAACCCTCCTGGAAAAGGTTGCCAAGAAAAGCTTAAGACCAGTATGGCCTGCTAATTTGTTTTCCAAAGTATTAGAAATGTAGTTGCAAGGATAATGCTTTGTGGATTGTGCTATCCATCTTTTCTATTTTGCTGATGTCACACTGAGGTGTCAATTAAAGATGATATGTGCAAATCATTTAAAGCCCTAAAGAGAAAAAGGAAAAGGTTACAAAATATAAGGTCATGCCCAGGCAATTAAGGAAGCAATAAATGGAAATTACAAATGACAGGCAAACCAAGCCTATAATAGTATGAGCTTTAAATCTCAGAAACTCTTTATTTAGGTGGGCTGCCTGTGTACTGGCCTTCATTCAGAACAAGTCATAAATTAAGCAACGTCTTTTAGAAATACAAGCAACAGATTATTTGTGAGTTTCATGCTATATCATTTTGGTGTTGATAAAATTTATTAGCCTGGAAGTATCATTTCCAAAAATATTTTCTTATGAAAAAAGTAAGACACTGCTATTTATAGATTTTTTTTCAAGAATAAAAGATATAAGGTAAATGTAAATGCATACTTTTTAAATAGACAATTATGTACTCATATATTACACTGCAAATTTTTGAACTATATATTATTAACTAGAGACCCAGGGCATGGATTCATGCACATTGAAAGGAAATTAATTAGAAGAAATATTTTAGAGGCTGGGGAGGGATTCCTGGAGGTTGGCTCCAGGGCGTGTCCTTCCCGTCTTGCCCAGTCCCGATCTGCCGGACCCCAGCAGCAAGCTAACCTACAGGTTGAAGCATCTGCCCCCTGGTGGTCAGTGCACATCATAGCTACTGGTCGAAAGGTCAAATGAACGGTTGGACACTTAGATTATTAGGCTTTTATTTCATAGAATGCTAAAACTCAGCACAAGTATATACTTAAAGGAATAACACCAATATAAATTCATATTACTTCAAAGAGTGCCCTTGTCTAGCTTTCAAAAAAATCTCAAATATTTTAATGTTTACTTATTAAATTCTCTCTCTCCTGATATGAAAAAGAGACATGGGTGAGAAGTATCAGGTGAGCTATTTTCAGAAGGGAGAGAAAAATCAGAATGTAGATGATCATTCAAACACTGCTGAGTTTTACATTATCAGGAGCTTAATGTAGTTTTTACAAAAGTAGAACCAGATGATCGTGACAATGTCATGATTTCATGTTAATGACTTTCTTGCTAGACCTCTCATTTTCTGCACAAAACACAGTGTGACACCTGGAGGGGTTGGGAGCATTAGAGCAGCATAGAAATTGCTGTTGCCTGTTAACAGTGGTGGGTAGTGGTGCTGACCTGTAAATCTTGAAAAGGGAAAGCAATTTGTCCTCATTGCAGTTTGTCAAGCAAGTCGGACCTCCAACAGGTATCATCTATGGGGAATAAAGTAGGACATAATTTAATAGTGGATCTGTTTAGGGCTCTGGGCTTTTGGGGGAGTTTTAAGTGTGCTAGAACTTTTTTCTTCTGCCTGGAGCACGCTCTCTATCGTTCCTCACAGGCCATCATTCTGATCCCAACTTCTGCATCACTTTTGATAACTCCTCTGACACCCTAGCCTAGGCTGACTGCTCTTCCTCCTAAAGGCTCTTCCCTGCCATCTTGCTTATAACACTCCATTTTATTACATGTCTATTTTTTTTTCATTTTCCAAGACAGCATGGACTCAGTCTATGTATCTCCTTGTGCTTGGTAAAATTCCTGGTGTATGGTAGTCATGGTGCAAATATTTCTCACTACCTCCTCCCCCAGTCCCAAATGGATAGCTGAGAATTCATGTTTGTTAGGACATGTAGGGTGTTATCAGTTGCTGCTCTCCTACAAATAGTGAGGGCTGCTATCTTGGAAAAGAAGGAAGATTACTATTAATGTAACCTGATTTTAAATTTCAGATCTGGAACTAGGCAAACACAGGTGATGACAATAATAATATATAGTTATATGCAAATTATGATTTACAAAAAAACATTTATAAATACTGAGGCACTCAAACATGCACACATATTGATCAGGGACCGGTTAAGTGAGGAAGATGAGAGGTGGTGGGCAAGTCTCCTGCCTGCAGCCAACAGTTGAGTGTACCTGGGTCAGGTAACTTCCTTCCATGATGGTTTAAATATTTGTTATAGCTCAGGTTTAAAAAGATGCAAAGGGACTAGTTGAGATGAATTAAATTTATAATGTGGAATATAATATGCCCAATATAATAAACTTTTAAATTAAGTATAAAATGATTACAGCACCAAAATTGAATTATATGATTTGATTGTGGTATTAACTTCATTTCTTTCTTCCTATAATCTTGGGGGAAATTTGGTTATAAAGAAGATCATTGAGGATCGTTGGAGAAGGCAATGATTAATCCGAAGTAATTTTTTTAAAAAAAGTACTTGTGAAACAGCATGAAGAGAGTTCTACTTATATAATTGTTTGTATTTCCTTCAGGGAGGATTGCTGTGGTTGGCTTAGGTTCTGGAATTGTGAGTTGCTGACTTTATACTGACATTCAATTTTATAAACGACCTTGAACCTGACAGGACAGTCAGGAATTGACTTCCATCCTATGTTAGAAATGAAAAATGCTGAGCAATTTTTGTTGGCCTCTAATGTAAAATCCACACAAAATGATTTCCCAAATAACTTAAAATGTTTTCAGAAAGAAACTTAAATTTTTTTTTCCTCAGAAAAATTCTGCCCATCAGAATCACTAGGTGTAGCCATTCAACATCAATTGAAAGAGGTTAGATTGGGCCTTGGCAAAGAGTCTCTAAATTTGCTTTAAGAAATTTGAGACTTCCATCTGGCTATTATACACTAGAAAGAAGTATGATTTCGTTCTTTTTGTTTTGCTTTTAACCCCACTGAGTGTGTGAAGGTGGCTCATATGCTTCAGGGTGTTTCAGTCACTCCCAGCCTTGAATGTCTTCCCTGGGATTGATGAACTCTGGAGGGTCTGATTTTAACCTAGGTGCATGAAAAGGCAGCGGTGTGCAGTGGGGATCAGGAAAAGCAGGATCAGTCTGGTTCTGCCACTTCCTATTTGGGTCACTTCGGACAAGTCAACCTTTCTGAGCTTCATTTTCTCCCTTTGCATAATGGGTTTAAAAACGGTTGCTCTTATGCACGGATGAAATGTCAGGTGTATTAAAGTTCTTTGGATGTTGCAAGCAGGATACACATTTAAGGCTGATTATTGTCATTATTATAATGAAAAATTAGAAAACTGGCATAGAAACAGAAGAGAAAAATATCAAGGAGGGGGAACACAATGAGCGTGAGGAAAGTGGTAAACATACAACTTGAGAAAGGACTGAATGGAAATGTCAAAGTCTTTAACATGCGGGTGGCTCACATGTTGGCCCACTTCAGATCCACAGTTGCTTGGATAGTGACCAGTGGCATTCACCATATTGAAATGTGAGAACAAAGTGTGGAGGATTTCCAGGCTCCTAGAGTCACTATCTGAAGCTCTGAATCATGGCAGGCCCAGCAATATGGCTTCAGAACAGGAAAAAGACAAAACAAAACAAAAATAGATGTGCTTCTGTCAAACATACCAAAATTCCCTCTCTTGGCACAATTGAAGGTGTAATATTTTTGAGTCAGATCTGGTTAAATAATCCTGAACACATTATATAATCTTATTGAGTATCAATTTACTCAATTTTAAAGTGAATCTAACATCCATATTTTACAAAACGGATGGGGGATAAAATGGCACAGGTAGCTCTTAGCACAGTATTAGCCCAGCAAATACTCTCAGTGTTGTGTTTATTCCCTGTCACAAAGGCCCACTGTTATTCTCACGACCTCTCCTGCTTGTGCTGTTATCACTTCACCCTTCTGGTGTTGCTCCTTCATTGTAGACTACTGAATCTTACTCCTGTTCCTCTCTTTCTGGTGAGTCTTTCATTAATAGATCTTCCAAATAGCTCAGCTCTGCTAAAACTTAAATTCCCCTTTTACTAGTCAATAGGAGGCCTCAGAGAGCCAATGAAACTTTCAACCTTATATTTGCAAAATACCACTTCCCCAGAAATTTTGAAACTCCAATTTAAAGACTCATAAAGAAACTCTCTATGTACCCATACCTTCCCGGACACAAAATCCAAGGTTTGATTTCCTCTGAAATAGTTGCCTAAAAGTAAACTCTGTGCTTCTCCTCCCAAAGTTCTTTCAAAGTACAACCTGCTATTTCAGTGGAAGCATTTTCCCAATCAAGACTGTCTAGCTTATTCCCCGGTAAAATGTTTCACTCTTTCACAGCCAAGTATTTCAAAGTGAAAAATCAATTGTGTTAACATTGATCTTTAGTCTTCATCTATTAAGATCTTTAATCGTTTAGTCCTGTATGCTGAAGATGGAATTATTGAATAACAATAACCTGTAAACATATACATAACGCTGGGAGACTATGATAGACAAAGAAATGATCATACCTATTAGAGAGAAATTTCAGGATAGAGGGATCAATTTCTTAATATAGCACTCTGGAAGTTGTGATTTACAATGAGATGATGGACCATTAATTTATCCAATGTGACTTTCATCACCAGAGAATGGCCAGCACTATCACTGCAGAGCAAAAAAAGCCATACACCTGCATCTCACGGACCCCAGACCCATTAACTGTTAAACTTTTTTTTTATGATGCTTTACAGAATCAGCATCATGTACTTCTTCATTCCCTTAATCATCAACATCTTTGTTCATTTAATAATTATTCATTGCCCTGGCCAGTTTACCTCAGTGAGTGTCAACCTGTGGCCTGAAGGGTCACAGGTTCAATTCCCTCTTGGTCAAGGGCACATACCTTGGTTGCAGGCTGGATCCCCAGCCCTGGTCAAGGTGCATGCAGGAGGCAACCAATTGATGTGTCTCACATTGATGTTTTTCTCTCTCTCCCCAAGCCCTCCTTCCTCCCCTCCACTCTCTCTCTAAAAAAAATAAAATAAAAATCCTCGGGTGAGGATAAGAAAACAATAATATTTTTTTAGGTATCTGTGTGCAAATTCTCCAAGAGATAGTACTGTCCCTATATATAGAAAGGGGACCCTTTCCTAATATGTAAAGGGATAAGGAGTCTGTGGGGCCAAGGAAAAGTGCCTCCCAATTCTAGACTATAATCTGGGTATCCAGAAGCCTGAATTTCTGTCCAAACAATCCTTTCAAACCCATATACTTACTAGTCCTTCTCAGGGCCTGCAAGGGCAACAATGTGTCTATCTTTAGGCCTGAAGGGTGGCCAAGACAGCTGTTGGGAGGGGTAGTTACTGTGAAAAAGCTTAGATGGGAATTTTGGGGTCTCCACAGTCCTCACACATGCAGGCAAGGTGATGAAGGACAAAGACTTGAAGTGGAAAGGGACGGGAAAGAGACTGCAATAAAAAGCCTCCATTTGTAAACCTTTCCCACATCCTGTCAACAGTAGGAATAGGCCTGGTAAGAAGTGCTACTGATACGAAGGTGGGTAAAATACATTTTCTATGTTAATTTATTATAAGAGAAATCTTATATCTTGATGTTGTTGGAAGAATGTGACATATAAGTGAGCCAAAAATGGCCTCTATATTGGTCCTATCTTATTTATTGCTTCTAAGCAGCAGAGACCTGTTAGCTCAAAAGCCTGCTGGAGCCAAACTCAAATGTCTACAGATCCAACTATTGTAAATATAGCCTCAGAAGGCAGATGTTTAGCCACCTGCCTGCTTTGCATACCCCTGGAAACTGAACCCAACAGATGACAGCCACAGATAAAACCCTCACCCATTAAAAAAATAATAAAATAAAGAAAGGAAAAAAGAAACCCAACTGCTATTTAGAGCTCTCTTGATCCAGAGGTTCTCCACTGGGCAGCTGAGTGACATCACCTCGACAGGTGGTTCTCCTCTCCCACAGCAACAGCTTTCCCTCTCCTCCACTCTGGATGGGGGCCCCAATGCTGTGTCTTCTAGGCCAGTGGTTCCCAACCTTTTTTTGGCCAGGCCCCACCTAAGCAGGCCCCCCCCTCCCTCTCCCGTGACATATAATTCTTATTCAAAAAGTGAACTCCTATTCATGTGGAGAAAGCCTAAAAGGCCACTAACTTGGTCTAAACAAGCTTCCAAAGAACATGGCATCCATGAAAGAGAAAAATAAAAGAACAAAAGGACAGCTGAAGTACTGAGGAAGAAATCACTAAGGAATTGTTAAAAAAATAATAATAATATGAAGTGATGTGAAAAATAGCAAATAAAGTTTCAAAACATATAATAGAGAACTGAAATGCATAAACACATCACAATATATATTTATACTAGAGGCCCAGTGCACAAAATTTGTGCGCGGGTAAGGTCCCTAGTTCTGGCTTGCAATCAGGGCCATCTTCTCAGCTGCCCACAGCCGGCCTCACCCCTTGCCGCCACCCACTTCCAGTTCCCTGTTTGCCATTAGGTGATTGGTGCCTGATGGCCAGAAGAAGGGACTGAGGGGTTGGCTGTTCTCTCCTGCTCACCGGCCCCACTCCTGCCATGGGTGGCCATCAGGCAATCGGAACCTGCAGGCCAGGGAAAGGGACCAAGAGGTGGTCAGTGCGCCTCATAGTGACTGGTCCAGCAGTCATTCTGGTCGTTCCGCCATTAGGGTCAATTTGCATATAACCCTTTTATTGTATAGACTAGAGGCCCGGTGCACAAAAATTTGTGCACTCGGTGGGGAAGAGGGGTCCCTCAGCCCGGCCTGTGCCCTCTCGCAGTCTGGGACCCCTCAGGAGATAACGACCTGCTGGCTTAGGCCTGCTCCCGGGTGGCAGAGGGCAGGCCCAATCCCTAGGTGCAGCCCCTGGTCGGGCTCAGAGCAGGGCCGATTGGGGAGTTGGCGCGCTGCCCGCTGTCATGCACAGAGCAGGTCGATCGGGAGGTTGTGATGCCACCCTCAATCACGCTCAGGGTAGGGCCAATTGGGGGGTTGGGGCACTTCCCCCTGTCACACTCAAGGCAGGGTCGATGGGGAGGTTGCGGTGCCACCCCCTGTCACGCACAGAGCAGGGCCAATCAGGGGGTTGGGGCACTGCCCTCTGTCACTCACAGAGCAGGGCCCATCAGGGGGGTTGGGGCTCTGTACCCTGTCACGAACAGAGCAGGGCCAATCAGGGGGTTGGGGCGCTGCCCCCTGTCATGCACAGAGCAGGGCCGATCAGGGGGTTGGGGCACCGCCACTGTCACACTCAGGGCAGGGCCGATGGGGAGGTTATGGCTCTACCCCGTCACACACAGAGCAGGGCCCGTGGGGGGGGGGGGGTTGGGGCGCCACACCCTGTCACACACAGAGACACAGGGCGATCAGGGGGTTGGGGAGCTCCCCCCTATCAGGCACAGAGCAGGGCTGATCAGGGGGTTGGGGCACCTTCCCCTGTCACAAACAGAGCAGGGTGGATAGGGAGGTTGTGGCCCCACCCCCAGTCACACACAGAGCCGCAGGGCGATCAGGGGGTTTGGGCACTGCCCCCTGTCACACTGATCCTGGTGCTGGGAGGCCTCGCGGCTCCGCTGATCCCGGTGCTGGGAGGCATATTACCCTTTTATTGTATAGGGTAGAGGCCTGGTGCATGGGTGGGTGCCTGCTGGTTTGCCCTGAAGGGTGTCCTGGATCAGGGTGGGGGTCACCACTGGGGTGCCTGGCCAGCCTGGGTGAGGGATGATGGCTGTTTGCAGCTGGTCACACACCCTTCAGGGTGGGGATCCCCACTGGGGTGCCTGGCCAGTCTGGGTGAGGGGGTGAGGGCTGTCTTCAGGCTGGGGTGACTGAAGCTCCCAACCACTCCTTTTTTTCTTTTTTTTTTATTCTGGGCCAGCTTTAGCTTTGAGGCTTGGCTCCAGCTCTTAGGCCTCCACTGCTGAAAGTAGGTTTCTGGCCTTTGCTTACAATGTTGCGATCCTGCTGGCTGAAGCCCTGGGACTAAAGCAGGTTTCTGGGGTTTTGTTTAGCTTCTATATTTGTTACATAGTTGCTTAGAGTTGCAGGTCAGAGGCCTGCAGTGGCAGGCGGGGAACATTGGAGTCCTCTGTCACTGAAGCAAACAAGCTTCATGTTAGTTTCAAGCTGCCTGGCTGCCGGCCGCCATCTTGGCTGGCAGTTAATTTGCATATTGCCCTGATTAGCCAATGGGAGGGGTAGCGGTTGTATGCCAATTACCATGTTTCTCTTTTATTAGATTAGATAGGATAGAATAGAGGTCTGGTGCACAGGTGGGGGCCGGCTTGCCTGACCTGAAGGGGGCCCCGAATCATGGTGAGGAGTCCCCACTGGGGGCTGGGGCCAGCCTGGGCAAGGAGCTGCTGGGGGTTTGCAGGCCGGCCATGCCCCTGATCCTGTTTGGGGTCCCCACTTGGGGGCGGGGCTGGCCTGGGCGTGGGGCCACGAGGGGTTTGCAGGCCATCCACGCTCCTGATTGGAATGGGGGTCCCCACTCGGGGGCAGGGCCAGCCTTGGCAAGGGGCTGCAGGAGGTTTGCAGGCCAGCCAAACCCCCGCTTTGTCAGGAAGGACGTCCGGAATGACATCCAGAAGATGTCTAGTCTATCCAGTCTAATTATCATATTACCCTTTTATTAGTATAGATACTGTAAGTCCCCTTGAACCATAAGAAATGCCAAAAATTCACTGTTAGTACCTCATTCTCAAATTTCCCCCCTTAAAAATTAAATTGTCCCTCCATAGGGTGTGTGCCCCACATTGGGAACCACTGCTCTAGGCTCTCCTGCTGCGAGGGACTTCCCTACATTCAAACCTGTCAGTGTGGATTAAGTAAAGCTTGTATATGCTACTGCTACCTCATGGTCATATCATCTTCCTTCATCAGTCAAAGTTCTCAAACTCATTTCTCTCAAGAAAAAAAACTTTATTGCCCAGCTGGTGTTGCTCAGTGAGCATTGACCTATGAACCAGGAAGTCACAGTTTAATTCCCAGTCAGGGCACATGCCTGGGTTGCAGGCTTGATCCCCAGTAGGAGGCTTGCAAAAGGCAGCCAATTGTATTTCTCTTTCTCCTTCTCCCTTTCTCTCTCTGAAATCAATTAAAAAATATTTTTTAAAAGGTTGGTTTTTTGTTTTTTTTTTAAATATAGAACAGTGGTTGACAAACTATGATCCAATCTGGCCCACTGCTAGTTTTGTATGAAATTCAACCCAAGAATTGTTTTTATGTTTTAAATGATTGAAAAGTATTAAAATAAGAATATTTTGTGACCTGTGAAAACCATATAAAATTGTTTGTAAATATATAAAGTTTTATTAGGAAACAGCCACACTCATTTATTTACATGACTGTCTATGACTGCTTTCATGCTGTAATGGCAGAGTTGAGTAGTTGTGAGAGAGACAATATGTCCTGCAAAGTCAAAGTATTTTACCTTGCCCTTTGCAGAAAAAGTTTTACTGAACCCTGAAATAAAGGAACGTGGTTTGTGGGTCACTATTTTTCAACTGACACATGTAATTTCTATAATGTGTGTAATTTCTGCATTTTTTGTAAATTTTATTAAAATATATAAAATGCCATCTCAAAGATTTAAAGGAAAAGTGGTATATACAGTCTTTAATTTAATAAAAAATTTTAAATCTTTCTTAAGGTCTGCGTTAAGAATGCCTAAAAAAAAAAGCCTTGACAAAAATCACAGTGATCTGCCAATAATTTCACCATCTGCCAGACACAATTCAACACAGACCAAAAGAACATGCTGCAAATCTGCAATGTATAATTCATAATGTCTCACATAAAGTAAGAAAAAACATTAGACATGTGAGAAGCAAGAAAATGGGATGCATATTCAAAAGAATACAATTGCCAACAAGAGACTACAGATGAATCAAGTGTTAAAATTAATGGAAAAAAAACATTATAATAACCATTATTAAATATGTTAAATGGTCCAGTAATTAAGATGTAAATGTTGGAATAATTTAAGCAGGGAAATAAAACTTTTATGGAAGAAGCATATGATAATTCTAGAATTGAAAACTACAATATGTGAAATAAAGAATTCATTAGCAGGTTCTAGTCACAGAAAATACAGCAGAATAATTGATTGTGAGTCCAAGAAAGCAGAATATAATTTATGTAATTTAAAGTATAGAGTGAAAAAATAACAAAAATAAAAATTGAAAAAGGAGCCTGTGACATGGAAGAAAATATCAAATTTTCTAACATACAAGGAATTGGAGTACCAGAGAATAGAGAATGTGTACAAGAAATGTTTGAAGAAACAATGGCTCAATTTTTTTCTACATTAGGAGAAAGATAACAGTGCAGAGATCCACAAGTTCCAGCAAACCCTAAGTGAGGTATAAAAAAAAGCTTATACCCAGGCGTATCATAGCCAAACTAATAATAGAGAATTTTTTAAAAGATGGAAACATTAAGAGCAATAAGAAGAAACAAATACCCATTCTATTGAGGAGAAAATAATTAGAATGGCAGCTGATATTTCATCAGAAAAAAAAATTGGAACACAGAATCAATGCAATGTCATAATTATAATACTGAAAGAAAAAGAGGTAAACCTAGAATTCTATACTGAGTGAAAATATGCTTCAATAATAAAGATGATATAAAGATATTTTCAATAACTGTGAAAAGTTAAGAACAATATGGTAATAATACCTAGAGTAATTTATTAAAATTAATAAAAAAATACAGCTATAATATTATCAGAGGTAAAAAAGAATATTAAAAAGATTTTGATTAATTCAAAAATGAGGCAGGAAAGTACATATGCAAAAAAGAATAACAGAAATAAATAGCAACCTTAGCAATAAGCCAAATGCTCTTTTAACTACACCCTCCAATTAAATGACAGAAATTATAATACTAGATGAAAAAGAAATTCAAATATGTGTTGCTCTTTATAACAGAGGACTAAATGTATCATGCAAATTCTAATGAGAAAGAAGATGTAACTATATTCCTATGAAATAAAGTAGACTTCAGATGATAAGTATTACTGAAGATGTATTTCCTGGTGCAAAGGAGGATAATTTATCAAGAAGAAATAACAATCTTAATTGTGCATAACCAATAAGTAGTTTCAAAGTATATAAAGCAAAAATTGAAAAAACTAAAATAAGTAGATATATCTAAAATCATAATTAGAGATTTCAGTGCTTCTTTTTCATAATCAAAATTAAAATAAAACAAAACATGAGAACCACATACAATGTAAACAAAAAAAAGAGTATTAACTAAATTGACCAACTTAACATTTACATAACAATAGACTATGTTGTATCATTAAAAAGCCTCAATAAATTCAAAGTGGTTGTACTCATGTACAGTAATACTCTGATAAGAAACTTTCACTAGTATTCAATAAAGAAAACTTTAACAATCTCCAACTCTTTGGAAAATAAACAATATACCAGTAAATAACCTATAAATCAAAGAAGAACTCATAATGAATATTAGAAAACATTTTTAACTAAACATTAATAAAAACACATCATAACAAATTATGGTAGATACATTTAAAACACTGCTGTGGAAAATATATACTTTAAATGAATATATCACAAAAGCGGATATATTTAAAATCAGTAAACATAGCATTCACCTCAAAAGAGCAAAGTAAAACCAAAATTGCAAAAGGAAAAAAATATATATTTGGTTTTTTCCAGCATTATTGTGACATAATTGACATGATGATGTAGGTTGCCTTATCATTTCATTGATCATTTCTTTTTCTGTGTAGAAGCTTTTTAGTTGATACAATCCCATTTATTTATTTTTGCTTGTTATTGCCAGAAAGGGCCACTATCTCAGCTCTGCAGATGGGCAAAACTGCTGGACCTCTGCAAGGAGAAATGGTTTGCCAACCTGAGCACTGGTCGTTGTGAGCTCCACCCTACTTCTCTGCCTCAATTTGATCTTCAATAGTCAAGCCCCCCCAGATTGTTCCTGTGATCCATCCCTGTCAGTTCCAACCCAAGATAGCTTCCTGGGAAGTGTCCTGCACTCCTGGGGAAGCTGGATGTCCACCATGGCCTCTCTTTTTCCTACTGAAGATTCCTTAGGCCTGGGCGTGCCATCTCAGAGCAGCACTGTGCTGGCCTGGGCAGGGGTGATGCAGAGTGCAGCTGTTCCCCTTTCCCTTCCAATGTGGTCCTTCTTGGCATCGTAGTCCAAAAGGGTGCTTTGTCCTCACCTCTGTGCTCTGGGATTTTCACTATGGTGCCATGTCTATGAGTAGTTGCTAGTTGGTCTTTTTGTGAGGAGGAGTGAAACTGGGAACAAGCTAGGTTGCCATCTTGACGATGTCATTACACCATAAAATATTAAGGAGACCCCCCCCCCAAAAAAAGGAAAGCTAATGAGCAATAAGTAAAATAGAGTCAACTTGATTTTTGAAAACGATGAATAAAATTGAGAAATGTCTATCAAGACTAATCAAAGAAATATGAGAGAGAGCACTATTTGACAATAGCAGAAGTGAAAAAAGTATCCATCCACAGATGAATGGATAAAGAAAATGTAGTTTATATATACAAAAGAATACTATTCAGCCATAAACAAAGAAGAAAATCCTGCCATTTGTGACAATATGCAAGAACATTTAGGGCAAGTGAAATAAGTCAGACAGAGAAAGACAAATAATGTATGAATTCATATAGAATCTAAAAACGTTGAACTTAAAGAAACAGTAGTGTGGTGGTTGCCAGGCGCTAGGTTGCTGACAGTTAATAATATTGAGTTATATGCTTAAAATTTGCTAAGAGGGTAGAACTTATTTGTGTGTTCTTATACACTAATAATAATAATAATAATAATAATAATAATAATAATAATAATAATATAATAGCAGCAGAAAACTTTAGAAGATGATATTTTATGGCTTTCATGATGGTGGTGGTTTCATGGTTACATTCTTATATCCTAAAGCTCATGGAGTTGTAAACATTCAGTATGTTCAGCATTTTATTTGTCAATCATACCTCAATAAGTTGGTTAAAAAATATTATATTCACCTAAATCCTCTGTTATCACATTCATAACACAACCCTAACCAGGCTTCCATCATTACTATGTGAGAAATAAATTTCTCCATTGAACTAACATAATTGAACATCTAACTTGGCAGATCCTATATTCAGGTGGCAACCTTCTCAGAATAATTTGAAAATTCTATCTCAGTATCTGAAGCCTCTATAAGTAAACAAATTGTTGCTGGTAGAAATGTTGTACTTTGGGTGCAAAGAATGTCATTTGTTAAGAATGACACTTTAAAATGTCATCACTCATTTCTAAATGTCATTCTGTTACATTCTTCAGGAATAAAAAGCAGGTATGCTTTCATTGTCAATGGTTTTCTAAGTATTCTTTCCTTCGAGTGAAAGCAAGGTTGGTGTCCTTCCTCAGAGATTCCAGATAGTCATTTAGTCACTTGCTACTCGAAGTGGGGCCTGAGAATCAGTATCACCAGCGCTGGCATAGTGCAGTGGCTTGTTAGTTACGCAGAATCTCTGGCTCAGCGACTGAATGAGTCAGATTCTGATTTTAACAACATCTCCAGGTAATTAATGTGCCCAATAATTTCGAAAAGTATTGATTTAGCTTACTGTAGGATAGGAGAAATTATGAGAGGAGAAATGTCAGCGAGGAGAAGGAAACCCAGCTTCCTGAATATTCTCAGTTGCCAGGGACTATTTAAAACCTTTAACAACTATTCCACCTTCTTTACTCCAATTGTACATTACAAGACCTAGCCCCGATTCACTCTTTAGGAATCTTGGAATAAGTTCTTAACTGTTCAACTTTTTTTTAAACTTACCCCACTTTTGGATTTAAAATCATCTAATCTTAACTCTGCCTGTCTAGAAATGGGAATTGTGTACAAGAGGGTTGTATATGACTTATTTTGAAAATGTTTAGAGACTTAGAGAAAATAAAAATTAATGGATTCAAGAACAGATACAATGTTTCCAAATGCTGTGAATTAAGTATAACAATGACAAACATAAATAATGTTATTTCAGAGATGAAGTTAGAAATGAAGGAAAACTATAGCAGTGGAAGATCAATAGAATCTACATTTTTAAAAATGCAAATAATGAGATAAGTTTTTTAGTAAAAAGTAAATCTCAGAAAAAAAAGTATTTAAAAAAAAGAAAATAATATGTTAATAATATCCAAAGGGGTTTTCAAAAAAAAAGAAAAAGGATTACATATATACTAACTAATGAGGAGAAGATAATGAAATCCACAAAGACTTTGAAATGACTAGTCTATTGACCTGCTTTCTAAAATCATCTTTAACAAAAGAAAAAAAAAAGTACAGCATAGGTAGGAGGTTGAAGCAATTAGCATCTAATGAAAACCTTATTAAACACAAGGAAGACATAGTCATTTTAGAAATCAACAATTCTGTTTGCCACCATAGAATCCAGAATGTTGAAAAATTAAAAAAAGTATTGATTTGTGTGCCATATTTTCAGTGAACTTGCTTCCCAATGATGAACGCAGCTTTGTTTATTTTCACAGGTAACTGAAGACTATAAAAGAGAAAAGCTATGAGCAAACAAGACTGTGTTTTCTTAAAAGGAGAATAGCCATCATCTCAACTCTTAGTAAAATAAATCCTAAGATAAATATTGGAAGACATCTAGAGGATAAATGAATTATGAAAAGCAAGCAGTATAATTTTACAAAGAAAAAAATCATGCCAGGCAAATTTAATTGCATTTTTTTTTCCTTGTGGATCAAGTTCTGACATTAATAGATGAAAGCAGCAATAGATGTGGTATATCTTGATTTCAGCAAGGCAAAAGGATGGCTTATCTTATAAAATTTTACTCAAAGAATTAGTTCAAATTAGCTTGGATATGAACACTTTACATAGAGTAAAAATTGGTTGAAGTATCACATAAAAGGGCTCATAATAAAGGACAGTTTTCCTAGGAGGGCACAGGTATCTAGAGAACTGCTACAAGGGTTAGTGGTAGGTCCAGTTCTTTTAAATAAGCTCATTAATGATGTGAAGCGGAAGTAAACAGCATGCTAATTAAATTCATAGACAGGGCTAGGTTGGGAAATACTGCATATTTCCCCCAAACTGGAAAGCAGTAATGAGCCCAAGGAAGTTTAATATATGGTCAAAATTTTATTTTTATTTATCCAACTTGAAAAAGTCATTGGGGAAAAATCCTAGGCCAAATGGCAAGATGCCCTCCAAAGTTGCTATTCAAGAAACAACCAAAATATCATTTGAGTCAAGATATCATCAAGATATCTAGCTGTCTTAGAAATGCATGATTTTCATTAGTCTTAGAGTCACAGGCAAGACTTCATATTTATTATCACTGGTCTTTTAGAATACAGAATTTTGTTTTAGGCATCTCATTTCCAGGAAGAGGTTAAGAAAAATTAAAGGTGGTCCAGGACACAATAACAGACATATTGACAAAGGATTAGCAATGGAGAAACCCCACTATGATGGTTTACTTAACATGTTATCTCTATTGGAAGTTTGCTTCATTCGTTGATCAAACTCCATTTCTTTTAATTGACTAATTTTATGTCTAGCACCATCCTTAAAGAAAATGTTGGAAGATTAATGAATGAAGATGTTTGCCAGCTACTACTTGCTAAACAAAATATACTGGAAGTAACTTAATGCCCCAATCTTTCGGTGCCGTCAGTGGGTGCAAGCAGTGGCTGCCAGCCTCAATTGCTCCTGCGGGCTTCTCCACCTTCCCCTGCTCCTGAGGGGCGATTGGGGATGCAGGCACCGCTTGTACCCGCTGACAGTGCCAACCCTGCACACACCTGCTGCTGGCGCCGGCCCCAATTGCTCTGCTCTGTCAGTGGGTGTGAGCAGGGCCGGCACTGTCAACGTGTGGGAGTGGTGTCAGCAGAAGCAGGGCTACTGGCAGACAGAGGACCGGGAGCCGCAGCAGGAGGGGCCGGGTAGGCGTGCAGAGGATGGGCAGAGACCTGCCCTTGTGCCCACTGCAGCCTCATGGGCAACAGTTTCTTTCAAGGTGCAAGAATTAGTGCACTAGGCCCCTAGTATCTATCTACACTAATAAAAGAGAAACATGGTAATTGGCCTACGACCGCTACCCTTCCCATTGGCTAATCCCCCTGTCACTCACAGAGTAGGGCCAAGATATGCAAATTAACTGGCAGCCAAGATGGCAGCCGGCAGCCAGGCAGCTGATGTGAACAGGGAGGCTTGCTTGCTTCAGTGACGGAGAACTCCAACGTTCCCCGCCTGACTTGCCGGCCTCTCAGCTGCAACTCTAAGCAACTATGTTGCGAATAAAGAAGCTAAAAAACCCCCAGAAACCTGCTTTACTCAGCGGGGCTTTAGCCAGCTGTACCGCAACATTGTATCAAATACAGACTGTAAACAAAGGCCAGAAACCTGTTTTCAGCAGCCGAGGCCTCAGAGCTAAAGCTGGCCCAGAATAAAAAAGAAAAAAAAAAAAAAAAAAAAAAGGAGCGGTTGGGAGCTTCAGTCCCAGCCTGAAAACAGCCCTCAGCCCCTCAGCCAGACTGGCCAGGCACCCCAGTGGGGACCCCCACCCTGAAGGGTGTGTGACCAGCTGCAAACAGCCATCATCCCCTCACCCAGACTGGCCAGGCACCCCAGTGGGGACCCCCACCCTGATCCAGGACACCCTTCAGGGCAAACCAGCCAGCCCGACCCATGCACCAGGCCTCTATTCTATATAGTAAAAGGATAATATGCCTCCCAGCACTGGGATCAGTGGAGCTAAGAGGCCTCCCGGCACCGGGATCAGCATGACAGGGGGCAGTGCCCAAACCCCCCGATCGCCCTGCAGCTCTATGTGTGACAGGGTGCGGCGCCCCAACCCCCCTGCCCCCGACGGGCCCTGCTCTGTGTGTGACGGGGTAGAGCCATAACCTCCCCATTGGCCCTGCCCTGATTATGAGAGTGGCAGCGCCCCAACCACCTGATTGGCCCTGCTCTGTGGGTGCTAGAAGGCGGCGCCCCAACCCCCCCCCCCCCCCACGGGCCCTGCTCTGTGTGTGATGGGGTAGAGCCATAACCTCCCCATTGGCCCTGCCCTGAGTTTGACAGTGGAGGCGCCCCAACCCCCTGATCGGCCCTGCTCTGTGGGTGATAGAGGGCGGTGCCCCACCCCCCCTCCCCTACGGGCCCTGCTCTGTGTGTGATGGGGTAGAGTCATAACCTCCCCATCTGCCCTGCCCTGAGTGTGACAGTGGCAGCGCCCCAACCCCCTGATCGGCCCTGCTCTGTGGGTGATAGAGGGCGGCACCCCAACCCCCTGATCCACCCTGCCCTGAGTGTGACAGGGGGCGGTGCCCCAACTCCCCTATCGGCCCTACTCTGTGAGTGACAGGAGGGAGCTCCTCAACCCCCTGATCAGCCCTGCTCTGTGCATGACAGGGGGGAGCTCCCCAACCCCCTGATTGACCCTGCTCTGTGCATGACAGGGTATGGAGCCCCAACGCCCCTGATGGGCCCTGCTCTGTGCGTGACAGGGGGTGGCGCCGCAACCTCCCCATCGACCCTGCCTTGAGTGTGACAGGGGGCGGTGCCCCAATCCCCCAATCGGCCCTACCCTGAGCGTGACTGAGGGTGGCATCGCAACCTCCCAATCTGCCCTGTTCTGTGCATGACAGGGGAAGGCGCCCCAACTCCCCAATCAGCCCTGCTCTGAGCCCGACCAGGGGCTGCACCTAGGGATTGGGCCTGCCCTCTGCCACTTGGGAGCAGGCCTAAGCCAGCAGGTCATTATCTCCCGAGGGGCCCCAGACTGCAAGAGGCACAGGCCGGTCTGAGGGACGCCCCCTTCCCCCGAGTGCACAAATTTTTGTGCACTGGGCCTCTAGTATATATAAAAGGCTAAGTGGCTATTTGACTGCCTGACCGGCTGGTAGGTATGATGTGCATTAACCACCAGGGGGCAGATGCTCAACGCAGGAGCTGCTGAGCTGTGGTGATTTGGCAGCGGCAGTTCTCCAGTGATGCACCCCAGAACCAGAGAGGAGGGAGCCCACCCCCTTGCAATCCGGGACCCCTCGGGGGATGTCAGAGAGCCAGTTTCAGCCCTATCCCCGCAGGCCAGGCTGAGGGACCTCACCTGCCAAATGGACCCTGTTCACTCTGCAGATGCCCTTCAAGCTGCGGTGCCGCCCCAGGTGTGCCCAGCCTGGGAGGCACTGTGGGTCCAGCCAGTCTCACTCAGTCTCACCCTGCCAGCCCCCTTCTAATTAATTTCCTTTCAATGTGCACGAATCCATGCACCAGGGCACTAGGATGCATATACAAGCTGATAAATTAGAGCTCAAACTCATTTGTCCCAAAGTCTCTTTGAAATATCATTAGAAATTCTGAGATTCTCTCTACTCAAAAGACTCCCCCGCCCCCCCGGCCCCCAAATAAATAGCAATGTTTCCATTCATTGCCCTTAGGATGGTTAAGTATTTCTGGGGATAAAGAGTTTTATAACCAAACTTATTGGTATATTTTTTCTTAATGTTATAAGTTACCAAGATTGATTTTTTAAAGTACATTTGGAGGTTTTGTTCACTGTATTCCAACCCAAACATTAGCTTTAAATGTAAGTCAAATTCTTTGTTGATAGAAGCGATGCTTACCTAACCTATTTTGCTATTTCATACAATTTGATTTATCTTAAAAGTCAGATATTGTCTATGATTCATACAAAGGCATTGTATTTAAAATGTGCAGAATACATTGCATGCAGCAAAATTAACGATTCGAATCTGGAGATCAAAACTCCTTTGTGCTTCTATGATCCTTTCTTTATCAAGCTACACAAAACAGTGCTGCTCACCTACTAAACAGTGTGGGGATGCACCTTGTTTTACCAAAGAGGATCTTGATCTTTCCTCCAGTTTGTCCACATCTCTTATAAGAATGTCAGCATGAACTTTACTGTTTCTAGACTAATGGCATAGGAAATAGAAATATTACAACTGCTACTCTGCATGTGGTAATCATTTTGAAAAACTGCAGTTTAGATACTTACATTGAGCATTCATAGCACTCTATACTGTATTAAACAATAAGAATATCTTTAGGGTTGTGTTAACTTTTCAATAAAAAGCACAGTGAAAATAAAGGAAATGGTTTGATTTATTTTATACTAATAGGTGTTGAATATATGAAGCAGATGTTTGTTCTCATTCTTAACATATTTATATTTAACAGAATTGGCTTCAACTATCCTAAAGCTGTTCATTCTTTTTCTAGACGTCTCCAGATTTTTGACATGTCACTATCACGATCAGGACTCACCCACTGATTTCATTCAATTAACAGGCAACAGCTGAAGGCACTTGTTTAGCTCCTCAAATTCTGTGATCAGATAGTTTTAGGAAACTTCTAATGTTCTCTTGCCCTAATTGCTCCAGGAAGGCCACTAATAGTACGTGTTTATTAGCTTCTTTGATGTGTTATCATAGAAATTATTCATGTAGGCCTACAAAGCCTTTTTCTTTTATATTTCTGATTACCCAATTTATATACATAGACTTTATAATAAATTGATTTGGATGCTGGCAATGGTTGATACAAACCATGAATAATTTCATGATACAGTTAAAACATCTTAATTCCATTTTCAAAAAGTCTACTCATTTAAATACAAAGTAAGGTTAATATAATCCTAGGACTTATTGTAATGAAAATTTAAAATGAATTGTTTATTCAAAGTTGTTTATAACTTCAGAAAAGTAAGTTTTTAAAAAGTAATAGCACCTAACACTAAAAAATTAAACTCAATTTTTCTAATTAAAAAAATAGAATTATGTATAAGTGAATGAAGAAAAGTAAAACCATTCATATTTATTGAGCCAAATGATGTGAGTATATCTAATAAAATTTTATTTTACATACTAGTGACTAAAGGTTAGGACAAATATAAATATTACTTTCAGCTTCCATTAAAGAATAATTATAAATAAAAATTTTATAATATAAATAAAAATGCTGCCATTCAACATAATAAATATATATAATCACACAAGAATATGTATTACTGGAATTCCAAAATTATGTTCAATAACTTATTCCAATGAACACAAGGTTTCTTTCTTAAAACAGAGAGCATTTCCTAGAATGTATTTCCAACATGTTTTATATAGATAAGTTGTGGAATGCATAAATACTTAAATAGCCTACTATTTCCTAAACACTTCTCGTATTTTTTATGTAGAGAGTAATACCATAGTTTGATCAAATTTAGTATTTCTATTTAACACCATCTTTTGTTTAATGTCAGCTCATTAACAAATTATAAAAATTTGTGAGTTAAACCTTTACTGTATATATGACCAATTTTAATAAAATGATTTTCTTATTTTGAATCAAAGTTTCTTTAATACAATGCCCTCTTAGGGTACATAGAATTAACTTACCATAATTGACAGATATGTATCAACTAGATTTAAGGCTTTGAAATAGTATAATATTCATCATCATCACAATTATTATTACCATCCTCAATGTTTTTATTAATGTTTACTGAGTACTTATTATCGTCTAGAAATTGTCATTACTATTTATGATGCTTTAATTCATGTAATTCCACAATAATTTTTAAAGCAATTGCTGTGATTGTCTTCAATGATAATATTGATAAGCAAATATGGTAAATAAATTATCACTTATTATCAATGATATGGTCACTTGGAGAATAATTTGTGAACTAAGACCTCAGAAAATCCCATACTATTAATCACTTGGATACCTAGACCTGTAATCTGACCATCTACACTACTTCTAAACAAATGTACTAAATTAAATTATCACTATGGAACATTCAATAATAAATTAATGGGTATTAGAGAAGCATAACCAAGCTCTATCCACTTTGCATCACTACTTACATGTCAGTTATAATCAGAAAAAGTCAAGACATTAATGTATGAAGGAATTTGTACACACACAATCCTTCACTAAAATTAAAATTAAAAAGACTAAAGGCAAAATTAGTAATTAAATAAACAAGTTATTTAGGTTTAAAATCATAGCAATGATTACATTATCTGAATTTTTGATAAAGTTATTTATCTAATGAAATAATTTCATTTTAAAATGATACTTACAATTCTCTACTATCATAATATTTAAATAATTATACACTGTCAGTCCATAGATAGTGTTTTCCTACCTTATAAATTATGCATTTATTATAAATCTATTTTACATCATCATTAGAAATCAGTTTAATATATATATGCCTAAGTGAGCGTTACGGTGGAAAGACTGGAATGACTGGTCGCTATGATGCACACTGACCACCAGCAGGCAGACGCTCAATGCAGGAGCTGCCCCCTGGTGGTCAGTGCACTCTCACGGTGGGGGGGTGTGCCGGGGTCCAACCCCAGCAGGTCCAGGGGTCCCCAAAGGTGTGGACAGAGTCGGCGAAGAAGGAATGACATGGAGACAGCGTTCAGTTGATCAGCAGCCTAGCCAAGATCTCTAGCCAAGTTCTGTTCAGGATCTCCAGCCAAGTTCTGCTTAGGATTTCCAGCCAGGTTCTGTCCAGGTTCTCCAGCCAGGTTCAGTCACCAGGTTCTAGTCAGGTTCTCTTGCCATGTTCTATAGTCAGGTTCAGTCCAGGATCTTTTGCCATGTTCTCTCGCTAGGTTCTGTCTCTACGTTCTGTTGCCAGTTTCTGTCCAGGATCTTTTGCCATGTTCTCTCCAGCGAAGTTCTTCTGTCTCTAGGTTCTGTCTTCTAAGTTCTGTCTTGTTACATCTGTATTTATACCAGTTGATTCAATCCTATCAATCTCTATTCCAAAGGTTAGGGCGTTTCTTATCTCCATTCCAGGGAGTAAAGATTATGTAGCTTAAGCATGATTGTTCGCAGTTAAAGTGATTAATTACCCACCTGGCACTTAGTTAAGAGGTTTTATTCCCTCCCTAACTTCAGGGGAAAATCCCTACCTGGGGAAACAACCTTTCTCAGAGAGGAAACCTTGGTTAAAACACATAGTGCCAAGAAGGTGAGCAAACATTTTAAGAACAGTATGCCATCTATGCCAGGTCCTTTGAAACAGCAAGGATGGACCAGCTCCCGGCAGGGGTGCAGGTCAGCCAAAAGCTGGGCTCAAGGCTGGCAAGGGCAGCTGCCACGGCAGGAGCCTCTCCCAACTCCGAGACAGCACTACCAAGCAGCAGCAGCAGGCACAGCAGGCTGGGATGAGCACGAGTGGTGCAGCACCCGGCCCCGATTCAGGCTTCTCCCTGGCTGCCTGCCACTTGGTGCACTGCTACCTTATACATCCCCTGAGAAATCCCAGACTGTGAGAGGGATATCCGACTGCTGACTTAGGCCTGATCCTGGTGCTGTTCTCTGTAGAAGGCAGTCATTCTGAACAACTCAGCGACTCAGGGAAGTGCAGGGAACTCAGGGTGAGCCTGCCTCCATGCTTGACTCACCCACTCGATGGTGTTTGCAGGACAGACTGTGGTGGCCCAGCCCGTGCACGTGCAGCAGCTGCTGAAGCTCAAGCAGCAGGCCATGCAGAAGCAGAGGGCCATCCTGCCACAAGCAGCAGTCAGACATTTCCCAAGGGGTCCCGGACTATGAAAGAGTGCAGGCTGGGCTGAGGAATCCCCCCTACAACCGCCACCATGCACAAAGTTTGTGCACCAGTCCTCTAGTATTACATAAAATCAAAATATCCTTCAGTAAACTATAATCCCTAAAGTAATTTGTTTATAATTATTTAAGTACAATTGCTAATGGTTCATGCAATTTATATCCCCACATTTTAAATAGAACAGTGCTTGTTTTGATTTAAATAGCATAAGATTCAATTTTATTATTTCAGCATACTACAGTATCATAGTATAAAAGTCATATTTATTTGTGAGTATATATAATTAACATATTTTTATTTCAGTTTAATGTTGGCTATCAAATTAGGCCAATTTCATATGCATAGATAAATTACAATGTGAAATGTTAATATTTTGTATCATAGATTATGAATCCAAGGCAATTTATTAATCACAGATATGTAGATAAGTCACTTTTTCTAAAATCATATACTCAGAGGCCCATTTATTGAAGAAAACAAGATATAATCAAAAATGAATGTGGATTTGACCCAATAATCAAACATTTATGAATAACTGACATACCTACCTTTTAAATCTGGTATATGTTGGCTGACATGACTATTGCAATGCTGAATTATGAGAGCATGTCTTTAAGAAAGTATTTCTAAGAATTGCTTAAAGCCTGACACTAAATATATAGAATTTAAGTTAGGATGAGAAAATGTCTCTTTATTATTATTACTAGAGGCTCAGTGCACAAAATTCATGCAATTGGGGGGTCCTCCCAAACTGTCTGGTGCCCTGTCACAGTGCAGGAGCCCCGCGATTGATTGCTCCAAAGAGGTAGGCCAGAGCCGGGGGCCCACCTACATGCCGTGTGGAGCTGGGAGGCAAAACCCCCAAGACCCCCAGGCAGGCCTCGCCAGACCCCCAGGCAGGCCTTGCCACACAGAGCCAGGGGACCCCCAGGCAGGCCTTGCCTCGTGGAGCAGGGGGACCCACCTACTCGTGTGCAGAGCTGGGAGGAGGCAGGACTCCCAGGCAGGCTGTGCCATGCATGCAGCATCAAGCCAGCCCCGCCCACCTGAGCGTGCCTGCATGAGGGCATCACGGTGTGACAACCACTTAGGCTTTTATTAGTAAGGATTCTTACTTAATAATCATGGCTGACATTTTTTTATGTGTTTACTTCCAGGCATTTTGCTAAGAATTTAAAAAACATTTCTTCAAGTCCTCTTTGTACAACTCTAGAAGTTTAGTACTACTATTATGTTATTTACTAGAGGCCTGGTGCACAAAAATTTGTGCGCTCGGGAGGGAGGGGGGGGTGCCTCAGCCCGGCCTGTGCCCTCTCGCAGTCTGGGATCCCTCAGGAGATAACGACCTGCTGGCTTAGGCCTGCTCCTGGGTGGCAGAGGGCAGGCCCAAACCCTAGGTGCAGCCCCTGGTTGGGCTCAGAGAGGGCCGATTAGGGAGTTAAGGCGCTGCCCCCTCTCATGCACAGAGCAGGGCAGAACGGGAGGTTGTGATGCCACCCTCAGTCACGCTCAGGGTAGGGCCGATTGGGGGGTTGGGGCACCGCCCCATGTCACACTTAAGGCAGGATCGATGGGGTGGTTGCGGCGCCACCCCCTGTCACGCACAGAGCAGGGCCAATCAGGGGGTTGGGGCGCTGCCTCCTGTCACGCGCAGAGCAGGGCCCATCAGGGGGTTGGGGAGCTCCCCCCTGTCATGCACAGAGTAGGGCTGATAGGGGAGTTGGGGCACCGCCCCCTGTCACACACAGAGCAGGGCCGATCAGGTGGTTGGGTCGCCTCCTCCAGTCATGCACAGAGAAGGGCGGATTGGGAGGTTGCGATGCCACCCTCAGTCACGCTCAGGGTAGGGCCGATTGGGGGGTTGAGGCACCGCCCCCTGTCACACACAGAGCAGGGCAGATCAGGGGTTTGGGGCGCAGCCACTGTCACACTCAGGGCAGGGCCGATGTGGAGGTTATGGCTCTACCCCATCACACACAGAGCAGGGCCCGTGGGGTGCGGATTGGGGAGCCGCCTTCTATCACCCACAGAGCAGGGCCGATCAGGGGGTTGGGGCGCCGCCACACTCACACTCAGGGCAGGGCCGATGGGGAGGTTATGGCTCTACCCCATCACACACAGAGCAGGGCCAATCAGGGGGTTGGGGCGCCGCACCCTGTCACACACAGAGCCGCAGGGCGATCATGGGGTTGGGGAGCTCCCCCTATTAGGCACAGAGCAGGGCTGATCAGGGTGTTGGGGCGCCTTCCCCTGTCAGGAACAGAGCAGGGCGAATCGGGAGGTTGTGGCCCCGCCTCCTGTCACACACAGAGCCGCAGGGCGATCAGGGGGTTTGGGCGCTGCCCTCCGGTGCCAGGAGGCCTCTTGGCTCTGCTGATCCCGGTGCTTGGAGGCATATTACCCTTTTACTATATAGCATAGAGGCCTGGTGCACAGGTTGGGACCGGCTGGTTTGCCGTAAAGGGTGTCCAGGATCAAGGTGGGGGTCCCCACTGGGGTGCCTGGCCAGCCTGGGTGAGGGGATGATGGCTGTTTGCAGCTGGTCACACACCCTTCAGGGTGGGGGTCCCCACTGGGGTGCCTGGCCAGTCTGGGTGAGGGGCTGAGGGCTGTTTTCAGGCTGGCGAGTGACTGAAGCTCCCAACCGCTCCTTTTTTTCTTTTTCTTTTTAATTCTGGGCCAGCTTTAGCTTTGAGGCTTGGCTCCAGCTCTTAGGCCTCCGCTGCTGAAAGCAGGTTTCTGGCCTTTGTTTACCTTCTGTATTTGAAACAACGTTGCGATCCTGCTGGCTGAAGCCCGGTGGACTAAAGCAGGTTTCTGGGGTTTTGTTTAGCTTCTATATTTGTAACATAGTTGCTTAGAGTTGCAGGTCAGAGGCCTGCAGTGGCAGGCGGGGAACGTTGGAGTCCTCCGTCACTGCAGCAAGCAAGCCTCATGTTTACTTTAGGCTGCCTGGCTGCCGGCCGCCATCTTGGCTGGCAGTTAATTTGCATATTGCCCTGATTAGCCAATGGGAAGGGTAGCGGTCGTACGCTAATTACCATGTTTCTCTTTTATTAGATAGGATAAGTAGGAAACTAGGGCTTAGTTATATTGAGCAATTTGCCCAAAGGCACAAGGTTTAGTCATATGTTATAGAGGTCATAAATCTGACTTTTTAAGAATAAAAATTTCATAATTTCCCTGCTCATTTAAACAATTAAAAAGTTAATTTAAAATAATCTGAAGTTCTCAGATGAATTTAAAGAATAATACAAAATACTCTTATTTATCTTACATCCAGTTCAATTTTTTGCCATACTTTAGTTCTTTTTCTGGATATTTCTCCTGTTTTGTTTTGTTTTCAATTTGGGACCTGTTTCTTTGTCTCCACATTTTGGCTGCTTACCTATGTCTGTTTCTATGTATTAAATAGAGCTGCTATGTTGCCTTGTATAGTAGGTGTCCTGTAGGGCCTAGTAAAATAGACTTTTTAGTGTTGTAGGCAAAGATATGCTAACAAAATATTCTATCAGTATATCTACATACTAGTAGCACTCTTTATTGAGACATAGTATAATATCTTGTGTTTTGTTTGTTTTTCAGGTGAATGAACCATTAGTTCATCTAGAACAGTGATTCTCAACCTGTGGGTCGCGACCCCTTTGGCGGTCAAATGATCCTTTCACTGGGGTTGCCTAAGACCATCCTGCATATCAGATATTTACATTACAGTTCATAACAGTAGCAACATTACAGTTATGAAGTAGCAGCGAAAATAATTTTATGGTTGGGTCACAGCATGAGGAACTGTATTTAAAGGGCCAGAAGGTTGAGAACCACTAATCTAGTAGGTAAACAGAAGACTCTTCAGCTTTCCTTTTCTTATTACTTTAATATATAGTTTTATCAATACAGTCATTTTTATATCTCCTGGAAAGAAAACACTTGGGCTGAATTTTGCTATTGTCAACTTAAATTTGAAGGTACATTTTCCAGAATTACCCTCCCTGTAAGGTTTAGGATTAGAGTTGGCCAACAGAGGAAATCATATGAGATTTGGAGGTGGAGGGAAATTATGGGTCATCTGGAGTGACATGCAGACAAAGAGGTGCCCAGTGGTCCCTCATACTTCTTTGCTGTACCTTTAGCTCATCTTTGGGACTGATGCCCTGCTGACTACCAAGGTCCCAGGTCTGGCCAGAGATGCTTGCCTGTGGAGCCACAGAGGTGGCGGCTGCACATAGGAAATAGCTTCCCAGATATTTTTCAATGAATATTCCTTTGCAGTCCCCTTTTGAAGGCTCGATGTACTAGGCCCCTCAGATTCCCCTGTAAGTTCTGACTTATTCATACATGGCAGGGCTTCAGTAGAAATAAATATTGATTCTTTCTCTGGTCTTATGACTTCCTCCCTCCAAATCTTCATTTCCCAAGCTTCTCTCACATGTTGTAGAAGGGCTAATCCACACGATAAATTCTCCATTCACCTAATGCTCTATGTACCACTGCCTCCCTGGGTGAACCCTGACTCATACAACTCCAAACTGATCCCACTTTCAAGGAAACAGACATTTGTTGGGCACCTATCTTGATGCAGGGGCTGGCTTAAGCACTGATGATGAACATATCTTTAAGATTACCAGAAATAATTTAAGTCATAATTAAATTGTAACTACACTTTTAAATAGATGACTTCAATAAAAAATTCACTGAGGAATTCAAAGACATTGATGATCCAAACATCCAAACCTTATCCAATCCTGAAAAGTATAAAGACGTTTCTCTGCTACTAGCAACACCCCTAGCACTGAGTCTGCTTTCCAAGTCCACTGGCCTATAGCTTTGGGGAGTACAAATTATGGTGACCGTAAGTCTGAGCCAGCTTTTACTGGCAGAACAACTCTCACTATTTTATCTGCATCTGTTATGAAGAAAAATATATTACCATGGCTCTCTTAAACCCAGACCAGACATTTGAACTGTCATTTTCACCTCTGATTTCCATCAAGGTTCACAAAGCTTTTAGAGGCACTCAGTAATGTATCCTGTATATCAAGATCCACAAAAGGCAACGTTTCTGTTCTACAGGGGTGAGAGGCAGAGCGCTGGACTCTTTGTAGTCCATGACCGGGGAGTTCAAAAGCACCAACAAAGGACTTTTATGCAGCCAAGGACTTTTTTCTATGACTTTTATTCTGAGCAAAATGTATTCAGCCAAGAAAGAATGGGAAATAGTGGTCTTAAAATAATTTCTGCAGCAGAAACTGGATTTCAAATGATATAATGAACTAATGTGCAGTAAAGGGATGGAAATAATTAGCTCAGACAAGGCATTTGATAGCGTTAGCAGAAAAATAATTGATCTATATTTTATGTGATTCTTTTTTTTTTAAAAAAAGACTATATGGATAAATTACTAAAGTCTTTTATAGTTATACACCCAAATATACATACATAATAAATAGTGGCATACAATCTTCCAATAAATTATATGTATTTGATTAGAACTCAGTATTTGCTCTTTTTATGAGGCCAAGACTGCTCTTTTTCAGAAGTGAAATTTCTATTTTCCATTTAAATATGCAATCTTCGTATATACATCTTAGTTATCCATTAGTTACTTATTACTTGTATATTTTCACAGAGATGTTGAAAAAAAGCTTCTGAATATAAACACAATGAAATTGTATCATGCATGAACATTAGAAGAACTACATTAGGTCCAACCTGAAAAACATGTTTACCTACATTATCAAAAAGTTGGACCTGTTCTTTGGACACTCATTTTACATATTTCAGGTCCTTTATTTAGTTGTCGTATGGAATTGTGTTGATTTATCCACACTTTAAATTAGGAATGAAGTTAATGGTTAGGGAAATTTTATTTCCTTAGCACAAAGGTGAATTACATACAGAGAACAGAAACCATAGTTCATATTTCTGTCCCATTTCAGACTATTTCCTGAGGCTCCTTCATGTCCTGGTGGCATGGCCAATAGCTTTGGACCACCACTTCTTCTTCAAACAGAATGTAATTTTTAACCTAAAAACTTCACAGCTATTAAGTGATTGGTTTCACTATACTAAGACTTGGCAGTTTTCAATTCTACTGCCTCGAGCTTTGCCCCAATTTTAGTATCCATTGGCTCTAGTGCCCTAAATGTAGTTTCTTTGGGACTTCATGACCTCTCTCTCTTAGACTTTCTTAATCTTAGTGTCCAACTCTTGTTCTGATGTATGCCCCTGTGCTTACTAGTAAATCACTATCAGCTACCCTGAGTTGCAGAGTTGGAAAAAATAACGTTCCATTCAAGTTCATTTTCTCCATAGGAATTTATCCTTTGCTGTCCTCAACTTGACCTAAGTTTACCGTTTCAATCCTCCAACCAAGTACTGATATTATAAAATGTTTACATAGATATTGAAAGGTACTTAGTGAAGCATACTGTATATTACGATACATATCACTATTATTCACATTGTCATCTTTAATAATAGTTATGCCTATTATTACTTCAATTTTTAAGGCATAACTATAAGCCAGGACTGTGGTAGTGAGGACTGAGTAATGTGGTTCAACCCCCAGAGCAGTGTAGTACCTCCACATAGCAGCCATAGTACTAGCGAGGTACTTTAAATACAATCCCTTATTTTATCTTGACAATAACAATGCAGGTTAGTTGTATTACTCTCATTTTATAAAGGGTGGATCTAATGATCAATAAAATTTAGCTATATGCTCAAAGTTATACAACTAATAAGCGTAAAATGAAATTTAAGATTAGGCTTCACTCGAATCCCATGCTTTTGTCATTATCCCTTGACTTTGCATTAATTACTAGGTATTCATACAGATGAGAAACATAGTGTCAAAATAGTTTTTGGAGCTTTACAAATACTCTTTTAGAGGAGATATCAGTTTGTTAACAATAAACTGATTTCACTTTTAAAAAATTCTTTTGAAGATCAATATGCTAAATCCAAATTTTAAAAAACCTTTAAAAAGGCCATTTAAAATAATATTTGCAGTGTACTATAGCTACATAAGATATCATCATTGGGGAAGCTGCATAAAATGCACAAGGGAACTTTGTAATTTTGTATTTCTAATGTGCCTTAAGCTATTAAACAATAAAATATTATATAAATATGAAAAAGTTATGCAAATCATTTTACTTTGTTTTAACATATTTGAAAAATAATCAGGCACACAGTTCTCTTCTCCACGAATTGAAATGCCATCAATTAATCACTATGCAGTTAATTATGAGAGGTGGTTACATTTACCCATACAGGAGCTAATTCTAGGGCTGTGGAGGCTTTAGTGGCTACCACAATTAACATTTTAGTATCTACTGAAGAATTTTTATTTTATTTTTTTAAAAAAGGAAGAAAACACGAGAGGATTTCTAACAGTGGGAGAGGGTTATGAAGAACCATGAAAAATATTTAAAAGTATATTTTGGATTGTCTAAACTTTGAATAAATTGTGAAATTTATTTTTCCTGTTTAACAAATTTATGGACATCTATAGAACACCATTAAAAAAAGTTTAGAAATACAATGTAAGTTTTAATTGGGGAATGAAAGCATGAAGCTAAAAGGCATTTCATCATCATCATCATCATCATCATCATCATCATCATTGTTGTCTTTGTCATTATTTAGCACCTTTTTTTGAATCAAACACTATTCATAGTATTAATTTTTATATTAGAATCTCTTGGATTTTAGCTAGGACTAACCATGAGCCATAAAAATATTTAAGAATAACAGAAACTACTCAGCTAATTGGTAAATCATTACTATAGTTAGCAACTATAGTATTTTAATTTAGAAATATGTTCATAAAATAAAAACATTTTTATATTTATGTTAGATTTTAAAGTGTTGTGATAACATTAAAGCTTTGACTCATTTATTTTAGAGTTCCAATTATGTTCTAGTATTGTACTAAAATACAGTGGTGACAAAATAGATCCAATGAAGCCTATAATTTAGTGGGAAGAAAAAAGTAGTCAAAACATAAAAAACATGGTTGCAAACTGCAATAAGAATTATACATGCAAAAGTTAAAATTTCAGCTTTCTTCTGAGCCCTGTCACTAGTTAGCTGTGAACCATTTAGGAAATTACATATTATTATAGATCAATAATTTTTCAACTGAAAATTGTATTTTGCAAACATTTTTAATATATGTATGTATAAGCAGATTTATTTTCTATGATTAATTTTTAAAGAAACATTAAAATTGTAATGTAATTAGTTATTTAGAAAAGACCACTATTAACTTTCACTATTAAACGACTTTTTCTGTAGAGTACAAAAATAATAATAAGACCATAAGACTTGGTATGGATGCAATCCTAAAATTATATTTTAAAAGAAAATGTGCTTATCAAAATTTTGTCCTGCTACTTTATATTCTCACTATATTTTTAAGGTCAAAATTGCAATTTTCTTCTTGGGACTGAGATGCAGTGAGCTATGGATAGACTTTTAAAATAAGATTTATTTCTTATTTTGAGAACTGCTTAAAATGAGATTTACACATTTGTTTTCTTCTGGGTTTTAAGGTCACAGCTAATATATACTAACTAGAGGTCCGATGCATGGAATTCGTGTAAGAGTAGGCCTTCCTAACCCGGGTTGCTGGCACCAGCTTTCCTCTGGTACCTGGAACCTGGGCTTCCCTCTGGCCACAGGCACCCAGGACCCAGGCTTCCTTCGCAGCCCCAGTCATCCAGAATGACGTCTGGTCTAATTAGCATATTATGCTTTTATTATTATAGATTGCTTTACTGCTGGATACTATGTGTTATTTCTCACACAATTGTGATATGTGAAGAAGGAGGCGTTTATAGCCCCCAGTTTACAGATGAAGAAACTGAGAGTGAATAGCTAAGTTCTCTGCCTACATGTCAGTCAGAGAGGGCAAAATTTGAACCCAGGGAATCTGCCTCTAGAGTTTTCGAACCTGCCACCAGGCCACTCTGCCTTTTTAAGCAAACATCTAAGAATTTTCTTAACTTTTGGATACTAACGAATGTAGACCTTCCCTTCACTTACTTGGTACTAAGTTTGGAAGACACTTTTTTGACAGTTTTAATGTGTTAAAATGTACTGACCTGCCTTCCAGCATTTTCAAATCATTGTCTCTTTCGTTAGTGTAAGAATGGGATTATCATGGACTTGTTAAAATGGCAGAAAAACCTGTAGGATTCTTTTAAAAAGCTCTGACCTAGTTTTATAAGTGTGCAATGTGCTATTAAGGTTTAAGGTCAAGATAAGGGCTTCCTTTCCTTAAATTTGCAAATCTGTATTAATGAACCTCAGTTGTGGCCTTTACTTGGTTGCATTTCTCTGTGTACCAGAGCTTGAAGGAGACTCTTCGTCCCCCAAAATCTAGAGTTCCAGGAGTCGTACGTCATTTGGTTCAATTCCCTGTCATAACAGGAGCATTTAATTGGTTTAAAATTCATCAATTCAAATAACTTGCAAGCATAATTATAATTTCAGATGAATATGAGGGAAAAGTATGCTAATAGAAAACATTGTTTCTTTTAAAAAGTTGTTGAAATTAGTCTAAATGATGTTAAGTTCCAGGCAGCATTTACTGTAAATTCATTATTTAAGAATTAATTGCATAGAAAAAGAGGAAACAAGAGACTAACCTCTAAGAAACCCTTTCACTGTATTAATTTCTTATGCTCAACTTTTTAAAAAATCTTAATAGAGTGGTACAAAGGGAGTAATGCATTTGTAATTTTTAGTGCTTTTAATAAATTCACTTTAAATGTATCTGTTTATAAATTTTATTGTTTTAGGAAAATAGATTTTCTCTTAACATATTTAGGATTGGGCACATGACAATTATAGTCAATTTGTTCTCAATCCTGGCTAAACATTAGAATCACAGGGAAGATTTAAAGGTAAAAAACATTAATGCTGTGATCTCATTCTAGGCAAAATTAATTAGAATCTCTAGGATGAAACTCTGTCAATATTAATGTTTGAATGCACCTGCACCCCAATTAGGTAATTTTGTTTTTTAAAATATGTTTTTATTGATTTCAGAGAGAGGAAGGGAAGTATAGAAACATCAATAATGAAAGAGAATCATATACTGGGTGCCTCCTGCATGCCTCCTTCTGGGGATTGAGCCCATAACCCCGGCATGTGCCCAGATCAGGAACTGAACCTCAACCTCCTGGTTCATGGGTTGACACTCAACCACTGAATCACACTGGCCAGACACTTCAGTAATTTTAATGACTAATACATAGTTTCATCTATTTTCTCATATACTGACCTACAACTGTGATCTTTCTAGTTATCCCCAATGGCTTTTCCTTCTTCTTTTTAAAATTTTTATCTTTGCACATTTAAATACATTTATACCTCAATTACTTGATAGACTTAATTTTGACATTTTCTTAATAACACATTGAGTCCTAGTTAAAATAAAAATTTCCTTCATTTGCACTTTCCCAGTCTTTAAATAACCCTATATTTAGCATGCATTTGTCTATTTTTGTGATTCAGGTTCAACTTCCAATATATTTGTGTATGCTTTCCTAATAGTATAAAGCACTGAATTAAATTTTGAAATTTGATAATGTAGACAGTAGGAAATAAATGTGGAGAAAAATACAAAACCTCTTCCTTAGAAAGTATTTTTGTTGTTGTTTCTTGTTCATAAACTTCTATTCATGTGATCCTTTTGTTGAAATTTCCTAGGGGATACATCTGGTTTTAAAATAACTTTTACATGTATATGTCAAATTCTTCTCTTCTTATATCTCAAGACTCATCTCAACTTCCACCTTTTCTATGAAGCTATTCCTAATGTAATTCTGCCTTCCCCCCACTTCCTAAATTCACCTCTCCTGTGATCCCACAGTACACTATGTAAATTAGTCATCGTCCTTTTTTCTTTTTTTCTTTTTTTTTTTTTTTTTAGCAAAGAACGTTGCTTGAGAGCAAGGATATGCTTATTCATTTTAGTATATCAAGAACCTTGAACCTGGTTGTCATGAAAACACACACACATATTTTATTAAAAGGATGAAAGATTCTGTGGCAAACAGCCTATATATACTGTTCATCTTGTTCAATTTCATAGCTGTATTAGCAAGCAGAACCTGCCTTACATTCAAAGTTGACACAGTAGCAAATAAGACTTTTAATTTGAAGCTGCTGTGCAGGGTTTCTAATTGTATTGTCAATTTTAATTTCTTTTATAGATCTCTTTTATTGAAAGATCATTTTGGGGGATGGAAAAATGTATATAGTCCCATGAATAGTCCAAACAGTTATTATAAGAAACCTGGCTTCATAAGGGAATCCAATATGCATATGGGATAAACTATTTGTTCCAAAGAATGAAGTCTATCTTGCTGTTTTTTTGTCTTTATTGGATATTTTGTCCATGCTAGGTCAAACCCTTGATTCATCTTTACATTTCTCTTTCTCAAAAAAGTGTTCTTTTCTATTTCTGGGCTATGCACAAACTTACATGAATTCTAAAGCCTATTTTACTTCAGAAACTTTGTAAAATTTTGGCTGCTTGTTCACATGAATTCCACCTCATTTTTTATTTGGTGATTTATTTGTCTCAAACTAAAAAACAATGCTTTTGCTCCATATGTGTTATTTGAAAAAGAAATGGCCTGTTTGTAGTTAACTCTATAGAATTAACTCTACAGAATTGGTATCAACAAAGAATTAATTTTTAAATATACTTTTTAAACAAGTACTTTTTATTGCCACTGGTTTTTTTCTTACCTCTTTTTGATGTTTTTCAAAATCATTATCAAAGGAGTCTTAGAAACAAAACTGAATTGCAAACTGTGTCTTTCAAAGCTTCACAAATTCAACTATTTATTTCGCCTTGTGCTGTTATGTAAAATTTGTCCTAGCATTTTGCTCTGCAAGACGGCAATTATTAACAATATATTTCTCTAAACTGTTGCCGCAAAGCTATTATTCATGCAGGGTTACAACCGAGTTAATTTTGGGAGAGAGCTGTTCAAAGAAGCCCAGAGCTGTAGTGCTTATGAGCACCGCCTTTTCTGTTATTTCTAATTAGTGTGAAATGGTTCCAAACAGGAGTCCGCCCCGCGGAAGTCTGTGTAGCACAAAGCCAGCCTCATCAACGGACACAGGGAACAGTTTTGTTTTGCTGAATAAACAACTGCGTCATGAAGCCTTTTCAAAAGGGATACAATCTGATTTACCACGCTCCTTAACTGTTGAACGTTGTTTATATGGCTTCAAGTCTTTTTTATTAAAATTTAAAAGGCTTATTATTATGACTCAACACAGATGATGATATGTTTGCAATGTTTCGTGCAGAAGGACTGTAGACTTACCCTAGTAAGACATTTTCCCTTCTCTTCCTATTTTATAAATGAACTGTCATCTTTTGTTTTGTGTGGTTTGGATGCATGACTACCCTTCTACATGTCTCATTACACCATTAAAACAATTTTGCTATCAATAATTACAATATTGCAAGAAAATCCGTTTATTACTTTTTCTACAAAATTTCATTTGTAGTGTTTTACAGATTCTCTTGCAATAGAAGTTCTCAACGCATGTTGCTGGTCATGTGTATGGATGGGTGTTTAAGTGGTTTAAATATAGCTCAAGCTGGAGATCTTCTGACATTTGCATTAGACGAGTTAATTGGACAATTGCATCTGATTGAGAACATATCTCCGATTTCCCATTCGGGATTCACTAGAGAAAAACCCAGAGAACTGACTGTACATAATAAGACAAACCACACAAATCTCGGTCTTGAGTTTGCCCTGGGTTACGCAGAATAATGTATAAAATTATGCTAAATTTTTGTTTCTTCTTGGGAGACTTAAACATGTCTTACATTTTCTGCATCCTTCCAAAACGCCTAGCATATTGTAAGTACACAGAGTGGATGCTCAATAAATGCTTTTTGAATGAATTTATGAATGGGTGATAGCAATATTGCTTTCCACATGCAAAGTAATATGAAAAGCTAAATTACTTTCAATGAATGCCTTTAAAACATACTTACATGAAGTAATACTTATGTTATTATATTATCTTTAATGTCTAACCATGGAGTGTCATAGATTGCACTATTAGATACAAAGCCATTTCAGATTCAGATCAGAGAATATTGAAGAGATTATAAAATCATGATCGCTTATTACCTTGATGTAGGAGTTGTGCATTCATATTTAGATGGAAACCACACAATTTAATTCTAAATATGCTTTTTCTTCTGAGATCAGTGGAAAAAATATTTAAGCAGTGAAATGCTAATGGCCATGGAAGGCAAGGCTCACTATGGCAGTGTGGCTAGTCTCTTAAAAGTGCTCAAGAGACTCTCAATTTATATGGATAAATGAAAATATAAGCCTTCAGAAGCCAATGAGCAGGTTTGATATTTTTTTCCCTCTTCTGATTTAACTTACAAAAACCTAAATTCTAAGACACATGTTTCTATCTTTGCTATCATTATCACAATCTTTGCCTTATTGCATATTCACAAAAACCAATGAGATGTTTTAAGGTGAAAAATAGATAGTTATAGGTAAAGTTGTAGATATAGATTATTTTGATACACACACATACATATAAACACATGCATATATATGTTATGAAATGGAATATTGTTTAATATTAATCTGTAGCAGCTTTTCCCCTAACAGTCTTGATATATAGTTTATTATTTCTTTGTTTCAGCTGTATTCACTAGCGAAAGCGACTAAATGTCACTTAAAGAGCCGGCTATCAGCAAGAACGTGACCTGAAAGTTTTTTACCTTTCATGTTGGTGTTTTCCACAGTAAAAACTCAATTCCTGCCATGTCCTGTTTTTCTACCCCTGAAATCTCAGTAACTTCAGCATTCCACTCAGAGATCTATAAAAGAATTTCCTCTTATTAAATATGTTGCATTAATGATTTTCAAATCATTTTTTAAAAGTTTACATGAAATAAGAACTTTAATGTACATTGGAACTACTAAGGAGAAAAGGTACATTCTTCCCAGATATTAAGGTTTTATTTGCTTGACAGTAGCATCTCTACTTATTTCAGGTAAATAGCTCATCTTCTAACCTAACCAACTGCGCTTTCATTTAAACAGGTTGAGTTGAATTTGCAGAATTAGTTATTTCATATTTCATATTCATGAATAGATAAAAGAAAATGAGTCTGTTTTGACTCATGAGTTATATATGTTTTTAACCAGACTCATTTTGTTTTGTTTTGCTTTTTATTTTAGTTTCCTGTCCCTTGTGGAATTTTATTCTTGCTTCATTACTAAAATCAGTACATGTGGGGTGGGGTGCAAAATCCAGTTTTTATCTAGAGTGTCTTTTTGAAACACTGACAATGAAGAAAATTAAGAATAAGTCAAAATTGCAGCCAAACAACCACAGGAAAAAAACTAAAGTTACTCTTTTCACCTTCTGATTTCGTATTTCAGCAGTACTTTAACGCTTCATGCTTGGCACTGTGTGATTAGTGTGTAGAATATCCTTTTTCACCAGAAGATACCATACAGATTTTTCCAAGGCAACAATTTACTAAAGCTGAAATTAGATGTCAATATACCATAATCTGGTGGTAATCTGGACAAAAGAATTAAGAGACCAAGTAATATGTTCTTCAAATTATAGCATTGGGGTACACCTGGAGTTCACTTTCTAGCAATGTAAGAGTGTTAATTTATTTAAATTCCACATTAAAAGGGCAATCCTGGGTGAAAGTCAAGCACTACATATCTTTAACATTGTCACAGTGGAGGGGTCATAGATGGAAGAGATGCAGTGAGAATTCACCACCTAATGCTTCTCCCTGTACCAGAGGATTCCCTTACCTGTAGTTAGCCTAATTAAACTGGAGAGGGGAGTGTTCTTAATTGGTTCCCTGCTCTATTAAGTAATGTAGATTTTTTTTTTCCCTAGTTGTATAAGGTATCTTCTCTCTTTGGTCATACTCTGTATACCTGGAAATTACGGATTTCTGTACTTCCATGCTTTCCTGTATTCACTTCCTTTAAAACTATGGATGTTTTCATTGGCCATTTATCACATTTACTAATGCTACACACATTATTTAGAAGAACTTGATCTGTGTGAATAACATTGTTTGTTATTTAACTTCCAGATTGTTTTATTGCCAGTTTTTAAAATTGGCAAAGGTACTAATAGAGCTTTAATATTTACGGTTGCCTGAATTGAGTCGTGCATTTATGCTGAGCATTTTTATTATCCATGTCCTCGGTTTAACCCTTATTTCTGGTGGTGGGTAGTGTGATTCCCATTTTATCCCTGAGACATTGAGACCCACTGAAATTAGACAGACAGTATTTTAACCTGGGACTATACAACTCCATGCAATTCATTTACACCTTGTTTAAATATTACACATCCTTAAAATGTCTTTCTTACAATGACCAAGCCATACCTCCATCCTGGATTACATAACAGTTTCTAATGAAAACAACAACAATAAAAACTTCAAATCAATAATTTCTCAGTTTTATCACACTTAAAAATCATGCACATTTACTCTTTCTTTTTATGTGTTGTGTTGTTTTGAGTTTGTTGTTTTTATTAGAAAACAGTTATTGTGTTGAGTTTATATTTCTTTGTTTTGCCTTTGTTTTTTTGTTTACTTTTGGTAGTCCAAAATTACTTATGCCCTGCCCTGTAACCAAATATTCTGATAATTTGACCTTTAATATTTTCCTTTCCTTTTCTTTCTCTCTCTCACCGCTCCCTCCTCCCTTTTTCCTTTCCTTCCTATTATCATAAAACCTATAGTGATAATCCAATCAAAACCCCTGCTTCAGGTCCTGAATAGGCTTTTATCAAGGCACAGATTAGAACCCAAATTTTCCAATTCTGAAGCAAGTGCTCAGTCTACCTAGGCTGTTTTGTTTCCCATTTTTGTACAATTCACTTCGGTTATTGCAAAAGTTTGAAGGTTCTGTTTTATTTATTTTTCATAGTAGAGAATACTTGAAAAAATAAATTTACATAGTGCTTAGCTCAGTATAGATCCATGGTCGGCAAACCGCGGCTTGCAAGCCACATGTGGCTCTTTGGCCCCTTGAGTGTGGTTCTTCCACAAAGTACCATATGGGGGGGCGCACGTACAGTGCGATTGAAACTTCGTGGCCCATGCGCAGAAGTCGATATTTTGTGGAAGAGCCGGTATTTTGTGGAAGAGCCACACTTAAGGGGCCAAAGAGCCGCATGTGGCTCGTGAGCCGCGGTTTGCCGAGCTGCAGTTTTCCAACCACTGGTAGATCATCAGCTATTCTTTCATGTGAATTCAAGTTTCCTAGCCACTCAGGCTTCAAAGACATTACTGTTTTAATATCACGTGGCTTGCCAAAATGATGAAAAGCAACTATGAGTTACAGACTCAAATTAAGCAAGTAACGTCTTTAACCAATGCTCTCTCACCATTACAGAACGTTGAAGATTTGTTCTCAATGGTGGGTTCCAAATGCTCTGATATTTTTTCATTATGGAACACTTTCATTTTGGCTGCAAAACAAATGTAAATTTCAGATTGCAGCAATAAACTTATGCCTACCAATATTCACAAGCCCAACATCATGTTTGCATGAATCTTTATCTTTCTGATATTTATTCTACGGTCAAAATCCATAAATGGTATGATGCATAGTACTGTTGCCTGGCTTAGGAGGCTATGATGCTGGTGTGAGAATGCTGCAAGGAAAAATGTAGATTTAGGATTAAGGTTATTTTCCATATTTTTTCACTAACTTAAAAAATTAGAAAATAGAACTTTAGGGCAATTTTCTAAGAAACTGATAGTGTAATAATAGTGTATATTATTATGAATGGCTAGCACTACATATAAAAAAGCAACATGGCTGCTGGTATTTAAGCCTCCCCCAAAAGGCATCAAATCTTGCAATACTAATACTTAACATTTTAGAAAGAATGGCAAACTAATTTGCCTGAGTTGCACTTTATTCAAAGAATCATATTTCTAAAAGTCTATTCTAAGGCTTTAAATTTGAAGTCATCAGCCAAGTAAGCTATCATTTTATAAAACAGGTATAAAAACCCCTTCGACAAACAAAAGGCTCAATATAGTTGTTGCTTGTCAAGACTCATTGGTTTCAAATAAGTGATATTCCAGGTAAATTGTATATTCACAAAAGCTCCTTTTCAGTGATACATATACTATAGTTTGTTTTTTTATTGTTCATAACTATAAGATAAGACCCTATTGACATAATTGCAGAGGTTTTTTCAAAGTATTGTTTAAAGTACAGGACTTTATTTCCCTAAAAAATGTCACTAGAAATGGTGCTAGGCTTTTCATCCCCAATGTACATGCTGCTTATTTAAGCTGATTGCTTGGCACACTGGCTGCCCCTTAGGCCCACTCCCTTTGGCTTTCTCATGTGACAACAAGTATACTTTGGATATGAGATTTCATCACAAACAAAAACTCTTTATCTTATTAGCACCACGCTCTAACCAACTGAGCTAACCGGCCAACAACTCTTTATCTTAAAAATATCATTCATTTTAGCCCTGACTGGTTTGGCTCAGTGGATAGAGCATCGGCCTGTGGACTGAAGGGTCCCGGGTTCGATTCTAGTCTAGGGCATGTACCTTGGTTGCAGGTACATCCCTGGTGGCGGGTGTGCAGGAGGTAGCTGATCGATGTTTCTCTCTCATAGATGTTTCTAACTCTCTATCTCTCTCTCTTCCTCTCTGTAAAAAAAACAATAAAATATATATATTAAAAAATATATATATCATTCATTTTAAAGATTTAGATGCCAAAACAGAAACATGAGTGAGTTGTTTCAGGCCATTGGGTTGAGTATGCTTAGACTACATTCTTTTTATAAATTATTATTATTTATTTTTTGAGAGAGAGAAAGAGAGAGAGAGAGAGAGAGGAAGAGGGGAGGAGAGTGAGAAGGGGGGAAGAGAGAAAAACATTGATTTGCTGTTCCACTTACTTATGCATTCATTGGTGGCTTCCTGTAAGTGCCCTGACCAGAAATCGAGCCTGCAGCCTTGGCATATGAGTTGACTCTCTAATCAACCTGGACAGGGCCTAGACTACTTTCATGTCTTTCTGAGGTCAGACTGAGAAATAACATTTCACTTTACAATTAGCCAAATAAATAAATAAATAAATGAAATAAGACAAAGCTTCTAAAAACCAATTAATGAACAAGTATTAAGAACAAAAAGCATTACTTAGCAATGTGACATAAAAATATTCTAATAGTTACAAACAATATTTGAGTGCTTACAATGTGCCAGGCATTATATTGTGTTTTCATCATTTGTCCATATTGTCTTTTTACAACACTATGAGGTAAATACATTATTATACAATTACCATACAAATAAATTGTGGTTTGAAATATAAGTAGGGCTATGGTCTGAATGTTTGTGTCACCTCAAAATTCACACGTTGATATCCAAATGCCCAATGTGATAGTATTGAAGGTGGAGCCACTGGGAGATGATTAGGTCAAGAGGATGGAGCCTTCATTGATGGGATTAGTGCTCTTATAATACACACCCCGAGAGCTCCCTAGCCCTTTTCACCAGGTGAGGACATAGAAATATGGTACTGAACCAGGAAGAGAGGGCTCACCAAAGTGTGACCATACTAGTGCCTTGATCTTGGACATCCCAGCCTACAGAATTGTGAAAAATAAGTTTATGTTGTTTATAAACTACCCAGTCTGTAGTATTTTGTTATAGCAGCCTGAACAAACTAAGACAGGTAGCTCTCACAATAACTGTTACCTAGTAAGTTGCTGAAATGGAATTTGAGTTGGTCCTTAGGATTGAGAGTTTATTTGATTAACCACCAGGTTGTCCTCATAGAAAAGCATAAAGTATCTTTTATTGTACTAGAATGTACATGTGTGTGTGTATTTAATGAGTGATTTACTACTATTATTTTAAACACTATTTTGTCCATGAGGACACTGATGCATGAAAGATTAAGTAATTTGTTTAATCTAATCTACACAGCTCTGTAAAAAGAAAAAGAGAAAAACACTGAAAGTTATGTTCCCTACAAGCTTCAGTACTTCTCATTGAAAATCTACTAAATATTTAAAATGTATTATATGGCAAGAACTGTGTTGAGGAAATCCTTTAAAATCTTTAAATCAGAGAGATTTTCTCATTGTTAGATGAGCCAAACACAATCATTATCTTTTTGGAGTCTAGAATTGTCAAATTTTCATAGTTCTATAATTTTACCCTAACAATTATTTCAGTTACCTAAATATAAGTGCTTACTTGATCAAGTGTTTTTTAAAAAATAAAAAATATATTTTATTTCATAAAATAAATGTCAGTTTTCAATGAAGTATAATAAGTAATGTATTCTTTAAATATAACAAAAAAATCCCTAAAAGTAAATTGCAATGTTGGATCAAATGAAGTATGTACTCCATTTTTAGGATGCCATGTTCCCTGTTCCCTGAATAAAGATAACACAAAGAATGTTGGTAGAATATAATATAGAATTTGTAACAAAAATCAACTTATGAATTTAAGAAACAAAACTGCTTTATTAAGACAACTGCTTATGATGCATATAGGATTGATGACATTGACAATTCTATCTAATTATAAAAACAAATTTGATTCTTGACCTGCTGTCAAATCAACTCAAGACCAAGAAGTAATAAGTAAAAATTAATATCATTTATATAGTTATTAAATGGTTCATTATCAGTTATTATTTATTCATTCTTAATTGCTATAATACCATATATAGATAATGGAATACTTTTTTAAATGATGTTTGCTTGGTTGTTGACCTGAGCAAGACTCTCAGACCTCCAAATACAGTGTTAATTAAAGCCAATTTTCCATTATGCTCAGAAAAGAAATAGAATGGGAAAGAAGATAACTTCTAAGTAATAAATTATTAAGTATGGAATGTGGCTTCAGAGAAATAAAAGTTTGAAGGTACTCCAGGATGTTCACCCAGGTCAGTATTTCTAGACCTTCTATTTTGCACCCAGAGGAAAATATGAGTTTTATTAGGCTCTGGTTGACCAGTAGGCTTATTTTACTTCCTTTTGTCCAGAGGATTTCTGGGGTTCTGATTATTCTAGGTCATAGGATGGTGTTGTAGCAACTTTGTTGATGAAACAGATCAAGATAACTTCCCATCAAGTACTTTATTGATGTCACAAGGGAAAAAAGTGAGTGAACTGCATACCATAACCTACTTTTACAATGCAAATGTCACAAGTTAGAGCACAGGGGATATGACTAATTGCTTATGGCACGGGAAAAGTTATTGCAAGAGATTTAGAAGGCAGTAAAATAGATTATTACTATATATTTGCTCAGTAGTAATCACATGTTAAACTCTATTTTTTAAAAAACTTAAATTTGTCAGAACATATTTATTAAAAAAAATTGGCATTTTTTCTGAAAGGATTTTTTTTTTACAGTAATGTAGGGTAAAATCACTTTATGTCCTTCATAAATCACTTTATGTCCCTTTTACCCTTCTCTCTTTTGAAAATTCTTCTTTTTCCTCTTCTCCTTTGCACTTCTTTAATTTACAGTATTGCTGTGTGTGCATTCCTCAAGAAATGTGAAATGGAGCAAGAGGCTGTAACAGGGGAGGGAGGAATTCTAACAGCTAAACAGGTGCACACAGAAAATAAATAAAAAATGAGAAATCAGACCCCCTGGGTTCTATAAAAGGAGCATTTGCTGAATAACTAATTTGGTAGCCCTTGTGCCCTATGAATTATTGTTCTGATTTACCCACTTACACTGTCTAACAAACTCAAATTGCTTAACACTCTAATTATTCTGTATGCAACATGAGAAGAGTGTAACTTCTAACTCACCAGTTATTAAAGGTCTGAAGTGATTCTGCCTTTTCACTGTTTTTGTTTATTTTGTTTCAGTTTCCTGCTATGTTGAAGGACATATTAATGCTTAAATTTTGTTGCATTATGTTGTATTTTTAAATTTTGCCACACAATGCAATGTAATTGTTTAAATATTAAAATGGTTATTTTGAAATAATAATAATCTACACAAGATCCTCTATTTCATTCATTTACTAAAGATTTATTGAACATCTACTATTTATATCCCTACCTGCTATGTGCCAGTTTATACTGAAACTATAGCCATTTGAAAATTTTTACAATATTTCAGATCAGTCATTCTACATAATATATTCTTCAAGTTGTATCTTCCAATCTATTCCATCATTTTACTATTCACTTTCTAAGCATGAGCCATGAATAGCTAAAGCCAGTTAAATTTACAATAAAGATTTTTTTTTTTAAAAAGGAATTATCTGAATAGACACTTCTCCATAGAGGACGTACAGATGGCCAATAGACATATGAAAGGATGCTCAATGTCACTAATCGTCGTCACTAATCATCAGAGAAATGCAAATCAAAACCACAATGAGATATCACCTCACCCCTGTCAGAAAGGCTGTCATAACTAAATCAACAAACAAGTGTTGAAAAGGATGTAGAAAAAAGGGAACCCTCATGCCTTGTTGATAGGAATGCAGTTTGGTGCAGCCACTGTGGAAAGTAGCATGGAGTTACCTCAAAAATTAAAAATGGAACTGCCTTATGACCTAGTGATTCCATTTCTGGGATGTGTCAGAAGAAACCCAAAAATGAATTGGAAAGAATATATGCACTTCTAATTTCACTGCAGCGTTATTTATAATAGCCATGATTCTATTTTCTTAATATCTCTCAAAATTATCTAATTCTAACTCTAACACTATCACCTTAAACCATGTTTCCATCATTTTTCACCTGGTCTCTTGAGGAATTGTTTTAGTTTTCTATGCTATGTAAAAAATTACCACACATTTAGCACCTTGTAGCCATATGTGTTTATTGTAGGTTCTCTGTTCAGTGAGAAGTGGATTTCAGGGTCCTATTCTAACCTTATTCAGGTTGCTGGCAGAATTCAGTTCCTTGTGATTACAGGAAGGGGGACTCTCCTGTCTCCCTCGCTGTTGGTCAGGGAATGCTCACAGTCCCTAGATCTGACCCTCAGGTCCTTGGTATGTGGTTATCTCCATAGGCAGTTACAATATGGATGTTTGTTTCTTCAAAGCCAGCAGGATAATGTGTTCTGCTTTAAATTTCTTCTCTTGGGAAAATACTGACCCCTTTTTAAAGGGCTTTTTAGAAGGACGCTCATTAGGTCAGGCCTGGGATAATCTCTCCTATATTGATTTCAAAATTAACAGATTAGAGACCTTAGTTATATCTGCAAAATACCTTCACATTTGCCATACAACATAACCTAATCATGGGGGTAAATCCCATCATATTCATACATTTTACCCTCATTCAAGGTGAGGGGGTTACAGGGGGTGTATATGTAAGAGAGTGAGGACTTTGGGGGCCATCTTATAATTTTACATTCCAAAATTGTTAATTAGTACCTAAATGCATTCTGACCAATTCCATTCTTCAATGCTGAAAGAATCATCTCAAACATAACTTTTATCGTTTTGTTCCCTAAATTAAACTATTTCTCCTTCCCATTGTTGTTGATATTAAAAAAATAAATACATTTTTACAGGAACTATAATAACTAGCAGGGTCTCTGGCCCACCTCATCTCTCCAGCTATGTCTTCTACCAGGTTCTTTTACTCCCTGCATTTCAATCAAACTGATTTTCTCTTGGTTCCTTTATTTATCATGTTCCTTCTCCCCAAAGGGCATTTTGCATTCCCTGATGTCTTTACCTGGACCTTTCTTCTGTCCCTTTTCATCTAGCTATTCTGACTCATTCTCCAGATCTCACATAAACTATTTCTTCCTTTTATAGGTACTCTTTGTACTATGTACCTTTTCGATAGCACTTTTCAAAGCTGAAATTTTCCTGTGTTGTGAAGGGCATACTGTTTCCTCTACTAACTTTCCTCGGGCAGGAACCAATGTGGGTTCTTACAGCCTGTGTACCCCTGTGTTTGGGACAGTAGCTTGCACAAATTCACTAAATATATGTTAACTAATTAAATAAATAAAAGTTTCTTGCATGTCATATTTTATATTTGGTTTTGAAAAGAAATATATTTTCTATTTATATATGTTTATGTATAATTAATATTTTAAAGCATAATTAATGGTTATCATTTAATAGAGTATATATGGGAGTACTGTAAAAGTGGTTGTGTTTGTCAATATTCATGGTTCAGATTTTGAGCAATTTAAAACAAACTGTTTAATATTTCAGTCATGAAGAGTAAAGCATTCAAAGGCATATGAATATATTTGTAGAGAAGATGTTTTAATTATAGGTTTATATTTTATTTATCTTTTAAAAATATATTTTTATTTATTTCAGAGAGGGAGAGTGAGATAGAAACATCAATGATGAGAGAGAACCATCAATCAGCTGCCTCCCACACTTCCCACACTGGGGATAGAGCCCATGAGCTGGCATGTGCCCTGACCAGGAATCAAACTGTGACCTCCTGGTTCATAGGTTGATACTCAAGTACACCAGTTGAACTAATTGTAGGTTCTTAAAAAAGAACTATACTCTGATGTGCTGTGAAGATTTGAAAGGCGTCTTAGTATTAAAGCTGGAGATGTAATAAATCTAGTTGAAAAGATAATAACAAAAAGTAAAGCTCCAGAAACTGACATAGGCTAATTCAAACCTTTTTTACTTTTAAAAAGTAATGAACCACATTGATTTCACTTTTAATCTGATTAACTCTTCTTTATGAAACTGCATTTACAATATCCCAAGCTAAAATTTGAATATTTATTTGAATAGGAGAAGAAATGTGTAAGGGAAAGAAATCCTGCCAAATCCAATGCCTACCAAAGAGATTTTTTTATTAAATATGAGTGATTGCTTAATTCACCATATTTTGCAGATTAAGTTTTGTTAATTCTACTTTTTCAGGTTTCATGTCCAAAGAAGCAAATTCAGGACCCATCTCTGTACCGAAGTATTCTGAAATATATGACCCTGACTACTTTCTGCTTTAAAGGGTATCAAACTGGGGGAGGAAGCACTCTCAATAGTCACTAATATTATTTCTATTTTAAAAATATTTTAGCAATTATAAGCTATTTTCTTATGTTAGTGGATGTGGTGGATGATATGATTTCTTGGGGAATAAATAATACTTTTGAAGCAAAGAACTACTTTCCAAACAAGATTGCTCTTAGGACACTTTGTGTGAAAAATTAAAATCCTATTATTGTCTTATACATTTAGAATTTTTATATCTTCTAGATGAATTGATCGTTTATCATTATGCAATGTTTTTCTTTATCCCTGCTAATATTATTTGTTTTGATGTCAACATTCTGTAATATTGATATACCCACTCCAACTTTCTTTTGATTAGAATTTACATGATAGAGCTTCTTTGTATTCTTTTATCTTTACCCATGTTTTTATGTTTAAAGTAGATTTATTATAGACATACATAAGTGAGTCTTACAGTTTTATCATATCTATCAATCTTTGCCTTTTAATTGGGGTATTTAGGTCATGTATACTTAATGCAATTATTGATATGGTTTGATTTAAAACTGTCATTTTGCTAGTAGTATTTTGCTTGTCTGATTTTTTCTGCTCCCTTTTTCTTCATCTTTTACTTTTGGGTTACTTGAGCATTTTTAAATGATTACATGATTGACTTACTTGTTATTACTACCGCTTTTTAATTTTTCAGTGGTTGCTTAAAGGTTATAACATACATCTTTAACTTATCAAGGTCAATCTTCAAATAATATTCTTCCACTTTTCACATGTAGTATAAGAATATTATAATAGTACACTTTAATTTCTTCCCTCCTATCCTTTGCTATTATTTCTAAATATGTTATAAAACAAGGAATACATTTATATTCTTGCTTTGCTTTAGAAAAATTAATAATCTTTTATATAAATTAAAAACAATGAACAAAGTCATAGTAATTCTTATTTCACAAATCCTGATAATTTCACTTCTTGTTTATATCAAATTTCCAGCTGGTTTCATACTCCTGCCTGCAGAACTTTTCTGATATTTCTTGTCATGCTAGTCTGCTAGCAACGAATTTTCTCAGGTTTTGTTTGTCTGTAAAAGTCTTTATGTAACCTTCATTTTTATTTTACACAAAGAAGTCCAAAAGCAGCATGGATCCAGGGATGATTAAACCAGTAATTCAATAGCATCATCCAGCATCCAGTTTCTTTCTATCTTTAGGCTCTTCTGTCCTGGAAATATTGGTTCTTATCTTGCACTTTCATAATCATAGCATAACTGGATCAGTCCAAAGAATCTCATGCTTATCAATCTGAACATCTGAAAGAGAATGTCCTTTGTTCCTTTCCTAGAACACCAAGAGAAGATTTTTTTCCCCATTAACACTTTGGTTTAGGTTAACGTGCAAGGCTACCATGATAAAAGTGCAGTTGTGAAAGTGTTGAAATGAGCTGTTTAGTAGTCAACCATCAGAATCAGCCAAGAGCTATCCTCATTTTTAATATTTCAACATGATAATAACTAGGTTTTATACAATTTTTTGGGTTTATTATTCATCTTATAGAATGAGATTTCTAAAAGGAAATTGATTGTAAGACATTTTTTTTTTCTTCAGTCACATAAGAAAGGAAATTGTATAGATCAATGATGTATTAAGGTCCTCCCACGTTTTGAGGATGTTTAGGGGGTTTTGATGGCATGTTTTCTCTCAGAAAGCCACAGGCAAACAAGTATAAAACATCACCTCCAAGTATATCCTTTGATTTTACAATCAAAACCTTTCATATCAAAAACATACTTGCAAACAATGGAAATGGATGCAATTTCAATACCTTGAAGGAGAGTCAACCTAAGATAAAATGAGAAGTTAATGCAAAGACATATGTAAAACTAAGGTCTTTTTTGAAAAATTCCAATATATTGATGTTTAGAAGTCTATTACCAAATTAGTATTGTGTCGCCTTGGCCCAGTGGCTCAGTTGGTTGCAGTATCACCCGTACATCAAAAAGGTTTCAGATTAGATTCCTGGTCATACGAGAGGCAACAGATAGAATTTTTTCTCTCACATTTCTTCCTCTCTCCCTCTCTCCCTCTTCCCCTTCCTCTCTTTCTAAATCAATAAACATATCCTTGGGCGAGGATAATAAAATTAGCATTTTGCTGACTTTTGTATAAGTTTTGAAATTAACCAATATATGCCTTATTCCCCTGAGATTATAATATCTGAAACTTCGTCTCAGAAATAAATGTGAAAGTGCTTAATAGCATCTTTAAATATCACAGATTCATAAACAGTTGTATGAGGTAAAAAAACAATAACATTCTTCTGATGTGTTTTTTAGTTTGTTAGTGTACTTATCAAATATCTGCACAGCCTCAGTTAAACATTTTGTCAGAAAAGGAGTTTACAGTCTCCCAAAGAAGACCAGTTCAAATAATAAGTTTCTTTTTTTGGGGGGGTGTACCATATTACTTTATTTGAAGGAATGATACAAATGAAAGAACATAAGTGGATGATTTGGTACAAGTTACAGAAAAATAAAGGGAACTCCAACATGCATACTGGTTTGGTGACCAGGGAAGTCACCTCCATTGCTATGGGAAGCCAACCTGAGGCTTAGCTCTCTTCATTGTCTCCCAGGGTGTGCCTGTCAAAGAGATGCTTGGCCATGACAATTTCAGGGGTCCCTGAAGTTGATTGTCTGGTTATCCAATTCCTTAATGTATTTCACTGGCTTATTCAGGTAGTGAGTCTCAATGAAGTCACACAAATGAGGGTCACTTTTGCCAGTGGCCAGTTTGTGCAATTTCTGTAGTGACTGATTCACACTTTTTTTCCAAGAGTAATGTATACTCCATTGCAGTTAGCCCATTTTTCAAGTTGTCACCTTTTGGTTTCTTAATATCCTAAAGGAAGATTTGGCCACATCATTGGTTCTGCAGCTTCATCAGTTTCTCAGCACATTCTCTCTCCTTGTGAGATTGGTGAAGAAAATATTTGGCAAAGTTCTTCAAAGCCACATCATCCTGGTCAAAGTGGTAAGACACTGACAGGTAGATTAGGAAGCATAGAGCTCCAGGTGGGTCTGGCGGTTGATGGTGGCCTCTGAGAGCCTAGTGCAGTGATGGTGAACCTATGACACGCGTGTCAGAGGTGACACGTGAACTCATTTTTTTGGTTGATTTTTCTTTGTTAAATGGCATTTAAATATATAAAATAAATATCAAAAATATAAATCTTTGTTTTACTATGGTTGCAAATATAAAAAAATTTCTATATGTGACACAGCACCAGAGTTAAGTTAGGGTTTTTCAAAATGCTGACACGCCGAGCTCAAAAGGTTCGCCATCACTGAATCATGTTTCTATGGTAAGCCATATTTGCTCTTCATACTTTCAAGCCATGTGCCGCCCTTTTGCCCTTTGCTGTAGTGTGCTGGAGCTGGTATTGATGTGCTTGGGAAAGCCATATAAATACTAAAACGATCATAAAAGTAGTAGTTACTGTATACGCTGCATATGTATATCTATCTATGTATACATTTAAGGTTTCAGATTAGATTTCTGGTCATACGAGAGGTAACAGATAGATTTATACCGTAATCACAAATGATATTTCTATAAAATTGTTAGCATAGGTATACCCTTGACTTTGGGGAATGTAAGGACACATACAATATCTAATAGCTAGTGCTTTAATAAAAATTATTTGAATTAGTCTTGCGTAGTGAAGTATGACTCATTCTTTAAGACTTCAAAGTTAATGTAGTAAAGAAAACAACAATTCTATTCCCAATAAATTTTCTACTCAATGTTTTATGACTTTGTACATTGAAAATTTATTGTTGGTATGAAAATATGTGATTTCTATGTTGTTTATTCTTTGTTTTTAACTCCTATCTGCTTAGATAAATATAAACACTCTATCAATAAAAATTATGTCTTCTGAAATTAATTTTTTCTTTGTTAAAATAGAATTTTAACTTCTAGCATAGAATCCTAACATCTACCTTAGGCTGAAAATGCCCAGGATTTTTATTTTAATTCACCAAATATCTACAGAAACAGATGTCAAGATAAATTACAAAATGTTAGTCAAGATTTAGGATAATTCAAAAGCATATGTGACTACAAATGTAAAATATCCAGACATACTTTTATATATAGGCCTAACAAAATATAAGTGCTTATAATTAAGAATAAGTCAAATAGCCAAAATACTTAATCAGATTGTGATGTAAGTACAGTAAAAATTTAGAACAGCTTCAATACTGTAATTTGTTCATTTATTACTTGTTTGTAATGTGACTATTAAAAGTGCTGTATTTTCTTTTAAAGTAACTTAGTCTCCACATTTGGGCAAAGAAATGTTGAATATATATGTCCACCAAAAGACTCTTTATCTAACCTAATAATCTCCAAAACCAACACAGGTGAATAAAACTTATGGCCCAATTGTAGGTGTTTTTCACATATTTTAGGAGAATGGAGAGTACAGAAGAAGTCCTGCAGAGACAAATATTTGCTATATATTAATACATACCCTCCCAGTGGCTGGGAGGAAAGTTTTAATTCCCACCACATAATGGTCCATTTGCCTCGAGTGTTTCAGAATGGTTCAATAATCACTAGCCATGTGTGTAGTTTGTTGAATTATTTAAGCTTATTTCCAGGGGGAAAAAAAGACAGGGAGGAAGGCAACTGATTCAATGCAAATGAAAAGCTTTTGAAGCTCCCTATGGTGAAGATGTGATTACAGTCAGACAGTTAATAACGTAGACTTAGAAAAATCTGAAGGTTTTAAAACTGTCTGGCCAGTCAGTAAATGAGGTTTTTCCACACTATCGACCAACTGCCATGCGTCGTAATGGTTTCAGATCTGTTTGGAGTTAGAGTGGACCCACAAATGAAGCAAGAATACCACCCCCTGTACTTTCGATGATTAGGAAAAGTAGTTTGTAAACCTTAACTGTTTTCCTTTGGATTTGGGATTGAGTCTTTAGCACAAACGGTTTAAGAGCCATGCACAATGAGCGCTGCTCTCTGAAAACCCAGAGATAGAACGTCAATTGGTGATGTGCAAAGTACCTGTATGATGGCCTGAGGTCTCTCTTAAAATGACCACAACCCCTCCACCCATGGACATTCACTGCATGTTGTACAGCTGCCAGAGACCTTCTGGGCGGCAATATTTGTTCTGGTTATTAGATCAGATTGAAATAGAAATTTGGAACCTAAGATTTTATTTTAGCTGTTACTCAAAACCCAATAGACATAAGTGTAAAAAATACATTTTTACTTTGTAAAATGTTTATTTACTATTCATAGGGTACAAACTTTTCTTTGTCCACAAATCTCTGCATAGATGATAGATACTTTAGTGAATTTCATAAAGATATTTTGATAACTAGACAAGTGTTAAATGTTTGAATTCAGGAAATCTTTGTTTCATCTTTTGTTTATATGGGTGTGTTTTTTTTCATCGGGGGTAATTATTTAATTTTTTTAAAATGTATTTTTATTGTTGAAAGCATTACAGATGTCCCCCCATTGACTCCAGGTCTTCACTGCGCACTATTGTCTGTGTCCAGGGGTTATGCATAGATGCATACGAGTTTTTTGGTTACTCTCTATCCCACCCCCAAATTCAGGGAGTATTTGAGTTATTGATATGGTGGTTATAAAGAAGTTTGAATTTTCTTTGAAGAAATTAAAGTAATGTCAGGTATTACACTGAGTTGAGCAATGATGACTATAAAATTTGCTCTGAGCTCTGTGCATGAAATTTTCTCCCTAGTCTCAAAATTCAGTTTAAATGACCAGCTTCCCTAAAACTTTATGTGTCATTTACTTTATTGCCATTTGCAAGGATTATAAAAGAAACCATATTTTTAATATTTTACCTTATAAGAGATTTTGATGTTCTACTGCAATGATTTCCTTATGAGAATTGTTGTAGTTATTAAAATTAAGAGGTTTGTCCTCAGGGCCAAAGACAGCCAGTTAAATGTATTTGTAGTAACCCTATTTTTGGTGTGTATCTGTGTTTCTTTAATTAAAGAAAAAAAGGAATATTAACATTTCCAATCATCTAAGGGAAACCTTGAACTTCTGGAGATAAGCACTGAACTTGCTTCTCCGTTAGTGAAGGTGTAAAATTTTGGTAGTTTTATATTCATCCTCAGAAAAATTTTATTATTCAGTTCTCCTTTAAACATGTAAAATCCCATAAATCATGCAAAAATAATCCTTAAAGTAGAAGATGATCAGTTATATAGCAAATGCAATATCTTTAAATATTCTATCTCATGCTCCTTAACCACATTAATTAATAGTATGATACTTATCTTGGAAAAAGGCCCACCCTTTAAAAATGTTTTGTGAAAGCTCTATTATTGATGGAGTTTACTTCTTAAATTTAATAAGCAGCTTGCTCCATGCTGCACTAGAAGCATGAAATCTACCAGTTACTCATTATGTATAAAGATTATTTTCAAATTAGAAATGAAAACAGTTATTTTTCTTTTAATATGGTTTTTGCTTTTCCCCTTAAAAATAAAGACTTGGAAAGAAAAAAAACTAGGAAATACTAATGTCTTATCATTGGGAACTATTTGAAGCTTAACTGATTTTGCATTAAAAACATAATTAACTTTTTAATTTTTTTTCTTGAGCAACTACACAAGAGGACATTTGTGTGCTGCTATTTGAGTAAATTTCCACATAGTAATATTATTTATACCAAAGAGATAAAGCATTCTCTTATTGAACATCACAGTTGAAAATAATATTTTACCTTCACAATATTTGGTGAATTCTCCTCCTTATTGTAACATTTGGTTTCAATCTATCAAATTTTTTTTAATCAGGATTCAGAATGTTTAATTGGCGTTAAGAGCTCAAATTGTTCAATTTGATATAACTACTATTTTCTTTTGAAACTGCCACATAAACAACCTTTCCTTCTCTAAGATTATCAATATTTGATTTATATCTACACAGTAAAATTTTAAAAATGTATCATTTATAAAATTATATACTCACACTCTGCTCCAAAGTAATATAATATTATAAAGAGAACAGGCAATAGCATCCACAACCACGATTGGAAAATTGACGCTCTTTCTATACAAATCAGAGGTCTACATTAATACTGGATAAAAATATTTCTTTACATGACTGTAATGACCAACATTAGAATCTGTAAAAAACGTCAAGGATTTAGCTTTGGAAAATTCTGAATGTGAGCTTTTAACTCAAAATCGTATTGCTGTCATTAGTAGAGTATCTGTTTCTATATTATATATGCTTAAATAAATTAGATAAATGTGATTATTCCTCAGGAAAACAAAAATGTAGAGCATATAAACAGCCGAGTTTAGTATCATTATATTAACTGTTTCCTGACAACATGAAAATAAGCAAATTGGCTACGTTTAAAAGGAAACTGAAACCAGACAACCAATGGGTCAGGCTGCCTGTAACAAAACCACTATTTTCCAAGTTTTATCTGGCTACATATGGATATAACAAAATTAAAAAGTGCTTAAAAATTAATATGACCTAAAAGTAATTGAACTTAGTATGTGGACTAAATAATACAGAGTGTTTTCTTTTCCACGTGAGATTTTGGTGCAGACATATGTGTTTCTCAAAGTTAATATGTGTCCTTTTGTGAAATATTAGTTGAAAAATTTGCCTAAATAATATGAGCTACTATATTTTATAGATACTATAAGAAGAAAACTTCAGCAAAAATTGGATAAGGCAGCCCTAAACGGTTTGGCTCAGTAGATAGAGCATCAGCCTGCAGACTCAAGGGTCCCAGGTTTGATTCCAGTAAAGGGCATGTACCTTGGTTGCGGGCACATCCCCAGAGGGAGTGTGCAGGAGGCAGCTGATGTTTCTTTCTCATCGATGTTTCTAACTCTCTATTCCTATCCCTTCCTCTCTGTAAAAAATCAATAAAATATATATTTTAAATTTATAAAAAAGAATTGGATAAGGCAAATATAAGTAGTAGTTCCCCCCTTCCCCAAATAAAAGAAAATATCAGAAACTTCAATATAATTCATGCAAATTATGTATTGAAAGGAAAATTATAGAATATCATTATTTTGTATTTACTATGTGAACAGAAACTTACTATTTAAATTAGTTTAATATATTTCCAATTAAGTCACTTAATATACTATGTAAGTAGAATTCAATCTAAAACATCACATGACCATTTTTTGCCTCAATGTATTCCCAGTAAAAGAAATGAGTAGAAACAATTTGATTGCAAAATTCCTGTACTTTTACTATGAATAATAGCTTTGCATTACTACTTTCACTAGATTTTGAAGTTGCCATTCCCCACTAGGACAACTAATTTTGGTTAGAAGATGGATTGCTGGCAAATATCGGCTTCAGCACATCCAGAAACTGCATGTGGTTAAAAAAACAAAACAAAAACTAAGTCTCCTTCACTGGTATTGGTGTGAGAACTGAAGTGGGGAGGCGGGGAGAGGTTTTTAATTGATTCTTAGAATCCAGAGAGTTGAAAAGGTCAGTATGCAAAGTAATCAAAAAAGTGCACACCAAATTCTAAACTAGGGAAGGAAACAAACCTGGGTAAGATGAGTGCAAGTTTTTTGTTTGCTTGTTTTTCACAGGATGATAGAAAAGTTTCTATACTTAAGACTCTAAAGCACTTCAGAAATATACCTGCTTAGAATAGTAAAATGTATTATTTGCCTTATTCAGGTGGGAGGGTCCCTATGAATAACAGGTGTGACTTAACTTGTACTGCATTACAAGACTAGGTTGTTCATTCATAAAGAAAGGAAGAAGCCAGAATGATAAATCAACAGGGACTCGTAGGGAGTTTTGTATTAGGCAGTAATTAAATGATAGTTCATGTTGCTTTCTTTCACTGGGAATCACATCCTTTTCACCTCTTCTCGGCTAAAGCAGACACATCCATTACGAGAGTCCATATAACACTTGTCAGATGCGATCAGCTCCAAGCCGCTGAAGGCCAACTGATGTGTACTCTCTTAAAGCGGGGTTTCTTCCCCACCCCCAAGCCCACTGTCCTTTCACGTGCATGCAACAGTCAGAAGGGATCACATCACCTAATGAAGAAAAACAGAAGCATATGGTAGGAAGGGGTCTCAGCAGGAGGTGACTCAAATACCAAGGCTTATACATAAACAAAATATATGCAAAACTGTGTGTTCATAGAGGCTGTCAGCTACAGATTCAGGAAATAATAAGCCTGCAAAGGCAGGCAGGCGTTTACTGTGACCACGGTTACCTAGGAGTCTGTATTTTATAAGTTTAATTTTTTTATTATTTGATAAAGTGGTGCACCAGAGCAGGCTAGTCCCCGATAGTTAATTATGCATAAGCAGTTGCAAAGTTCGTTTTTGCGGTATAATACTGAGCCACGTATTCTTCACAGTGTATTTTACTCACACCTACTGCAGACTTCCGCATAGCTGAACTGCAAACTGTAAGTGATTTCATCGCCCTCCTTTTAGCACCCCATCACTGTGCAAGGGTGAATGCTGAACAAAGTTTGTGAATTCACCGCACCTTTGTAACTGCACTGTAAGTGCCCATCTTTCCAGAGGTGTATTAATTAACATTTTTAGATGTGCACTGGGAATATTCGCCCTTATTGTTTCTTTCAAATTCACTTCTGTGCGAAGTTAATGGTGTTAATCAAAATCCCTTCTCCCGGTAATGGCTCTGATCTCGGGACTGCAGCTGCCCTGCTGCACCGAATCTTTATCATTTGCCAGTGAAAATGCACATTGTCCCCCCTTTTGACAACCCTAGTGCTATCGCTTTGTATAATCAGCTTGACTGGAACCTTCAAACTTGTGTGTCCCTTTGCTGTGAACATTTCAATATTCTGTGACGATCTGGTTAGAACCAGGGGATTTGGAAGGACAGCATTCAAAAACAGATTTCTAAAATATGACCCCAAGCATTTTGGTTCCAATGTTGACAAGAGCTAAAACAAGTTATTGTTCTAAACAGCAAAGGTGACATGGGCTCTCCTATGGACAGTTACAGTAAGGAAAAAAAAATACTAGTATATTATCTTCAAGTTGCGTTTTAAATTTGAGTATGAATAATCAACCTTATTCAACTTGAATATTTTGTATTTTATATGAGGGGTAATCATGTCTCTTAAAAATTACATTTTTAAATACATTTTGTTACCATTTACCATGTGTTCTCAATGTCAACTAAGGGAGAAAATAGAAATTAATGTATTTAATTAATTAATTTTGAGGATAATATTAAAACAGGTCATATGCTTTTATTTCTTAAAAAAGGATTTTTTTGCCGCCTGGTGTGGCTCAGTGGTTGAGCATCAACCCATGAAACAGGAGGTCAGTTTGATTACAGGTGAGGACACATGCCTGAATTGCAGGCTCAGTCCCCAGTAGGGGGCGTGCAAGAGGCAGTCGATCCATGATTCTCATCATTGATGTTTCTATCTCTCTGCCTCTCCCTTCCTCTCTGAAATCAATAAAAAAAATTTTAAAGAATTCTTTGCCTAAAAAGATGCCTAGAATTATGAGTTGCCTTTACAATTTAGTGTCTGTCACAGCCGTGGGCAAACTACGGCCCGCGGGCCGGATCCGGCCCGTTTCAAATGAATAAAACTATTGAAAAAAAAGACCGTACCCTTTTATGTAATGATGTTTACTTTGAATTTACATTAGTTCACACAAACACTCCATCCATGCTTTTGTTCCAGCCCTCCGGTCCAGTTTAAGAACCCATTGTGGCCCTCGAGTCAAAAAGTTTGCCCACCCCTGAGTCTAAAACTACGAATGCGATTTTTATGTGACAAAATTGGTGGAATAAAGTTTAACTTCCCCAATGCTCCAAGTGTTTCCTATCTATTTATTGACCTACTTGCCTCAGTGCATGAATATAAATGCATAGATGGCACTGTGAGCCGTTTTCTTTTGGAAGTGCTGTGAAGGTACCTAGCTGGGCTCTGACATAATCAGAATATCAGGGCCTCTGTATTAATCAATACTTTGAGCTAGAAAAGTTTCTGACCAAATACCTTCCTGTCAGTCTTACTGTTGATAGTAGCATGTGGGTAAAGGCCAGATCATTTTTAAAATGTTTGTTCCTGATTTTTACACTCATTTCATCCTAAAACTTTCATTTTGGGTAATTAAGGATATAAATAAAATCACAGAGCTTGGGAATTTGCATCCTCATGAAACACACACTCCTAAATTAGCATCAACTGGATCAAAATGAAGGCAGAATTAAACAAGTGGCAATTGACTGGAGACTAGTCAGGAACAAGTGATTGAACCTCAAATTCTGCTTCCAGTAAAAAAGTGGGCCATGTCTTCTTAGCAAGCTTCTCCAGGGACAAATATAGAGAACTGGATTGAGATATTTCTCAGAATCATTTTTTTCTTTGGCTATGATTCTTTAGGTGGATCTAAGACAGCTCTGCTTGGCCCAGAATTGTCCCAAATGTCCTTTTAGCTACTTCATTACAGGCAACAGGAAAGTCAGAGAGAGCAACTTCAGGCAAAATGTTGACTCCTCGTGGCATGCCTTTGATTCCAGTGTGAAAGGTACTCCCAGCATTCTGTTACGCCCCTAATTCATCTCCTATGTGCTCTTGTGTTAGCAAAAGCTTGGCCTGAAGTGCTTTTTTTTTCCTCCTGAAGAACAGCCTTTCAGACATTTCTGGCAATTTGGTTTTAAAATGTGGAATAAAGAGGCTATGTCGGCAGTGCCAGGGGGAAAAACTGCACTACACAATTACTGGAATAATTCAAAGTAGAAAAAAAAAGAAATTTCCCTGCATACTGTGGTCATTATATATTCTAGTTTAAAAGAGCTTATTGAAAAATATTTTTTCAGGAGGGAATAAATATTTCTGAGCAGTCTCTAGAATAGTTTTGAATGCTTGCTTATTTCTCTCCGTAACCCTTTGGAAAAGTCTTCATGAATAAAAAAATAAAATAAAAAAACTACAGACATCTAATAGTATCTTAACCCAATCCAAAACAAGCAAGCAAGGCTATCACTTACCATGTTCACAAATATGGTCAATTTCTAAACTTTTATTATTATATACCTCTGGATGGAGCATTTTCAGATTCTTCTCAATTACCATAATCATGTGTAGTAACAGATCATCTAATTTATCCTTCACTAAAAAAATATTTAAAGAAACTGACAAATTTTTCAAAATGAAAAATACATATGGCAGTAAGAATTAATATTGAAGACATGAGGATTCTTTCATAAAAATGAAAATTTTCATTTTAAATCATAATTAAATTTATTTGGAGATATGTGATGGTGTTATATAATATTTTAAATATTAGATATATATTGAGCACAAAAAGGCCAGATTTTTAAAAAATGAATTATTTGAATATAAACTTACATTTTTAACCTCATTAAAGTTAATGTGAATGAAATTAAATCCACTTTTTTCTTATATTACTAGGATTGCACTATATTCTATGGAATTTGAAAATGCTGAATATTTTCATATCTTATCTGATATTGTAAAGATGAAAAGGCTACTAATATCTGACTAGAGGCAGTGGCAGATACCAGCTGAACATATTTCACAAATTCCACAAAACAAGAACTTTGCGATTGGGCAAGAAATGTTGTCTTGTGTTGAGCTACTATCTCTTCTCAAAACAATAGTCTATCAAAGCCAACTCCACTGTGGCATTCCAGTTCCTTAGAACACACTTTAGAATACACCAGCACACACTGGATCTCTGACATTTCTAGATGTTTACCAAGCTTGCTGTTATGTCTTGTTTTACTAACATTCAGCTCACCCTGTTGCTACATAATGATTTACTTATTTTATTGTTGAAAGTTGTATAAAGACTTTAATGTCTAAAATATGAAAATATAAAATGCAAATGAACCTCTGGATCAGATTCTAATAAGCAAAGGGAATAAACATAGTTATATGTGTGTGTGTGTGTGTGTGTGTGTGTGTGTGTGTATATATATATATATACATATATATATATATATATCCCTTAAGAAAATGTCTAAATACAAAAACAGAAAAAAACACACATTGCATTTGATTGGTAGATTCGTACAACTTATTTTTATATAGAGGTGGCAAGGCTGAAGGTATTAGATGTTTTAGTATAAAAACACAAACACGAAAAAACCTTCCCCAAATACTATATGGTATCAGAAACAATATAAGAAGCAGTAAATTACTTTACATTATAACAGGAGTGTCAAAACATTTGGGGCTGCATTTACAAAAATTAACTTTAAAATAAATTTAAAACAACTTAGGTGTTTTAACAGTGACATTTGCAAAGCTCTAATTATTAGCTCCTAAAGTATACTTTTTGTATCCTCTAACAACATGTGTTATTTGACTAGTTGACAGATGTTTTAATTAGGAGAGCCTTAAGTTAAAGATTGTTTTGATAGAGTAGCTCCAGAAATTGGCAGTTTGGCACTACCTTTCAAAAAGCTTGAAATGTTGCTTTCAAAACAGACAAACAAAACCACCCACATAATCAATAACAATGACAATGATAATAATAATAGTAGTAAATGGGTCTAGTACAATTAGTTTTCTATACAGATTGTGGTTCATGTCACCTACTCTGTTCCTTTGACAGGTAAATGGTTGAAGGCAGAGACTTATAGATTTTACATCCAGCCCGTGAGGATTTTGACTGATTCCACTGAGCAGGCTCAGGTCAGCTAAGTCCTCCCTTTCAAAGCATCATGGGTGTCTCTGAGCATCATTGCAAGCTTGTCCTGGCAGTAAGCCAGGCTTCAAAAGCCTTTCACTGCAGTCACTGACTCACTAATGGGCAACTGCAGGCTTTCTGATTTTCCTTTCGTTTCATGTGTTCATTTGACATAAATTTAATTAAACCAAATCTGGTGTTAAAGCAAGACGAGATAAAAGTGATATGTCTCAAATTAAAGAACTGTGAAAAATACAGGAAACGGAACTATGCTTTTTTTTTAAAAAAAAAAATCTGTTTCTATAAAATATTGTCAATTTTCGTGAGCTCACTTCTTAAAGTCAGCTAAAAAAAAAAGATACCTGTATGCATTATTAAGAATAATGTGTATCCAGGGTTAGATGAAGGTCTTGGCCCCATATTCTCTGTAGTAAAACCTTTCATAGAATTCTTATATTTTCTTTCATTCTCACACTTCAGGTAGTCACCTCTTCACAGGATATAAGACAAGTCTGCCCTTCTTCTGGCTACATAGCTATAGTTGTTAGCCAGCTCAAAAGCATACAACAGCAGAAACATGAAAAGATCACATATTACATATAAAAAATCATCATTTTTCAAAGGTCTCTTTTGGTTTTTACTTAAGGCTAAAGAGGAGATTGTGAGAATGAAAAAGATCATGTTGCTTAAAAAGCTCCATTTAATTGCTTTGAATGTTGCTTTAGGAAACATCCAAGTTTTTCCTTTTAAATATCACTTTTTTTCCCATTAAAAGAAATCTCAGACTAGAAAATACACTATGCGAACTAAAAGCAATTTTGCAATCTTCCTCAAGAATGCTCAGCCTCATTCTCTGCCTTCTTGAAGCTGAAATGCTGCCACTTCCTAGGTCCCCACTGTTAGTCTCTGGATTTAACATGATTATTCTGAGCAAATACATACAAACTAGCAAGCGAGTGCAGTGTCCTGTGGACAAGAATCAGAAAAACCAAAAGTACTGAGCTAGCAGGTTGTGCGATAGAACGTAGATTTCCTTGAAGCAGGAAACAGTGTGTGGCATGTGGAACCCTCAGTCTTTCTTGCATCCCAACATTTTGGATGGTCGACTTCTTTCATTGCCAATAGAACTCAGATTCCTCCATACTCCCTGACTTGATCACTTTCTGTAGAAACCCACTGGAATTTAGACTCAGGGTTTAGGATCATCAAATCCTTCTGTAACCTCGTTCATATTAGAATTGAAAAAATTATGGGCCAACAAGATTAAGTGACATGTCCAGAGTTACACAATCAGATATCAGCACAGCTCAGACAAAATCCACATTTTCTGATTCCCTGATGAATGTTTTGGTTTTAGTTTTTTTTTGTTTTTTTTTTTTAGCACTGAGTGCTTCATTGTAACAGATCTTTTGGATTTTTCAAAATAAACCCTTCTTCATATCCTATATAATAAAAGGGTAATATGCAAATTGACCCTAACAGCAGAACCACTGGGAACGACTGGTCACTATGACACACACTGACCACCAGGGGGCAGACGCTCAATGCAGGAGCTGCCCCCTGGTGGTCAGTGCGCTCCCACAGGGGGAGCTTGCTCAGCCACAAGCCAGGCTGACAGCAGCCAGCACAGTGGTGGTGGTGGGAGCCTCTCCCACCTCCTCAGCAGCACTGAGGATATCTGACTGCAGCTTAGGCCTGTTCCCCGCTGGCAAGTGGACATCCCCTGAGGGCTCCCGGGCTGCCAGAGGGATGTCTGACTGCCAGCTTAGGCCCAATTTCCTGGGGGAGCGGGCCTAAGCCAGCAGGTGGACATCCCCCGAGGGGTCCAGGACTGCAAGAGGGCACAGACCAGGCTGAGGGAACCCGCCCCCCCCCCCCCCGAGTGCACAAATTTTTGTGTGCCGGGCCTCTAGTTTTCCCATGTTTGTCATGTCCCTGACCTAATAGAAAATATCTCTAATGGTATAGCTAGAATTAAAGCTAAGATTCTCAAGAGCCTCATATATTATTCTTCCTTTAGTCCTCAATGAATATCATTTGTTGGTTAGTCCTTTGGTTTTTGGAATTACTAATGGGGACATTTTAGGCTACAACTTATATAAAGTAGACATTACTCATGAAAGCAATTCAAGTTTTTAATAATAACAGTACAAAGCCTATATTTCACTAGATCCATATTATTATCCAAATAGAAAATATAGATCTTGGTATAGTTCCTCTTAGGCATAAAGCCTGTTTTTCAAAACTTTTTTAAATTTATTTTTAGGTATGGACCTAAGTTTATTAACTGCGTTATGTACTTTCTATATACATATGTATATATTTATCAATCTATATACACATTTGTAACATACTCCAGTTTTAACTGCTTTAAAATGTTTAATGAGACATTGACAAGGTCCACAATGATATCCTGTGTTAACATGGTTTTATCAGAGTCTGTTCAATGTAGTAAGTTCATTCAAAAAATATTCATTAAATGAATACTAAATACAATTCACTAAATACACAAGCAAAATGGAGAATCAGCTACTGGCCACTTAATAATCACTCTACCTAATAAAGATGTCATACTTATCTTATGGTATATATTATATTTTTTAGTAATTTCACATTGTTAAACAACACATGATTCAAATTTTTATAATTTTGCAGTTCTAGAATCCATAAGTATTTTGTCTTCATAAAGGCTGAACTTCTGGTGATAGACCTCGAGGTAGAAGTCCTATCAGATGCTTAAAATTTTAACAATGCTAGGTAATTGAATTCAGACTGTAATTAAGAATGTTTATGAATCTTACCATATTGAATATCTGATAGTTAAAAAATTTTTCTTTTAAATCACAAATACATTTCAGATCACTAATGTTAACCATAGTCACAAAAATAAAGTATCTTTATCCTCTAATAATGTAATTACTACACAATAGTCCTCAAAAATTTTTCCTTTCTTACTATATTGCAAACCTGTATAATCAAACATCTTTGTTAAGAGGGTAGAGCCCTAGCCAGTTTGGCTCAGTGGATAAAGCATCAGCCTGCGGACTCAAGGGTCCCGGGTTTGATTCCGGCAACGGCACATGCCGGGGTTGTGGGCTTGATCCCCAGTAGGGGCGTGCAGGAGGCAGCCAATGAATGATTTTCTCTCATCATTGATGTTTCTATCTCCCTCTCCCTTTGAAATCAATAACAATATATCTTTTTTTTTTAAAAAAAGAAGGTAGAATATATATTTTTAAGTACCTTACACGATTCCTAAATATTTGAAAGATTATATTTCTGTTTCTAAAATGGTTTTACATAACAAATTGAATGTCTCTTCAAATATTTAATAAGTGAATATTTGGGAGTTTCATTTTTAAACCTTTTATATTAATTGATAACAAAAATTAAAGCTGCAGATGTCCTCAGCACAACATTTAGAAAAGCAGGTAAAATGTTACTCTGCACAGGTTTTAAACTAATGGAACCTTGTTGCAGGACAAAATCTTTGAAAAAAAAAAAAAAAGATTCCAAGATTCCAAAGGTGCCAGAAATTCTGTATGTCCCCATGAAACTTTTTTTTTTTTGTAAGATTTTCAACAGTAATAAAAGACTGCCAACAAATTAGCATCAAAGATTTATTTGGATAATTATGAAAAACTATCGGTTCACCACTTGTTCATGGTGTTAAGAAGAAAATTGGCCCTGACTGGTTTGGCTCAGCGGATAGAGCGTCAGCCTGCGGACTCAAGGGTCCCAGGTTCGATTCCGGTTCAAGGGCATGTACCTTCGTTGCCGGCACATCCCCAGTAGGAGGAGTGCAGGAGGTCGATGTTTCTCTCTCATTGATGTTTCTAACTCTCTATCCCTCTCCCTTCCTCTCTGTAAAAAAAAATCAAGAAGAAAATTGCTGACAAGGTGAAAAAAGTAGAGTTCAGAAAAACAAGAATTTCAAAAATAATTTGTAGGAATTGGGTCTAAAAATTCCATCTGTTATTTAATCTCATTACATGGCATTTCATCGCCAATATTTAGCCTTTGGGTTAATGTCTTGGCAACCATTATTAGGCAACTAGTTCCTGAAAATGATTGAAAAATGTAGGCTGATCCTTGGCAGAGTCTTCCTCTCTTGTTAAGAATTTAGACAAAATCTAAGGTTTGGTGCTTGAAATTCTAAACTTCCTCAGAGTAAAATTATGGTGCAGAGTACCCAGTACCAAACAAGACATGACAAGTAATTTTTTTTATAGCAACCAACGTTTGGTAACATCTGGATGAATGGTTGTCTTTATAAATCTATGCTCTTCCCCACCCCTTTGCATCATATTTGGCATCATATTAGATAGAGTCAGCCTTTCACTCATAATTTTGTCTGGGTCACACAGCATAATTTCTCCTCCTCCTCCTGCTCCTCCTCCTCTCCCTCCTTAAATAACATCTTCATATTGGATTGCAACAGAATCTCAGAACTGTGTGGGTTGACTTTTGATTGATTTGCAATAAGCAATTCTTAACCTGAAATTTCAAACCAACCACTGCTTAACCCTTAGGTCAAGTTATTTATCTGATTTATGGACAAAAGTAGGCACCCCACAAGCGCTCAGACTCTTAATTCAGTGCTATTAAATGCTAATTTATAAATATATACTTGCATATTTATATACAATAGACACATCTAGTGTTTAAACATTTAAATGTTTAGACTTTTAAAAACAATTATAGCCTCCTCTCAAATATGTTCTGCACCTCTCACAAACAGAAGTATATTAAAGAAAGGTGGTAACAAAAACATGAATTTGAGAAAATAGACAATCAAGATCTATACCCCAAATCTGTTTCTTGAATAGTGATCAATAAATAGAATTTCTTTTCTGTCATTAGATTCTGGGAAAGGATAAGGATCTGCTTACCATTACATAGGTGCAGTGAGGAGATAGATTTATCAAATCATAGTCAAAACAAATTTTCCCATAAAGAGTCACCAAAAGTGGTTAATTACTATTAGTAGTTCTATGTGGCAATCAAATAACTTATGTGAGGCTGCCTGTTTAATACCATCTCCAACAACTTTCTCTACACAAAAATATATTTCATATTGTAAACTGCTTATTTTCCAGAATGAGTTTGCTTCACAAATTGTGAATTTAGCTTTTTAAGTGCATATAAAGTTAGATATGGCTTAAGTGATGCGCTAAATAAATAAAACATAAAGGATACTGTCTATCTTTTATGGCTGCAGAAATGAACTACCTCCAGATTTCAGCCCAGTTGGCACAAGGATAATGCTATGCAGTAATTCACGTCTGAAACAGCTTCACTGATACCATTTAAGCTTGAGGTATATTGGCAGAGCCAGGATATGACTAAACTAAATTTGGCTTAAGCCACCTATTACTCATGCCCTCTTTCTACTGCATTCACACTCCAATTAACAAACTGTGTATGACACACACACATATATTTATAGTTTATATTTTTCCTGTGTTGGCAATGAAACTTAAAATTACTTTCTGTAAGCTGTGAAAATCTTCCATTTGAATCTATTTGATAAGCTTGGCCTCAGAAGTGATGGGGTGCATGGGTTTTTCCTGTTCGTCCTAGAAAAGAGTTAAATTTGTACCTATTACCTCTATCCCATTACCACTTCCCACTCCTCTGGGATAATGATCATCCACATCCTTTGCATAATAACTAACACGCAGAAGGAGGCTATGTGCCAAAAATCGCATGCTCTACTATCATTTCCAATATAAAGAGAGGTATACCAATATTGCAACATTAAGAAATTCAGCCAAGGTTACAATTTCAGTATCCCTTGTGCCAAGATACCAATCCAGCTCTTACTAAATCAAAATCTGTGCTTTCCTAAAGGTCAGATTTATTGAGGTATAATTTACATACATTAAAAGTCAAAGACCTATGAGTTTTGACAAACATACTGCGTGTAGTCAAGGTCATGATCAACATGTCATTTTCACGACCCTAAACATTCCTTTGTTACTTTTCAGAATCAACCCTCCTCCTCTCCCTTCAGATCCTTGGATCTACTGATCTGATTTCTACCCCTACAAGGTTGTGTTTGCTAAAAAAAGCTACAAAAATGGGAGCATACGGTATGTGGCTTTTTGTGTGGACTTCTTTCACTTAGCCTTTTCATTTATTGATGCCTTTGTTTTTATTGATAAATTCATAAGCAACAGTCCACTGGATAGAGGTACTTCAGTTTTTCCATTCACTCACTAGTAATGGACATTTGAGTTGTATTCAGTTTTTAACAATTATGATTATGTCACTATAACCGCTCATGTACGAGCATTAGTGTGGACATGTATTTTCATTTCTCTTGCATAAATAACTAGGAGTATGATTGGTGAGTCATAAATATGTTTGTTGTATATGTTTTATTTTTATCAGAAACTGCCAGACTGTTTGACAAAGTGACTGTATTATTTTGCATCCCCATAGGCAATGTGTGGGTTCCAGTTGCTCTGTATCCTCCTCAGCCACTGTGACAGCTGTGTAGTGGAATCCCATTGTGTAATTTGTATTTCCCTAATAAATGATGACATTGAGCATCTTTTCATGTGCTGGTTTTCTCATTTGGCTTTTGTCTTTGATGCAATGTCAAATCTTTTGGCTCTTTTAAAAATTCGGTTGTTTTCTTATTATTGTGGTTTTAAAAATATATTATTGATATAAGTATTATATCAATTATATGTTTTACAGTTGTTTTATCTCTGTCTGTGTTATTTTAACAATAATTTTTGAGAACATTTTGAGTTTAACAGCAAGCTTGAGAGGAAAGTAGAGAGATTTCCCATATACTCTCTGTCCCACACATGTATGTATAGCCTTCTCCATTTTCAACATTCTTCACCAGAGGGTACATTTGTTACAACCAGTGAACTTATCTGACATAAAATAATCACCCAAAGTCCACAGTTACACATACTATGGTCTTGTACAAATGTACAATGACATGTATCCATCATGGTCGTATAATATAAAATACTTTCACTAACCTAAAAACCCTCTGTGTCCCATCTATTTATCTTTTTCACATAACTTTAAGTTGAATTATTTTATAGAAACTGGCAAATATTTGCTCTCTCTCTTTAAGACAAAGAGTTAATAACCCTATATATAAGGAGTAAATATAAAAACAACCACAGAAAAAGTGTGCAAATAATAAGACAAGGCAAATCATCAAAGAAGATATATGTAATAAGTAAACATGTCAAACAATGTTCAAATTTCCAATATTAACAAAATACAAACAACTGTGTTTTTATATCGTTGGCAAATATGATTTTTTTTTCATTATCCTATCTAATAAAAGAGAAACATGGTAATTGGCGTACAACCGCTACCCTTCCCATTGGCTAATCAGGGCAATATGCAAATTATCTGCCAGCCAAGATGGCGGCCGGCAGCCAGGCAGCTTGAAACTAACATGAGGCTTGCTTGCTTCAGTGACGGAGGACTCCAACGTTCCCCGCCTGCCGCTGCAGGCCTCTGAGCTGCAACTCTAAGCAACTATGTAACAAATATAGAAGCTAAACAAAATCCCAGACACCTGCTTTAGTCCGCCGGGCTTCAGCCAGCAGGATCGCAACATTGTAAGCAAAGGCCAGAAACCTACTTTCAGCAGCCGAGGCCTAAGAGCTGGAGCCAAGCCTCAAAGCTAAAGCTGGCCCAGAATAAAAAAAAGAAAAAAAGAAAAAAAGGAGCGGTTGGGAGCTTCAGTCACTCGCCAGCCTGAAAACAGCTCTCAGCCCCTCACCCAGACTGGCCAGGCACCCCAGTGGGGATCCCCACCCTGAAGGGTGTGTGACCAGCTGCAAACAGCCATCATCCCCTCACCCAGGCTGGCCAGGCACCCCAGTGGGGACCCCCACCCTGATCCAGGACACCCTTCAGGGCAAACCAGCCAGCCCTCACCCATGCAACAGGCCTCTACCCTATACAGTAAAAGGGTAATATGCCTCCCAGCACCAGGATCAGCAGAGCCGCGAGGCCCCCCAGACTGGGATCAGCATGACAGGGGGCAGCGCCCAAACCCCCTGATCACCCTGAGGCTCTGTGTGTGACAGGGGGCGGGGCCACAGCCTCCCTATCCACCCTGCTCTGTTCGTGACAGGGGAAGGTGCCCCAACCCCCGATCAGCCCTGCTCTGTGCCTGATAGGGGGGAGCTCCCCAACCTCCTGATCGCCCTGCGGCTCTGTGTGTGACAGGGTGTGGCATCCCAAGCCCCTGATTGGCCCTGCTCTGTGCGTGACAGGGGGCAGTGCCCCAACCCCCTGATTGGCCCTGCTCTGTGCGTGACAGGGGGTGGCGCTGCAACCTCCCCATCGACCCTGCCTTGAGTGTGACAGGGCCGGTGCCCCAACCCCCCAATCGGCCCTACCCTGAGCATGACTGAGAGTGGCATCACAACCTCCCAATCGCCCTGCTCTGTGCATGACAGGGGGCAGCGCCCCAATTCCCCAATCGGCCCTGCTCTGAGCCCGACCAGGGGCTGCACCTAGGGATTGGGCCTGCCCTCTGCCACCTGGGAGCAGGCCTAAGCCAGCAGGTCGTTATCTCCTGAGGGGTCCCAGACTGGGAGAGGGCACAGGCCGGGCTGAGGGACCTCCCTTCCCCCCGAGTGCACAAATTTTTGTGCACCGGGCCTCTAGTAATTATATAATTAGTGATAGGTAGTCATTAAATATAAGCAAGAAAGAAGTCACGTTCATTGCTGGAGGGCCAATAATTGCTAATTTATAAACTTCTGAGGAGTTTTGCAATAGGTATTAAGAACCTTCCACTGATACTGTTTTGTTCAGTAGGCCTAGCTGTGAGTACAGACCTAGCAACAATTTAGTTACAAAACTGGTAGAAGATACTTTTCTCTTTCTCAGTTCTATTTTATCCCAATTTTACAGACAAAGAAAGTGAGGTACAAAGAAGTGACTAATAAACAAAAATATAGAGTTAGTAACTGAGGGAGGTTTCTGGTTCTAGAGCCTGTGTGAATTATTATAAAAAGAATGTTTTTTATAACATTCAGACTTTTCCTGGAATTGTTATAAAGGATTGGTGAATTTTTTTCCATTGAATATGAAGTTTTTCTTTTCTTAAAAATTAAAAGCAACAACACATTTCTGGTTTCTTTTATATAGCTGATTCTATGTGGAGGCATAATGAGTTCCTTTTACTCTTTATATTTATATGTTTTTGACAATATTTGATACACACATATTTCTTTTTTGTGTCTGAGGGACCTTGATTCTGTGTTTCTCAAGAGCAGAAAGTCTTTAATTTAAGAACTTCTGACTCTAGACTTATGCACATAAAGGGACACAGATGTTGGCTAGTGTAGATGTTGAGCCTAAAGAGACTATTGATCTCAATTCACCTTCTCAATATAGGGAATCAGTTAAAATTTGAGTATGATTATGAGGAATTCAAGTCGCTTGTCATTCTGATTACATGCTGGTCATTATCATAGAAGATGAGTTTATTCTAAATCCTACTGGAAAGGGAGAGAAGAGAAAGCATAGAAAACATGGTTATATGCTTTACATGCTTTCTGCCTGTTTTAGTTACTGAGAATTGAAATAAGCATAGAAAATATTATCAGTGGAAACAAAGGTAGGAAAAACGGATGTAGAGAAAATCAGTGTGTGCTTGGCACTCCCCTTTCAATAATAACCACCATCTTTTATCACTTCTCTTCAGTAGGGAACCTATATCCCTTCTATGACCTACTGATAATCACAGCTATATTTATTATGTGCTTATTCTATGCAAAACATAGTTCTACTTGCCTGATAATAAACATTATTTCTAATTTGTGATGGTTAGTTTTATGTGTCAATGTAGGTAGGCCACAGTACCCAGATATTTGGTAAAACACAAGACTGGGTGTCTCTGTGAAGATATTTTTTAGATGAGATTAGCATTTAGATCAGCAGGCTTTGAATAAAGCAGATTACCCTGTGTAACACAGTGGTAGTCAACTCAATAACTTGAAGAGAAAACAGGTAGAGGTTCCCTGAGAAAAAGGAAATTCTGTCTCCAAACTATCTTCAGACTTGAACTGCAACATCAACTGTCCCAGTCTGCTTGCCTACCTAAATATTTTAGACTTGCCAGTCTCCAAAATTATGTGAGCCAAATCCTTAATATCTATCTATCTATCTATCTATCTATCTATCTATCATCTATACATCTTATTGATTCTATTCTATTTCTCTAGATAACTTTTATTAATGAGATTTCAATCCTTCCTAATTTCCTGCTGGAAATTCTCACCACCCCTTCATTATTCTTATCCCTACTGCTAAAGACTTGGGATTCCCATACTTATTTCTCTAAGTCTTTGTCCAACAAAAATCTCTACAATTTACCTTTCATTTCACATCACCACTGCCACTGACCAAGTTTAGACCATTATCATCTCTCTCCTAAATTCATATAATTTCTCTCTAGTCTACATTCTCCTTCCTCCCTTCTTCTACTTAATTATCCACAATGCTACAAAATTAAATTTATAAAATATGTGTCTATTGTCGTCACTCCTATCCTTAAATATTTCACTGGTTTCCCAAGTCTTTTTCTAAAAAAAAATTCTAACAAAGTTTTTTAAGGTAAAAATGCATAATATAGCCATGTAAGGCACAGGAGAGTTCATGGAAAATAGGACCATACTTTGACTTTTTTTTTTAAAGCAAAACATGCTTAAAATATTTTAATGCATTTTAGAAATTAAAACAGGGATCTATCAATATATCTGATTTACATTCATATTCTTTAGCTGCTAAAGATTGCTTCATAATTAGGATCAAGGTTTTATGGGAATTGGGATTTTTCAATCAGATAATATATATTGAGCACCATGTTGGACCTGCAATAGTCAACCAATAAATATGTATTCTCTTTTTCTCTTCCTTTGGTACTATAGAGACCAAGGCAGTATTTTTTTCAAACTTTTTGCCATGACCCAGAATCTACATTAAGAAATACATTTTTAATTTTGTTGCACAATATGTTGTAGCACAATTAAAATGTTTTGAACACACACAAACACACTCTGCATACATGCATGTGCATGAGTGCACATCTGACATAGAAAATAGAAACAAAACTTTGACAAAACAATATTTTATATGAAATGCTGATACTTAATTTTCCATTTCAGTCTACTTTATTTAATTTTATTAATTATAATTCATAATTTTATTAACTATAATTAACAATTTTATTTATTAATGCTGATTGCTATCACTTAAATAATTTTATGATCCAATAATTGGTACTGATGTATATTTTGAGTAGCCTTACCATAAAATATTTTATCTTTCTTTTGACTCACTAGAGAGAGTTATGAGCTTTCTCACACATCTAGTTAAAGTTTAAGAAAGGATAGAGGGATTGATTATATTGAGAATATTGAAAAGAGTATTTTATTGATACTCCCAAATTAAGGTTTATAAAAACCCACTATTATAATTATATTTTAAGTGACCAAGTATACATAGTAAGTTGCAAAATCATTTAAAAAGATCTTACCTCTTCTGAATTGAAGCCGACTTGTGTATTCAGTATACTAGGGCTGCCTCTCCTTTATTATTAATGAATTCACAGATTTTTCAATTCTTGTTCCAGATGACTCACCATTTTCTGCTTTGGTTTCCAGAGGTACCACTGAAATAAAAGTATGAAAGTCTATAAATGAATAAAATCATAACAGTGAAGAGAGCCAAGGGTGCAGTTAGGTAAGAGTCCAAAGTTAAATATTTCAATAAATTTCTACATGACAGAAAGTAGCTTAGGAGCACGTGGATGAATAAAACGTGCTGAAAGGTTCTATCCAGAAAACTTCAGGGGACTGCAGGGATCTGAGGATCAGTGGGCCAGGTGGCACCAGAGTGAGACACAGGTCTCAAGAGTTAGCAGGTACAATGAGGACCAAGAGTGCATAATGATGAGAAGGGATTGATTCAAGATCTAAATAAATGTCTTAATTAACACCAATCCCTTCCTAACCCCCAACTGCAGAGAGATACTTTTGCTATTAACCTTAGGCCAAATATAACAAATAAATGCTAGAGAAACAAAATTTATAAAAATCAAATAATGTGAAAAAATATATACAATAACTCTTGTATAAAAATATTGAACAAGTTGTTTGAACAAATCACAGATTTTTAGTCTAAATACTGGTACCCCAGAATAAAACATTCTTTATTCTGAATTGGTATTAATCTTGGCTGAAAGGAAAAAGAGATACTCTCAAGCTTAATCCATGTTGTTGCAAATGGTAGGATTTCCATCTATCCCGTGGCTACATAATATTCATATCTTCTTTACCTGTTCTCCCATTGAAGGATATGCCTAATGTTGTTTCTATATCTTTACTCTTATGAATAATGCTGCAATAAACATGGGAGTGCAGATGTCTCTATTAAATACTTAGTTCATTTCCTTTGGATATATAACTCAAAAGTGGGATTACTGGATCTTCAGGTAATTATATATTTTATTTTTGAGGAGCCCCCACACTGTTTTCCCAATGGCTGTACCAATATATATTCTCACCATCTGTGTGCAATTGTTTCCTTTTTTTCACATCCTTGCCAATACACAACTATTCTTAAACATTACTGCGCACCAGAATACCCTGGAGGGCTTTAAAAGAAAAGATTTCTAGGTCCAACCTCCATAGTTTTTAATTCAATAGATCTAGATTTGGACCTGAGAATTTGCATTTCTACCAAGTTTTCAGGTAATGCTAATATTGCTTATTTAAGAACCATATTTTGAGAAACACTGCCTTACACAATGTTTTTGTAGTCAGTCAGTCCTGAATTTAAATTCAGCATACGCCATTCAAGAAAAGTGATCTTTGTAAAATGACCTAAATTTAAGAGTCTTCATTTATTCTTCTGGAAAATGGGAATATTAAAAGGCTATTGCATATCTTTTTTTCTTTTTCTTTTTTTTAAAATATATTTTATTGATTTTTTACAGAGAGGAAGGGAGAGAGATAGAGAGTTAGAAACATCGATGAGAGAGAAACATCAATCAGCCACCTCCTGCACATCCCCTACTGGGGATATGCCCACAACCCAGGTACATGCCCTTGACCGGAATCGAACCTGGGACCCTTCAGTCCGCAGGCCGACGCTCTATCCACTGAGCCAAACCGGTTTTGGTGTATTGCATATCTTAATGTACTGAACAGAACCCAGAATGTGCTAAGCAGTCAATAAAAGTTACTATAATTGTTCAATACTAGTTGATAATATTTTCATACCATCAAGCATTTTATGTTTTCGATGTCTGTTTCCTTAGTAATTTATGTCTTTAAGCTACAATAGTAGACTCTAAAATATGCACAGGGAACTGAATTAACAGTTTCTTACATTTACATAATGACATCATCTGAATTTTCCTTGATGTGTCTGACACTGTGCATTGTGGTTAGAGCTTTCGCATGAAAAAAATTGAATATTTTATTACCAAATCTTTTGATTTGGTGTTTTATTTCCCTAGCATGCTCCGGTACACATGACTGTCTCCTGTTGCAACAGCCACTGTGAGCAGCTCTCTGGCAGTGACTTGACTCTTCTTCAATGTGATTGGGATACCCTTTCAGCTGGGGAGTTCCACATAAGACAAATAACTGGGACAGTCGTTTAATTCAGAACATCAAAGCAAAGACAGGCTCATTAGAAATGATGAAACCCCTGTGTAATGAGCACTCAATAAATATAAATGTGTTAAAAGATATTCTCCTCTCTCTCTCTCTCTCTCTCTCTCTCTCTCTCTCTCTCTCTCTCACACACACACACACACACACACACACACACGCGCGCGCGCGAGCGCGCGTGCACGCACACACACAATTTATTACAGGGAAGTATTTATAACAATATCCAGTTCATTCTTGTTAATACAATGATAATAATATAAGTTCTCTCTGTTATAGCCTAATCAGGTCTGTAGTCCTCTACTCCAGTGGTTCTCAACCTTCCTAATGCCGCGACCCTTTAATACAGTTCCTCATGTTGTGGTGACCCCCAACCATAAAATTATTTTCGTTGCTACTTCATAACTGTAATTTTGCTACTGTTATGAATCGTAACATAAATATCTGATATGCAGGATGTATTTTCATTGTTCGTGACCCACAGGTTGAGAACCGCTGCCCTACTCCAATGCCCTAATATCTCTTTTCTTGAGCCACATGTTTCTAGGCTGGTAGGCGTGCTTTTCAGTTACAAACCAATTTCTTTTTTTTTTTCCTCTGTATTATTTTTTTTTATTGCTTAAAGTATTACAAAGGGTATTACATATGTGTCCATTTTTTCCCCCCACCCTAGACAGTCCCCTAGCCTCCCCTATCCCCCAGTGTCTTATGTCCATTGGTTATGCTTATATGCATGCATACAAGTCCTTTGGTTGATCTCTTACCCTCTACCTCCTGCCCCCCAACCCTCCCCGGCCTTCCCACGGCAGTTTGACAATCTGTTTGAGGCAGCTCTGCCTCTGTATCTATTATTGTTCAAAAGTTTATAATGGTCTCTATTATCCATGAATGAGTGAGATCATGTGGTATTTTTCCTTCATTGACTGGCTTATTTCACTTAGCATAATGCTCTCCAGTTCCATCCATGCCGTTGCAAATGGTAGGAGTTCCTTCCTTTTTAGAGCAGCATAATATTCCATCGTGTAGATGTACCACAGTTTTCTAATCCATTCATCTACTGATGGGCACTTAGGCTGTTTCCAGGTCTTAGCTATGGTGAATTGTGCTGCTATGAATGTAGGGGTGCATATATCCTTTCTGATTGGTGTTTCTGGACAAACCAATTTCTAAGTTTTGAACCTGTGGGCAATGAAAAACAGGATGACCAAGCTCTTTAACTGGTTAGAGAAAACCTTCCACTCAACAGGTTTCAAAATGAAAAGTCAGTGAGATTAGTTGGCTGAAGAAACAAAATTCTGCACTGAATTAAAAGTTCATTCTTCCAGCCCATCTCCCACCTTTACCTGTATTTTTAATACCCTGCCCCTTTTTTTTTAACCACAAGAGTGTTTGTGAGATAAAGTATCAAGGACTCAGTTCAGTTCTATAAAGTACAAACAGTTCTCAAGAAGAAACATGCTATAGTGAGTTAAGAACAAAGTATGATTATTAATCTTAATATATTTTTGGAGTGCTGACAGATGGTGAATACAATGAAATATTTTGATAACTTCATGCTATATTTTCAGAGATTTGGAAGCTTACTGAAAATATGAGGTTTAAAATATTTAAATATGTAGATGCTTTTTTAGATCATTGTGACCAAATCTGTTTTTGTAAATAACATGCTGGAGTTCAAAAAGGAAGGTGGAGCTAAGAGAAAAGTAGAAACAACACACACATACAAATGAAGAATCCCTGCAAGAATTCTAGTGGAACAGCAGGCATTACACCTCCAGGGCAATCTATGTGTCCTTTAAACAGAAACTCCCTCCGATGAGCTCGTCTAGGATCACTAAAAGAACTTGGGCCAAGTATGTCAGCATTAAAATTACTGAATTGGCTGAAAACACTGTTGTGTGTCAACCTTTATTTGTCCTTTAAACCAAGAAAAAAGAATAAAAGTATGCCTGTAGGCCAAAGTCCCCTTCTTTCTTTCCCCTCCCTTCCATTCCTCTTGCTCTCTTCAACCTAAATGAGATTTGTACAATGAATTGTAATAGAAAGTTCATATGACAAAAATTACAGTGGTGTGGCCAAGAAAACACCCAGGGGCTTTTAGCTTCCGTTGTGCCAGGAATGAACTATCAGATCGGCCTTCTGGACTCAAAGGCGACGCTGTCAATAAGGATACATCATCTTTTTTGTGGTGTAGAAGAGCTGTCGGTTGTAATTCCCATTATTCCAAAGCCAGGATTTTCCATTAGTCCAGCCACCTGCTGGGTTGCTCTACTCAGGTTTAATGGAGTCTGAACTTGAATTTATCACCATCTGTGGGAAGATGGGAAATGCGCGAGCATCACTAATTCCTTTTCTTCATTTGTTAAGTGTATGTATAATCTTTATGAGGAAGCAGCAAAAGCAGCAAAGGTTGGGGATGGGTGGGAGAACATTTTAGCTTCCACTGACATCGGAGTTCCAGACCAAGGAGGAAAAATGCCGTCTCTTCTAAAGCCAATTCCAGCAACAAAAAGAATGTTTTCATTTCATATGTGATGTAGTATCAAAATCGTGCAGATCCATGATACTATTTCTCTTCAGCTTCCAAAAAAGATCTCATAAGATTTAATCAGATCTCTGGGGAAAATGAAAGACTTGGATACAAAATCAAGTTCACACACACAAAGTTCAAGATTCCTAATTACATTAGCTTTAAAATAGAGCTGTATGGTGTCTATTTTTATGCAGCTTTTCCTTTCCTCCTGAAAGTAAGAGGGGGAAAAAAGGCTTCAAAGAAATCAGGAAGAGAGAAAGACCAGAGGATATCAAAACCTTCCAGATGATCTCTAGATTCAAAGTGCAAGGAAAATTGATATGAATGTACTGCAGTGGTCCTGACTAATAGTCACCAATGGTGATTAGTTGTCATTTTCAATTTTAAAAATCAGTACACAGGTTTATAAGAATGGCAAGCAATCTGCAATTAAACTCAGGTATTGTCTAGCGGATAAAAGCTTGCAACTCTGATCTGCCCAGTTTTTAGACTGCTCCAAGATGTTGCCTTCTTGAATCCTCTGTCCAGGAGAAGATGCAGAGAAAAACTAAGCCATTCTGACATACCCACTGCAATAGGTGGCGCTGACCACTCCAACTAAGAACAAGCCAGAGAATAACGACAGGTCAAAAGGCAGCAGGGGAAATACTCTCAGGAAAGAGGAAGGATTTAACACACACACACACACACACACACACACACACACACACACACACACAGCCCCTGAGAAAACACTGCATGCCATTGTCTTTCTTCAGGAACCATGAGTTCATCCCTTTCTCATGAATCTCCCTCCATGTTTATAATCTTGGATTAATGACTCTAAACAGTGAGTCTGTTCTTAAGTCCTGGGGGTCAGCTCTGTGGACTTGAGGAACTTGGATAATTGGAAGGACTATTACTTATGAAACGAAGCAACAATTCCAGGAGAGGAGAGGAAGAAGCACAAGAAATAACCGCCCTGTTATTTTTTTAAGGCTACCAAGAGAGTTAGCGCTCCTATCAGGGACGCTGTGAATACTGTATTGTGACAAAGCAAAATGCCTCCTGGGTGCCTGTGTCTAGCGGAAAGCTTTTGATGTTTGATCTGTAATGAGATGGAGGAGGAAAGCAGTTCCCTTGGTTAACTAGCATAGACTAGATATGAACAGATTCAAAGATTTAAGCCTCAGCTCTGGGACAAGATCCCTCATCCCAGTAATTTATTATTTAGAAAATCCTGTAAGTTCTTTTCTTTTTTTGTACAGAATACGTGATGGTTTTTAACATATTCCTGCTTTCAGATTTAATGTGGATAACAGCACTTGTGATTGCTATGCTGTATTTCACTTTCGCTTGTTTAATTCTTTCCTCAGTGTGAATACGCTGTGGCTTTATTTAATTTCCTTTGGGCAAATATGAGTAATCGGAACCTGGGGCTTCATACTGGGCCTAGGTACCTTGTACTAGAAAGTGCACAGGCGGTAAAACAAGTAAGTGTAGAGGGTACATGTAACACAGAGCTCAAGGGGAAGATATAATGGTAAAACAAACAAAAATAAGCAGTTAATTTGACTCCACATGGCATGCTATGGATGATGTCACACATATGGTTATTCATACCAGGAGCAGCTACTTCAGAGTTGAAGTTAAATCCTAGAAAATCTGTCAGTTTGGGTTAACGGAATGTCGTTATTACCTCTAGTCAAGCAGATGGAGGGCAAACTTCTCTGCTGGATTCTGCTGCTCTTTAATTAATGTCCACATGTATTATGTCAATATAATGCATCACGTTTTGTCTAAAAGTTGTCTTACTTTTTTTTTAAACAAGAATGATTATTTCATCTAATTTCAACATTTGAACAGTTGTACAAGAGTTTAGAAGCATAGGTAGATAGCTGGAAAATTGTGTTTAAATCAGTGTGTGAGAGAAAAATTAAAAAGCAGGCTGGTTTTACACATTTCATTCTTAATGTAGTGATAGCTTTGATAGTTCTTTCATGAGCATTTCCAGATGAGGGATTCTGAGAGTGTGCATGTGAACATCAAGAAAAACAGGAACCCCAGATGCTAAAGCTGTGCAGGTCTTATTACAGTGCTTTTCCTTGACAAAGGAATTAATAGCTGCAATTCATTTAGTGCTCTGTTGACTCTTGTCAGTGAAGAATGGCAAGTGGGAACATAGCACAATAGAGACATCTTATTTCATAATTTTTTGTGTTCAGAAGTAACAAGGAAGCGCTGGTGTTTGGTATTATGCATGTAAAACTGTGGCATTAAATCTTTAGCACAATTCTAAGAATTAGCATATGATGTAACAACAAAAGAAGACATGTGCCTTAAGTGTAAATGTTCTTTCTTAACTACATGATAGGCTTGCATTGTTCATTTTGAAAAAATATTTTCGCAATGCTGGCTCTAGTCTTGAATTACTTAAGTTAGTCAAATCCAAAATCCTTAAAAATGTGCAAATATTATGTGGAATCACTCCAAGAGGAAACAGTAGGCAGTGATCTGGTACCTCGGATTGAGCACTCAATTGCTTTGTTTCCTTTCAAATTCTAGAATAGATATTCTTTAAATCGACATCAGTACTCCTACTACAACTGGTAACATATATTCTGTAGTTCCACACGGGGTTTCTGAGTGTCTAGACCACACAACCCTCCAGTGCAGTCTCTTCTCATCTCTAGAAGTCTAGAAGATGGTAACTGAATCCTTTGATGAATACAATTTTTCAAGTGAAACAATCATTTTACACACACACACACACACACACACACACACACACACACACACTTCAGGATTTCAGAATCCTGGAGAGCAAGGGCTATGCATTCTAATTTTATTTTCTGAACAACACCCTATTTGATAGCTGCATTCATTCAGAATTCTAAGATTATATAGGTTCACAGATTCACTGAAGTGACAGGGAATTAAACAACAGATTCTAAGAGTCTACTGAGCTCCACATTTTTGTATTGCTAGTTTAGGCCAGTGGTTATCAAACAAAGACAATTTTGTGCCCCCAGAGTACATACAACTTGGGAAGTGGGAGGTGCTACTAAAGCGTACTGAGTAGAGGCCAGAAATGCTGCTAAAATTCCAAAATGTATAAGGTAGGCCTCAAAACCAAGAATCAGCTGGCCCAAAATGTTAATAGTGTTGAGATTTAGAAATCCTGGTCTAAGTCAATGAAAGTATCCGTTACTTCTAAAATCAATTTAAAAAGTCTCCATATAACTGGGGGAAGGGTGGTTCACAAGTCAAAGAATTATTTCCATCATAGGTACTATAACTAAGGAAGAGATGTACAATACCAACCTTGGTTGTCTTAGTTGTGAATAAATTATATTACCATATACAGACAGTCCTTGTGTTATGTCAGACTCAACGTCCATCGTTTTGTGGTTACATCTCCATCTCCCATTTATTTATATAAAAAAGTTCCATCAATTCGACATATATACATATGTGCTTTATGTTTTTTATTATTTATTTACCACAAGTAAAGGTCAAGAATTGTTATCTTTCTTTTAAATTGTTTATACTGTTTCATTTCATTACAGCTGTGTGTGTGCTCCATGTGAGTGACATAGGTGCTTATGTAGGTGGGTTCCGACTTACGGTGAAAATCAGGTTACGTCGCGCGGTAGGAATGGATCTCCGACATAACCCGTGGACCTACTGTATAACAGTTTATCATAACTTCCATATGCTATTTCACTGAAGTATCATATTGTGTTTGTTGGTTTTTCATCTAATTTTTTGCCAATCCTATAGGCTGGCCAGTCTCAAAATTCACTTTGCTATATCATTTATTCTAACTATCTGCTTCAGTTTAAAGTTCTGATAAACAAATATGTCTACAGGGTTGTGCACACAAAACCATGCTTTACTTTATAATTTGGAGAAATTTCAAAAAATAATTTCATCTGTACTTGGTTTTCACAAAATATGCTAACGTTAGAACCAGACTCCAATTGTAACATTTGACTACTCTCTGTAGAAAAGACCAGAGTGCTGAAAGTTTGGAGCCTTGCCTTTGGTTCTAGCTTTTTTACCAACTTTCTTAGTGAGCTGATGACTCACTCTACCTCTGTGCACCTGTTTTGTTCATTTTTATATTAAAATCAGTTAAATGTGCTTCTGAATTTTGAAGTTTTACTTAAAACATATATATATATACATTTTGTAGCAGAGGACATGACTTTGTCCATGGAGAGAAGTGCTAAAAATTGAGGGGACAGCATTTATATGAAAATTCCATTAATATGTTAAAGTAGTAAAATGTTCATTGTTACAACCTAAAAAAAAACAAAGTTTCAAAAATTCGTAGTTAGTCCATGTGACTTTATAGAAAAGAAGAAAAAGAGAAAATAAAGGAAATGACTATTATCTAGACCAGCAATGGCGAACCTTTTGAGCTCAGCGTGTCAGCATTTTGAAAAACCCTAACTTAACTCTGGTGCCGTGTCACATATAGAAATGTTTTTATATTTGCAACCATAGTAAAACAAAGATTTATATTTTTGATATTTATTTTATATATTTAAATGCCATTTAACAAAGAAAAAATCAACCAAAAAAATGAGTTTGCGTGTCACCTCTGACACGTGTGTCATAGGTTCGCCATCACTGCCCTAGACAGATAACTTAGTATTTTTCTTTAATTTGATGTAAAGAGCCAAAATAGGGAAATAGCTTCCCTTGGTAAAAATATTATATAAATTATATTCTTACGATCTGGAACCAAAGTACTGCCTGTATATACTAGGCTAGCCCCTGAGATAAGTCCTATTATTATCTCTTCCATGTAAAGGGGGAAAGTAAAGCACAGAGTGCCTAAGTAATTTACCCAAAGGCAAACGCCTAGGAAGTAGTAGAGGTGGGGCAAAAAACTGAAGCCGTTTGCTCCAATATCCTCATTATTAAGCACTCTGCAGAGCAGCCTAATAGAGGCATACTATCAGTAAGATGCAATGAAAAAGGAAACTAAAACCCTAACAGATTTTGCATTAAAGTTGGGTTTTGTATGAGATTGGCTTATAAAATTATTTTCACAAGCATATTAACTTTTTAAATATCAAAACATTCTACAAAGGCATTGATGAGGTATGAATGTTAGCTATTTCTATCATCATCATCATCATCATCATCATCATCATCATCATTCCTTACTATTATTAACTGTCTTATTAGGTTCTCAACTAAAACAAGGTGCCCACTACGCTTACAGATACCATGTACTATAAGCTTACAGGAACCATGTACTACATATTTTCTAGGAAAGCCCAGATTTTTATAACTGGGCTTCATGAACAAATATACAGTATATACTACAGACATCTGGGCTTTCCAAGAAAATATACAGTAAGTATATGGTATCTGTAAACTTACAGTATAGTGTACAGAATATGAATATATTATTCAAAACAATAAGATAGAATACTTTTTCATTTCTATGTTTTCAATACCTACCTGTTACCACCTGATTAGTGTGTTTTGAGTAATCAATAAAACCTACCTTAACAAATCATTCAACTATATAATAATCCTAACAGTTAACAGCTTGACTCCTTTAGGGTGTGACTTCATCCATTACTCTTTAGTTGCTCAGATCTTTTCTATTTGGTTCTGTGATACTGTGATTATTTGAAATGGTTAAATAATCTTGGAAATTACTGAACCTGATGATAACTTTAATTTCAAGACTTTGAAGTACTCTTCTTGATGCCTCACTACTTTTATGGTTGTGTTCAAAGTTCACACTGTCTCATTTACTAACATCTCTATGTAGATCTATTGCAAATTGTATATAATGTTTCTTGTGCTCATCATACTCTCATCAACATATTTTGAGGTTATTAATAGCATGATAATTTTGAAGTGTTATGTAAAAGAAGAAGCCTTTTATGTAAAGGAGATCACATTAATCCAAACTGAAGTTTATGCAGTATAAGCTTGAGGGAAAAGAAATTTGAATGCAAATCAAATTGGATTTTTCTGGAAATATCACTTTAAGTCTATGAGAAAACCACTGTAGCTGTGATTAAAATGTGTTTTCTTATATTTGATTAGAAAAAAGTTCCTGTCCTTTTCCAAAAGTGTTTGTTAAAAAGGAACTTTACAGCATTTCCAATCTAGTTTAATTATCCATTCAGTAGGCATTGACTTTCACCAGGGCAATGTGAGTCAAATTGGGAGTGGAACAAATACATAGGAATAGTCTGTGGATAGAATGAGAGAACACGGAGACCATAAGAGAAGGCTGCTCTTTTTATAAGAATCTAGTAAAGAAAAGAGGGGGAATGAATCATACTGAAGAAGGACCCAAATTACAGGCCTAAGAACCTATGGCAGCCTCAGCAAGCCCCTTAATGAGGAATAAAAGCAAGGAATGAAAATGACATTTAATATATACTTTAATATTGCAAGAAAGCTTTTATTTTCCTCATGAGCTCTTGTTTTGCAAAAATCTTCCTAAAAACCATGTTTTTTGTTGTTGTTATTTTATTTATTTATTTATTTATTTATTTATTTATTTATTTATTTGCATTTGAAAAATGGAGCAGGGTAAAGGAATGGAGTGAGCAATGTGGGGAGAGAGGGCTAGTTTAGAGCACAGTCAGGGAAGAAAGGTTTCTGTGATGGGTGATATTTCAGTAACAACCATAGCGAAATGCAGGATCATGACAAGCAGATGACTAGGTAAGAGAGCTCCAGGCCAACGGTTAGCAAAGGCAAAGGTGTTAGGTCATGATGTCCATGGTAAGTTTGCATACAACAAAGAAGTTAGAGAAGAAGACAGTAGTAGGATGATGTTGTAGAGAGCCTGGGAACAGATGACAGGAAGAACTTTGAGCTTTATCTCAGCGTACAATGGGAAATCATCAGAGCACTTTGAAAGGGGGTGTGTCATGATAAGAAATACACCTTAAATGAATCATTCTAGACACTGAGAGGTTAACAGATTTGCAGCATGCATCAGATTGTGTAGGGCCTTAAAGACCATGGCAAGGCATATGAAATTTAATATAAATGTGATTAAAAGCCAAGAGAGTCATATAAATAGAGTATGGAATAATCTTTGTAATTTAAAAAGATCACATGACTTGCTGTGTGGATTACAATTTTTAGGAAAAACAGGCAGACCAATTAAGAGAACACTGTAGTGGCCCAAGTAACAGAATTTAGTTGTTTGGACAAGATAGCTGAAAGAGGGTGTAGTAAGAAATAGATGGTTTTGAATATTGTGAAGGTTGAGATACAGGAATTTGATAAGATTGATGGGGGAGTCTGAGCAAGTCTCCCAGTATGTGCCACACTGGCCTGCAGATTATTTTGAATTAAATCAAAACCCAACAAAGTCAGAAAAAGGTGTTTTTTTGTTTGTTTACTTGATTTTGGGGTTTTTTCCTTTTATTTTCCTCCTTAAAGAGATTCAGATAGAAAAACCTGCTTCAGGAAGAGAACCTTATCATAATTACCTTAAGAATATTCACCTTAGCATTAAATAGAAAGGGCCCAAGCAGGAGCCTCTAAACTGGCTTCCCCTGTGTCCCATTGTTTCTGGGTGGCCTAGCAGGAATTTGTTAGCCACTTTCTCAGCTCCCTGGGAATTGCCTATTTGCCCCCTTTGAACCCCAAAATTCATCCTCCCACTTCCTCCTTTGTCCAAAATGACATATATACCCAATTTTGCCTCAGTGTCTTTGGAATTTTTATGTTTAGGCGAATTTCCTGTGTGCATGTATTAAAATTTGATTGTTTCCTGTTAATTTGCTATATGTCATTTGAATTATTCACCCAACCACAACTAAAGAGGTAAGGGGAAAGATTTCCTGGCCCTGACATTGAATATGTTATTTATAGAAAGAGAACAAATAAAAACTTCAAGCTTTGGTGACTGAGTAAATAGGGAATTGATAGTAAATGATTGCTAAGATAACGAGTTTGGAGGAAGAGGCATGGGGAATCAAGCATTCTTCTCAGGACATGTTGAATTTGAAATGCTCATAAGCTTTCAAATTAGAATGTGGATTTAGCAGTTGTATATACACATATGTGGTTTTATTTAAAGGTTTACTCTTGAAGGATGAAATTATAGAGTCATTAGGAAGAAATAGACGGTGTGGTATCAGATATTTCCAGTCCTCTGCTTCCATAGTATATGGTAAAATGGCATTTCTTAGCCCCTTGATGGTTAGTTAGGGCCTTGAAAATAGCTTTGAGATAAAGTTATTTTAGGTGGAACCATTTAACTTCAGTATGAGGGCCTCAAGAACTCTATTTTTCTGCCATTATCTTCCGACAGTTTTCCAGATGATGGCTGCTCCATCTGTCTGGATCCCTAAATGAGGACGTATAGTATAACTTCCAGCTGACTCACAGCAACATAGCAGGAATGAGAAATCAACCTTGCTCATTTAGTCTCCTGAAATATGGTAGTTGTTATTGTAGCATAGCTTCCCATTCTGGATAATACAGACATGACTAAAGCCATAGGATTGGATGGGGTCATGTAAGGAGTAAGTATAGAAAGAAAACAGAATAGTTTCAAGGATTGAGCCATAGGGTATTCCAACATTTACTAATTAGAAAGAGAAAGAGGATGACCATCAGGCAGAGAAACAGTCTTTAGGTTATTTGTTCATTTTTTAAAAAAACATTATTAGTATTAAAATAGTTGCTTTAAAATTATCAGAAATTTAATAAAAACATTTCCTTTTTGGGAAGAAGGAATGGGGGGAGGAGAACACTTCTTAAAATGCCAATTATAGCCAACTATAGCATGCATAATCGGTTTGCACTCTAAACAGATTCTTCTGAAACATTTTCAACTATTGAGTCTAGCGCACAGTCACATGACAACCCACTGCTCCCAGTCTGTGTTAACTTCATTTCTTCAATAGCTTTAATATTGTGGTGAACTTTGTGGCAAAGTATAGCTAATCAGGGTCCAGTAAAATTTAATAGCATTGTTAAATTTATTTGACAAGTCAGTCACTGAACTTTAAAGGTGCTTTAATGCTGTGTCACCTTACTTACATAAGAACACCAAAATATAAGCCTGTAAATGCCTCAAGGTCACCAAACAAAAATGCTGAGGACAACCAATCATAGAGAGCCAACTAGGGCTTTAAGCTACAGCCAATCAAATAATTTCCTTTCTGTGCTTCTTCACTTTCTCTATTTAAGTCTTTCCCCGGGCTCCCATTCGTGGAAGAGTGCTCCTAACCACATCCGGTTTGGCACTGCCCTGTTCCAAATTATAAATGTTCAAACAAACTCGAATTTTTTAATATGCCAGTTTATCTTTAACAACATATACCAGGATTTGTACCACATATCCTATTTTGTTAATTGCAAAGTCGTTTTGTTTTCCTTAATTGGATTATATATTCCTGAACTTCAGTTTTCCATGAATATTGGATCATTTCGAATGCCACGTATTTGGTGTCTGAATGATAAACAGATGAGATAAGCAAGCACGCTCACATACCAGTGTGCACATGCTCACGTGTGCACACACACACAGCCTATTTGAACTCTATAATATACTATACACTGAGCAATGTATAAACTTTGTTGTCCTAATTTTATTGCTCAATACATGAAAGGCAAAAGGTAGCTTCATGTGTCTTGATGACAAAATAAAGCGGCATCTGTAGCCACCTTCCCCTGTTAGGTTTAAAAAGCTTTACAGCAAATGTGAAAGTGACCGGTTTCCATCAGTGGCAGGTAATAGCTTCATTTATAAATGTTAATTTTGAAACTTTATTCTACTGTTCTTTTTCCATACAGAAAGCTCATTTCAATGCTGTCATAATTCAATATACTAGAAGACAATTTAATCTATACTTATGAATCCAAATTCCTGTTAAAAAAATAACTGCTTGTGATAATACTAATGGAAACAGCACTGCTGAGATGATCACTGCATAAACAAATACATTTTTAACATGGAAAGCATATACAGACAGGCGCTGACAATTGTGTCACAACATTCTCCTCTCCCTGGCAAGGTGAGAGTTTTCTTTTGACGTTAATTTTAAAACAAGCCACAATTTCAGAAACATTGACAAATTTTGAAATGATAGAAATTTTAGCTTGCATATTGTCCAATGTTTCTCTCCTTTTATTGCTAAAACGGTTTTGGTGTCCTTTTCCCTGAGGTAGTTCAGCTCAAAGCAGGAGGGATAAAAGAGCAAAGGGAACAGGTGGAGAGACAAAGGGTAAAGAGACTAAGGACATGAATGTTTTGAATGGAGGGGAATTGATCACAAAAGGATTAGGCAACAGTGATGAGTGAGAATTGGAAGTGAGAGGAAAGGGGTAACTTAATGTTAATTGCCAGATATTGAATCTCTTTCATAGGCTTTTATAGATTCAATTTCTGAATTTGAGAAAATAGAGTCCATTTTGACTTATTTGAACTCTGCTTCTTATTGTATTTATTTTTAAAATTTTATTTATTGGATTTTAGGGAGGGAGGGAGAGAGAGAGAGAGAAAGTGAGTTTGTTGTTCCACTCATTTATTCATTGATTGATTCTTGTATGTGCCCTGACCAGGGATAGAACCCACAACCTTGCTTGGCATATGGAAGATGAAAGAATCAAAGAAATATTGTTTTATTTACACCAAGGTATTGTACATTGTTTTGTGTATGGACACAAAATTAAATGTTAGGATTCAAGACATTTTTTTTCAATTTCAGGCATAAATGTGAATTTGGTAGATAGAGCTATGTATATTAAAAATGCAGTTGTGAGATGGTTTTTATAAAATTATCTTTGGAAACTGTAAAGTTCTAATTAAACATTGGTTAAATGAAAATAAATATGTTAAGATTTGTAGAGTTTTATTCCTATAAAGTTCAAAATAAAAGATACTTATTATTATTGCTATCATCAGAGTTCCCTGTTGATGGGAGAGCCATCCTATGGTACTATGACATCAATAATACAAAAATATAGGGTGAATAATGTTTATATGATAATATCTTTTTAAAAAATAATATGTTTTATAGTTTGAGGGGAAAGGTTTAGAGAGAGAGAAAGGAGAGGGATAGAGAGAAACATCGGTTGGTTGCCTCCTGCACATCCCCTACTGGGGATGGAGCCTGCAACCCAGGCATGTGCCCTACCTGGAATCAATCTGGTGACCTCCTGATTCCTGGGTCAATGCAAAACCACTGACCCACACTGGCCTGGCAGATAATGTCTTTTATGAAACTTTTTCTTGGTAAGTTTTAAGAGGAGTGTTTGTACTGTATATTATCTCCTCTCTATCACAAATTGTTCTTCAGTTGACATAAGGTATGTTGGAGCTCAAAAGTAAGAATTTAATGGCAATCATTGAAAGTATTATCTGGGACAAACTATGATAGACTTTAATTTTTATTAAGCCAGGATTTGTGGTGAAGGAAAAATGACTATTCTAAATTCAACGTTAGATGTGTATAGAGATAACCTACGTTCAACCCACAAAAACAAAGGATGGAGGGAAGTTCTACATTTTAATAGTCTGAAAAGCCACATATTCAAATTACAAGAAAGTTTTGCTTATTTATCTTTTGTTTTACTTTAAACTTTGATTCAGATCTGCCCTTTCCCAGCACCCACATCTGAGGAAATAGACAGAAACTCAAGCTGGGGAACTGGGCCAAAGTACCAGTGCAGATAATGAGAATTAAATGAGGAGCCTACTGAACAATGTCCAATGGAGGCCATTGGGTCTAGTCAACATAAGGCACTGGGAAAGTATGCAGAATGCTTTCATGTTCTTTACAGTCTCTTACAATTTGTAGGAAAAATTCTCCAAATATAGTTCCAAAGTCTGCTTAGTAACACGTCAAGGCAGATAGGGAGAGAAAATCTATCATCTCCAAACACTCTGCGGTTCTTCTGGAAGAGTTGGAGGAATATCTTGCAAAGCAGGAGATTCTTAAAACACGGCTGTGCTTTCCTCCAGTAGTATATGCGTAGCAGGAAAACGATGAGTTTGTGGTATTAAAATACCTAGGTTTGAATCCCATTATAGTCACTTGGAAGTCTGGCTTTGAGCCACCTTTCTACTTGCTCTAATCTAATAATTAAAAAGGATGACACTTACAACAGAGGATTAAATAAAATAATGTGCATTACATGATAAGTAGCAAGATGCTATGCATTGTAAATATTAACATCAGTCAGTTTCATTGAGTTGGGATCATTAACAATCAGATAGTCATGGCATTTTAAATAAATCTATCAATTTCCCTCTCTTCATCCTGGAAAAGAAAATAAATCTACCTTTTAAGTAATAATTAATTTAGATGACATCCCTTCTTTTCACTAGATCTCTTTACCTTTGGGGGAAAGTAAAAGAAAGAAAATATAAAGAACACTTACGAATGTCATTGTATCCCTTACTCTAACTTCTACTTCCTTCCTCTTGAAATGATCATTTCTATATTTATATTATACATCAAAAAGAGAGTCAATTTAAGTCCCCCGCCCCTTTCTCTCTCTCAGCATACAAGGTCATTAATTGCTATTGGGACCTTCATAAACCCTAGTCTGCCGATGGGGTGAAAACTCTATTGTTAAATGTATTATGGCAGGACTGTCTTTGGAGATTGCCTGCTTGATTGCTTTGTAAAGGCCCAATGGCACACAGCAATTAAAATCCATAGACCTCTGTAACCCTTCTGATGTTTTATGGGCCTTTTTGTGTCCTTCGGTGGAGTTTACCATTTGTGTATTTCCCACTGGGTCTCTCTTTCAAAACTCTAAGTGGGATTATTTTTTATCCACTGTGATAAAGCTAGTCATACATCATGTGAAAGGTTAATGAATATTTTCAAAAGGAGCATATGTTTTAAGTAAGAGGGTGAAAGTTATAGTAAAGAATGGTTATAGAAAAACGAATAGTATTTTCCCAATCTCATCAGAGTTAACTTCTATAAAGCTCACCTGTGATTCTTAAAGTAAAGCGTTGCTCTTAAGACTGAAATAACCTCAAATATTAAGGAAGTTACTTGAGTTTACATGAAAAGCCCACTTGTGAACTACTGCACAGAAATTTCACTGTTCAATCATCAGGGTTATACCATATGCAGAACAGATAAATCTATTTATTTGCTATTTCATTTGAATGAAAAGTTCTACCTGAAGCTAGGAAGCTTTAACGCTTCAAGAAGCGTTAAAGCTTCCTAGCTTGTGTCCAGATTGAGAAATTTGATATTGTAATAACCTGGGAGAAGCCAGAGAAAAGACCACCAGAGTGGTGTTAAGGAAAGCAGCCCAGCTGAGTATAAGCAATGGTTCTGAAAATTCTCACAGTACCAGGTATCTTTCTGCTCTCAGCACCACTATCAGAAGCTCCCATGGTCCTAAAAATAAAGTCATTAGGCAATTCCTAATGCTTTCAGTCATTTGCAATTGTAATTGCTTTCTTTCTCTATATACCTTCTTTCTACTGCCCCTCCCCATTTTGTCACTCTTTGCTTCCTGTGCTCTCACTCTCAAATATTCAAAGGGCATTTATAAATCTTCATTGGAAAAGTGATTTGTACACTTTAAAAGCAAATTGTTCAGTGCCTGGTGCTCTTTGAAGGTAAAGCATTATTGCACTTCAGAAAGAGAACACTGAGCTTCAGATTGTACTCTGCATGAAGCTCACATATTCTACAACTTTACAAACCATTATTTTAGGTATAAATGGTAAATCTGAGAAGAGGACAAGTCCCTTATGAATTTTCTAAATCATGTTCTGAAAAACATTTTGTGTATTGTAGCTGGCAGAAAAGTGATTATCCCATCATGTGTAGATGGTGTGGAAGGAAAAGAGGGTGAATATAATGACAATGCACTATTACTTAATGGACAGAGGACTAGTTCTTAATCCCCATTACCAGATGGTCACAGATCAACAGGAATAATTTAGTAACTCTTCGTCTAGCTCCATGGGGTTATTATCTACTTAAGAACACATATTGCAATGTGCTTTTTAAATATTATGCTTTTTAAATTTCTAAATATTTTTGCTTTTAAAAGTATTGTGTTAAGTCAACTGCTTGAACTGTACATAAACACTCTAGTTGATGTTTTTTCTAGATCTGAATTTTCTAAAGTACTGACCATGTTCTTTATGCATCTAGATCACCTGTTATGCTTGTTTAAAAGATAAATTCTTGGGTTAGTCACTTATATTGAGACTAGAGGCCCAGTGCACAGCATTCATGCATGGGGGGGCAGGAAGGGGGGGCTCAGCCTAGCCTGCACCCTGCACCCTTTGGCAGTCTGAGAGCCCTTAGGCCCATGGGGAGCAGGCCTAAGCTGTCAGTTGAACATCCTTAGTGCTGCGGCAGAGGTGGGAGAGGCTCCCACCACTGCCACTGCACTCGCCAGCCATCAACCCCTGCATTGAGCGTCTGCCCCCTGGTGGTCAGTGCACATCACAGCGACTGGTCGTTCTGCCGTTCAGTCGATGTGCATATTACCCTTTTATTATATAGGATATTTGAAAATATTCATTGAAGGCAATCTCCTTAGAAAGTCCTTAAGTATATAAAAGTATAAAAAATCTTGTTTTAGAGGAGTAATGATCTCTAAACACATGTAAATGTACCACCTTTATTAATAAAGTGGAGGCCCGATGCACAAAATTTGTGCAAGGGGCTCGGCCCTCTCAACTCCAGCTTTGTCTGGAAGGTCATCTGGAAGGACATCTGGAAGGATGTCTGGAAGGACGTCTGGTCTAATCAACATATTACACTTTTATTATTATAGATATGTGAATAAAATTCTTACTACATATTTGCATATTAGGATATTAACAAAGAAAACCTGGGGATTGTGATGAGATCATATTATAGTGGAAAGAGAATATACTATGGCAGAATTTTGTGGGGGTTCAAATTATTTTGCAAAATTTAATAGTTTTATGACTTTAGGTAAATACTGTAACTCACCAGCTTAAGTTAAGCAATTCACCTATTTTAAACCTTTGGCATATTAGTGAATATTTCTCAGCCTCAATTTCCTTATATATAAAGTAGGTATTACTATTGGTTTTGAGTAGTAGCCTTAAAAGTAATATTTAATATGTAAAGTTTGTGCTTCATTATAATTAAGATAGTGTAGTAAATTTTAATTTTCAAAGTGAAGGTAGATATTGTAGCAGTTGCATTAATGACTTATTCTAGAGCAGTGGTTCTCAACCTTCTGGCCCTTTAAATACAGTTCCTCATGTTGTGACCCAACCATAAAATTATTTTCGTTGCTACTTCATAACTGTAATGTTGCTACTGTTATGAATCCTAATATAAATATCTGATATGCAGGATGGTCTTAGGCGACCCCTGTGAAAGGGTCGTTCGACCGCCAAAGGGGTCACAACCCACAGGTTGAGAACCACTGTTCTAGAGGATTATTCCCTGTTGGAGACTATTAAGACGTGTTTTCTGTAAGAGAGAGACAATTCCTTTTATTTTACTGTAGCATCTTTGCCCATGGTGTACCTACATACTCACCCTTGTTATAGTGCTCTTGATTCATAGACATCTGTGGTATAATTATCATTTTTGGAAAACAAGGTGAAAATTAACTATATTAGAGTAGGCTGCACTCACATTTTACCTCCCTGGGTAAAAATGAGTACAATGAGAATGGCAAATATGCCACATTTATACTGTAAATCATTCTTTCCCATCTTACTGTTAATATCGCTAATACATCGTTGTATTCACATGATGAGCTTGACTTGTAACAGGCAACCATTACAAATAAATGAGAACTGATACCCTACTTGAAACTAAAAGTTTTATTTAGTTCAATTAGTAATGCACAGTTGATCCAAATTTCTGGGCCTTCTAACACACACACACACACACACACACACACACACATCCACCACATATATAATACATACAATAGTATATTAAAGTCACTACAATCCAAGTTAAAACCAATGACTTGGAGCAAGATATTTAATATATTAAGTAGACAAATGACTTTATAAAACTACTAAAGGCCCGGTACATGAAAATTCATGCACTGGAGGGGGTCTCTCAGCCCGGCCTGCCCCCTCTCACAGTCTGGGAGCCCTCAGGGGCGGGAGGTGACCTGGCAACCAGGGGAAGGCGATGCCCCATCACACCTCTGCAGCTGCCACTGCCGGTAATGCAAGCCTCGGACGGCCCTGGTTAGCTGAGCCTCAGGCAGCCCTGAGCAGCTGGGCAGCCACCATCCACGGTTTGCCTGCACCTCCGGCCAGTCCTGGGTGGCTGGGAAGCTGATATCCAAGGCTTGCCTGCATCTCGAGCATCAGCTGGGCAGCTGCCATCCAAGGCTTGCCTGCACCTCGGGCTGGCCCTGGGCAGCTCGGGGATAAGGGGACTGGCAGTCTCTGGAGGCAGGCATGTGGAGCAGCCGGGCCCACCCTCCCCCAGGTGCTTGCCGCCACGCGCCTGCCAGCCCGGCGGGGCTGAGGGGACTGGGCATCACCATCTTGTGGCTGTGGGCGCCGCCATCTTTGAGGGCATGACAGTCAATTAGCATATTCCCTCCTTATTGGCTGTGGGCATCACCATATCTGCAACAGTGTGAGCGTCAATTAGCATATTCCCTCTTTATTAGATAGGATGTTTTAAAGGAATGTTTATAAAAACTAAAAAACCATGATGATCTAATAGTGGGAGAATATGACTATGTAAATTGCTTATATAGCATAATACTAATCCTATATAAATAGACTTACAAGTCCAGGAAGCACAGAGAACCCCAAACAAGAGGAATCCAAAGAGGACCACACCAAGACACGTCATAATTAAAATGCCAAGGGCAAAAGACAAAGAGAGAATCTTAAAAGCAGCAAGAGAAAAACAGTTAGTTACCTACAAGGGAGTACCCATATGACTATCAGCTGATTGCTCAACAGAAACTATGCAGGCCAGAAGAGAGTGGCAAGAAATATTCAAAGTGATGAACAGTAAGAACCTACAACCAAGATTACTCTACTCAGCAAAACTATCATTTAGAATTGAAGGTCAGATAAAGAGCTTCACAGATAAGAACAAGCTAAAGGAGTTCATCATTGCCAAACCAGTATTATATGAAATGCTGAAGGGTATTCTTTAAGAAGAGAAAGAAGAAGAAAAAGGTTAAGATAAAAATTATGAACAACAAAGTGACAACAAATACATATCTATCAACAAGTGAATCTAAAAATCAAGTGAATAAAAATATGTTGAACAGAACAAACTGGTTAATATAACAATCAGGGGCATAGAAAGGGAGTGGACTGATAATTCTTGGGGGGAAGGGGGGATGGGGGGTGCAGAAAGAGACTGGACAAAAATCAAAAACCTATGGACTAGAACAATGGGGGGGGTAAGGGCATGGGGTGGGGTGGGAACCAGGTGGAGGGGAGCTATGGGGAGAAAAAAGAGGAACAACTGTAATATGAACAATAAAAACTTATTTAGAAAATAAAAAAAAGAATTGGATTTCTATTAAATACAGTATAAATAAAATATCTATAAAATATGTTTGATTTGTATTTACACTAGAGGAAGTTTCCTATTTTAATATTTCCCACTTAATTCTAACATATTTCCCACTTAATTATTCCATACAGGCACTTGTTATAACTGCTAGTGTATTGAACAAATTAAAAAACAGAACCTCAGTTGTCTTACATGTAAAAGAGATCTGAGATGAGGATTAACAGATATATAAACTATACAGATATTTAGAACAGAAAAAGGCACGTATAAAACACTTAGTACTTTAAAAATTTTTAAATAAACAAAGCCACCTTTTTTGAATCTTCCTTGTCTAGAATAATCTGAGGATTTACTAGGATCCACCACAGCAATAACCATCACCTCCCCTCTTAAACAATAATAAACATTACACCCTGCATTTATAAGATTTGATGATGTAACTCAGAACCAATGCCAAGGTTTCAGATGTTCTGAGTGGCCTGTGAGAAAGTGTCTCAGACTTGGGCCCACCATTGTTCCTGTCTCTCAGACAATAGAATCATTAGCAATGAAGATCTAACTGCTGATTGCATATCTTCTATTAGAAAAATCTTTGTAGAGACAGCATTTCATAGAGAAGCTTCAAAATTGCTTGAACTAGTAGGAATTTCAGAAGAAATAAGTGATTCAAAGGCATATAATACCAAATGTGTCCTGCAGTCAGGCAGTGGAGATAAAAGGATCTCCTCTGACCCTGTGACAATGGTTATTGATTATCTTGTGATGTAAATGAATCACTGTGATTCCTAGAGGCTTTAAATACTTGATTCCATGTCATCTTTAGATTTCACAGGTGTCTGTGTCTGTGCTCATGTCAGTTTTAATCAATTTAAGAGAACCAGAGAAATTAATATCCTCTAAAATTTTCATGTTTTATCACAAATTGATTATAAATTTGTAAAACATTAGTAGGATCAACAACAGTATTTTTATAACTGGATGATTTTTCACTTGGGTTGTATCCAATACATTCTGTATATTTCAATAAGGCCATACATGCACTCAATAACTGGCTTCTAAAAAGGCTGTTCCTTCGCTATATTCATATCTTTTAAATCAAGTATACCACTACTCTCTCTATGCTCGTTCCTGCCTGTAAGATTATGTGACAATGTCTAATAGTGCTGGAAATAGATTATATATTCTAAAATGTGTACAACCAGCCTACAAATCTAGTGTAAAGAACCTTTTATCTTTGCTTAATGGAAGAATACTGATGCTGGAACAGGGTGGATATACATCTGAGAGGAATCCCTGTTTTGATATCATGGTTTCAAACCAGATGACAGTGTAGATGATACTTCAGGCACTTTGATGAAATGTTTCTGGAAATCAATAAACCTGATCCTTCATTTTCTATGGACAAAATGGTATCTACAATCAGCAGGGGGAGGAAGTGATAGTCTTCCTGTAAGTCAAAAAACAGCAGATACCATGATTATAATCCTACAATTTAAAAACCATAGTTCTGTTTATATCGGCTAATGATGAGGCTACAGAGCTACTTATAAGTTACAAAACTTAGAAATTAATTGTGCATATTATTGTTGAATTAATCATTAAGTGGGTTTCAACACAGATATATTAAAAAATCTTATATATATATGTATATACATATGTATGAATATAAGCGTATATATATACACAACCATATGTATATGTACATGCATGTATATATACATACACACATATGTATGAGTATTTATATTATATTTATATTTATGGTTATGTGGGCACATGCTCACATGCACACACACACACACACACACACACTCATGCAGAAGAACCTAAGTGCCAGAATTGCCCTACAGGAGCATCAGTTACATTGTATTTCATAGAGCTGGGTCAAATAGCAGTCCCATGACAGATAGTTTATATACATTGTTACATCAAACTAATATGGTGTCAATTCTCAATAGTCTAAGTGTGATAGAAAATTAAAAAAATTAATATAAAACTACTCTGTGTGATACACCATGAAGATGATAATATAAGAAACAGTGGTCAGGGAAAACTTAACTATAGAAGTGGAAAGGGGAAGCCCTATTAAGGCAGTAAGGACTGAAATTCAAGGAAGAACCAGTGAAATGAAGAGCCAGGAGACTGAACTTTAAAGACAAAAGGAAAAGTACGTGTTCAGAGAACACTGCAGGCAGAAGGAATTTAACATTGAAATTATCCAAGAGCAGCATATCTGGCAAAGGGAAAGGGAAAAAAGACCTCAAAATGAGACTGGTGATATGTCTATTGGCAGGATCATACAGGTGCTTCCAGGTTATATTTAACAGTCTGGATTTTATCCTTAATGCCAACACGGAGCCACTGGCAGCTGTTAAGTGTAAGAATGGTAGCTTAAATACTAGTAACTGAATCTGGATATTGTGTAATGAGAGACTGAAGTAAGGTAAGCATAGAGTAAATGTGGGAATAACTGTCAAGAAACTATAGACTCAATCCAGGTGAGAGATGACAGTTGCTTTACTGAGATAATAGCAATGGAGAGAAACTTTCACTTTCTATTTCCATTCATATTCAAGTGATATTTGAAGAAAAAAAGTCAATAACTGGTGATGGGTTATATGAGTTGTGATAAATTATTGATGTGAAATAATAAAAAACAGTTATCTTCTCAGAAAACATTTCATAAAAAGAAATAAATTATGAGTCAAACTAAAAGGCAAATTTTGTTAAGAACTAAAGAAACCACATTTTTTTCAAGGGTCTAAAAATAAAGGTGTCCAGCCTGGGCTCATAGTGGGATCAGATCAGTAATTTTTATTTTTGAGATTTTAAAAATGTTTCAGAACTCATACATTTTCTTTGATGATACAATTTCAAGTATCTTTTTTTATGAGTAAATATACAGGGTTTGGTATAGAAAGACTTGTTTAGCTTTTGATGATAGAAGATATTTATTGCCTATATATATGATTTGTAATGATAGAAAAGAAATTGCCTTTACTAGTAATATTGTGTGTGTGTGTGTGTGTACATGTGTGTGAAAATAGATTAGCAAAGTAAGGCATGCTTATTATTAAAAGTGAACAGTATAGAAAAGAACGAAGGATAATATGAAAATACTTTAATATTTTACCACCTAAAGATAGCATTATAAATATATGTTATTTCTGAGTATTTTACCATGCACACGAAAACATACACATGAACCCGTTAATGCAGAAAAGTTTTGTGGAAAATAACATGGACTTTAGAATGAGGCAATACTAAGTATAAATACCAAATTGGCCACTTGCTAGCTGTGTGTCCTTGAGAAAGTTACTTTGACATTTTGACCTGTCATTTCCTCTCTAAAAGGAGTGAAAGTATGCTCAGAGTAATAATGTGGAATGAAGCACAGCACTGATACATACAACCCCATGGATACATTTAAGCAAAACATACAAATGAAAGAAGACTCCAAAAACTGCATTCCGTATAATTTTCTTTACCGGACTTTTTAAAGGTAAAACTATAGGAATAGAAAACAGAGGAGTGGTTTCTAGGGTCTCAGGTTGGGGAATGATTACCTATAAAGGGGTATGAAGCAAGGGGGTCATTGTAGAGGCAGGTGAGGGTGGCTGCAGTGGAACTGTTTTACTACTTCCATTTAACACTGTAAAACAGACATTTTTACCTTTCCCCCACTCCCCATCATGCAATAAAAAACACACGCACAAAGCAAAAGATACAGTTTTAAAAAAGGCAAGTTTAGCCAAGGAGAAGATTTTTTTTTTTAAGCTAAGGGCTTGTATCCAGAACATATAAAGAAATCTTACAACGCAAAATTAAGAAAAAAAAGATAAAATATTTAAATAGACACTTCAAAACACAGTTATAAAAATAGCTAATAAGCACATGGAAAGAGGCACAACATTATCAAAACCGGAGAAATACAAATTAAAAACACAGTTACTGTAACCAATAGAAGAGCAAAGTTTAAAAGACTACAATACTAAGTATTGGTGAGGATGTAGTAGATTCAAAATTTCATACATTGCTGATAGAAATGCAAAATGACACAGACATTTTGGGAAATAGTATGGTAATATCATATACCTTTAAATGTACATTTACTATATTTTCCAGCAATTTCGCTTTTAGGTATTAATGCAAAAGAAATGACAACTTAAATTCATAAAAATATGTATATGAATGTCTACAGAAACAATACTATAGTAATAAGAAAACTATAAGCCACCAAAATGTCCAGCTACAAAACATTAATGTATCTAGAAATAAGTTGACAAAGAACTTCAGAATATTTTCAGAAAATTATATGGATAATGATTCATGAAGGCCCAAGAATTTTGAAATAAGAAAAAAAGGTGTGACACTACTTAATACTGAAATCTGTTAAAAAGCCACATTTCTTATTGTATTGCTGATGCAAGAATAGATCAAAATAGCAGTCAAATAGAATAGGGAGTGTTCTAAGAATGGTAGATTTCATCTCTCTCATGCAAGAAGTGGGAGCAGAAGCTCTTGAAGGTCATGGGTGTATGAAAGAATAGTGAGAATATCTATTCCACTATTTTACTCCACTTCCTTCTGATTTCAGAAAATCTTCTAATGATCTTAATTAGTTGTGGTATGTAATGAAAATAAATTTGCACAAGTTGATAACTTGTTAAACACATGTAAAACAAGAAGCCAAACAAAAAAAATGCACACCCAGTGTCAAGCTATTCATGACATGCTGCAATCTAATTTTATTCAAGTAATAGGGGCCCAGTGCACAAATTCGTGCACCTTGAAAGGAACTGTGGGCTGTGAGGCTGAGATGGGCACAGGGGCGGGTCTCAGCCCATCCTCCACACCCCTGACCGGCCCCTCCTGCCACAGCTCCTGGTCTTATCTGCTGCAGCCCTGCTCCTGCTGCCGCTGCCCACACACGCTGATGGCACTGGACCCGCTTGCACCCACTGACAGCGCCAGCAGTGGGTGCAAGAGGTGGCTGCTGCCAGGATTACCCCTCAGGAGTAGGGCGAGGTGGAGAAGCCCTCAGGGGTGATCAGGACCATCACCAGGCTCCAGCAGCTGGTGCGAGCAGGGGCTCTGAGGCCAGCTGTGGGTGTGGGTGTGAGCGGCAACTCTGGAGATCACCCCTCAGGAGCAGGGGGAGGTGGAGAAGCCCTGAGGGGTGATCAGGGCCGGCAGCCACTGCTCCTACCTGCTGATGGCACTGAACGATCAGGGCCGGTGCCAGGTGATGGCAGTGGATGCGAGCGGGGCCAGCGCAGATGTGAGTGCCGGGTGGGACAGAGGCATGCGGGAACAAAGAATTTTCAGTAACCACCGGAGGCTCGCCCTGATGACAGCGACTAGCTCCCAGCCTTGGTCTGGCGCCCCTGCTTACCTGCTTTACCATCCCACCACAGCCAACATAATCCTGTTCCGTGCTCTGCCACCTGCTGCCAATGCCCACCATGTTCCACGCATGCCCCTGATGGTCAGTGCACATCATAGCGACCGGTTGTTCGGTTGTTTGGTTTTCGGTCTGTTTGCATATTAGGGTTTTACATATATAGATGTGTTTGGAAATGACCTATGACCAGGACAATAATTGTAATTCCACATATTTGAAGAAAGGAAACATAAACACTTTTTTGTTGTTGTTATTATAGATATAATTGAAAAGAATTGTAAAAAGCTTTGAAATTTTCAAAGTATAGATTTTAAAGGAAAATTATTTTCCACAGTAGTTTCTAAGGTTTAATAAGTTATTAAACCTTAAGATAAAAATCTTAGCGATATACAATTATTCTGGACAGTGTGGAATTTCTTAGGTGCTACAATTAATGTAACATGCTGAAAACTATTTTGAGTTACGTTTACATATCTGAAACTCTAACTGTACATTCCTTGATTGTACCACAAAATTGAATTGGTAAACCAGGAGAATTTCTAAATGAACCAGAAAACTTGTCTTTGCCATGCAATCATCTCTAAGAACCCCTGAAAAGGTAGATCCATTTCAGTTGCAGAAAATTGAATTCTCTGCCAGATAAATAAGTCATTCTTAATGTTTTTGAGTAATAAAAACAGCCACTTCTTGGCAAAGAGATACTTTAGAATGAAAGGAAGATGGAAAACACTTCTAATGCTACTGATGGAAGTAGATAATACTTCCATGATAAAAAGTATTCTATCCATGACAAAAAGCTTACTGAATTTTCAATGCCTTGTGGGAATAATATTCTTCTTGAAGATCATGTTTTAAAGGTAGAAAAGTAAGCTTATATTTGGGATATCACATCTTAAATGAATAATCTCTTAAAATTTGAAACTCTAATTTTTTTGCAATAAAATCACCATTACAGAGCATCTTTTAAATGCCTATAATTAGCTCATATAATTACCACTGATACTCCAGCAATGACTTGGTTGTGGTTTAACTAAAAATTGAGCACTGATGTTATGTAACTTTTAGAGATACTAAAAAATGCCATTGTTCCCAAATAATCTCCCAATGTTCTCTGAGATATAAACATTAGATACTTTTTTATCAAAAACTATTTATTCATTTACAAAATCATTTTCTTGTGCAAATTTTTCCATTAAGTGGATACAGATAAATTTATCAGACTGAGGAAGTCAGTAAACTCTTGTCCTATAGAAACAGGAAAAAGTACAGAAAGGAATGTGACTAAAAGTTATTGAAATAAAAAACCTCCTTCAAAATGTTGATTGTTCTATGCCCAGTAAGATGTAAAAGCTATGAAAAAAAAATAGAGAGAGAGTGTTCTGGATCTGGATATTCACATCCTATATAATAAAAGGCCAGTGACCATAAGCATAACGACTGGAATGACTGCTCGACCAGTCGCCATGAGGTGCATTGACCACCTCTGTGTCCCTTCCCACTGCCTCCCCCCACCAGCCGGCTCTGATCGCAGCATGGCGAACGGGGAGTGGCAGCAGGGCAGGACTGGGGACTGGTGAGTGGTGATGGGCGGCAAGCAGTGGTGAGCATCCAGTGGCGAGTGGCACAGGGCAGCAGACCTGGCCCTGATCGCAGGCTAAGCCTAGGGACCCTGCCTGCATGATTTTGTGCGCTGGGCCTCTAGTTTGTGTTATAAGAATCCTCTTCAATGCAGAGGATGATTAGAAACAATTTATCTAGATTTTCCAGCTTAATAGAACTAAAATTTTAAAAGGCCCAAACTCTAAACGAATCACTTCTGTGTTAACTAGAATGCTTTATGATACATGTACCAATCTTACAGACCATTTTATTCATAAAATGCTAATGTCCACAGCAAATAACCAATGTTAGTGATCCTCCTATTTACCTGTCATTTTAAGTTATTAAATAAGTCCCTTTTGAGTTTAGTTAATTGATTTTAGCTTCTAGAATATAAGTCTTATTTTGGAAACCAAAAAATAAAATAAAGTAAAATAAGACCACCTTTGAGAACCATAACTGAGAACTAAATCCTGGGCCATGGTGACCCAGTGAATTTAGAGGTGAACACCAAAACTCGACCAGTGAGCAAATCTTCTGGTCTCCAAAATTTTGCTATTTACTCAGCCTTAGTAACTCTTATTTGATACCAAATGCAGCAACAATATTAATAGCTAATATGTATTGAGTACTTATGTACCACCACAGTAATAAATGCTGTTGATGTATTGATTATCCCTCCTTGCAATACTTTTATATAAGTACTTATAATAGCCTGATTTTCCACATGAAAAATATGAAACAGAGTCTGAAAGTCTTCACTAAGTTTACAGATCTTAATATTAAATGTATTAAAATAACAAAAAGTAAATCATGCCATTGAGAAGAAATTTTCATATATGGAAATACCCCACACACCAAAATATTCTTTTAGTATCAAAGATTAGATAACATAAGTATCTATATATAAAAGCCTAAGTGACCGGATGACCAGTCAACTGGTTGCTATGATGCGCACTGACCACCAGGGGGGCAGAAGCTCAATGCAGGCGGCGCTGTCCTCTGGTGGTCAGTGCGCTCCCAAAGCCAACCTCCCGCAGCCAGCCAAATTCCTACAGTCCCTCCCCCTGCAGTCTCTCCCTCTGGCCGGCCAACCTCCCACAGTCCCTCCCTCCTGGGGCCCATGCCAAGGGACCCCACCCATGTACGAATTTGTGCATCGGGTCTCTAGTAGTTTATATAATTCTGCTATGACTAGTATTAACAGTGGAGATATGTCTACATCTGTATAGAATTATACTTGAATATGAAAATGCAGAGTATAATAACCAAGTTAACGATAAAGCATTTGAGACTAAATGAAAAGTCTCCCAATTTTCTTTTCTTTTTTATTGAAACCAATTGGATTTAAGTTAAAAATAATTTTATTTTCAAAAATGAAAGGAACAGAAAAATACTTGGTAGCTATAAACTTTTGTCTCTTTTAATGCTTTAAAGAAAAAGAAAAAAAGACTGGCATGTCTTCTTTGTTATCATTCCAATAAAATTTTCATGTTGATTCTTTAATAGTGGTCATTATCCATTAGTGGAACCTATTACAAGGAAAGACTTTGTGCTAAAGACATAATTTCTGTAAAAAAAATGCAATGATAAAAAGCTCTCACTTTCTTTTCTTCCTTTCAGTGATTATCAATTCAGAGGGTGAGTTTCTTACATTTGAAAACAGTTCCTGAGGGTAGCTCTTTTCAACATCTTCTTCAAAGCCATTTTTCACAATGGGAAAAGCATTCGCTGATTATAGAAAACAAGAAGACTGTGATATCATTCTGGGAGCAGTAATATTGAAATTGGGGTGTCAGAGCCTTGCTGTAATGAAACTCATAGCAACACAGGACCAGGGTATTTAGCTGGATATACACTAACTAGGGGCCCAGTGCACAAAATTCGTGCACTGGGTGTGTGGGGGGGGGAGTGTCCCTCAGCCCAGCCTGCCCCCTCTCACATACTGGGAGCCCTCAGGCGTTGACCCCCATCACCCTCCAATCGCAGGATCGGCCCCTTGCCCAGGCCTGACGCCTCTGGCCTAGGCGTCCGGCCCGGGCAGTGGGGACCTGCAGCGGCAGCGGGGGGTGCCGCGATTGCGCGGGCTCCGCCCCTGCCCCTGCAGGATGCCTCTGGCTGAGGCGTTCGGCCCGGGCAGCGGGGACCCGCAGCTGCAGTGGCCCCGCGATCGTGGGCTCCGCTTTAGGCCCAGGCAAGGGGCCCCTAGCTCCCGGGACTGCCAGCTTCGACCGTGCCCAGCTCCCATCCCTGGCTCCACCCCTACTTCCTGCTATCACTGGCCAGGGCGGAAAAGGCACCTGATTCTCCTTTGCCCTGCCCCCCAGCTCTTAGCTCCCCCCTGGGTTTCCGATCACTGTCAGTGGCAGGGGGCTTCTTCCTGCTTTCCCTTTCGCCTCCCTGCATTGTGCCTACATATGCAAATTAGCCGCCATCTTGTTGACAGTTAACTGCCAATCTCAGTTGGCAGTTAATTTGCATATAGCCCTGATTAGCCAATGAAAAGGGTATCGTCGTACGCCAATTACCATTTTTCTCTTTTATTAGTGTTGATAGTGCACCAAGCACCGAAACCCCAAATAAAAGCATTAATTCCTTACATCAAATGCTCATCCATGGTGATTTAGCTTGTGAGCTTGCATATTGGAGGCATAGTTATGAATAAACAGCAAACATTGTTATATGATGTGTTTGCCAAACTACCATGACTCGAGCCATATTTTATAATCGCTGCTTTGGAGCATGCTTTAAGTTGTATAAATAATATGTTCTTCATCAGAAGTTAAATCAAACCAGTATTACATGCGATGACAGCATTGTAGAACATTGACATTTTCATATTATCACTAGAGGTCTAGTGCATGAAATTTGTGCACAGGTAGGGTCTCTAGGCCTGGCCGGCGATCAGGGCTGATTGGGGCCTTCTGGCTGCCAGCCAGGGCCTTCCTTCCCCTGGCTGCTGGCTGCCAGCTAGGGCCTTCCTTCATTCCATGCCACCCCTGGTGTCAGCGCACATCATAGCGAGCAGCCGAACTCCAGGTCGTTCAAACTCCTGGTCAGTTGAACTCCCGCGAGGACAATTTGCATATTAGTCTTTTATTATATAAGATATGCCTCCAATGCCTTTCTAATGGATTTCTTGATATTTTCATTTGAAACAACTGTTCTGTTCTCTGATATTTTTGTCTTTGTCATTGAAGTCATAGGGGTTAGCAGCAATTGTTTGCAATTATGTGGCATACAAATCATTTGCAGGTATAAGAAACATAAAAATATTTCTTTAACACAAAATGTTCCAGGATATATCTCAGAACATTTAGATTTTGCATTTATCTTTGAAACTGACTCACTGGCTTACCTGATTTGATAACCTTGTAACTGTAAATGTTAAAAATGTGTGTAGCATAGCACATTCTCTTAAGAAACTAAATATTTTCCAAATAAAAATTGAGTTAAATGTTCAAATTCCCTGAGTTTTGTGAGGATATGTTTTTATAAGTTAATTCATTTATACTTTCCATTTAAAGTTTTAATATAATATGAAGAGTGAAAACATAAATTTCAATTGCATGTATTTATTTGTTTATAGTATTTTTAAGCTAAGATCTGAGATTGTTACCAAAATAGACAAAAAGGAACAAATAATGAGAAAATTGGAATCCTATCTAATAAAAGAGAAACATGGTAATTAGCGTACATCCACTACACTTCCCATTGGCTAATCAGGGCGATATGCAAATTAACTGCCAGCCAAGATGGCGGCCAGAAACTAACATGAGGCTTGCTTGCTTCAGTGACGATGGAAACCAACATTCCCTGCCTGCCTTGCTGGCCTCTGAGCTTGCAGTTTGAAACATAGTTACAAATATAGAAGCTAAACAAAACCCCAGAAACCTGTTTTCAGCCAGCTGGGATCTCAGAGCTGGAGTTGATACAGTGTTTCAATTAGAGAACACAAACAAACCAGATACCTGCTTTCAGCAGCAGAGGCCTCAGAGCTGGAGTCAGAGCTAAAGCTGGCCCAAAATAAAAAAAAGAAAAAGAAAAAAAGGAGCAGTTGGGAGCTTCAGTCACCTGCCAGCCTGAAAACAGCCATCATCCCCTCATCCAAGCTGGCCAGGCACCCCAGTGGGGACCCCCACCCTGATCTAGGACACCCTTCAGGGCAAACCAGCCACCTCCCACCCATGCACCAGGCCTCTATCCTATATAGTAAAAGGGTAATATGCCTCCCAGCACCAGGATCAGCGGAGCCGAGAGGCCTCCTGGCACCGGGATCAGCGTGACAGGGGGCAGCGCCCAAACCCCCTGATCGCCCTGCAGCTCTGTGTGTGACAGGGGGCGGGGCCACAACCTCCCTATCCGCCCTGCTCTGTTTGTGACAGGGGAAGGCGCCCCAACACCCTGATCAGCCCTGCTCTGTGCCTGATAGGGGGGAGCTCCCCAACCCCCTGATCACCCTGAGGCTCTGTGTGTGACAGGGTGCGGCGCCCCAACCCCCTGATGGGCCCTGCTCTGTGTGTTACAGGGTGCGGCACTTCAACCCCCCCCCACCACCACCACCACCACGGGCCCTGCTCTGTGTTTGACAGGGGTCGGCGCCCCAGCCCCCTGATTGGCCCTGCTCTGTGCCTGATAGGGGGGAGCTCCCCAACCCCCTGATTGCCTTGTGTATCTGTGTGTTACAGGGGGCGGGGCCACAACCTCCCTATCAGCCCTGCTCTTTTCCTGACCAGGGAAGGTGCCCCAACCCCATGATCAGCCCTGCTCTGTGCGTGACAGGGGGCAGTGCCCCAACCCCCTGATTGGCCCTGCTCTGTGCGTGACAGGGAGTGGCGCCGCAACCTCTCCATCGACCCTGCCTTGAGTGTGACAGGGGACGGTGCCCCAACCCCCCAATCGGCCCTACCCTGAGCGTGACTGAGGGTGGCATCACAACCTCCCAATCCGCCCTGCTCTGTGCATGACAGGGGAAGGCGCCCCAACTCCCCTATCGGCCCTGCTCTGAGCCCGACCAGTGGCTGCACCAAGGGATTTGGCTGGCCCTCTGCCACTCGGGAGCAGGCCTAAGCCAGCAGGTTGTTATGTCCCGAGGGGTCCCAGACGGTGAGAGGGCACAGGCCAGGCTGAGGGACCCCCCCCCCCCCGAGTGCACAAATTTTTGTGCACCGGGCCTCTAGTTAAAATATATGAGAAAATCAAGAGGCAAAGGCAAGGTTATCTCATGGAAAGGTATCTTATGTGACATAATGTAGCTAATAAACGTGGACACCAAATTTGATTCTGAGGTTCATGGATGGCAAAGCACAAAGGGAAAGTAGAGTTCTAAGAGTCACAACATTCAACAGACAAGTTTTTCAAAAGAAACACAACCTTTCCCTACACTGAGGGCTGTGTCAATTTTCTCCCATGGGTCTTTATAAAAAGAATGATGTCTTTGATACCCCAGTTTTTCCCCTTAGCATATTCTTTGCAAGGTCAGAGAGAGTGCATTATGATATCATACTGGCTTAGGAACTACTGAGCTACTTAACCAACTAAGCGTTCATTCCTTCGTCTGTAAAGTGGGAAAAAGTACTCCAATTTTACAAGGCTGTTGGGAGGAAAAAAATGAGTTAAGTTTAGTGAAGTACTTAACTTAGTGCCTGACACATTTTAACTAATGAATATTAACGTTTAGCGACTCCAACATCCTTTGAGATAGGTAATAAAAATGCTGATGTGTAATTGTATATTTTATGACCTTCAAATTAATGGAGTCCAGAAATGCCACTCCAATTTAGTCTAAGGGAATAATTCAAAACATCTAGAACTCTTTCCAGAGCATAATTTACAGAACACTAGCATCATAAAACGGTTCACACATATTGTTTTGTGAAACTCAGCCCTTTATAGCCTTTTTTTTTTTTCAGGCTGCAGAGTGCATGTTAGTATATATGAGGCTCAGAAAAACCATTCTTTGAGCAACCTATTTAACTGTGTTTCATTCTTATTTGTTTTATTATTTAGTAGCATCATGTGTTCAATTTTAAAGTTAACAGTGTCCCAGTTGTGAATTTAGGAAATAGTGCTCTGGATCATGTTCTATACATGGCTCTGGGCAATCTTTCATAATGCTATTTCTTATAGCTCCACTTTGGAGAAGAATTAGATGGCAAATATTTCAAGGTCATGAATTTTTTAAACAAACTCAGAATGGAGATGTTTTGTGTTGCTGACTAGGATCCTAAGCATGGGACTTGGTGATGATCAGTAACCAAAATAATGGGCTTTAATAAAGCACATGATTAAAGGGATGGTCATCACTATCCTGAATTTATACCGGTCAAGAAAAAAAAATCAGCTGGACCAAAATCTTAAGATATCAGTTCTGGGCCCACTTCAGCATGGTCATACAATTAAAGCCTCATGGAAACTGGCATACAAAATTTTCTGTAGAATACTTCCAAACCAGTTATTTACTATAGCTTTAAATTACACAATCAAAGAGTCAAAGATAAAGACGAGTTAGCTTTCAATGCTACCACTTAGAGAACTACATGATTTTAACTCTCTCTCTCTCTCTCTCTCTCTTTCTTTCTTTCTCATAGCCCCCTTATGATCAATGGATATAAATGACTCATGATATATTAATGTGAGTTACTTCTCAAATCATAGCTTTATACTCTGATGTTTCAGGCAACCTTTTACTAGTATATATGCATAAGTGTAATATACCCCCTAAATTTCAGGGTAAACATGAAAACTTACTAAAGAAAATTCATCTATTTTCAATGGGAAAAAAAATGGGACTACCAGAATATAAATAGACAATTTTAAAATTCTCCCTTTGAATTTATAACCACCCTATTGAACTTTCCAATGTCTTTGGGTTATGATAGAGGAACAGTCAAATAAGGGTTCAGTGGAATGTTGGTTTCTGAACCCCTGTTTGAAAGACATCTCACGGGGTCTAGCACCTCAATATGCAATGTAGAGTACTTGTCATTTACTGACTTAACTCAGCTGAAGAACCAACTTTATCAACACTCTGGAAAAAAGTCAAAGGTTTGCAACAACCAAGTGAACAGTATATCAGTAAACAGTTTGGAAATCATTGTGAAATTATTTTTCTTGTCCTTGCCCTACACCCTTTCTGGCTCAGTGGTAGTCTTGAAGACAGCAGCCACATTTCCATTGTGAAAACTTGGTCCTGGTTTTGTTGGTACAGTGCAGACCTTATTCACAAATTCTTGTGTAAATTGTGTTAAACTGAGGGCAACCCGAAGGACTGACACAAGGCACTCATCTCTGTTTTGTCTAATGATAAATTAACTAAGAATGGAAGTGGCAAGAATCACTCAAACACATTATAAGGCTAATTAGTATGCAGCCACCTGAGGCAAAAGATGACTACTGAGACATAAGAAAAGTTGGGGAGAGATTCTTTGGTAAAATAGGGCAATCAAAAACTCCTATGTATAACTGAGAATTCAGAAAGCCACCTGCATACCAAGAGAGGGTGCATGCTCGGAGAAGACCTACAATGTAATAACTATGTATGGAGGGTACCAGATAGGTACTAGATTCATGGGGGGATCACTTTGTAAATTATATAAATGTCTAATGACACACAAAAAAGAAAAGACTTAAAAGATCTTAAGCTTTCACCTCTGGCTCTTTTATAGATTTAGTGCCAGCCCTGGAAGTGCTGAAGCAGTGCCTCAACTGAGCCAATCTGAAAAGAATAGCAGATGTTTTTTTCTTTTTTTGTTGCTTGACATTAAGAAAATGTCTTTAAAAATATTAACTGAACACAAGCTAAGGAAGAGAGACCTACTCATGACAATACACTGTTTAGAAATATGGTTTTCTGTATTTGTTGATAGCTACATGGGGGATTCCTTTCACAATTTATATGTATATCAAATCAACCCAATTTATACTTTAAATATCTTATGATTTTATGTCACTTATATCTCAGTAAAGCTGAAGTTAAAAAAATTAAATATGGTCTTTTCAAAAAGAGTTTGAAAAAGTCACAAAACAAATGAACAACTAAAGCTTTTAACAATTAAAAAAAACAATAAACCATGAGGAATGGGAAAATCTGATTTCTAAATTATTACATTATAATATTAAAATTTCCAGTTTTTACCTTTATTTTAGTGTACTAAATTACACATTTCTATAATATTATTTTAAATAACGGCCTTCCCAAATCGCTTGCAAAGTACGAGCCTATTCTTCTACTAGGTAGGATAGGCATCACCCATGCTTCCATTATATATTCATGTTAGGATGCAGAAATAGCTTTCTTTAAAAAAAGATGTGTTAAGAATAGTTTTAGATTCAAAGAAAAATTAAGAGGAAGGTAGAGAGATTTACCATATGTCCCTTGCCCCTATTATCAGCATCCATCACCAAAGGGTACATTTGTTACAACTGATGAACCTGCACTGACACATCATAATCATCTCAAGTCTGTAGTTTACCTCAGGACTCACTCTTGATGTTGTACATTCTGTGGGTTTGGAAAAAATGTATAAATGACATGTGTCCATCATTATAGTATCATACAGAGTATTTCCACTGCCTTAAAAATCCTGTCTTCTACCATTCATCTCTCCTCATCAATCCAAACCTTTGCAACACTGATCTTTTCACTGTTTCAATAGTTTTACTTTTTTAGAATGTTACATAGTTGGAATCAAAGAGTATTCAGCCTTTTCAGATTTATTTCTTTCACTTAGTAATATGCATTCAAGTTTCCTCCATGTATTTTCATGGCGTGGTAGCTCATTCTTTATAGTGTTGAATAATACCCCATTGTCTGGAAGCACACAGTTTATTTATCAGTTCACCTACTGAAGGACATATTGGTTGCTCCCAAGTTTCGGCAATTATGAATAAAGCTGCTATAAACAGCTTACTTTTATAAGGATGTAAGTTTTCAATTGCTTTTATTAAATACCAAGAAATGTGATTGCTAGACCGTATTTTTAAGAATAAGTATTTTTAGAATGTTCTAACATCAATGAGGTAATTTTCTAAGTATTCAGCATATGAACAAATAAAAAACAACTTCCAATAGGTGGGAAAGGTTTTGGAGTACTTTTTACTTTTCTTCTGAATGGCCTGATTTAAATACCAATGATCAAAGAGTAAGGCAAATCTGGCTTTAATCCCAAAGTTTATGGATGAAAATAAGATAACAGAAGCACCCATGCTTTTTACATTTTCAGAAGTATTCTGGTTTGAGCTCAAAATGTAATGCCAGCATAGCTTGTCAGAAGTGTCAGGCAGTTTCAGGCAAGCCTGACCCATTAAACCACAAGGGATAGGTAGGATCTTTTTAATAAAGATGTTTTCAGAAATAGAACAAGGTGAAAGTGGTGAGTTTGTCAACCTAACTGAACCAAACAAAATGAGAACAACTGACATGTTTGCTTGGGCATTTTGCAAGTAATTATACAATTTAAAACAATGAAGCAAAATAGCACATCAGTTTTTTAGAGTTTATTTATAAGATGGGGCTGGTTTTTTTTTTTTTGTCAAGTGGCATTTCCTCATTTGTTACCTTAGCTCCTTTTCTTCATTGGCTTCATCCCTTCCAAAAACTGCACCATGATCATACTTTGGAAAGTATGAGATTTCCCCTTAAAAAGCATTTCATGTGATAATCTGATTCTCCCCTTGTAATAACCAAATAAAGAAGCTAAGAAAGTAGGAAGATTTACCCCAGGAAGTTGGCTGAGGAAGCCAGAAGAGAAGAAATCACTGAATCCAAGAATAGAGTCATTGTTTTATACACAGAAAGTCAGAAGACAAATGAAATAGGAGAGAGAAAAACTTGGCTATATTTTGTTTTTAGATAGCTGTTTATCGTCAAAAGTTAGATCACAAATAAGAGATATCTCACAATATGACTAGCTTGATAACATGAAAGCTAAGAGAAAGCTCAATATATTACAAAACTCAAAAAGAAATATTCAGAAAGAAATATTTGCTGCAACGCCGAACCTGAAATATACAAACAATTAAGTTGCTACTTAATTTTATCCAACTAGTCATAATGTATGGTGGTACAAATTAAAAATGTTCAATGTTGCCCTGACCGGTTTGGCTCAGTGGATAGAGCATCGGCCTGCGGACTGAAGGGTTCCAGGTTCGATTCCAGTCAAGGGCATGTACCTTGGTTGTGGGCACATCCCCAGTAGGGGGTGTGCAGGAGGCAGCTGATCGATGTTTCTCTCTCATTGATGTTTCTAACTCTCTATCACTCTCCTTTCCACTCTGTAAAAACTCAATAAAATATATTTTAAAAAATGTTCGATGTAATGTTAAATTGAGTATTGACTTAAAAATCACTAAGGTGTAGTATGACATTTGATTTTATAATTACAGTTATTATATACAAAGGTAACTTTCGGTGTCATTTATATCGTTGATTTAAAAAAATGAAACAAAATATTGGAAATTTCCAAGCCATTTATATAGAGAGATGTTTCTTTGGAGTTCCATTCTCTTTAAAAACTTTTTTCCAAATTAATATATAAAATGCTTTTGCTCTTTAGAATCAGCAAGATACAGATGAAAGAGAGACAGAAAAAAAGTTCATTTGATTAAACTATGGCATTTCTTTCAAAAGCAAGACATATTTGGAAATGTTAATGTAGTTTAAAAATATTTCAATACATTTACTCATGTTTTAAATATGGGCCACAAATTATTTTCTAGTACATCTTCAATAATTCTTAATCATTTCATATCTTAATTTTTAAAGTCAAGTATTGGCTCATGTAAATAAATGTTTTAGATATATTAATAATTTTACATATTTTAAGACTGAAAATGGAGGAAATATATAATGATTCCATAGCTAATTCTAATATTTTAAATTAGAATTCCACATTGGTGTAAATAGTGATAAAAATTTAGGGTAACTATATTGGTCTTTCCAAATATTATTAACTTTCTAAAAACTTCCATTTCTTCAATTGTATATTAAGTGAGAGTTGATGATTTTTATGCCCTTTCCTGTTCTGATATTTAGCAATACAATGTATATAATTCTTTCAATGTGTAATTATTATCTTCATATCAATTCAGAAGTCATATATACTCTGAAACATTATTCCCGAAAACAAAGTTTCAATTCAAGCATAAAATAAAAGCCCAGCTGGTGTTGCTCAGTGGTTGAGCGTCAACCTATGATCAAGGAGGTCACAGTTCAATTCCCGGTCAGGGCACATGCCTAGATTGTGGGCTCAATCCTCAGTGGGAGACCTGCAGATGTCAGTCAATCAATGATTCTCTGTCATTATTGATGTTTCTATCTCTCTCCCTCTTCCTTCCTATCTGAAATCAATAAATATATATATACATATATTTTTAAAAGAATCTATAATAACAAAAGCGTAATATGCTCATTAGACCATACATCCTTCCAAATGTCCTTCTGGACAAAACCAGAGCTGCATGGGAAGCCCGGGTCCCAGGTGCCAGAGGGAAGCCGGTAGCAGGGGGAAGGAAGGCCTACTTTTGCATGAATTTCGTGTATCGGGCCTCTAGTAAAATATAAAACATTAAAGAACAGTTCCTGGTTTTTTGCTTGTTTGTTTATATTTTCTTATTTCCCCCCTGGGAATACTTTTTATAAGTTGTGAGTGGAATCTAAAAGCAGGTTTTTTCGACTCTTACCTTGCCTTAAAGGACCATCTGAATGCAGTTTGAGTAAAAGCCATCAAATGGAAATGGTATTTGTTAATAAACAAACAATATATTATATCTTTTAAATAACTTAAACACAGACCAGAAAGGAAAGCAGACTTTATAAAAAAATATTTTGTGAAAGATATTACTAGTCAATAATATAATTATTTATACTACAAAGACAAATGTTCTCGCTATCCAGAGAGAATACTGAAAAAAATCAAGGACTTCCATTTCTAAACATTTGTTATAAAAATATATCAAACTGTGAGATGATATGATTTACAGAAAATATGCAATAGATACAACCATTAATTAAACAATAGAGAAAATTAAAAGCTGAAAGTTACTTTCTCAAATGGTAAATAAAATCGATAAGCCCTCACAAGATGATAAAAAATAAAAGAAGACATAAATTACAAATATCAAGAATTAAAAAGAGAACATCATAGCATACTCTAATTCTGATTTGTATATTTTTCTTTATTTTTATTAAATTTGATAAAAATTGAAAATCAATTCTTAGTTCAACTGATATCCATGATCTACATAATTCATTTAAAATAATACCCAGACATTAACTCAATATTTATAAAATGTATTAACTAATTATTTCTCTTGTATTGTAGTCAGAGGACTTCCATGAGACTCATCTGTAATAGGTTTATTGCTCTTTTTATTTCAAGTGGCCTGCTCTATGGTGAGCAACTGATTTCTCTCTGAATTAATGGTCTGTAAGAAAATTTTTTAAGTAGACTGTTCATACCTAAGATATGTGTCTAGATGCCAAAATCTGTCTCTCTGCATCTCTTCTGTGTATCATAGTGTGGAGATAGCAAGTTTCCTTCTTTGTCACATATTCATCTTGGTCTTAAATAATAACCAATAAAAAAACTATATTGGTTATTTAGCTCACTCATTGGATAGGAACTAGAAGGTGTTTGATCTTTCCATTGTTTCCATTCGTATGTAATTCTTTTTTCACTTCTTGGAGCCACATTTATTAACCTAACTAAGTGATTTTCAACTGAGGTGTGCCGGCACACTGGTGTGCCATAAGAATTTTAAAACATGCAATACCTGACTATGTGTCAGGATCACTGACCTCTTTTCCCTAGGATTGTCAAATAAAAAATTGTCAACAACCAACACAACAATAGCTAATCAGTGTGAATGAATCAAAATTATACCTAATTTTTGTTATATCAGCAAAAAAATATATTTTTTGGTGTGCCACAGAATTTTAGTAACTAATTTATGTGTGCCATGAAATGAAAAAGGTTGAAAATCGTGGTTCTAACTTATACAGCAGGGAATCCTCACTTTCTGTGAAACTAAACTTCCACTGAAATCTATTGTTTTTTTTCAAATCACTTCTGTTTATAACATAACATACTTCTCAAACAAATCAACAGTACTGTTTCTTCCATACCATCTTACTCGATTTCCAAAAGATGATCTTGCTCAAATCGTTTTGGGGAGTTTTTAAGGACTATCATCATAATAATATGTTTTGTTTGCCAACACTTTATGCACTTAGAGTTTTCATAAGGACATTTCATAATGCAAGGAGTGATTGCTTCTGAAAAATGTAAACAATCTGTATGCTTGTGATGCCGCTCATCCAAATGCTTTTTCTTGTTTTTCTACAATAATTTGGAGGGTGTTGCAATGCAAACTGCAAACATATTTCCTTTCTTTGTGAGCTAAAATCTACACAAGAATATCTTGCATTTTAATAAATGCTAGTTTGAAAAAGAATGCTTCAAAATAAAATTCAAAGGCATTCTCAATTTTTCCTCTTTAAAAAACCTAGCCAGGCAGGTTGTTTCACCTGCTAATGTTTAACTCGCAATGCATGTATTAGTGTCAATTTAGATTAGCTTACTCTTTATAGTTTTTTTTAAATAAATTCATACACATTTTGTTTGTTTTGTAGAGCTCTGTGAAAGTCAGACAGTTGGTTGTTCTTCAGTTTTCCCATATAGACAATATTGCCCACCTTCCTTTTCTAATTAATATTAGAGATACATTACTAGAAAACATAGATAAATGCATTGCTAAGGTAAAAGCCTACTAATAGGTGGCAAATACTAGGTTTTCTTATTCAGTGTTGACAGGGTTTTTTTTACATGAAGCATACTACAGAATAAGTCAAAACTTCTTAATCCATTCGAAGAAATTTATAGTTGTTTCTTTTCTTTGTGACAGCCTTAGTCACTGCTTAAGCCACATCCAATTCAACCAGATGGACAGCCCACTCCCAGATAGACCCACATGAAATTTCTGCATTCCTCTCTGTTTGTATATTTTATTTTTCCCCACTTGATTTCAATTCATTTCACTTGTGTTTTGCCTATTTACAATATCAAAGGCCATTTTATGTAAATTTTTGAAGCTTTCTAAAATTATCCAACTTTTATACTTTATTCTGAATGTATAGATCTCATCCCTATAAAACTTTGTTGACAAACCTACATTGTCTTTTATTGCTATCTTATATTCTTATTTAGTTGACATTTTTTGGCTATTTTTATTGTCATATTTTTCTTGAATCTCTTCTTTTTCCCCCCAAACTAGTCTGAAACCATAGCTTTTACTGTCTTCATAGAAAGGAAAGCATAAAACAGTTTATTTAAACTATAAACTTGACATTTGTATGTGCCTTAAGAAAATTCTAGGCATGACTAATTTATCTCTTTTATTCAGGAAACAGGAATAATTAAATGTGTAATTAGTGGTAGAAACTCAGAAGGAATAGTTGCTGCATATGTGATAATCTATGTAAGATTTCTGTAGAGAGCACCCAGGAATTTGCACTGCTGGTTAAACGTGTTTTTTTTGTTTGTGTGTTTTGTTTATTAATTTAAACCTATCTTTCAAATAATTTCTTGACTGCAGTTATGAGAGATCTGATGACTTAAAAAAATATTTCTCAAAAAAATTTTAAGATTAAAAAAAATTGGTGATCATGTGTACTAGTATTTATTTCCTGTGTAGTGCACTGGTGTGTGAGGGTGAGACATTATAACTAAAAGTTATTTCTTAACCCTTTTCTTACCTATTTCCCACATGATTGTTAACTAGGAAAAAATACCTTTTGATATGCAAGACTACATGATTTGAGAATTACCAATGCCAAATCCTTAGTCTTTCTGAGATAAATGTTTTATGGAAACCATTTTTACCAATGAGACATTAAGGCACATAGAGGTTAAGTAATGTCCCCTCTGGTCACACAACTAGCAAGTAATATACCCAAGGCATTTGGAAACCACAATTAGGGGACATAGCTCTCTAGGAAAGCTATTACAATAGTGCTAAGAAGCCAAATGCCCATACTATTAGTTTTTAAGTATATGAAGATTATTTACTAATTAATAAAATGCGAGCTAATTTTATTGTTTTTAAAACCATGAAAGCTGTTAGACTTAAATTATCTCAATCCAAAAAGATCATAAATACATTTTTATTATATGGATGTTTGTAAAATTAAAAGGAATGCTCTTATTGGGAAAAGCTGGGAACACCCTCTTAGATCATAAACATAAAAATCAATTAAATCAATTTTTCATGAACAGCCTTTCAGAACTCAGCTTCCGAAATCCCCTTTAAGCCTGGTTAGTACACTGAGGACAGGGTTATGCCTATGATGACTGAAGTTCTGACTGATGTTACTGAGTACTAATTAATACCTCATCCTGAGTAGAGCTCTGGTAAAATTATCACTCTGAAGCTAATTTTACAGAGAGGTTTGTCCCACCTCAACAGATTCTGCCCTGCCAATATGAAGGGTTATATTGTATAATGCAAAGGGTTATTCTAGACATGTTCATCTCTGCACAAATCAAAAAACAGTCTCCACCACAGATGATTTCATTCATGTATGTCTCTGTAGCATATAGATGAATCTTATAATTATGCATTGATTTGGGCTTTGTCTGTGTATTTATTAGTCTTTATATAGTTGCCAGCTCCATGAGGGACTTTGGCTGTCTGTCTCCCATTGCCAGTGTGTCACAAACACCTGGCATGAGAGCTACCTAATAATAGATGATGAATGAATGAATGAAACCAAGGGATAAAATAAAAGTTATGTCACATCACCTGTCTGACCTTTGCTGAGTTAGTCAATTTCTTTGAATCTCGATATCTTAATCTGTGAAATATTGATCTCATTTGTTTTATTTTAAGCATTATATGAGATGCTATAGTAAACACTTGCTAAGTGATAGCTGTCATTAGATTTCTATTAAAAATTTGACATGTACAAGGGGCACTAAAGAATCAGGAGAAGGTAATGATAGACAGTGAGAACATGTAAGGGCCCACAAAGAGGATTCAGTGTCTCACCAAGAAGTGAAACTGAGGACGAGGGCTAAGAACTTGGTGCTGACGGTAATGTAACATATGTGCTGAGAAGTTAAAGCATAATAATTCAATTTGAGAAGCCTTACTGAGAATGTATTATAAACTGAAAGTCAATATACAGGATGGTGATTTCAATATTTATAAAGCTAACAGTTGCACACAGAAACCAGAACATGGGTGGTATTTTAAATTCCAAGATTATAGGATGAAGATAAATTATTTGATGTGAATAAAAAAACTTTAAGGCAAATATGTACAATGTAGATGAAGAAGTTTTATTCTTTCCACAAATACAATATCAGGTTTCTGCTACACTCTGTGTTGTAACACCACATGTGTAAGACAAACATCTATGTTTTTAGCTTTTGAGTACTTATTAAATACTAGAGGCCCGATACACAAAATTCGGCTTTCTAGTCTAATTAGCATATTACGCTTTTATTATTATAGATGTGCTTTAGGATGTTATTCCTCCAGCTAGCTACTCACTCATTTTCACCTTTGATGGAGCTCATGATGACCCTTCTCACTAAGCTCTGTTATAATTTATATTGTAATTAATTCTTTGACTTTCTTTATAGTTTATCACCCCAAAATGCTTCCCTAAACACTAGCCTCTTTTGAACTTTGTATACATAGAATCATATAGAGTATGTCAAATTTTTATGCTAAAAGCATGCTTACCCAAAAGCAAAAAATATGCTTACCCAATGACCTATCAATTCTACTGCTAAGGAAATATCAAATGAAGTGAGTACTCTTTTCCACTGAAAACATGTACTGTCGGCCTATTTTATCTGCAGGTTTTGCATCCACGGATTCAATCAACCACATCTTAAAATATTTAAGAAATAAATCCCAATTTATTGTTTCAAAAGTAAAACTTGAATTTTCCATGCACTTAGCACTACACTGAATCCATTCGATATAAAGTGATGTGCAGGTAAATCATGCTGTAGTCTACATTTAATATAAGTTAAATACCAATACTACACCATTTCATTTATGGGACCTGAGCATATCCTGGATCCAAACCCCCGAGAATACTGAGGGATGATTGCACAAGAATATTCATAAAAGCCTTATGTATAAGAGCTAAAACATGTAAGTAACATAATTATCCATTATTAATACAATGTATAATATGTGGTTACATGTTCATGTAAGGAAATATTACAGTAAAATAAAAAAACTGCTCCTCACAATAATATGGATAAATCTCATAAAATAATTCTAACCAAAAAAGTAATATGGCTATCTCAAAATAATGCTGAACTAAAATATTCAGACACAAAGGTGTAAATATGTTATGAATCCATTTATAAAAGCAGGCAAAATAAACTGTAATAATCAAAGTCAGAATAGTTACCTTTGGAGTATATTAACAGAGAAGTCTGATAAGTCTATTTGAAGTGTTGGTAATCTACACTAATAAAAGAGAAAAATGGTAATTGGCGTACGACGCTACCCTTTTCATTGGCTAATCAGGGCTATATGCAAATTAACTGCCAACAAGATGGCGGTTAATTTGCATATGTAGGCACAATGCAGGGAGGTGAAAGGGAAAGCAGGAAGAAGCCCCCTGCCACTGACAGTGATCGGAAACCCAGGGGGGAGCTAAGAGCTAGGGGGCAGGGCAAAGGCGGCCCTGGGGCCGCCTTTGCCCTGCCCCCCAGCCATGATCGGAGAATCAGGCACCTTTGCCGCCCTGGCCAGTGATAGCAGGAAGTAGGGGTGGAGCCAGCGATGGGAGCTGGGCACGGTCGAAGCTGGCAGTCCCAGGAGCTAGGGGTCCCTTGCCTGGGCCTAAAGCGAAGCCCACGATCACGGGGCCACTGCAGCTGCGGGTCCCTGCTGCCCGGGCCGGACGCCTAGGCCAGAGGCGTCCTGCAGGGGCAGGGGCGGAGCCCGCACGATCGCAGCGCCCCCCGCTGCCACTGCAGGTCCCCGCTGCCCGGGCCGGACGCTTAGGCCAGAGGCATTAGGCCTGGGCAGGGGTGGAGCCTGCAACCGCGGGGAGCTGGGGGTCCCCTGCCCAGGCCTGATGCCTGGGCCAGAGGCATCAGGCCTGGGTGGGGGGCGGAGCCGGGGATTGGGGGGATATGATGGTCCCCTTGCCCAGGCCTGAAGCCTGGGTCAGAGGTGTCAGGCTTGGGCGGGGGGTGGAGCAAGCGATCAGAGGGAGATGGGGGTCCCCTGCCCAGGCATGATTCCTGGGCCAGAGGCGTCAGGCCTGGGCGGGTGCCAGAGCCAGTGATCGGGGGGAGATGGGGGTCCCCTGTCCAAGCCTGACACCTCTGGTGGAGGCGTCAGGCCTGGGCAAGGGGCCGATCAGGCAATCAGAGGGTGATGGGGATCTACGCCTCTGGCTGAGGCATCAGGCCTGGGCAAGGGGCAGAGCCAGCAATCGGAGGGGTCTGGGGGTCCCCTGCCCAGGCCTGATGCCTGGGCCAGAGGCATCAGGCCTGGGCTGGGGGCAGAACCAGTGATGGGGGAAAAGAGGGTCCCCTGCCCAGGCCTGACGCCTCTGTCAGAGGCGATCCTGCGATTGAAGGGTGATGGGGGTCAACGCCTGAGGGCTCCCAGTATGTGAGAGGGGGCAGGCTGGGCTGAGGAACACTCCCCCCACCCCACACCCAGTGCACGAATTTCGTGCACCGGGCCCCTAGTCTATATATATAAAAGCCTAAGCAACCAAATGACTGAACAACTAACTGTTCAATCGGTTGCTATAATGTGCATTAACCATCAGGGGGAAGATTCTCAATGCAGGAGCTGCCCCCTGGTGGTCAATGTGCTCCCACAGCCAACCTCCTGTGGCCGGCCAACCTCCCGCAGTCCACCCTCCAGCCAACCTTCTGCGGTACCCCCCACCAGCCGGCCAACCTCCCACAGTCCTTCCCCCCAGCTGGCCAGTCTCCCGCAGTCCCTCCCCCCACCGGCCTGCTGGCCCCAATAGCCTCCCCCCAGCTGGCTGGCCAACCTTCCCAGTCACTCCCCCCTGGCAGGCCAGCCCCAATTGTCCTGATAGAAACTGGGAGAGATGTCCCTGATTGCCGACTAGGCTGAGGACCCCACCCATGCATGAATTAGTACACTGAGCCTCTAGTATTTTAATATCGATCCACTTTTGGGGTTGGCTTCACATATACTTTCATTTTTAAAATTACATCACCATACTTTAAGATTGTTAAATTTTACAATATGAATGTTATAATTAGGAAAGAGAATGAAGATATATCTATATATCTACATAGAAATATAAGACATATTATAAAGTTAAAAGTAAATTACAAAACAATATCTGTAGTATGAACCCATTTCTATAACCATCTCATCTCAACAAAATATGAAATGATACTATTTATATTTGTATAATTTTCATTTGTGTGATTAAAATAAATATATTTCACTCATAGAGTAATTATAGGAATTCAGATTCATATTTACATAGATGAGAGAATTCGTATTGAGCCAGTTTTTCCTTATAGCTAGTTTTAGGCTAAAAAAATTAAATTGAAATATTTTCTTAGTGTCAAAGTTACTCCAACAGAAATGATTTGACAAAAGAAGTTTGCCTTGCCCTAACCGGTTTGGCTCGGTGGATAGAGCATCGGCCTTTGGACTGAAGGGTCCCAGGTTCAATTCCAGTCAAGGGCATGTACCTTGGTTGCGGGCACATCCCCAGTAGGAGGTGTGCAGGAGGCGGCTGATCGATGTTTCTCTCTCATCGATGTTTCTAACTCTCTATCCCTCTCCCTTCCTCTCTGTAAATAATCAATATAATATATTTTTAAGAAAAGAAGTTTGCCTCTTCAAATTAAATTTATTATTTCATAAAACGTTAATTATATATATATTAGTGAAAATCTTGCTTCTTCCTACCTTTAACTGACATGACTACTAACTTTTATATCCATTTCTAATAAGTGCTAACATTTCAATCAATTAAAGTATCAATGATCAGTCTTTTATAGAGTTATATAAGTCTGAATTTTAGTGAAGAGAAAAAAAAAGTCAGTCTTATATCCTTGTTACAATAAATCATCAAGTACTATTCATCACTAATCTTGTGCTTAATCCTTTCTTAGGCAGCCCGAGGAGCAATGAGAAAATATCAGACATGGCTCCTGTTATAAAGGAGATAATTCAATTGAAAAGATAAAGTTTTGGTAAAGATATTTTGTAATTTAAACTATCTATAAAAGGCTCATCTGTCAAAATGATAGATTAAATTCTAATCCAGATAGAAAACTAGTGACAAATACTTATCACTTGAGATACTAAATGGAATTATTAGGTTGATAAATCTGTATTGGGATTAACTAAAAAAACAAGTGACACAAAATTGATTATGCTACACTTTGATGACTCTAAAGGAGTTACTGTGAATAATTTAGAGTAATGAATATGAAAATTTGATTTTGTTCAAAATTAAAAATGAGATTCTTGCCCTGAGTAGTGGATAGAGCATCATCCTGTAGACTGAAGGGTCCTGGGTTCAATTCCAGTCAAGGGCACATGCCCTGGTTGTGGGTTCCATCGCCAGTAGGGGACTTGTAGGAAGCAGCAGATCAATGATTCTCTCTTATCATTTATATTTTGATCTCTCCCTCTCCCTTCCTCTCTGAAATTAATTTAAAAAACATTTTAAAAAATGAGTATTTATTTTTAAAAATCCACAAATCTTTATTTATAGTAATAGGCTTTGCACCAAGTGTAAAATAGAAGCTATAGTACTGGTGATGAGGAGGAACAAGATGATAGCAAAAATAATTTCCACACATTGAAAGATGTCACTTGACTAAGTTCAAATAAGTAGAACACAGCCAATATTTGAATATAGTTTTATCTGAAGCCAAATTCATGCCATTTCTCTCATCCGAGAATTCCTTTTATCTAGTCCTATAAATAAAAATTATTTCTTCTTTTAATGTAAACTGATGTAGGTACATTACCTATTATGTCACTCAAAGTCCCACGTTAATTGACAACACTGAACATTTTACACCAAATAAAAGTACATCTGAACTGTCAAAAGATATGTATTCCATAACATTTTAGTTATTCTTTCTATTAAATTTCCCTTTTGCCTATCCTCTCTGGACATAAATAGCCACACTTTAAGCTGGTAATTAATATGTTAATATTATCAATGTTATCTATTTCTTTTTTCTCCTTTGTGATTATGTCAATGTATTTAAAGTTGACTTAACTTCCTGTTCAGAGGATTTGAAATGAAGTAAAATTAAAATTAGATGTGACAGGCATTGAATAACTTCTATTAGTATATATAGATGAAGCTTCAACAAATATGAACTAGATACAAGTCTATTTTTCATGTGAATAGAATGTATTTGTGATTCCTACTAGCAGTGATAGAGGACAAAAATTACTGGGTTTACAATTCAATGAATAATAGAGCTGAGAGGGATCGCCAAAGATGAAGTATATCCTTCCATATCTAGGCATTCTTCATTGAGAGTACTCCACACAGACAGGCATCAAACTTCCTCTCAAATATCCCCAAAGGAAAAATAGACGCTGCCATCATCTGCTTTCAACCTTTACGTGTTTCCTCAGTGGTTTTCCCACTGAGACACTCTCCATGAAGCTCTCTGATTTCTTCATCCTTGCCAATTTTCTCTCCTAGACTTCTGTCTAAGCAGACTGTGTTTTCCAAAATCAGTACTGATTCAGCCTGTTATTTCTGCTTTATGCTTCTGAGCACCAAGGTCTATGATTTTAGCACATGGTGCATTAGTGTTCTAAACACCATTGAGAAGAAAACAAGGCCCCAAAGGGTGAAGGCATTAATGAAAACAATGAGCATTTTTGTAAGAAGCCGAGGACATTTAAATCCAGTGTCCCAGAATGATATATAACTTTGTCAATTACAGCAAGCATTTCAAGGATCAATTACCTCTTATAAGTTGTAAATACAGGTATCATTTTCATTCAAGAAAAATTCTTTAGAAAGCAAAATATGGAAATGTTTTCTACTCATTTAAATGGTAAAAGAAGGCAAAAGACTGGAATCCTTGCCATGCACTGCCCTAAAACAGAAGATCCTCTGTTTGGGCAACAGCGCTGTGGATATAGCCAAGAGACTGTTTTGGCACAAGAAAGAATATATCAGCATTACCAGTGCCAGTTGCATTCCATTGCCTTTAGTTTCCTGGCTGAGTATATCTGTGTGTCTGGGGGAGGGGAAAAGGCAAGAGGGAGGCAGAATCTGGCAGTCATTTCTCTTCATCTCTACAATGTCCTTTCTAGTATCTAAATAAGAATATGCTCCTATTTCACCATCATTTTGCAGTTCTGACTATTGGAATATCAACATTGCCATTGCAATCGTTACCACAATATTGTTGAACAAAGCTATTATTCTACTTATCTAAAGTCAAGGAAAGAAAAAAAATTGATTTAATGAAGTGTTGATCCACTCTGATGTTTAATTTTTATCTGAAGTTCTAGCCCTCTATTGCTGTGTAATTTAAAAAAATCACAGAACATAGTAGCTTTTAATAATAATTTATTATCTCACATGATTTTGTGAGTTGACTCAACTCAACTGCGCTGTTCCTACTTGGGAGTGCCCATGTGATTAAAGAGAGATGTAGGCTGGTCCTGCAGTCATTTTAAGGCATTTTAAGACGGGCAGTCGATGCTGGCTTTTGGCCAGGTTCTTATCTGGGGCTGATTACTAGAGCACCAATATGTGGTCTTTCCATGTGGCCAAGGCGTCTTCCAGCATAGCAGCTGTGTTTTAACAGGGAGTATCCTAAACATTAGCCTTCCAGGAGAGGAGAAGCTGCCAGTTTCTGAGGGCCTGGACCTGAGAACTGGCACTGCACCATTTCTGCTGAGTCAGATTGTTCAGAACAGCCACAGAGACCACTCAGAATCAAGACAAGGGAACAGGGCACAGACCACCCTCCTGAATGAGGGCAACATCAAAACATCCATGGCCATTTTAATCTACCACACTTTAATGATTACTCATCTTTGGTGAGTCTCATTTAGTAAGTGGCCAAAATGGTTTGTGAATATCATTGAGATGTCAAATTAAAAAAGAGCTCTAGTTTACAATTTGCAGAGTAGTAATCAACTAAGCATAGTATATTTGTACCTTGCCAGCAGAAAAAGAACATTAACACAATTAGTATAATTTGATTTAAAATACCTCAAGATATTACCTAGTCATGGTCTTCCCCTAATAAGATGTTGTGTCTTCACAAAACTTGTGACCTAGATTTAACTCTCTCAATAGCATAGTGTCTGAGTTTTAAATTTTGCAAGGCAGTAGACATTGTGACTGACTTCCCAACATTCCTATTCTGTCCCATGATTAATCTAAATGACTCATGGCAATTTACCCCTTTCAGAGATTGGTTGAGGGATGGACAAATCTAAGTCAACCTGGATCAATGAGATTCAAGAAGGTTTATCCATAAATAGCATTTTGTGTGTTAATATTACCCTCATCTGCCTCTACTCTTAAAATGAATTACAACCCATAGAAACTTTCTTCCCAGTGTGCCTCCTGTGAAACTCAGATAACTTTTAATCTGTTTGTTAGTCTTTTGCATTCCAAATAAAATGTCCTTGACCTATTCCCCCAATTTCTATGGGCTAGGGAGGTCCAAAACATTTCAAATATTCAGCTTAAACTCTCAAAGACTAACATTCTCATGGTCAATTTATTCTATAAGTATTGTCTCTGTTTCACCCTGTTTTATTTAACACCATATGGATTAAAGTAGCTCATATGGCTCTATCAAGAAAACAAAGAAAAACACATGTGTATATCTAATATGCTCAAAATTAAAATATGCTAATTAATTCAATGCACATCGAAAGTCTTAATATATTAGAGCTTCAGAGCAAAGTAATGGAATATCTACAGCCACAGTGATGGTGAGACATATATAAAGCCCTTTTCTTATTATCTAGTTATAGATACACACTTTGGAAGATAAGCATACATAGGATTTTATACCTGAAAAAAATCTGTATTTACTTAAAACTCTATTTGCAGGAAACAACATTGGCCATGTTTATCTTACTTTTATAACCATTAAAAAGTAATAAAGATAAATAAATTTTAAAGTGTATATTGATCATACAGTCTTCTCTTAAAGATTTAAATTTATTTAAGTTTATTGAAAACTTGGTCTTTAATTCCTGAAATGTGAACAAAAACAACAACAAAACAAAAAGCAAACAAAAGTACCCAAATTAAAAAAAAATGAAATCCTTAAAAAAACAATAACAACAACAAATCTGAATTAAGCACAATGGATGTAACTATATCTAAACCAGCTAAGCTTTTCACAGAGTATTTAACAAGTTTATTATGAAACCTAATCAATCACTTGAAAATTAAAAATCAAATAAAACTTACATCTCAAGTTTTGTACTATATTCCGTTTACTGTCATATCGGTTTAATATTGCTTTCAGGATGAGCTATTACCACATTCTGCCTATTTTCTTCTCTCCAACAGGGTAATACCATTCATCTGCCTAATAATGACAAATGGATTTCATCCCATGTGACAACTCTAATCAATTGATAATGACTGCTTGCGGCATTGTTTTGTGAACAGTTCTAAGGCTATGTCTGTACTCAACAGGACAGAAAGTTCTTTATATCATTCAGGGGCATGTACAGGAAGTTGAGCTACAAAGTGAAAGGTATCAGTCATTCCTGCATTCCCTGATAAAAACCATTAACAGGGATTTATCGCTAGTATTTTAAAAGCCCATTTGTGGCTCTAGTAACTGCTGTTATCTATATCTAGTAATTCCTATTATCTGGCATAAAATGAGTACTCAGCAAATGAATAAGAATTAATAAAAATATTTTATTTTTTTAGAAACTATGTATGGTATAAACACACATTATATATAAATATATATATATAAATATATATATATATTTATTTATATATAGATAGATAGTCTCAGATATTTTCTACTTAGAAAATCATAAAATTAAATTTTAGAACTTGATGAGATCTGAAATTTAAACTTAAAGTAGACTGAATTACCAGTATTTGAATGTATGTCTTTCCCAGTGGACCCAAAACTTCAACCTCTACTAGGCTGAGCCTCCAGGCCAGAACACGTGTTATATACAATTTCCCTTCACACTCACAGCCACAAGTATTTTTTCATAACTATTTAATATGGGGATCATCACTTAATATCATGATATAATCATAAAATCCTATATTTATGAATAACTCTAGTTGAATCTTCTTGGTTATCTTTTCAGAAGTTACATGGAAACCATTTCCCTAAAGCATACAAAACAAGCCCGGTTGTCATGGCTTAGTGGTTAAGTGTTGGCAACCATAAAAATGCTTTCTGTATTTATCACTTGTTTCTGTTTTGTTTGTTAATTTATTTTGTTTTTAGATTTTATATATAAACTAGAGGCCCAGTACACGAAATCTGTGCACTTGGGAGGGGGGTCCTTCAGCCTGGCCTGCGTCCTCACGCAGTCTGGGAGCCCTCGGGAGATGTCTAACTGCTGGCTTAGGCCCACTCCCCAGCCTTAGCGCTGCTGCAGCACTCCCCCTATGGGAGTGCACTGACCACCACGGGGCAAATCCTGCATTGAGTGTCTGCCCCCTTGTGGTCAGTGTGCGTAATAGTGACCAATCATTCTGCCATTCAATTTGCATATTAGCCTTTTATTATATAGGACTAGAGGCCCGGTGCACAAAATTTGTGCACTCGGGAGTGGGGGCGTGCATCCCTCAGCCCGGACTGCGCCCATTTGCAGTCCAGGACCCCTTGGGGGATATCCACCTGTTGACTTAGGCCCACTCCCCGGGGGATCAGGCTTAAGCTTGCAGTCAGACATCCTTCTGGCAGCCAGGGAGCCCTCGGGGGATGTCCGACTAAAGGCTTAGGCCCCCAAGGGTCGGGCCTAAACTGTTAGTTGGACATTCTTAGTGCTGCCACGGAGGTGGGAGAAGCTCCTGCCATCATCACTGCACTGGCCAGCCATGAGCTAGCTTCTGGCTGAGTGGCACTACTCCTCAGTCTGACCTAAACCCTAGAGATTAGTACTTCATTTTATAACTTTTTCTCAGTTTATAGGCAGCAGCAAACTCAGACCACACAGTCGGATGTGCAAGAAATGTTTCTTTCTTTATTGTTTAGTAACCAAACCTAACTTCAACTTCAGCCCCCATTCTTCCAAGTGAAAAAACAAAAACAAAATATTATTTAACTTAGGTTCCCCACCCCCTTCTCTGGAGTTGTATTTCCATGTCAGACAGTTTATATCTCAGGCAGAGGTGCCGAAGAATCGAGCACGGTCAAGAACATCTGGACCTCAGTCTTCTGTCTGGGCTGGCCCCACCCAGCTGCCCTTGACCCTCACCTCAGAGCTCAAGTCCATGCTGATCCCTGGTATATTCTCCTCATCTGGGCCTTGAGGCCTCTTGAGTCCAATTTGCTCTCTCCCCCCCTCCCTGCCACCTTCTCTCTCTCACACAAAGAGCTATTGGGCTTTCTGGGGTGAGGTCCTCTGACACCTCCTCAGCCCCGTTGCACGGACACCATCTTGGTGCCTTGGTCACGGCCACAAAGCTGTGTGGCTGCTCTCAGACCCTCCGTCTCCTGCTGCCTTAGGGAGTGACTCAGTGGGCCGGGAGGGTCACAGTCCTTTTTACATGGCCACCAACAAACACTCAGTGTTCCTTCCCTCTAGTTCTCCTTCTCCTCCTCACCCCAGTCCAGGCACATCTATGTGCAGGGGAGGGGAGGGTGGGAGGCAGGCGTGTCTCTGACCCAGCACACAGGCTTCCAGATCCACTGCTCCCCCAGGAGGTCTTCCACGCTCTGGACCTTGACACCCAGAACCTGCCCCCTCTCAGCTGCAGGTCTTTGCCCGCAGTGGTCAAGTCTGTTTAGAGCAGTGGTTCTCAACCTTGGCTGCACATTAGAATCACCTGGGAATCTTTTCAAAATCCTGATTTCTGGACCTCATCCTCCGGAAATTCTGTGTCTTTGTTACTAATGTTGTGGCCCCACCCCATAACAAAGAAACAGAATTTCCGGAGGATGAGGCCCAGAAATCAGGATTTTGAAAAGATTCCCAGGTGATTCTAATGTGCAGCCAAGGTTGAGAACCACTGGTTTAGAGGCTTGAAGTTAAGAAGTGCCTCTTTGTTCTCTGCTTTCTGGAGGCGGTCAGCGTGGAACATTCCTGCCTGGACTGGGGAGGGGTCTCTGGGTGTTAAGAATACCAGGAGGGGGAGCACAGACTCCTCCTAGAGCTCTGAGATGGGAAAGGCAGCACCCCCTCACCTCTAACCCCAGGACGTTTCTTTAGAAGCAGAAGCCTCATCCTGTGCAGGGGCCTGTGCTGGCTGCCTCAGTTTCTCAGAGACAACGAATTTGATGAACGTCTTTTCCCCACTGCAGTAGCTGCTTCATTTGTTCGTTCTCGCATTTTTCATTAGCTGCCAAATCGCCCCTGTGGCTGCAAACCTGTTGTGCCTGACTCAGCCAGTGGGGAGCTATGGGAGCTGCACAGGAACAGGGGAAGGGGGAATGGGGCCCGGCCTGCAGAGAGGGTCAGTGGTGCCTGCCCGGCTGTCTCAGAGGATGTGGCTTAGGTTAGGTCCTGTCCTTTGGCGACTTTAGGAGGGGAGGCCGTGTCCTCCGCTCCCCACTTTGACTCAGGGGTGGAAGTTCTCCTTGCTCTCTGGCCTCATAACTCAGTGGATCATAGTGGGATGCGGCAGGCAGGCAGCTTCTGCGGCTGCACACAGGCACGGGCTGGTGGCTTCTGCAGCCGCACACGGGCGTGGGCCGGCAACCCAGGACCGGATCAGGTCACAGGCGGCGGCAGGCGGCTTCTGTGGCTGCACATGCTGTGGGCAGGCAGCTTCAGAGGCTGCACACAGGCACGGGCTGGTGGCTTCTGCAGCCACACACGGGCGCGGGCCTGCAACCCGGGACCGGATCAGGTCACAGGTGGCGACAGGCGGCTTCAGAGGCTGCACACGGGCTCGGGCTGTCGGCTTCTGCTGCTGCACAAGGGCTCGAGCTGTCAGCTTCAGGGGGGTCGGGGTTGCCGCCTGGCCTGCTCCCGGGCCCTCCCACCGTCCGATCACCATGGCAATCTCGGGCGCAGGCCAGCCGCCTGTCCCGGGAGTCCAGGGTTGCCCCTTGGCCTGCAACCCGGCCCTCCCGCCCTCGGATCACCATGGCGACCTCTGGGTGCAGGCCAGCCCTCAACCCCTCCCCAGGGAACCGGGGTTGCTGCCTGGCCTGCTCCCGGGGCCTCTCACCCTCCGAGCACCATGGTGATCTCTGGACGCAGGCCAGCCAGCAACCCCAACTGGCTTTCCGATGGCGATCACCGGTTGAAGGTGGCCTTTGCCCACCCCCCAGCTCTTGCCTGCCGCCTGGGTTGCCGATCACCATTTTTCAGTCCTTCCCCTTTCGCCTCCCAGCATTGTGGCTATGTATGCAAATTAACCACCATCTTTGTTGGTGGTTAACGGCCATCTTGGCTGGCAGTTAATTTGCATATTGCCCTGATTAGCCAATGGGAAGGGTAGCGGTAGTACGGCTAACTACCATGTTTCTCTTTTTTTTTTCTTTTTTTTTAAAATATATTTTATTGATTTTTTGCAGTGAGGAAGGGAGAGAGATAGAGAGTCAGAAACATCGATGAGAGAGAAACATCGATCAGCTGCCTCCTGCAAATCCCTACTGGGGAAGTGCCCGCAACCCAGTTACATGCCCTTGACCGGAATCGAACCTGGGACCTTTCAGTCCGCAGGCCAACGCTCTATCCACTGAGCCAAATCGGCCCATGTTTCTCTTTTATTAGATAGGATGAAATCATTTGGTATTTGTCTTTCTCTGAGTTATTTCACTTTTCATACTTGTATTTTTTAAAAAATATATTTTATTGATTTTTTACAGAGAGGAAGGGAGAGGGCTAGAGAGTCAGAAACATTGATGAGAGAGGAACATAAATTAGCTGCCTTCTGCATCCCCCCTCCCCCCAATGGGGACGTGCCCACAACCAAGGTACATGCCCTAGACCGGAATCAACCTGGGACCCTTCAGTCTGTAGGCTGACCCTCTATCCACCAAGACAAACTGGTTAGGCCATACTTGTATTTTTTAAATAACAGTCAACTGTTCAAATATTTTATACCCACATCAGGCATCAATAATAACAATATAAATAATAACAATAATAACAACTAATTTCTAACATAGTGGTATAGTATAACTTAGATAACTATAGTTGGACATACTTGGGTTTATATGCTGGTTTGATCCCTTGTGATTTTTGATGTGTAACTTAAATTTTCTGTGCTTAGGCTTCCTTTTCAGTAATGGACGTAAATAACTATGTCAAGAGAGTGTATTATAAATGCACTAGAGGCCCAGTGCAGAATTCGTGCATGGGTGGGGTCCGACTGGCCCACCTCAATTGGGGCCAATCGGGGCCGGGCTGGCCAGGGAAAGGGTATATGGGAGGTTGGCCAGGTGGCCCTGCCCCTGTTGGCCAGCTGCAGTGTGTATCATAGTGACTGGTGGTTCTGGTCGTTCAGGTCGCTTGGCTTTATATATATATATATATATATATATATATATATATATATATATATATATATATATGTTTCTTTTTTGTTTTGTTTGTCTGTAATCATGCCAATAAAATGACGTAAGTTGTTATAGCATTTCATTACTACTTCAAGTGTGAGATCAAAAACTGGTTCTCTTGAGATAGATTAGCATCAAATAAAAGCAAAGTGTGACTACCAATCCCTGGTATGGGGCCGGTAGGAGGCATCCAATCAATGATTCTCTCTCATCACTGATGTTTCTATCTCTCTAAAATCAATTTAAAAAAAAGCAAAGTGTGACTTCGCAGTGCATTTGCAGGTCTAGAAGACATGTTCACAAGAATTTGATAGCTCTCTCTGATGCCTTTCTCCATGACAGTGGGAAAACTCAATTTCTGGCTCAGAGTTGATGTGCTCCTGACTCAGGAATGCATTTCTGTCTGTATTTTACCTAACTCCTTTAGTATTCCTATCCATCCATTCCTTTTGGAAAGGCTCAAAGCCTTCCCTTGTTATAACTCTCTTATCTATACCAGTATATATAAAAGCCTAATATGCAAATTGTCCCCTTGGGAGTTTGACCAGGAGACTGGGAATTTGATCGCTTGCTATGATGTGTGCTGGCCACCGGGGGGTGGCATGGAGCAAAGGAAGGTCCCGGCCAGCAGCCAGAAGGAAGGCCCCCTTGCAGTTTCCCCTTTACCCACCCTTTGCAATTAATCTCTTTGTAAGTAAAATTTCCTATATTAAGAATTCCCTGTGTTTATTACCTCAGACTGATCAGGGGCATGCATGTGCATATTAGTGTGCAAGCTTTACAGTCTTCTGGTTGTCTATCTCTCTACATTCTATAGCATCATGTTATCATGAATTTTACAGTGCAATTACCTGACTACATTAGAACTGCAAAACAATTAGATGAAAAATATCAGATTTTTTATTAAAGCTCTATAAGGTCATTTATTTATTTTATTTTTAGTGAAGATAGCCAATTGCTCATATAGAAATAGAATCCTGTGCTTTAGCAGATTTCTGCAGGAAAATGTCATATAGTATTTGAAACTAGGTTTCTTTTGGCTTTGAAAAGGCCAAATCTATTATTTTAAAGGGAGATTAAGGGAGTAACAAGTGTTGCACTTTTATTCCCAGATCAGCAGTAATGATAGCATAGCTTTATTTACATCCACTTGCCAATAGATTCTGCTTAGCACTGTCAAGATCAAAGCTGAGGAAAAAAACTCTCCTTTCTCACCACTTCATCATCCTTACCCTTACAGGCATGAAAATGGAAATTCTCCCCTGTTATGGGAGATAATGTTGCTATGGTTATAAAGGTAAAGTAGATTTATCAAAATAATTGGAAGCATGATTCTCCATTATGGTTAGTGATTTCAGGGATGGTTTGACATGAAACACTAAACTTTTTCTTTTCTCCTTTCCTGTTTCTTCCATTTCTACATAAAGAGCTTCATGCTGTAGCTAATAACAAAAGTATATCTTCAGGATTATAGGTATATCATAATGTGGAAATTTATGTGTTGTACACTGGCATATATTTTATATATACACATATCCTGAGACTGACTATATAAAGATTTTCCTCTGTAAGGCTTTGGATAGGTAATTGAACATGGGGAGAATAGGAAATTCATGTTGAATCTGTCCATGACCTGCTCTTTTTTAGTATGATGATTTATTTTAAAATTTAAATGATGAAAATATAATCATTTGCCCATAATAATGTACTGATAAGTTTTACAGTAGTGTCACTGGATTGTTTATATTAAAGTGATAAAGTTAAGCATTCTCTCTCTCTCTCTCTCTCTCTCTCTCTCTCTCTCTCTCCCTTTGTCAAAGCTAGATCTAATTACCTCTTATTTTCCCAGGACACCCTCATCTATAAGACAACCAAATTCCTTTGGATTTCTCTTAATTTATTTTGGATTTTCCCTTTAACTTGATTTACTATACATATTATTTTCCTGCCCAGAATTCATATGATGTTAAGGAGTTGTGATGCTGTAGGACAAATTACGTTGATACTCAACAACAAAAATGATACTCTCCTGACATATTTATATCTGAAAATCTAAGAATATATTGTATACAATTCAAACATCTTCTGATTAAATAATAATCTTACCTAAGAGTTGGGAAACTCGTAACTACACAAGAAAGATAGAAGATTTATAATGTCCCAAACTTTAACTCTTTAACTTCTTATTTGGACTCACTGTCATGGTTTAAATATTTCGTATATGCTTGTGACTTCACGATTAACATACCCAATTTCAATCTCATTGCTGAGCTACAGACTAAAATATTCAACCACCTGCTCAGAACTGCCGTTTGGATGTCTAATTTAAAGTTAAAATATTCAAAGGAGATCTTCTCTTTTTCTCCCCTATCAAAGTATATTCGTATACTTCCTCTTTTCCCATATCACCAAACAGTACAACATCCACCCAGTAGTTCAAACCAAAACCCAGCAGTAATCTTTGATTTCTCCCTTTCTTTTCATATTTACAACCATTAAGTTCTGTTTGTAATGATCAAAATGAGTCACAAATTCTTACCACCTACATTCTTACTACCTTCATTGAAGCCACCAGAATATTTTGCCTAGAACTTGTCAAGCTTTCATAACTAGTCCATCTTCCTCTAATCCTGCCTCCGGACTGGATAACTTCAATTTTACCCTGTAGGACACTCACCACTGTCCTCCACCCTGCCTTGTGCCTTGAAACGTTGCAGGGCCCTTCTAATACATTTAGACTAAGATCCAAATTCTTAACCACGACTCTTGAGGCCCTTAGGACCTGGCTCTGGCCATGACTCTGGGTTCATAGCCCAATCTATCCCTCGCACTTGTTCTTTTCCCGTCCCCACATTGTGTTTTTACATATTTAGCTTATTTGGATATTGTCTGTTTCACTTATTAGAAGTTTCCCAATGCCAAGAATTTTATCTCTCTTCGACTGTTACATTCAGAGTAAGAAAACGGTGCCTGGAACATTCTAGTACTATGAAGGAAAAAAAAAAAAATGAAGAGTGATTTGGGTACATGAATGAATGATTGAATGAGGTAGCCAGGTAAGTACTACTGCAATAACCATGTTACAAGAGCTACCTAGAAAATGGGAAACCTGAAAGTATTAAACTACTTTAATAAAGGCAAGAACTATGTTTTATTACATTTTTATTTCCCTTAAACCCTGACTCAGCGCCTTGCACATAGTGGTCCTCAATCAGTTTATGTTCTTTAATGATGAGAATTGGTAGCAATGTGAAGACTGGCTTCTGGAAGGGAAGCTAGTCATGAATTTATTTTAGTACTTATGTATGTATTTCCAGAAAGTCTCAGACAACATAAATTGATCATTAAAAAGGTATTTTAATGAATGCATGCATGATTATGACAGTCAAGCACTAAAGTTTACCTATACTATATTCACTTGCAATTGCTTAATCTCCCCCAACTGCCCCGCCCCCGTCGGCCTGGTTGCCCCCAACTACACCCCTCCAGCCGGCCTGGTCACCTCTTACTGCACCCTTGCTGGCCTGGTTGCCCCCAGCTGCCCCCCTCTGCCAGCCTGGTCACCCCCAACTGCCCCCCCCCCCCCGCTGGCTTGGTCACCCCTCATGGCCCCCCTGCCAGCTGGTCGCCCCACACAGCCTGCTGTTCAGTCCTTTGGTCATCCCTCACTAACCCCACTGCTGGCCTGGTCGTAGGCAGCCATCTTGTGAGGGTTCATTTGCATATTACCTTTTTATTATAAAGGATTAGTTTAATGAAATTCTCTTCTATTCCTAGCTTACTTGGGAACTTTTATCATAAATGGGTGTTAAATTGTGTTAAATACTTTTTGTGTATCTATTGATATAGCCATATATATGTTTTCTAATCTTTTTTGTTAATATGACAGATTGCATTGATTCATTTATGGGTATGAAAGCAGCCTTACATTCCTGGATGAATCACATTTGGTGTAATGTCTTTATCTTTTTATTTTTTATATTTCTGGATTTGATTTGTTAGTATTTTCTTAAGGATTTTGTCTCTTACAGTTATTAGAGAAAATGTTTCCTCTTTCTTCTATAATCTCGAAGAGATTGTGTAGAATTGGTGTTCTTTAAATGTTTGATGGAATTCTCCAGTGAAACTATTTGGGCCTCATATCTTCTTTTATGCAATGTTTTATAACTACTAATTCAACTTCTTATTAAATGTAGGAATGTCCAAGTAATCTATTTCTTCTTGAGTGAATTTTGGTACTGTGTTTCTTTCAAAGAATTGTCCATTTGACATAGAAATGTTCATAGCATTTCCTTATTACCTTTTTTAATGTCCATGATATCAGTATGCACTACTGTTCTTTCAATTTTGATATTGGTAATTTGAGTCTTTTTCCTTTTTGCTTGTTTAGCCTGAAAGAGTTGTATCCATCTTATTAATCTTTTCGAATAACCAGCATTTGGTTTTATTAAATGGGCTATTGTTTCCTATTTTTAATTTCAATGATTTCCTCTCTAATAGTATTATTTCCTTTCTTCTGTTTGCTTTGTGTTTAATTTGGTCTTTTTTTCTTCAGTTTCCTGAGATAGCTTAGGCTATTATTAATTTTAGATTAATGCCCCTCAGAGAGTTTCTATCTTGCAGGTCTTTCATCTGTAATCTAGTTGGAATACTTAAGATTTGCCAGTGTTGTGGTGGGGTATGGAAGTTGGGGAAAACTCCCTCATTATCTCTAAATCAATGTGGGCATGTGGCTTTCACGAATGGTTTTCTCCCTCATCGATGGGTGTGGCTTTTTAAAACCCTGTTTACTACTCCCTCTCCTGGCTGCAATGTTCCTTATCTATTTTCTTGAAGCTCTGTTCTCTATTATTATTTTTTTTCTTTAGATGAGACAAGAAAGGCTGGAACTGGGGTCAAACTCACTTTCTCCAACTGAAATAGTTTTCATAATTGCCTTCTTGTGAACTCTCTTCCCCTAGATGTTAGGCATTTCTTAGGGAGAAGATTCTGGATGGGTTTTAAGATGTCAGCTCTCCCCCATCTCTCAACTAGCACCACTAGAGAATTTTTCTCAATTTATCACTAGGAGATCTTGGTGAGTTCTTGGAATAAAAGCCTGAATAAGCAAGGGGACTCTCTTAAAACTCCAGTACAGGAGAGTTTCTCACTTTCAAGCTAGTGTCTAGGAGTTTCTTCAAATTACCATTTAAGTGTTTCCACCAGCTCAAGGATTTTCAGTTTCTTTGTCAGGTAAGCAAATTCCAGAGCTATATCTTTCTGAATGAGATCTCTCTCTCTAAATTTTAGGGTTTCAGTTTGCCTTGAGACTTATGTTTAATAATGGGTCAAAAAATAATTAATTTTTAATTTGGCTGGGTTTTTTGTTTTAAGGATGGAGTAAAAACTTTCATTGAATTTACATATGATGCTGAAACCCAAGGTCTCCAGGAATAATTAGATCTTTATTCTACAACTAACATCATGACAGAGCAAATTGACAAAATACAGAATCCTTAAAAATGAAATTAGTAATGTCATACTGATTGTCATACTTTGAAATAAATCTCTGGAAAAATTAGAACAAAGTTTTTTCTCTCTCTCAAATGTTTATCGAATATTTATAAAAGCTGATCACTTAAAAATATGAGACCACAAAGCAATACTTTAAACAATTTCAAAACAAAGAAAAAGTATATACTATTTTAATTGGAATATCATTACAACTAGATTTTAATAGCAGCAGGAGAAAATAACACATTTATGCTCATATTTTTAAAAGCAAGCATTTTTAACACTTCAGTGGAACTATTTGTTAACCTTATCATACCTAGCACTTGTAAAGGCTGTTCTATTTTATTTTCACAATTTATTAATTTTCCACTAAATGTTTAATATTCATTAGAGTAATATATGCCTAGCAAAATTATGTCTCATTTATTTTAATTTTTAAACAAACACATTTTAAACTTTTCAATTAAAATAATTCAGTTTTAGACACACCAAAACTTCCCATTTACAATTTTAGAATCTAATCAAAGTGGTTAACCAATTTCTGGACACTGAAATATTTACATCCAACATTTAAGACAGAGCACAGTAATATATGCACATTTAGTACAACTATACTATTCCTAATTTTCTAGATAAGTTTTAAAATGGAAAGCTTGCTCTTTTTTTTGTAAGATCATGGTCATTCTTTTCAACAGTGAAGGGAGAAAATCCAAATTCCTGTGGAAAGATTGCAGTTACTCTAGCAACTATCAGGATCGGTAGCAAGATTTCCATCCATTTGTCTTTCACCAGCTTCTTCCCTTTCTGTTTTGTGGGAGATACATGCTTAAAAGAAGTAACTGGTTACCTTCATACTGAAAAATCTATTTTTTTGAAATAAAATTGTTTTTTACTTTTAGTTTTTCACTTTTATGCTTTTCTGGGGGAAATAATTTATATCAATATTTTCAACTAGGCTGTTTTGGTTTTACTCAGGTTGGGGATTTTATAGCTGATATTTTAAGTCTAAGCTTACACCCTGAGGCAATTTCATAAAGAGCAAGATTTTTGAAAATCAACTGAATCAATAGATGTATGTTATGATTTTTAAATTTTTATGGTAAACATTCCTTGCAGCTTCAGGCTTCACATCTTAAAGATTTTACATTAGAATATGAGTTAACAGAGTAAACATGAAATGACTATTGAAATGATTCAAAATTTAGTGTATAAACAAATGAAAAATAAGTTTGGGAAAATACATTACTTCTGTTGAATGAGTGTTTATATGTCAGTATTTTTTAATCTCAAAATAAATTATTTTAAATAAAGCCTTTCTTTTCAAAAGAAATGCAAGGAAATAAGAAGAATTTTTCACTCATTTGAGAAGGAAATGAGTCCACTGGGGAGCTTTGCATGGGGGCTTGATGGGAAATTAAGAGACAACCAGAGCCCAAAGCAGGCTTCTTCAACTTACTTAAAATATTTCTTTTTGCATTTTTTAAAGCTTTCAAGTTTTAATCATTACCATATGGGATTTAAAAGGAAATTGTTAAAAATAATTGCTCACAATAATTATAAGTAGTCTGAATTAAATTAGAGCAGAGTGAGAGAGTGAGAGATGATGCAGTAAGTATAAATTTGCTTTTAAAGACTACTGCTTAATGGAAAGGCACATTTAATATTGTATATGAAATTAGTTGTCACTGGCAAGAAATCCTAAGCATTTCAAGTCAAATTAATAATGTTAGTATTTGAATTCAGTTATCATTCATGGATTTATCATTTTTTAATGCTATTAGTCAATTCACAACATATTATGAAAGATGTTTCCTTTTGTGTTAGAATCTTGTAAAGGCTTTCTAAAAAGCTTTGTGTAAATAGTACTATATTATTCTCAGAAAAATATTTAACGTATTAAAGAAAAGCACCATAAGAGATCAAAAACTTGCTTGTATAAGCCTGAAAAAAAGATAAACGAATATCAAAAGAATTGCAAATTTAAGCCTTAATGAAATAAAATTTCTCACATCCCAGTTTGATAAAAATCTAAAGCTTGAAGTTGTGAGAATATGAACTTTTCATACAATGCTGATGAGAGTTCAAAACACTACAATCTCTTCAGAGAGAAACTTAACATTATATAACAAATTCACATGAATTTATAATTTTATTTTGCAATTCCACTTCTACAAACTTATCCTGAAGATACACCTCTCTGACAGGGCTAACCAGCAGACCCTGAGCGACAGATGAATGGTTACTCTGACACATAATTTCTGTGAAAGTGAAGCTAAGGGGCCAGTTGGCATAAGGAGCCAAAAAAGTCCCGATTGCCTGCCTCCTTAGATTTTTATTGTAACAACAGCTTGAACTAAAATTAACTATTAGATCAATAAGCAGGGTAAGCATCCTTGAGAAAGCACATGGTCCTTTAAGCAAGGACATGTCTAAGTAAACACCTGGGGGTTCAGACTTGTTTGGAAAAGTCAAGGTAGGGGCTGCCGCCTTCAGCAAGGTCACCCCAGGGGCCCCCAACCTTTCGGAAAATCCTCCTTACAGACATTCCAACTAAGTCCCATGCTACCCCACACCTCTCCAAACATCAACCAGCATATGCAGTTATTCACTCTGACATTATCAGAGTGACAAATAATTGAAAACAACTTAAGTATCCATCTTTGCTGGAGTCTAGCTGAATCAAAATATCCATAAAATGGCAACCATAGGAAATATGAAGACTATGTTAATCAATATAGGAAGAAGTTCAGGCTACTTTAGATTAAAAAAGAAAAGCAAGATCTAAAAGAATGTATATTATATGCTACCTTTTTGTGGATGAGAGAGAAAAAATACACATGCACACATATCCAAAAAGAAAATAAATGTTGAGCTCTATTTAGTTAGCTTAGTAGTACTGTGTTTTAATTCTGAAACCATGTGCAATAAATTGTGGAATAGAGCAAATTAGTGAATATGTTGATTTTGCTGGGAACCTGTGGAAAATGGAGAGACAAATATAGACTAGAAAATGAAGACAGAAGAATCCAGTGATTTTAAATTTGATCTGAAATAATCAGCATTAACTTTTTATTTTTTGTGTGAATAAATATGTATTTGCACACGCACACATTTCTTTGCCCTGTACACTCAAACTACACACAAACAGTGACATTCTAAAAACAAAGAACACATCGAATTCCCATTATGAAATACCATTTCCCTCTCAAGAGAAGTTATAGGGCTTGAGAGACATGGGGGATCTCATATCTCAGACAAGAAAAGTTGAATGTGAACCTGAAACTCTCCTCTAAGTGTTACTTCCGATTCAGTTGTGTTACTAATTTATATCTGCAAACACCACGTGAATGATGTGTGATCTGTTCATACTGGAGATTCACCTATCATTAGACCGCACTTCATATTGTATCCAGTTCAGACATTTGCTTCCGTAATTACAATACATAGCTGTTCCATTTTGGTCTAAGCAAAAAAAAAAAGTTGGTGCGATGACTGAGTCCTCTATTTTTCTAATATGGCAAATCCAAAACATAAGCAAATAGTGTCAGCTTTCACCTTCAAAATATATCCAGATTTTAAACCTAAAATCACCACCTAATAACTACCACTGTATACATGACACAGAGAAATGTGAGTTATTGGATTGACTCCTTAATATTTTCTCGGTTTTCACACGTCCTTCACTGTCTATGTTCAGCACAGTAACTAGAATAATAGTTGTAAAACCAAAATCAGATCACCTCACCTCAGTCTTCAACACAAACCTCTCTGTTAACATCCCATCTCACAGAGATTAAAACAAAGGAACCTACCTTTGCCTCTAAGGACCTTGCCTGAGGCTTACCTCCTCTCTCTCTCTCTCTCTCTCTCTCTCTCTCTCTCTCTCTCTCTCTCTCTCTCGATGACCCTGTGTGGCCACAGCCCTCCTTGCTGTTGTTCAAGACCACCAAGAACATTCTATACCTGAGGGCCTTTGCACTTGCCCTTTCCTCCAGATAGCCACCAGGTTCCCACTCCCTGCTCTAATGCCACCTTTACAGCGATGTCTTCCCTGACTAGCCAATATAAAATAGCAATTTGTCCCTATCAGTAGAACTGCCTCTTTTCCTTGCCCTGATTTATTTTCTCCAGAGCACTTATCATCAGAGCTATTATAAGCTTAGTTTGTTTCCCTGTTTGTTATTTCCCTGCTTGCATTAAAATGCAATCTCCAGACTTCTGTCTCCAGTCTGGGATGTAAAAAGCTTGGAGTTGCCACTCCATCTTACCAACAAATAAAAATCTGAGCAAAGTAAAACATCAATACTTTTTCTTATATCCACGAGAAAAGTGAGATTGTTGGGCAAACTAGTGTCACACAAAATTGGAAATTACAACAGGAGAATTGTACAGATAGGGAAAATTAACTTTACAGTAATCGCTCAGAGGTGTGGGTTTGGTTCCAGACCACATAATGAGGCAAGTTCCATTTTTTTTTTCTTTCTAGTGGAGGGCTAAAAAAAAAAAAAAAAAAAAAAAAAAGCCCAGATAGTGTCTCATGCACCAGGAGGTCGGGGTTCCATTCCTCGTCAGAGCACATGCCCAGGTTGCAGGGCACCAACCCCAGTAGGGGATGTACAGGAGGCAGCTGATCAATGTTTCCCTCTCAGGAATGTTTCCATCTCTCTCTCCCGCCCCCTTCCTCTCTCTGAAATCAATAAAAATACAGTTTAAAAAGAACCCACATCTGTGAAGCACAATAAAGTGAAGCGCAATAAAATGAGGTATGCCTATAACTGTTGAACCCCCTGAACCTCTGAGGATAAGTCTGAGAGTTAAAAACTTCAGAGGAAGCCAGTCTTAAGGGGACCCCACACTTCAGTGATTTAACACTGGAGCTGAACTTGTGAATATCAGAAAAAAAGAAGAAGAAAAAACAGACAGACAGACAAACAAACAAACAAAAAAACCTCTTGCTTCCAGCAGGGGAAGGAAAGGATAGGAATCTGAAATACACCTGAGCACGCTGCTCCTCATAACAAGGACAGCCCTCAGGAGAAACTACTTAACCAGAGACTAACCGGCTGGGGTTTTAGCAGAACCTAACTGACCTGGGCGGGAGGCGGGGGATGGAGGGAGGTGAAATACCCAACTCCAGGCCCCTCTAGCATTCTACATGGGAGAAGGGAAATATTCATCTCCCTCTACTCCTGTCATCTCATCCCACGTAAGGATAGAAAATGAAAAGCACTGTGAGGTTTATAATCCAGAGATACCGCCTCCCTAAAAGACTGAGCCCTAATCATAGGACAGCAGACTGTCCCTCGCCACCCCCACGCTCCTTACCTCTGGTAAGGCCTCTGGGTCCTGAGGGAGTCGCAGGGAGAGGATGGGCTGGAAGAACCATGCACCAGGGCTAGCTCAGAGACTGGCCAAACCAGACTGACTGGAGGCTCTGCAGCTGCAACCACTTTTTCCCAGAAGCAGCCTGATCTTGGGAGTTATTGGGGGTGGGGGTGGGGGAGGTGACCGCAGGGGAGGCCTGGGCGGAGAAACAAGTGCTGCAGTCCCATCCTGGGCCATAGGAGTCTGGTTCGCTCCACCTATACACAAAGCCCGGTTCTCCTGGATGCCTTGTCTCACTCCCCTCCAAAGGACAGCCAGGTGCATGGAACTGGGCTGTGTATGGCCCAAAAGCTGGGGAGGGCAGGAGAGGGGCTGCTTGCTTAGGCCAAAACAGGAAAGTGAGCTGAGCATTCTGATGCCGCAAATGTATCACCTTCCAGAAAGGCCTAAGGATCTGGGGCCATGAAACAGGTTTCCAGAGCAGAACCCAGAGGCCCAATCTCAAGGCCACAGCCACCTCCAGTTAAAGGGAGAGCTCTATGGAAATACACAGCATGTAGCCAAAGAGAAGACAGTAAGCAAAACACATGATGTAAAGAGGAGAGTGGAGAGAGAAAGGAGACAGATAGGTTAAAACAGAGCCAGAAAACACCCGAGCCTGCCAGTTAGAACCACAGGAGCCTGCTTCCGAGGAGGCGCTGCTGATATGAATGCTGGGTCATTAGTCTGCTGTTGGGCGACCAGAGTGACATGTGTCCTGAATGACATTCCAATTCTCTGCGGTTCCTAACTGGGTGATAGTGCAAATATTCGGATGATGCTCTTGTTTCTCACGAAGCCCTCAACAGCAACAACAAAAACATTCTTCCTTCCCTTATTTATTTATCCCTAAGCTAAGGTCCTGTTACCTGAGCTGTCTAGTTATGACTCCAGAAGAAGAAGAAAAGTTTGAGTAAATAGTATTATTAACATACATAATTCAATTGAGTTCAGGTGGGAAATACCAATGTGTGCTGAAGGGATTTTGTTCAGTCTCCAAACCCCTAAACAAAGGGTTCAATCATTGTGACACATTCAGGCCATTGCCCACAACAGGACACTGTCCTGACTCCATCAATGTGTCTTGCCCATCTTTCTGTAGCCTGTAACTGACAATCATAAAGTTTTGATCCCCCCCACCCCAGGCTATGTAACCAGATGCCATTGTCTGAGACTCTCAGGTTGAGTTACTAAACAGAAGAGTAGAAGATAAGTGTCTCTATATTTAAAGAGAGTTGTATCAGTCAGTGTTCTGACCGAAAGAAAAATACACTCTAGGAATTTGGAGTGGAAAGAATTGTAAGAGGTTGCCCAGACTTGACCACAATCAGAATGGCTGGAAAAATAATATTAAAGACGGCCACTATTGGATTTCAGTAAATTTGGAAGGGCAGGGACTGCAGGGAAAATGCCGATAAAGACTCCATCTGCCTACAGCACCGAAAGGAAGAGGAAAGCACCTGGAAGTGCTGGAAACTCTGCCATCTGCCAAGGTCCTCGCCATAGAACAATTTTTCTAACCCCCTATGAGTATCTGTGATTGTTAGAGTTGAACCTACATTGTACTGGCAAAGGATTCTGGGATATATGGCTCCCAGATTATTTCTTTCTTAAAACCTGAGGGAGAATGTAAAAGGAGATGGGAAGATACTGAATTAACAATGAACAATCCTACACAGCAGCTAAGGTGCTTCCCGACTGCAGAGCTTAATGAGCGTTATAGGGCTTCTCAGAGGTAGATACTATGTTCCTGAGATCTCCTCATCAGTGGTCTTGAGCCTTTAACAAGGTTAATTACAGGTTTAGAAGGAAAATGCCTTTTTTTCCTTTCCTTTCTAGTAAAGGAGAAAGGTAAGTACTTCTTCCCCATTATCCCCCCACTTCCACCACAGTCATCTGAAAGAGGTACTTATAGAGGTGGAGGTATCTGCATACCCATCTCACACCCTGGTTCAGTGCTTGCCAAGCAGCTGAATCAGTCAGCTTATGCTGGGTCTATCATTTGAGCTGAAGAAAGTGATGTTAGATAATTTATTTTGAAAAATGATATGTTTGGCCCTCCTCCTTAACCTTGGACTTTGGGGGACATGTGCCTGCTTCCCACAAGAATTCTGAAGGCAGAATTTTAGTTGGAACAGTGAGCAACAGAAGAGAGACTCAGAAGAACAGTAATAAGTAAAACTATACAACCACCACGCTATGGCAAAGTTGAGTACATTTTCCATGGGTTCCAATTGGGTCGGGGGGTCATAGAAGTTAGCCAAGCTGTGAGCCATCATGGAAGGACTTTGCATTGGAGAATAGCCTGTAGATAAGGTGATACCAGTAGTACAAAGCAATGGATAACCCCCTGGGAATAGAAACTGAGGTCCAATATGTCAGGCACAGAAATGAGAAAATCGCAGGTGATCATTTAAGACTGCTCCACACAAGAGGACTGGTGGTCAATTGATAGATCATTTTGCCCTATTCTTCCCCTTTTCCTTTGTCTCAGTATATCAATGAAAGAAGGAAAATACAGAGAGCCAGAGGGAGAGGCAGAGTAATGAAGAGAAGTAGAGTTAAATATAGACCGTACCCCCTTCCCCATTATGGGTCTTAGCCACATTTCAGACCTATGCTCAAGCGGGGGTGATGGTAAAGGAATTGACTTGAATGTAAAATTTGAACTTAAATTTAAAAAATACCGAGTCTTTCATATTTAAACTGTATCTAAATAATAAAAAAATGAAAGCATTCCTGTAACTAAAAGGAGCCTGAAACAATGGAATATGATCAAGAAGTAATTAAAGAGAGAGTGGGAATAATTTAGAGAGCATATTTGAAGGCAGCCCTTGAAAAAACAATTCTTGTTTACTCTCCGCTGTGTTCCATGCCTTCAATATTCCTTTTATGTCCACATTGCAAAAATATCTATTCTTGTTCTTCCAAACATTTCTCTTTCTTCCTTCTTCAAACTCCTAATTTATATATTTTTCAACATTTATTGAAGTAAAATTTACACATAAGGAATTTCTCATTTCAGATGAATTTTGGAAACTGTATGCAATCATGTAACACCACCATAATCAGGCTACAGAACATTTCCAACACCCTAACATTTTTCCTTGTGCTTCTTTTCAGTTTAGTGCCTCACCTGACCCCATCTCCACATAATCTCGCCTACTTTATGTCATCTTTTCTAGAAGGTAGTATACATGGAATTATAAATTATTTAGTATTTTATGTCTGACTTCTTTCACATAGCAAAATAGGTTTCAGATTAATTTATGTTGCTGCATGTATCAGTATATTTCAAATTTTTAATGAGTATAAATATATCATAATTTGTTTATTCATTCACCAATTAATGAACTCTTGGGTTCTTTCCATGGTTGGATCATTAAAAATAAAGCTGGTATAAATGTTCATGTATACACTTCATGTAGACATATGTTTTCTTTTCTTTTCAGTGGGATTGCTGGATCAGATTGCTAGTGTGTGTTCTTATTTTTGTGTTTATAATTAACTCATACCTACCACTATTGTTTTTACTCCCTTATTATAGAAATCTACTTCTGGAAACATAAACAGATAATTACACAAAATTACTCCCTTACTTGTCTTGAGGTGATATTTCTGTGTTCCTTTTCCCCCCTCAAGGTTTTTAAGGGATAAGAATTACTTAATCCACCGATACCATAGTGTAGCTCTTTACTGTTGTGATGGCAATATCACATTTACTCTGATGAAGTCTTTTAGCTGTTTAGGATTTATTATTGGGGTTAAATGACCTCAGCCTACAAAGCTATGTGTTTGTTTTTAGTGGTTCATTTACATTAATTCAATTGTTTAAATGTATGATAGGAACAAGGCATCAGAGAAATTTTAAGTATCAAAACCTTGTGGGATTTAGGAAGGCTTTCAAGGTTAGGACTGGGCAGTGTAACTGTGCCACAGTATGCGCAGGCTGATGTGGCGCCCCCCAGACTGAAAGGGACTGTCCCTAACTTCCTTTGCAAAAGAATGTTTTCAATTGCTCATCCCATTTTTCAGTACTACTTATATCATCTTAAATTTCTTACCAAACCTGCAGGATATAGACAGCTAATCCATTATTAAATAGGCAAACATATAACATAGCTGGAATGACGGAGCTAATAGATTATACAGCTTTCCCTCTTGCCTCATTTCTGCATTTACTAATTAAGACAGGCAAATAGAGATCTAAAGAGCACCTTGATTACCTATTATGGCTAATCTGAACACATTGTGTAAGGGTTGTTATCTATATGGATTTTCTAATAGAACAAGCCTGAAATAGATATACTCACCTTGAAAAACACAGTCCTTTTCTTATAAGTGTGGAACTTTTACTGCTAAGCTTACCAAAAGGTCTGGATCAGGTCAAAGCTCAGGTTTTCTGAGCTCGCAAAGAGAAAGCAGCAAGAAATAGTCTAAGCCACACCAATCAGCTCATTCTCCCATGGAGAGGTGCAAATAAGGAGGCAGAGGGCAACAAAGAGAGATAATTTCTACCAAAAAAAAAAAAAAAAGAAAGAAAGCAAGAGGAAAGTGGGTTTCCCATCCAAAATTCTCCAGCTTTATATTCTTTTTAGTTTTTAAGTCTATGGTTAACCAAAAGTTTTACCATTACTATTTGGGGTGGAAATTGGCAGTTTATTATCACAGTCTTGTGAGTATTTCATCAGACCTTTCTTATAATACCAAACCACTGTTTCTGTGTGTGTTCTCATGGACCCACTATTGAGTAAGTTTGATTTTGCTGCTAGAAGGTTTGGAAATAGGTCAAAAGAGCATTTTTATTAAATTAACTACAAAGCTCGTGTCCCCTGGCCTGGACTTTCATTCCTTAATCTATTCCCATCTCAAATTAACTTTATCTCAACACATGTTGAGAGGTCATTCATGGACCATTTCACCAAATATGAGTTGGGAGCCCATTGCAGGCACTGTTATAGCACAAAGCTTCAAAGAGTACATGAACACTATCCTTGCTGTCATGAAACTATATGTTGTAGGAGAAAAATAAAATACACCTATAAAAATAAAAATGTATACTATGAATATAAGCTATGATTAGTGGAACAAAAGGGAGGAAAGACAGAGGATGAGGGTGGGAAAGTTACTTAGGATAAAGTGTTCAGGAAAGATTTCTTTGAGGAAATAACAGTTGAATAGAAACTTGAAAGACGGAAGGGGGAGTACCTTGTGGGTGTCTGGGAAGAGTTCATTCAAAGCACAGGAAACCGAAAGTACAAAGGACCATAGTGAATGGCTGGAGTGCATAGCAGAAAGGAAAGGAGACTGGAAAGGTGGCGAGATGGCAGATCACACAGAGCGAGGCCACAGTGAGGACTTTGGCCATTGTTTGGAGTGAAAGCAAAATGGGGGAAGCAATCGGAAGATTTGAGCCTATAAATGGCATAGTAAGGCTTACAATTTAAATAAATCATACTGGATTTGGTGTGGAAAACAGAATAGGATGAGGCAAGTACAACAACAACCAGAAGCTATGAAATTGTGGCTGTGATCAAAGCAGTCATAGTAAAGGTAGCGGTAAGTGGTGAATTTCTGGGTATATTTTCAAAATAAGTAAACAAAATATTCTAATGGATTTCAATGGAGGTGAAAGAAAAATAAGAATTAAAAAGTTTTAGCCTAGTTAATGATGAAAATTGAGCTTCCACTTACTCTGATGGGGCATTCTGCAAGAAAAACAGATCGGGTGAAGGAGCTAGTGGAATGGAAGTCAGAAATTCACTTTCAGATATATAGTATTTGATATACCTATTAGATAGCCAAGTAAATATTTTGAATAGATAGTAATTAGATATGTAAGACTGGAGTTCAGTGGAGAAATAGTGGGCCTCACCAAAGAGGTGGCCTTGAAAGGCATAAGCCTAGTTGAGATCATATAAGCAATAAATGAAGGCAGAGACAATAATAAGACCCCTCAAAGAGCCCTGGGACACCATCATTAAAGGGTAAATTATAAAGGAAAATCCAGCAATGAAGACTGAGAAAGAGTACCTCAATTCTGCATCTGGTTCATATCTCATGTTTCCCAGCCCATAGACCAGCTGAGGCTTGAAGGAGCTAACAATTCACATGGAAAAACAAAGGAGCTTGACATATTGAAATAAAGATATCTGAGAGAGCTGGGGAATGTTGCTCAAGCATATACAAGTGATAGACTACTTAATACTGACCCATCGTTAGTACTGAACATCTATAGGATTTGGAGACAAAGTCTTCACCGTTAAACTCACTGCAAGATTAGGATCAGGCCAGTGCACATACTCTCTGAAAGCAAACAGATCCCAAAGGAGAAAAGGCAGAGCAGCCACTTTCTCCCAAAATATATAAACTAGAACATTTGTCGTCATTCTCCAGTGAAGTGGTTGCAAATCACCAGGGGTGATTTTGACCACCAGAAGACATCACCATGTTTGGAAACAGTTTTGGTTCGCGAAAGGTGGAGGTGCTACCAGTAGGTAGAGTCCAGGGCTGCTGCTAAACATCCAATAAGACAGAAGACAGTCCCCTTCACCCAACAAAAATATGTTATCTGGCCCCAAATGTCAATAGTTTCATGGCCGAGAGAGAAACTTTGCCCTTATAAGAATGTTTAGGAAGAATTATATAAAGTTAATTTGCAAAGTTCTACTTGTAACTTATACAAATGTATTATGTTGAGATTTCAATTTGTTTATTTTATTATCCCTCTCAGCACTGTTTTAATTTTTTGTACTGTGGTAAAATATGCATACCGTAAAATCTTCAGCTTTAGCCATTTTTAAGTGTACAGTTCAGTGGCATTAAGCACATTCACATTGCTATTGTATGATTTCACAACATGAGGTTCCCTGAGAAGTCAAGTTCAGAGTCAGCAGTGTTTTCAATATGTATTTATTTCAGGAAATACTAGAGGAATCATTTCATGTAGAGGGGAAACAATAAATAGAATTAGTTATAAGATTTCTAGAGAGCTAAAAACACACAGAGAGAAAAATGGAGGTAACGCATATAATAAGAACTATAGCAAGAAACTGTGAAATTTAGGGCTGGAGGAGCAAGGGGAGAGAGGAAAGGATCTCATGGAGCTGGTGCTCAGACCTCTCAGGAGAGGGTGCCCTGTAGCCACTGCTGAGACTTCCAAAAGGCCTCAGAAACTGAGGATGCTACAAGGAGCTGAGCCAACTGCTGCTGTTGTAGTGACTCTGACAAATACAGGACAATTAAGAAAGCAGCATTAGGGATAACTTCTCATCCTTCTTTCATTCCTGCCTGATCATTTCTTGTAGTGTCTCCTATTGGCAGAATCCGAGAAAGAAGGTACCTTTCTGGGAAAGTCAACTGTAGCTTCCCAACTGCAGCATCGCAGAGAAGATTACTGAAAAATTGGGCATGGAGCTGAAGAGCGAGAGTTACAGAAGAGCACAATACTTACAAACCACTGCTGTGAACTAGTTCACCATCTACATTCTGATGTGCCTTGTCCATGTATTCTTTAACCTATGAATTTACCTATCCACACACTCTCAGACATTGCACCCAGCTCCCTGCCATCACTAATATTGTTGAGAATGTTACTCTAATATAGAGCTAGCTACTGGATCATCGAGGTCGTGAATATTTATTTTACTGAGTAGTCCCAGATTAATCCTCACATTTGTTGAACCTCTCTAAAATCACATTACCCATTCATAAAGTTGAATATTCATATTAGCATCCTTTTTATAGACATATTTTTGATGGTTTTATTTGCTCTCTCAGCAGAACCTCTGGAAAAATTAGGAGAATAATTATTTGATTCTTATTGGGATGTAAAATTGATTGATCTTGCAACTTTTTCTGTGTCCAAACTTCTTTCCTCCAAAACCCTCACTTTCTTTCTTACCTAGCAAATATTCCATTGTGCATTATTATAGCCACTCATTGGATGCACTTACTTAGTATCCTTGCATTATATCTGTCTACCAAGCTAAATCAAGTCTATTGCATGTGTGCACCCAGACAGCTGAACACAGTGAAGAGGGCAATAACTCGGTAGATGGCTAACAAAATATATGCAGAATGAATTCACAGAACAAAATAAATGAAAACTTTCTAATAATATACTCAAATGCACAATCTGCTCATGCTTAAAGACAAGCAAATTAAAATTACAAGGTACCATTGTTATAAAATTGTCAAAAGATGACAGTGTTTAATGATATCTGGTGTGGTCATACCTTTTTGACTCATTTACTTGGTAAAATATATTTACTGAGATTTCTTCATAGACCAGACACATTGCTAGGCAATGAGGAACCAGCAGGGAACAAGATAGAAGACATTTCTGCCTTAAGAAGTTGATGTTTTAGAAGGGAAACTGCCGGGGTCCAACCCCAGCAGGTCCAGGGGTCCCCAAAGGTGTGGACGGAGTCGGCGAAGAAGGAAGGACACGGAGACAGCGTTCAGTTGATCAGCAGCCTAGCCAGGATCTCCAGCCAAGTTCTGGTCTCGATCTCCAGAGAGGTTCTGCTTAGGATCTCCAGTCAGGTTCTGTAGCCATGTTCCCTCGCTAGGTTCTCCAGCCAGGTTCTGTCTGAGATCTCTAGCCAGGTTCGGTCACCAGGTTCTAGTCAGGTTCTCTTGCCATATTTCTGTAGTCAGGTTCAGTCCAGGATCTTTTGCCATGTTCTCTCCAGCGAAGTCCTTCTGTCTCTAGAGAACGTTCTGTGTAGGTTCTGTGCCTAGGTTCTGTCTCTCTTGGTCCTGTCTTGTTGCATCTGTATTTATACCAGTTGATTCCAATCCTATCAATCTCTATTCCAAAGGTTAGGGCGTTTCTTATCTCCATTCCAGGGAGTAAAGATTATGTAGCTTAAGCATGATTGTTCATAGTTAAAATGATTAATTACCCGCCTGGCACTTAGTTGAGGGGTTTTATTCCCTCCCTAACCTCAGGGGAAAATCCCTACCTGGGGATTCAACCTTTCTCAGAGAGGTGACCTTGGTTAAAACACAGCGCCAAGAAGGTGAGCAAACATATTAAGAACCGTATGCCATATATGCCAGGTCCCTTGAAACAGCAAGGATGGACCGGCTCCCGGCAGGAAACAAACATAACAATATGATGTCAGATATTAATAAAAAGAAATAAATCAGAGTAAAGAAAGGTAGTTATTGTTAGAGCAATATTTTCTCATAAGGTGGTCAGGGCATACCTTTGTGAAACAGAAGCCTAAATGAAGTGTTAGCAGGCAAGTGAGCAAGTGCCTGATGTACCATGCACATTTCTGCTTCTACTAATTGGTTCGTATGCTTATGAAGCTTCAGTATTGTTTGTATCCAACTTATTTGAGTGGCATTTGTCCTAGTCATTATGAAATTAAATTAAATATTAATTAAAAAAAACACATGGTGTACCTGGTGTGCGTGTGTGTGTGTGTGTGTGTGTTGTGTGTGTGTGTATATATCAAGTGCCTGCTTCAAGCAAGCAAGGTAGAAATGAGAACAAATAAAAGCAATATGTTAAATTAAGTGAGAACAAGAATGAAACTTTGAGGGAGAATATTAAAAATGTTGAATTTTCCACTCAGATTGCTCCAGACATTTTAAATTTTTACTTTATTTTAAAGAAATCAAATTTGGCAATCATAAACATTGCCTTTATGAGTGTGGTTTAGGTGAAAATAAGAATGATTGGATAAAAAAGGTCTTAGTCCCACTCAAAATGTTGGCAAATAAATATACATTTCTATTTTTAATTAAAATACATGGTTTCAAATGGCTATGTGTTTATTTATGATTTTCATTTTCAGCTGGCTTTTCCAATTAATATTCTCAACCCAAGGTTCCCCATTTATTACTTTTTACTGTTTGTTTCTCCAATTCAACTACATCCATTACCATTGCTGAAAAATTCCATGAACTTTCATAATTGCCTCTAATGAAACAGTTGTCTGCTAATGACTTAGAAAAGCAAACAACAACAAGCTATTCCCAGTTCTCATCTCTCTCTTTAAGCTCCATAATTTCATTTCTGTATGTCAGATCACTCATCAAAGAGTAGCATTCATTTAGTCCTTCAAAAATATTTACTGAATGCCTACTGTATGCAACAAATTGTGCTTCTGTGTGCTTCTTAGCTTGTTCTGGTACATTCTACACTCTGGCATCAGGATTGCCTCTTTAAAATGTAACTCTGGGCATGATCACTTCCATTTTATCCATCCATGACTCCCCATTGCCTTCAGAATGAAGATATACCTCATTTGTGATCCTGCTTATACTGATACCTTTTCTTTTTTATGATTAATTATAGTCTTATTGAGAACTAAACTTTGGGACATTCATAAAGGAAGCATGTTCTTTAAAGAATGTTCCAAGTAGTTTTTCTCATAACTTCTGCCTCTCAAAAAATAGCACTCCAGTTTCAATTTCCTTGGATCCAATTGCAATGGCTACGTTGCCCTTACTGATGCAGAAGCATGGCATGCCTTTATAGTTATGTAATTGACTGGTTATGTGGTCCTTTAAAGCTATCATTGGCTTGGACTTGAGCCTGTGTTTCACACGGCCCCTTTCCCTGGAGGCAGGGAATCAGCTCCTGGAGGACCGACATTTGCAGACAGTGCTCTGGGCTTCTCCTAGAAATAGCCTTCATAGCAGAATGATTACTAATATGCTCCAATAACTGGCACAAACAACCTAATGTTGCTCTTAAAAATTGTGAAGTTCATACAATATCCATTTACTCATTCATCTTCTACATCTTTAATTCCTACCACATGAGTGGCATTATTCTGAGTGGTGATATTCAGAAATGAATAAACTATAAACCCTGCCCTAGGTGGAAAGTAGAAGAAATGCAAATATAACTACTGCTTACTGTTTTCCAACAATGAGAATAAATTATTATTTCTTATGCTAATATTTGTAAACTGAGACGTATACAGTAGGTGAAAAGAAAAATAATTCATTTTTTCATTTATTCATTTAAATTAAAGTCATTGAATTTGTATTTTGTATCAGGTACTATGGAGGCGCTATGGGAAAAGAGGTGAGCAAAAAGTAAAATCAATACCCTATTTCTTGCCTTCAAAGAACTAGCAGTCCAATGGATGATGACGTCATTGAAATAATCACTTAAGCCTGTGAAAAGGTGTAACTACGGTAAACATTTTAATGAGGAAACTCATAATGCTGTGAGAACATTTAACAGTGGGATTTGATCTCATCAGGATTGGCCAGGGAAGGCATCCTTAAGGAAGTAATGATAGAGCTTAGATCCAAAAAGTGATCAGGAGTTTACCAGACAGAGACTGGGAAGAGTGTGCTCCTGGCAAAAGGAACAGCTTGCACAAGAGCCCCATGGATGGAGGCAGCACAAAAACTGCAAGGTCCTGCTATGGTGATTTAGTCAGAGTACAGAAGGCACAGAAGGCAGGGGAAATGTAGGGACGGGGCAAGCTTTGAGGAACTGCTGAAGGGTGTTATGCAAGAATAGAGCAGCATGGGGAGTGGGTCTGAGCAGAACAGAATGGAGGTGGAAGCGCTATAAACAGATGTGTTCTTTAAAGACAAGTGGCTACCATGTGGAGAGCTGATTGGAAGGGACAAAAGTCACTGTGTGGAGACCTTTAGGAAGTCTTTACAAAGGTCCAGGTATTCGTGGTGATGAAAGAAGATGTGACATTGGGTGGTAGGCACACAATACGATATACAAATGATATATCATACAAATGTACACTTGGAACCTATATTATCTTATTAACAAATGTCACCCCAATAAATTTAATTTAAAGAAAGAAAGAATACAGAGTAAAACACACACACACACACACGAGTTCAGGTTTGAGGAGATAATAGCATGGTATTAATGTAAATGAAAAGAAGTGGAAATCATGAAGATAATTAGGATGTAAAATTGTTAGAGCTTGTTGGTGTTTTAGTCACAGATAGTGAGGTAAAAGTTGATGTCTTGTTTTCTGATTTGGTAGCATGGATGAATGATATTATCATTCTCTGAGATAAAAATCTACTTAATTATTTGTCTTCCAGACATCTCTCTCTCTCTCTCTCTCTCTCTCTCTCTCTCTCTCTCTCCCTGTCTTTAATGTTATATGTCAAATAGGGTCAAGCCTGGATTTGCTAATATTAAATTCAGTATTAATCTAAGTTTATTCCTCTAATTTTTCTTGTAAAAAATTAAATTGCTCAACTGTAAAATATCAGGAAGCACTTACTTCAATGCATTTGCATGAAAGGGGAAAAGGTAAGAAGCCTGTCATTGGATGGTGTAGGTGCACATCCACAATCAGGTCAGCAGTTCACTATTTGATAGGATCCACATGTGAAGTGTCCAGAAGAGGATGCCAGAGCTTTGACTGTTAAGCACAGGCTCCTTAAACAGGACCAACATGTAAAGACAAACTTATGTCTTGAGCTTTTTAAGCCAGGCATTAAAAGAAAGAGCTGTGAGTTGAATTAATTAACATGTCAACTCTGATTATAGCAGTTTAAACCTCTCAAAGGATGGTGGTTTCAGAAGATATGTTTTGCTTCTAGGGAACCCATATTAGTGTTACACATGAAATGAGTTACAATGAATGAGCCCTACTCTGCCACTTTTGAAACTATATGATTATATATACATAATGAATGTTAAAGCTTTTGTAAGTGGGTATTCTATTTTTTGATAAATTTTGAAAAATTATTGAAATTTTGATATCAAATCACTCTCATGTTAAAGAGGCTGAATAAGATAATTATTTGAGACAATTTCCTGATTCTGGAAAAAGAATGGTTAATATGAATGGAAATGAGGGAAAAGAACTGGGTGATGATAATAATGATATTGATAATAACAATAAAAATAATAGGGAGCTTATTAAATTCCAGAATAATGTACATGGATTATCTCATTAATCTTCCTAAGTACCCTTGGGGGCAGAGACTATTATTCCCATTTTATTTTATTATTTTCTAAAAATATGTTTTTATTGATTTCAGAGAGAGAGGGAGAGAGAGATAGAAACATCGATGATGAGAGAAAATCATTGATCGGCTGCCTCCTGCACACCCCTCACTGGAAATCTAGCCCCCTAACCCAGGCATGTGCTCTGACTGGGAATCAAACCAAACCTAACCTTGACCTCCTGGTTCTTAGGTTGACACTCAGCCACTGAGCCACACGAGCAGTTTGCTGTGGTGAGACAGCTAGCGTAGTTAAGCATGGTCTTAAACCTAAGTAATCTTTAAAGGGAGTGGAGGAATGGGAGATATCTGTAATACTGTCAGCAGTAAAAAGGACACCTAAGCAATCTAACTTCACAATCTGTGATTTGACCCACTATAATCCCTCTTAATGATAACTTTTTCTTTTTTTTTCGGAATCACTAAACTCCTCTGGTGTTTGTATGTGTTACAAGTTTTAAATGGAAATGAGGAGAGGGACAAAAACATTCATTTCCCTGATGTATCCCACACCACCATGAAAACTGAAAAAAGCAAACAGGAAACACTATACAATGCTAGCTTGAGGTGGATTTTCCCCCCTCAGGTAAAAAGCTCCCCTGTAATTCACTACTAGGCAGGGATTCTAGTGGAATTCAGAACAGACATATTTAAATGCAATAATTGAAAATTTAGAACTTGACTTTTTATCTCGGTGGTACACTATGCACTGTGACCTGAAACGTAAAAGCATGCTGAGAGGGAGAATTTACAAATGACTTTTCTTCCGAGGGGAAAAAAAGGAAAAAAATGCAAATTCTGGTGGGATCTTAAATGTAACATATAATTCCCAAAGGTGGTGTTGGGCTGTTCTTTACATTGTTCACCTCAGCTCATCAGTTAGCATTTCAGTATTGTCTTGTATTTTTGTTCCTGGGGAAATGAGGATGCGATGCGGTGTAACGGGGCAGCCTTGTCCTAGCCTAAGACAAGATGGGCAGCTCAGTTCCACCACTCGGCAGCTGTATGACTTAAGAAGTTAATGGTAACTTCTTTACTGCTCTCATGTGCAAAGGGAGATTTTAATTGTCACTACAAACAACATTCAAGTATTGTTTGGAAAATTAAATCATGTATGTTTAATTTGTAAATATATATCTAAATTAATATATATTAGATTATACTTAAAATTAATATTTTGTATACATGTACCTTAAGATCTAAAGAGAGTTTGACACATAATAAATGTTTAAGAGATGTTCACAAGTACTATTATCTTCTGACCTTAAAGTAACAGAGTGTTAGTGTCTACAAATAAGAACCCCAGGAAGTTATTCATTCATTAATGAATTTTAACGTTTGGAGAGAATGACAATGTGTCTTTAGATTGCCAGACTTTTATAAAGATAGCATTTTGCGTATGATAAACACAGTTAAGAGTAATTTAAATGTAACTATTTTATTTTTTTAATTAAAAATCACTCACGGGTTATATCGACTGCAAACAGGGGAAAGAAAGAGCGCTTTCCAGACAGCAGCCTGGAGGCTATTGCTGAGTGGGTGTCCATGATCCCAGGCTGTGCACTAACTCCCTGACTGCTTTGTGTCGAAGCAAAAGAGTAATTGACATGCTAGTAAACACAGGCTGAAAAATGACCTTGATTTTCACTTCGTCCCTGACTCAGCAGGATAGTTGATTCAACTATTCTTTACCTGGTTGAATAAAGGCCATAAAACACTGTTTAAAAACAAAACCAACAATATCCTCATGGGTATATGTGGAACGATTTCCTCATGTGTGTTTATTACTCTCTTTGTGTTCTAATTTCATGTACTGATATCAACAAATATGATTGCAACTCCTCAGAGGTTGTTTACCTCCATTCTATATAAAATGCTACAAATGTGTGTTTTTTGTAAAAAAAAAACACATAAACTTAAAAGGCATTATTATAATATACACTATTCCATTCAAATCCAAGACCCCAACATTCTATGACCTGATATTTTAGTGGTAAAATAAATGTGGTGTTTTTTAAATATATTTTTATTTATTTCCGAGAGGAAGGGAAAGGGAAAGAGAGAGAGAGAGAGAGAGAGAGAGAGAGAGAGAGAGAGAGAGAGAGAAACATCAATGATGAGAGAGAATCATTGATTGGCTGCCTCCTGCACACCCCCTACTGGGATCAAACCCACAACCCAGGCATGTACCCTTGACTGTAATTGAACCTGGGACCCTTTAGTCCACAAGCCAATGCTCTATCCACTTAGCCAAACCAGCTAGGGCAAAATAAATGTTTTTTTGTCTGAGTACTTAATTTAATAATTTAATCATTTGTCTTAGTTCTATCACCAAAACTTAGTATCTAATGACAATTTTCTCATTTTATATGACATGAAAAAGAACCCTTAATGAGATTTTTGTAGAGTGAGGAGTTAGGGGCGATCAGGCAGGCAGGCAGAGGGGTTAAGGGTGATCAGACAGGCAGGCGAAGGGGTTAGGGGCAATTAGGCAGGCGGGCAGAGGCGGTTAGGGGTGATCAGGCAGGCAGGAGAGTAGTTAGGGGTGATCAGGCAGGCAGGCAAGCGGTTAGGGGCGATCAGGCAGGCAGGTGAGCAGTTAAGGGCATCAGGCAAGCAGGCAGAGTGATTAGGGACAATCAGGCAGGCAGGCAAGTAGTGAGGGGTGATCAGGCAGGCAGGCAAGCGATTAGGGGTGATGAGGCAGGCAAGCAGTGGGGTTAGGGGCAATAAGGCAGGCAGGCAGAGTGGTTAGGGGTGATGAGGCAGGCAGGCAGAGTGGTTAGGGGCGATCAGGCAAGCAGACAGGCAAGAAGTTAGGGGCCAGTGGGCCCGGATTGCGAGAGGGTGCAGGCCAGGCTGAGGGAACCCCCCCCCCCCCGCCCTGCACAAACTGTGTGCACCAGGCGTCTAGTAAGATATAAAGAATGTCAGTGTCAAGAACACTTTTCTCAGTGGCATAACAGACAGGAGGCCTATACTCTCATTTAAGCTATCCTTTTATCCCCCTTCTGTGGGAAATGGGACAGTCACCAATGATCTCTAAAACAGGACTTCCAACTTGTATAATTCTGCTTTCTTATAAGACTCAGTAATGTTCATGGTAGATCCCATTCAAGCCATGTCCAAGTTCAGGGGTTTCCCTATAAATGTCCCTATAATTTGGTGGGAAGTAGAAGAGATGAGAATTAATATATTCTAAGTAACTGCTGTGGACCTAACAAGTTACTTTTTCAGTTCTTAAAATCTCACTAAAATTTAGGTACTGTTTTCTCAATTATTGCAATAAGGAACTGGGCCTCATGGAGGTAAAGGTGATTAGAATATAGATCTTGTCTAACGACCAAGCCTGCTTATTATGCAGGAAAGTGTTTTCAGTGCTCACATAACACAGACAAAAACTGGTCATCAGAATTCACAGAGTGATTTAAATATTATAGCACAGTTGTTACTTTCTTATCCTTTATGATTTAATTGCCTAAGAAACAAGTGTGACATATTTAAGTATAAAGCAAGTAGTCGCTAAAGGGGACAGTACAGTTAGTATTAAAAAAAAATAATCTCTTTAGGTGAAACTAATAGATCCACCCCACCTCTACCCTGTTGAGAATCTGACTTAGAGAGAAAAAGGTTAGAGGCATGGCTCTTTAAACACACTGTCATCATCTAGCGACTCTGGAAATAGGCAAAAGACAAGGTGACTGAGCAAATTCAAGACCTCCCAGCTCTCTGAAAGCTGATAGCTATTTTGCATACTTTTTCCCAAGCCAAGGGAGCAATTGATGCCTTAAAGTATTGTCTGCTTGGGCACCAAACCACACACATACCAATTCCTCCCGTTGAGTATAATTGAACCTCATTGGGTGGGTAAAGTGGGAAAACAGTTTAGTAAACCTTCAGGGACTCATCTCTACAATTAACTTCAAAGATAACTGTACACAAAGAAAGGTAAAATTATGGCAAGAGAATTGGGTCAGTTCAAGTAGTTGGTTTTTGGAGCAGGTAAAGAATTTAAGGAAGCCAAATAAAATCATAATTTAACCATATCTTTGAAAGGGGGCTATTTGGAAAGTTTTGAATTTGATGTAGACATAAATTTCTTACAAACATATTACAAAATGTTAGCTGTGATCATTTTAACTAATGGTACAAAAGATATATATATATGGTTTTCTTTTCAGCTATTTACATATTTGCTTAAATAAAAAAAGGAGATTAAATAGACCTGTATTCTAGACTCTGTTTGTCCTTGTTAAATCATGTTCTGAATTTCCCAATTCTATATTTTGAAGTTTTCATTCTTATCTTACTGAAAAGATAGGGTTATATTAAAAGTATCTGTTTATAAGTGACTACAGTTTACAGGGATGATATTCCCTCCACAAGCATCTTTGAACAGTTGAATATGTTTTATTACAAATATAAAGAAGATCAACTAAACCCTTCTGAGGACACTTAACCATATCTGTTGCATTAAAAGTTAATTTAAGGAGAGATGGATGAATCCTAAAAAGGGATCACATGTATTTTTTATCTCTCTTCTGATAGCCTATTTAAGTGGTCAAATATTTCAGCACATTATTTAATGAGCCAACATTTTACAACTGAAGTCAAGAAGTATTTTATCCATAAGAAGACACTGCCACCTCTGACTATTTCTAATTGGTTGTTAATAGATCCATCGAACTTATTTTTCAAATGCACCATCAGTGCCATATGAAATGTACTACCTATTAATTTTTCAAAAATGAGTCTCACCTCATTTTATAACACATAAAGCAATGTATAAAATATAGTTTTACATTTGTACTATTCTTAGCTTATAATTTCCTGTTTGTGTAGTATTATCCCAAACAGCTCTGGTAAATAACATAATAACAGATGTGCTTATGGTACACACACAAAAACATAAATAATTTTACTACATTGAAAGTGATAAAAATAATTGTTAATGGGTAGATACTGTAGTCACAATTTTGAAATAGAGAATTTTGGCATGGAAGAACATTATCCTATATAATAAAGAGGTGATATGCAAATTGACCATCACACCCTCACACAAAGATGGCCACCCCCATGTGGTCCCAAGATGGCTGCCACAAGATGGCTGGCAGGGGAGGGCAGTTGGGGGTGACCGGGCCTGCAGGAGAGGGAGGGCAGTTGGTGGGGACCAGGCCTGCAGGGGAGGGCAGTTAGGGTCGACCAGGCCATCAGGAGAGGGCAGATGGGGTTAACCAGGCCAGCAGGGGAGGGCAGTTGGGAGAAATCAGGCCGACCGGGGAGCAGTTAGGCGTCAATCAGGCTGGCAGGGGAGTGGTTAGGGGATGTTAAGCCTGGCAGGCAGAAGCAGTTAGGGGCAATCAGGCAGGTAGGCAGGAGAGCAGTTGGGAGCCAGCAGTCCCGGATTGTGAGAGGGATGTCCGACTGCCGATTTAGGCCCTATCCATGTGGGATTGCCTAAACTGGCATTCGGTCATCCCCTGAGGGACCCCAGATGGGAGAGGGTGCAGGCTGTGCTGAGGAACACACATCCCCAGTGCACAACTTCATGCACTGGGACTCTAGTAATATACACTAAAATATTAGCAAGGAGAGATTTGAATAGCAATTGTTTGCATATGTATTGTCTGTGATTTCTATTACTTCTATCATCTTAATTCTTCTGTAGTTAAGAATTTTAAGTATGTTTCTTAACCACTATAAAGAATTACATTGATGCCATTCTGTGTTATTTGTCTCCTTTTCTTGCTAATTACAAGATTGAAATGTTGTTTTGATTAATTCAAATTAAATTAAAAGTTATTTAGAACAGATGACCAAAACTCAATGAAATTTTCCCTATTCTTCTGATGTATGCCTCTATTTATAGGATGCCAAAAATCTAGAAAATAACCAAAAGTGTATTATTATATTACTATTTACACACAATTTAGCACTATTATGAAAGAAGCTTCATTCAATGTTTTTGTCTACAGAATAAATAATACAATTGTGGCTCTGAAAATTATTTCTCCTTTTCTGAGTTCTTCAAATGAAATATCTAGCTAAATACATGAGTTTCATTTAAAAGCTTGTTTGCTCAAGTACATGATTTAGTTTGGCTCAACACTGAGTGGCAATACACTAAATTTTGAGCATTCTGCTTTGTTTTTGCCACAGAATTTTGGTATAGATATAGCTTGCTGAACTTACATGTAAGGGATTCCATAGGTGACAAAAACCATAAAGGCCTCTAACTTGTACATGATTGTCCAAAATTATATATGTCACCAGCTTATACATATTTTTTCCAACTAAGGAAGTTAAAGGTCACTTTCTAAATTCCTGTGTTTGATTTAACTTTCAGAGTTCTTTGCCAGTGCATTGTTGGAAACCCTTCTTAATTCCCAAATGCCTTTTTTATATGTCTACATATAACTATTTTAATTGCAGCTAAGCCAGTCAACCTATGAAAATACATTCTATTTAGAGTCCACATTTCCCCTGAGGCTCTTATACGAAATTGTGGGTGGATTATATTAGGGAATCATCTGTGAAATAAATGCAGTTACTATTGCTTGGCATCCAAGCACTACAACTGAACATTGATCCCAAAATGATCACCAATACTATTTTCTAATGACATCTTTACCTGATGAGTTAAAAATAAAATTTATCAGGAGATGGAGACAATAGAGTTCAGAATCCAAACTTACTAGTAGAAGTGTATTATTCTATAGCTTTGAGATGCAAGCAAGTGTGTTACATCCAATGAGAGAGCATCTTTGATGGGAACAGTTTAAAATATATATAAACATATCAGATAATCCATCAATTCTACTTACTGATTGCAATTTTTCTTAGAGTCTTCTTTCTTTCTGCTTTAAACTGGACTCTAGCTCTCTAAGCCTAGAAATTTCCTTAACTGCTTCCCAGGGTTAGATGTCCTATTTATTGGGTTCAATTTCTTCCTCCCATTTGCTTTAAGTAATTATAAAAGAAAAAAAAACATTAAAAGATGGTTACCTAGGAACATACAATGAAAGTGTGGGATAAACCAATACTTATGATCAATCCATCTGTTCAACTGCCAAGTATAAGCAAAAAAGGAAATAAAAGTATCTTCTCACTTATTTGAAAGGATATGACATAGTTGTCTCTGTCCTTACATAAAACTAGTTCTTCCACCTGTGTACTAGATCCCATCCTCTCTTGCAAACACACCCTCCCTTGATTCCATACCCCCTTCAGCAATCCATATCCCCTCTACATGTTGCTGAACCCCTCTGTAGCAAAACTCCATTGAAAAATTTTCCTCCTCTTTTGAACTATCTTGTTAGTCCTACCAGCACATGAAAACCACTCTTATTTGACATCCATATTATCAAATGTAAAGATGATTTGTCTATTTCTTTTTTTTTTTTTAGTTTGTCTCTCTTTTGAGCCTTTACTGTGCCTATCATTTGAGTGAGGTGCCAAGAGAGCAAGGAGTTAACCAGGTATCATCAATCCTCCTTGAGTAATTAGAAGTTACTTTTCTAATATTAAATATACCCAAGCATCTTCTGCCCTAAAGTAAAACAAACCAAGATGAAAAAGTAAAACCTTACAGGACATTATACCCTCTCATGATACTGCCAATTTCTCTCCTTTTTTTAGAACAATGGTTTTCAACTGGCAACAGTTTTGTCAATTAGTAGTGTCTGGAAACATTTTTGTGTCATAACTGAAGATGCTATTTGAATTTGGTGAGTAGAAACCAGGGATGCTCCTACGCATCCTAGAATGCATATAATAGTTGACCACACTCTCACCCCAAACTATTATCTGGTCCAAATTGCTAATAGTGCTGAGGATAAGAAATACTGCTTTAGAGCCACTCTTCTCAAAGAGGAGGATTCATTTCACATCTCTGGTTTCAGCTCTCAAACCAGAGAAATCTGGATTTCCCCTTCCTCTCTGCCCTTTTCCAGCCAATTTGGCCTTGCTAGTAAGGTCTTGCTAGTAGGAAGGTTGGAACAGGTAGAGTATTTCTGGCTCTATCAACAGGTGCTAAAAATATATAAATGTCATTAAAAAAATCAATTGGATTGACTGTCTCCATACCCTATCATATCACAGTCATAAGGATCTCACAGTCTGAAAGGCACCAACGCAAAATATGCAGGATTGGCTTTCCCACTTTATGAAGACCTCCCTCCCTAAGTAGGAGACACTTGAGCTTTGAAACTAATACTCTGTAGCAGAGTGACCAATGAGGAAAGCAAGGGGGTCCTAAGTTTAGAAAGGGTCCAATTAGAAAAGGTCATGTTCAGACAAAGAACTGCAGCCTTTATAAACCCAGAGACAAAGGGACTCAGCAGATTTTCAGATTTCAGATTGTTGCAGATTTATAATTTTTGACTTAGATTTTCCAAGAGAGAGACAGAGAGAGAGAAAGAGAGAGAGAGCAGGTTTTTTTCAATTTGGGGGACCCATCCTCATGGGGTCCATTTTGGGGACACTCCTGCCCAGATGGAGTTTGTATATGCTTCCAATTAACTTCCACATTTTTATTAAAGAAATCTGTTAGTCTCAGAGTATATTTTTCAAACTTTGTGAGGACAAGGCCCCACGAGAAGTAAAGTCTGCACCCCGAACCCATGTTTCACTGTTAATAAGTCTATTTTACTGGGTGGAAATGATAGAATTGTTTTTAAAAAATAATAACATTTAAATAAGTAATTGTTAACAAGTGGAAAGGTACATAATAAAACACAGCCAGAGATTTTAAATGATACTGTAGAGAGATCTGTTCCCAATAAGACCAAATGTTCAATAAAATTATGTGTTTTCCAATTATACTAGAGGCCCGGTGCACAAAATTCATGCATGGGTGTGCTCCCTTGGGGTGGCCTGCGGAGATCGGGTCCTAGCTCGCACCTGCCTTGGCCTTTTGCCACCCGCTCACCTGCTCCACCATCCCGCCATGGTCCCACTGTGGTTCTGGCCCATTAGGGCCAGCAGCGCCTCTACTGCTGCTGCCCGCTGCCAGCAACATGTCGCTGTCACCCGCCATGTTCTGCACCGTCCCCTGGTGGTCAGCACACGTCATAGTGAGCGATCAAACTCCTGGTCAATGACCGCCTGAGGGGACAATTTGCATATTGGGCTTTTATTATATAGGAATTTGGGTTTGTTTTATTTTTTTCTAACATCCTTCCAATTTCCATTCTTCTCCTGTCTGGTGGTTTCCATTTAGTCTCTTTATTGCAGGTTCATAATCCATAGTTTCAAATGTAAGTAATTTTCAATGAAGCCACTTCAGAGCTTTGTTTTGGGAGTTTTAGAGCTCTCATCATTACTTAACTCAGTATTGTTCTTTGAGAAATTCTAGTCATTTCCAAACATTATCAAATTTCAAATAGCACTGCCCAAACATTGGTGGAGTGCTTTCTACACATTCATTTGTCCCTAATAATTTTGGCCAACATATTCTATTAGGTCCCAGCGTTTATGGGACTGTGATTTGACTTTGCCAAAATGTCTCACTGATTGTCTAGACATCTCCTATTTATCTTCTGTTGTTTTACAAATACCCAAGTACTTTTTCATTAAATTCAATAAGATGAAAGTGTCCTTGCTTGAGTTAACATTTCATATTCTGATCTGCTAGCTCTTTCCAAATTCATGGGGTAGTTTTGGTTTGCATCAGGCTTCAGAGTCCCCTGTAATTCCTGTGCAAAGTTTCTGGCAGTGCTTGACTTTTGCTCCATAAAAACAATTTCAGATGAGCATTGCCATTGCTTAGTCCTTATCAAAGCAGAAGGGTAAAATTCATCTCAGATATGTCTCTAATATGGTCAAAACAGTCTGCCTTGTTAAAAGTCAATTACAGCGGCCTCAGAGGTACTCTTATCCTTGTGAGGACACGTGGGGCCCAAATAATGAAATTTTTATGTTTAGTCTCTTCTCATGACTGGTTATATAATCCACTATAAATTAATTGAACCAAGTCCCTAAGTCTGAGCCAACTCTGTCTCTTTTGTGGTCTCATGGAGCAGAAAAGTAAAATATGTTTCAAACTTTAAAAACTGTTCCCTTCTGCCTACTCTGGAATATTGCTCTATCAATACTCTTTCTCTCTTTAAAACATTTTCTTCTCTATTGCTCATTTTTGTATTAGCATGTTCAAGTTGCCCATGCTATTTTAAAACAATCCTCCCTCAGCCTCATCTCACATCCAGATATTTTTTCTTGACACCTCTCAACCCAGATATGCTTCTACTATATCCTTTCCAGTGCATTCTTTCTATCAGAGTTTGGTTTCTTTTCCCCTTTGATTAAATAATAATTCACATACTCTGAAATGGTAAGTATGAGTTTTCATAAATGCATACAATTGCGTAACCCACACACCACCCCACCATCCAATTACACAATTCCACTTCCAGAAAGTTCCCTTGTATTTCTTTCCAGTCACTCCCTCACCACCCAAGAAGCAAACAGTCTTATTTCTATCACCATCATTTATTTTGCCCGTTGTAAAATTTCACATAAATGGAATCACACAATAGTTATTCTTTTGTGTCTGGCTATTTTCACTCGGAATAATGTTTTGAGATTTCTCCAAGTGGGTATCAGTACTTTGTTCCTTTTTATGACCAAGCACTGTCCTGTTGTATAAGTATACCACAGTTTGTCCATTCTTCAGTTGAAAGACACCTGTTTTCAGTTTTAGCTATTATGAATAAAACTATTGTGAACATTTGTGATCATGACTTCTTTGTAAAAATGTTTTTGTTTTCTTGGATAAATACCCAGGATTGATATTACTGGGTCATAGGTTAGAAGTGTATGTTGAACTTTCTAAAAAACTTCTTAATATGCTTTACATTAATGTTTACAGTTTTATATTCCACAAATTTTTTTCCCCATTGAAACATATTTGACTACATATTTGCAAAAAGCAAAAAACACTCTCCAGGACATCTTCAAATGGCATCCCCTAAACTGCTGTGGAATAAGACTACTGATGATCTCCAGTTGTCACATTTAATGGATCATTGAAAGAACCCATCTTTTACCTCCATGGGTTATTATGCCTAGTCTATCACTCATCCCTTACAGTTCTCTCCTTGCTGGACTTTTGGGATACTTGTTCTTTCCATCTTCAACCTCTTCAAATTTTTTCACATCCTTTATATATTCCTTTTGAAGCTTGAATTATATGAGCTAATCATTAGTCAGTCTCTCTCTCTCTCTCTCTCTCTCTCTCTCTCTCTCTCTCTCTCTCTCTCTCACCTCCTTAGAAAATCTCAAGCACAACCCTGGCTTTCATTGCCATCTATATGCATGATTGCCATACTCAAATTGGACTCTGTTGTTTTTGAACTCCAGGGTTATGTTATTTTTATTATCAGTTGGTTATTTTCACATGAGTATAAAATGTTTGTTTCATGAAGGGCATTATTCTTATGTTAATATCTGTGCCTTAGCCATCAATGGATTTTTATCTCTAATATATGGAATATAAGCATCAAAAGAGAGCCAAAAGGCTGGTTTTTTGAGGCATGTGGATGCATTGTTAGTGACTCTGATGGTTCAAAAGGCTGCTCTGTTTGTCTTTGATTTGTAATTTCTATGTAACTGAAAGAATACCACTCAAAATTTCTGATCATTTATGCATTGGTCAAAGAAAACTTGTAATTCAATTGAATCTGAAAAAGATAATAAGCAAGGTGGGCAAGGGTTGAAGGTAAGAGCAGTAATTGGCTAAACTGCTATTTTAGAGAAAAATCCATCCATGTTCTTAACTTCTTCCTCTGAGACAGACTCCTATATTTTTTTTGGATGAAGATGGGATGAGGCCATTTTTCTGTTAACAAACAGAACAAAGTAGTGAAGCATCAAAGTAAGCTTTTAGAAAGAAAGATGCCAAGCAGTTTGTTGGTATGTGAGTGTGTGTGTGTGTGTGTGTGTGTGTGTGTGTGTGTGTGTGTGTGTGTGTGTAGGCTTGAAATCTTGTAGATTTTTTTCAGTGATGATCCAATGAATGGATACACTTGCTTAAGCTAGAATTTGTTTTTGACTTATTCCTATTTTCTCCCAAATGATCGATTTTGTATGACATTTCTAAGTTAATTTTAACTATAAAATATCTGTTGAATTGCCATAACCGGTTTGTCTCAGTGGATAGAGTGTCGGCCTTCGGACTGAAAGGTCCCAGGTTCGATTCCTGTCAAGGGCATGTATCTTGGTTGCAGGCACATCCCCAGTGGGAGGTGTGCAGGAGGCGGCTGATTGATGTTTCTCTTTCATCAATATTTCTAACACTCTATCTCTCTCCCTTCCTCTCTGTAATAAATCATAAAATACATATTTAAAAAATATCTGTTGAATCTCTTTTATACACTTTGGTCTGATTCCTAAATTCTTACATTTTATATAGATGTAATTTTTTGCCTTTAATATTAAAATACATTCATTACTCTACATCCATGAATCCAGATTTCTTGTCTGCAGAGTAACCACATTGTTTACAGGATAAACTCCTTTTAATATAATTCTTATTATGTTTCTACTCTATAAACCCATCTTTGGCCAATCATTACCAGCAAGTTTCTAAGAGTATCTCATATTCTGAGATGGATTCATTAGTCTTATTTTGATAGTGGCTAATATGTCTGTGCTCTCTCTGTTTACTCACCAAACACTCACAGCTTCTCTCACTCTCCCACTACCATCTACTTTAGCCATAACTGAAGTACCTTCTGTTCCTCAGACACGACATACCCTTTTCACATCACCATGCACATGTTGCTACCTCTGCCTAACTTCACTTTCTCCTCCCTATCTCCTTTGCATCCATATATTCAGCTTTAATAATTCAAATCAAACATGGGTAATCATGTGCAGACTTTATTGTGACTGGCACTGCAATTCTGAATGTATGATATAAAAACAGAAGTGTTTTTACCATAGTCCTGGTATCGCTTTACTGAGAATATAATTACATTTAGATAAAACTTAATAGACTTTAAAGCATATTCTTCATAATTACAACTATTGAGGTAAGTAAATTAAATTACAGCTATGAGGCATCTTACTTGTGTATGTATAAATAGAAAATGTTTTTTTAAAAATGCCCATTTCGCCAAAGCATGAAGATAATTTCTATGTGAGAGAGGACTTCTCTAAGATTCGAATCAATTTTAAATGTAGTCATTTCAAAACTTCATCTTTGTCTTATAGTTTTAGGGTGCAGCCATTAAGGAGTGTCTCTCTTCCTAAAGGAGCCATTATCATTTTTATAGATATAGATGTGCAGTGAAATGAAAGAGAGAAACAAATTGTGGAATAATACATATAATTAATATCACTGTGGAAAAGGCAACCATAGCAATTATAGTGCAGATAGATATTTTTTTTTTGCTCCTAATAGTTTTAGACTTGTTTACAAACATGTTTTTAAGTACCTGAAAGGTAAAAGTGACCCATAGCTGGTTGGAAGCTCATATACATTCATTGTGTGAATGATGGAGAGGGGTTCAAATGGGGAGCATAAGCTCAGTCAAATAGTCATCCACTACGCAGATCCATCCATTGCTACCACATGGAGCATACTGACATATACCTCCTAAGGTGAAGGATAAGTTATTGCATACAACCCAAATAGAGGCACAATGCCTAGAGGGCCCTCTTTGAATTTGGGAGGCAATATACTCCTTCTTTGTGTGTATTACTCTGGAACATTTACCAGTGATCTGAAAAGCTGCTAGTTTTGAGTAGGGCCCAGAAAAGAAGGCTCTCAACAGGTCAAACTGCGGTGCAAGCTTCTTTGCCATTGGGCCATATGATCAGCAGATCCAACAGTGTCTGAAATGTCAGTGGCAAATGGGGTGTTGTTTGAAGCCTTGGGCATGACCCTACAGGTGCCTTGCAAAACAGGCCCTTAGGATTTTGGGGTAAAGCACTACAATCCTCTATAGGTAACTACTATCTCTGCATTTGAGAAACAACTCTTGTCCTGCTACTGGGCCTTAGTAGAGACTGAATGCTTAACCATGGGTTACTAAGTCACCATGTAACCTGACCTGCCCATCATGAACTGGCCTTTATCTGAACTACCAAGCCAAAAAGTCGGGCTTGCACAGCAACACTCTATCATCAAAATGTTAGTGGTATATATGTGATCAGTTCTGAGCAAGCCCTTAAGGTTGAAGAAAGTTACATGAAATGTTCCAAATGTCCATGGTCCCCATTCTTGTTATACCACTTTCTCTCTTCCAGCATGCACCTGTGCCTACAATCAGGTGACAGAGGAAGACTTAGTAAAGCAGATTGTCATTCCCAATATGAATGGGCCTCACACAATCCATTGGAGACCTGAATAAAACAGGAAAAATTCATTCTCTCTACTTGATGCTGTTAGAGCTGGGACACTGGTTACTCCTCCACTCAGTCTAAAACTTACATCAATTTTCCTTGTTCTCAGGCCTTAGGCCTTGGGACTTGGCTTGGTCCCACACCAACGGCTCTCCTGAGTGTTTAGCTTGCAGATGGCAGATCATGGTACTTCTCACTACAATAAAGATATAAGCTACTCTATATACATGTATATAAATGAATGCCTCAGTCTCTATAATCACATAAGGCAATTAAACACACACACACACAGTGTGGCATGCTTTCCTTCCCCACTTTCTAAAATCTGTTTGGGCAAACTACCTCTTAAAGGGAAAACTAATCCTTGATTTAAATATGGATTTCTGTTATCTTTTAGGTTATATACTCACACATACATATCCTATCGAATAAAAGAGAAACATGGTAATTGGCGTACGACCGCTACCCTTCCCATTGGCTAATCAGGGCGATATGCAAATTAACTGCCAGCCAAGATGGTGGCCGGCAGCCAGGCAGCTTAAACTGAACATGAGGCTTGCTTGCTTCAGTGACGGAGGACTCCAACGTTCCCCGCCTGCCGCTGCAGGCCTCTGAGCTGGCAATTTGAAACATAGTTACAAAAACAGAAGCTAAACAAAACCCCAGAAACCAGCTTTAAGCTAGCTGGGATCTCAGACCTGGAGCTGATACAGAGTATCGATTGTAGAACCTAAACAAACCAGATACCTGCTTTCAGGAGCGGAGGCCTAAGAGCTGGAGCCTCAGAGCTAAAGCTGGCTCAGAATAAAATAAAAAAAAGAAAAAGAAAAAAAGGAGCAGTTGAGAGTTTCAGTCCAAGCCTGAAAACAGCCCTCAGCCCCTCACCCAGACTGGCCAGGCACCCCAGTGGGGACCCCCACCCTGAAGGGTGTGTGACCAGCTGCAAACAGCCATCATCCCCTCATCCAGGCTGGCCAGGCACCCCAGTGGGGACCCCCACCCTGATCCGGGACACCCTTCAGGGCAAACCAGCCAGCCCGGACCCATGCACCAGGCCTCTATTCTATATAGTAAAAGGGAAATATGCCTCCCAGCACCGGGATCAGCATGACAGGGGGCAGCACCCAAACCCCCTGATCGCCATGCGGCTCTGTGTGTGACAGAGGGCGGGGCCACAACCTCCCTATCGGCCCTGCTCTGTTCCTGACAGGGGAAAGCGCCCCAACCCCCTGATCAGCCCTGCTCTGTGGGTGATAGAGGGCGGCGCCCCAACCCCCCACCCCCATGGGCCCTGCTCTGTGTGTGATGGGGTAGAGCCATAAACTCCCCATTGGCCCTGCCCTGAGAGTGACAGTGGCGGCGCCCCAACCCCCTGATCCGCCCTGCTCTGTGTGTGACAGGGGGGAGCTCCCCAACCCCCTGATGGGCCCTGCTCTGTGGGTGACAGGGGGGAGCTCCCCAACCCCCTGATCGGCCCTGCTCTGTGCGTGACAGGGTGTGGCACCGCAGCCTCCCCATCGACCCTGCCTTGAGTGTGAGAGGGGGCGGTGCCCCAACCCCCCAATTGGCCCTACCCTGAGCGTGACTGAGGGTGGCATCACAACCTCCCAATCCGCCCTGCTCTGTGCATGACAGGGGGCGGCGCCCCAATTCCCCAATCGGCCCTGTTCCGAGTCCGACCAGGGGCTGCACCTAGGGATTAGGCTTGCCCTCTGCCACCAGGGAGCAGGCATAAACCAGCAGGTTGTTATCTCCTGAGGGGTCCCAGACAGCGAGAGGGCACACGCCGGGCTGAGGGACCCCCCATCCCCCCCCCCCCGAGTGCACAAATGTGCACTGGGCCTCTAGTATATACATAATAATTTTGATAGATATATAACTTATATGAGGTCATAATCAGGGTTAGTTAATAAAATAGAAAAATAACCATGAAATTGAACCATTATGATATCTTATCCTATATAATAAAAAGGCTAATATGCAAATAGACCGAACAGCGGAATGACCGGTCGCTATGACACGCACTGACCACTAGAAGGCAGACGCTCAATGCAGAAGCTGCCCCTTGGTGGTCAGTGCACTAGTCAGAAGCTGGGCTCATGGCTAGCAAATGCAGTGGCAGTGGCAGGAGCCTCTCCCGCTTCCGCAGCAATGCTAAGGATGTCAGTCGGACATCCCCCGAGGCTCTTGGACTGTGAGAGGGAGCAGGCTGGGCTGAGGGATGCCCCCCCACCCCTGAGTGCAGGAATTTTGTGCACCAGGCCTCTAGCCAATTATAATGAAGCCACCACGACTTTCAAAGCCTTGAAACTACTTAAATTTTAACTCTTTACTTCTGGCATTTATTGGCAAAATTACTAACTAGCAATGTGAGAAATTTTAATAAATTAGATACATTTTCTATACAAAAATAATAATGATAGCTGCCAGTACATTTACTTAAGATTTTCCCAAGACCAGTTTTATAAGAAGTGATAGCCAGAACAATCTAGCTCAAAGAACTACAGAGAATAACGTTTACCTTTAACAACATTTTTTGTTTTTTTTTTTATCCCTAAGGGAAACCTTTTTCAAATAAAGCAGGATGTAACCCCTCATTCCAAGAGGAGAAAAAAGGGTATTCATATGAAATCGATGAAAGTGGCATTTTTCTCCATTTTACTGCTTGGGGGTAGATGAAAATAACACTTTGGCATTTCTCTCCTCTGTGCCTGCTTATTGCTGTCATTCCGTCAATTCCTTAGTACAGAAAGATTAATGGAAAATAAATTGGTAAAATGCAACCAAGATATATGTAAGGAAACAAAGGTAAAAATTGGTACCAGTTAAGGTTTTCAATGTACCCAGAAAACATGAGAGAAAAACTGGAGTTAGGAAAAGAACATTGCCCATTCTTATTTTTCATTTAAACTATTGGTACCCCAGAATTTTTTTAAAAATTGAAGAATAATTAAATTTTAAATTAAAAGGCATTGCTTTGCAAATCTTGTTTGTTGTTTACTTATTTTTACTGAATAACAGACATATAGCACCAAAAATCAATGGAATCAGTCAATCAGTTACTATCCATCTTCCATTCAACCATCTCGCCATCCACTACTGGCTCAGTAAATTATAGACTTCATTTTCAATTTAAAGTTTAACTGAAATATGAGAGATATTTTTTAGAACTTCAAAATTATTTAAAGGAACCTACACTAAGAGTGCAAGACTACAACCACATTTTCAATATGCAACGTTGGGCAGGTCCTGTCCCTTTAGTAAGGTTTCGTTGACATTTCAAAGTGTATTGAAGTATACTAGCATAGGAATAAGCTCTGGTATTTTAAATGAGGCCTGCTGAAGCGTACTAAGCATAGCCAAATTTCTAATTAGATGTCTAGTTTATTTTACAGAGAAATAAAATGTCAATGATGGGAATAATTTCAAAGATAAATTTATGAGTGATTGAGATTTAAAAGTAAGTTGATTATCCAGATATCTTTTTTTTCATATAACCGCCTACACTTTATGATCCTTAATATAACCATTGCTATAATATTTGACAAGTGACATTTGTATCTGTCCACTTGAAATATTTGAAAAATATAGTGAAGAAAAGGTGGGTTTGTGTGTGTTCGTGTGTGTGCGTGTCTCTCTGTGTGTGTGTGTGTGTGTGTTTCTTTTGGTTTATTTGTTACTAGAGGCCTGGTGCACGAAATTCATGCACTCATGGGGGTGGGTACCTCAGCCTGGCCTGCGCCCTCTGGCAGTTTGAGAGCCTAAGCCGTCAGTCAGACATCCTTAGCGCAGCCACAGAGGCAGGAGAGGTTCCCACAATTGCCGCTGAACTCACCAACTGTGAGCCTGGCTTCTGGCTGAGCAGCGGATCCCCTGTGGGAACACACTGACTACCAGAGGGAAGATCCTGCGTTGAGCATCTGCCCCCTGGTGGTCAGTGCATGTCATAGCGACTGGTCGTTCCACTGGTCGATTTGCATATTAGCCTTTTATTATATAGGATAAGTAAGATTTTGGAGTTGAAAGGGATCTTTTAGCTGATTTGTTTCCCACACTAATTTTCTAGATGATCAAAAGTTAGCCTCTAAAAAGAGCTTCAGATTCTATATGTCACTGATCATTTTACAACAGAACCAAGGCTACACAGCACTTTAGAAAATACATTGAGTTTTCTGTGGGAAATTTCATCCTTTTCAAATAAAAATAAGGCAGAATTTTTAAGTATTTTCCCTTTTATCGCCTTAATTCTGGTTTGTGTTTATATATAAGGTTAATTTGCCCATTCATTTGTTTTGTTCATTTGGCTGTTTATTTTTTCTTGGAGGTTTAGTTTGGTTTTCTCATGAAGTCTTTATATATGTGGCAAAACTAGAACTCTATCCTAAGAAGTGCTTTTGACAAATTGAATTCAGTTGGGAAAGTTAGTAAATACGTTAATGGAAAAATCACCCAATTTGGTGGGTTAGGGAACCATTTTCGAGGTTTACATGGCTACTACCCAACCAAGTGACTTGTGCATGTAGCTTTCCCAACTAAATGAAAATACTATAATAGAATATACGTAAGTTTGTTACCTCCAGCGCACAGTTCTATGATTCTATGAAAATAGACACACATATGAGTCATTGCCCTTAAAAACACATTTTATAAAACAAGACTTAACTACCCCTCTAAAAGTTTAATCGAGGTGTTTTCTAATTATCTAAGTAAAGAATAAAGTAAAAAAAAATGGTTAAAATTAGTAAAAGTTTGGAGTAAGAGAAGAAAAATTTTAACCATATTATCTAATTTATTTGGATCCACATTTATAGGTTACTCTTAAAGCTTTGTCAAGTATGAGAATAATTTTGATATTATGTTTAAATTCACTGTGTATGGAAAGGGCCCATATAAACATACACATGTTGCTATTTTGCTTCACCAAGCTAAGGCACAAAAGCCAGAAATTCTAATTAAAAATGTGAATATATTTTCTCTAGTAACATTGGAAACTGAAAAATCAGATCCAAAATGAGTATTAAGTATTTGGGTAATTGTGGTTTATTTTTAAATTTTATAGAGGGAAGGAGAGAGAGGGAGAAATATGGATGTGAGAAAGATACATCTATTGGTTGCACGCATGCATGCACCAACCAGGGTTCTAATCCACAAGCTAGGTATGTGTCATGATTGAAATTGAACCCATGACTATCCGGTGCACAGAACTCCATTCCAACCAACTGAACCACATCAGCCAAGGTGTGATTATTTTTAATGCTGTTCAAAACTGAATGTCAAAACTATTTAATCAATTTTCCTATGAAGAAAGAAGAGAGAAAAAGAATAAAATTATGTAGAAGGAAAGGAGAGACTTAAAATTTCCGACATTGCTTTCAGTATTTAATCTTTGCTTTCAAAATGGAAAAATGCACTTTTTAATTTCCTAACGAAAAAATATGCAAAGACTTAAAATACTAATTGTGAAGTAATTACATAAATCATATATTCCTGTTTCAAAATCCTGGTTAATTTTATGACACAATGAATAATCTTTCTCTGTATGTATAGCAGAAAAAATACATAGGTTCAGGTAGAATAATGATAGTATTAAATAATTTATGATGGAAAAGGATTGAACAAATATTTTAATTTAAATATTCAACACCATAATAAAACTATGCACCATTCAACTAACTTTTTCAGATCGCTCTTGGCTCTTCAACTCTTTTGTGAAAGTATAAATTTCTGCTTAAGAGAGAATAGTTATTTAAGTGATATATAATAAATGCCATATATATGAAATATCTGCCAAGAAAATAAGCAAAAATTTACAAATAAACTTAAGTTTATCTTAACTCTAAAAAATTATTATTTTTCAAAACAGATATTTAATATGTATGGTTAGAATAATGCTGTTGAGAATTTTCCACATAATTTTATATCATGGATTTAACATAAAAAAAAGAAACAGTATTGACTATAGTTTTGATTACTACCTAAGAAGGAAGAAAAAAGCATGATTTTATTTTAGTAGGCTGTGAAAATTAATTCAATTTTTTATCATTAAAATTTTATTTTTCTCTTTAAGAAATTAATTATGACCTTACATTCTGCTTGATTTTTAAAAAACTGGCTATTTAGCCTTTAAAATTGCATTTTATTATTCATCATCAGTCACAGTCTATTTACTACTTTTTCATTAAAGAATTACTACCAAACTTAATAATTTAAAATAATAATTTTATGTTCCTGGTGTCTGTGGGTCTCCAGGATGTCCAGGTCCTCAGCAGGAAAGACCCAAAGGCTGGAGGTGGCTCAACTAGAGTAACCTGGCACCTAGAAAGGGATGAAACTAAAACCAGGCCTTCAGACTAAAGCACTTTTATGTGGCTTCTCCATTTGGCCTGGCTTTCTCACAGCATGATGTCTTCTGGGTAGTCAGACTTCTTGCATGGTGGGTCAAATATGTCAACACATACAGAGAGAAAGAGAGAGAGAGAGAGAGAGAGAGAGAGAGAGAGAGAGAGAGAGAGAGAGAAAGAAACATGGATGTGAGAAAGACACATCCGTTGATTGCCTCCTGTACACAAGGGATGGGGATTGAACTTGCAACCCAGGTACCTTCCCTTAACCAGGAATCAAACCCATGACCCTTTAGGTCATGGGCGACACTCTAACCACTGAGCCCACTGGCCAGGGCTTTCCTAGAATCTTTATCCTATAGGGCAGGGCTGGGGAAATTTCAGCCAAAGGGCCATATAAGGCCCATGAAATCATTTGGTCTGGCCCTGCCAAGTTATTAGGAGTGAATTAATTAAATGTTTGATCAAATATAGCAGCTAATTTTTACAATGATAATTTTGTATGGCCTGCAAATGATGTTATAAATATCCAAATGGCCCTTGACAGAAAAAAGGTTCCCCACCCCTGCTATAGGGCTTTATCGCCACAATATTTCACACTGAAAATAAAAAAAACAAAGATATCCAGGACATGCTTATGTGAGTTATTCATCTTTTGGATCATCAAAATGAATGTTTACATATTAATCACTCTGTGAAGGCTCTGAGTAAAGAATAATTTTAATTTTTTAAATTATGAATTTCTAATATCTATTTTATACAAAAATCTATGACATAATTTAGGAAATGCTGTAACATCTGATTGCATTTGAGAAAATGCTTTTCATCATATCTACACTTAACCACTTATGCTTTTAATCATATCTACACCTAATCACTCACAAAATGCTCTGTTAAAAAGCTATTTCAAGTATTATCTAACAGAACATTTTGGTATTTTAGAATTTTTGGTTTATTTTTGTACTTCTTTTGTTAATCGAGAACAAACCGGGTTTAGCTCATTCTTGACCACCCAAGTTATAAAATCACATCATAAATAGCTGTTTAAATTCTTAAAACAAACAAAAATCCCCACTCTCTGTTCTGAACAGTTCAACCCCCCAAATTACTGGATCTCTCAGGTTTCTTCCAGTTTCATTATTATTGTGGGAGGAAATTTTAGAAAGATATTGCGTTTTGACATTTAAAATCAAAATATTATAAATTTACAAATGTATTTTCAGTTCAGTTTTTCCTCAGTGTTGGTTGGAACAGTGACAGAGATGCAGGAGTGGTTGTTCAAATCTTCAGTTATTTTCTCTGTTTAGAGGGAGGTCACTCGCACATGGTTTTTCAAGATAGCTGTCTTCTGACACAGAAGGCCGAGGTAGTTGAGGCATACAGGCACTCAAGGCTATTTGTTAGAGGGTGGAGAAGAGGTTGAGGTTGGAAAAGAAAAGAGAAAAGGAGGAGACAGGACAAGAAAAGGAAGGTAATGCTTATGAAAGGACATGCAGTCCACTGAGAAGAGCATAAGCATTATACTCTTAGAAGCTGCTACTGGTGTGAACTAAATCGTCTAATTCAACAGAGTTTATCTGGTCCTGTAAGTTTTGGTATAACTAACCTGCACCCGAACGAACTAAAGACACAACTGTTCACCACTCACCAGAGAAGTGTTCTCCATCTAAACTGGTTACAAAGCCATTCATTTTACTGTATTGAACCAGTCAGCAGGAAAATCTGCAAAGGAGAATGGCATAACTGTAAGGATTTTAGTGATCATGTAAGTTGGTTATTCTCATGTTTTCTACTATGCAAATATTGATGTGTGTGGTTTTTTAATGATTTAACCAAATACATAAATATTGAATGTGGATATTCTCCTCTTCACTTGAAATATAACTAAACTACTAGTTTAGTTCTCACCAACATTGTGATTTTAAAGTTTGCTAAGTGTTTACCACATGCAATATTTCTTCTAAGGCATTAAAATGCAGCAAATATTTTAAGTTGAAGTTAAACTTTCTGTTTTGGGGATTTTCTCGATCCATTACCTTTATTGAACTTGAAATACTTTTAACTTTCACCGGGTACTAATTTTAGTCATATTTATTAAGTAGCTCTTTCCTTTTAAGATACAACATGTTTCTTTTTTTTAGAGAAAAGGGAAGAAATAAAAGATCTTTCTTTAAGTCATGTGAGAAATTAGGATAAGAAGGCTTGTGGCAAAGAACATCAAAGTAAAGAGTGTTAAGATTTCCTATATTTTCTTGGTTAGAAATTTCTTAATGAAAATAAACTTTTTAAAAATATATTTCATTGATTTTTTACAGAGAAGGAGGGAGAGAGATAGTTAGAAACATTGATCAGCTGCCTCCTTCACACCCCCTATTGAGGACGTGCCCACAACCAAGGTACATGCCCTTGACCAGAATCGAAACTGGGACCCCTCAGTCCACAGGCCGATGCTCTATCCACTGAGCCTAACAGGTTAGGGCGAAAATAAGCTTTTTGACATTATCTAAGGAAATGTAAATTTTGTCTACTAACATCAACACCTCTGAATGATAAAGGGACATTTTGAGAAAGCATCAAGGTTTCTTTTTAAATATGTGTATTTTATGTAAACATGATCACTAAAAAAATCTAAGAATTTAACTTTATAATATGGTAAAGCATCAGGAAATATTGTAATATTCAAAGTTTGGAAGCATTTGCTCATTGCACAACATACTGTAACTAGATTTGGGCATTGTATAACATTGATAACATGAATATGCAGAATTTATAATGGGCTATCTTTTAAATAGCATTTTACTTTTTATTTTTTTTATTTTTTGTTGGTGGTGCATTTATTTATTTTATTAAATATATTGGGGTGACATTGGTTAATGGGATCATATAGGTTTCAAGTGTACATTTCTATGATACAAGATCTGTATATTATACTGTGTGTTCACCACCCAAAGTCAAATCATCTTTGTCACCATCCATAAATAGCATTTTAGAGTTAACAAGTATTTCCACATTTATTTGATCCTCTCCAATGTATTTGGAGTAGCTATGTGTGACAACCTGTTACATCAGGTGCTGCTAATGCCTTTTAATAAATGAAGAGAGTAAGGCAGAGAAAAGTTAAATCACATAGTACATGAAAATGTTGAAATGGGTATCAACCTGTCTTTTCAGATTCAATGATTCCTATAAGACAGAAAGTACTAATGGCAATAAGCTATAATGGCATGCAGAGCCAGAAAGGAAAATATGACAGTAATAACAGCAATAGACATTAATAAAATTTGTATTCTATGTTTTACACATTATATCTCATTTCATGCTAATCACAATGTTGTGAGGGGGGAAAAAACTTACCAGCAATAATCAGATGGCAATTTAAAATGTTAATTATTTGCACATTGTCATAAAACCAATCATTTTGTATGATACAGTATTTTCAACTCCAAAACAATAAAAATGAAAACCCTTAAAATTTAATAGGAGCCATGACTGCTGTGCTGGTGTGGCTCATTAGGTTGGAGTGTCCTCCCATACACTGAAAGATTGTGGGTTCAATTCCAGGTCAGGGCATGTGCCTAAGTTGCAGGTTCTATCCCTGGTGGGTGGTGGGGGCAAAAAGCTACAAGTTTTAAATACTGTACCAACATGGGTCAGTTTATCAGATATTGAAACCCATTCATTTTAAATAGATATTTGAAGTTCATACCCTTGATTAATTGTCCATTTTTGCCAGCCCAGGAAATAAAAGGCAAGGATAAGAACAACTTTACAGAATTTCAGAAAAGCAACATCAAGAGCAGCTAGTTCTTAGTTTTTGTTAGCCAATTCATATTTAAATTAGTTCTATTTTCCTTATTTGAAGTTACTGCTAAAGTCTTCCTGGCCTGCCAACTACAACCATTACTTTGTCCTATAAAATCAGAAAACAGAACAAAAAGAAAAAAGAAAGTTAATATATCCTGTGATATGGAATATTGTTGCTTTGAACATTTTAAGACAGAATTTATGTGGAACCAGATCAATTTTAAGAAACTCCCTGTGGGTTCTGTTTGTTGTTTTGAATTGCTTTAATAGTAAACTTGCATTATTTATGTTTATTAATATTTAGAATGCACTCTGCAAGGATGATTTTCATCTGAGTTATAATTAGTCTCAGCTGATGAATGCAATAAAATGATTATAAACAACTTCGTGAGATCATTATCAGTGTTATGGGAGAAAATGTTAAAACATTGGTTCAACATTCTACCTTCAAAGATCCACTGAAATGAGCTTCAACCCATTTAAAATCTAACATAGGTCACACTAAAAGTGTTTTCTTCACCATATAGTTATTGAACTTCACATACAGGTTCACTTTTCCAAAACTCAACTCACATTTCTCCTAAAATCTTTAAGTGCTGTGTTTATTATTCATTTCTAAAGATACATTCTTTGTGAATATTTAGAAAATATAGGGTTATAAAAAAACTGTATAAATATCACTGATAAACTTACCTTGCAGAAAAAACAATTACGGGCTTTTGGGCATATTGACTTGTGTGGAGGTATGGTACGTGTATGGTCTATGCACTTTTCATGATTGAGTTATATACTATGAGTTATTTTCATTTAACTAAATGATAATATAAAATGAAGGCTATGTTTATAATAGTTTATTTAGTTCTTAGTTTTTTAAAACGCGCTTCTTTTTTTACTAATGAAATAATGCAGATATACAATAGTGAAATTAACACTCAGGAACCTTTAAGTGCCGTTTTTAATTTGTCAGTATGATAAATAATAGCATAATAATGATACTACTATTACTACTAATTATAGATGTTTCAATATTTCCTCTGTCAAGACAAATATGATTTCCGACTCAAGCTTAACATAATTTTGGTAATATTTTTAAATTACTTTTTATAAACATTTTGATTTTCAAATAGGTTTTCCAGAATTTTATCTAATGTATTTTTATTGCTTCTATTAATAAAAAGCCATGTATTTATCTTTCTCTGACTTACTTCTCTTACATAATACCCTCTAGGTCATGTATCATTTCACTTACATATGGAATCTAAAAAACTAAACAAATGAACAAACAAAACAAACAGATGCATGCAGAGTACAAACTGATAGTTGCCAGAGGGTTAGACGATGGAGGCGTGGACAAAAGGTGAAGGGAATTAAGAGGTATAAACTTATAGTTATAAATAATATACATAAGTAGTGTAAAGCATTGGGAACAAAGTCAATAATATTACAATAACTATGTATGGTGATAGATGGTTACTAGATTTCTCATAGTAATCCTTTCGTAAGGTACATAAATGTCAAATTTCTATGTTGTAGACCTGCAACTAATATAATGTTGCATGTCAATTATACTTTAATGAAAAAGAACTTTACATTTCAGAATTTTTAAAAAATTAAAATTAAGTATAATGCCAAGTAATGGGACTGATTTTGACATTTTACAGCAGTAGCACCATTAAATATATACTTTCTTACATGTTTTCTTTGTTTTTATACTTTGTTATTTAATCAAAAGCATAGTCTACATTTTTATTCTTTCTATTAATAAAAATATGTACACCTTTTAGTACTTTTGTGGCAGTACTTAGTTTGCGGTAACTTATATTCTTGCATTTTAAAAAATTTGCTAAATACTCAATAACTGTAGTCAATAATGCAACAGGGATTATTTGGCATTATTTGTATTTTCAGGCATTTGACTTTTTCTTCAGCCATTGCAATTGGTCTTGAATCCAGTCACCATTATCTTTCCAGCATCTCTGCAAGATTCTCCTATATATCTCCCAGCTTTCCTTATTGAGATTTTCTATTCGGGTTTTCTCACATCTTCCCTATCAAACACCTTGCAGTGGTTTCCTATTATATTGAGTAGACATCCAGATGTTTTGTCCTGGCCTGCTCTATGACTGCTACCTCACCTTCTAGCACTCCTCTTTGTTCTCTCTGCATGGACCTCAGGGAGTTTTCGCGTTGTAGCCTCTCCGCTGATCTTCACACAATTGGTTCCTTCTCCTGATTCAGGTCTCAGCAGTGCTCTTTTCTCAGAGAGGCCCTATTATTATCTTTCCTGATTCTGTGTCTCCATAATTTTGCCTTTCATTCATGTTTTATTTTTGCTTATAGAAATTATCAATATTAGGAAATAATAATTATGTATTTATTATTAGGTGGTTTGGTGTGTTTTTTTTTTTTTTACCTCTTTTAGGAGAATATTATTTCAGTAAGAACAGGGTCTACCAAACTTGCACATTAGTATAGTTCAGTGATGGCGAACCTTTGAGCTCGGCATGTCAGCATTTTGAAAAACCCTAACTGAACTCTGGTGCCATGTCACATATAGAAATTTTTTGATATTTGCAACCATAGTAAAACAAAGACGTATATTTTTGATATTTAGTTTATATATTTAAATGCCATTTAACAAAGAAAAATCAACCAAAAATATGAATTCACGTGTCACCTCTGACACGCGTGTCATAGGTTCGCCATCACTGGTATAGTGTTACTGTAAAAAAAATGTTATCTCTAACATAACTACTATTATTATGAATCATAGGTTTTATCCATATATGATGATATACTACATTATTTGAGGGTATTTTGCTTTAATGTCAACTAATATTAATATTGCATTTTTGCATATTTTGCTTTTACCCAATATAATTTACCTAGTCTTTCATTTTCAACTTTCTTTGCCTAGTTTTTAAGTTTCAACCTCCTTTTTAAAGGTATCTATTGCAATCAGCATGTAATTAGACTCATTTTTGTAGGACAATGGCAAGATTTTCTGTTTTAGTAGATAAGTTTAAACCAATTATGTTTATTATCATAACTGACAGCTTCTATCATATTTCTCCATGCTTTTATTTTTTAATGACTTCTTGCTGATGTTTTTTATTTGGTTATCTTAGCAATTCAAAAATATTAATTCTATTTTACTTTTACATGTGTTTATATGTTTTATCTATTATCATGCATAAGGTTTTATGATTATAAAAATTTTAAATTTAAAGCTATATTCTTAGTCCCTTACAGAAAAGATGAAGGTTTCAGGATGTGTTCCTCACCCTGATCCCTTACTAGGTGTTCTTAGTAAAATCTGCAATTTCCAAAGTTATTGCTGTTATTTTTTTCCCCAAATTATTTGTTATAGTAAGTATTGTTTATTCTTTCATTATTTAGCACGTATAACTATTTTTCTACTTCTCCTTATAGAATTTTAGAGCTTTAGTATAATTTTTAATGACTCAGCATTCTCATATTTTTCTTTCAAGTATGTAACACTTATATATACTTATAACATAATTAAATATTGATTGAGAAAGTATTGATAACTTCTTTATATTTAATGTAAAATATAAAACTGAAATTTTAACCCACAATGATGTGGTAAAGTTTTAATCAATTTTTAATGCAATCTAAGATCATTGGTTTGAAAAGGAATATTAAAATGCTATTTTTCTTCTAGAATTGTTATACTTTTATTTTTATAAGTATGGCTATGATTTATTGCACATTAATATTTTATATAGTGATAGGTAAGGATGAAGGCTCATTTTTTTCCATACGTATATCATGATGTTCCAGTATCAATTGTTGTAAAGACTGTCTTTCTCCATAGAATTATCTTGGTACTTATACTGCAAAATAATTGTTTATGCATGTTGAGGTATATTTCTAAGCTCTCAATTTGATATCATTGTGAATATTCACTTTTGAAATTAGTAGTCAAGAATTTTCTAACTTTAGAAAATGAAATTCTAATATATTTTTTGAAATATTACTCCTTTGTCATTTCCTGTATTCTCTTATTTTATAATTCCAACCTATATCATGTATTTTAAAACGTCAATTTTTCCCTAACTATTCTTTGATATTTTGTACTTCGTTATTTCTCTATGCTTGATTATATTTAAATTTGTCTTTCTGAATAAAAATTTTCCTTTAATAGTCTTTTAAAATTTAATTGAATGTATATCTAATTTTCAGAATTTCTAATATTTGACTTATGTACTTAATCTTCTTGCTTATGTCTGATTATATTTCAATATAGTTTTGGTTTTTATTTATTTATTTTAATGAACATTCTAAATGTATTTATTTTAAAATGATTTAGAATGTTCTGAAAAAATTAAATCCATCTGAATTAAATTTATGCTCTGAGAATAGATTTCTTAAATGCATTTGTAAATATTTTCTCATGTTTTGGCATTACAATGTCTTAATTCATTTTGACTGTCATATATGTCAAATATATATGTATTTGACAAATATACATATATCACAAATACATTATATATATATATATATATATATATATATATATATATATATATATATATATATAAATTTGTTCCTTGTACAATGCAGGGGGTTAGGGGCAGCCACCTCCCATGCAATTAACAACCCACGTATCCACATATAGCTATGGTCATCCTCTACATATGTGGATTCCCAATCTTGGAAGTAACCTCTGAATAATGAGGATTTGAACTGCACAGTCATTTGAAAAAAATATGGGTATGTGAGCCTGCAAAGTTCAAACTTATGTTGGTCAAGGGTTAACTGTATATCATGCATACACACACACACACACACACACACACACACACACACATACATATTACAGTGATACATTCCCTATGTGATATTTTCCCTCCTCTTTCACTCCCCTTCTATATATTTTGTACTCACTCCTTCTGGTCTAGTAGGGATTTTTTTTTAAACTATACTTCTATTTGGCATCCCCTCTTCCGACAGTTTCTAGATAGATTTTGTTTATTGGCTTTTACATGGAGTTGATCTTGAAGATTAGCAATTTGGTCAACATATAATTTCCTGTGTGTGGGGTTGTGTCTTTAATCACTTACCTTCTCCATAGCTCTCTGTTAAATGTTGGCACTGGCTACCATGGAATAAGCTATTTAGCTTATTTCCTTGAATGGGAAAGCCCTATTCTAGTTCCAAAAGTCAAGCATCCAGAGCGACTCTAGTCTCCCATCTCGCGTGGAATATTTTATCTCTGTTACATTACAGAAGCCTAATTCTCAGCCTGCTGCTTCCAGATCAAGAAGCCAGCCAGCCTATAACTGCAGCCATGTGAATGCGGTATATCTAAATGTCTGTGACAGTGTTTTTACCAGTCCATGGGAATGTTCATGCTGCATTGACCCCAATGTGTCTTGTGATTTTACTTTTTAAAATCATCTTCTTTATCATCATTTATAACACACAAGTTAAAATTTAAACCAAGATGGCTGATAAGGTCAGTCAGCTGTTGAACGTAAAAGATGATTTTGCGGGTAAAAGCAGGGTAGAATAAAACAAAGTATGTGGTATTCAAAAGTTTAAATGCAAATGCCTAATTCAACATTCAAGGTTTATACTAAGAATATTAGCTTCTCTTCTTTATCTCAGTATCTAATTTATAAAATATTTGGTTAAAAGTGATTCCACATTTAGAGAAGGGCCTCATTTAATTCTATGCTTTGATTGTAATCATTATGAGGATTCTGTGTTCTCAAGATACATGCACCATCTTGGGTGGTCAAAAGAAAAGTTATATCAAATTTTATTTATGAATACAGTAGACATCATTGAATTTTAGTTCTATATACTGTATTTCACACACTGGGTTACTGTGGTCAGGCTCCCGATGCCACTCTTTTGTCTATTTATTACCAGATATTCCCATATAGTTTAACATTTCACATACTGAAATTACTTTAGTATGTCAGGATGTATATTTCTAAGAAAGAAAAGAAAGTAAGCAAGAAAGAAACACTTTTATTTATTTTTCTAATATGGCAGGATCAAGTCATTTGCAAATCAGATATACTGATTGTGAAAATGTCAAGTTTGCCAAAGTTAGACCAAATTTATTATTGCAAAAAGATAACTGCTTTTCTAGTATCTAACAATGAAATGCCTTAGAGATCTTATTTAACTTCTTAATATATGATGTCTAGGTACTTATTATGAATCAGAATACAACTAACCACGATAGAATTGCTGATGTAGACTTAATGTGACACCATAAGTACCACAAAAAAGGAGGAGTTTGTGGTTTAATTGTATAATAAGATATTTTAATAGGGCTAGAAATGAGACTATGGAGACAGGATGTCAGCACAGAATCAAAACTACAGGTTTCCTTTTGAAAAAGTGTTCTGTTCTTCTACCTGTAATTGGCACACGTTGCAGTAATCCAAAGAGAAAAACATACACATAAGATCACGGCAGAGATTAAAACACTGGTTACAGATGGCACAGAATAATAAGTAGAATATCTCCATCCTCTTGCAATGGGTCCAGCAGTGGTTCTCAACCTTCCTAATGCCGCGACCTTTTAATACAGTTCCTCATGTTGTGGTGATACCCAACCATAGAATTATTTTCGTTGCTACTTCATAACTGTAATTTTGCTACTGTTATGAATCGTAATGTAAATATCTGATATGCAGGATGTATTTTCATTGTTTGCAATCCACAGGTTGAGAACCGCTGGCGCAGGAAAAGATAAACCAACCAGTGTGATCAAGATAAAACAGAGATCAAAACAACAGGAATCTGGTGGATTCCAATAATTTAAATAGATGTTTCCTTTTATCTTATGTAAAAATCTCAGTGGCTTCTATCTTGCTGCTCTGCTATTCTTAGCACCTGCCTCCTGGCAAAAGCTTCAGCCAAGATGACAGTATTTGACCAGCTTGAACAAGGAAAAAACAAAGGAAGGACGACCCTCCACACCTACCTCATCTTTAGGAGCCCTTTCCATAATACTCACAGAACACCTTAATTATATTCCACAGGGCAGCACCTAATCATGGAGGTAACAGCTTTAAAGAGGAGTAGGAAATGCTGTCTATTCATGGTATATATGTCTCTCTCTCTCTCTCTCTCTCTCTCTCTCTCTCTCTCTCTCTCCATATATATATATATATATATATATATATATATATATATATATATATATATATATATATATATATTTACATCTACAGGATGGTACAACAGTAAGTTTACAGTTGTTTGTATGGAAAATAATACAATAAGTAATAAATAACAATAAAGAATAAACTCTGTGTTTTTCATACGCACAACTATAAACATACTTTTGCCCTACCTTGTATATATGTGTGTGTGTGTGTGTGTGTGTGTGTATTCTATATAAAAGCATATTATGCAAATCGACCAAATGGCAGAACGACTGGTCGGTGAGGGGGCAGGGAGTCCTAGCAAGCAGGTGGCATCAGGCCAGCCAAGGCACGTGCCAGTGGGCAGAGGGAGGGCACAGTAATGGGAGGCGGGCGGCACCAACCAGTGGTGGCGGATGGGTGATCAGGGGGGTGGGGCTGGCCACCTGGTCACCTCACACAGAGGGAGGCCACTGTGGTGGCAGCAGCGGGCAATGGGGGGTGGGACCAGCTGCTTGCAGGCTGATGCTATCCCCTGAGCAGCCTGCCCCATCGCCTCGCACGGAGGGAGGCCAGACTGTGGCTTAGGACATCCTACTGCGGTCAGTAGGACATCCCCTGAGGGCTCCTGGACTGTGAGAGGGCACAGGCTGGGCTGAGGGCCCCCCTCCCAAGTGCACAAATTTTTGTGATCCAGGCCTCTAGTGTGTGTGTGTGTATATGTATATGTACATATTTGGTTGGGAGTAGTTATATGTTAAGTCGCTTTGAAGGGATGACTCATTAACATCCAGGAGAGACTCCACCTTTCCATGGTTTTTATACAAATCTAGAGGAGACTGTGAAAGCCATACAATGATCTATCACTAAGAAAAATGTTTTCTGTATTGGGACTGGGAAGGTTAAGAACGTCTTCTCAGCTTTCTAAAGGTATTTATTGGTAACATCAATCTAAAAATAAAAGGCATCCCAAATACATTATGCATTTCAAATGCAAGGAAAGCAAACTTTAAGGATCATATGACATATAAATTATAGTGATAACATTTAATATGTAAGAAAACTCAGTTTAGATGAATTTAGCTAGCCAAGGAAGTTTATAGAAAATTAAATACTAACACAAAAATCTCTTAGAATTTGTTCTCTATCATGTTAAGATAGAGTTGTTTATTTTTTTAAAAAAAGATAAAAGAAGCATCATAAACTAAAACAAGCACAGTGACCTGAACAACTGTACCAAAAAAAAAAAAGAAAGAAAGAAAAAAAGAAAAATGACCTCACACTGTAAGAAAATTTACAAGTACTAAAATATAAAGCCTCCCAAGATTTGGCCTCTAATGAATGGAATGTTCTTGGCTGTGTTAAGGTAGAATTTTGACCCCTTTGTTTTTGTTTTTCCTCTACCTCCTCAGGCAAGTCCAAATCACTTAAGCTCCCTAAGCATTTGGCAGGCAAGCTGCCTAAACTGCTTTATCTGCATTTTTGTATCACTTCATGAATTGGTCAATGGGAGCATCAACACACAACTCCAAAATGCCATTAGAATAGCTTAATATTTCCTTGAAAATGTAAAAGAACTGCTCTTGGCATTATGTTAATTTTAGGAACCCCAGCTACCCTAGGGAGGTTAGAAAAAAAAGGGTAAAATGAATGCTCTCAGAAATATAGATTTATAAACAGATATTATGCCAAACTGAAAATTTCAAGTGAAATACTTTTTTTAAATAGATTTTAGACAAAGTGAAAGGGAGAGGGGCAACGAGGTAGAAACATCAATGAGAGAGAGACATCAATCAGCTGCCACACTCCCTACTGGAGATGGAGCCCACAACCTGGTCATGTGCCCTGACTAGAATCAAACCTGGAACCTCTTGGTTCATGGGTTGACACTCAACCACTGAACAATACACAAGCCAGGCTCAAGCTAAATACTTTTAATAATGATCCCTTACTTGGGAAGATGCCTATCTTTAGGCCATCTTTCACTGAATTATAAAAATTATATTTTTTGAACATATAGAATTTATGAAATAAAACTAATCATCCTATCTAATAATAGAGAAACATGGTAATTAGCCATAACTTCGCTACCCTTCCCATTGGCTAATCAGCAAGATGTGCAAATTAACTGCCAGCCAAGATGGCGGCTGGCAGCCAGGCAACTGAAGCGAACATGAACATGAGGCTTGCTTACTCCAGTGATGGAGGAAGTCAACGTTACCGCCTGCCACAGCTCAGCTCTGAGCTCCGGATGAAACAATGTTGCAATTATAGAACCTAAACAAACTCCAGAAACCTGCTTTCAGCCAGCAACGGCCTCAGAGCTGGAGCCTGCCCTCAGCTCCAGTGACAGCTATAGAAGGTAAATTAATCCCAGAATAAAAAAAAGAAAAGAAAAAAAAAGAGGCTGGGAGCTTCAGTCTCCCACCAGCCTGAAAACAGCCCTCAGGCCCTCACCCAGACTGGCCAGGCACCTTAGTGGGGACCCCCACCCTGAAGGGTGTGTGACCAGCTGCAAACAGCCATCATCCCCTCATCCAGGCTGGGCAGGCACCCTACTGGGGACCCCCACCCTGAAGGGTGTGTGACCAGCTGCAAACAGCCATAATCCCATCATCCAGGCTGGCCAGGCACTCAAGCAGGACCCCCACCCTGATCCGGTATACCCTTCAGGGCAAACCAGCCGGCCCCCACCCATGCACCAGGCCTCTATCCTATATAGTAAACAGGTAATATAGAAACTGACCCTAACAGCAGAAGGACTGGGAATGACTGGTCACTATGACACACACTGACCACCAGGGGGCAGATGCTCAAAGCAGAAGCTACCCTCTGGTGGTCAGGGCGCTCTCACATGGGAGGAGCTGTGCTCAGCCACAAGCCAGGCTGATGGCTGCCAGTACAGCGGTGGTGGTGGGAGCCTCTCCTGCCTCCTCAGCAGCGCTAAGGATGTCTGACTGCAGTTTAGGCCTGCTCCCTGCCGGCAAGTGGACATCCCCCAAGGGCTGCCGGGCTGCCAGAGGGATGTCTGATTGCCATCTTAGGCTCAATCCCCTGGAGAGCGGGCCTAAGCCAGCAGGTGGTCATCCCCTGAGGGGTCCCAGACTGCGAGAGGGCACAGGCTGGGCTGAGGGACCCCCCATCCCCCCCCCGAGTGCACAAATTTTTGTGCACCGGGCCTCTAGTATATAATAAAAGGCTAATATGAAAATTGACTGAACAGTGGAACAACCGGTAGCTATGATGTGCACTGACCTCCAGAGGGCAGATGCTCATTGCAAGAGCTACCCCCTGGTGGTCAGTGCACTCCCACAGGGGGAGAGCACTCAGCCAGAGGCCGGGCCCATGGTGGCTCCCAGACTGCAAGAGGGTGCAGGTTGGGCTGAGGAAACTCCCCACCCCACCCCTCACCCCTGCTGAGTGCACCAATTTCATGCACCAGGCCTCTAGTACTAAATAAAATTATAAAATGTCCAAGAAATAAATGAATTAATTTTGACACAAGCACCATTTCTAATAAAATTTGTGTTAGAGTTGTAAGATGAACTGCCTTTAAAAAAATAATCACTCAAAGCAAAGAGTGACTCTTTTTAGAGTTTAAAAGTGTCCCCTTTCTTTTCTAGTTTTTTTCTCCTTTCCTTTTGGAGGGAAAAAAAGCTCTAAACCTCGAAATGGAGTCTTTCTGGCCTTTGAGTTGAGCCTGGTTCTTGGCCTTGTTTTTTTCCTGCACAATTTTTGCCTTTAGTTCTGATGATTCAGAAGGTGGCTCTATTCTTGGTGTCTGGTTTGGGTGGTTTGGGCTCATTATTTTTCCCCATCTATGCTTATACTAATCTAAGACACCTTTTCTCATTCATTCAACAGAATGTATTGAATAACATAGGTCAGTGGTCAGCAAACTGCAGCTCGTGAGCCACATGCGTCTCTTTGGCCCCTTCAATGTGGCTCTTCCACAAAATACCGGCTCTTCCACAAAATACCGACTTCTGCGCATGGGCCATGAAGTTTCAATCGCACTGTACATGCGCGCCCGCACGTGGTATTTTGTGGAAGAGCCATACGGAAGGGGCCAAAGAGCCACATGTGGCTGGTGAGCCATGGTTTGCCAACCACAGACTTAGGTGACAGGACTATTCCAGGATCAGATACTATCCTGTAGATACTTTTCTAATAATACCTATAACCATGCCTAATATAAAACAATAGAGAGAGAGAGAGAGAGAGAGAGAGAGAGAGAGAGAGAGAGAATGGATGGGAATGAACTAGCTCACACAATTATAGAGACTGAATAGTCCCAAGATCTGCAGTTGGCAAGTTGGAGACCCAAGAGAGCTGATGGTATAAGTTTCAGTTTGAAGACAGAAAACTGAAGTCCCAACACATACAGTCGGGCAGGCAAAGTTTCGGTTTTTTACTCAGCTTTTTTGTTTTATTGGGGCCTTTAATTTATTGGATGAGTCACCCACATTATGAAGGATAATCCACTTTACTTGGTTTATTGGTCCAAATGTTAGTTTCATCCAGAAAGACCCTCACAGACACACCCAAAATAATATTTGACCAAATATCTTAGCATCGTGTGGCCTATTCAAGTAGACATATAAAATTAACTATCACACATGGCCTCACTGAACACATATGATGACAATGTGGTTAGCTCAGTTAATATAATGCGCTTAATTCAGATAGCATTTAAGGTTAACAAAAAGGTAGCTTTATCATATATTAAATAAAATTTCAGCAATATACATGTTTTTCAAATATTTTATATATAACCTATGGTTTTAAAAATCTAAATGCTCCTGTGCCATAGAAGTTTCTTTGAGAATAGATTTCACTCGGAATTACTCGCCCCATTGGCTGATGTAAATAGTGATAAAAAGAGCATTTGTTAGTTGGCAGGTATTATGATACTATGTGTTTTCATGTATTATCTGATTGAACACTCATAATCTAATACTATGAGGCAGAACAATCATCACCACCGATTAGAGACAAGGTAACTAAAGCATAGAAATATTAAGTAACGTATACAAGTTTATATAGAAGCAGGTGATAGAACTGAGATTCAAGTCCAGGATTAGTTGGCTCCATGGCGCTAGTTCTTAACCACTATATTGCACTAAATCTTTGTTAAATGAGTTAGGTGAAAAAACACATTTCCCCTGTCCCATAACATGCTGAAAGGTTGTGAACTGAGGGGCATTCCTTGGTAGCAACAGATATAAACAGTGTGACATGGACCTGACATGATAGTGGGAATATAATTGAAAAGAAAGACCCATTAAGTAAAAAAATTTATTCTAGGCTGTGTGACTTTGGAAATTCACTGAACTTTACTGATCTTCATTGTTACAATATGAAAATGGATAAATATCTCCAGAGTCTAAAGTTTATATTCCTAGAATCTATGAAATAATATATGAAAACTAGCTACTATTGATGCTATCACTAGGATAAATTTGTAAAGCAAGAGTAGATTAACATGATGATTTATTTTTAAACAATATAAAAGTGATTTACATACTTCCATTGTGAGTTGGAAACCAGGGTGGAAATGGGTCAGAAGGAAATAGAAATGGTGTACTATGTAGAGGTTAGGCAAACAGTGTTTAAGGGACAATGAGAAAATTAGCCTGCCTGGAGGTAGAACAATTTTCACTAGAGAGAAGTGAGTGATAATGTGGGAAACTGTATAAGGATACATAGGCTATAAAACCATGAAAGTAAGGTATTTGGTTTCTTCCCATGTTTAGATTACAGGATTCCTTAAAACTTTCTAAACAAGAAACTGGATATAAAACTGAGAATTTTAATATCATAGTGATGTGCAGATTGATGAAACTTTAGAAATGAGAGTATAATATGAGGCTCACACATGAGGCAAGAAATGAGGAGTGAGAATGGCAGTCCTGAAAGTAGAAATCAATGTGAAAAACAGAGCATGGGAAAGATGAACAGGGCTTGAGAGTAAACAGATGTGGAGGGAAATGTGTCCCACAGTTTCAATCTTAGATAAGTGGCGAGTAACAATTGTTCTTAGTAGAATTATGAGGAGAACGATAATACATCCTGAATTGGGAACACTAATTGGGAATGTTGGATATGAAGGTGAAAAGTTGGAAGTAGTACTTGGAAGATAAATTACAGTATGTTTGCTTGTTAACCATATAGAAGTGACCTTTAAGGCCAAGGAAATGAATTTGTTGTGAAAAAAACAACAAAATAAGTTAGACCTGAAGACAAAAATCTAGACATAGTTAAACCATGTTTCCTCTTATTGCAAATGGTTAAAAACTGTTGACATGAGGGCAATGATCTTCCGAGATAAAAAGCATCTGTCAGTTAAAAACCTTTTATTCTCCCATAGGTTAGTCTTTTCAAATGCAAGCAATGCACGTATTTCAAAGGAAGTTGACCTTTTAAGATAGAAGTCAATGATATATTAGGGCATTAGTTTCAAGGGATTGCTTCTTTTCCCTTAAACATAATATTATTATTTTCCAAATACAATATATGGTGTCATTAAAAATTAAAGATTTCAAAAATAATCCATTATAAAGCATCCTCTTTCTTTGTTTTAAAATATGGGGTGGTTTTAATGTTAGTGTGTTTTTCCCCCATAAGGCCTGTCATCCTATTTTAAACTAGTCAAGAAAGTAGGCAGGAATAGTCACTGAAAATATGTTGGAAAATCACATTGTTTATTATTTCTTTTTACCAAGATTTTTTCTTTGCTTATATCTCACAGTAAACTAAATATGACTATCCAGTATTTGCAAGGCAAGAAAACATGCTTTTCCAGGGTGACTTTGTAAATGACAAAACAAAACAATTTTGAAGCTCAGAAGCCCAGCTCATATTACATTATTGGGGATTATGAGTTCAGGAGTGTATTTTTAACTTTTAGATGGAAACACACACACACACACACACACACACACACACACATTGTTCTTAAAAATGGAGACAACAACTGAATCAGACAATCATCAGGGTCTCATATTCTCAAAAAGAAACCAGGGGCAAAATATCCAGGCACAAATGAAGATTTAATGTACACCTATGACATTTCGTGGTTTAAAATGGTCAACCAGTACTGTCACAACACAATGGCATCCCATCAGTGAGCACTCTCTATCTGGGCAAAGGAATAAGCTGCTCACTTTTTGGGGTCTGCTCCTAATCAGAGTTTGCCAAATTATGTATTTGGACTCCTGTATATGTGAGAGGTTCTCTGTCAATTTTACCAATAACAATTGGCCACATTTTTATGCCAAGCCCACTAAAGTTGGAGGATGCAAAAATAATTTAGACAAGCCTTCTAAGGTATGTCAGAGGAAAAATATAAGTGTAGATTAAGAATATATCCACAAGCAGTGACTTTCCAGGTCCTTCCCAATCCACTTGGCATTAATGCCATCTTCAGTTAGAATGGAGCAGGATGGGAAAGGTATTCACTGCAGTCCACGTGACTTCTCCTCACAGGACAAAGCAATCAGAATAGAAAACGATCCACACTTCCCAAGGTTCTCTGTATAGTGGTTAGCATTTTATGTCAGGAGCTTAGGCTTTGAAAATGTTTCAGAAAAAAATGTGAGTAGTGAATGGGATGAGGAAATGGGGCAAGGTGAGATTTGTAATAATACAAACTAACATAATGGTAGTAAGAGATATATGTGTGTGTGTTGAGGTAAACTACTATAGCAGATAATATAATGTAAGAAGTTAGAAATGTCTACAAGATTGTTGTATATTAATTAAGATTTTTTTAAGAGAAGTTTTATGTTCACAGCAAAACTGGGGGTAGGTAAGAGACTTCCTATTTAACCCCTGTCCAATAAAAGAATACCCTCCCTCATTGTCAGCATTCCCTACCAGAGTAATATATTTACTATAATCAGTAAACCTACATGGACCTTTCATAATGATCCAAATTACATAGTTTACATTACAGTTCACTCTTGTTGTTTACAATCTGTGAGTTTGGATAAAAATATAGTAACAAATTCAATATGATGTCATATGGAGTATTTTTAATCCTCTAAAAATCTTTGTTCTCTGTCTATTCATCTCCAAATCAATCCCTAAAAACTATCATCTTTTTTCTGTCTTCATAGATTTGGCTTTTCCAGAATATCACATATTTGAAACTATAAAGTATGTAGCCTTTTCAAATTGTCTTTTTCACCTAGTAATATGCATTTAAGGTTCTTCCATGTCTTCTCATGACTTGACATTTCATTTCTTTTTAGTGCTGAATATTCCATTAGTTGTATGTAGTATAGTTAATTTATCCATTCACCAACTCGAAGACGTATCAGTTATTTCCAAGTTTTGGCAATTATGAAAAAAGCTGCTATAAACATCCATGTGCACGTTTTTGTTTAGACATAAGTTTTCATCTCCTTTGAGTAAATACTAAGAAACAGTATTGTCAGGTCACATGTTTAGTTTTAGCATGTTTATTTTATAAGAAACTACCAGACTATCTTCCAAAGTGGCTGTGCATTTCATATTCTCATCAGGTATAAATGAGAGTTCCTGTTGCTCCACATCCTCACCAGCATTTGTTGTTGTCCTGCATTTTAGAAATTTGTTCTGAATTTTAGCCATTGCAATGAGTGTATTGTTTAATTTGCATTTCCCTGATGGTATCTCTTCTCTTCTTTGGCGAGGTGTCTATTAAGGTATTTGGCCTATTTTTTATTGGCTTTTTTTTTTCTTGTTGAGTCTTAAGAGCTTTTAAAAATATACTTCGGATATCAATGTTTTACAGCTGTGTCTTGTCTTCTTTATTCCTTTGACATTGTCTATCACAGAGTAGAAGCTTTTACTTTAAATATCTTTCATGGATAATATCTTTATCATCTAAAAAGTCATTACCATATTCAAGGTCACCTAGGTTTACTCCTCTGTTATCTTTGCTTGGCCCTGGTATATAAACTTTGTCGATATGCACAAAATAACTTGCTGGGATTTTGAATGGAATTGAATTGAATCTAGAGATTAAGTACATTCTAAACAACTTCTTAAATATTTCTTGCAAGGCAGGTCTATTGACAATAAATTCCCTCAATTTTTGTTTGTCTAAGAAAGTTTTATTTTTCCTTCCATTTTGAAGGATAATTTCTGTGTACAAAATTCTAGATTAATAGGTGTGTGTATTTTTTTCTCAATATGTTAAATATTTCACTCCACTCTCTTCTTGCTTGCATTGCCTCTGAGAAGAACTCAAATGTAATTGTCTTTGTTCCTTGATAGCAATGTGTTTTTTCGCCCTCTAGCATCTTAATTTTTTTTAAATCTTTGATTTTTTGTAGTTTGAAAATGATATGCCTAGGGATGGGATATCCCTAAACCTAGGTATAGGTTTTTATTTACTTTTTTTTTAGCATTTATTCTGCTTGGTGTTCTCTAAGCTAACTGGAACACTGATTTTAGTGTTTGGCATTAATTTGGAGAAATTCAAAGTCATTGTCATTTCAAATATTTGTTACTTTCTTCTCCTTCTGTTATTCTATTATATGCATGTTACAACTTTTGTAGTTCTCCTACAGTACTTAAATATTTTGTTCTTTTAGTTTTAGTCTTTATTCTCTTTGATTTCAGTTTTGTTTGGTTTTTAAGATTCTATTAATATGTATTCTAGCTCAGAGATTTTTTTTTTCTTCATTCATATCAAATTTACTTATAAGCCAGTCAAGGATCTCTTTATTTCTCTTACAGTATTTTGTATCTATTACTTGTTTTGGGTTCTTTCCTAGGATTTCCATTTCTCTGCTTGCATTGTCCATCTGTTCTTGCATGCTGTCAACTCTATCCATTAGAGCCTTTAGCATATTAATCATTGTTTTAAATTCCTTCCCAGTCTGGCAATTCCAACATCTCTGCCATGTCCTGTACTGAATCTTGCCTTGTTTCCTCAAATTCTTTTTTTTTTTTTTGCTTTTTGGTATGCCTTATATGTTTTTCTTGATAATCAGACATGATGTACCAGGTAAAAGAAATACCTCTAAGTAGGCCTTTTAATAATGTGTAGTGGTATATAAAGACAGAGAAAATGATTAGGCCTCAGTATTTAGTGAGCCTAAAAATGTCTCTGGATTGTGAATTTCACAAGTGCTTCTCTCTCTCTCTCTCTTTTTTTTCTCCCTGTTTATATGGGATAAGATGCCTAAAGAAGCTATAGTTAGGCTTTAATATATAATACCCTAGCAGTTTAGACTCTGATTAACTAGTTTCCCCTGAAGGCAGGTCTCTTTAAAAAGAACAGAGTGCTCTGGTGTATTTCAAAATGGTTTTTTTTCTTCCTCCCCCTAGAGGAAGTATGAGGGGATATTTCTTCAGTATTTACTGTGGAAACCTGGAGGTAAATCTCACAATTTATGTGGGTCTCACATGACTGGGTCCCCCTGGAGTTTTGAACTCTCATAATTGTCCACACTGAGCTTCCAGCAATTAATCGATTACAGTTCATATTTTCTTATCCCAGTACTAGTCTCCATGGCAGTTTATGCTCCTACGTTCTCTGTTTCAGTAACCCACAGTTCCCCGTATGCACGTGTCTGTCTCTCCACTCTTGGGGGAGGGGGGGAGCCGGGGAGCAGTTTGGCCCGTGTTTGCCCCTATCAGATGGATCGATCCAAGGAGATTTGTTGATTTTTTTAGTCTGCTATGTTTTTCACTTATTATTAGGACAGTGTTCACTTCCCAGTTCCTTATATGGGGAACCAGAAACAAGAAGCCAGTATGCTTTTTGTGTGTTTTGTTGTTGTTGTTGTTGTTGTTGTTTTGTTGGTTTTTTTTACATATCATGTAAAACACAAATACTATGATGATGCTCTACCCTAAGTCTCCTTGCAAGCCTGGTGTACCCAAGCATAAAATACTATGATTTTTTAAATGTTGTTACTGAAAAGACTGTGCTGCTATTCCTTTCTCAAGAGAATTGTCATTGGCCAAACAAGAGCTATCTCCCCCAGGCAAGAACTCTACACCCTGCAGCCAATAGTTCCCTGGGGCACAAAAGGCTGGCCTTTTCACCTCAAACTGGAACCAACTTTGTGGTTCAGTTTGCATTCCAGAGCTCTTTGTGGGTTTGGGCAAAGGTGGACTTTGCAGAGATTACAACCTCGCTTTTTATTATTTTCCTGTCCTATTCAGCTTTTTTCATGTCACTTTTCCCAAGAACACTCCCAGTAAGTACTTGAACAAGAATTCCCTTCTCAATTCTGAGTGATGTCTAAAAAATATCCTCTAATTTATTATTGAGAAAACTTAAAACAAATTCTAATAAGAAAACTCAAGGAATTTTGGGAAATATCAGACTTACATTTCTTCCAAAAGTGGCACCCTGCTAATACTTGCCTTACGACAACCTAGTTTTCATTCAAAGGCCTATAGTATTACTCTAACTTACTACTCAATTGTGGTCCTCCTTGATATTTTTGTAAATATAAAATATTCCCGCCCTGAACGGTTTGGCTCAGTGGATATAGTGTCGGCCTGAGAACTGAAGGGTCCCAGGTTCGATTCCAGTCAAGGGCATGTACCTTGGTTGCAGGCACATTCCCAGTAGGGAGTGTGCAGGAGGCAGCTGATCGATGTTTCTCTCTCATCGATGTTTCCAACTCTCTATCCCTCTCCCTTCCTCTCTGTAAAAAAATTAATAAAATATACTTTTAAAAAAAATACTCCCTAAAGAGGTCCGTTTTTTCCCTGCCATCAACCAGGAAAACCGCCATCCATTTGATAGACTAAAATCCATCATCTCTATGTCCAGGTGACACTATCTTCTCTACAAAAGCATCCAATGAGGGAAAAGAGCACATTAAGTCCACAAAAAATTAGTAAAATTCTGTTATTTTGTCAATTTAACACATAAATCTATTTTTTAGAATTCTACTTTCCTGGTTAGTGCTGGCCACAAAAGACTCATTTTATAATATTTAGAAGCATAGAAGTGAGTGTCCCACGTTTTTGAAGCTTCGAAGGTTGATGCCAGATGCCAGACCCTGTGTCAGCTCATGCATGTAGCCACTGATCTGTTAGCTCATCTATTTGGTGTGGGACAGCTAGACCCACAGCTTTCCCAGTTCTCACCTGATCTCCTTTATTTACTCCATGTCCTGAGAGTCAAGTGTGGTCAGCTCTAGTGACAAGCACCAGCTTCTCCTAGAAGTGACTTACGCAGCACAGAATGTCACTTAGGCCACATTAGCTACAGCCTCTGTGAGATGCCCAAACTCAGACCCACACTAAGTATCTGGCAAGCACCATCATTAAGGGGTTCAGCCAGGCACCTGGTGACAAGTTGAGCACTTTATTCTCACTGGACTAGACACTGATAAATATATGTCTTCCTTGCCCACATTTTTTCTTGCAAAACTACCATCCATACACTAACAGAATGATATAGTCACTGTCAAGATATACTATGTAGGATTGTGTTTGATCAAGAAAATCATCTTCTAACTAAGGAATTTTACATAAAAAATGAAGTGTAGCAATACTCACATGATTAACTGATATGACCATGAAATCTATCAATCTGAAGCAGTTGAGCTGAGAGAATATGAAATGATGCTTTTGAAGAATCAGTTACAGCACCATCTGGGAGTCAATTCCTTGCAAGTCTGGAATAGTGTTCTTTAGGATGTTCTTTAGCATGTATCCTTTAAGTTAGTGACCAACGAGTGGTCAGTCCATCAGGTAAGAAACCACATGGAGTAGGGATGCTTGCTGAGAGCAAAGGGAGTATGGAATGGGTGGCACAAAATGATAATCATAAATATTGACTACAACGATTATGATCTGTTGTAGAAAAAAGGACCACAATGGGTCATCTAATCCACTTGATTATTAATAGCCTCCTCTAATCAGGTGGCTCCTTGTTGAAAATTCACATGCAACGTTGTTCTCATGCCTTGAACCCATTACGAGTACTTATGTACTTTGACAGTTGAGTAAACTTAATTGGTTGGTCACTCCAAAGTCAGCTGCCCTTCCAGTTGCAGTTTCCTTTCCTGAGTGAGTCAACACATTCCTCTGACACCTGGTATACAGCCACTGAGCTAGTGGACGCTTGTTTGTTTATTTTATGTGCCGACTAGAAAAGAAAATCAGGCACAGTTTTATTTCACCTGGTAAGACCAACAGTACACCTTCCAAGACCTACCTAAGAACTATATCAGCTCTCCAGTCCTGTCATAATCTAGTTTGCAGTGTTATCAATTGCTTTCAGTCCACAGGATATGATACTTGTCCATTATATTACTGATATCATGTCGTACAAACTCAGTGCAGAGTAGGTAGCAACTACTTTAGAAACCTTTGTAAGACAAATGAATGCCAGACGGTAGGAAAAACAAATCCCATAAAACTTTAAGAACTTGCCACTTGATCTTCTGCTCTGGGTCCATTGGCCTTGTATTAGTTTTATATTGCTGCCATAACAAATTACCACAAGCTTAATGGCTTAAAAAATAAAAGTTTATTATCCTATGGTGTTAGAGAACATGGCTTTCAGCAGACTAAAATCAATGTATCATTCCTTTCTGGAGGCTCTTGGGGAAAATCTCTGACATGGTGATATTTTGAAAGAGATCTGAAGGGAGTCAAGGGTTGAAACAAGCTAATACGCTGGTAAGAGCATATAGACAACAGGAAACAAGTGTGAAGGCCATCAAGGGAGAGCACATTTATCAGGTCTGAGGCACATGGGAGAGGCTAGTGTGCAGCTGGAGACAGTGAGCACAGGGACACTGATGGGAACGGAGTTGGAAGCAGATGGGGAGAAGTATGCTATAAGAGACTCTAAGGCTTGGTCTATATGGAACTTTATTTGAATGAGATAGGAGGGGCAGGAGCTTTAAAGGGATTCTAATAATGAAATAACATGGGTAAATATGATATTCTTATAAAAATAAGAATCCTATCTAATAAAAGAGAAACATGGTAATTGGCGTACGACCGCTACCCTTCCCATTGGCTAATCAGGGCAATATGGAAATTAACTGCCAGCCAAGATGGCCGCCGGCAGCCAGGCAGCTTGAAACTAACATGAGGCTTACTTGCCTCAGTGACGGAGGACTCCAACGTTCCCCGCCTGCCACTGCAGGCCTCTGACCTGCAACTCTAAGCAACTATGTAACAAATATAGAAGCTAAACAAAACCCCAGAAACCTGCTTTAGTCCGGGCTTCAGCCAGCAGGATCGCAACATTGTAAGCAAAGGCCAGAAACCTACTTTCAGCAGCGGAGTCCTAAGAGCTGGAGCCAAGCCTCAAAGCTAAAGCTAGCCCACAATAAAAAAGAAAAAAAGGAGCGGTTGGGAGCTTCAGTCACGCCCAGCCTGAAAACAGCCCTCAGCCCCTCACCCAGACTGGCCAGGCACCCCAGTGGGGACCCCCAAACTGAAGGGGGTGTGACCAGCTGCAAACAGCCATCATCCCCTCACCCAGGCTGGCCAGGCACCCCAGTGGGGACCCCCACCCTGAAGGATGTGTGACCAGCTGCAAACAGCCATCATCCCCTCACCCAGGCTGGCCAGGCACCCCAGTGGGGACCCAAGGAAACCCTTCATGGCAAACCAGCCGGCACCCACTCATGCACCAGGCCTCTACCCTATATAGTTAAAGGGTAATATGCCTCCCAGCACTGGGATCAGCGGAGCCACAAGGCCTCCCAGCACCGGGATCAGCGTGACAGGGGGCAGTGCCCAAACCCCCTGATTGCCCTGCAGCTCTGTGAGTGACAGGGGGTAGGCCCACAACCTCCCTATCCACCCTGCTCTGTTCGTGACAGGAGAAGGCGCCCCAACCCCCTGATCAGCCCTGCTCTGTGCCTGATACGGGGGAGCTCCCCAACCCCCTGATCACCCTGTGGCTCTGTGTGTGACAGGGTGCGGCGCCCCAACCCCCTCCCCCCCATGGGCCCTGCTCTGTGTGTGACGGGGTAGAGCCATAACCTCCTCATAGGCCCTGCCCTGAGTGTGAGAGTGGCGGCGCCCCAACCCCTTGATCGGCCCTGCTTTGTGGGTGATAGAGGGCGGTGCCCCAACCCCCTGATGGGCTCTGCTCTGTGCATGACAGGGGGCAGCGTCCCAACCCCCTGATTGGCCCTGCTCTGTGCGTGACAGGGCATGGAGCCACAACCTCCCCATCCACCCTGCCTTGAATGTGATAGGGGACGGTGCCCCAACCCCCAAATAGGCCCTACCCTGAGCGTGACTGAGGGTGGCATCACAACCTCCCGATCGCCCAGCTCTGTGCATGACAGGGGGCGGTGCCCCAACTCCCCAATCGGCCCTGCTCTGAGCCTGACCAGGGTCTGCACCTAGGGATTGGGCTTGCCCTCTGCCACCTGGGAGCAGGCCTAAGCCAGCAGGTCATTATCTCCCGAGGGGTCCCAGACTGTGAGAGGGCACAGGCCGGGCTGAGGGAAACCCGCTCCCCCCCGAGTGCACAAATTTTTGTGCACTGGGCCTCTAGTCCTATATAATAAGAGCCTAATATGCAAACCGACCGAACCGCAGAACAACAGGTGGAAGGACCAGTTGCTATGACACACACTGACCACCAAGGGGCAGACACTCAACAATGAAGCTACCCCCAGCCCGCAGGCCCCAGGCTAGCCAAGGTGGGTGCCATCAGAGGCCCCCTGATGGCCCCGCAGAGTAAGGCAACTGGTGGTGGCGGTGGGTGGCACCAGGCTGGCCAAAGCGGGTGCCAGTGGGGCCCCTCCAATTGGCCCTGATCACCAGCCATGCCTAGGGACCCTACCCATGCACTAATTTCGTGCATCAGGCCTCTAGTTGCTTATAAAATATATAAAATGAAATATTGGTACCTGAGAACTAATCCAAGAAATGACATATTTATGTGTAAAGAGCCATGGATTAGACATCAGGAGACAAGGTTTCTTGCCTGAATTTTGTAACTATTTCTCTCTATGACATTGGACTTACTCTATATAATTAAGAGGATGTATGTGTGCAATAAAAAATAAGATTTATTACAGGAGTCAGTTTCTCCCGTATCCCCTCCCTAGCCAGGTGTTGAAGCATCTGACATCTCTTTTTATCCTTCACAGCTTATTTTAAAATTAATTCAAATGTATCTGTGTTTGTAATTTAGTGATACGTCTTCATAGCCTTGCACAGGACCCGGCCGATAATAACTTTGTCAAATAAATACAGTGATTTCTAGAGCACTGTTTCTATTTCCTTGGCTCAAATTACCTTCCCATTGAAATAACTTGATCCACTGCATCTCCAGTGAGAGGAAAGCCCCCAAATTCTGAGACGTTTGGAACCTGATAATTTCCTGTGCATACAAAATAATTGCTTAAAAGAATATAACAACAGCATATTTATTTCTGGTTCCAAACTGATATTTTGGGGAAAGGTTAGAAAAATATCTCATCCAAGCCTTTACTTTTTAAACCTCTGGCATTTTACCCATAGTTATTATTTATTCTACTGTGATTGCAAAGCTGATAAAGGTGTCAATCTCAGGTTATAATAAATCTATATTTTAAAGTTGAAAAAATACACCATAACATTCAGCAAAGTATAGCCATATGTAACAAGGCTGTTTTGTTTTTTGTTGTTGTTGTTGTTGTTGTGTGTGTGTTTTTTTTAACAAACCAACCAGATACACTCATAAGAATGGTGACCTTTTCAAATGCTTAACCTTCATAAGGTGTCTTTGATTGTAGTGTTTTCATTATTCAATACTCTAACATTACTCATTCCTCATTTATAGAATCCTATTAATTATAGGACCACCCTGTTTTTACAGTAAAACTAAAAATAAATGTTAAACTGTTGTACTGCACTAAATTCCTTTCTAAATGCTAAGAAAATAAGGTAAATAATATAGATTTTAACATCTGCTTAGTACTAGTAATTTCTCTAAGTGCTAATCTATTCATTTGAAATGCAAAATCCTTGAGGGAACCCAATGGTAACTGTTATTTCTTAGTATGTCTGGCAGAACCTAGCCTCATTCCCTGGATATATAAATTACCTGATTTCAGTTCAAAAGGAGCAACACTGAGACAATAAAAGAGGTGAGATTCCGTTATATATAAAATAAGGAGCAGATACTTTTAGAAAGCACATAAATACTATTTTATAAGGGGAAATTTTCTTTTGACAATGTTCCTGGTAGCTGAGTCTCTTTTAGTCATGTGTATGCCAGAACTTTGATAAATTGACTAGTATTGGAGCTTTTGATAAACAACCTACTATTGCCAATAAGTCTTTTAGGTTGGCATGTTCCTTTAACTCCATTAAAAAGAAATATGGCAAAAAGAAATTTTTGTAGCACTATTAATTTTATATCATCATCCCAAAGGAGAGTTCTGGACAGTGATATTGATGTCCAAAATATAAAAGGTGGGTTATAACTCCAGTTAAATTCTAATACCTTACTTCCAATGTTTCCTTTTTTCCCACAGATTTGAGCACTGGCTTTCCAATAATGCTGCTTATTAATATACCAGTACAATAAAATCATCCCCTGGAAGATTTCAGATATTTTAAGTAGTTCTAGTCAATGATCCATAAAAAGTCAAGGCCAAAGATAATATCACATAAAAATAACGTCATTGAATCATTTATATTTTTAACTATAGATTATTAGTAATTTTTACTGATTACAAATAAAGCTGCTATGAACATTCATAGTGTTGGTCTTTTGTTTTGTGTTTGGTATGTGAACAGAAGTTTTCATTATTTTTGAGAAAATATTCAGGAGTAATGGTGAATTATAATAACACATTTATTGTTTTTTCATAAGAAACTGCCAACATTTTTCCAGAGTAGCCAAATAGTCAAAAGGCTTCTATCATTGTGTTTAGATCTCTTACCAGAGAGACTGGGCTTTTCTTAGGGCTTTTTTTCTGTCTGTTTTTGTCTGTGCTCATTGACATTTCTGAATTGTGGGCAGTTATAGTCCCCAGGCCAGGATATATACCTATCCTCCCAAGGGCACTCTTCACTGGGGTATCCCTACCCAGTTCACCTGACTCTCTCCATCTTGTAGAGTCTTCTGATAGTTCCTCTATGGTTTGTGTTCAGATGGGAGTTTCAGCCTTAATTAGTGGGAGAGGTCTGGTGGAATGTGCTTGCTCAATCTTGACTAAAGCCAAAATCATCAGCCAAGAACATTTATATTTTATTCTCATGCATCACAAGAAAACTCATGTATTTCAGAACGTCAATCCTGCCATGTTAAAACAAATTGATTTTAGCTACTGCGTACCTCAGTTGCTGAGAAGGAAACTTTCTACATGAACATATGTGTCCCAACATCTCACATTATAGGAGGAGTCTACATTAGCAGCTCTGAGCACTACGTGAGTATATCAAGGGCAGAACAGGATTCACTTTAAGAATTAAAACAAACTTCCACATGGCTGTCTTTTTTCAGCTCTGTGCAAAACCACAATTTAAAATTCTATTTAATTGAAATGAGAAAGTGCCAGTCTCCCCACCCACATGCCCAAAAGCCATTCTGCTCACACTTTCTTGTTTGGAGCACTATACTTCTATCCCCTGCTTTGAAGGGACTCACAGGACATCTGTCATGTAGCCCCACAGAAGCTTTACACCAGAGTGTTGAAAATATTCTTTTTAAAAAAATCTGTTCCAAAGCCACAACAGTTTAAAATTAGCATCAGTCACTCACAAGGCATTGCCATTAATATCTATTAGTAGAGTTTAATTTGTCAAGGTTTCACATTGCTCCTAATGACTACATATTGTTTAGTAACTAGTAATCCATGCATAATGAATGTACAGTACACTGATCTCTTTTATGACATTATGTCTTTTAATCAGTTACTTATTGATATAATTATGTATAATACATATGTAATATATGTATGTATATAATAAACATCTTGTTAGTTATAATTCTTACTTGAGGAATTTTAAAAAAGATTTGCTTGAGGTTCCTAAAAGACGTTTATACTACTTGAAGAAGGAATCCAAATAAAATGCAATGTTTTATCTGGATACACTGCAGATGAACTGAAATCACCTCATATATCTAAATGTGTGTTTGTGTTTGTCTTCATTTTACCCAAGTCATGCATCATCATTCAAATTTTAAAGAAAAATGAAGAATAAGAAATGGCTTAACTTTTCAAGAGCTAAGAAAAACATACTTCTTTGAGAATAGCACTGGTTGAGGATATACAAGTTACTTACATGATATCCTTTTCCTGGTACCTTGTCCAATATAATATTACTAGAGGTCCAGTGCACGAATTCGTGCACCAGTGCAGTCCCTCGGCCTGGCCTGCAGGATCAGACTGAAACCGGCTCTCTGACATCCCCCGAGGGGTCCCGGATTGCGAGAGGTCACAGGCCAGGCTGAGGGACCCCACCAGTGCACGATCGGGGCCAGGGTGGGACACAGGAGGTTGGCCAGCCGAGGAGGGACAGCGGGAGGGCTCCAGGGCGTGTCCAGCCCATCTCGCTCAGTCCTAATCAGCTGGACCCCAGAAGCAAGCTAAGCTACTGGTTGGAGCGTCTGCCCCCTGGTGGTCAGTGCATGTCATAGCAACTGGTTGACTGTATGCCCTCTGGTGGTCAGTGCACAGTCACAGTGAGCGGTTGAGCAGCCTTAGCATATCATTAGCATATTACACTTTGATTGGTTGAACAGACAACTGGACCCCAGACACTTAGCATATTAGGCTTTTATTATATAGGATGGCTTATGTGGGGAAAAAGAAAATATTAAAGGTCTCATGAAACCCTGTTCTAAATATGTCAATTTACTAGCATGCAGTCTATATGTTTGCTTATTTGAAGCAATAATGAAGCCAAGTTGTATTTGAAATCTTATGTTCTATAGAAGATCATGTTTGCTTTTTTATTTTATGTGACTATTACATATGATGTCAAATATTTTTTCTCCAGTTAATTCTATGCTCTGGTTAGAGCTGTTTTTGACATAGCAAAGCAGAAGAGGGTAGATTTGGTCTAGTGTATAAGCAACTCATCCACAATATCCCAACTGGTTTCAATGGTTACTTGGCAAGAAAAATCTCTGTATATGACTTTGAATGTTTTCTTTTTCTCTCTAAAAAGACAGCTATTAATACTATGGCACTGGAAGTACAGACTCTAGAAACTCATCCATCACTATGACATTTTTCTTTATGCAATAAAAGAGGAGTGCATGCTTGCGTGCACACACATATTTACTCAGATGCTATGGGTAAATTTTCACTCATAAAACAACATTAATGTATAGCAGATTATTCCTCTTTAAATGAACAAAACTCACGATTAACTACCTTTCCTCGGTAAGCAAAAAAATGAGTTAGAATCAATATTAGCCGGAGCCTAACTATTGTGACCCGGAATCAATGATAGAGCAAATGAGTACAAATAAAACAAAATGATGTGATAGTGACACAGCTGTTTACTATATATTTTGTGGTGCTTGGAAGTATTGTATATGACTGATCCTTGTAAGTTAATCATGGTCCTATGTCTTGCTTTGGCTAATGGAATGAAAGTGAAAGTGACAAGTTTTGCTTCTAGGCAGAGCATTTAATTGCTGGTGTTGGGGTTCTCTTATTTCTTCTATCTCAGCAATCTTGAAACTGTTTGTTGATATGAAAGGCCAAACTAAATGATCACAAACACAACAGCTGATTTAGAGAGTCACCCAAACGTGTAGAGGACTTTGCGTGAGGAAGAATTAAGCCTTATTTTTAGACCACTGAGCTTTTGGGGTTTAAGCATAGCCTATCCAATCCAAGCCTGTTGGCAGGGTAGAAATAAGAAGATTAACAAGCTAAGAGACTTGAATTTATGAAAGTATCCTCAAAGTAACTCTGAAAATAATTATTGTAAGTAAATGATGATAAAATTCCCATTAACAATTGTATTCATCGATTTCTGTGTAATTCAGAAATCAGTGGCTTAAAACAATAAATGTTTATTTCATTTTTTTTCTATAGGTCAGGAATTTCAAAAAGGCTTAGTAGGGTGGTTTTGGCTTAGATTCTTTCAGAAGGTTGCAGTCAAGATGTTGGCTGGAGCCGGAGCCATCTGAAAGTTTGACTGGGAATGCAGGATCCTCTTCCAAAATGGTTGTCCCCTACCTGTATCTTTTGCCACATGGAGCTCTGCATTGGGCTGCTTGAGTATCCTTACTACATGGAAGCTGGCTTCCCCAAGAGTGAGTAATTAAAGAGAGAGCAAACAGAAGCTTCAGTGTTTTCTTATTACCTAACTCTGGAAGTCACACACTGCTATTTCTTCAAAATCCTTGGGGTTACACAGGTCATCTGTATTCATTGTGGGAAGAGGATTGACCAAGGTGTGAATACCAAGAGGTGAAGAATCACTGAGAACATCTCAAAAGCTGGCTGTAGCCATCCTTCATGTTTAAAATATAATACACCCTACTTACAAACACCCCCTACTTACAAGAAAACAAGAAACCAAGTCAAGAATCATACTAAAAGCGTTATCTAGCTCATATGCTGAAAGGTATACCTATTCTCACAAGTTCACCCAATAGTATGAGATTAGAAATATCTAAAGTCTTCTCTTTTATATACATTCTTCCAATATTTCCTTTCTATCCAATACTTTAAGTATTGCAGGTCTTCTGAGCCATTAAAAAAATTGTATGGTGAGATTCTACATATTTTAGTCCTTTATCACTTTCTCAAATCAAATTTATTTATACATATTTTTATCAATAAATGAAACATCTGAATGTTAGAAACTCACAATGCTTATTGGGTAAGAAGTTAAACATGAAGGGTTGACAGAAGATTAATCCAGGGGAAATTTATCAAAACCTCGGCTTGGAAGAAAGGAGGAAGAGACAGTGCTGATTTTTATATCACTACCAGTTTTAGTTATGTTCCCAAGCCACAGCCATTTCCTACTGCTTTGTCTGGCCTCTTGCCTTTATTGGTCCCAAGTTCAATCAAATGAACTGCTGAAAATGAAACTCTTGAACTAGCTCATATGCTGAACAATGAACTCAAAACAAGCCTAGAGCAGCAAACAGGATTTTAATTGCTTACTTCTATTTCTCCAGTGCCTTTTCCCCTAGGTGATTGTGTGACAAGAGGCCTCACTAAATTCAGAATTTTGAGACAAACAACCTAAGCACAAATGTCAACTATCCATGACCTTGATCTTGCTTGCATGTCTCTCCTTAGTCCAGGTAATGCTACTTAACAGTCACCTGGAAGTATTAAGAGATTATAGACTGCCCTTACTACAAAGAGCTCTTGAGAGGGCAGGAGAAAAATAATCACATTATCCTTGCCATTATTAAGCACTTATTGAACACCACCAGAGGACCAGACATTACAGAGAGAGAATCCATTTTGCACACATTAGAAAATGCATATGCCTTTTACTTTGGAAACATATTAACACCATTGCTCTTTCTGTCGCTTTTACTTTCATTTCCTATAGAATCTTTTGGGGCATTTAGATTCTCCTAGAATGATCTTTCATCCTCCTTGTCAATTTACTAGTAACTCAGCTGGGAAATATGACTATTCCCTCCTCAGCCATTTTTATGTTGTCAGAAGGGCAAGTATTCAATTCATCCCATACAGTTTAATTGAAAGTAAAAAGTGACAGAGAAGGATAACTATTTGCAGCATTTGCTTACGCTTCGCCACTAAAGCTGTTAATATTTCAGGGAGTCATCATGGATCCTGCAGTATTTGAATAAAGTACTTATTTAATATATATAATGCCCACTAAGATGGAAAATATCCCTGAGCTACAGATGTTGAACTTGAGATGTAAAGAAATTTTAAAACTTTGCAAAGGCTATGTCAACAGTAAACAGTAGAGGCTGACTTAAACCTCATACTGTCTAGCATAAGGATAGGCTAGTTTCAGGTTACCAACATTGAGAGAAATCTTTCAAAAGAAAAAAAAAAATACACCCTAACTGGTTTGGCTCAGCGGATAGAGCGTCAGCCTGCGGACTGAAAGGTCCCAGGTTCGATTCCGGTCAAGGGCATGTACCCTGGTTGCAGGCACATCCACAGTAGGAGGAGTGCAGGAGGCAGCTGATCGATGTTTCTCTCTCATCGATTCTCTCTATCCCTCTCCCTTCCTCTCTGTAAAAAATCAATAAAATATATATTTTAAAAAATCTTAAAAAAATAAAGAAAGAAAAAGAAAAAAATACAATAGCTGATTTAAGAGTTTTCTACTAAAATATTAACATTAAAGACACTGAATAACTGATATGTGGGTATGATTTTGAGTCTATGAGAGCTAAAATTGGGTGTATTTATTTCTTTAAGGATAGTGTAATTTTAGGGAACAAGCCAAGCATCCTAACACATGAAAAAGAATAATGATTGTGGTTGTCTTTCATTATGATTGGCTTTACTATTTGAGGCTACAGAGTTACAATGCTTTTTACATCAGAATTCTAAACATTTATATAATAAGCCTAAACACCTCTGAAGCTTATGTAACTTCTAAACCTAAAAGAATATTTACGATTATTTTTTTTTTTTACTTTTTGGTTTAAAAGTTTACAATTTTAAAATCACTTTAAAATTAATTATTCTAGCATGATGATCATGCTTGCCTTTCCATGTCTACTTATCATAATCCTCCCAACATTTTTAAAACATACCTTTATTGATTTCAGAGAGAAAGGAAGAGGGAGAGAGAGATAGAAACATCAATGATCAGAATCATTGATCAGCTGCCTCCTACACGTCCCCTACTGGGGATCAAGCCTGCAACCTGGGCATGTGCCCTGACTGGGAATTGAACAGTGATCTCCTGGTTCATAGGTTGACACTCAACCACTGAGCCATGCTAGCTGGACCCAACATTTTTATAATGTCAGAATTATAGTATGTGCAATGTTTCATTGTTATAATTGGTATTATACTATATTACAAATATATTTCAAGCAGTTACTAGTTTTTACAGTACTTTACCTATGTAACTGCACAATATATAATTAAACAGCTTACTACCATAATTTATTTCACATTTAAGTGTATTACACTTCGCATTATAGATACTGTTGAAGTGAATATCTACTAACGTACAAGATTTTTCTTCCTTTTAAATTATTTCCTTTGGATATATTTCTAGGACTAGCCAAGGAATAAGAATATCTGATATATGCGAACATATTTAATAATAGATATTTCTTTTAAATTATAAAAGTAACACATGCTCAAAGCAAAATATTTAGAAAACACTGTAAAATATCAAGGAAAAACTAAATTATCCATGGTAGTATATACTGGTGTTTTTGTCTCTCTAACATTCTTTTCTACTTTTATTTCTACCTAATTTGGAGTAAGGGCAACTTCCCTCCTCCACCTGAATGCATGTGTTTTAGATGGGACTTAACTCAAATCTGACCAATCAGCTCAACACATGGTCCCTCAACCAAACTCTGATGGTGCAGGGGCAGCATCCAGTGGTCCAAATAGAATTACTTCTGTGATTTATGTAGTCTTGCTGAAATGGGATGTTTTTATTTTTCTTTATTCTGGGATTCAATCATGAGAAGACAGAAATCTGCAGTTACCAAAAGCTATCACTTACTAGTATAAACAAAAGAAAACACATATTGCAGCAACACAAAAGCTGAGTTGTGGAGAAATATAAAGACTTCCTCACATTGTTTTCATCTCTGGACGCACCTTTGCTATGAAGCAAACTTATCCCTGGACTTTTCAGTTATGTAGGGCAATTAAATATTATTTTTAGTTAAGTATCTTTTAGTTAAGCATTCTGTCACAGCCAGTCAAAAGAATTCTTACAAATACACCCATTACTCCACAACCAAAGAATAATCACAGCATACCCTGCCAGTCTATTTTTAAGTATATATAGCTGTATGTATTATGTCATATATATCTTATTGCTCAGTTTATTATATAGAAATAAATCATAAATATGTTAAAGTACTATTAAATATTAACCTTTTGCACAATTTAATTAACTACAGAATAGTCTAAGATATGGATGTATAACCAATTCTTTACTGTTGGATATTTACAACACTAATACTTTTGCACTATTATGCATGTATGATGAATACATACAAACATACATGCCCACCACATATTATTCCAAAAGGATATAGGACTACACAGCTCTAGAAAAGAAGGAAATTGTACCTTTTGCAATAGCATGGATGGATCTGCAGATTATTGTGCTAAGTGAAATAAGCCAGTCAGAGAAAGACAGATACCATATGATCCTACTTATATTTGGAATCTAATGAAGAAAATAAACCGAGGAACAAAATAAAAACAGAGGCATGGATACATGAAGCAGACTGACAGTTGTCAAGGGGGGCAAGGAGGGGGAGACTGCATGAAAGAAGGTGAAGAGATTAGCCAAAGAACATATATACATAACCCATAGACACAGACAACAAGTGTGGTGATAGCCAGAGGGAAGGGGGGCCTGGGACTGGCTGGAGGTTGGGGGAATGGGGGCATTTGTAATAATGTCAAAATAAAAATAAAAACAAGAAAATAACACTTATTTCTGTGAACAAATGTGTTGCAGTTTCAAAACAATATGGAAAATTCTGGGTGACCATTTTATTCTAAGTTATGGGAATGGCAGTTGATTTTCCCCATAGTGTTATGCATGGGGAATGAGGGCTATATTTGGCAAGGTGATTAACTTTTGTTGTTTTTTAGAGCAAAACAGATCTTCCCTCAGTTCTGCTTTTACATCCATTCCTCTGACCAGCTCACACTCAACGATAACTTAGCAAACATAAGAATGACAAGCAAACCTACATACTGACTGAAAGTGATATTAAACCCATTTAGTAAAGAGTTGACTTTTAAATCACAATGTTTCCTTTAATTTACTTTTCCAAGAATTATCACTACCTCCTCCTAGAACCTGCCTGGATCTCATTGGACTAGAAGAACAAGCCCTTCTTTCTGCTCCTATCCTTCCCTTAATAGCAAAGAGGTATCTGGAATGAGAACAGGTTTGAGGCATAGTTCAATTCTACTATTTACTAAATTGTTTCAATATTGGAAAGTACTTAATCTTGCTAACTTTCAATATCCTTATCTATAGGGTGACAAAAATGTAATATATGCTATATATAATTTTTTTGATAATATTATTAAGTTTGGTGTGGAATTATATCCAAGATAACTTTCTTTATATTAAAAAACAATTTGATGGTAAAATATGTGTTGGTATCCTAATATTTTGGCTGTCTCAATTACTTATTAATAAATTTGAGATCTATGTTTATTCACTGATAGCTCAGTACCTGTCAATAATTGATGAGAGAATAAATACCAATCACACACATGGTGGATTTGAATTACTTTCAAAAGTTATTTTGTGAATTTTTGACGTTAATTCTAACATCTTGACCTTTCAGAGAGAACTTAGATCTGATATCTACTCTCTTCTAAATATGCAATTTGGTAAAAACAAAAAATACACAACTGTAGCATCTACCATATGCCAGATACAATTCTAAGATTAACACATTTAATCATCACAGTGAATTTTATAAGGTAGGTCCTATTATTATCCCTAATTTTTTTGATGATGACTGAGATACTGAAAAATTGCAGGTAAATTGCCCATGGTCATACAATAAGTGATTCAGTTAGGCTATCACATATCTCTCATCTAAACACACATCAACATTTCTGAAGAGAAATTTTGCTTTTGAATAATTATATGATACCAAATTTGCTGTTTAGGACATGAGAGCCTTGACTTACTACACTAATTCCTGAATTATAGAAAGGACTAGAAGCTAATACTTAATCTTAAGTGAAAGCTTGAATCCAAAGTAATCACCTTTGTTCATCAGCACATATTTAAAATCTCATTGTTGCCATTAAGGGATGGTTAAAGCACAAGGTTGGTGTATATATGCTGTCTTAGCTTGAATACATCAAGAACTTTCCCTGATTACATAAATAAATGCAGTAATTGAGCCCATGCCTCCTATGGAAACTCATGTTCCTAGCAATTATTCTCTCTTAAGGAAATAAGTTTATTTATCAATGTCTACTTGCTCCACAGTTCAAATAAATCTTTTTCTAAGTGAAGCATCTAACTTGCAGTCCATGACTATCTGAAAAATATGACCATTCAACCCAATCTAAGATTTACACCTTAGCTCAAAACATGCTCAAGTGCAATATGCAGCTTCAAGTCCTGGCTGACAAAATGTTGATCTTTTATTTGACATTAAAATCCATTATTGGGAAAAGGGGGAGCAATAGCCCCATTAGTGTAATTGCTGCTGATTTTATATTCTGTCACATCAAAGTGAACTGGAGATTAATATTCTCACATTTTATTGTTAAAGCATTTTAATTTCTTTTAAGTGTGCATTTCAGGTTGTGAATCCTTGATGAGAACCAAGCTCAGTAGTTCCAATTTGCATATGAAAGCTACAATATTATGACACCTACCTGTCAGTAGGTACTTTACCCTCTTGAAGGTGTTCCCCTGCCAAAAGTTATTTGATGTTGGGATCTAACTGAAGAATTAAGGAAATATAAAATATATAAATAATACACCTAATGCTTATTTAAAACCTCTCACAGATTTTCTTATTTTCTTATTGTAGAAAGAAAGAAAAGGATATTTCACTTTCTGGAATGACTAAAGAAAGTATTCAACTTTGTTGGGGCTAAGTTTGTGGATAACTTTGGACCTTCGCATATGGCATATATTTAAATACTCTCTGAGACTGTTGTATTCTTTTCTTTTTATTTTAAGAAAAAGGAATCTCCAGCCAAAGCGGATTCTGTGCTCGAACAGAGATTGTACTGGGTATGATGGACTGAACAAAATTAAAATGCACACAAAGTTTCTTGAAAATCTATCTTTCTGTGCTGCCATTTCTGCATTCTCCAAGTTAAAAGGTTACAGAGAAAAACACACACATAGTAGCCTAAAAATTAAGAGGGTTGATTGAGTTTATTCAAGGAACTACACAGCCCAATAAAACCAACTTCTCCCTGATTATAATCCCTCCTTCTTCTACTCAGGGACCCTCTCAATAATCACACGTCTTTGAGTCTAAACCACTGGAAGGGTATGTCTGCCTCTGCATTCCTTTCCCTCTTGTCTGGCAGAGCTACAGGAATTATAAAGTTTCCCTCCCTCTGATATTCGTCAGACTTCTCCACTAAGGGCATTACAGTGCTTTAGGGTCAAGATTTTTGTACAATTAGACATTTTGATAATCATGCATGTATCCATCCATTTAGTCTTTCAACAGGCTTTTACCATAGTGGCAAAGTGGTAAAGTAAAAAAATATTGGGGTCAGACAAAAGTGATTGTGATCATTTGTTATCTATGTAAAGTGAGCAAATTACCTAACCAAGTGAATGCCAATATGTTCTGCTGTGAAATAAAAACATGTCATAAAAAATTAAGATATTACATATGGAAGTGCATAGTATAGTGAGTGTTTTGACCACAATTCATGTTCTTCAAATAATAATGTTAAATATCACAAGACCTGCACAGCAGGGAGAAAGTGAATAAGCTTTAGTCAAGGAAATTTAGTTCAAATACTGTCTTTGCCATTAGACATGTGTAAAATAATCTCTTGCAGGCTTATCTTTTAAATGGCTCTACCATAACAGTTATCTCAAAAATTTAATTTATTTCAGTGAGATAAAGACAAATAAATCATCTAGCACAGTACCTAACACAAAGCAAGTAATTATAAATAGGTCTTTATGCTTAGGAATCCCATGGTTAGAATTATATTTTCAAAAAATTATATTTTCTGGTAATAAATCAGAAAAGAAGGTCTAGAAAAAGGTGAACCCAAATAAGATGTCATTTGTTTCTTAAATAAATGCTTATTATCTAACTGCTAAATATGCCCAATAGGTGCACCGAATTCAATAATAAACAGGAGGATCAGAGCCTTGCTTATCATCTCTTGCTCATGGCTATAGAACAGTTGAGATTGATGTTTTGTTTCTTTTTTTAAAACCTGGGCATAATGCTGTAAAAAAATGCTCTTCAACTTCCACTGAAATACCTGCAACAGCAAGGAAACAATGCATAACCTCAAAGGAATTGCAATGAGGGATATATCTAATCTATACTAATAAAAGGGTAATATGCTAATTAGACTGGATAGACCAGACATCTTCCGGTCATCCGGTCCTCCTTCCAGACAAAGCCACGGTGGCAGGGGCCAAGGCAGAAGTGGTTAGGGGTGATCAGGCTGGCAGGGGAGGGCAGTTAGGGTAGATCAGGCCAGCAGGCAGAGTGGTTAGGGGAGATCAGGCAGGCAGACAGAGGCAGTTAGGGGCAATCAGGCAGGCAGGCAGGTGAGCGGTAAGGAGCCAGCAATCCCAGATTGCGAGAAGGATGTCCCAGATTAGACAGGGTGCAGGCCAGGCTGAGGGACAACCCTTGAATTTCATGCATCTGGCCTCTAGTAATACATAAAATGTCCGACCTGCAGTAGATGCTTGATACATGGAACCCTGAACTCTATTTCCCTTTGTTATTCTTATTTTCTATCCTTTACAAGTCTAAACCTGGTGCTCCAATTATTTGACAATACACTCAAGCTTTTAATTGTTGCCCATGGCTCTTCCCTATTTTGTTATAAGTCTGATAATTTTTTTTCTGTGTGCCTTTGAGACTTCCTCACTTCATTTTAAGATTGATACCTTTAATCAATTGTCATTTTCAGTTGCTGGTAAGATATCACCATTTCTAATGCAACTTAGATTTTCCATTTTAAATACAGAATAAGTTGCCTGATGTCTTGGCAGTCAGAGTTCCCTAACGAGGTACGACACTTATGCTCAGAAGAGGCAAGGGGTCCAGATAAACAAAATCATAGTCAAGTATAAGTCAATTTTTCATCAACTGTGGACTATTTTAACATTAATAATATATATTAATAACACATTAATATTGTTTAAAAATATTTAAAGCTGCAAAAGGGTACATAGTAAGAAGTCCCCCTCAACTCCGGTCACCCAGCACCCATCCCCTTCCACAGTCCTTTCAGAATATTTGATGCATGTACAATCAAACACAATATAAACTATTTTACTTTCAAAAACTATATACCCCAACACTGAAAATGCTAAAATGCCAACAGATTTGTCTATGCCTCTATGAAAAGGTATTTCCCCCAGAAATGACCATTAAGGGATGGTGATCTTTATAACATTAAGAATGAATGACAGAAAATGGAAAGTTAATATAATTAACATGTATCTATTTGTTTAAAAAACAAAACAAAACTCGCCTTAACTGGTTTGGCTCAGTGGATAGAGCGTCGGTCTGTGGACTAAAGGGTCCCAGGTTTGATTCCGGCCAAGGGCATGTACCTTGGTTGTGGGCACATCCCCAGTGGGAGGTGTGCAGGAGGCAGCTGATCGATGTTCCTCTCTCATCGATGTTTCTAACTCTCTAACCCTCTCCCTTACTCTCTGTGAGAAATCAAATATATATATATATATATATATATATATATATATATATATATATATATATATATAAACTTCAGGTATATTTTCTCAATACACAATGCATATTCACTAATGTATGTGTATATTTAAGGTTTGTGTTCATTTCTGTTTCTGCTTAAAAGGCTACAATGATTACCAAAATTAGTCTCCATCACACACATAACAAAACTTAAAATTTCACAAGCATTATTTCATTAAATTTTAAAATATGCATTTTCTTTTTTTGTCTGCTCTTGCTTTGAAAAGTTAATATTAAGTTAGATATATTAAGGTTCATGGAGATCCCTAAATTCACAGTTGGAAATAGTTTTAACACTGCAAAATATAATAGCCATTTTATAGCTCCTAATTTTCTGGGTCTCACAACATGATAACTTTTTCATTAATTCTTTGCCTCCAGCTTATCGTCAACCATAATTCTGCTTTGCTTAGATATATTTAAAAGAATCCCTTTGGCACTAGGGTAAACTTCACAAAAACCAACTAATTTTCAGTGAGGTTTACTTTGTAAAAAGAAAAAAAAGTTCAAATGTCTTTTAATTTTAATATTTAACTACTTTAAATTGGAAATTATTTGAATAAATAAAACATCATTTCTTTTCTGCCAATATTCAAACAAGCAGATGTTTGTTGTGACTATATCAAATTTATTAAATATGGGTGGGATAGAGCTATCTCATTTAGTTGAATCATTACACTGGGGATCATTAATACAGCCATGTTAATACAATTTTCCTAGGTAATTGGGAAAGAGATTAATATTCCTGAATTCTTCACCATCAATACTCCTTACCATGAACCCACTCAGTAACCAAACACATATAGACATGTATATACACACACACACATACACACACACACACAATCCACTGTGCTTCACTAAAGTGTTACTGAATAAATAGCTGTAAGTAGAGGAGAAGATGTAAATATAAGACACCTCCAGATAAATTTTATTTAAAAAACGAACAGGTACATTGATAGCCCTTTTCTCTGAATTGCAAATATTCTATTCCAGTACATCTAGGGAAAGAAGTAAATCTAGATTTTTTGAGTAGCAGACTAAAACCATGTAGATTCAACAAAAACAAACAAGCAAATCAACAGTAAAAAGGTGGAGATATACTGCATTTATACAGGAAGAATTTCAAGGACTTCATTTTTCAGGAGAAACAAGTTGTGAGGTTCTTTTACTTGTGTTCCAAATATAGACATGAACTTCAGTAAGCTTGAACAGATAGCTTGGTGAAGAGAGAGCAGACCAGACCCAGGATTTGAAGATGGAATTTATACATTGGTGTTTGTATGCCAATGCCATCTGAATCTGTTGACCATTTTGGTCTTTAGTTTCTTACCAGTAAAAGTTGAAACAAAGCAATGGTTTTCAAATTGGTGCAAGAACTTTCCTGAACAGCTGGGTTTAAGATTTCCAAATTCTGCAACAACTAATGTATCAAGCTCTTTTTCAAAATCCTTTTTTAACATATTTGCCTTTAAATAAGATATCACTTTAATAAAAAATCTAATCCAGTGAGTTTGCAAATCAGTAGACTAGATAAACCTTCTTAACCCACTGAGCTAGATGTTCTGTAGTTTTCTAATCAGGCAAAATTATAGTTATGTACAAAGCAACATTTTGACTGATAAATTGGGAAAGAGTAAACTATTCAGTGAAACTGAGGTCAAGGAACTTGGGAACATTAGCCAAACATGTCTCTCTCTCTCCTGCTGTTAGTCTAATGGGTTTATGAAGTGTGAATCTTTATAAAATGTAGACCTAATTCCTCCTCAAAATTCTTCAAGAACTCTTGGATTAATGTTTACTCCATAGCCTAGCACAGTTGTGTCCTGAGTTCTGAGGCTTGCCTTTCTAGCCTTAACATCCATCACACCCCACTAAAGGCCCCCTCTCCAGCCTCCACAAGCTATTGCACTTACTCATCTTCATACCTTTGCACATATTCATACATACTCATGCTTGCACATAATCATGCCTACTCATGCTTCTTCTTAAACATCTGACTTCCTTGATTTTTTTTGTTTGTTAACGAACAAAGTTTTTATCCTGACTCAGCTAAGGTTTTAGTTGCATTCAGGACTCATCCCCTGACCTTGTTCTCCATAGGCTGGATTAGATGCTTCTCAAAGTAATGGGCATAAAGCCTGAATTTACCTGTGGCAAAGTGCTTATCCTTCTGAGCTGTAATTTTGTTAAAATTGTCTTTCTCCATGACTACTCTAAGAACTCTTCAAGGAGAGAGACCATGACTCTTATCTTATCCGGTGCCTCATAGAAAACATAATAGGTGATCATTAAATGTTCCCAGAACAAATGAATAAAGAAACAGTTAAGGATGATATATTCTGAAGATATTAAGATCAGGCCAAAGAATAAATACGTTGTCAGCTTTTACATTCACACTCTACAATTGCAGTCATTTTCATCTGGGACATAACCAAACACCCAATCAATTCTAAGATGCAGATTTTTTTAAAATAATTTTAACATTTCTAATATCTAGTTACAACATACCATTGATTGTCATTGCCTGTTCTTCAGTAAAAATAATAATGGCACCATCCAAAAGTGCAAAATAAGTGTCAGTGGCTTAGAATAAAATCTCAGAGACAATTATGAAGCCTGCTTTTATCCAAGCAGATACTTGTAGGGGAAGGGTTGGAAATGAGTGAATCAGAGGTGTTTGTCAATATTGCTAAAGGTGGGATCAAAAGTAGTCCAGCTCCTGATAACTCCAAAGCTGGTTTAAGAATACTGCCTTGATGACACTGAGTTCCTCCTGAAATATTTCAAAATATACCCCTTACTAGATGCCAGGTACACAAATATGTGCACCAGTGGGGTCCCTCGGCCTGGCCTGCGGGATCAGGCCAAAACTGGCTCTCCGACATCCCCTGACGAGTCCGGGATAGCAAGAGGTTGCAGGCCAGGCCGAGGGACCCCACCAGTGCATGATTGGGGCCAGAGAGGGATGTGGGAGGTTGGCCAGCCGGAGAGGGACCACGGGAGAGCTCCAGGGCTTGTCCAGCCAGTTTCGCTCAATCCTGATCAGCCAGACCCCAGCAGTAAGCTAACCTACTGGTCGGAGCATCTGCCCCTTGATGGTCAGTGCACATCATAGCAAGCAGTTGAGTGGCCCTAGCATATCATTAGCATATTACACTTTGATTGATTGACCGGATGACCAGACAAGCAGGCAATTAGAATATTTGGCTTTTATTATATAGGATGGGACAAAAAGACTCTATCTCTATGTATGGAAAAAGGTGGGCAGCAGTATATTCAATTGTAAAGATATTCTAAATGTGAATAACTAATCCCATATCCAACTTATTTTAATATATATACATATATATATATATATATATATATATATATATATATATATTGCCTATCTAATAAAAGAGAAACATGGTAATTGGCGTACGACCGATACCCTTTTCATTGGCTAATCAGCGAGATATGCAAATTAACTGTCAGCCAAGATGGCCTCCGGCAGCCAGGCAGCTTGAAACTAACATGAGGCTTGGTTGCCTCAGTGACGGAGGAAACCAATGTTCCCCGCCTGCCGCTGCCTCTGAGCTGGCAGTTTAAGAAACATTGTAACAAATACGCCCAACTTCAGCCAGCATATTGGCAACATTGTAAGCAAAGGCCAGAAACCTACTTTCAGCTGGAGGCCTAAGAGCTGGAGCCAAGCCTCAAGGTAAAGCTGGCCAGAATAAAAAAAAAAAAAAAAAAAAAAGGAAAAAAGGAGCGGTTGGGAGCTTCAGTCACTCCCAGCCTGAAAACAGCCCTCAGCCCCTCACCCAGACTGGCCAGGCACCCCAGTGGGGACCCCACCCTGATCCAGGACACCCTTCAGGGCAAACCAGCCGGCCCCACCCGTGCACCAGGCCTCTACCCTATATAGTAAAAGGGTAATATGCCTCCCGGCACCAGGATCAGCGTGACAGGGGGCGGCACCCAAACCCCCTGATCGCCCTGCGGCTCTGTGTGTGACAGGGGGCGGGGCCCCAACCCCCTGATCAGCCCTGCTCTGTGCCTGATAGGGGGGAGCTCCCCAACCCCCCCTCCCCGCCATGGGCCCTGCTCTGTGTGTGACGGGGTAGAGCCATAACCTCCCCATCAGCCCTGCCCTGAGTGTGAGAGTGGCGGCACCCCAACCCCCTGATCCGCCCTGCTCTGTGGGTGATAGAGGGCAGCGCCCCAACCCCCTGATTGGCCCTGCTCTGTGTGTGACGGGGGTTGCTCCACAACCTCCCCATCGACCCTGCCTTGAGTGTGACAGGGGACGGCGCCCCAACTCCCCGATCAGCCCTGCTCTGAGCCCGACCAGGGGCTGCACCTAGGGATTGGGCCTGCCCTCTGCCACCCGGGAGCAGGCCTAAGCCAGCAGGTCGTTATCTCCCGAGGGGTCCCAGACTGCGAGAGGGCACAGGCCTGGCTGAGGGAGCCCCCCTCCCCCCCGAGTGCACAAATTTTTGTGCACCGGGCCTCTAGTATATATATATATACACACACACACATATCTCAAAATATATGACCTGGTGCACGAAATTCATGCATGGAAGGGGGGGGGGTGTTCTTCAGCCCGACCTGCACCCTCTCCAATCTGGGACTCGTCAGGGGTTGTCTGATTGCCAGCCTGTTGGACATTTCTCTCGTAATCTGGGACCGCTGGCTCTTAACTGCTCACCTGCTTGCCTGATCCCCCTAACTGCTCTCCCCTGCTGGCCTGATCTCACCTAACTACCTCTGCCACAGCCCTGCCACCATGGCTTTGTCTGGAAGGACGTCCGAAAGGTCACCCAGAAGATGTCTGGTCTAATTAGCATATTATCCTTTTATTAGTATAGATATTCAAAATAAATACTTAATGTCTAATTGAATGTAGAATGGTTCCTTCGATAAGTATAAAGTAAAAATTCCAACTCATAAGAAATCTTATGTCAAATCTAATTAGCAGTGTGTTTTATTTGTTAGCAGAATATGAAATAATGGTGGGATTTCTAATCAGTGATATTTTAGATCTATTTTTTGAAGTCAAATGTGGGACCAGGTAGTGAGTCAAAATGTAAAATTTGGGCACTTTTGCTATTTAAGTGATTTAGTTCACAGCTTGAGTTTATTTAAAGTTATCCTATACTTTGTTAAATTACTTTTCCCCAGATCCTTACATTTAAACTGAATGATCAGTGAGACTGGATGGCTTGTGTTTTTTACCACTTGAAAGAGATTATGGAGAGAACATGTTGTATTTTTACCAAAATTTGAAGTTGTAGTGTAGGCATAAATATGCCATAGTGGAGAGTTTGCTAGGCACTAGTCTAAAACAGAACACTTACATTTTAGTTTCTAGTATTTCAAATCAATATATCATACCCACATATCAAATTAATTTTACTTATCCCAATCTGCTTTCATTTGCTCACCATAAATTGATAAAAATCCATTTATGTTGTCTTTTTTTGCCTTGGTTTGTTTGTCTTTCAGCAAAGGGGTAATTCGCTGGCAGTGAATAGCTGGGATAGAAATCATGGCGTGTTTCTCCTAGGCATGTGCTGCATGTGGTACAGCACTTCATATTGCGAGCAAAGATAAATTAAATGGATGATTCATGCCATGCTTTTTTTTAAGAAAAAGGACATAGCTTCCTTTCAAGTATAAAGGAGTTAGGGTGAAATTTTAAAGAAAAATAAATACATGTAAAACTCACTTGGTAAGTATGCTATCCCTGCTGTCTTGGTCTTTTCATCTTTAGATCTCTGTGATTAATAATTCAAAGTTTGCATTAGGATTAATTCTGCTGGAGATATTTCTCAATAAGGATTTTGTAAATGAAGATATTCAAATTCCCCGATGTTAGTACACTTTTGTTATCAGAAGGTATGGCACCCTAGCTGTTTGGCTCAGTGGATAGAGCGTCTGCCTGCAGACTGAAGGGTCCCAGGTTCGATTCTGGCCAAGGGCACATGCCCCAGTTGCAAGATCAATCCCCAGCAGGAGGCAGCCAATCAGTGATTCTCTCTCATCATAGATGTTTCTATCTCTCTTTCCCTTTCCCTTCCTCTCTGAAATCAATAGAAACATATATTTAAAAAATAAATATTATAAAAAGGTATGGCAAATAAAACAATTGCTAAAATAACTAACAAGTATAATCAATATTACAGAAAGTCTTAGGATTGTGTGTGTATGTGCATGCATGTGTGTGTATGTGTGTGTGTATGTGTATGTGACTTTAAAGGAGGAAAAGTAGTCCATTTTCCATGGAACCTAATAATTTTCCAGATCTGGTTCTTTAGTGAGCTCACTGGTGGACTAAATTGCCATCAGGAAATGGCTTTTCTTTCATGGAGACTCTGCCTTTCCTTCTTCCCACCACTCCCTCCTTGTGCCAATGCTGCCTCTCAGCTTGTATCCACCACTAACCCCGAACATCTTGTTTAACTTCAAACAGAGAATTAATTTGATTAAATGGTAAGAGTTTAAGATTTGTATTTTCTTCATTTTTATAGCATTGCATGTCCCGTATTTCACATTCACTATTTGCTTTTATTGCTAAAATTTTAATATTTATTATGTTTTGAATAGATACTATTCTTTTCACCTTCTACCTCTAGAACCACATGTTGAGAAGTTGAGCAAAAGAATGCTCAATAGTTCAGGAAAGGAAATGCATATAAGACAAAGTCATACTAGAGAAAGGATGGTCTTGCCCCATCATAGGTTCTTTTAGATAGACATTAACCCATTGAATAATTATACATTGATTGGCTTCCTGGTCAGCAAAGATGAAAAGGAATATTACAGATTTCTAAGCCTAAGAACTACTTCCAATATGTGGCAGACAATTAAAATACAGTAAAAGTTTCTAATATAACTTATAACAGATATAAGCACTAGGCACAAGGGAAGGGAAGGGGTATTCACTCAATTTTGGGGGGGTGGCGGGGGTAGGTCAATGCATTTAATTTATTTTCATTGCTCTGACTTGGGGGACATGTTTGGCCTGCATGACCATACTCTCAACCTCCACTTTTGATGTCTAAATATGGTAACTCAAAACAATGACTATCTATTTGAAGAAACTAAACTATATCCAAACATAAAATCTACACTTTTATTTCATGTTCAAAGAAGAGCTGAGCGCTAAGTGAACAGGAGACAAATGAGAACATTATTTCTCTTATATGTCACATTTTTACCAGAAAAAAAACACAGAATAGTTTTTGTGTTTCAAATGGGGCTTTAAATTATTACAGCTATTGCTGTAAGAACCAAAAATGCTTGGATATAATGTAAAATTAACATAATTATAGGGTTTACAAAATATATAATTTTAAAATCCTATTGTATTTAGTAGTTTTGATACTAACATAAATTCCCTAAAACAGGAAATATTTAGTATTTGAGATGACAAATTATCAATACCCCCATTCCTGGCTTCATTTTGTACTGGCTGAGGAGTAGACCAGAGTTCAATAAGACAGAAAAATGCCAGCATGAGCATTAACGGAGATTTTCGACAGCATGTCTTATATGGATGGAAATGATGAGCAGCCTTGTTTCTTTCAAAGATCTCACTGAAGATTTTAAGTATCAGATGGAAGTATAGGCCAGACAAATTTAATATTTCTTCCAGAAATGTGAATGATTAATTCTAACCCCAATACATTCACTGGATTATTTGATACTACTCATATTCATCAATCAATTAACATGATTTCACTGAACCCCTGGGCATTTAGTAAAATGAAAAATCATAAAGAATATATAAAAAATACTTAATTTTTGGCATAAATACTGGGTTGGACAAAAGTAGGTTTACAGTTGTGAGTATGCAAAATAGTTTGTTCTTGTATTATTTATTAACTATATTATGTTCCATATGAACAACTGTAAACCTACTTTTGTTCCACCTTGTATAATTCCTACCATCAAGTAGTTTTCATTTAAGTTGTGAAGAGTAACATATTAAACAAGTAGTTAAAAATATTAGCTTCCATCAAATGTACTGACTTGAGGGACAAGAGAATATTATTTAGATATAAATTGTGGGAGACTTCAGTAAAGGGAGATGCCTCTTATTGGGTTAGGGTTTGACCTAAGGGATAGTGAAGGTCTGTGAAAGACTAGAGAATCCTAACGGAATAAGAAAACAAGTGCACATATATACACATAGTAGGTGCTCATTGTGTAGTTGCTGAATGAGTCAAGTGACATTTGCAAAAGAGAGGGAGTAATTTAGGCTGGAAGAGAGCACCAGTGATGAGGATCAAGAAGTGACCTGGACTATGAGGGGAAATAATTTACAGGTGCTTGAATGGCAGGAAAAAAAATGCTCTTATGTTCCTGCCTGGGATCATACATACAGGCATTATTTTAACAGTATTGTTCCTGAGGGGAGAAACTAGAGAAGGAATAAACAACCAAAAGGCTATTACAGGAGTGCAGGTAGGAAATAATGAGGGCCTTGCTTAGTAGGACAGCAGTGTCGATAGAAAGAAAAAGGTGAATCTGAGAGACATTTACAGAGCCAAGATACTACAAAGGATCCAATGGCCTATGCTTGTAGAAAATGTTTTAACTAGAAAGTCTTCCTGATAAGCCAAGTCCAAAGCTCTGGGGTAAATAGATAATGTATGAATTTATAAGCAAGCTAGAGATGCAGTTCTGGATATTTTTCTAAGTTATAAAGCATGAAATCTTATTTAAAATGAGAGAGAAAATTCTCTGACCCAGCAACAGGCTTGTTTATTTTCTGATACTCCCCTCCCCCAATTAGTTTCAATTGCATGAGTGCAATTATAATAAAAGAGAAGAGAGGTGCAGTGTGCCCAAATCCAGATTGAAAAAGACAGAAGATCTAGGATTGCCAGAAGGTTCTAATTGGCTTTCAAGGTGGATGAAAGACTGCAGAACGTGTCCTTTGTAAACTGGGGTGCCTCTAATTCTTCAGAGGATGGTTAGACTCTTCCAGGGGAGGAACAAATGAGGTAAGCAATAAAGTGCCTTTGCATTTTAATTTAAATAAACCAAGTATAAATGGTGTCTGATCATTTATAATTATTTGTAAGTGCCTCCTTCTCATAATACCACATTGCTCCTCATCATGGAGTTCTATTTATGATACCAACCTATGTTCTCACCACATGTATCGGACTCAAAATATTTACCCCGGATCTAATTTTTTTTTTTAAGTCTGCCAACAATATATTGCAAGTGACTCCCTCCTTTTCTAAGTGCAACTTGGATGTATTTGCAAAGAAAAGATTCTATTTTGTTCTTGAGCAATCTTCATAAGTACCATCTAATTTATCATAATTCTCAGACACAACGAGAATGCACCTGCAGAGCCATCCGCTTTAAAATAAAAGAAATAATGCTGCAATTCAACCCTAACCAGTTTAAAACATCTATGCTTGTGTTATATATTTCTGTGATTAATTTTAGCTTGAAACACTTTATGCGTTCATTCACAATTGCCTGCGTCAGGTTTTAAGTACTTGTAACTTGTTAAAATGTGCTCTAAAAGCCAAGTGTGCCAAAGATTTTAATACTCTTAAGTTTTTATTAACAAAGTTTAAAACGGGGAAAAATGATTTTCAGTGCATATTTCTCTCCATTGTTATATCTACCGGCTGATTAAATTATGCTAATGAGACAGTAGCTTCTGTAAAACCAGCACTGGGCATCATTTTGCAATAAACGGAAACAAAAATCTATCAATTTGGTACTTGTCAATTTGTGTTCTCATAAACAACAACAATAACAACAAAGGGTTAGGAAGAGCAAAGGTGAAGAATTTGCAATTTCCAAATTGTCTGAGTCGGGGTGTTCTTTTGGAGCTCACTGGTGAGGTCAGCTGATGCAGGATTTCCAAGGCAATTAGAGTAAATCAAAAGGCAGAACATCCCCCTGGGCTAGTTTGAAGATACCTTAAGAAAAGCAGCTCTTTTTTTCCCTCTAACTCTGGTTGCTGCCACATCTAGCAGCTGCTTTCTTTTTGACAATTCGTCACTCCTGAAAAATGTTTGCAAGCAGTTTGGATAATTTCCAATTCATTCTTGCAGGAAATGAGGATTTGCTTCCTCACTTGGGATACCTGCTGCTAGGTTTATTCACTAATAAGCATGATAAATGTTTTAGCCTTTGATCAGTGCTAATTTAACAAGTAAGCTCCCCAGAAAAAAGTCTTTGAGGCTCAGGGGCTCAAGACAGTGCATGAGTTGGAAATATGATTGATTGCGTTGCTGTGAGAAATTTCCATAAAAAACTTTTATCACACTGCTATGTTCTAAACAATTAAATCAGAAATGAAAGATAGTTACCCTCCAAAGAAGGACAGAGGCAGCCCAGCAAACTTCACAAGACTTTTTTTTTTAAGTAGCTCAGACTAATTTTCCAGAGAATATCAGTCTTCTTATTACATTCTGTCCACATTACTATATCCACTTTTTTCCTCATTGAGACCCATCTTCCTCCTACATGATTCTTTTTCTCCCTCCTTGCCAGACCTGTAATTAATATTTCAAATAAACTTTAACATGATTTACATCATGAAAACTGAACAAGTCAAATGGAGGAGAAATTGATGCCTGCGTGTTGTGTGTTGGAATCTACTGCTGTCAAAGGGCTCAGACAAAATCTAATACCTAAATAATGGAATTTGCCTTTTTTTAATTGAAGATTAGTAGTCCACACATCCAATCACTGAACTAGACACCAATAATCATCAAAGGCAGACAATGCCAAGTTCCCTTGGTTCCATACCAAATTTTGAATTCTCCCCAGCATGAGACTATAAATTTTCCCCACAGTACAAAGAAATTATGACTGTAGTATACTATGACAAAGAAATGCTGGACTGACTACTTTAAATCAGTTCTTAGTACAGCAAAACTTCGACTATAAACTGCTCTTCAATCGACATTTCAAAATATTTAACTTTTAAAAATAAAAGATATACAAAAAATGAGTCTTTCCTTTGCCATTCAATACACTCAACAAAATACTCTCTATGAGAGAAATAGGCATACAGGTAAAGGTGTGCATGTAGAATATAGTTGGCAGTAATAATAATTTTCTGTTACAAAGGCTTACACTATAAGGGCAGTGGTTCTCAACATTCCTAATGCCGCGACCCTTTAATACAGTTCCTCATGTTGTGGTGACCCCCAACCATAAAATTATTTTCGTTGCTACATCGTAACTGTAATTTGGCTACTGTTATGAATTGTAATGTAAATATCTGATATGCAGATGTATTTTCATTGTTACAAATTGAACATAATTAAAGCATAGTGCTTAATCACAAAAACAATATGTAATTATATATGTGTTTTCCAATGGTCTTAGGCGACCCCTGTGAAAGGGTCGTTCGACCCCCAAAGGGGTCGTGACCCACAGGTTGAGAACCGCTGCTATAGGGTGACAAAGTTAGGAATTAATTTCATTTTAAAAGAAGAATCTGGAAAGGAGAGAAAGAAAACTGTGCCGCCATGATCCAAAGATATGTGGGTAGATAAAATATTAGGAAAATACTGCTACTTTTTACTATATGTGGACATGTGTGTATGTAGTAAAAAATTAACAATATAGAAATGACAGTGGTTACCTCAGGCAATAAAGGAGGGAAGGGGCAAATGGTATCAGGAAGAATTATAAAGGGGGCTCCCCTTGTATTGATGTTGTTTTATTTTCAAAAAACAATCAGAACATTTGATAATAGTTAAATCTTGGTAGCTATAGAAGTATTCATTAAACTTTCTTCTGAACTTTTCTGTAGATTTGAAATAATTAATAATAATATCTATAAAATGTTATATTCATTATAGTTTATATAATAATTACTCTAAGTTTAAAAGAGAAATATTTGAAAACAGATTGAAGAAATGCTCTCAATTTATTTCTTTTTGTTGACTGATTTGACAATATTTAACTTTTTTTCATGGAAACGATGGAACAGCATGTATTGAAAATTTTTAAGTGAAGACATCTGTACTTTTCAATGATGAGTTTGCCCTAAAAGTGCATTTATTTCTATGTATAACCTGTCAAATGAATAAACAGAGGGATTTTACAGGCTGGATAACTAGGCATGTACTGTATAACCTGAATTATCAAATGTAGTTTTAGGGGGATATCAGGTTCCTAAAAGCTGTCATGAAATGCATGGGGCTTCAACAAGTGGAAGAGGAGTAGAATGAGAAAATCCTTAGTATAAAATTAGCATCAGTGAGGAAAGTTAAAATCAGATACATTTTGATTCTTGGGTAAAACTGAAAGACCATTCTAGTTACATAAAATTAAGATATTTGTGCTTATGATTTAATGAGTTGTTAGACATGTGCCAGAGTATAACACTTTACATTCTAAGAGTCTAAGTCAATAATAATATTCAATAATAATATTCATTTATCTAGAAATGGATATATTATGTAGTCTTTATGATTTGATTACCATAAAGTTGCAATTAGATAATTTGTTCTTTAAGATTATGGGCTAAATGTTCTTACACTCTCTGCACACTCATTATCAACTTCCTAAGTAAAGTGGGCTGCTCACAGCTAATGTGGAAGGGAAAGCCTGTGCAATACCATTGAAAACATATTTGCTAACTATCACTAGTGAGATATAGAGAGATGAACAAATAAGAAAGAAGCATGACCTGGAAAGGTAGCTTACTTGATTATAAAGCTGTCTCATTATGCCAAGACTGCAGGTTCAATACCCAGTCAGGAGCAACCAATGAGTACATAAATAACTGTAGCAACAAATTAATCTCTCTCTCTCTCTCTCTCTCTCTCTCTCTCTCCCTCACTCTCTTTCTATCTCTTTTCCTCTTTCTTTCTAAAAAGTCAATACTTTTTTTAAAGAATAAGAAAGTTAAAGTAAAAATATGTTAGGTCTTTTTGTTTGTTTATGTTCAATATTATATTAACAACTAGAGGCCCGGTGCAAAAAATTTGTGCACTGGGGGGGGGGGGAGGTTGTCCCTCAGCCCAGCTGCACCATTCCAATCTGGGACCCCTCGGGGGATATCCTAAACCTCACTATCCTGGACTGTTGGCTCCCAACACTTGCCTGCCTGCCAGCCTGATCATCTCCTAACCACTCCCCTGCCAGCCTGATCAATGCCTAACTTCTCCCCTGCCAGCCCAAACACCCCCAACTGCACTCCCCTGCCGGCCAGGTCACCCCCAATTGCCCTCCCCTACAGGCTATCTTGTGGCTCTGGGCGCTGCAATCTTTGAGGGTGTGGCAGTCAATTAGCATATTCCCTCCTTATTAGCTGTGGGTGCCGCCATCTTAGAGGGCAGGGAAGTCAACTAGCATATTGCCTCCTTATTGGCTGTGGGCACCACCATCTTTGAGGGTGGGGCAGTCAATTAGCATATTCCCTCCTTATTGGCTGTGGGTGCTACCATCTATGTGATGGTGTGAGGGTCAATTAGCATATTCCCTCTTTAGTAGATAGGATGGCTATGTCTGTATATCTACCCATTCACTATAAATTGATAACTATTATATTTTTTGAAAACACATTTAATCTATTAATGTAAATTATTTTTTTAATTAAATCTTTATAGTTCAGATTATTACAGTTGTTCTCTTTTTCCCCCCCATAGCTCCCCTCCATCCAGTTCCCACCCCACCCTCTGCCCTTACCTGCCCCCCCCACTGTCCTCATCCATAGGTGTACAATTTTTGTCTCTTCCCGCACCCCCCACACTCCTTTCCCCCCTGAGAATAGTCAGTCCACTCCCTTTCTATGCCCCTGATTGTATTATATTCACCAGTTTATTCTGTTCATCAGATTATTTATTCACTTGATTTTTAGATTCACTTGTTGATAGATGCGTATTTGTTGTTCATAATTTGTATCTTTACCTTTTTCTTCTTCCTGTTCTTAAAGGGTACCTTTAAGCATTTCATATAATACTGGTTTGGTGGTAATGAACTCCTTTAGCTTTTTCTTATCAGTGAAGCTCTTTATCTGACCTTCAATTCTGAATGATAGCTTTGCTTGGTAAAGTAATCTTGGTTGTAGGTTCTTGCTATTCATCACTTTGAATATTTCTTGCCACTCCCTTCTGGCCTGCATAGTTTCTCTTGAGAAATCAGCTGAATCATATGGGTACTCCCTTGTAGGTAACTGACTTTTTTTCTCTTGCTGCTTTTAAGATTCTCTCTTTGTCTTTTGCTCTTGGCATTTTAATTATGATGTGTCTTGGTGTGGTCCTCTGTGGATTCCTTTTGTTTGGGGTTCTCTGCGCTTCCTGGACTTGTAAGTCTATTTCTTTCACCAGGTAGGGGAAGTTTTCTGTCATTATTTCTTCAAATAGGTTTTCAATATCTTTCTCTCTTTCTTCTTCTGGCACCCCCATAATTCAGATGTTGGTACGTTTGAAGTTGTCCCAGAGGCTCTTTACACTATCTTCATATTTTTGAATTCTTTTTTCTTTTTGTTTTTCCAGTTGGGTGTTTTTTGCTTCTTCGTATTTCAAATCTTTGACTTGATTCTTGCAATCTCCTAGTCTGCTGTTGGAACTCTGTATAATATTCTTTATTTCAGTCAGTGTATGCTTAATTTCTAGTTGGTCCTTTTTCATATCCTTGAAGGTCTTACTAGATTTATTGAGGGTCTCACTAAGTTTAACGGCAGTTTCTAGAGAATTCTTGAAAAACCTTAAAAGTGTGGTTTTGAACTCTATATCTAGTAGTTTGCTTTCCTCCATTTCTGTCATTTGTGACCTGTTTCTTTCTCTCTGCATTTTTATGCTTCCCTGTGTTGATAGAGTGGCTTTCTGTGCTAGGTGTCCTATAGGGACCAGTGGCTCAGCCTCCCCAATTACCTGAGTTGGACACTCTTGGTGCACCCCTTTGTGGGCTTTGTGCACAGTCTTGTTGTAGTTAAGCCTTGATTGTTGTAGGTATCACTGGGAAGAATTTACCTGAAGGCCATTTGGCTGTGAGAATCAGCTATGTCTGCAGTGGGAGAACTTCTGTGCTGGAGACACCCTTCTGGGGCAAGGCTTACTTCAGTGGGGCTTTGGTGCTCACTGAGTCTGCCCCTTGAGTGTGTCCCTTATGGATCTGAGGAGTTGTAATCTGAATGGTCCCACTCTGATCACTGGGTATACTGGCTCTTGGATCTCTAAGGAGGCAATAATTTAGCCTCTGCCTGAGGCTACCCAGCAGGTGCCCAGCTGTGAAGCAATGCAAGCTGCTGTGGGGCCTTGGGCCTTCTTTTGGAAGTTCTGGGTTTCTCTGACCCAGCTGCAGTTTGTTAGGTAATTTTCAGATTGCAAAGGGCCAGGCCTTTCATATGCAAAAGCCTCTGTGCACAGCTTGGGTGGGAGGGGTTTCAGGGGATCAACAGGGCAGAGCAAGCAGCTATGGCTGCTCCTCAGTCCTACCCTAAGAGGCCCCGAGTCTCAGTGTCCCGGTAATCGCTGAAAGTACCTCTGAGAGAAAGCCGCCCTTGAGTTCTTCCTGATGCCAGACAGTCCAGTTTCTCCTGTATGAGTCTGGGTCCCCAGAGACTTGCCCAGAACTGGAGTTCAGAGCAGTCAGGAGCTTGAGACACCCTCCCGATTGAAAAAGACAACCGTATCCTCAGTTTCCAGCCCTTTCCACGTGCGCCGAGTCCTCAGCTGCCAGCCCTTTCCACTTGCGCCACATCCTCAGCTGCCAGCCCTTTCTGTGTGCGCCTCTGTACCTCTGCACTTTACTTTCACACCGCATCTCCTCTGAGTTTCAGTGTGCTTTTCTCTTTCCTTCTAGTTGTAGAATTTCCACTCAGCCAGCCTTCCTGTGGTTCTGAATGGTGTCCATTTTGTCATTTAGTTATATTTTGAAGTGGTTGTGCGAGGCAGCAATTTCCGGTGTTTACCTATGCTGCCATCTTGGTTTCTCCCCTAATGTAAATTATTTTTAAACATGTAAATTAATACATATAGTTATACCCCATAGTGCATCTATTGGAATGAGAAGAATTTGACTTAACAAGAAGTTCTATTTATCACTTGTATTTTCTACTGGGCCTTTCATCAAATTTAAACAGCTGTTGAACTCCTCAAGTCTAGGGCCATGATACAGTCTTCTTGCTGTGGAACAGTTGCATATATTCCATTCAATTCTTAGAGAACTTATGGATTGCTGTTTTGTAGCAGTGATAATATCTAGTATCATAACCCACTATATGTTAACTTGTCAATTAAATGTATGTATAATAGTCAATAAGGAGCTTTAAGAAAGCTGACAAACAGACCTGTTATAATAAAATTCATGACAGAAAAATGATTTCTCTGGGACACTATAACAACTGCTATTAATTACAAAATAGCTCTCATCTATGTTGTTTATAATAATGGATGCCAATTTGTGAGTTCTGGAACATATTAAAAACTGTATTTCTTGAAAAAAAAACACCTATATTTTTTCTTAAGATAATTTGTAATTCAAGAAATTTTTCAGAAATAGACAACCTTTTGAGGTAGGAGAAAAATAGTATTGACTGAAGAAGTTTTTCAGGGACATTGGGATATCTGCTTAATAACTTTGGCTTGAGTCTTGAATTTCAACCACAATCATCAGATCCTTTTGATTTAATTTTTATATTTGAAAATAATTTAAATTTGCTGCAAAATCTTAAGAATAAGAATAGTACAAAAACACCTGTACCCACTCATCTATTATAAACATTTTATTCCATTTGCTTTGTTATTTGCACTTTTGAGAGAGTAAAATTGCATACAACATGGCCCTTTACCACTAAGTATTTCAGTGGCATTTCTTAAGAACAGGGACATTCTCCTACATTACCACAATATAGTGATCAACTTCAGTACATTTAAAATTGATGTTACAATTACCTAATTTATCATTTTTATTGCAATTTTCTCAACTGACCCAAATAATGTTCTTTATAGTATTTTTTTACATACTATAAATTTCATACCAACAATCATATTGAGTTGTAATGTCTCTGATCCATATGAATTTTATATATTTCTACTTAATGTTTAAATATCTCCTAAATGTCATAGCAATAAAGTAACTGTTACAATATCATTAAGTAAAGATAAATTTTAAAACCCCACAAAATCTCTTTCAGCCCTAGCCAGTTCCATAGCATTATTCTTTCATCTTTTCTTTTCCTCTTTCCTCCACCAAACTTCTTAAAAGTATTTTCTACTAGAGGTCTAGTGCATGAAATTTGTGCATGGGTAGGGTCCCTAGTGGCTGCCAGCTGTTGGCCGGGCCTTCCTTCCTTCCAAGCTGCCCCCTAGTGGTCAGTGCACGTCATAGTGAGCAATCAAACGCCCAGTCAGTCGAACTCCTGAGGGGACACTTTGCATATTAGGCTTTTATAAAGAGAGATACTCCCTCTTTTTACCTACAGATAGCTTAATGTTCTGTCATCTGTCTTCTGGCTTCCCCCTATGTGAAAATTTTTGAAATCTGCCAATGACATCAGAAACCCAATGATCTTGTACTCTAACTCCTGATCATATCTTCAGCAATTATTTTTACTACTTACTATCTCCTTGATACTGGACTCCATCTCTTTGTCTCATTGACTTTGGACTCTCCTATTTTCTTCTCTACCTTTTTCTCAGCTTTCATCCACCTCATTTAATGCTTCTTCAGTCTCTTAGAAAAGAGAATCTTTTTAAAATCTCTGTCTTTGGCACTCTGGCAAACCCATGAACTCAACAAATATCATCATGTATGCAAAAGTTAAACAGATATCACAAATCTAATCCATGCTGAATTTCAGCCTTCCACTTTCAATTTGTCATCCCATCAGCACTACAAATTCATTGCCCAAATGTTGCTCACAGCCTGCCCTCTCAAGCTGACTCCAACCTTGCTCTATTTCTTTTACTGTTTCACTTAACTTTCAGAATACCTGGGACTCTTCCATCTGTTTTGCCCATAACAACACCCAGGTTTCCTACTTGTACCTTATTAATATCTCTAACACTCACTCTCACCTCTTAAACCACTATCAACCAAGTTCAAGACCTCTTTATCTTTAAACTTCTTTCTTTAACTGATTTCCATGAATCTATTTGCATCTTCATTATGAATAGAAAAAAATTCTCTATTCTCATGACAAAATTCATTCAAAATATTACTGAAGAATATTTCTGATAAAATTCATTCCTATTGAAAAAAATTTAATGTCACTTCCCTGCATAGAGAAAACAGTACAAAGTCTTTGACCTGATCATTGAGTCTTTCAATAATATTGTCCCCATATATTTTGCCCAATTCTTTTTTTAGTGGTGTTTTTGCTTCCTTATCTCATTTCATATTTTTTTTCTTTCTCCACATTATTGGTAATTCAGAATCCAAAACGAATGCCTCCGTAGTCAAGAAGTTTCCTCGAAATAAATTTTATAACAGCAGAATGTCCTTGGTATTCTTCTTTCTTACATCATAAAATCTTTTGCACACAGTAGATGTTTGATAAATATTTGTTTCTTAATGTATTAATAAAGTGAATAAAATACCAACCAGACTATAAACTTTTAGATTGCAAAATATTTACTCTACAGGAATTTAAGTTTAAAAATTATTTATTGTAATAAGATTTGAGATTTCTAACAAGTATCTTTACAATTTTATCTCTGAATTATAATATCTTTCCAATTGCTAGAGGGCTGCAACGTATTTAACCTAACAAACCTTTCAGTATCAGCCCCCTGCACTTCCAGTGAGCAGAAATAGAAAGGCATTAGAGTTTCCTAATATGAACGCTTTCATACGTGTCCTGGAATCCTCCTGAGAAGTTCAGTGGCGAGGTGGCTAATCCTGTTGTAAGAGCTCATTGATGCCAGATGCTGCAATTGAGATGAGTTTCCTAAGGTTAATGAATTATACGCATAACTATAAATAGCATGTTCTCCTTCAGCAACCAGTTTTTCTCAAGCAGTGAGACTTCGGATCAGTACTTTCCAGTGCAGCGCCTCTGTGAAGTAACTTTCCCGAAGAGTTCACCTCTAGGGAGGCTTTCGAGTCAACAAGCATTTGATGAGAAGTGAGTGCAATGCAATGACTGTAAATTACTGACAGTGACAGTGATAAAGAGTTCATATCTGAGATCTTTATTTGTCTCGGAAATACTTAGATGGTTTACCTTACAGGGCTTAAGTCCTCCTATTATACCTTTACCATCTCATAGTTTATTTCATGCTGAGCATAAAGTGGAGATATTGTAATTCAGTGATTCTCAAACTTTAGGCAGAGGTCCTAAAACTTTTTAAACAGGGGGCCAGTTCACTATCCCTCAGACATTCACACATGAGCACTGCGGGCCCAGGACGAGTCGGCTGTTAAGCAGGACAGGCAGCGGCGGCAAAAACACCCGGCGGGCCGGATAAATGTTTTCGGCGGGCCGCATGTGGCCCGCGGGCCATAGTTTGAGGACCCCTGCTTTAGAGTGCCTCAGCATCACGCAAAGGGCTTGTTAAAGCTCCGCAGGGGAGAGTGAGATGGGGTTGCCCTTGGAGTTTTAGATTCAGCAGGCTGGTGGGTATAAGAACTTGCATTTGGTGGGATTTGATAATTCGCATTATTAGCCTTCTCTTAACACAATATTGATACTGCTGTACAGGAACCTCAGTTTGAGAACCATTGTTCCAGTTCCCTGGTCCTCAACTCAGGCCCATATTAAAACTGCCTAGAGAGCTTTAACATTCACCACCCCTTAACTCCCCTTTCCCCTTCTACCGCAAGCTCCTAAGATTCGGAATGACATAGGGTATGGCCTGGTCATGGGGATCTTTAATGAAGTTGATCATAGTTGCAGGTGTGATCCACTGCAGTAGCTTCTGATTGGTTATTTTAGATTGAGATTAAGAAGTCAGTCTCCAGACTTGAACCACAGGGACAGGCTATGACTCAAGAAAGTCAAGAGAAGGTTACAATGGCAGCTTATTGCTATACCACATCAGTAAAGCCCTTTGTGGGGCAATAAATACTCCCCAGATAAAATCACGCTATCTATATAGGATGGCTACTATTTATATTTTTTCTTCTCACATCATCTATTAAAATCAAATATACAATCATTATCTGGAAGGAATTCATAGATCCAAACTTCTTTAGGTCAATAGTTCTCTCACCCAGGAGTCCTGTTAAAACATAGAGTTGCTGGGTCCTATCCCCACTGTTCCAGGGGAACATGAATTTCATTTATATTTCTAAGAAATTCCCTGGCCCTAACTGGTTTGGTTCAGCGGATAGAGCGTCAGCCTGCGGACTCAAGGATCCCAGGTTCGATTCCAGTCAAGAGCATGTACCTTGGTTGCGGGCACATACCCACTAGGGAGTGTGCAGGAGGCAGCTGATCGATGTTTCTCTCGTCGATGTTTCTAACTCTCTATCCCTCTCCTTTCCTCTCTGTAAAAAATCAATAAAATATAATTAAAAAAAAAACAAAGAAATTCCCTGGTCATGCTGAGGCTGCTGGTTAGGTACCATACATACTCTGAGACAAATTACTCTGAAAATGAGAGGTTCAATAAGACCTCCAATATAAAGGCAGTTCTTTATATGTCAAACAACCAGACAAGTTATCTTGGAGATCTCACCCAACTGGTTTCAGATTAACCAAGAATCAGTAGTGAAGGTCACAGAGATGTATGTAGACAAGTGAGAGAGATTATATACTAACTAATTCTGTATTGTGTCAGCACATTAAAAATTTAGTCTTATATATTACATACTAAATTTTCTTTTAAGTTATTGGAACAAAAAAGAGTGCCAAACACATCATATACATTGAAAGATTTGATGAATTCTATTTTTGTCTCGATCTCTTTATTAACTCTTCAGAAATGTTCTGAGTTAATAGGCAAAGGAAGGAAAGATGCCTACTACCTCTTTGTCTTTACTGTTGTCATACTACCCAACCAGTAGTAGATCTTTTTGCATATCTAAAATTGACTTATTTTTTTTCCAATCAATATATGCTGAAATTTTGAGAAGCCCTAAATTTGAGAATTGCTCTTTGGCACATAATTCACCTATTCATGAATCAATGAACCAGACATTCTGTTAGGCATTAATGATAAAATAGTCAATTAAAAATAAAATATATTATGCCTGTCTTCATGGAAGTTAATGGGGAAGATAGGCATTAATCAACTAATTCACTAAGTATATCATTACAAACTGTGATATTGCAATGAGAAAAGTTTATAAATGATTTACATGTTATTGGGAGAGTTTGAATACTCACAAAACCACCCTGCGCTATCAAGCTGAGAACATTAAGGAGATAACACACACTCTGAGAGTCACACTCTCTGGCTGAGTAACTGGCACAGTACGCCAGGAGGGTTTAAATCTGTGCCTCTCTGAAACTGGTTTGGCTCAGTGGATAGAGCGTCGGCCTGCAGACTGGGAGGTCCCGGGTTCGATTCCGGTCAAGGGCATGTACCTGGGTTGCGGGCACATCCCCAGTAGGAGATGTGCAGGAGGCAGCTGATCGATGTATCTCTCTCATCGATGTCTCTAGCTCTCTGTCTCTCTCCCTTCCTCTCTGTGAAAAATCAATAAAATATATTTTTAAAAAAATAAATAAAAAAAATAAATCTGTGCCTCAACAAAATTACAAATCAGTATGTGCCATTGGTTTTCAGGAAATATTCCTAGTGATTGTAACTATCAATGTTAAACCCACATATGCCAAAGGTCTACTCTACTCAGGCAAGCTGACTTTTAAAGAGATATTTGCAGTCTTGATTAAAATTGTTTTCAATCAGTGTCAAATTGCAGGACATATTTTAAATCAAAATCAATACATATGATAGTGACATTTTAGCAACAATAATAATGAATTTACGTTAAATAGTTGTAATCCAATAGATTATGCTCATATTTGTACTCAAAATATGGGCAGGAATCCCCCAAAACAAGTAATTTATTATTATATATAGCAATGGCTCTATGAATAGGTAATATATAATACAGGTTTATAGCTCTATATTTTTATCCTCCTTTCCCCATTTCCTACTTAATATTTTGTGAAATTTTCATTGAAGTATAAAACAGACTGAGAATAGTATAAAACATATATGTATAGGGCAATAAATTTTACTAAATAAACAGCCATTCTCAAGAGGTTTATTAAATACCAAAGTCTTTCCATTTAGTTGTGCTAATTTACACTCCACATAGCAATGGTGAGTGTCTCAATGGCTTCATATAGCTTCTAATTCTTGATATCTTCTTCCATTTCAATCATTCTGGTGAAGTATAGTAGCATTGAATTGTGCTTTCAAATTGTTATTTGCCTTTGGATATTCTCTTTTTGTGATCTATTAACTTTTGTGTTGTTTCTCTTTTACTTTTGATTGGCAAGTGGTTAATGTATAGGTTGGTAAAAGTACTTAATATATACTTTGGTACAAGAATTTTGTCACTTATATGTATTGCAAATATTTTCTTCCATTCTGTGGGGTCTTTTCACTATAGCGACTTTACTTTTCCAGCACTTTATCTTCTATTCTGCTATCCAAATATTTAGTGGCTAAATTTTCTAAGTTCCTATTTTATGCAAATTCAAAATCAGACAAGTGCATTAAGGGCAAAATGCTACCATTTGTTTGAGCCACCTAAGTCACCAATTTTGTCTCTGGAGCCCCATGAACATGCCAACATTTTATAGTACCCTCACTTCATGACCTCCAGCAGTAACCCTGAGCATATCTTTGATGTCATTAATCTTTTAAAAGTTTCCCGCAGCTTTCCTTTTGTTCTCAATGGAATTGTCGAGTTTTCAGAGGCTACACTACCCTACCTGAAAGTGGATGCCTATACCATATGTCAAATCTTATTCATAACGCACCTCAAATACTGGGTAAAATAAGTAAATATGTGAGAGACTAGGATTACCAACTCAATTTCTGACTTGAAAATGGGGAAGAAATCATGGGCTAAACTAGATAGTAGCATTCAGGAATAAAGAGGGTAATTTGAAAAGGAAGCTAGTAGGGATTAAATTATAATTTGAACTGTTTATTTTGGTTTCTGTTTCTATTTCTGATTTGCTGTGTTTTTTTGAGAAGGAGTAAAACACAGCAGCCTCCACGAAACCAAGAGACTCAGTTTTCAGAGCCTGCCCTGTTAATAAACTGTCATTTCATCTCTTGGGACATCTTTTTGATCTCTAAAATAAGTTTAAGCTAAATCAGCTGGAGGGCCTTTTTTCTTTTTTCTTTTTTACCTTCAAAAATTGTTTCCTGCAATATTTCCACATATTTCTCATTTGCAACTTATTTTTGAGTTTAGAGGACTACATTTAAACATTAGTTGTCAATGGGCAAAAGAAGCAAGCAAAGAAGGAGTAATTACTGCTAGCCTGAAAAGACTGATAATGTGGCATATTTATTGGGGATGTTTTAAATATAAAGAATATAGTATAATCATTAAGAACAACAACTCTGTTACCAGACTGCTCAGATTCAAATCCCAGCTTCAACACCTACTAGATGTGGGACCAGGGCCAGTTGCTGAACTGCTTTATGAACATTCAATATAAACATTTCATGAATTAACATGTAAAATGCTCAGAATTGTGTGTCAGGCAAATGTAAGTTAATATAAAGTTTGTTTAAAAAAGAAATAAGATTATACATTTTATAAGATATAATTAATTCACCTGACACTTGACAATTAGTAAATAATATTTTTAGTGGAAAATTTCAATTTTTTTTTAAAACGAAAATCATACATAGCCATGCAAATGCATTGCTACTCAAAGGAGCTTCACTAAATATGTCTGGGGTCATATTTCATTAATCAACAATAAGTAGGCTTTTGTTTTCTTAGTTCAGAATGTGTCTCCATTGTAGTCACAATGTCAAGAAAAAGATAGCAAAATAGAAGTCATTCTCTGAATCTTCTGCTCTAAATATTATGTAATCCTGAAATAATTTTTCTGCCTCAGGGGAGAATAAAAAGTTTAGAGAGCTACTAAAATCCAGAAATACACCTAGAAAGGTAGATCTGATGTGGGGAACAAGCAGCTCTAAATCCTTACACCTACCCTCCCTCAAAATCCCCTGCAACGTTTCCCTTATCACTTGGCCTTCTTTAGTCATTGAAACATTTGGCGTTACAGTCTGAAGAATGACAGAAAAGGAATTGGGAAAGTTTTAGGTAGAACGCAATCACACTGTATATTGTCTGAAGTGATGTATTAGCCTTTATTTAGAACTGCCATGTTTAACATTTTTTGAAAGCAGCAAATTAGTAGCAACTGTGGTTTTATTTGTTTTGGGTTTCTGGATTTATTTTAAAATGTACCACAAGCAGTCTTGGGAAGGTAGATCAAAACTTCATTAATGTGAACCTTGTAATCATGGGAGTTAAAATGGCTTGTCAGACCATTTGTTTCCCAGTTTTTCTTTTTTTGAGTCCTATTCCCCAGCATCTCAGGATTTTTGTTACAAAATTTTTATAGTGCATTTCCATGCCCTTAGTTTTTCCCTCTGTTTTGCTTTGAGCATCAGTATTGTCTTTATCTCAGAACTCTATGCCGGTGTGACTTATCTTCCAGGAAAAAAGACAAAATTTGAATTTTCATCTATATTAAGTTTGAATGAAGCAATTTTTGAGATCCAGATTACCAGGTTTTTGCCTAGAATTTTATCAGATCAGACACAATTCATATTAACTGCTGCTTTCCTTCCTTCCTTCCTTCCTTTCTTCTTTTTTTCCTTTCTTCCTTTCTTTTCTTTTTCTTTCTTTCCCTTCTTTCCTTTCTTTTCCTCCTTTCCTTCCTTTCCTTCCTTCCTTCCTTTCGTTCTTATCCTCACCTGAGGATATTTTTCCCATTGCTTTTTACAAAGTGAAAGGGAGGGGAGAGAATGAAAGAGAGGGAGAGGGGGAGGGAGAAAGAGAAAGAGAGAGAGAGAGAGAGAGAGAGAGAGAGAGAGAGAGAGAGAGAGAGAGAGAGAATATCAATGTGAAAGAGACACATCAATTGGTTGCCTCCCACATAAGACCTGACCAGGGCCAAGGACAAAGCCTGCAACCCAGGTACATGCCCTTGACCAGAAATCAAACCCAAGACCCCTTGGTGAGTGGCCAATGCTCTAACCACTGAGGGACACCAGCCAGGGCTGTGTTTCTTTTTGATTAAAAATTACACTCTAACGAACTGAAGTTCCTGCAGAGGAGGGTGTGTAGTGTGAAGTAAACACGTGATGTGAAACAGTTAAGAAAACTAGAATGTACAGCCCATGAAAACTATTCAAGAGCAGAATCCTATACAACAAAAGCCTAATATGTAAACTGAAGGACCAGAGGAATGACCGGTTGCTATGATGAGCACTGACCACCAGGGGGCAGATGCTCAGTGCAGGAGCTACAACCAGGCTGCAGGCCCCAGGCCAGACAAAGTGGGTGCAAGCAGGGGCCCCCCAATGGCCCTGCCAGTTGCCACGCAGAGGAAGGCAACTGGCGGTGGTAGCAGGGGGTGGGGCCAGTGAGTGGGCAGCACCAGGCTGGCCAAGGCAGGTGCCAGCAAGCGGGGGTCCCCTGATTGCCCTGCTGGTCACTCCACAGATCGGCCCTGATCATCAGCCAGGCCTAGGGACCCTACCCATGCACGAATTTTGTGCACCGGGCCTCTAGTATAATAATATTGATACTTGACCTAGATTTCCTCAGATTATTTTTTTTTTTTTTGTCCACTCCTACCCCTCAATTTCTGTGTGCTGTTGCTTGAACAACCAACATCTGTGGCTTTCCTTCAGCCAATGGACCTCAAACTACTGGACCCAAGTTGCCCTTTGCTCAGTATGCACAGAGGAATGGACTTGTCTGGAAATCTATTGCCCCCAAGTGTATTGGCTCTTAACCAATTACTGACACAGCAAAGTCATGCTAACTCAGCTCTCTTGCTTTGTGATGGATTACTCCCAACATGACTTACTGCAGAGATGCACTGTAGGAAGCTTTCCCGACCTTCCTCAAATCTCACCCTTAATTTGCTTCCTACCGCCCTGTCCAACTTCTTTCACTCTTATCATTTTCCCCTGGATTATTCCCTTAATAAATCACTTGCAAACACACCTACATTTCAAAGACTGCTTCTGGCTTACTCTACCTAAGACATAGGGCACAATACTCTTAAACTATTAAGTCATTCACACATATCCATTTAACTGGATACCTATGTACCAGGCATGGTGCTAATGATGATAAAGTGGTGAAGAAGACATCAAACTGGAGGAGATAGACATTAGATCAATAACTTCTCATGTAATTGCTTAGTTGCTAATTATGATAAGTGCTAAGAAAGAGAAAAACATGTGGCTTTCTAAATGGAGATCATCAGAGGAAAATGATTTATACCTATTTTGAGAGGTTTTAATTGAACAGATCTGAGTAAAACAGATAGAAGTTACAAGAAGACAGATTTTAACAGAATATAATAAAGTTTTAGCAATACACCCTGTGCAGAGTTGGAAAAGGGTCATATAAGTGTTGAGGATAAGTGGGGCTGTTTACAGTTAAGCTTCAACATCACTCATTATCATGTCCATAAGAACCAAGCCTCTGCTGGTCTGGATGAACTAGATGAAATCTCAGAGACGATGACTCTACTCATCGTGGTGACACTGGGTAGTGAAGCAGAAAAAAACAAGAGAATAGCTCAGAAGGTACCGAAGGATTTCAGTTTGGAGTGTGGAAGTAAATGAGGGGGAAATTCAGTGAAAGAGCTAGTTGTGAGAAAAGATTAAACAGTCTCATAATCTTTGCCAGATTCAAAAAATAAAATCTATACTTATTTGTAGAGTATGTTTCCCTACATTCAAAATACGGATATAATACTAGCTTATAAGACCTTGATAGAAATAAGGCCAACCTGGAATCTGAAAGGGCACTGCTCTTATTTTATAAACCCATTCCATATAAATCAACACCTTCTGTTGGAATTCCATGGTACATATATTTTATGTACTGTGACATGTCTTAAGTGCTACAGGGCAGATGACTATTCTGAGTTTTTAATACAATAAGCATATTTAATCTAGAACTAACCTAACATATACCCACATACATACAATATACATAGCAAAAATATATGAAATGAATAAATTATTTTAAATAATAAATATTATGTAAATGTTCCCTTTTGTTAGAATGTCAGTTCTTGAGGAAGAAAAAACATGTCTGCATTGTCTTTTACTAAATCTTCAACGCCTAGAATAGCCTCTGTCACAAAGTAAATAACAATTATTTGGATATTAATGCAAGATAAAAATTTATGAATAAAGTTGTCATATGTATGTGTGTACATATATAGTATACATAAAAGAGGTGTTCTTGCAAGTGGCAGCTCTTCATCATGACTTAGGTTTGTTTATTTATTTTAAGAGTAATTATTTCTTCTAAATTAGCAAAGACTACTTTATGCAAGAAAACTAATGTCAGCTTCCACTGACTGATCATTGATGCTTCACTTTCAGCTTAAATCACAGGAAGAAAAAAAACAATCTTTTTTCACATTGTCCTGTATTTTTAAAAACTCTATTAGTACAAAGTTTCAGATGCTATAGAGAATTTTTTAAAAAGCTATTGAATAAATAATTGAAAATTTCTAACTAAATGGTTGCTCTGCCTAAAAGTCATAATGAGATCACTTCTGCATTAATGAGATTTAGGTATGCTTCATATCTTTGCTCCCCAGTGCCTTGCTACCCCATCCTTTGTCATCACCTCTGGAGTCAACATGATTTTGCTCTAGTATAAATCATCCTCATTAGGTGAACTGGATTATATTGATGAGTTCAGCTTGAGCTAGATTTACAAAGTGACACAAAGTTTGAAATCTCAATTTATTCCAGTCCTATGTATCATTTCCTGTGAGCGATTTTATGATGTGGTAATTGGGCAGTAGTTCAGCATTCTGATAGCCCCAGGAGATTCAATTTCACTGTAATAACAGACATTTACAAAGTCTAACCACTTTATTAAAGAGTACCCTGAATATCAATATATTTATTTTACTTTTTTTAAAATCTGAGAGATACTTCAATGCCTGTTTTTTTTCTTTTTATTCACTATTGTTCAAGCTTGGAACACTGACTCGCCAAAGGGTGATCTGGAAGGCGTCAAGCTCCCTTGGACGCGATAAGTTCTGTCCATCACTGATTACCGCCCCGATGACTTTTTTATTTAGGCCCGGAAGTCAGATTTGCTTCTTTGTAAAGAGACTACAGGACTGACAGCACACAATGAATCATGCCTAACAACATGCTGACAAGCTGGCAGGAGACAGCCTGTACAGTGACAAATACAGCTGACAACAAGTGTACACATCTGTTTGCTAGGATTTATGAGAAAGGAATACAAACAAGGAGGAGATGGGTTCTTTGGTTTTACAAGAGAATTTAGAGGCTCTTTTCTTTCCATCTAAATAACAGCAACATAAGGAATACATATTATCCCTCAAGATGTATTTATTACAAGCACAACCAGATTACAAATGGTCTCTGCAGATTAGCATTTTGATTATCAAACTGCTGTTCCAAATATCTGATGAACAGATATTAGAATAGTTCTTCAACATACTGATTAAACACACATCGATGCTGCTATTTTTAACGCTTGCTTCCATTCAGGTGTAAATCAGTTTCCATATCCTTCCTTTAAGCTTCAAGTGAAAAGAATATAAAATGTATATAATCCCACCAGACTTTTCTCAGGGAGACAAAGACCCAAGCCTCATTCTTAGTTAGATTTTTGGGTTTAAATAAATACATTTTCAAAGTAGGTCAATTAATTCAAATGCCAATAAAAAGGTATTCAATTAACTTATGCAATAATCAAGGTGTTCCCACAAAACTTTTTTCACAACTAGCCTTCTATCTCCCACATTTGCCTTTGTCTGTAATATAAATGTTCTCCCTTCAACACAATTAGTCCAAAGCACATAATTTTCTCCATTCTGGAACAAGCTCTCATTTAAAAACTGTATCCTAGAAATGATAACAAATAATAATAGTAATTATAAATCTGTTATTGAATACTGGGAACACCATCACCCTCACCCTTGCAGGAGATTATGTATCAAACTGCAAATGACTACAGCACAGGTAAACTTTTACAAATGGTAATGTGTTGCATTGTTTAGATGATTTAGAAGGGGAAAAAAAACACAACACTTAGAAAATTTGTTTTTTAGCAATTTAATTTTACCATCCTTATGGAACTTGATCTGAGCTACTGATTCTTATAATTGTAGGTGTTGATTTTTTCCTCTTTTGTCAATATTATCCTGGAAGGTCTTTGAGGGTAGAGCTTCTACTTTTCACATAGTAAATTCATAGTAATGAATTGTTCAAATAATATTAAATACTAGACTACAGTAAGTTGGGCCTAGCGGTGTGGCTCTATCCTGAATGACCACACTCTGAACTTGATTGCTGATAAAGCTTCTTCATTGTGAGTATCCTCAGAGAATACAACTCAGAACAGAAAGGGGCTCTGAATATCCTGAGCTATCAACAATAGAATTATGGCCTTTTCCTTTTCTTCATTATTGTTTTAATCTCCAAATGTTGAAAATGGATGAAATATTATTCAAGAAGCTTGGAAAACATATAAATATGTTGGGTGATGTTAGCCACCTGAGAGCCAAGCAGTTTGCTTCTATCCGAGGTGGAGATAAACAGGTGGACCGGTTATCAGGGAAAGGCTAATGTGTGAGAGGATATCCTATCTTCCCAGATGTCCAATTTTAACAGTCTAATCATTGCTACTGGTTGAGACTAAAAACTGGTACACTCTCATTTATATTTACATTTAAGTTTGATTAGAATAGCTAACTATAATATTTGCTTCCATGAAATATTTCCAGAAGCTGTGAGAAAAAAAAATCTTCCTAAATAAAAGTAAGTACCTCAACTTAAATTCTATTGCAAACAGCTCTCTGCTGTATTGTTAAATTTTAGGATTAGAGAATTTTGGAGCAAAAAATAGAGTGTAGAGATCATTTATTTAAGACTTTTCATTTTCCTTGCTTCATTATTTTATTGGCACATGTTTCTATCATCCAGTTAATTCTGCTTTTATTGAATGAATTCCAAAGTCATATTTTATCAAATGTCATGTATTTTTATAATTAGCATAATTATATATAAGTGCATAATTAGTGTAAATACATGTAATTACATTATTATAGTACTAGAGGCCCAGTGCACAAATTCATGCATGGGAGGGGTCCCTAGGCCTGGCGGGCGATCAGGGCCAATTGGGGCTGTCTCGCCAGTCCCGATCAGGGTTGGGCCTATCGGGGCCTGCTGGCCAGGGGGAGAAATGGGGGGAAGGACCATGGGAGGTTGGCCAGCCATGGGGAGGGACCCAGAGAGGTTGGTCGGCCATAAGAGGTTGGCTGTGGGAACCCACTGACCACCAGGGGGAAGCTCCTATGTTGAGCATCTGGCCCCTGGTGGTCAGTGTGCATCATAGTGACTGGTCGACTGGTCGTTCCAGTTGTTCCAGTCGTTTGGTCATAACGGTTGCTTAGGCTTTTATATATATAGATGCAATAATCTTGTAAAAAGTATTTTCTAACTTTATAAACTAAAACAAATGCATTGTGCAGGCATACTGGATAATTTTTGATATTCAGTAATATCTTGCTCTTCTTAATTGGTTTAACCAAATATCAAATTTTAATATGTGTAATTGAAAGATGTTGTATTTATTTATGTCAGTTTTTTGATAAATTAAAAAAAAAAAAAAAACAGACCCAGAAAAAGAAAACATTTTTCCTCTACCTTTTAGTTTAGGTTACATATACAACAACTAATCAATCTTTAAATTCAAATGAAAAACAAACTTATATGCAAATTTCATTTAGACCAAAATTAATAAAACTGTGAAGTCTGTCACTTGGCAACTAACAGGTAATTAATGAAAATGCTGGATGAATGTCACCTTTACTATACCAGTGCTCCTTGCGCACCTGATAAAAACTTCAAATAATTTTGAATGTTGAACCAAAGTGAAATGGCCAGTAAATAGAGGAGCCCACACCTGAAACACTATAACCTCTTTCTGCCAGTCTCTATAAACAGTTCTAAATATGCCATGAAAATCATATGATTCCTCTACCAATACTCCAGAAGGATACCAATATCAAGCATGCCTCTGAAATTGAAACTTGAATTTCTTTCTCTTTTTTAAAATGTATTTTATAGATTTTTTACATAGAAGAAAGTAGAGAAATAGAAAGTTAGGAACATCGATGAGAGAGAAACATCCATCAGCTGCCTTCTACACACCCCCTACGGGGGATGTGCCCACAACCAAGGTACATGCCCTTGACCGGAATCGAACCTGGGACCCTTCATTCCGCAGGCCGACGCTCTATCCACCGAGCCAAACATGCTAGGGCATTGAATTTCTTTCTTTTTTTTTTCTTTTTTTTAAAATATATTTTATTGATTTTTCACAGAGAGGAAGGGATAGAGATAGAGAGTTAGAAACATCGATCAGCTGCCTCCTGCACATCTCCCACTGGGGATGTGCCTGCAACCCAGGTACATGCCCTTGACTGGAATCGAACCTGGGACCTTTCAGTCCACAGGCCGGCGCTCTATCCACTGAGCCAAACCGGTTTCGGCTGAATTTCTTTCTTAATACCAAAATTCTCAGCCCATCACCTCATACCTGGATGAGGATAGTGTACAGAGTTATCTATAGTGGTTTTTAAATGTCTCCCCTTGGTATTGACATCTGATAGAATGAAGACAAGATAACATTGTAGAGATACCATCCTTATTCCATTCTCTTGAAAAATCCCATGAAATGTCAAGAAAAATACAAAATTTAAAGTAGAAAATATATTTAATCACAAATAACAATATATAAAATTGAAAAAAGAAGGTAAAATAGAAAACTCAAGAAAAAATAATTATATAATCTTAGTGCTTAATGTCGGTGGGTACTGGTAAGATATAGGCTACTTTGTCCATAAAATTCCTCAAGAATCTAGTTGCATCACGAACAGAGGAAAGGGTAAGGCAGATAAGTGAAAACAAGGAGAGGATTAGTATTAAATTAAATTAAATTAATATCTGCAACATCATTAATTAACCTCCATGTTCCCACATATCAGCTTATGTAGTTGGAGAATTGTTCATGCCCAACATAGTTTGGAGGTCTGAGGTATAATTACTTTGTTGAAATGAAATAAAAAGATTCTGAAGGCACAGAGCTGGCTGAGGGTGAGGTACTGTACAAAAAAACAAGAGGAGCCCAGCCAGTGTTCCTCAGTGGTTGAGCCTCGACCTATGAACCAGTTCAATTCCTGGTCCTGGCACATGCCAGGGTTGCAGGCTCTATCCTCCGTCGGGGGTGTACAGGAGGCAGCCAATCAATGATTCAATCTCATCATTAATGTTTTTCTCTCTCTCTCCCTCTCCCTTCCTCTCTGAAACCAATAAAATGTATATTGAGAGAGAGAGAGAGAGAGAGAGAGAGAGAGAGAGAGAGAGAGAGGAATAAGGGAAATTCTACACACTTAGTCATGCAACACCTAGTTCTCTTCCTTTATAAAGCTCCAAAACACTTCCTGAGGCAAAAAACAGGTGAATGCTCCAGGAAAAAAGGAAGTCACCTCAGAGAGAAAATCTAAAATTCTGACATTTGTGATTTCCTAATCAGATAGCTGGCCATCAAACTGCTGAGTACGTCAGTCAGCAAGTCATTGTCCCAACTCTGTCCTAATACATGAAGAATTTGTCATACCACTCTAAAATGTCAATGAAGAGCTACATAGAACACTGAAAAAAACTTTTAACATGAAGGTAGAGACCAAAGAAAATCCTACTGCACTGGTGGAAAAAATGAAAGTAAATTGGTGAAAGATAAAACAATTCTGGAAGCATAAAATTGTTCAAAACTTTAAATAATATACTCAAGGAGCTAGAGATGATATTGCATATTGCTCATATGAAACAAGAATAGGACACCATGCAAAAAGGAACATCAGAGAAAAACAGAGCTATTGAGAAAAAAATCCACAGCAAGACACAACATCAAAATACTAAAATACCAGTGATAAAGAGAAACAACTGGTGATGAACAACGGAAGAACCAGTCATATTAAATTTCTCAAAAACAAAAATAAGATAGGAGGTAATAAGCAATATCTTTTAAATGTTGAGTCAAAATAATGTTACCTATAGAGAATTTCTGTCCAGATAATCAACCAATTGTGAAGCTAAAATTAGGACACTTTAATTTATGCAAAGACTAAAAAAAAAGGCACTTCTTTGTCATATATTTTCAGAGAGCTTCTGGGAAATATATATCCAGAACCAAGGGCAAAAAAAACAAAAAAAGAAGACAGGATCCAAGAAGAAAGAAGGCAGAGCATTTACCACATAAAGTCCCAGGATGACAGCTATATAAGTGCTGTACAGATCAATTGGGCCACCTTAAAGTGAGCCACTAGAGGACTCCAACAGGGTTACAGCTCCAGGTTTGGACATGTAAAATTTTGTATTAAGAGATGTTTAACCAAATTGGTAGAGGATTTAGTCAGGCATTAAATTTTTTTGTAGATAAAATAATGAAGCATTTAATAGATTCAAAAAAAGTAAAGGTTGTAAAAGAAAATATAAATATGGCCTAGAATTATATATAGCTCAACAGTAATCAACCCTATTAGTGTTCTGATATTGAAATGAGACAGCAGGAAAACATAACCAAAAATATCAGTACATAGTCATTTTGGCAGGTAAGAAAATAAAAGGGATCTAAGTAAGCTAAAACTCTCCATATTACTATAAGTAATGTCTATAACTAAAAAATCTATGGATAGAACTATCCTATATAATCCAGCAATCCTGGATTGTGAGAGGAATGTCCAGCTGCCCGGTGGGATCGGGCCTAAATGAGCAACTAGACATCCCTTGAGGGGTCCCAGATTGGAGAGGGTGCAGGCTGGGCTGAGGGACACACACACACACACACACACACACACACACATACACACCCGTGCACAAATTTCATGCACCACGCCTCTAGTACTTTTATAATAATGTAAAGTAATTAATAAATTCATATTACATTAAAAATAAAGTGAATAAAATTTTTGAGAGTGTGATAAATTAACATTAGAAATGTTCAGCTTATTAGTGGTAAATTAAATTAAATTTTGCTCAATTGTTAAGAAGAGACCTTGGAAATTAAAAGGAGTATGATATTCCTGGCCAGGTGGTTCAGTTGGTTGGAGCATCATCCCATGCACCAAAAGGTTTTGGGTCTGATTCTCAGTCAGGACACATACTTTAGTTTTAGGTTCAATCCCAGTCAAGACATGTACGAAGTCAACTGATCAATGTTTCTCTCTCACATTGAGGTTTCTTTCTCCCTTCCTCTCTCTCCAAAATCAATTTAAAAAACAGTACACACACACCACATATCCTCAGTTGAGGATTAAATAACAAAACAAAAAAAGAGTATAATTGTCATAGTAAAAAATTAAGTAGTAAGGATGGACTGAATATAATGGCACTGTTACTGAAAGCAAGAAAAAGACAAGGATTAATGTATTATTATCTAAACCTCCTAAAATAGTTTGGCATCCACCATCACATCCAACTATTCACTCTCATAGCAAAGAAGACTTCTTTAAAGTGTCTCTCATAAGTCCCTTCTAGTTTCCTATAGCCTTACAATTAGCAGATAAACTTTTATCTTTCACAGAGAATAGAAAATCCACAAATGTGGTCTCTCTCTACTTCCATGTACGCGTAACAAAGAGCATCTCCCTTCACTCACTTTCCTTTCTGTCTCAGAGGAAAGGACATTGTTTCTCTCTAATCTTATGCATTTCATTTGTGCACAGGATGCCAGTCCTTACTGTACTTCAAGTTCTCCTTCCTCTCAGTTGTCTTTTCCTCTCTTTGCAGACATTTCCATGTGTCTTAGGTTTGGGTTCCCCCAGAAGCAGACACTGGAATGAAGAATCAAATGCAAGTAATTTATTTGGGAGATGATGCTGAGAAACATCAGTGGGAGAGTGGAGGAGTTAGGCACGAAAGGGAATAAAGCCAATAAGGGCTTGCTATCTAGCCAGTTATCATTGTGGGTGACTGGAGTCCAGTGTATCGCATGCCAGAGAACTGTTAGAGCAAGGCATGAAGAAATGGGGATACTTATCTGCCAACTACCTCATTTATTGACATTGGTTGAGAGCTGTTTCTTGAGGCTCTGGCACTTCCAACTTTCCCTCAAAGTGAGACAGACATGGTCCTTCTTGCATTCAGATGGTAGAACACAGACAGTGCTGCAGGTGTCTGAGGCGGCACCTTCAATGTACAGGGGTGGATGCCAAAAGGATCTGGGTAAGCCTCTAACAACGCCATGGACTAAGCTAAAAACCACAGAACTATTCTGGGCTGTCTTCCTCTCACCTTCTGCAATGAGAAAGTCATGAAATCCCATTAATTCTTCTCTAAAATATCTTCAATCTCCCTCGCCATATTCTTAATTTCTTCATTAGTACATCAGATCTTCCTTGATTAATTGCAATAGTCTGCTCAGTAATTTCTTTAACTTTTTATTGCTGTCATTTTTATAACACAACATAATTCACTTTTAATTTCTTACTGTAATGTCCCATCTCCCACAGGACCCATGGGAGTTAGAATATTCTAAAAATAAGGATGCTGGCATAATATAGAACTAGATTTGAATCCTGCCTTTGTTCTTTACTAGTGTTATGATGTTTGGCATGCAAGTTATATTCTCTGAGTCTCATTTTCCTCATTGGTATATTAGAGATATTTATAATTACCTTACAGAATTATTTACAATATAAGCAATAATATGTTTAATCTGTTTTATTTTGGGAACTCATTAAATGGTAACTGACTTTATTACTACGATCAGGATTAGCTAGGCACACAAAGCCCTTTATTACATTGCTCCTACTTCTATGTCTAGATTCTGTTCCACTTTCTGATACACTACATATTTTAACTAACCTAAACTTCTCTATAACTTGGCCATGTCCTTTCTTCCAAATCTAGTATTGCTTGTATTACTGAAATGCCCTAGAAAACTCCTACTCAGACTTAAAGAGCCAGTTCTAATGCCATGTCCTTCGTGAAATGTTTCCTCATTCTTCTAGGGCAGAGTTAGTCACTCCTTATGCTACCACAGAACTAGGTTCAAAATGTTACTTTTCTTTTTATGTTGGTGGTTTCAGAAGCAATTTTTTAAGATTTTATTTTATTGTTTATAATATTACAAATAGTAGTACACATGTCTCCTTGTTTTCCCCATTGAGCTCCCCCTGGCCTCCTCTACCCCGCCCCCCACCCCGCACATGCCCTTACCCTCCGCCCCCCCGCCAGTGTCTTGCATCCATTGGTTATGCTTATATGCATGCATACAACTCCTTCAGTTGATCTCTTACCTCCTAACATTTTTCTACATGTGTTTCCCTGATTAGACTATAAGCTTCTTAAGAAATAACAAAATGTTGTTTACTTTTATATCCCAAGCACCAGATATAATGCCTCCACAATAGTGTGGCATAGGCTTGGGGTGGGGGGGTGCATGCGGGGAGGAGGGGGTCAATGGGGGGAAAATACACACACAAAAGCAAAGGGGACATCTGCAATACTTTCAACAATAAAGATAAATTTTTAAAAATGTCTGTTAAATGAAGAGATGAATAAATAGATGGATAAATAGATGATTAATAGGAGATAAATGGGTGATCTTTTTACTGTGGACTACATAGTTAAGATACCATAACTAGTGCTTGTTCTAATACAAAGCTGAATTGAATATTGATTTTGTAAGGCAGGTTTTTAATGCAAAATGAAGACTTTTCAATGTCTACATTTATGGCAGGTTATATGTGAAGTATTTTTAAAATAGGAATATGATTGAGTTGGCTTAGTTTCATATGTGTAATTAGTTTCTACTCTCAAATATGTCAAATTATTCAGTGATTGCCAAGATCACACTTAGTAACATGCCCTATAGTAAAGATTAAGAACTCTTACAACATTCATTCCTCTAGAGCCAACGTGTATGGCAGTGCAAAGTTAAATTCCATGTGCGCATCCAGGAAGAGAATGGCATAAGGGCAATGCTAATTACTTCAGAACCCAACCAAGGATGTATAAATACACCCTAACTGAGATCTTACATATATGAAAATTTGAGAGTTTTGACCTTTACTAATCTGAAAGTTTTAGCTAAAAGGAAACTCTCAGAAATCTTGTAGAGACTTGTAAAAGCAAATGAACTATTAAAAGTGACCACTGTATTTATATCTGGTAGGAATACACCACTTTTAATGAACTAAGCACAGACATATTTAGAAGTTTCTACAAGAAAGTTCGGAGAGATGGTAGTACAAACACTTCATTTCAGTAACAAATTCTCTACAAATCCCACAGAATAGTCTTGCTTTGTACAGTCTTGTCCTGTGTGATAATCTACATGTCTAGATTCCTGACCATCAAGAACTTGCTGGTGGATTTAGAGGCTGAGAGCCAATTAGGAAGGAAAAGAATTTGTGTTGTGGGTGTTTTAAAATGAAACAAAATTAAAACAAACTTTCTCTGTCTTAAGAGTCACTTATATTTAGTAGCAAGAAACGATTTTTAAAACCACTTGTTCATCATATGAAAGTATCATCAACACAGGAATTGCCATTTAGAGTGATAATGAAGATCTGTTTTCACACAATGGGAGTTATTTTTGTATTCTTCCTTCAGCTGCTTGCTGTTTCTAGCAGTTCACATAGTCAGTAAAGTTAATGTTGGATACTGAATCTTATTATTGCTTTTAGAATCAAGTTCATAAAGAGACAAATGACATAGAGATAAGAAAATATCAGTCCTTTCTCAGAAAACGGGAAACTATGACTTCTCCAATAAAATTTTTAAAAAATCTTAAAGGCAATTTGATCATTTAAAGTGCTCCTTGTCATCCAATCCAACTTTTCTCTGATCTTGTATAAACTTTTCAAAAACATAGCAAAATGCCCATTAATAATTTTTTAAATTGATTTCAGAGAGTGGAAGGGAGAGGGAGACAGAGAGAGACACACATCAATGATGAGAATCATTGATTGGCTGCTACCTGCATGCCCCCCAGTGGGGATCCAACCTGCAACCTGGGCATGTGCCCTGACCTGGAATCCAACTGTGACTTCCTGAGCCACACCAACCAAACTATCCATTAATAATTTAAGTCAGCCCTAACCGGTTTGGCTCAGTGGATAGAGCATCAGCCTGCGGACTGAAAGGTCCCAGGTTCGATTCTGGTCAAGGGCATGTACCTTGGTTGCGGGCACATCCCCAGTAGGAGGTGTGCAGGAGGCCAGCTGATCGATGTTTCTCTCTCATCGATGTTTCTAATTCTCTATCCTTCTCCTTTCCTTTCTGTAAAAAAATCAATAAAATATATTAAAAAATAATTTAAGTCATAAAATCACCTCACACTAAATCCAAAGGAAATATTTTTATTTATTTCAGAGAGGAAGGTAGAGAGATAGAAACATCAATGATGAGAGAGAATAATTGATCAGCTGCTTTCTGCATGCCCCTCATGGGATATCAAGCCCACAAACCCAGGCATGTGTCCTGACCGGGAATGGAATCATGACCTCCTCATTCATAGGTCTATGTTCAACCACTGAGCAACGCCAGCTGGGCAATAATTCAATTTTTAAAGGTGTTACTAGCAATAGGAATTGTGATTTTTGAAATAAGAACATCAAATTTTGCTTTACCAAATGCCCCTTAAATTCTACAATGAATATGCTCGGCTTCAAAACAACACTACTGCTATTATTATGATTTTTTAAAGAGGGGGCATTTTCTTTTGAAATTTGTTTTTAAGAAAGTTTAAAAGACTTTCACAATTTAGCCTCACTACATTAAAGAACTACTTTCCTTTGGAGCCAAAGTCATGTTACTTGAATTTTTATCCACTTTATTCAGGAAACTTGGCTCGCAATGGCTAATGTCTGTTTCTAAAAACCAAATCCAACTTTAAATCATGATTTTTCCATCAATCTGAGATATCCAAAAAAATGCACCATGGAATTTTGAAGAAATTAACATAAAAGATACGTCCCAAAATGATTTTAGCATTGAGAAAACCATTGAAATGATTCCCCACATTCCAAAATACCTACCTTAATGGGGTCAATCTTTATTAGAAAATCTTTAACCTGATACATTTGAAAAACAGCTGCATTATGTAATAGTCACAACCTCATGTAAATTACTGCCTTTCCTTTGATAACTTACTCTGAACATTTTAAAATCCAAATTCTTTACCATGGTCTAGAATACCAGATCACTAGGCCTGGCCACAGTGTCCTTCTCTGACCTCCACTAACTTCCTCTGTGCCAGATACAATGGCCATCCTCAAAACCACATCAAACACACTGCTTTCTCTCAACAGAAGTTCTCAAAGCTTGATTTCGTACTATACACAGGTCATTAATCAGCTATCACCATGTCATCCACCAAAATACCTGTGCCTCATTATCTATCTTTATTTTCTTCTTATTGCCACATGAAATTACACTATTTATTTGCTTATTTGCCTCCTACACAGGAATGTAAGGTCCATAAGGGAAAGGAATTTATGTTTCATTTACCACTAAATTCACAGTGCCCAAAAGAGTAAATAGCATACAGTACTATAAATGCTTGAGAGATGTCAAATACTAGTGATGATCATTATATTTAACCAGTGCCTACCCATGGTGTACTTCCACATGCCAGAACAATTCTCTCTTCCATGAAACCACCTTAAATGTCAAAAGAGTCAAGTCTCATGGGGGAAGAGACCTCAGGTACTAGAGAAGAAGATAGAGATGATATATAAAATTTTGTCTCAAGTTAGCTTTTAGGCTAGCTTTTGTGCAGCACATAAGAAAAAGTACTTATTCATCAAGCATTTTGAGGCTTTAAAAATAAATGTTTTATGCTAACTAGTTATACAATGATATTAAACATTGCCAATATTTATTATTAAGGTTATACATAACTAATATGGTGACAAAAATAATAGGTCATATTCTATTTCTCTTAATTTTGGTTTTAAAAAATACTGGTTTCTAATCCTTGGAGCAACTCACAAAGGTTTGTAGGGAAAAAAAAAAAACTATCTTGAAGCTAACTGATAACTGTATGATGTTTAAAATCTGGAACCTCAAAAAGCTTTCAACATATTTTTTAAAAAATTGGTTGTGTTTACTTAGTTAAGTACAGAAAACAGAGATGAATGAAAATACCTATAAATTGGTTTAGTGGTGCAATTTTTCTTAGAAATAGAAATATTCTTCATAGCATCTTTTAAACAATTTCACGACTATATGATATACAATAGCATTATAACTGGGTTAACAAGTTAAAACATTGACAAACTTCTTTATGACAAATGTGCTCCAGGTAGAATCATTGATTAGGACTATAAAGTGCAGAATAAAACTGGCTTTTTAACACACTAGGGTTCTGTTACAAGTATAGGCTATCTAAATAGACAAAATTATGCATTTTGTGAATATAGTCTCATTGATGAATAAATAGTTTAAAAATAAAAAAATGTAAGACAAATTTGTTTTAGCTTTACTGGTGGTGATAAATAGTGAAAAATAATTGTTTTTAGTTGCTCCTTTTATCAATTTTCTTATCTATAAAAACTTTATGAAAATTTTTTGTGAAAAATTCTACAATTTAAAAATCATTATTGCATTATATTAGTATATGTTGTAGTATGTAGGATCAATTGTGCCCATCCTTATGAGTGCTTTTCAATTCTGGAGAAAATTGTGTTCTACCTAACAGTATGAATAGTGCATGAATTTGTGCTGCTTACTTACCTATAATTTCCTTAAAGGCAGACATATTGAACATATGCAGTGTCTGGCATATATTTGTTATGTTGTAAACAGTAAAAAAAAATGTAAATATATGCCTATCATGTTATTACATAGAGTAAAATGCCTTTAAGAAGAAAATGCTCCTGTAGAGGAATTGATTACAAAAACAATTTTATATTATGTCTGGAAAAGGAAAATAATGAGAAAAGAATGTTAAAAATGTTCATAATCACCTACATTTTGTATAAAAGAAGATCAAACTTTATATTTTGTTTTAGTGTGAATATCCTCCGGAAGATAAAGCAGTTGAACCAATGCAAACCAGTTAACCTCTTATAAAGAGCCAGAGTTAGTCATAAATAAGACACATAGAAATGAGGCTTCACTTTGTGACATGAAGGCAATGGATCGCTGTTGAAAAGCTTCTTACTTGTAAAAAATAAAAAAGTAGAAGAAGAGGGATGACAATCATGGGAGAGACAAGAGGAAACTCTTAAAGACTAAACCATGGTCTCTACCTGGTACTATAAGGGTACATATCCTGCTAATTCAGATGGTGCTTTACCAATAGACTTGATCCCCATCTTCATGAATTAGTTCCTACTTCAACAAACCAGGACTTGACAGACCATTTTCTAAGAGAAGCTACTAATATTATGTCCATCACCAGCCTCAGTCATGCCAAGGAAGAACAGTCATTTTGTAGGTATCTACTTCCTACAACAAAGGTTATAAATGGACATAGGCAACTATTTCTCATTTTTCCTCTTTATATATTGTATTTTTTCTATCTGTCATTGTGACTACCTACCTTGCTCTGACCCTTCAACTTCTGATAATGTCCTAATTCTTAATTCATTTACTGAATTTAATCCTCTAGTTTGCCCCTCTCTGGATTGTTTTTGGTTTGCCTCCACAATCTCTAACTCATTGCTATATTCACCATCTTCCTCATTCAACCCCTTCAATACCCTGTAAGTAAGCAGGACTTAATGAATTTTTCCCGATATCAGATCAAACTGTTAATGATCAGCTAGAAAACACACCCAACATAAAATGTGAAACTCAAAAGTGACACCTGTTTAAGGCCTTATTCACTCCTGCTTTTTATGTTCATGGTATCTTTGGGTGGTTAACCTCTCAAATGAATCTGTCCCATCAAGGTATGCTTATGCCAATTGGCTATGGCATCTAACACATGATCCCCACCACATGGGTGCCTGACCCAAAAGTACCATTCCTAACCTGGCGAGTGGCTTATTATGGGTTTTGGCTCAAGAGATATGGCCCCCAAACTGATAGTGGTTTACTTTTCTTTTTTTTCAAATGTATCTTTATTGTTGATGTCCCCTTTCCCTCCCCCCAGCCCACTACATCCCTCCCCCCACACCAACTTCTCTCCCTGCAGGCCTAAGTAGAAATAGATTTATGGATATAAGTAACTCATATTAATGACTGAGCATTTGAGAGAGCATTCACTAAATCCTGTGTTGAAATTTATGGAGCTCAAGTTCAACTAGGACCTACCCTAGTTTCAGGGAGGCCCTTCCCTGTTGTTTAGATTTTCTGGAGATTCTGTACTCTCTACCCTTCCACATGCATCTTTTCCCCAAATCCTCTTTTAACTTATCTGAGCTAATGGGGCTTCTGCCTCTTTCAAGCAAACAAGCCTTAATAAAACATTTCTGAAATTCATAGTATATTGAAAAACTCACCTATGAATTTAATTGGAAAAGAATACTTAAATTAACCAAAATCCTGGTTGTGATAGCCATGAATATCAGCCAACTTCATGATAATAACTTGTTCTGGACTTTGTGGCAGTAAATCAACATATCGTTTTCTTAATTACACTATTGTACAATGAACCCTAAGTGCCACCTTTAAACTATCTGGTCTATGTGCACGTTCCCTAGGCCTTATATTTCACTTATTATAAATGGCTGTTGAATTGCTCTGAACGTAAATGGATCGTCCATGGTACCATATGAACAGCTGCACTTCCCTCACAACCCATGATGAACAAGAAAACTTCAGAATCTAGACAGTATTGACTGTCACCAGCATTTGTCCAGAGCTAATCTTTCACGGGTTCTAAGTCAGTCACTTTCTAAAGGTGACTCCCTGTTCTTTGGTCTCTAATGAAAATGTTTGGCTTGTATTTACTAGTAGCTGCTAGTATATTCTTCAGTTTGATATCATGTGTCACTTCCTTTTCTGGCCTAGTTTCCACTTGAATGTCAACTCTGCAATTTCCATAGTTTTAATGTGATGTGTAACTTGGGGCAAAAGACACTCGGTCTGGCAGGAATGGCACTGAGGTCCTTTCTCAGACAAGACTAGCACTTACTACCCTCATCACTGGGGACATGGACTTAGCAATCTCCTACTTACTGAATAAACTATGTGAAAAATGTCTGTTGACTGAATTGGTAAATAAATTGTGGTACTTAGCAATACAAATGAATCAACCATTGATACATGTAACAACACAGATAAATATAAAAAAGAGTTTGCTGTACTAAGGAAACCAATGCCAATGTTTCCATTACTATGAAAGTCTAGATCAGGTAAAACAAATCTATGGTCAGATATAAAAATTGCCTTTGGTAATGATGGAGAAAGGGGGACTGGAAACTACTGAATATGGCATGAGAATACACTGTGGAATAAAGGAATGTTCTATATCTTGATGAGTGTAGGTTAACTATGAATGTATCTTTGTCAAAATTAATAAAATAGTATACGTAAAATCTGTGCATTTTGAATTTAAGTTGCATCTCAATAATGCAAAAGCAAATTGCAAAAAAAAATAATCTATGTTAATAAATTCTGCTGCCATGGCTGGTTTTGCTCAGTGGATAGAGTGTCGGCTTGCAGATTGAAGGGTCCCAGGTTCAATTCTGGTCAAGGGCACATGCCCGGGTTGCGGGCTCAACCCCCAGTGTGGGGCATGCAGGAGGCATCAGATCAGTGATTCTCTCTCATCATTGATGTTTCTATCTCTCTTTCCCTCTCCCTTCCTCTCTGAAATCAATAAAAATATATTTATAAAAAATAAAAATAAATTCTGCTGTTTTATTCAGTTTGCAAAACAATATGTCTCCATTTGCCAGAATAGGAAAGTGTCAATCATTCCTACTTGAAAAAAATAATATTTTACCAGATGTATTTCAGGAGATACATCCTTTACATAATTTTTTGCAGTAATATATATCATAAGGTATATATGTAGCAGAACTCTCTCTTCTTAAACTTTATATTATTATGTGTTCATTATTAAATCATCAATTTTATAGTTATTACAATGGCTTATCCAGTCAATAAGCATACTATATCTGATTTAAATTTCGTTTGGAAACTTCTTTAAAGGCTTTTCTTTAAGAAAAAGAAGAATTTGATTGTAGAAGTTTTCCTACTGAGAGATTTATTGAGACAGATCAGACTACAAAATAATGTTTTAATTAGAAGACTGAGACTTTTTAAACCAGTCACTTCAAAGTTAGACCCTTTTCTTGCTTCAAAGCAGTGTTAATAAGGGATGTATCAAAGCAGGTGGGGAGCAGTATTAGGCATGTTTTCAAATGGCTTCTTTAATCCCTGCATATGACTTACTTCAGCTGTTGAAAGAATTATCACAATACTAACCTATAACTCAATAGGCATTTCCATTGGAAGTCTTCATCTAGGCTTTTAAAAAAATAATGAATTATCATTTCTCTTTTCCTGTTTGCATGTAGCAAATCACTAATTATATGTGGATGACTGGTCATGATGGAAACTGGTCACATGATATAATAATAAAGTATTTATATCATTGCAAGGCAAAAATAGCTTTTAAAACTGCTTTATTGTTCAATAACAATTGAAAATGAGGCTGTATATTGCTCTCTAGAGTATCCATGCATGACATCAGTCTTTAGATTATTAGCAGCATATATCATTAGCCCTTAAGATGGTGATATTACAGTTGTCCAAATGCCAAAATGAGATTGGCAATACAAACTTATTTTTCTAACAGACTGAGTCCAGTACGACCTTTAGGCTTTTTATAAATTTAAGTAAAAAATGCCCTAACTGTGTTTATTCTAATCTTTTAGTCAATGGCTCTTTTCTGTATTTGACCTGTATGATAGAGAGGGCAAGTGATGTGACTACTGGAGATTCATGCTTATCCTTGCCAGTGTTAAATGACATCTGTATATAAAAATAGTACAAAAATGACCAGTTTCTCTTGTCTCCCTTCTATAAACACTCAGAGAACTATCTTAACCCCAATTTTAGAACTTATGCTGTATTATTATCATCTGCATTTTGGATTTTCCTCAGTTAGACTTTTATACTTTTACTAGAGCCTGGTGCATGGATTCATGCACTGGTGGGGTCCCTTAGCCTGGCCTGCACCCTCTCACAATCTGGGACCCCTCAGGGGATGTCAGAGAGCCAGTTTCGGCCCCATCCCCGCAGGGCAGGCCGAGGGACCCCACTGGTGTACAAATCCATGCACTGGGCCTCTAGTGTGCTATAAGATATTTGGTTAATCTCTTCCCGCCCTCCCCCAACCCCCTTCCTTCTGAGATTCATCAGTCTGTTCCATGTTTCCATGCCAGTGATTTCTGCTCCTGTGTTGAGCATCTGCCCCCTGGTGGTCAGTGTGCACCATAGCTACTGGGCAGTCGGCTGGCAGGCCTGTCACTTAAGCTTTTATATATATAAACTAGAGGTCCAGTGCACAAAAATTTGTGCACTCGGGGGGGGGGGCGTGGGTCCCTCAGCCCGGCCTATGCCCTCTCGCAGTCTGGGACCCCTCGGGAGATAACGACCTGCTGGCTTAGGCCTGCTCCCGGGTGGCAGAGGGCAGGCCCAATCCCTAGGTGCAGCCCCTGGTCGGGCTCAGAGCAGGGCTGATTGGGGAGTTGGGGCGCCGCCCCCTGTCATGCACAGAGCAGGGAGATTGGGAGGTTGTGATGCCACCCTCAGTCACGATCAGGGTAGGACCGATTAGGGGGTTGGGGCACCGTCCCCTGTCACACTCAAGGCAGGATCAATGGGGAGGTTGCGGCGCCACCCCCTGTCACGCACAGAGCAGGGCCGATCAGGGGGTTGGGGCACTGCCCCCTGTCACTCACAGAGCAGGGCCCATCAGGGGGGTTGGGTCTCTGTACCCTGTCACACACAGAGCAGGGCCCGTGGGGGGCAGTTGGGGCACCACCCTCTATCACCCACAGAGCAGGGCCGATCAGGGGGTTGGGGCACTGCCACTGTCACACTCAGGGCAGGGCCGATGGGGAGGTTATGGCTCTACCCCATCACACACAGAGCAGAGCCCGTGGGGGGGGGGTTGGGGAGCTCTCCCCTATCGGGCACAGAGCAGGGCTGATCAGGGGGTTGGGGTGCCTTCCCCTGTCAAGAACAGAGCAGGGTGGATAGGGAGGTTGTGGCCCCGCCCCCTGTCACACACAGAGCCACAGGGCGATCAGGGTGTTTGGGCGCTGCCCCCTGTCATGCTGCTCCAGGGGCCAGGAGGCCTCGCGGCTCCGCTGATCTCGGTGCTGGGAGGCATATTACACTTTTACTATATAGGGTAGAGGCCTGGTGCATGGGTGGGGGCTGGCTGGTTTGCCCTGAAGGGTGTCCTGGATCAGGGCGGGGGTCCTCACTGGGGTGCCTGGCCAGCCTGGGTGAGGGGATGATGTCTGGTTGCAGCTGGTCACACACCCTTCGGGGTAGGGGTCCCCACTGGGGTGCCTGGCCAGTCTGGGTGAGGGGCTGAGGGCTGTTTTCAGGCTGGGGGTGACTGAAGCTCCCAACCGCTCCTTTTCTTTTTCTTTTTTCTTTTTTTTATTCTGGGCCAGCTTTAGCTCTGCGGCTTGGCTCCAGGCTTCTGTGGCTGAAAGTAGGTTTCTGGCCTTTGCTTACAATGTTGCGAATCTGCTGGCTGAAGCCCGGTGGTATTTGTTACAGAGTTTCTTAAACTGCAGGCTCAGAGGCCTGCAGCCGCAGACGGGGAACGTTGGTTTCCTCAGTCACTGAGGCAAGCAAGTCTCATGTTAGTTTCAAGCTGCCTGGCTGCTGGCCGCCATCTTGGCTGACAGTTAATTTGCATATCTCACCGATTAGCCAATGAAAAGGGTAGCGGTCGTATGCCAATTACCATGTTTCTCTTTTATTAGTGTAGATACTTTTTGAGGTCAGTGTCAATATCATTTTAATATTACTTTAATCCAATATCTCTCAGTTCTCTTCCTTTCCTGGCCTCACTTAAAGTCTATGTATGAGATTATGAAACAATCTAAATACTTTTAATTTAATACAGCATTTATTAAAATGTGGAGGCACAGTGGAGTTCCATGTACTGGGGGATTCTTAGGCTGTCTTGGGGTATGTGGAGGGAGATGCTGTGGATGGTCTCTGGATCAACAAAAGCTCTGTGTCTTATCTTTCTCATATGGAGAGTATCCAGTGATATTTCAGCTAAAAAGCATTTCCACTAATGAAATTTATTTGAAACCACTGCTGTAAACAATAGAGCAGGGGTTCTTAAAGTTTGGGGAATTGTAATTTAATTCTCAAAGTTATCATGCGTATCCCCTGTATTAGTTTCTTCTGGCTGCTCTAGCAATTTATTACAAACTCGGTGCCTAAAACAAGACAAATTTATTTTCTTACAATTCTAGAGGCCAGAAATCCAAAGTTATGTTCACAGGGCTAAAGTTAAGATAACAACAGGGCTGTTTCCCTCTGGTAGGGCAGATTCCATTCTTTGCTTTTCCCCACTACTGGTGGCTGCTGGCATTCCTTGGCTTATGTCTTATCATTCCAATTCCTGCCTCCCTGGTCACACTGCCTTCTCCTCTTATGTGTCATATATCACTCTGGGTTCTTACAATGGCATTAGTGATTACATTTAGAGTCCATTGGGATAACCCAATATAATCTTCCCATTTTAGGTTCCTTAATTTAAACCATATCTGCAAAGTCCTTTTTGCTATTTATTTAAATTCACAAATTTTAGGAATTAAAATGCAGATATCTTTAGGGGCTATTATTCAGCCTATCATATTCTACCAATGCTAATTAATTTTCTTAAAAACAAACAAGAATACAATTAGGAAGTTAAAAGGGGTTGCTGAAGGTAAAGGCAGCAGTAAAAATAGTAATAGTGATAATTGTAACAACAATCGTAGTAGCTGTTCCAATAGCAGCAATGGTAGTAGTATAACTGATACAGCCTGCCACCATTATTGAGCACCTATAAAATGCCATGCTCCTTACAAACTCCTTACACATGTATGTCACTTAATCTTCAACATAGTCCTAGGAAAAAGGTACTGTATTATTATCCCCATTGTCCAGGTAAGGAAACTGAGGCTGAGGCCATTAAATAGGTTTCATAAAATCACACTCGTAGAGGTTAACAGAGCCTAACTTTAAAATAAAAAAATACAGGCTCTTGAAATCCAGGCAATCCATTGCATCCTTCTGACACATCGCAGCGATAATAGCTTGTCTCCTAGGGTAATCTGGACTCTATTATTTTTAATTGTGAAAGGGAAATTTGACAGCTTTGGTATATTAAAAAGAGAACTTTTTGAATGATAAATGTCTTCAAAAACAAAATAAAAAGCAATAAATAGGCCATGAGATACTATTTTCCACCAAATTGATTTAATAATTTTTATATTAAAAAAAACTACAAATTAAGAAAAGGAAAAACAAATGATCATTAAAAAGTCATCCTGCACAACTGAAACTTTATATCCTTTGATTAGCAACTCCCTGTTTCTCTCTCCCTGGGCCCCTGTCAAGCACAGTTCTACTTTCTGTTTCTGTAATTTTGGTTATTCTAAGTATCTCATGTAAGTGGAATCATACAGTATTTGTCTTTTTGTGACTAGCTTAGCGAGTGTTGGTGAAGTTGTAAAGAAACTGAAAACCTCAAGCATGGCTGACTGATGGAAATGTATAATGGTGCAGCTGCTTTGGAAAAACGTTGGGCAACTCCTCAAAAAGTAAAACATAGACTTCTGATATGACATAGTACATTTTCAAGGTCAACACAACCTTAAGAATACATTAAGAACCACTAATTATACACTTTGAAAGTATGGCATCGTGGTATATGAACTACGTAAGCGCCTTAGTGTTCCGAAGATTCACATTCAAGTTGAAAATGATGTCCGCATATCTTTTAGTTATAAAATATTTAATCATATAGAAAAGTTAAAAAAAACAGTTTAAAAATAAATACCATATATATCCTTCACTAGATTCAACAATGACTATATTTTATTTTGGCTGAACCAAAACAAGAGGAAGATAAAAGGAATAAGATAACAAGAAAGAGGGGAAATGTTGACCATATGACAGCGGTTCTCAACCTGTGGGTCGCGACCCCTTTGGCAGTTGATCGACCGTTTCACAGGGGTCACCTAAGACCATCCTGCATATCAGATATTTACATTATTCATAACAGTAGCAACATTACAGTTATGAAGTAGCAACGAAAATAATTTTATGGTTGGGTCACAACATGAGGAACTGTATTTAAAGGGCCAGAAGGTTGAGAACCACTGCCATATGCTTTCCTGTGTATGGCAGCAATAGGAATCTATTGTGAAGAATGGGAGAAGCACATTTAATGCTGGGAGAGAACTAACAATAGTTTTGTATGTTCTTGCTGCTGAGCCCATCATGTGCATTTCTGTCAGTGAGTTGGTGGAGAGAGCCCAGTAATATGGTCTCGTCTTGTATAGTTAGAAGTAGCATGTGTGAATAGTCAGAGAGGCCTGTGTTTGAGATCCAACTCTGTTTCATGGTGTGTCTGTGAATAATCACTTACCTGTTTCCATTTCTGTAAAATGGGAAGAAACGTGCCTGACTTGAATGTTTTCCCTGAGGATTCAGAATGATCTATATAAGTGCCCAGCACAGTGCCTGGGATACAGTAGTGTGATTTGGAATATCCACAACAAATACTAAAAGGAAAGATGACATTGAGAAGGACAACTGTGTACCTTTTAGTGAAGTCATATCTAAAACAAGTAGGACTGATTTAAAGTCAAGTTTAAGAAGCAACTCAGATTCCCTCTCCTTTGATGACTTAGCCATCAGTCTGATCAGATGACTTTAGGGCAGATCTGGTGAAGGAATAGCCTGCATCAGAGCCAGCAGGAGCCGGACTCGGCCGCAGACATTTCTTGCTGAAGGACAATCCCAAAGGGCACTATCAGGCAAGGGGTGCCAAGTCCCTCTCTGGCCAGTATAACAGAAAAGGAGGAAGAGAGCCGGGTGACAGAAGGACCCAGGTGCACTTTGTGTGAATGTGAGGGGGTGGTGGTGCCTAAAAAGCCACCTGAGTCCTCAGGCTTCCTTGCCCTGACCCTGTGGCTGGAATAGCCATGTTTCCAGGACAAAAGCTAATGAAAGAGGAAACCTGAGGGAGACTGTGTGCCTGGGAATAATCGAGAACAAAATGCAGTGCCAAGTGAGACACGTGTAGCTGTTTGAGAGTTGTTTTGTCCCTTAAAAATCAAACTTGGGTTTATTAAAACCAAAATGTATATTTACCTAAACGTCACTCATCTTTCTGTAAAACAAAGCTGGGTTGTCAAACTAAGATCTTGATTGCTCAAAGGTGTGACTTTTAGGATGTTTTATTGGTTTTTGTAAAGTGGTAAAATGTTAAATAGATAAACACAACATTGTGTATAAAATAAGCAAAAACCCCACCATGAGAGTCCACACCAGGGAACATATATTCTTGTTCCTAACTTTCCTGTAAAACCCACTGATGATGACAACTTGGATGAAAAGCTCACTTTAAGAAAATATTCGTTATATAAATTTGTTCTTCCAAAATCAGTATCATCCATGCTGCCAACTATAATGTATAAATCCCAAGTGGCTAAAAAGACTTCTGTGTAGCTGCCTTTCCTATTTCCACTTACTTCCACAGAAATTTCAGGCAGATCACATCCTTTTGTATGTGTAAAACTCAGAAATTTTGAAACCAGGGCAGTAGTTATTATTTTGCAGTTGTCTTATGCTTTTAGTCTCCAAAAAGATGCTTTTAAGATGCATCAAGTTATTTAGAAAAGCATTATTTGTAACCCCCACATAGGTGACTTTAATTATGATATAAGCATACTTGAAGATTTTATATGAATTGGTGAAAATGCTTTTAGGTTACCCTTCATGAAACATTCATTTTGCAGCTCAGAAAATATGCTACAATGTCAAAATTGTACGCAAACTTCCTCATATTGCATATCTTAGTAAATTTTATGTTTTTCTTTTGGCAACTACAATATTACTTAAGTATTGTGCCTTGTGAAATAGATGTATATGTTCTCACCTGAACAGGGTCAGAAATGAGTTTCCAGGTAAAACATTCTGAGACAAAGTGTCCCACTAACCACGCTATTTTCCTCAAATTTCATTAAGCATCCAAAAAAGTCACTGAACTCTTTAGACGAAGCGAAACCTCTAAGCATAGACTTTTTTACAAAGATAATTTATATAAGCTGTTTTTTTAAGTGCTTATTCTTTTATTGAAATATTTTTGAAGGCACATATGTACAAAAATAGATCAAGAAGCACTAAAATAATTTAATTTTGAATTATTAAAAGAGAGACTCCCTCCCCAAGTGGATCCTAATGCCTAATGCTTTTCCTTCCTTCCACTAAACAGTTCTGAACTCATCCTCCTGTCATGTACTAGTTCAGTGTACAACATAATTTGCTTAATCCAAGGCTTCTTTCCCTAAGTAAAAGTGACACCAACTTTGCAGATACTGACTTTGAGGATTAAAGAGAAAATTTCACTTTATTCTTGGATTTTTCAAGTAGTAAACACAGGCTTAGTCAATACAAGAAACCTCTACATTTTTTAGAATAAATATGACTGCAAATATACCAACCTAGTTGAAAAAAAGCAACAAGGCATAGAGGCTTGTTACTTGAGATAAGAAATACAACATTCCCTCTTTTCAGTTCCCTGGTAAAAGATTTTATTTTTGGCGGTTTCATTAGTCCATTTCTTATTTTTCCCCAATTTCACTTTTCCTCTTTTCAGTGCTAAGTCTTAATATTCCTTTTCCATTGAAGTCTAAGGAGGCTGCACAGGGGTTACTGCAACTGTTCCCCCAATGCAATGTTCAACATTTCCTCTCCTCTCACATCTCAGACAAAGGCTCTGCTGGTATATTCTGTGAACCTTCAAGATCCTTTCCAGTAAAAATCAATTACAGAGCTCCATGCCAACTTCACAAAGCTTTATAGGTTTTTAATATGATAGTTTGCATTAAACCTTATTTTATATTAGTTTCAGGTGTACAGATTGTGGTTAGATAATCATCTACTTTACAAAGCGTTCCTATAGGGTTTTATTTTGTTACATGAATGATATAAATTTTAAAAAAATTTGAGCTTTGTTGCTGTGCTAATCCTCTTGTTCATCTTTAAACATCACAGTAAAAGCTTTCCGCCCAAGGTGCATGGGTTACCTGAAAATCAGTGCTTCCTTTAGTTTATTGTTTCCATTTTTTACAAAAGATCTTAACAAACTGGTCAACTTGGTTTAAGTCTCCTCATTTTTCTAGAACTCAGTACTTCAATTCTAAAGTAGAAATAAATTAAACCTTACCTTATCATAAGAAAAAAGATCCTAGATTGAAATTATAGCCCAGAATAATGTGTGAGGAGAAATGCTGGGGGGATTAATTCTTGTACTGGGTGACAGGGCTCTTTACATTCAATCCCTGAAATTTTAAGGCCCATCAAATCCAGTTACAGAATTCAAAAGTCCCCCTAACTCTAAAACCAATGTAATGAACTTTTTGACCATTATAACTCAACTAGGGGCCCGGTGCACGAAATTCGTGCATTGGGTGTGGGGCGGGGGGGAGGGGAGTGTCCCTCAGCCCAGCCTGCCCCCTCTCACATACTGGGAGCCCTCAGGCGTTGACCCCCATCACCCTCCAATCGCAGGATCGGCCCCTTGCCCAGGCCTGATGCCTCTGGCCTAGGCGTCCGGCCTGGGCAGCGGGGACCTGCAGTGGCAGCAGGGGGCGCCGCGATCGCGCGGGCTCTGCCCCTGCCCCTGCAGGATGCCTCTGGCTGAGGCGTCCGGCCCGGGCAGCGGGGACCCACAGCTGCAGCGGCCCCGCGATTGTGGGCTTCGCTTTAGGCACAGGCAAGGGGCCCCTAGCTCCTTGGACTGCCAGCTTCGACCGTGCCCAGCTCCCATCGCTGGCTCCACCCCTACTTCCTGCTGTCACTGTCCAAGGTGGAAAAGGCACCTGATTCTCCGATCATGGCTGGGGGGCAGGGCAAAGGCGGCCCCAGGGCCGCCTTTGCCCTGCCCCCCAGCTCTTAGCTCCCCCCTGGGTTTCTGATCACTGTCAGTGGCAGGGGGCTTCTTCCTGCTTTCCCTTTCGCCTCCCTGCATTGTGCCTACATATGCAAATTAGCCGCCATCTTGTTGGCAGTTAACTGCCAATCTTAGTTGGCAGTTAATTTGCATATAGCCCTGATTAGCCAATGAAAAGGGTATCGTCGTATGCCAATTACCATGTTTCTCTTTTATTAGTGTAGATTATAGACCATGCATGTCCACAACTCAGATAACAGGAAAATGGTGTAAGTCATGTTGTTCTTGTCATTACCCATACTAACCAATCAAGGGAAGCCACAAAATTCTTTCATGAGTTACGAACAGACAGGCATCAATTACTTTTATAGGGAAATTGAATTGTTTCTTATAGTTTCTTTATAAAATATTTATTTAGCATGACTAATTGCTGACTGAAAATCCTTCTATGAAAAAGCAGTTGCTTATCCTGGAATGCACAGGGAATAAAGGCAGTAGCTTATATTTTGTCCATTTCTTTTACTTATAGGTTAAGTGGTTATTTGCTTATTTAACAAGGCTAATGTAACTAAGATTAAATATGCTTCCCCTTTGGGGAATTATTGTTTTACAAAGGAATATCAAAGAAATTTAAATGTGGTCTCAATTAAATGCATTGGCCCAGATTCCAGGGCTGAACTGAATTTCTCAAGTCAGAGTTTAAATGCTTTAATCTTCCCAAGATGCTTGTTGTCCTGTAGGAGAATGGGCTAGGAGAAATTCCAGCACTGGTGGACTTTAAGGATGTGGTAATAACTCCAAATGGTCATCATAAGAGACAATGGTTTGAGGTGCAAAAGGAATTTGACTTACATTGCTTCAATATGCAAAGGTCAGAGAATTTTGCACAGGTTCCTTTAAGAGAAACATCCCAAAGGAATTATTATTATCCTATATAATAAAAAGCTAATATGCAAATGGTCATCATGCCCTCAGGCTCTCATGCCTTAACAGCTCAGATACTCATCACTGGGGAGAGAGGAATGGGGATCAGCCAGGCACAAATGAGCTTGCAAGAGAGGAATGGGGACCAGCCAGGCTGCAGCACAGGATGGACAAGCTGCCCACCCCGCAGCCCCGGGCGCCAGCAGCTGGGGCTGTGGCCTGGGAGAGGGACAAGCCCCCCACCCCATGGTATGGTGCCTGGGGCTGCAGCCTGGGGAAAGCCACCCACCCATGGTTCCCTGCGGCTGCGGCCAGCTCAGGCAAAGCCAGACCGGGTCCTGGGTGCCTGCGTCTAGCCAGAGGGTGGGAAGCCTGGGTTCTGGGTGCCTGCAACCAGTTGGAGGAGGGAATCCTGGGTCCCAGGTGCAGGGCAAGGCAGAGGCAGTTAGGGGTGATCAGGTCGGTAGGGGAGAAGTTAAGGGCAATCAGGCAGGCAGGCAGGTGAGCAGTTAGGAGCCAGCAGTCCCAGATTGTGAGAGGCAGTCAGACATCCCATGAGGGGTCCTGGATTGGAGAAGGTGCTGGCCAGGCTGAGGGACGCCCCCCACCACCACCACCTGTGCACAAATTTCATGCACCGGGCCTCTAGTAAATACATAAGAATGCTGGCTGATACATTTCACCCAGTAAGTACTATGAAGTTGAAACCCAAAGTGATTGGAAAGATTTTACTTTTTGATTAAAATAGCAGCCCTCAATAAACATCACATCTATCTTAAGCCACTGGTCATTATCCTTAATTAGTGTTGTTTTCATATTTTTAATTCACTGTGATTATTATGCTTTGCCTTTTTTCTGAACATTGCCACTCTTCTGGGTCACAAAAGCCAATACAGCTTCCCTCATTATTCCAGGTAGTGTTATTTAATTTCAACTTCTAAAATGGAAACACACCAGAAAGAAATATTCCTGCTGTGTCTATCCTGGTTCCATAGCACTGCAATGTTGATTTGTATGGTAATATAAACCATAGGAATAACATTTCAGTGAGAGAAAGATGCAGAAAAATCTTTACTGATGAGTCGAAGGCCAGGTCATTGCATTCTCATTCATTCCACTGCAAATGAAATTTACATTTAAAAAACAAACCCTATAAATTCAGCCATGAGGATGGTTAGGCAGATTCTGGCAGCCCCTGTGGATGGGGCAGATATTTGAATTCCTGAGTTGTTTTCTGCTGACAAAGATAGTAGAGATAGTGTTTAATTATTTCTCATAATACCAGCTGTCTGAATGTCACACTTCTACACATTATGGTAAGTTCTGGAGCATATCATATATGTGTGGTTAGATGAACCATGTGTTCTTGGGCAGATATGAGCAGCAGGCAGGTTAATACTTCTCTATCTGTCATTCACAGAAAAAAAAATCATCAATGGTAATGAAATTTCTCTGTGTTTTATGCTTCCACATAACAATTAACATACATTTTGAGGGCCTTTAGCGGAAGTGCTTTCTTCTGCAATGTGATGGTATGTAGGCTAGTTTGTGATTGTGCAATTTGGTTGCAATTCCTCTTTAAAATGGACTGAAATGCAGCTATTACCCATAAGGAGGCTATTAAAACACAAACATTTCTAGAATGCAAGAAAATGGGAGGATTAATAGGAAAAAGGGAAAATTCTTTGTACATGTTTATCTTGCACTAATGTGAGAAACAAGAGCATGCACTTGATCTTTTCAAAACTTCACATTACTTCATATAGTTACATGCTATAATTCTAAATATCTTCATATGGTTGAAAACCTCTTAGCAAACAGTAAATCATGTTTGAGGTGAGCATGCCTCTTTCTTACCTCAGTTTGTAATTTTGAATATTTGTCATCAGTAAGGTTAATTTCCTTAAAATTCTCACACCTTGGAAATTCTGTTTTAATGCTGTTACCCTCCCCAATAATTTTTTTTATGAAATGAATGTCTACAGTACTCTACTCTACAGCTGAGCTATTGAAGGGAGCAACATGGATGGATCTTAAGAATATCATGCTAAGTAAAATAAGTTAGTCAGAAATGCTAAGAACCATATGATCTTCCTCATATGTGGGATATAAAACTAAAACTTAGAGACACAGACAACAGTACCACAGTACCCTCAACCAAAAAAAGGGGGTTGAGGGAAGCAAATAATAAAGGGGGCCAAATATATGTGATAGAAAATGATTTGACTTTGGGTAGTGAGCATGCAATGCAATATAAAGATCATGTATCATTGAAATGTAAACTTATTAAGCAATGTCACCCCAATTAATAAAAAGAGAAAACATACTGAAAAAAATGTATCAGATCCCAATAGTTTAGCAGCAAAATTTAGATAAATATAATAGAACAGTATATAAACTTTGCTTGCTTCATTATCTAATGTGAAAAGAACAATACTTAAGGTTTTTCAGATGAACTAATTTCATGAGTTTTATATTTTTATATGAGTCTCTCAATTTTTATTGTATCTTGATGCCTATCTACTAACTATATCTTACCCAAAATAGGTACTTGATATATTTTTATTAACAAAACACTTAAAAAGCAAAAGAAAAGAGATGAATATCTAAAAAGAAATCACTCTAATATAATACTAGATATTTATTGTGATAGAAATCCCCATTTTCCAAAACCCACCCATGCCATTCAAATCAATATATTCCCTGTCTTTTCAACATCTTAAAAGGTAACCATAAGAGGTAAGAAGCAATAAAGTGAAAGTAGCTTCAGGACTAAGAGGTGTCACTTGGGGTTTATTATTTCACTAAGGGTCAGCCTTATATTTTCCTGGTTAAGTAGCATACAAATATAAGCAAGCTTAATAGTCTTACATGGCACCTTATGAAAATTAGGCTATTACTATCACCCTAGGTATGTAAGCCAATCCACCATGATAAGAAGGCATTCGTGGAGGCAAATAAATTTCCAAAATCAATAGGATATATCTAATCTTGTTAGGGCAAAAGAAGATAAATTTTATTCAATGTTGGATTGATTAATTAGACAAGAATAGGATTGCCATTTCATTAACTTATCATATAGGCCTCCTACCTGACATGGCAATATTTCTTGACATATGGAAATTAGAGATTCTCTAATTTCTTTTCCAAGAGGAAAAAACAAAAATAAATTTTGTGTACTTACTGAGTAATTGCAATTTGGAAGGTATCATGTTCAGTTGCACTTGAGAAAAAACAATGAGCTCCCAAGTATTGAGAGCTATGAGGGGAAGAATGCTCTTCTAAATTCCTAAGGATGCAGAAGATAAAGTATTAAAAAATGTAACAAAAAGAAGAGACATTAATTTACACAGACTGTAAGTCAGTGCTTTCCAACTGAATTTTCTGGAATGGTGAAAATGTTTGGTATTTGCATTCTCCTATGTTATGCATTGCCATATGTAGCTATTGAGCACTTTAAATGTTACTGAAGAGCTAAATTTTTATTTCATTTTACTAATATTTAAATAGTCACACATGGCTAATGACTGCCATAGTAAAGAGTGAAGTTCTAAGTATTTCAGGAGTAGACAGAATAATTTTCATGGAGGGAGGTTTGGGAGAGCATTGCAGAAAAAGTTTCTTCTACATAAGCACAAAGTGAGAACAAGGAAACAGAGAAATAGCCAACACGAATAGACCAAACATTACACTCAAAAAAAGTTTCAGAGGAAGAAGAAAAAAAGTAAAACCAGGGAGTAGTGTTCTGAAGTACAATCCTAATGTAGATTTTTCAAGCAGCTTGTTAATTTCCAGATGAACGTTTGACCAGTTCCATCAAACCCCCAAGCTCCCATGACAAGGCCCTTCTAACTTCACATAAGAAGAAATATGCACCAGTCTTTAGTATGTCTTAGTTTATAATTTCAATATATATATTTGCTATTCAATATTATTCAAATTTTAATGTTTAAAACACATATATGTAATTGAAAGTTTTAAATAAATCAGCATAAATCAAAGGGAAGATTAACAATTGAAGCCTTTGGCTTTCAAAATATCCAATGATGAGTGATCTAAAAGAAAATAAATAGTTTTTGGACTCTCCTAATTCAAGAGTCCTTCATTGTTGAAATATAGTTCATTGTATTACTTTTAATGCAATAGACATGTGCAAACAGGGTTGTCACACAACATTAAAATGGAAAGAAATCATACCAAAAGATTCAATATTCTACCTACCATAAAAACAATCTAATTCACTATAATTATTCATAGTATTAACTATAAAAGAAAGAAATGACTCAAAAATACTGGATCTCATTAAAATGTTTTTTGTATTATGTTTCCTATCAACATATGAAATGAACAATTTTACTGTATTTTGTCTTTTTCATTCATAATAAAAATGACAATTGTTCTAATTGATTTTATGATGTCTATTAAAAAGCATGTAAAGCGGGGTTCTGTTGTTTCTTATAACAAATAATTCATCTGTGAGATCATTCATGTTGTCCATTTTAATCCAAATGGACATTACATCTCATGAGCTTTGCTTGATAGCCTGCCAATGTTTTAGCGTGTTCTGTAGCCAAACTAGCTTAGGAAAAGATTCCCCACAGCAGGAAGCCTCAGGCATAGTTAGCGAATTTTGGACACATGTTTGGTCACCACAAAACAGCTCTGGAATAACTCAGGTAGACAATTTTCTTAGTACTCAGCGTTTGGTATCCAAAACATAAAAAAAAAATTCGGACATATCACTACACTACACTTGCATAATGCAAGCAGACAGATGTATAGAAATATTCAAACCAAGGAATTAAATAGCATTACATTATTTTTAATATATATGCATTCAGGGGGTATAGGCAACAGGGCATAAACTGCAATAAAGAATACAAACTGCAATTTTGATAAATCTAGACCTAGAAAAGCTAAGACTTACTAGAAGTTATTTATATAAGTAAATGTATTTAATGGTTAAAATAACAATTTTGCACTTAATTTCAGTCACTATGCCAGGGATATATGAACTTTCTCAAAGATCAGCACTTAAGTCACATGGGAAATTGTTAAATGCACATTTTTAAGCAACACCCAGATTTACTGACTAAGCAAGTCTGAGGACGGTGCCTCATAATGTGTGTTATAATGGACCCTTCAGCTGATTTCAATGCATGAACGCCACTGACCCAATTCATCATTCTAATCCCTCAGGTGAGGACATTTGGAGGTGATTTGGGAGTATGGACTGAAACTAAGGTTTGCTAACCGCCAGGCTCCACTACACCAATAATTCTGCTTGGAGCCCTCCCCTGGGCACATTCGTTTGCCTATCCAGCATTAATTTTCTTATTTTTTTCCTATCAGGGTAATGGTTAGGTTAAAGGATCCACTGTATATTTATATGGATCAAAGAAAAAATGAACCTCTTCTCATAGTTTTTCTGAAAATATCATGTTAATATTGTGTTTGCTTGATTGCTACGGAAAAAGGTACATGGCCAAATTCTGGCCAATGAGATAAAAGGACAATTTTTGGAAAAGATGTTCTCACTCCTGAGAAGAAATTATGAGAAGATAAAGTATCACTTCTTAGGGCACTGCTATTTTTGTATAGAATGTCTGGGACTCCCATAGCCATTTTGTAACTGGTTAGGTCCTGAGAACAAATCCAAAATGCTTAGTATGTTACAATAATTAAATGTAAATAAATCATAATCTCCATGATATCACTGAGCTGCTGAAACAATCAGCAGTAGCCAACCAACCTATATAAGGTCCCTTTCTTGCTGTCCCTCCTCCCTGGGAACCTTGAGTAATTTGAGATAATATATGTATTTATAGTCTAAGACATTATGGGTCAAACTTCCTATTACTCACATTTGAAAACGTTTTGACACAAAACTTTTAATATATGTTTACACCCCATATTTACACATCATAACAGAAGTAAATATATATATATATATATATATATATATATATATATATATATATATAGTAAAGAATAAAATCTTCCTTTTTCACCCAACTTCCTTTACTATTTTTGAGATGTAACCACTTCTAACTCTTTCTGATTTAACTTTTGATGATTATTATATAATTCTAAATAATATTCTTAGCATTTATGGGCTGATTGATAAATTTTAGTTATCTTTGAATTCCTAACTATAAACTATAATTATATCCCCCTTACACACTTTTAATTTTTCTTTGACTCATCTACATCCAGATTTTTAAATTACATTATAATTTTAGTTATTTTAGTAGTTAGCATTATGATTTTAACCAGTAAAATTTATTCTCTCGTTTTGATCCAACAAATTTCAATAAAGTATTTTTGATTTCCAAGAACATTAGATGAAAATGTGACTGTACTTTTCTACTACGACTTCTCTCCTCACTCTCAATTTCTGTGAGCTCTAATTTTTATCTTGCCATGGTTTAAAATAGGTTACATTAAATCTTCTGGAATTTTTCTGAAGTAACTTGAAAACATTGAAAACCTTTAGTCATTTACATTTTGATGATATAAAAGTTGATCACTAAAGAGTTTATTAGAATGAGTAGGCTCAGAAAGTGAGACATAATTCTAAGTTCATAAATCTGTGCCACTTAACATAGACTCTTCCAAGCATTAAGATCCAATAGATTCATTTTCCTTACATTTCCTCACATCACATTTTAGTTTACTTCATATTTGAATCATCATGTTCTCATTTTTCTTTTCCTAGAAATCCAATTACTTTTTCATTTCCTCTGGACAGAAGAGAATTATAGCATCATCTGATTTTTAAGGGCTTCTGAGTCTCCTGATTCATCTCTTCCACTGGAGTTCAAAACTGGTGTCCTTTAAAAAGCTCTTTCTACTTCATGGGCTAAATGAACAGATGAAAGTGTATGCCAGTTATACCACCACCTTTCTGAATTTTTTTTCCAGTTAAAATTATGGCTTTATTTTTTGTTTTAGATCTAATATTTTCCTTTTTGTTGGGTTTCTCTTATTGTTGTTTTGATGGACCAGAACATCAAGTTATGTTTTAAAGATTTGTACATACTAAAAAAAATACGTAGTTTTGGTCTCATATAACTACCATATTCAAACTGAGTACTTGCCTTGATTCATTATTTTTTAGAATTTGGTACCACTCTTAGAAGTCCGATGCCAATGTAAAACTTTTGTCTCTTTAGGTATCTGAATTTCTTATCTAGAAGATTTTAGAATATCTTTCTATATTGATGGTTAAAAATTTCAGAATACTGTATCTAACTGTGGAATTCCTCATGTATTCAGTTACATATCTCTTCATTTGTTCTGCAATAGACCATCATGTCCGTCAGATTGTCTACTTAGTTTTTATTTGCTTTGGCAGTCATAATTTTAATTAGCAAAATAAATGTTTCTTCTTGTTCTACATTTGCATCTTATTCATAGTAGCCTGGTCTTGTATTATGGGTATAATATACTTTTAACTATCTCAAAGAATGAATATTAATTATAATTGGTAATATGTTTTCTTAATTTCATTCACTTCCTGTATTTCCTCCAGTCAATTGTGTTATTTTCTTATATTTACCTCTTTCAACTTTTTTACTGAAAATATATTTCCATCAAATAGAAGGCATAAAAGTGGGCCATGAGATGAGAGATTCCTACTTTGACTTTCGCTTCCCCTTATGGATCATGGGTTGAGAGAAGGCAGGGCCTACCCAGTGATGGCGAACCTTTTGAGCTCGGCATGCCAGCATTTTGAAAAACCCTAAGTTAACTCTGGTGCTGTGTCACATATAGAATTTTTTTGATATTTGAAACCATAGTAAAACAGAGACTTATATTTTTGATATTTATTTTATATATTCAAATGCCATTTAACAAAGAAAAATCAACCAAAAAAATGAGTTCATGTGTCACCTCTGACACACGTGTCATAGGTTCGCCATCACCGGCTAGGGCCGCTAGGCTCAGGCTTCCACAGTTCCCAAAGTTAAGGAGGACTTCACTCCAAGGGAAGTAACTCTGCTGTTCTTCACCCCCATTGAGCTGTGGAGTTACCTTTATTGACTTATTTTTCTATGTTGAATACTGCTGCTCTTCTTGCTGCAAGCCCAACATCCATACCATGTATCTACCATTCTAGAAAGCAGCTTTCTGCTGACAAGTGCTGCCGCCAGAGCTCTGTAAATATAGATAATGGAGAGGAAAATGAGAGGATTTACCTTCCCAGTATCCCCTCTGTCTTGGTCAGCCCTCCAGCTAGTTGTGCTAGTTGCTACCATCCGGACAGCCCTTATTATTACTCTTGTAGAATCTGCTCACTTTGAACTTAGAGCATTTCAGAACCAATGGCTCTTACCTCTGTTGAAGCTTTCTCACCTGGTTGTTTAATTTGTGCTCTCATATACTCTGTGGAAGGAGCATGTTATTCTGTATGCATTAAGTTCAATCCCAAGAAAGATCATCAATGTTTTTTCACAACTCATTTTTCCTAGTTAGAAAAAAATTCAAAATTCTCTAAATTAAAAATATATAACTATGGTAGAAAAGAAGCCAGTTAAGTCCTTCCTGTCTAGAAATTAAAGTACTACATGCAGTTGTACAGAACTGTGTGTATGAAGGTTTAGTTCCTGTGAGAATAAGAAGAGAACACCAGGAGCTGTGACCGACCTAAAAAAATGGTGCAGGACAATTTTCATCAACTGGTTTGCTGTCACTGGTCGCTGAACATTTTATAGAGTAAATTAGTCACAAAAGCTTATGTAATATGCTGAATGGCAGCAGGTAAGAAATTCAAAGTGAGTCCATACCATTCTCTGCTTGACTGGGGATTGAAAGCTCTCATAAAAGGCAACAAAATTTTGCAGACCATATATCTCTGGAGATACAGAGCAAATACTTAGATGTACAAACTTGAAGGCTTTTTGCTAACAGCCTCACAAAGCCATACAGACTGAGTGGCAGACATACATACCAAGGCTGGGAGATGTCCTTGTGGTTTTCTCGTGGGTCCCCTCCAGAGACTTAAATAGATGGATGTATTTGCACATGGTTACATAAAGTAACTCTAACCTATAGTAACTGGTGGTCATTTTGAGTCAATTTTCAAGATTATGCATTATTATTATTACTCTATAACTTAAGTTAAATTTTATTCATTTTTCTTTTCTTATAAAGCAGGAGTCCTCAAACTTTTTAAACAGGGGGCCAGTTCACTGTCCCTCAGACCGTTGGAGGGCCGGACTATAGTTTTAAAAAAAAACTATGAACAAATTCCTATGCATACTGTACATATCTTACTTTGAAGTAAAAAACAAAACAGGAACAAATACAATATTTGTATTTGCATGTGGCCCGCGGGCCGTAGTTTGAGGACCCCTGTTATAAAGTCATACCTACGACTAAGGTTGCCCTACTTTCCCTACTAAAACATTCTTAAGTCAAGAAATCTGAAAAGAATAAATAAATAAATAATGATTGGTGTGAAAATGCCAGCAGTACTTGACAATTTATACTGGCATGTATGTAAAACTGAGGACTTATTTTTTTCTGAATATTTCCTTTCATTTTTTTTAATATTTCCTTTTAAGTTATTCTATTATTTAAATTATACAGTATGTCAAGTGACACCAGGAGCCAGCTTTCATAGTAAACCAAAAGAATAGTTCTCAGCCTTTCATGACTTTCAACAGCCCATTCATTGCACGCACCACTAGATTTATAGGAACTGGGAGAAATTTTTTCTCTTCCCATATTCCTCCCATAAGATAAGAACTTTGCACAACTTTCATCCTTTCAGGGAAGTACTAGGAAGGACCCTTGCACTATTTTCTCCATCTTTCTGAATCTCTCCTCCCCACGGGAAGAGTGACTTTTCTAATTGGTACACTGTGGCAAAGGTTACAGCTCAGAGGTGACCCGCATTCTCTGCCCAGCTTTCTTTCTTTCTCTCAGTTTTTCTACCAGTGAGGTGTGTTCTTGCCCTCCACTCCTGTTTTTATGCATGAAGCCCCATGGATTTGAATAAGGTCAAGCCTCTCTTAGCTCTAGCTTGCTCTGTTTGGAAAGATCACTGTTCTCCATGTGGCTTACTAGGAACTTCTCTGTTCAAAATGTCCAACACTCCCAAACAGACAGGTTCCGAGGACGAGCTGGGAAAGCAGAATGGAATAGGAAGTCTCACTTTGTTCCCAAAGTTCAAATTTCTTCACCTAATAAAATAGTAATAGTGTTAAGGGGGTATTATATTTTAACTAGTGGCCCGGTTCATGAAATTCATGCACATTAAAAGGGAATTGATTGGAGGAATTATTTTAATATTGCTATTTGCCCTTTCCCTATGATACAAGTGTGAGAGATGAAAGTAAATTAGTAGTGTATATGAAAATAATATATAAATTTATTGATAAATAAAGAGTAACAAAAGGATATAACAACAACAGAGGCATGATATAAAAACAAAAACATGATATGAAAACAACAGTGATGCAATGACTGATAAAGTGATTAAACTTATTCTAATATCTCCCTGTGACCACATTGAGAGTGAAAACACTTTCAGAGTGCTTGACTAATTTCCCTTGTGATGAAGTATTTAGAACTTTAACTTTAACATCACATGCTCTTCGAACTGGAGAGAAAGCAACATATAACTGACCATGTGTGAAAACGGGATCAGGTAGGAATATTCCTACTCTTTCTAGAGTTTGTCCTTGTGATTTATTAATAGTCATCACAAATGCTGGCATCACAGGATACTGTCGTCGGATTAATTTAAATGGGAGGCCAGTGTCAGATGGGGACAAATTAATTCTTGGAATCAGAACAACCTCTCCCTCTGCAGATTCTGTTAATATTTCATCTTTGATAATGTTAGGTCGTAATCTTTTGATAATAAATCTGGTACCATTACAAAGACACCATTTACTATTAAGATTTCTCAAGAGCATGAAGATTGCACCCACTTTCAATTTTAATTTATGACATGGCATTCCCGAAGGAGTAATACTATTAAGAAATTTGATGGGAAAATTTTCCTTTTCAGCATCATCTGTTGAGTCAATGGAATCATCACTCAAATATGTATGAAAATCTCCATTGAGTATATCCAAAATTTCTTCATTTAATTTTTGAACATGCTCATTTTTTGGACAAAGAAGTGCACGTTTATATATTTTTAAATATTTTCTATAGATATACTATTTCCAAAGGTAGCATTAATAATAGATCCATTACAAATCATTTCACGGGGGATTTCAATAATATCCATTCCTAAATGAAAACTGCTATCAAGTTTGCCATCTCCAAGTTTTATTAACCACCCACTATAAGCAGAATCCTCTGATCTCATATTTGTTGTAAGAGACAGCTTTCTGAAACATCCCCAAACATTACAGTTCTTTAAACTCGTTTGTACTATGGTTGATTACATAGCATGTGGTACAATACTGAGACATTGTCGAAAAGCCCCTCCGAGAAGGAGAACTTTACCACCAAATACAACATTCAAATTCATAATTTCTCTTAGTAATCTGTTTGTGGCATTTATAGCATGACTGGATGCCATAGTGCATTCATCAATAATGAGAAGTTGGGCCTTTTTAATAGTTTTAGCAACTTCACTGTTTATATTGCGTCTAGAAATTGAAGTTTCATTTATTGGAATTGGTAATTTATATTGGGAATGAAAGGTACTTCCACCAAGAAGTAAATTTGCAGCAATTCCTGTAGATACTGTGGGTAAAACAGTACCACCACAACCTCTAATATAATGTATTAAAACTTTATACAGATATGCAGGTGAATAGGATTCCTAGCTGGCAGGCCCCTGACAACAAGCTGGCCACCTGTCAATTCCGTGAGGAATGGGGCTCCATCTTCCCTCCGGTCAGGGTCTGGTTTGAAGGCAGGCCACCCCCCTTTAGGGCCAGACCCAGAGTTCTACCATGCTGTGGCCGTCGCCTCAGCAACCCAGGACTGATGGCCGCTGGGCACTCCTGGTGCTCCAAGGGTGGGTTCTTCCCTCAGGCCTCGCAGGAAACAACTTGGGGAGGGCGCAGCCATTGCCAAGATGACCCAGGACTCAGTGTGTCCACGCTCTGAGGGCCAGTTCCTGCCTCAAAACTCGCCCTCATGGGAAACAGCTCAGGGAGGGCGCAGCCATTGCCTGCAGGACTGACTTCCTTCCGGTTGGTCGAGCCTCTGACGTGACAGGAGTTACACCCAGGGTTTTTATATAAATAGATTCTCATCTCATTATTTTATGGTTATCTTGAATTTGGATAGCATTCAGAAAGAGTAGGGATAAATATGAGCACCTCACCAATCTCTAATAATCAGAAAAATCATCTACGCTAATAAAAGAGTAATATGCTAATTAGACCGGGAGACCTTCCAGACAAAGACGGGGCTTAGCCAGGCCTGCAAACCGCCCCCAGGCCCTTGCCCACGCCGCCCTGGCCCAGGCTGCCCCACCCCCATTAGGGACCCCCACCCCATCAGGGGGCTGGCCGGCCTGCAAACTGCCCCAGGCCCCTTGCCCAGGTCACCCGCTCCCCAGCGGGGACCCCCACCCCGATGGTGGCATGGATGGCCTGCAAATGGCCTTCAGCCCCTCACCCAGGCCAGCCTGGCCCCAGCGGAGACCACACCCTGATGGGGGCATGGCCAGCCTGAAAACTGCCCCAGCCCCTTGCCCAGGTCACCACCGCCCCCAACAGAGACCCCCCCCCACCCCGATGGGGGCATGGCCAGCCTGCAAACCCCCAGTGGCCCTTCACCCAGGCCAGCCCCATCCCCCAGCAGGGACCCCCACAACCCGAATGGGGTGTGGCTGGCCTGCAAACTGCCCCAGGCCCCTCGCCCACCCCCCAAGGGGAGCCCCACCCTGATCCAGGACCCCCTTCAGGGCAGACCAGCTGGCCCCCACCTGTGCACCAGGCCTCTATCCATACTAATAAAAGGGTAATATGCTAATTGGACAACATCCTTCTGGGAAAAGCCATGTTGGTGGGGCCAAGGCAGAGGCAGATAGGGGTGATCATGCCAGCAGGGGAGAGCAGTTAGGGGGATCAGGCCAGCAGGCAGGCACGCAGTTAGAGGGATCAGGCCAGCAGGCAGGCAAGCAGTTAGGGGGATCAGGCTGGCAGGCAGGCAAGCAGTTAGGGGATCAGGCCGGTAGGCAGGTGAGCAGTTAGGAGACAGTGGTCCCGGATTGCGAGTGGGATGTCCAACTGCTGGTTTAGGGGGATCGGGCCTAAACCGGCAGTCGGACATCCCCCGAGGGGTTCCGGATTAAAGAGGGTGCAGGCTGGGCTGAGGGACACCCCCTTCCCCTGCACGAATTTCGTGCAACAGGCCTCTAGTTTTAAATAATCAGCATTGACAAAGATCCTTTGCAAACTCTCTAAGAAAAAAAAAAAAGCTTTATACAACTAAAAGGCCTGTGTGACTTAAATAATCAAACACCTCTATTCAATTTTAATTTTCAGAATATATTGGTAAAATTACAGTTGCTTATGTTTCAAAGAGTCATTGAGTGTCAGAACTGTCTCTTATTTAAATTGTTAAAAGCAAATAAGATCACCCATTTGCAGATGCTTTAGAGGAAACATTACTTGACTTGGAAGTATAATTACGTTTCCCTTTGGGGGATCAAAGGTGCTGCCTCTAACACTCGGAAGGTTATAACACTCGGATGCTCATTCCACTGTGCAAGCTCAAATCCTCTGCAAACCCTCTGCCCATAGCCCAGTACTTGACAGCAACCTTGCGCTTTAGGGAGTTTTGAATGTCTCCGGTAACTTTCTGCAGTTATCCCTTGTTGAATTAGCCGAATCAATAGGACACCCAAAGAGGCCCCCTGTGAATTTCTGCTTATTACCGAGGGGTGGTTTTCTTTTTAGTTTCTTAAACCCTCCAGGGTTGTTAGTCCTGCAATTTTAAAGCTAAAATGGCTGCTATGTGTAATGCAATGTCGCACCAAACTTTCAAGTCTCCAATAACTAACTTCTGCAATGTCCTCTGTGCTATTAGCCAGACCACTGGGGCTATCTCACATCCTCCTTATGTTTGGTATGCTTTCCCTGTAGGCTCAAAGGCAGCCATTTAAGACATTCTTAAACATTTCAATTACATACAAGACCCACTTAACTCTGAGATTGCAGGACCATCAGCCTTTCCAAGAGTTGACAAACCTAGAGACCAATCAGAAAGTCACAGGAGATAATAGCTGAGGATCTCTAATTCAGCAATAAAAAACTATACAAAACTGGGAGATAATTTCCAAATAGGTTAGTCACCTGCTTCCACTGCCTTGAATTATATACCTTTCCACTTACCTAGACATGTTTAATTTAGTGGCCTGTGTCAGTTTTCTAAGCATTAACTTATGATGTAGTAAACATCATGGACCAAAAAACAATCTTAGAATGTACACATTTACAAAAAGATTCTGCTACTTTGTCAGAAAAATTCTGAAATTTCATTTTAAATATCCATTCTATTAATTCTTTAGTTTTTTTTCTGGCTTTCCAAACAAGTATATATATTTTTAAAAAATCTGATAATTGTAATGTATTCATTCAGGCCTGAAACAGAGAATGATGGGAGGATGCTTTAATAGCATACATTTCCTCCTAATGTACTTTATTTGCTCTGATTCTAAGAAGCTGCACCTGTGAGTCAGAAGGAATGAAGGGGAAAATTATTACTCTCAGAGTTTGCTTTTATAAATAATTTTCTACAGAAAAAAAACACTATGAAGAGAGAGCATTCTCCAGGATACTTCATACTCATATCTTATGTCAGAAAAGTATAATTGAAAGATTAGTTGCTAGTGAAAATATATTAAGAAGGGAAAAACTCTCCATTTAGCTCTCTGCACCCATGGCAACCCAGTGCTTTTTCCAAAACTTATTTCCAAACTTCAGGGAAACAAAAGTAATGTTAAGCCATTTTTTACATAATTGTACTCTAACTTGCATATTCATTTAGAGCGATAAAATTTGAAATACAATAGTCATGTTTTATGTTCTGCATACTCTCTGAGACCTTTAGGACTCATTGAATCAATGTGTAAAACCTGTAAATCCATTCAAGGTGACACTGAGAAGTTTGCTCTTCTAAGTAATTAGGGATGCCTCTGGTTGATGTAACTTTGCATCTATGACATTTTCTTTTTCTTGGTATTTTCTGGCTAATTTTGAGTGTGAGTGAGTGAGTGTGTGAGTGTGTGTGTGTGTGTGTGCATGTACGTGTCCACCCTACAGTTGGTACTAGGACACAATCAATTTTGTAATTATTCTAATTATGTGGTAGTTTCAATAAATAAAGTTTGAGAAAAACAAAGATTTTTGGAGCAGATATGATTTTTAATGTCATGATAGGTCCTTTAGGATCATTTTCTCAGGTTTCTTTCTATAAAATAAATTAGTCACTAGAACCAAAATACCTTTTGCAGAGCTTTACAATGTGCAAAATCCCAAGTACCATATTAGTTTCTTTGGAATATCTCAAACATGTCCTGGGACCACTAAAATAATATTGGATTCTCCACTTTGAGCAAATCAGCCCTGCCACCACAGCAGTTTTTTCTATACTTGTTAGCACTATTTTGTTACTTTGTTTTGTAATTATCTTTTTACATACCTGTGTCACCCATTAGACTCAGAGATCAGTCTTAAAAGGTTTAGCATACAATAGGCTTTCAAGGATTTCTTTGGTTCATGAATAAAATATATGCATAATTTTATTTCATATTCAAATAAAATTTATATTTAGTGCATATGAGTATTTATTTTCATGTTGTATTTTTTATATTGAAGTACAATTTGTATTTCCTCCACTAGTGACTTCTTGAAGGAAAGCATATATATTCTGGATGATAAGACTATTTGGCAAAGTGCTTTGCAGCTGATGTCTTCACCGATACTTGACTTTTCACTTCTCTCCTACTTCATTTTCACTCTCATCATACATTTGCTCTTTGCCCTAGAACTTGTTTCCACAGTTCTGCAATAAACTTAGAGAGCCTTTCCTGGTTCATACCTTTCACAAATAACTCAATGGTTACACTTAAAAATGTATTCCAAGAACACCTTGTTTCTCTCTTTGAATTTTAATATTAAAAAATCATACAAAGGTTTTTGTGTTAACTCTTAAGCTCATGACTTTTAGTTAATCTATTAATATTCTCTATCCATTCCTTTCAAAAATCTCTAAATTCATGGGAACTCATTATACTTTTATATAGAACAGCACTACTTTGCTGTTCTAAATAATATATCCATGATTATAAAAGTTATTGATGCCTTAAACATAGAGGACATAAGACAGATATTTCCAAAGACTAGTTTATATACTGGCAGAATAACAGCTAATTCTCTATGAACATGGTTCTTTCCTCTCAAACATTAGGAATTCTGAGTTCAATAAGCATGTATACAACAGCCTTTCCATTTTCTTGATCATTATTTATTTTTAAAAAGAAAATATAAAAATTATTTTGAATTCCATTATCTAGGCCACCACAGATATTAAGTTTTACATAAAATTATCTTGTACAGTCACAACACATCCCCACTCTGATGTAAAGCTTTACAATTTATTTAAGGAAGCTGACTCTATTTTGATAATAGCCTTTTGATTGATTTTGAAAAGAAATTACAATTTAGCTTAATTTAAATAATTTTCCTATCTAATAGTAAAAAAAGTCTAAACATTTATACTGGTAAACTATATATATCTGTAGATCCACATAAATTTCAGTATTTGTATAATTAAATTCTACAAAAACAATAGTCTAAACTATAGAAACATTTGCTATTGATGGGATGGAGGCTACATTCTCATATACCTTCCAATGAAGATTCCAACTTGAGGGGAAAAGAATCATGTCATACACAACCACACACAAAACATTAATTTACAGTATCATATCATCTGTTTAAGAATAAGTAAATCTATAAATTAAAAAACAAAAATCACTTGGTATAGGAGGTGTGTTTTTTAATATAACTTTCTCTGTTGGTACATTTTGGTCTATGAAATCCATATTCTAAACAATTTCAAAAAAAGATATGCCAAGAAGATGACAAGAACGTTAGCGTTCTCTCCTGCATGAGATTATTTAACCTAAGCCACCTCAACTGTGAAACTGTTGATGCAACTTTGAGAAAACATTTTGAATGTGACAGCAAAATTACTTTGTGATGTTTATACATTTTTCATAATGTTGTTCCCAGTAGAACTGATTTCTATATTTCTTACAGTGATGGTATGAAGAATCAGCCTTTTAAAAGGATTAGGATTTGCTGATGCTGCTGTTGGAGTGCCTTGTTAGCTGAGACAATGCTGTGGTTAAATACAGCATAGAGATAACTTTGAGGAGTTAGGGGGTATCAAGAAAGGGAGTTGTATGGCCCCATGTGTTCACATTTATGGGATAGAAAAGAGAGAAAGGAGAAAGAGGAAAACACTGAGGTAGACAGAAATGAAATGAGACAGCCAGAGCAGAGGACTCAAACAATGTGTCACTGAGTTCGATAAATCTATACTTATTTTTCACATCCTGCAAGGTCATAGATGACGCTGACATTGGTCTCCTAGCAACCCACTCTACTAACCTATTTTTGTCCCAATCACTGGAGAATGGGTTTGGTGCTTTGAGTTGTGTTTCAACATGAAGAGGAAAGAATCAAAGTGATGCTAGGTAACTAGTAATGGTAAAATAATACATGTGTGCACACACAGACAGATAACCTACCACTTCTGGATGCTTTCCTATCTATCTCTACAAAGTTCAGAGTGTTTTTTCCACAAATTTCCAGAATTGAAAATAAAAGTCCCATTGTCACAGAACCATTGCATTTTTTAAAATCCAAAATAATAATTATGATGTAACACACATGGCTTTAAGACATTAATATGTGAGGAATATAAAGAAAAATATATACCAATGTAACTACAACCAAGATGTAATTGTAAAACTGAATTAAGCAAAATAAAATAATTTCTAATATAGAAATAATATTTAAGTTTGATGTTGTAAAAGTAAGTATTTTAGAAATATAATTATAAATTGCCAACTTATCACATTTTGTCCTACAATTTCAGAGGCAATATTTCAAAATTGGTTTCTTTGAGTAAATTTTACAGGCCATATTTTTCTTCCTTTTTTAATTTATATTTTTATATAATCCTTTGCTTTCATGAATATGTTTTCACATCACTTTACTATCTCTATATTTTTATTGTTATCTTTCTTAATTTTCTTGAAGGTCTTCCTAGCTCTGTGAAATATGATACAAATAATTTTCTATTTTGAAATATGTAATCCTATTTGAAATATCTTATTTCATCATATGATGAAAATATTTTACCTGATTTTGTCCATTGAATTTAGGAGGGCAAATGACATCAATTAGTATTTCTTAGCCAGAGCTGATCTAGTTCAACATGAACTTCAACTCAGGAACCTCTTCTCCAAAGTCATTAAAATTAAATAGACTGTTTGCACACTGGGGGACAGCTCATTCATGTTTTGCTTTAGTTAACTTGATTTCTGCCTTTAGTATTACACTTCCATGGTATGGATTTTATACCTCCCACTCTTCTTATCCCCTCCTGTCCTCAACTCTTAAAAATGCATTCAAGAAGACCTCCCACATTTGCTTAAAATGCAAGTCTCAGAACTGAATTAAATATTCCAGAAATGGCCTTGCCATGTTCATAGGGTTCTTAGGAAGGTTAGAGAGAACTTATGTAAACTGCTGATGACAGTGCAAATAGTAGGCACTCAATAAATGGTGAACACTATGAAAATATTTTCTCCTGGATTTGGTCCTAGAGTGTTGATTAGCCATGATGGCTCTAACTTAACAGTTTGAAGATCGTTATCTATATACTAGAGGCCCGTTGCACAAAAATGTGTGCACTCGGGGTGGGGGCAGGGGCAGATCCTTCAGCCCTGCCTATGCCCTCTTGCAGTCTGGGACCCCTTGGAGGATGTCCACCTGCTGGCTTAGGACCGCTCCCAGTCAGACATCCCACTGGCAGCCCGGCAATCCTCAGGGGATGTCCACTTACCAGCAGGGAGCAGACCTAAGATGCAGTCGGACATCCTTAGTGCTGCTGAGGAGGCAGGAGAGGCTCCCGCCACCACCGCTGTGCTGACAGCCATCAGCCTGGCTTGTGGCTGAGCAGAGCTCCCCCTGTGGGAGTGCACTGACCACCAGGGACAGCTCCTGCATTGAGCATCTGCCCCCTGGTGATCAGTGTGTGTCATAGTGACCAGTCATTCACAGTCGTTCTGCTGTTAGGGTCAATTTGCATATTACCCTTTTATTATATGGGAAAGAGGCCTGGTGCACGGGTGGGGGCCGGCTGGTTTGCCTTGAAGGGTGTCCTGGATCAGGGTGGTGGTCCCGCTGGGGTGCCCGGCCAACCTGGGTGAGGGGCTGATGGGTGTTTGCAGGCTGGTCACACCCCCTTCATGGTGGGGGTCCCCACTGGGGTGCCTGGCCAGCTGAGTGAGGGGCTGATGGCTGTTTGCAGCTGGTCACACCCCCTTCAGGGTGGGGGTCCCCACTGGGGTGCCTGGCCAGCCTGGGTGAGGGCCTGAGGGCCGTTTTCAGGCTGACCAAGCCCCTCCATTGACGGAAGCTCCCAGCCTCTCCTTTTTTTCTTTTTTTCTTTTTATTCTGGGATTTATTTACCTTCTATAATTGTAACTTTGTAGCCTTTAGAGGAGCTCAGAGCCGGCCAGGGCAGGTGGGAGGGAAGCCTCCTGCTGGACCAGCTCCGTGGCCACAGCAGGCTGAAAGCAGGTATCTTGGGTTTATTTATCTTCTATAATTGAAACTTTTTTGCTTTGTGTGGAGCTCAGAGCCTCTGCGGCAGCTGGGAAGCATGGCTTCCTCCATAATTGGGGCAACCAAGCCTCATGCTTGCTCCAGCTCTGTGGCTGCCATCTTGGTTGGGTCAATTTGCATATAGTCACTCTGATGGGCTGGTGGACATTGCTTAAGGCGTAGCAAAGGTACAGTCAATTTGCATCTTTGTCTTTTATTAGTGTAGACTAGGGGCCCAGTGCAGAATCCGTGCACCTTGAAAGGAACTGTGGGCCGCGAGGCTGCAGTGGGCACAGGGTCTGGTCTTGGCCCATCCTCCGTGCCTCCTCCCAGCCCCACCTGCCATGGCCCCCAGTTCCCTGTCTGCGGGCAGCCCCACTCCCACTGTTGCTACTCCCATGTGCTGACAGCGCCGGTCCCGCTTGCACCCACTGACAGCACCAAGTGAATGGGGCCTGTGCCAGCAGCAGGTGCGAGCAGTGACTGCTGCCCCAATCTCCCTTCAGGAACAGGGGGAGGTGGAGAAGCCCTCACGGACAACTGGGGCTGGCAGCCAGTGCTCACACCTGCTGATGGTGCCAAGCGATAAGGACCAGTGCTGGGCGCTAGCAGCAGGTGTGAGCGGTGGCTCCAGTGCCAGCAGTGGTTGTGAGTGCCAGGCAGGGCCCTGCAGTGCAGAAGCAAAGAATTTTCAGTAGCCACCTGAAGCTCACCCAGATGACAGGGACCAGTGCCTGCCATGGTCTGGTGCCCCCACTCACCTGCTCCACCATCCTGCCACAGCCAACGCCAACCATGTTCTGCGCATGCCCCCTGGTGGTCGGCGCATGTCATAGCGACCAGTTGTTGATTGTTCAGTTGTTCCCCGTTCATTCTATTTGCATGCTAGAGATAGATAGATAGATTAGATATAAATATAGATATAGATATAGATATAGATATAGATATAGATATAGATATAGATATAGATATAGATATAGATATATAAAAGCCTAAGTGACCATTCAACTGTTCACCCATTCGACCAGTAGCTATGAGGTGCACTGACCACCATAGAGCAGGTGCTCAATGCACAGGCATGGAAACTTGGAACAGACTGATGAATCTCAGAGGGGAGGGGGAAGGGGAGAGGGCATGAAGCGATTAACCAAATTCATGCGCCGGTGTGGTCCCTCGGCCTGGCCTGCAGGGATGGAGCCAAAATCGTCCAACATCTCCTGAGGGGTCCAGGATTGTAAGAGGGCACAGGCCAGGCTGAGGGACCCCACCTGTGCATGAATCTATGTACCAGTCCTCTAGTTTTTCTATAAAATATATAGAAGCAAAGTAGGAGTGTTGGGGTCCAGCCCCAGCAGGTCCAGGGGTTCCCCAAGGTGTGGACAGAGTCAGCGAAGAAGAAATGACACGGAGAAGCATCAAGAACAAAAAGCTACCATAATGAAAGTAAAACTTAAGCATCAAGAACAAAACTCTGGCGGCTCCCCACATCTCACCATTCTTTTATTTTTTAGAGCTTGCCAATCCTGCACTTTCCCGGGGTGGAAAGGCTGCAGTGGGGTTAAGGATAAGGCTCATTGGGCCTACCTTCTCCCATGCTTTTACATTTACCTTTCCTTCCTCAGAAAAGCATGGAGATACTTATTGTATAAAAATGTTCCGTCTGACTGGGAGTAACCTTAACTCCTCTGCTAGCAAGCATATGTGTTAAAAGATCAATATGGAGTCTTTTTTTCTTTAGACTCAGTATGGCACATCTTCTCAATCTAAGTTCTGTACTATCCACCTTCTTCCCTACTTATCCTCTATAGGGGGGTCTGCAGCACCCTGGTGGAGTCCTATCTGTCCCAAGTATGGGGGTTCTCAATGGGGGGAGGGGGCTTACCTAGGAGAATCCTGTTCCAGGGATTCCCAAAGGTGTGGACGGAGTCAGCGAAGGCTATCCACCCTCTACCTATGGTGGAGTCCTATCCGTCCCGAGAGAGGGGCTTACCTAGGGGAATGCGGGGCTTACCTAAGGGTGCCTGTTTGGGCGCCACCTGTTGGGGTCCAGCCCCAGCAGGTCCAGGGATTCCCAAAAGTATGGACGGAGTCGGCGAAGAAAAATGACACAGAGAAGCATCAAGAACAAAAAACTACCATAATGAAAGTAAAACTTAAGCATCAAGAACAAAACTCTGGCGGCTCCCCACATAGGAGCAAGTAGTTCTGTTTGCCATCTCCTATAACCATTAAAATACCTCTTTGTCATGAACTAGATTACACCTCCTGTTTTCTTTTATTTCTTCAGGGGGTAGAGCTAAAACTGTTCTTATTACCTCTATTATTACTTGCAGTGTTCAACTGATAATGGACTCTTTCTTACTGAAACTATTTTAACAGCTTCTTTCCATTCTTTCTAAAGACTCCCTCCCCATGGCAAAATATGTCTCTCCCTTCTATCCTCCATGCCATGCTATATTCTGAGTTCCTCAGGAAATTACTTTCACACTTTTAATACTTTGTTTTTCTGGAGATGTTTACTCTTTAAGATTAAAATTTACTCTATACTTACATTTTTCATTTTCCTTGAAATTTAGAGTGATTATCAACCACACTCACAGGTTCTCAAGCATTTGGATATTTGCTTCCCTCTGATGTAGAGTGCACATATCTAATGAGTATTCTTCCTTTTATTACTATGAATTCAATTTGACCAGGCCTTAGAAGAATTGGCTGTATATATCTTTTATGCAAAAAGCTCCATATTGCTATAAAGAGAAGTGAAAAATGGTAAGGTTGTAGCATCATTCACATGACAGTTGTAGTCAGGATAGCCTGAAAATACAGCAAATTGTGTGGACTCCCTTATTACTTCTTTCGATTGGTTGTCTGTGGAATGTTACTTGGTGAGCCAAATGGGGAAACTCACAAAAAGATTCCACAAAGTGAGAAGTTCTTTCTTGGTTCCTGAGTCAAGACATTATGACCTTGAATAGAAAGTCACCCTCAGATGCTTTATCTTAAAGGGAATAATAGTGAAACTGGACAGGCTAAGAATGAGCAAGAAATGTAAATGCACTTTATCTCTGGAAGTAGAATTGCCTTTTAAAAATGTGAAATCCAGTTTAGGACAACACAATGGTTTACTAGTCAGCTACAAGCTCTCCTTCCCCAGACCAAGACACCAAATTAACAACAATGTATGAAACAGAAGACCTCTGTGGAACTCTAGAAACAAGTTGAGAAGCTACAGTACTCAGCCCACTGTCAAACCAAGCCAAGACTCTAGCAAATAACAAAATGAAACAACAAACAGGGAAATTGGTAGTGTTCATTGTGCCTTCCGACAGTCCTCCCCTATGCAGCACAGCATGAAGCACTGAGAGGAAATCACCTATACCAGTGCATCTCTCAGGATTAAAGCAAAAGAATGGACCATGAGTCCAATGTCCTGGCTTGTCTGGGGCCTGCCTAAGAGATTCAAGGATTCTGTAAGAAAATGTGTGCTTATATAAGTGTAAAGGGCTTGAAACAGGAACATAAAAGAAACAGATGGAGAGGAGGCTACACAAGTGGTCAGAGGAGATGGCAGAGCAGCAGAATGGAAATGTGAATATAAAAATAAGGGAGTTAGGGCATAGAAATAGCAATGTTGGGAAGCAAAGTTCATAATCTCTGATTTTAACTGTAATATCAGCATGAATCTGTGATGGTGAAGATGACGATGAAGAATAAAGTGTTATAATATTGAGAGACACACTCTATATAATATCAATCTGTATCTATTGATCTAATAAACAGAAAAAAAGGATGAGCTGTGTAAAAGTCCTAATAATAAAGTAATCATTAATATTTCAGCTTTGGAGTTAGTAAGACATGGATTTTCATTCCATTTTTTCTTTTGCCAGGTGTGTAACCTTAGCAAATTAAATTACTTAATCTCTAAACCTAAATTCCTTTACCTACAAACTGGTGTATATTAAACAGTCATAATAAATTTAGCCAGCACATAGTTTTGTGAGAATTACACAGAAAAATTTTGGAACAGATTAAATACTTTAAAATATTAGGTATTTTAAGCTAATAAATGCATTACTTTTTAGGATATTTACCAGTACTTAGCATTCTGTTGTTAATTTAATTATAGCAATTGAAAAGAAATATGTGACATTGCTTTGCAAACTATAAACTTTGTAGTGTCACTTTTCATGAGCTCATTCAAAGATTTCCCAACCTGGTCCTTGAAGGAATGAAAGAAAAATCAGCCCCCTTTGCAACTACAGATGACCGCATGACCTAGTTCTGACTGATAACATGTAAAGTACGTCTACTTAGGGTTTCTGGAAACGCGTTTTTTTCTTTATACACTTCCACTTCCCCCGCCCCCAAAGTATCATGAGAATAAAGCCCTTTTTGCTTCTCTCTTCTTTGCTCTCTGTAGTGTGACAAAATAATGCTGAAGCTGCTCCAAACAACTTGTGATGATGAGAAAAAGAGACTAGAATAACAGAGGTGCTGACCCAGGACCCTGACTTCACACAATCACTGAAATACACCTACTCTAATGAGAAGACCAAAGTTAGGTCTTTTTATTAAGGAGGAACTCCCATTGGTTAGGCCACTATTAGTAAGGTTTTCTATTAATTGCAGTCAAAGCCATTTCTAACAGGTACAACATGTTAAATAAGATGGCATTTAGACTTCAACACTTGTAATTTCTATACCAGTCTTGGGAATTATACATTGTTTTAAGTTTGTAATCATTACTAATCTCAGTTTTTCTCTACTGGTGCAGACAGTAAAATATCTCATATCTTAAAAATAAAACAGGAAGAGATCACATAGGGTTAGAAAGAGCATTGCTTTGTGGCCAGGTACATTTAGGATCTAACGCAGTCTGCTACTAGTTGGCTCTGTGATATGTCCCCATACTTCTTAAGGTTTATTTTCCCAACATGAAATGAAGGAAAGATAACATCTATTTCACTGGGTAGTACTAGAATTAAATGAAATAATTTTAAATGCATAAAAATGTACAAAGAACAAAGTAAATGTTCAAATAGTTAATTGTTTTTCTAGCCAATAATGATCCTTAGCAGTCCATTCCTTCTCTGTCTGGCAACATAGCTAGTTGGTGAATTACTTGTTCTCCTACACTATTTATATCTGGTTGCAGGAGAAGTAAGATAAATGTGACACTGCAATTATTTATAGCATGTGGCTAAAATTTCAATAGTTTTGTTATTAGTATGATATTGGTTTTGAAAGAACTGATTGATAGTTATTAATATTTTATATTAGTTATAACAGATTTCCTCATACAGATATATAATATGACTAAGCCGAGGCTGCGAGGGAAGCCTGGGTCCCAGGTGCAAGAGGGAAGCCAGTGCCAGCAGCTAGGGGAAAGAAGACCTACTCTTGCATGAATTTTGTGCATCGAGCCTCTAGTATTAAATAATTAAAACAGCACTTATCTTGGGTTGTGTGAAGATTAAATTAGGGTAGGCAAATAGAATACCCCTGATGGTGATTGGAATCAGCGAGTTATTATTGCTATTTTAACTATAGTGACTTATGTATCTATATCTTCCTCCCTAATAGACTATAAGGCAGTGTTTTTCATTCTTGCAATATTAATACTTTGGAATGGATAAGTCTTTGTTGGGGAATGGTTTGGAGGGGTGTCCTGTATATTCTAAGATATTCAGCAACATCCCTGTCCTCTTCTCACTAGATGCCAGTCATACCCCCCACCCCAATTGGGAAAACCAAAAATGTCTCCAACCTTACCAAATGTACCCTTGGGAAAACTTTTCCCTCAGCTGAGAACAACTGCTGTAATTCATCAAAGTGAGTAAAACAATACCATAGATCGATGAGGTTTACAGGGGGAAATGGTTAGTTGAATTGATTTTAATATGTGTACTAATAAGCATTTAAAAATCTATATTAGTGATTCCTCTAATACTATTTTCTTATTTGGCACTGTTAGCAAGTTCTAGTTGATTCATAAATATCAGAAGGAAAAATGAATTTATGAACATCAACATTTAATTAGACATTAGAATGTATAAGCACATACAGAAATGTTTAATTGACATTTAAAGCTGAAGACATAATATTTAAGTAGCATAACTAAAATAGAAAATAACTATTTTAGAAATGATCACATACCACACTATAATGCTGAGAAAGCAGACACAGAATGATTTCATGTAAATTCTTTAATCTAGTAACTGACTTTAAAAAAGCCCAAGATGTAAAATATCCTTGTTAAGTGAAAATACCCATTGTATAATTTTAAAAATTATAATTTAGCCTCTATTTAGCTGACAGGCAAAGATAGAAAATCTCTGATAAAATAAATTATGCAGTTTTATTGAATTGATGTGGATCCATGTCAAAGATTAAAAGTGAACATTCTAAAATTATAGTGGCCACTGAACATATCTACAATTTAGATGAATGTGCAATTGATTTAGGCATCTTTTAATTGGTGCATCTAGAAAAAAATTTTGTGTGTCCTCATATAAAGAATTGATGTTTTTCTGTCAAATTTTTCATTTTTATCTACACGAAGTACAAAATGAATCCTTTAAAATTACAAAGGGAAATATCTTCTGTGTTAACTTTTAAGAAATAACTACACTAATATTTCTCTGGCCTGACCCCTATGATCATTAAACATTTAGATAATTTCTTCATTGTAGGAAAAACAAATGTCTGAGTGTGTGAGTATGTGAGTGTGTGTGTGTGTGTGTGTGTGTGTTCCTCAGGTTCAAATGGTAATTCACTGGCTCAGAGTTAGTAAACCCATTTCAGGATTTAAGTACTAAAAACTTCTTTTAAATAAAACATTACTTTTTAAAAAATATGAACATTCCTATGTAGGGTGGAAACCCAGTCTTTTACATCAAAATATAAAAGAAGTCAATTACTTCATTTTCTCTAAGATAGGGAAAGTTGAGAGAGCATAGAAGATAGTTTTTTGAGGATTAGGCATATTGGGGATAGAACTCTTGGGCAAATCAATGAAATGACAGATTTTTTAGCCAAATGTTGTTTGAGATCCTATAGAAAACAAACAGAAGTTAAGAGAGTGCCACTATAAAAAAAATCCTCAATTTATTTAAGGAAAGAAAAAAAGAGAACTAATATTTAATGACTACGTCCTATGAGTGCAACCCTTCCTGCAATCTAGTTGTTAGTACATTTTCTGAATTTATAGGTGAGGAAATTATGATTTTAACTTAAACTAATTTAAGTGAGATGATAATGCATGCTACTCACACTATGCTGTGGTAATTAAGAATACTGTGGAGCATCTCAATGTAACACTTTTGGGAAGGTGGATGGTTTTTAAAAATGTACCCACCTATTTTTATTAAAATCATAGATTTGGTGGTAGATAAACATATAGATTTTTATTCTAAAATGTAATAAGGTAATGTTCAGCATTCTGAAAGTTTTCCTAATTAAAAAATTTTCAATAATTTATTAGTTTCTAAAAGAGATTATACATACAAATTATTGGTTAGCTAGGTCCCTGTTTGACTCTAATTTGCTTATAAATCACTGAAGACGGTATACCACCATTAACTATGAGATCAAATAATAATTGTTTTTATAAATAAAATGCTTTAATAATTAACAATGCATTTTTACTTACACCTACTCATTTGCTTGTCATAACATCTCCATGAGTAAGCCAAAGGGATTTATTAAGTTAATGATTGATAAAGTCTTTTAATTCCAAAAATTATTCAGAGGGGCTTATAATAACATACCGTATAGCATGATAACCAGGATTATTATAACTATGAAGTCAAGGTGAAAATAAAAAAGATATAAAAGGATAAAGTTAATAAACAAAATCCATGCCAGAAAGCCCAACACACCCACTAGAATTTAGTCACACATTTTAAGAAAAGGAATTTTATACCCTTAGTGGCATTGCTGGTCTCCCCATACCTCCTAAAACAACAAGTAAGAATACCCTGCTCTACATGGGTTGGGGGTGGGGACAGCGGGGGTAATGTTAGCCCGAAACCCAAACATCTGTGATCTAAAGGTAAAGTAGGACCATCCAAAACCAAAAACTGGGTCTCAAAAAAAAAAAGGATTTAAAATCTAAGCAAGGTAAAAAACTCTCTTTCCAAACTGTCCCAAAGTTAACTAACAGACCTGACAGCAAATAAAATCTGGTATGATCACACACACACACACACACACACACACACACACACACACACACGAATGCCCACAGAATCAACAAATTGAGAAGGCAACTACTTAAAATCAGGAAAGACAAATAACATATATTTGATCACTAAACACTTTTGAATATTGTTATCCAATATAGAAAATAGAATTATATGAAATTATTTAATAAAAAAATAAATTATAGAGATGAGAATAGTTATCCATGATAGGCATACATCAGAAAAATTGTTTTCCATAAGTAAAAAATATAACTAATTCCATGGTGAAATAAAAATCCCAATAGATTAGCTAAAGAATTAGTGACCTGGAAGATATATCCAAACAATTTACCAAAAATGAAGTAATGTAATTAAAAATACAAAAGGCAAGTTAAAGAAATGAAACATAAAGTGGGAAGACTTAACATGTAACTGTTTGGAACACATAAATAATTCATAGGTAAAAAGGAAAGAAATTCATAGGTCAAGGGAAGTTAAACTAAATAAAAATGAAAAGAAAATATAATAAAATTTGTTGAAGGCAGAACTTCTGTTCTGCCAAAAACACTGTTAAGAGAACGAAAAGGCAAGCCACCCACTGGGAGAGATTGTTTGCAAAACACTGACCTGATAAATGATTTGAACCCAAAATATATAAAGAATCTATTAAATCAATAATAAGAAAATAACCCAATTTTAAAAAAGATACCTTTCTGAAGAAGATTTACAGGTGGCTAATAAGCATATGAAAAGATCCTCAACATCTTTTGTCATAGGGGACTGCATATATTAAACAACATTTATTAAACAATAAAATCTACTGAGGATTCTGGCTCTTGACCAATAAAACCTTAGTGTGATTTTTTTTCAGAATCAACCATAGGCAATGACAGGACCCTAGGAGGCCTCACAGGGAGAATTGCTCTCCCTACCACTCACCGCCATCTCTTTAGGGAGTTTTAGACAGTGATTCAGGGTCCTCTGGTTAGCCATGTTTTTATGGATATTTGCATTCTTAGCCCAGATGTCTTCATTCTGAGATCTCTTTATCTGGGCCTCAGGCACCTCAGCAACGAAGCCTCACAATGGGGAATCAGGGAGAAACTTAAAGACACTTTTCTCCACTGACTCAGCACCCAGTACTTTTCCACTCCTAGCCCTCTTCCCTGTCCATCCACACCAACCCCCAGGTCCATAAAACTACAGGATCCTCTGTTCAGGGCTCTCTTGGCCCTTAGACGACCCCCAGATTTTGCTGATTTATCTAACCCTACGTGCATAGTGTTAAGTAAAAGAAGCCAGTCTGAACAGGCTGTAGCTGATAGTTGGCTCTTTTACTTTCTTGATTAAATTTGTATGTATCTGTCTTAAAAAAAAAAAAAAAAGGACTAGCATTTTCCAGGTATTCAGGGATATCAGGGCATGATAAATAAGTGAAAGGGGATTTTTAGGGTGGTATTATATTCTGAATGATACTATAAAGATAAATACATGATATTCTGCACTTGTCAAAACTCATAGAACTATATGACGCAAAGAGCATACCTTAGTATAAATTATGGAATTTATTTAATGATAATGTAGTTAGTTTGGTTCGTTAATTGTAACAAATGTACTACACTAATGATATAAAATGTTAATATAGGAACTATGTGGGGAGTATATGAGTACTATCCTAATACCTAATTTTTCTGTAAATTTAAAACTGTTTTTAAAAATAAAGTGTGTGTGTGTGTGTGTGTGTGTGTGTGTGTAGAGGCAAGACACAGGGAGAGAGAAATTTCATAAAACACGAATTCAGACTATACTAAGGAGTCTCACAAGTCACTATTAAAAACAAGCAACCCAATATTATATATGCAATTTTTTAAATCTTTCATCAAAACTGATGTATGGATGGAAAAAAAGCACAGAAAAATATGATCAATATCATTCATCACTATTTAAAAGCAAGGACATATTAAAAATAAAATCAGTTACCACTGTTCACCTATTAGAAACACAAAAACAAAACTATTTTTGCAATACTAAGTACTGGTGATGGTATGGAATAGCTGGAACTCTCATTCATTAAAAAATAACTGTAATAAAAACTAAGCAATATTCTTTTTTATTAATTTGCTGGCTGGAAAGCAATACAGTACAGCCCCTTTAGAAAAGTTTGGCGGTTTCTAATAAAGTTAAGCATATATGTTCCACACATCTCAGCATGTCTCTCTTAAGTATTTCTCTGAGAGAAATAAAACCTCATGCTTTCACAAAATCCTGCATGTGAATGTTTATACTAGCTTTATTCACAAGTGCTGAACAAATCCCAAACTATAAACAACACATTGTTGCTTTACTTTAAAGGAGCCAGGAGGCAGTGGTGCATGAGGCCGGTGTCTCCCAACTCTCATCAGCCTCACCCTTAGCTTTTCATTACAATTGGAGAATTGGTAGGAGCTGAAATGAGCACCATTTTAAGACAATCATTTAAGGGAAGACTGGTGTGGTGGATAGATACATAAACGGACTCAGCATATATATTTTGGCCTCCTTCTAGTGATTTCTTGTGCCACAGAGATGGAGAGTCACATGATACGTTTCCAAAATTCCTTATATCTAGGTTTGTGGTTTAGTTTACACAATCAGATGAACTTGCAGACAACAAGGACTGACTGAAGTGGAAAGAGAAGCAAGGCTTTTGGCTTCCATGTTGCTGATTGGGTTTTAGCAGATGCTAACTGGTCCAAAGCCAGTGGCTATAGCTTATGTTTCCAAATCAAGGGCTGGCTTCCTGATGTTGGCAAGATCATTAACATCCTTGAACCCTGTGGGATGGCTTTGAGAAACCAGCCTCCACATTCAGTCTAAAGCTTATTTCTTCAGTCTTCCAAGCAAATCTGAAAGCCACTTATTTCCATTTAATAAAGTCTTTTCTGCATCACCTAGCTAGGGTGAAGTGTGTCATCTATAAGTTGAACTTAGATTGATATAAATGGATATCTCTATAACTGTCTTTGAGTGAGACCTTGCTCTGAATTGCCATATAAGTTTGAAAAGCATTTCTTCCCTTAGTCATGTTTTTCTCCACTTTATCAAGCTCGATAAGATCTAATATATTGCTAAGAAAAAACCTGAATGGCTGTTGTCCACTGGCGAAACAAGAAGGCCTCCAAGAAAGATAACAATGCTACCCTAGACTCTCCCAGTCAATCATCCCCTTACTCTATTTTGATTGTCTTCAGAACATGTTTCAATACTTGATGTTTCATCAATTGATAATCACACAAATAACATAGATATAAAGTATGTAAGGTAAATTTCTGATTGGGTTCCATCTTTGAAGAGGGAATGAATTTCTGACCTTCTATGGAAGACAGGAAATGACTAGATTAGAATACCTCATTTGGGACTATTTCACTTCCATGTATAACACGCATTTTGTTTGTAGTAATGATTCTATTTAAAAAATGTGATGTTTTATGTCTTGGTTGAAATGGGCCATTCAACAACTATCCCTGGAAAGACATTATAATGGACAACCACATTATTCTACAATTTTATAGCAATACAAATGTTTCCACTTCAAAGAAACAGGTATCACCAATATACATGCTGTTGAAATTTGTTTAAAAGGTAAAATCCTAAGTCTCACACAGCTGTAAAACAAAAATGTATTAAAGATTGTATTTAACTGATTAAATGAGGGACCTGGTTTAGATGTTATAAGCAGTTCAAAGGAAAAGTTGTGACAATCCCACAATTTATATAACTGAATATTTTTATAGCATTTACTACATTATGGTTTGGTTTTAATATAAGTCTTATATTTATTTGTTTGCCTATATCCCTACTTGGGTGTAAACTCTAAGGGAAAAAGACCATTTTATTTTTAACACCGTATTCCTAGAACCTGGAAAAGGGCCTGGTAAATATTTGCTGAATGAATGAATAAATGAATGGATGGAAAGTTTCTCAAAATCCAGCCTCCAGCCCCTTACACACATTTACATTTAGTAACCAATCTATTGCTAACAAATTTTCAGTAAGAAAATTGATTCTGTGCACATGGGCATTTGTATAACACTTCTATAACATGTGCTTTCTATAACAGCCACTGTGAGAATTTTATCTCGGCTTCCTTGGTTGTCAGCTCAGCTACTTTATGCTAGAAGTTGATGTTGTGCACAGATACTTTATTTGGCTTTAAAAATGTCAATGAAGCTTTTTAATAGATTGGAAACATTTGAAAATTAGAGTATTTTCCCTAAAAAATTGATATTTCTGGCTTCTGTTGAACAATTTGATATTGCAACACTGGACTTATAATTATTCGTGACAGCCATTAGCTATATCTGAAGAACTGCTCTACCTGTAAGACAAGACATGTATTTCTGGCCTTCTACCCTCATTTATGTCACCTGCTTGTCCCCTGGAGGCATTTGAATGTTTGACCCCTGCTGTAAGTCATTTTTTGGCAGGTGCAGCTTTCTTTTTTTGCTCTGATTTGCATTTTCAGAATGTAAACAAAAGTAGTATAAGTAGCTGGCAGGGTCATGTGACTGCTTATTGAATAAATGGAGTCTCTGTTATCGCATCCCTATTAAAACCATAGTATCTGGAGAAACACAGCATAAAATGTGAGTTACTGTTATATAAAAATCACATTATAGACCTTCCTCCTTGGAAATACTCACGTCTCCATTTTACCTGCATATTCAAATCATAATGTGTTAATGGGTAAAAAAATATTTTTATATATTTATTATGGTAAGAAATTACTCCTGACTCATCTTACTTTTTATGCTTAATGTTTGAATGATATATTCATTTTGCATCACATGTGTGTGAAAATTCTGAAACATATTTTAATTCAGTTAATGTAGTAGTGAGAGAGCTGTTATATAGACCTCATCAATAATTACACAGAAGGGTCTGTTAGACTAACAGATGCTCCAACAGTATAAACAAAATGTTTTGTTTAGAGTTCTTTTTAACTTTACATATTTAATTTTAATAATATTTTAGTTGAGTTATCATCATTTATAGCACTGCAAATTTAGTTTTAAACATACACAGCATGAAATTTTTATAGTTATGAAATATATAGTATCTCGGGGCACAGTTATACATGAATTGATTAGTTGTAGACAGTGAACAATCTAAAATTCTTGACATTCTTAAGAGAAAAAAATACAAACTTAGGTGTGAATAATCTTATTTTTTTAAATGTGTTTTTATTGCCCTGACCGGTTTGGCTCAGTGGATAGAGCATCAGCCTGCAGACTGAAGGGTCCAGATTCGATTCCGGTCAAGGGCATGTACCTTGGTTGCATGCACATCCCCAGTAGGGAGTGTGCAGGAGGCAGCTGAATCAATGTGTCTCTCTCATCGATGTTTCTAATTCTCTATCCCTCTCCTTCTTCCTTCCTCTCTGTAAAAAAATCAATAAAATATACATATTTTTTAAATGTGTTTTTATTAATTTTAGAGAGAGAAGAAGAGGGAGAGAGTGAAACACAGAAACATCTATGAGAAAGCTGCCTCCTGCATGTCAAGCCCGCAATCCAGGCATGTGCCCTGACTAGAAATGGAACAGGTGACCTCTCAGTGCTTGGGTCAACACTCAACTACTGAGCCACACCAGCTGGGAAATTATCTGATTTAATGAAAACATTATCTATACAGGTGAGACAAAACTGTCAGAATTAAAATCATTGGGACAATTACGTTTTATTTTACAGTATTTTCCTTTTCAAATCTTAGAGCTTATTGTTTCATAATAATAATTTACCATTTGGGGGTAGCTATTTAAAACTTTCAAGCCATTTTCATCTGACTTATTGCCTTCGATCAAATACAGAAAAGGTCATTCTCTCAACATAGTTGAACTCAATCTTTTTTTAAGAACTAGCTGCCATTCTGCATGAAAAACCCACACCAATTTGCACACTGATTATAACCAATGCACCATTTGCTTAGAAGTTCTCTAAAGCAAAAGTTTAAAACAGTGTCCTTAGGGAGCACTTGGCCCTGAAAATGTAATATTTCACCTACATGGTGGTTGAAGGTTTATTTGAAATGTCTGTCAATATGTGAATATCTAGAAATATCTCAAAATAATGGATTTCAGTCTTCTTTCAAAACAATGTGAAGATCAGCACAGGGTCTGCCTACCCTCATGGAAATACTCTGCTGGAATAGGGTAGTGATGGCTTGCTTGTTAGCACTCTACAGTTACTGTTTCACTGTAACAGGGGCAACCTCGGTCATTTACATTTACATTACATTCTAGTGCTGTCCTTCCAGGAGTTTCCAAACTTGATGCACATGCTAATCATGGTAGAAATTTTAAAAGTATTGATTCCTTTTACCCATATGACCAATTAAATAATAGTTTCTGAGGAAGTAGCCAGGGGGTGGTTTGAAGCTCCCTGGATGATTCTAATCTATATTTGGGTTTCTGAACCAAAATTCTACAGTTTTATGAATATGTTCTAACTCACTGGGACGCAAAAAGGGGTCAGTCACATGATCTGCATCTCCTAGGAGATTGTAAAAAGTGCATATTGCATGGCTCATGCCAGATCTACAAAATCAAACTGCTGAGATGGAGCCCAGGAAATGGTCTAACACACTTTCCAAGAACTACAAGTGACAGAATCGTATCTTGACCTTTTCTCTTCTACTCAGCATCTTTTCTGAACCCTACACACAAGCCCTAGTATCATCTGCTTATCTCTAATGTTCTAGTTCCTTTCAACCTAAGAGCCCACTGAAGCTGGTCTTCTACTCTAGTTCTATATGTTTGAGATTTACCTTTAAACTTCTGGCCTTATTCAACTGAAGCTACTTTTTTTTTTACAGTGGTTGGAGGAGAAAAACAATTAGATATTAATTTTATTATTATGATTACTACTTTGGTTATCCTTACGGAGGATTTGGATTTCAAAGAGTGGTTGTTAATGTAGATAAATCTCAAATTTCAGGAATTTCAGTTATTATAGGGAAGATTTGGGGATGGGGGAAAGGAGATGCAAACAATTTTCCATTCAAACCTATTATCTAGTAACTGACCTAACCCTATACTATACATTTTCACTTATATTTGTATGCCATTTTCTTTGAGCCTCATTTTATATATCTGTAAACTATAAAGGTTGTGGAAAAATCATGTTTCTTTTTGAAAATAAGAGCTCTTTCTTCAAACAAAATCTCATTATTCAAAATAACTAGAAGAAAATTTAATAAATTCTGTAGAGGGACACAGAGCATGGCTATTTACCAGTTTTTCCCTCCTTCTGACTTCAAACAATTAGAAAAATAGAAAGAAAGAAAAAAGGAAAAAGGTATTTTTAGTGAAAAAGACCCTTTTCACTATTTCCTAGATACTAATAAAATCTAACTACATGTATATTTCCACAAATTCTTTGCATTGTAGCAGCCAGAGAAATTTGATTAGTAGCACATGAGAAACGACAATTTATACAATTGAAACTGGTATCATTTGTTCTAATATATTAAAATATAGCATTTATTGAAACCATAGTGTTTCAGGAAAAGTGTTACATGGTTAAAATAGATTGAAAATATCATTAAAACACTGCGATGTAGTTATTACTACCAGCATTTTTCCAACGAGGCACAAAGGTATGTAAATTACCTAAGATCATACACCTTCTCAGAGGCAGATCCAGTCTCCTAACCAGTGCCCACCTTAATAGAAAGACCTTATTTCATTCATTGCTCGCTGCTATTGCTCATTGGGAAACACAGACTGTTTCAGACACACATTCCAGGTCATATTTTTAATGTTCCTCGTTAGAGAAGGAATATGGAGTGTGTTTTACTGCTATTGGATATAGTATATTGAAGTAGGCCAGACCACCCATTGGAGTCAGTTTTAGTTCTAGCAAATACTCTATTTCCTCACTTACAAAATAAAATTATAATCATTACTTTGCAGAATTGTTAGAAGAAGAAAATATAACATTGGTAGGGAAGAAGAATGCCTGGCATATAAAACATGTTTAAAATGTTAGTTTCATTTCTCTCTACCTCATTTTCCATTGGCTTGGTGCCATGACAATAAATAAGAGTTAAATATTTCATGCAATTTTGATATTATTAAATGTGGGGAGGTTTAATACAAACATCATACACCTACTAGAATCATAGGAGCCCTTTTAGCTTTACAACATTATTTGCAGAACTAGAATAGAGTCTAAAATAAGAAGAGTATTTTTTTTCTTTTTTGCTGGGTGGTCCATATGTTTTTGATGAGAAATAACTTATAAAAAAGATGAAGTACTTGTCAAATAAAAAAGATTAATTAATAATAATGCTATAAAAGCTAAATCTCAACAAATAAATTTGCCCTCAAATGAAACTAAATGTTTGTATCCCTACGTTCTTCACTTTTCAAATTCTTCCCAAAGATTATGCATGCAGAATAAAAAAAATTAGCTTTCTGAGTGTTTGAAGAAAAGGGTACTAAATCAGAATAAATATATTCTCCTTTCAATAATAAATAATTTTTCTATAATTTACAAATACTCCTTAGTAGGTTTTATTCTTCTTGATTAAAGTGGTAATTTTTCAGCCACTTTGGAAGATAGTTCCTTAGAAACCTAAACATACTTTTACCACATAATCCAGTAATTGTGCTCCTTAATCTTTACCCAAAGGAGTTGGGAAATTACGTCCACACAAAAACCTGCACATGGATGAGTAAGACAACAAAAGGATTTAACAACAAGTGAAATTGGGGCATCAGTCATGGCGTGGAGTTGAAAAAGCCAGAGAACTGAAGGCAAATTTAGTGAATTCTGAGATCTCCTAGAGATTGTCTATTCTACAGAACAAATGCATCTCCTTGTAACAAGGACAACTACATAAAGCAGCTCACCATGTCATATGGAAATTCTGCACCTTCCTGTGGTGACTGAATCAGTGCAAAGAGGGTTTATTCACATATAAACAAAATGAAGCAACAGCTTAGTTACCAAATCTCCCAGTTTACTCCATTTGATAGCTTAAAATGTGATAATGCTAACCCTCCCAACACATGTAAACACCTAGAAATGACAGCAAAATATAACAAAATTGTCTTTTACATGTACTCTTGAGCATAGAAAAGAATCCCAGGTGTCAAAAATTAAGAAGAAACTGAAAGAGAATTAGATGAAAGCTTAAGTATTTGTAGTAAAAAACAAACAAACAAAAAAACCACAATTCCTAAAATGGATAAATAAAATTAAAGCAATATAGTTACATTGCAGTATTTTGTTGTGACACCATCTATACTTAAAAAAAAATCTTACACAATATTCACAAGTAGGAAACATTATTTATTCAGGAAAAATAATTAATTTGAGCTTTATAATAATGGTAGATACTGGTTATATTTAAACATAAGGAACGAAAGGATTGAAAATGTATATTCCAATCTTATGAAATAAAAAAAATTAATAAAAACAAAAATACCTAATAACAATTTCACCAATCCAAAAGATCAATGAAAGGTAAAGATCAGAGGAAATAAAAACCCAAATCAAAGGGGTAGAAATAGCAACAAAAATATTATAAATTATAAAGAAATATAGATGAGTTAAATGAACTGGCTAAAAACTTGCTTCTCAAATTGGTATAAAAAAATAAAATTTGATTACAAAACATTTGTGAGCAATACAAAAAACAAAATATGTACACAAAATAAATGAAAAGGGACAAAAACACATAAACTAGGCAAAAAAATAAGTGAAAGAGTTGAAAAGAAAGAAAAGAAAGAAAACAACAGATGTGGCATACTCAATGTTTTATGAGTTTGAGAAGAATGTGTATTCTGCTATTTTGAATGGAGTATTCTATAAATATCAATTAGAATAAGTTGATTAATAGTGCTGTTCAAATCATCTATAGCCATGCTGATTTTCTGCCTCTTTCATATATCAGTTACTGTTAGGGCTGTTGAAATCTTCAACTATAACAGTGGATTTGTTTATGTCTCCTTGTGATTCTACATATTTTACCTCTTACATTCTGACTAGAGGCCGGGTGCACGAGATTCATGCATGGGGGGGGGGGGAGGTGGTCCCCTCAGCCCAGCCTGTACCCTCTCTAATCTGGGAACCCTTGGGGGATGTCTGACTGCCCTGGGATGGGGCCTAAACTGGTGGTCAGACATCCCTCTCACAATCTTGGACTGCTGGCTCCTAATCACTCACATGCCTGCCTGCCTGATCACCCCTAACTGCCCTCCCTGCCAGCCTGATCACCTTCAACCGCCTCTGCCTGCCAGCCTGATCACTCCTCACTGCCCCCTCCTGCCGGCCTGGTCACCCTTCACTGCGCCACCACCCCCACACCCCACCGGTCTGGTCACCCTCAACTGCCCCACCCACCAGCCTGGTTGTCTCCAACTGTTGCCCCTGCCAGCCTGGTCACCCCATGCAGCCTGCTGTTCAGTCATTTGGTCACCCCTCACTGCCCCTCCCCCACCAGCCTGGTCTCCCTATGCAGCCTGCTGGTCAGTCATTTGGTCGTCCCTCACTAATCCCCCTGCCAGTCTGATCGCCCCATGCAGCCTGTTTGGTCATCCATTCAGTTGTTTCGGTTACGACAGTCGCTTAGGCTTTTACATAAATAGATGCTCTTTTGTTAGGTGTATAAACATTTAAGATTGCTCTGCTTTCTTGAAAAAATGGACCATGTTGGAATTATGTAATGCCTCTTTGTCCCTGATAGCTTTCCTTGTTCTGAATTTTGCATTATTTGAAATTAACCCAACTTCCCCAGCTTTCTTTTGATTACTGTTAATATGATATATCTTTCTCCATCCTTTTACTTTTGACCTGTCTTTACTTTTAAAGTGGATTTATTGTAGACAAACTATAGGTGATCTTGTTTTCTATCCATTCTAATAGACACGGTCTTTTTATTGGTATATTAAGACTACTCACATTTACAATGATTATTTGATATAGCTGGATTAACATCTACCCTTTATCTCATTTCTCTGATAATTTTAGGAGTTCTTGATTTTCAGTGTTTCAGCTTTGTTCTTGCTTTGAGAGTAAGCATAATTACTTCTAAGCCATTTACATATCAAAGTGATAACTAAAAAACTCCTCTTTATTTATTTTTTAAATAATTTGAAATTATACACAACAAAAGAATATGGCCTGTTTATAACTAAATAAAATGTTACAAATAAAACAAATTCCTTTTTTACCCTCTTTCTCCAACTGCCAAGCATACTGCTCTATCATTTTCCCAGAAGTTATTGTTACCAATTTGATGTATCTCCGTTTAGATACTTTTTCTATATATTTATATACATAGAAAATGTATACATATAAATATATACATAAATATATCCCAGACATGGAGGAGCCTTAAATGTACCTTATTGAGTGAAAGAAGCCAATCTGCAAAGTCTACATACTATTGGGACATTTAAGCTATTTCCAAGTTTTTCTCTACTATAACTGATGCTCCAGTGAAAATCCTTGTAATTGCAACCTTATCTTATTAGGAGGTGAATTTTCAACAGAAGCAGAAGACTCTCTCATAACAAATAAATCTTTCCAAGAGTTTTGGAAAAGGGTTTCAATGACCTTTGGCTCTAAGAGAATCCAGATGATAGTCCGAAAATAATTCAGGGCCATTCTGTTATATTAGCTTTTCTCTAAGTAAGGATCCTGATCGAATCTGGAACTCTATCAATCAATAATATCTGCACACTAATCATGAAAGGCACTTGTTTTAGGTATTTTCATAAGAGACTTATAACTCTATCAAGTAAAAATTATTAATGGACACTAGTTATAGAAAGAGGCATTTATGATAAAGTAAGAATGTACTACAATTGAATAATACATATAAAATGTTTTAATATAGCCAAAAGTAATTAGTAGATCCTAATTATTAAAATACATTTACTTCAAACAGGAATAAAATATTTTATATTAATAAAAGAATAAAGTAGAATTTGGATCATAAACAGAAGTATTGGTTCTTAATATATGCTCACTTTAAATAAAACATGATGACCTCAGATTATATTTAAAACCTTCATAAGAATATTTAGCATCAAAGCAGGTGACAAAGTACCCAAAATAAAAAGTCAATAGAACCAAATTTTCTGAAAACTTGAAACCATTTGCCTGTCAGAACTGAGGACATTTTAAATATCATACTCTCTTTAAATTGTTTATTATGCTTTTATTTGATTTGGTTTGGTTTAATCACAGGAGTAAAAATAATTGTTAGCATTTTCAGGCAACTAGGAGGGATTAACTTGGCTGAACTGGCCACTTCTGAGCGGAAATGTTTTTGAACTGGAAAACAAACAAAAAAATGGCACATTTTTCTTTCGAATGTAAAGGAACATACTGGATGACATCTATTTCAAAAGTCCATGAAAGAGTGACCTCAGCAGACTAGTTAGTGGCTATGCTGAGACTTAAATTTGCATACTTAATTGTTTATTTAACTGCTAGTTATTACTTTCCTCAAGGTTGGTGGCACTTTTATAATCATGTTTTAGATCCTGGCAAATTATTTATTTAATCATTGGTTCCCAAGGACCAGGTTGTAAAATGCTATTTAAGAGGCAATGTAACAACTCAAAATCAATGAAAACGCTGAACAAAGGAAAGAGTATGCCATTATCTCACTAGCCTTGTAGAAAAATTCTTAACTTTTCCCAATTTCTCTCTAGCCTCTGCCACATGCACAAGTACTTGTTTTTTCTTCTTTCCCTACGTATTTAGCAGTTTTACAATGACCCTCACAAATGTGTGATTTTTTTTCTTTCTAATTTCTTTCCATCTTTTAATCCTTTCAGTCTCAGTATTCTTTTCCATCTCCCATCAACTTCTCTGAATGCCAAAGAGGTAACAATTGTGTAGGCAATAAGCCTTCCTGACAAAAAATCAGGCTAAACCTCTTGTGCAATGGTTTCCATAGAATTTTAAGCTTTCTAGGAGATGTCATTTCAAATATAGTAACTTTTCATCTAAGCTTTGTTCTTTTTCCCCACTCTTGCCTCCACCCTCCTCCACTTATATAAAACTCTCCATACCTCTACCCAACAAAAGTAAAATAAAATAAGATAAAATAAAATAAAACAAAACTCAGAATAGCGAATGGAACAGAAATACTGACAACCCAAAAGGACAGAAAATACAGGAAGTGGGGACACAGCTTACAACAAAGGGTTTTAAATGTCTAGAAATCATGAAATGAAAGACATGGACATCAGGGTGATGAAGGTCCTAGAGCTCTGTCAGAAGAACTCTATGAATAGCCTCTGAAAGAAAAAGAACCAGTCACATCTATTGAGGAGTGGGTGCGGAAGTGGATTGGAACAGTGACACCCTCCAGAATTTACCTGAAGGAGGCTGCTATGGTAATCACAAAGGTAACTGACCCTAAATTAAAGGTCTATTCTCTGCACTTCTCTTAGCTCTCATTTTTAGAATTGGACTTTACCATTCCATCCTTCTGATGTTAAGAACTTGGCAGGGAAAATGGCCCCTGCCAAAGCTTTCAACATGACACACTGTTGAAAACTGACACGGGAGAGTAGAGAAACGATAGGTGGGACCATCATCTAAAACTATAAAATAGCATGGAGTCAAATCATTGAAAGAGTTGAAAAATACTCTGTATATTCCAAAATGCTATCAACATTTTGTTTATTAATATTATTACTCATTATTAGTGCATCTTAACAATCTATTGACCATTCTCTGCTAACTTCTAAGTCAGTGGTTCTCAAATTTGTTGGCTTCAGAACATTTTACACTTTGAAAATTAATAAAAAGCCCTAAGAGCCATTGTTTATGTTGGATATATATATATATATATATATATATATATATATATATATATATATATATTTGCTATATTTCAAGTTCAAACAGCAATGTAAAAATGATTTATTAATTTAGCTTAAATTAACAATAAGTCCATTACAGGTTAAGGTAAACAACATACTTTTATGAAGAATAACTACTTTACAATATTCCATAACATTTTGAGAAGAATGGCATTGCTTTACATTTTTTAAAAAGCTGTTTAATGCCTAGCTTAATAGAAGACAGCTAGATTCTCAAATTATTCTGAATTCAGTCTGTTGTGATATGACATGTCACACAGTCTCTGGAAAACTAAGGTATATGTTCATGACAGAATAAGATAATGACTAATAATGGCTTATCATTATTATGAAAATTATTTTGATCTCATGAACTCCTGAAAGTATCTTAGGGATCTACCATTTGAGAATGAATCTCTGCCCAAAGTCATTGTAGTTCCCAGACCAGCCCACATTTCTAACATGAAAGAATATAATTTAGTTGTTGTCCTTTTCTCTTCAATGAAAACACATCACAACAATGATATTAATCCTTGAGAAAGAAAATTAGAAGTTTTTTATCTGCCCTCTAAATCTTAAAAGTTGTTTTGTAAGAACATACAAATTATAACAATTCTAATGTAGATCAATTTTATACATATATATATGGTGGGACAAAAGTAGGTTTACAGTTGTGAATATGTGAAACAAGAGTTTATTCTTGTATTATTATTATCCATTAATTAATCGTATTATTTTCCATATGAACAACTGTAAACCTGCTTTTGATCTGACCTATGTATATCTATAGTTGGTCGATGTTAGTGTAGATATATTTATTTACATTTCATAATCATTTATTTAAATTTCAAAATAATTTATTTAAATGTCATAATAATTTGCTACATAAGTAAAGCAGGCAATGTTCTGATGCCCATTTTAGTTATGATAAAACTGAGCCTCTGCAAGGAAAAACGGCTTCTCCAATTACACTGAATTTATGCATCTCGTTAAATTGAGAGAGTTAAACGGAGTTGAATATTGTGCTACCAGTGAAGAATGCTCAACAAAGTGATTTGACACAAAGAAAAAGAGGGAAAAGGGGAGAGGAGGAGAAGGGAGGGGAGAAAAGAGAAGAGGAAAAATAGTTTATAATTTTCGGTTCTATATTATATGGTTCTGCCTGCTATTGACATTGAACTTCACTTCTTAGAATCTCCCTTATAAAATGGCAAGAGTAGAATCAGACAAACTAAAAGTTTCTCTTACGCCAACATTTATAAAATTAAGAGGATAAGTTTTTGACTCTTAGTTATTTGTCCCTCAGCTCTCTATAAAAAGTAATTAAACTATCAATATTTGAGTAGGTTTCTTTTTATTTTCTCTGTTGTCCTATTTTCAAACCTTATCTTCATTAATATTTTGCTGCTCTTCGGGGCAATCAGTGGGGACTGACCCCAGTGTGGCTAACTGAGGGCAGAATCACTAACTAGATCATCAGTCACTCCTTGTGTCCCTGAGACAGAAGAAACCCAAGCAGTAAAATTTACACTAACTTCTCTTCGGTGAATACTGAAATAACTCAGAATAAGCAAGTTCAAGCTGGAATTTATGATGAGGCAAAGTCCATTAGTGCTCCAGCAAACTCATGTGAATTCTGGGAGGGTTTTAGGGACTGAACTAAGCCGTCTAATTATCTTTAGACTGAATCACATTAGAAATTGAGCTCTATTCCCCCCTGTACCAGCCAGGCAGGCTCTCAGGCTGTAAGATGCTTTGGGAGGAGTGTTAACCCTTCAGGGCCTGCGAGGTCCTACTTTGGATGGATTGACATTTAGCAGTAAAGACCTCCCATTTCAGACAAATACCTCTGGGTCTTTCCTGATACATATAGGCTAATGTGCTTCCCGCCCCCCCCACCCCAGAAAAGTTATGCACTTCTATTAACACACGACTGGCAGCTACTTTTGTCTCTTGCACAATTCCTCTTGCCACCTAGTGCAGAAAATTTTCAGATCTTGCTTCATGCTAATTTTTGCCTCTATTGTTGTGGAATCCCTCACTAACATATTTCAGTTTGCATATGTTCTTAATAGACAGCAAATTCAGTAGGACAAACACAGAAATTTAGGTCTTCTTCCAAGAAATCGTTTACAGCTGCTCAAATATTATTTTTATCAGAGGCAGTATCAAGATCTTCTCTTTCTCCTAAGCCAAATTTCAAGGTCAAGTTCTGATCTGTTTGTTTCCCTAGGCACATCATCTTCTCCAACATAAAACTATTCAGATCGGCTTATTTTCTTTCCCATTACTAAACATCTTGCTTCAATCCTCAATAATGCAGCTCTTGAATGGGAAAAAAAATTATCTTCTGTTGAGCTTGACACACCTAATCTTCCAAGTTACTGATACATTCATTTCCATTCCTGTTCTGGCTATGCCATGCTACTTTGCTATACTCTGACTTTGATGCCTGGTGCCCTGTTATTTTGCAGATCAAATTAATGATTGCAATTTCAGTGCAGAATTACAGTACTCTTTTTTCAGGATTTATTTCAAGTAATAATAGTAGCAGTTTTATCATTATTATTTAGAACACATATTAAGTAGTGTTGTTAAATATTTTAGATAAAACTACATATGTATCTATTTATCAAAACATAAAGAAAAATATACATTTATAAGAAAAGACAAATATTAAAGCTTCTTTATAACTATAAAATGAATTATTTTCTGCTCCCTGGTCCTGCTGCTTCTTGGACTCCGATCCTTTCTGCAACCATGTCATTCTTGCTGCCATGATCTCTGATGGAGCTAGTCTTATTAGCTTAGATAACTTTCTGCTCTGTCCAGTGACATTAAATGAAGTTTCTAAGACTAGCACATTTGGAAATAGCACTGATTCTTCTCCTCCAGTAAGAATGGTCCTGCCCACGGTAGAACAAATGCCCTTCCCCAGTAAAGACAAAAGTAAGGGTTCTTCCTGCCTCTGTTATGGTGGGTGGGGGTCAGGCTGCAGGAACAGAAAACTGATGGGAGATAGGATGATTAGTTCTAAGAACTAAGAAGTAAAGATGGTTTGAGAGGGTTGGCATTTGTCAGAGATGCAGGAATGATACTGTAGATGGACAAACTGCTGAGAGGTATCTTTAATAACAATGTTATATCCACAGAGATGCTTTGTGTTTTGGTATTTTAAAAACCATGACACAACAGAAGACCTTAAAACCAGTAACAGATATTTTAATCACTAGGTCAAAGCTAAAATAATAATTCCAATTCTCTCTGTAATATTGCTATTAATGCCTACCTTTGATAAATTAAGAAAACTAACAATTAAAGAGGTTAAATTGCCCAACATCACATAGTTATCAAATATCAGATATGAAGTTAAGCATAGCCTTACACCCTTTACAGAACTCCCCCTCCCCATCAGTTCAGCTTTGATTATGCTGAAATAGGTAAGACATTGGAGACATATTGTACAGTTGGCTATCAATCCAGAGCTGTGGAGTAAGACATAGACTGGTGATACAGACCTGGGTTTATCAGAATGTAATGGATAATTAAAGATGGGGAATTGTACAATATCACCAGAAAAAGGTGAGAAAGAATATTATGCTCATAAATATATATTAAGTACAAAAACTGGTTCATTTCTGTTTTAATCACAATCATTGAAGAAAGAAGGTAAGCAGTTTATCTTCAATAATGTTCTATATAAAAACTAAAGAACCTGTTTCCATGAAAACTATTCTGAAGTTTGTCATCAAAATCAGTCAGTTATTTCATTCTCTTTCTTTTATTTGAGGGTAGAGTCCAGGAGGAAAGGCATATCCTTTAATTTTTACAAATTAGACAAGAGTATTATATCTCAAAGATGCTTAATTTATAGAGTATTATTTGAGAAATGTAAAATAAAAATAGCCACGTAGTCATCACACAACAATCTCCTATTTTAATAAAAAGTCATAATCTCTACATCTTTTCTACAACAGATAATACATTCTGATGCTATTAACTCTGTAGAACAAGCATGTCAAACTCGCGGCAAGCGGGCCACAAAACGAGATATGTGGCCTGCCAGCCGTGAGTTTGACATGCTTGCTGTAGAATAATTTCTTTAAGTAAGATCCTGGGTTAAAGATTATGTAAAATATTTATTTAAATGAAACTGCTACATTTATTACACAAAAATATTGTGACTACTCAGCCTCTAACCATTAATATAATGAAGCACAAATATCTTTGCCTTTTGTCCAACACTTAATTCAGAAACTTTATTTAAACATTTCCCAATCTAATGAGCTTTGGGTGAAGCTGGCATCATTATTTGGTTGTACTATTATTATTTTAGTTCTTTTTTCATAAGAACCAGAGTATACATTAATTGACCATTTTGATCTCTTCTTATGTGTATTACTTGTATGTGTCCATTTATCTATGAGAAATTGATAATAGGGTTATCTTAATTTAAAAAAATAATTTATAAGGTTTTTCACGTAATTTGTATAATAAATCTCTCTACCACCATCTTGCTGCCTTCTTGTAGGGGATGTCTCATATAATTGTTTTTATTTATACCATCTTACTCATAATATATATATATATATATATATATATATATATATATATATTGCTCATATTATATATTAAATCTATCCATTATCCCATTCTTATTTTGCTGGATCCATCAAAAAATTTTTTGTTCCCTTGCATTACCTACCTCACTGTCAGGAGTCATAATTTAACTCACATGTTTTTATTTTTATATTAATATGAATAACAATTATTCACCTCTTGCCTAGTACCTAGGAGACTGAAGCTCATCATCTTTTCCTTCTCCAGACATTTATAGTGAACTCTTACATATCTTTTACTTTCCACCAACAGTTCTGTTGCTGCTTTTTTGTTGTTGTTATTGATAATATTACAGATATCTCCCATTTTTTCCCCTCTTATCCCCCTCCTCCCAGCCCCTACCCACTCACCCCCATCTTCACTACCATATTGCCCATGTCCATGGGCTTTGCATATCTATATATATAAAAGCCTACGCGACCTTTATGATGGAATGACTGGAATGACTGGTCACTATAACATGCACTGACCACCGGGGGCAGATGCTCAACACAGGGGCTGGCCCCAGCCCACAGGCCCCGATTGCAGATGGGGCCTGCTGGCCAACCTCTCAGGTCCCTCCCCCTGTCTCTGCGCCCTGCTGGCAGGCCCCAATTGGCCCACCACCTGCCTGCCTCAGTGGCAGTTGGCCCATTCCTCCAGCGGGCAGGCCCTGATCACCCTATTGGGGCTGGGCTCTGGGCTAGGTGAGTGGTCGCGGACACAGTCAGCAAGGGAAGGAGGAGGGGAGGAGGTGGGGAACCTGATCAGCCCTGATCGCCAGCTGGGCCTAGGGACCCCACCTGTGCACCGGGCCTCTAGTTAGTATATAAGTTCTTTAGTTTATCTCTTCTCTTTGCCCCAACTCCACACTGAGGTATGTCAGTCTATTCCATCCCTTCATTGCTTCTGGTCTCATTTTGTTAGTCAATTCATTTTGTTCATTACATTCAACAAATAAGTGAGGTCATGTGATACTTGTCTTTCTCATATTGGCTTATTTAACTTAGCATAATATTTTCCAGGTCCATCCATGTTGTTTGTTTTGCTGCTTTGACCAGGAAAAAGTTTATGAGAAAGAGAGGGGACACAGATATACCCACTGCTGGTCTTGTTCTTTCTTTTAAATGATAATTTCAATGAAGATTTTTAAAACTCCAAATGTTTCAAATAATTTGTAAAATAAATGCTTTAACATAAATGTTGTAGCACATTGAGTAGCTGATTATTGAAGAACCAAGAATTCATTCATATATGTATTTATTCTACAGTACATATCTGGGACTAATAAAGACAAATTGCTAGTTGTACATACTAAAAATGAAAATTTCAAAAAAAAAACTAAGTCTCTTATTGTTTCCTGCCTTGAAAAGAATGAGGAATTGCCATAAATTAAATGTTAGTAAATTAAAAATGGTAGTTTATATAAGAAGATTTAATCATGTGTTACAGAAAATCCGAGAATGGAGAAATCACTGCTAGACCACTATATAAGAGAAGTAATAGAGTAAATGAATGAGATTTGTCTGTGATAAGGCTCTAGGGTAAAGCTCCAGGTTTCACAAAATATTATGGATCTAGGAGAAAGAGAGGTTTTCAAATTTATTCAAGTCAGAGAAATGCTATAGAATACAGTAGATTCGGGTCATAAAGGGCCTAGATTCCACCCACAGGGCTCCTAGGAATTTTTAAATAAATGGGCTGCCCTTGACACTGATCCCTCATCTTTTAAAAGCCTTTAGGATCTTTTATAATCATTTTTCTATATCCAGTCCAATTGTACATAAAGTTTCTTCTTAAATATTTTTATTTTCTTCCCTTCCTATTCTCCCTATTGATTTCCCTTTCTAGCATTCTTAAAAATACTTACCTATGTATACCAATGTTATAACTAAACTCTTTAACTTTCCAACCCATCTTGTATATTTAATAGAGACCCAGTGCATGGATTCATGCACCAGTGGGGTCCCTCAGTCTGGCCTGCACCCTCTCACAACCCAGGATCCCTCAGGGGATGTCAGACTGCTGGTTTTGGCCTGATCCCCGCAGGCCAGGGCAAGGGGATTGGGCTGAAACTGGCAGTCTGACATCCCCCAAGGGATGTAGTAGTGCATGAAGCACAGGTGGCCAGGGAGGAGCCCGAGCTCAGGCCAGGCACTGCACTGCTCCCACTTATCCTGCTGCGCCTGCCGCCACTGCTGCTCAGTAGTGCTGCAGTGGAAACGGAAGAGACTCGTGCAGCTGCAGGTGCACTCACCAGTCGTGAGCCCAGCATCTGGCACCTGTCGGTCATCTGAGCAGCGCTCCTGCTGTGGAAGCACACTGACCACCAGGGGCAGCTCCTACATTGAGCCTCTGGCCCCTGGTAGTCAGTGTGTGTCATAGTGACCAGTCGACCTGTCATTTCAGTCATTCGGTAGTTGTCACATAGGCTTTTATATATATAGATGCTTACAAAGATTTCCAATGTCTGGCAACTAAATACAATGACACAGTGAGCCAACCATGAATTGAGATTGCCTGTGATCTCATCTCAGTTTTACAATAATGTATTCCAATTTAAAAATCTAAAGAAAAAATATATAATAAAATAAAAATCTAAACTCACTTAATGATTTTATACATTTGCTTCCTCACCTTAAAAGTGATAATATTAATAGTTGTTAAATAAAATAAGATTAATGTGTATGTTTCAGAAAATGTAACTTGTTGGTTATTGTAATGTAAATTTTATTCTGTTCTTAGAAGACACTGAAAAACTAAGTTTCCAAATTTTCTAACAGATTCTTTCCAACCCAGGTTTCGGAGACAGTGTCTATTATCTCTCCTCACCAACTGCTCCTTCAACAGTCCTCTCAGCTGTTCCTGTGGCAAGCACTAGTGCAGCCAATTTTGTTTTCCTTCTAATAACGTTACATCCTATTAAACCATATCAATGTGCCATCAATATTTTCTAGTCTTCACACATTATCCTAAGATGGGTTATTTTTTCACCTGTTTCTTTGCATTGCCAACATTACTCTGAGTCCAAAACATCACACCTGTGCAATTTGGAAGGCATCCAATAAACTCTGTAGAATTTAAAATTATACTTTCTCTAACTTAGCTCCTTTTGATATAGTATCAGTGGAGTCAAGTAGTCTATTCCATTGATTTTTTTTCACTCTATTTTTACATTTAATCCCCCATAACATTTTTCTTTCCATGGCTTACCCAATTCTGCTAGGGTATATTCTTCTTTTAAAAATAATGTATATTTTTAAACTGGTGTGTATTCCCTCATAATTCACATTTTTGCAATTTTAAAGCAACAGTAGACATATTATTCTTAATTCTAACTAACTAGATGTGATTGTTAATCAGTATGTGTATGTATATATATTAATTATGACAAGGTATAGTAAGCTTTTTAACTATTGGAAAATAAGTAAAATACATTGAAAGAAAATTTTGTCTCAAAGCTGTTTAATATATTCTTTCTTTTAAAATTTACTCTTATTAATTAATTAGAAGTTTGGCTTAAATACAGTGAAAAAGTATTGCTAAATTTGGCACAGTAATATAATAATATATCTCCCCAAATTTATTATTTCTTTCCTGAACTATATAATCTTATCTGGTGAAATTTATAAATTAGGACCTTAAAGCATAAATTGTTACAACTGAAAAAGCAATAGATCATTTATTTTATCACTTTATTCTATAAATAATGGTATTACTGTACAAATGAACTTATGTACTATCCAATATCACATTTCTGGTCATTTTTTTGGTAGTCTCCAGAGTTCTAGACTGGTGCTATTTTAAATACAGACTTCTCTATACCTTTTTTCTAAACTTTCTAATGAATATGAAGATATTCATAGTTTTGTTAATCTGTATGCAATTTTCCTTCATTGGATAAACTGAGAGACATAAGCTATTTCATATATCTTTTATTAAGTAAATTTTGCTTTCAACACACTTCAGATACTTTGGAAAACTGGAACTCTAATGATAAACATAAAAATAAAACCCAATAACCCAGTGACAACCATCATATTAATAAGATAGAAAATTCAAAGATTAGATATTTAATAATAATACACATAATTTTAATATGTATATGTCTTTTCAGGAAATTCTATGGTCAAAGTCTTCTTGTTGTTTTATTGCTAATTTAATTATTATAATAAGCTAGTATATTCATTTCTAATCATTATTTCCTTTTCAAATATGAGCTATTTTAAGTATAATAGAAATAATTTCCCCTACTAAAATGAGTTCTCACTCTTGGAGTCCTGTACCAACATAGAATAGCTTGATATATTTGTACATCAGATTCTCACAATAATATAGAGTTATTTTTTATTGTTATGACCTCTGAAAGGTAATATGTTGTGTTTTTTGTTGTTGTTGTTGAAAAAAGTAGTAAGGGGAAACATGGAGGATAGAGGTGAAAGGTACTTGGTGATTCTTGATGCAAAAACATGAAGCTACAAAACTCAGGTCACGTTTAGGAGCTAAGGTGTGTGGGTAGTGATTCTACACACTCCAGTTGCGTGCTCCCCTACCCCCAGAGAGCTCATTTTCTCTATGACTCTGGACACTTTCTTTAGATTAGGATTTATAAAAACAGGTATGTTTGGTCATATGGAGGAAAACATATTGAGGTTTTTTTTTTCTTTTTATGAAGCAAAATACATTTAATTTAAAGGACTTTTGGAGAAATCATCCTTACTACATTTATGGCACTAAAATGTCACTTTTCAAATATCTTTTCCCAGAAAACTATAGTTGGTTAACTGATATTAGACACTAGAGTTTTAAATTCATAGATAACTACTATAACAGAAAACCATAAAACTATTATTCTAGATGATTTTAAAATTGCATCTCTCAATAATAATAATGTGGTTGAAAGGTTTTCTGGAGTCTATATTTAAATATTTTGTGCAGGAACCATCACTATATAAATGATTTGAATAACTCAAATAAGTACACATACAGCATCTTAACAGCCCAATTTCACCTGATATGACAAAAAAGTGATTATTTGCAAAGTGGCCTTCTGGAAACCAAGGCCCTGATATATGGCTCAAAATAACCTCATAGCCATGAGTCATGGAAATTCTTGGAACATCTGGTTAACCCTACTTGTGTGGTGCTATGGTGTGAATGTTTGTGTCCCCCCTCCACACCCAAATTCATTCTAACCCCCAAAGATGTTTACTAGGTGACCTTTAGGAGGTGATAATGAAGGTGGGGCTCTTATGAATGGAATCCGACTTATTACAAAAGAAGCTCCAGAGTCCTGGCCTCTTTTGCTGCATGAGGAGACATGGAAAGTCTGCAACCCACAGAGGGCTCTCACCCAATCATGCTAGCACCCTGATCTCAGCCTCCCGGCCTCCAGAAATGTGAGCAATAAATTTCTGCTGTTTATAAGTCATCCAGTCTGTGGTATTTTATTATAGTAACCCTAATGGACTAAGCCAGTTCAGGGTGTGAGAGTGAAGAGAAGAAGGAAGTGGGGCTAGAGCAAGTCCAGGACACCCTGGCACGACAGCATTGTCATCTCTGGCTAATCCCAGGTACCAAAGGATAACTTATAAAATTCTGAAGATGGCATTTCCAATGACCAGGAACCATGGGGAATGAAGTCTGGGCTCAGGACACCCTCCATGGGTAGCATTGCTGACTGGTCCCTGGCACCAAAGGTGAGCTAAAAAATTTCAAAGCAAGCACTCCAAATTACAGGGGCTCATATCTAAGCAGGTAGGTGTAGAAAGTACACAGCAATTAGTATTATCTCCATTTTCCAGATAAGATACAATCTCTCAGAGGATGCCCACCTGCCAAATAGAGAATTCATGGTCTAACACAGTGGTTCTCAACCTGTGGTTCGTGACCCCTTTGGGGGTCAAATGACCCTTTCACAGGGGACGCCTAAGACCATCAGGAAACACATATATAATTACATATTGTTTTTGTGATTAATCACTATGCTTTAATTATGTTCAATTTGTAACAATGAAATTGGGGGTGACCACAACATGAGGAACTATATTAAGGGTTGCGGCATTAGGAAGGTTGAGAACCACTGGTCTAACATCTAGAACTTTCATGTAGTTACCAGATGATTAGACCTACACAACACTCTCCTTCCTTGGCTCATTAAACTCTAAAAAGATGTGGTCAATTTCTTTTTCTATTTCTAACAATTTTAATCATTAATGATTTCCCTTATTTTGAAATACAGTGCAGGCTCTCCACATTTGCTACCTAAAACTACTGAACAAGAAAATTGTCAGGAGACAATTGCTGAATACAGCCTGTTCTCTTTTAAGTAAGATAACTTTAAAAAGTAAGACTTCCAACAGTTCCCTAAGCATAAAGCATATTGTTCTCCTGCCCCTTATAACTTTTATATATTTATACTTTTCCCATTTTATAATCAGTTCTAGAGGCTTGGTGCATGACATTCATGCACTGGGGGGTGTGGGGGTCCCTCAGCCCAGCCTGCACCCTCTCCAATCTGGGAGCCCTCAGGGGAGCCCTCTCCAATCCGGGAGCTTCTATCTGTCTTTGCAATCACATGAGCAAATTGTCTGAGACCCCAACTCAGTTTGGTTTGCTGCACACAGAATAATAGAGGCTTTTTTTTTTGGCTTCACTGCTGGAGATTTCCTGGAAGTTTTAGGACATCTTTCCTTTAATTTTTCCTAGACACTCTGATTTTACTTATGTCTCTCAACTTTGCTTTCCCTCCATCCCCCACCACAACAGTAACTTGCTCCAGGCTCACTTTGCTCTAGTGTCTAGGAGATCCATCTGCCACCAGAACTACTATTCCTAGAATTCCTGGTGCTCCCTATGATCTTGGTTTTCCCTTCCAGCTCTGTCTCCGTCCCATGGCCTCCCACTCTGCCAAGTCCTCCAAGCCACCAGCTCTCTCTCTCTCTCTGCTCTTCATCTGGCAGCTTGGGGAGCCAAGTTCCCCAAGCCTCGGGCTCTCCCACTCAGCTCTCCTGCCTGGCGCCTGTGTATGCAAATTAACCCACCATCTTTGTTGGGTTAATTTTCATACTCACTCCTGATTGGCTGGTGAGCGTAGCAGAGGGACAGTCAATTTACATGTTTCTCTTTTATTATATAAGATTAGAGAAAAGTCATCCATAGACAAGAAACTGTACTTTCTCTTACTTCTGTAAGGTGTGTCACATATAGTGCTCAAAAATATCAAAAACATACTTAAAATAATAGATTTTCTGTAATTAAATTTTCATATATGTGTGTGTGTGTATATATATATATATATATATATATATATATATATATATATTACAAGTTATTCCTCTAGATTCTCAGATATAAAAACATGATAAAGGTCTAACAGAGGTCACATTTTCAAGGATTTTTCTTCACACATAGAGTGTTGATAACTGAATTTGCATGTGATTAATTTTCCTTAGTAAAAAAGGAAAATTTTAAATTGTTAGAAAAACACCACTTCCTATTGTTAATTACAGATATGTCATCTACCACCTAGTGAAATTTGTACAATAAGAGACAATGTAAGTTTTATTTTCCATATTTTACATATTAATGAAAACTTCTTTAGTGTATCTCTATAATGTATTATCAAAGATGACCCAGTCAAGGCTCTCCTTCACTGAATCATCTCTGATAATATTTTTTTCAATTATGCTTGATCACAAATTGACCTGAGATCTTTAACCAATCAACATTAAACATTTCCTTTATGTGGTACATAATAATCAAGGATTTTTAAGGTTGAATTATGGTTATTTAGGGTGGCTTTAGTAGGAAAAGAGTAAATAATCCACAAAAGGTGCCTATCGGTAAATAAGCAGAATAGTCTTGAGAGTTATATGTTTATACAAACATTATTTAAATATTAAGAAATATTATTGAAATGAGCTTTCTATGTCTTCTATTATATGTTATAATACTTTTATTAGTTACCATTAGGGCTTACCTATTCAAGGCTTCATAGCTTGACCTACATAGTCCCTGTGAATGTCATCTAGATTCAACTAATACATACTCTGCAGGTGGCTTCCCAGACTTTAAACCAGTGGTTCTCAACCTCTGGCCCTTTATGTGACCCAACCATAAAATTATTTTTGTTGCTACTTCATAACTGTAATGTAGCTACAGTTATGAATCATAATGTAAATATCTGATATGCAAGATGATCTTAGGTGACTCCTTTGAAAGGGTTGTTCGACCGCCAAAGGGGTCGCGACCCACAGGTTGAGAACCGCTGCTTTAAACTCTCCTCATTTGCTATTCTGCCTATTCACCTTCCCCCATATTACGCTGAAAAAACACCATGTTCATCATGCTTGCTGTCCATTTGACTCTTCACTGAGTCTCAATTTTCTACAAAATAAAATCCCCCAAATCCCTACCTCTAGCTCCAATTTACCTTTCCAATTCCAATCCTATATTACATATATAAACCTGTATGTTCGCCTGTGGGTTTTTCTGTCTCCAAGGCATGCCTTCCTCTTTTCTTCATAGAAATGTATACTTACTGCATTCCTAGCCAGCAAAACTATTCCCATCATTTGAAGCCAAATTCCACTTTCTCCCTATGAAATACAATGTCCTATCATTGAGCACAGATTTTATGGTTTGCAAAATATTTTCACAGACATTCTCAATTCGTTTTAATTAAGCTGATATAAATAGACATTTTACAGATAAGGAACCTGAGGCTCAAAGAGGTCCTCCTTAACTATGTGAATTCATATTGCTCTTTCTTCTCTCACACCAATGGCAAGTGCTCTGTAATATTTATTAGTACAACCTTTTGCCAATGAGTGTATTTACTCTTTTATATCTCTAGGTTATTTGTTTAAATATTCATTCAGCACTAATTTACTTAGGTATTATAATGTGTCAGGCATTTATCTGGGCAGGTCTATACCAGAAAGATCATTGCTGGTATTTCTAACTAGATGACAACTTCTTTCATGTCAGAGATCACAAACTTTTATCTCCATAACAGTGCCTAATATAAGCAATATGCAACAAACAGTTAAAATAAATCAAAAGTAAACCATTTTCTCATTAGGATAATCACATTTTTAATAAAAATGATGCAAACTTATAATATGGACTTCTGACATAATACCTTAACTATCTTATAAGCACTTTATTTACTCTAGTTTTCTAAGTGTACAGTAATAAAAAATACAAAACAAAAACACCAACCTCTTTCTGTACTTATCACCACAAGTGGCTAGCCATAGGGTGCTATTACCATTAGCAATGAAAGCAATCTTTTTGGCCCTAAAATAATTATGCTGAATATTCAGCATCTTTTGGGAAGGCTAATTGAGGGAAAATGAAACACTAAGTCTCTGTGCTGTGCAATTGCAGTTATTAAGATGCGAAACTGTTGTCTAATTAGAGTCCCGTTTGAACATCAGTAGAATGAATCTTTGTAGGAGTGTGTGTCTGCATTATTTAAACATCTTGATTCCAGATACAAGGTAAGTTAAAATTTAGCCTTGGGATACAGTAAGTTCAGAAACAGCAAAGCATTTTTCTCCAGTATAGAACGAAAGGTTACCTCTAACTGAGCTACTCATAAGAGATCAACAACTTAGTGAACAGAGAAATGTCAATGCTGTCATCTGTTCAAGTGTGAGGAGCAGAACCCTGGCCATGTGTGTCATCAGTCCTGCATTTGAAGATGAAGTCTGTGGCCATGCCTTTTCCTCCGTGCAGGAGGTTGCTAAAAGACTCAATGCATGACCCAGACCTCTCCACAGAGTACACTAGAGGTTTGTTCTTTGGTTAGTGCATGGGACCACTACTTGCACGGCCTTTTGTGCTTTCAACTTTGTCTGTTTGCCACAGAAAAAGTTTAACCTTTTTACTTACAATAACTTAACTTTTACTGCAAAGCAGTAAGGACTAGATTTGCCACTATTGTTGCTTCTGGCGGAGCTGTGGCTGGAAGACCTTAGGTGATGATTTTACCACAGGTCTCCCAGCTCCGTGTCTTTCAATACCCAGTGCTTCAGGTTTTGAGGAATCCTATTATAAAAGTAACATAATTTGCCATGTTAAACACTTGGTTCATTCTGTGATAGTTCCTCAGAGGCAAATATGAAAAGTAAAGTATGTTCAAAAGCTTGGGGTTTTTTTAAGTGTAAAAGAGAGGCTGCATGGATTTTAATTTGAATGGACCTCAGGCACAAAACAGAGGTCCCTCTTGATGTAAAAGACTGTGAAATTTTTGTTCTACTTTTAAGATCTCTGCTCCATTAGGGACTCTTTCTCTAAGTGCCCTATGGTAACTAGTTAAGTCTAGGAAGTCTCAATATCAGAAAATTTTTCAGTTATTATGAAAAGGAAGGAATATCACTTTACCAACTCAGCTCCTCTTAGTTCTGAAGCTCTGCCTGAAGTAGAATGTTTCCCCACCCAATGCAAGTGGAAAGAAACAACTTCCAGAATACTCATGTTCCAGATTACTTTATAGTAGGACAATCTCGATCATTCTGAACAGCAGAACCAGTGACTCTTTAGTTATATAAGCCAAATTATTGGAGATATATGTATATTGAGAAAGTAAAATCCACACAGAGTTTCTATTGCCTTCCTTCACCATTATTGAGTGTTTTCTATTTAACACCTCTGTATTAATGTTAACAATAGGACTAAAACTAAAATTTTTACTCCCTCTTCTTCCGGAATTGGAAATTTTAGTTGAGAAAACTTGATTAGAGAATCATTCCTTCAGTAATTAGAATAACTGTATTTTAAGTAAAAACCAACCTGTTATCAGAAAGCCTTATTTCTTTAAATTCTTCTTAATTAAATCCTTTCCACTGGTGAGATTATGCACTGTGGAACTTCAGAAGACCTGTCAGCCAATGAACTGTGAAAAAGTCAATTCACCCTCTGGTCCTGTGCTTCCTGTATGACAATGATATAAAACTTGCCCTGTCACTAGACACAGAGTTGCTATGAGAACCAAATAAATTAGTGCAAGTGTACACAAGTTTGTAAATCTTAATTAAGCATTGGTCAAATCTAGGTGTACAGCAGAATAAAAATGGGTGTTTTCACTGATACCAAATGTAATATTTTTAATTTATTATTTTATTTTGGTTACATTTTTATTTTTATTTTAAATCTTTATTATTAGAAGTATTACAGCCCTAACCGGTTTGGCTCAGTGGATGGAGTATCGGCCTGCTCCCAGGTTCGATCCCGGACAAGGGCATGTACCTTAGCTGTGGGCACATCCCCAGTGGGAGGTGTGCAGGAGGCAGCTGATCAATGTTTCTCTCTCATTGATGTCTCTAACTTTCTATCCCTCTCCCTTCCTCTCTGTAAAAAATCAATAGAATATATATATATATATTTTTTAAAAAAGTATTACAAAGGTCCTCCTTTTCCCCACATTATTTAAATTTAATTTATAAATTAAATGGTAATCCTTAATTATCACTCAAGGTCATTTCTTAAATATCATTCTGTAATATGATTTTTTTCTTCAGAGTGTCTCTCTTGACCCTTACAGAACATGTATAATTGCAAACAAGTAAGCGATTTCCCTCAGTTTAGAAGAAGACAGGTTGCATTAATGGGGGAAGGAAGGCAGGAGAAAAGTAATGGAAAAAGTTAGCTGAGTAACTAAATGCATTCATTCACTAAGTAGGTTTAGGAATGAATAGGTTCAATGGCAAGAATAAATGCAGCCTTTTGACACAGGCAGAAAGATCTGTGCTTCAAGTCCTAGCGCTGCTGCATACTAACCATGTGAGACCTGGGTCAAACCACTCAGGCTGGAGCTTCTCAGAGTGTGGTCCCAGACTAGCAAAGTCAGCATCCCCAGAGAATGAGGTAGAAATGCAAAATCTCCAGCCACACTTCAGACCTACCAAGTTAAAAATCTTTGGCTGGGGGATCCCAGAAATCCATGTTTTAACAAGTATTCCATGTGATCATGATTAATTAAGTTTGAGAACTATTAACTTGAACTATATGAATAGGTTTCTTCATTAATAAAATAGAATAATATCTTTCTTACAAGTAAAAGTATAAGAGGCAAGTTATATGCAGAGTCTGGTGCATGTTAATTGCCCAATAAATAGAGTCTATAACATTATCAATCCAGATACATCTCAAATGCCACCCTGTCCATGAAGCCATTCTTACCCCTCTAAGCAGGCATCACCTCTCTTCATTTATAAAAAGCAATTAACCCATCTATCAGCTATATTAATATTATACTAGGGGCCCAGTGCACAAATTCATGCACCTTGAAAGGAACTGTGGGCCGCAAGGCCCATCCTCTGTGCCCCAACCCAGTTCCTTGCGCCATGGACCCTGGTACCCTGTCTGCCAGCAGCCCCGCTCCCACCACCATCGCTCTCATGCACTCATGGAGCTGGCCCCACTCACACCCGCTGATAGGCGCAAAGCGATTGGGGCCAGTGTCAGCAGCAGATGCAAGCAGGGCTAGCACAGTCAGCAGGTACGAGCGGTGGTGCCCCGATAGCCCCTCAGGAGCAGGGGCAGGTGAAGAAGCCCTCAGGATGATTGGGGCTGGCAGCCACCACTTGCACCCGCTGACAGCACCGGGTGCCAGGTGGGACCACGGCACTTAGGAGCAAAGAATTTTCAGTAACCACCAGAGTCTCGCCCCTATGACAGCAACGAGCACCCCACCTTGGTCTGGCACCCCTGCTCACCTGCTCTACCATCCCACCATGGCTGATGCCCGTCATATTCCACATGCATCCCCTGGTGATCAGCACAAGTCATAGCGACCGGTTGTTCGGTTGTTCCGCTGTTCAGTCTATTTGCATAGTAGGGTTTTACATATATATATATATATATATATATATATATATATATATATATATGAAATCTATGTTCATATATATTTTTATATATGTTTTTGGCTAATTCTCTGTCTGTAATGATAGGTTTTTTTTAATTTAGAAAGAAAATATTACTCATTTTAGACCTCTTGGAATATTTAATACATAACACAGGGATTTTTGTCCAAATACAGAGAAACTAATAATTATATCTATTCTATGAGATTACTGTCAAGTTTTAAATATCAAGCAATTTGCACAGTTCTTGGTACTCAGTAAATGGTGGTTGTTGGTATAATGGTAATGTTTAAGAAGTATGTTAAAAGTAGGTACACACAAAATATTTGTTGGATTGGCTGAAATTGCTGGAAATAGAGAAGTTAAAGTTCTCTTTGGTTATATGGCTTTAGGAGATAAGAAAATGTGGTTTATACAAGGCAAGTATCAGCCTTTGTATAAACCTCATTTGCTTATGAAAAGCAAACAAGAACTTTTTACTAGTCACTGATCACCTTTCTATAAGCTTTCTAATATCTACACTAATAAAAGAGAAAAATGGTAATTGGCGTACGATGATACCCTTTTCATTGGCTAATCAGGGCTATATGCAAATTAACTGCCAACTATGATTGGCAGTTAACTGCCAACTAAGATTGGCAGTTAACTGCCAACTAAGATTGTCAGTTAACTGCCAACAAGATGGCGGTTAATTTGCATATGTAGGCACAATGCAGGGAGGCGAAAGGGAAAGCAGGAAGAAGCCCCCTGCCACTGACAGTGATCAGAAACCCAGGGGGGAGCTAAGAGCTGGGGGGCAGGGCAAAGGCGGCCCCGGGGCCGCCTTTGCCCTGCCCCCCAGCCATGATCGGAGAATCAGGCACCTTTTCTGCCCTGGCCAGTGATAGCAGGAAGTAGGGGTGGAGCCAGCGATGGGAGCTGGACACAGTCGAAGCTGGCAGTCCCGGGAGCTAGGGGTCCCTTGCCTGGGCCTAAAGTGGAGCCCACAATCGCGGGGCCGCTGCAGCTGCGGGTCCCCGCTGCCCGAGCCGGACACCTCAGCCAGAGGCATTAGGCCTGGGCAGGGGCGGAGCCTGCAACCGCGGGGAGCTGGGGGTCCCCTGCCCAGGCCTGACACCTCTGCCAGAGGCCTCAGGCCTGGTCAAGGGGCCGATCCGGTGATTGGTGATCGGAGGGTGATGAGGGTCAACTCCTCTGGCCGAGGCATCAGGCCTGGGTGGGGGGCGGAGCCGGGGATTGGGGGGATATGATGGTCCCCTTGCCCAGGCCTGAAGCCTGGGTCAGAGGCGTCAGGCTTGGGCGGGGGGTGGAGCCAGCGATCAGAGGGAGATGGGGGTCTCCTGCCCAGACATGAGCTAGGGGTCCCTTGCCTGGGCCTAAAGTGGAGCCCACAATCGCGGGGCCGCTGCAGCTGCGGGTCCCCGCTGCCCGAGCCGGACGCCTCAGCCAGAGGCATTAGGCCTGGGCAGGGGCGGAGCCTGCAACCGCGGGGAGCTGGGGGTCCCCTGCCCAGGCCTGACACCTCTGCCAGAGGCCTCAGGCCTGGTCAAGGGGCCGATCCGGTGATTGGTGATCGGAGGGTGATGAGGGTCAACTCCTCTGGCCGAGGCATCAGGCCTGGGTGGGGGGCGGAGCCGGGGATTGGGGGGATATGATGGTCCCCTTGCCCAGGCCTGAAGCCTGGGTCAGAGGCGTCAGGCTTGGGCGGGGGGTGGAGCCAGCGATCAGAGGGAGATGGGGGTCTCCTGCCCAGACATGATTCCTGGGCCAGAGGCCTCAGGCCTGGGTGGGGGCCAGAGCCAGTAATCGGGGGGAGATGGGGGTCCCCTGTCCAAGCCTGACACCTCTGGCGGAGGCGTCAGGCCTGGGCAAGGGGCCGACCAGGTGATCAGAGGGTGATGGGGGTCTACGCCTCTGGCCGAGGCATCAGGCCTGGGCAAGGGGCAGAGCCAGTGATGGGGGGAAATGAGGGTCCCCTGCCCAGGCCTGACAGAGGCGTCAGGCCTGGGCAAGGGGCCGATCCTGTGATTGGAGGGTGATGGAGGTCAACGCCTGAGGGCTCCCAGTATGTGAGAGGGGGCAGGCTGGGCTGAGGGACACTCCCCCCCCCCACACCCAGTGCACGAATTTCGTGCACCGGGCCCCTAGTATGTTATATATTTTTATTGGTGATTGTTTAGAGAGACGGGAGAGGGAGAGAGAGAGAAACATTGATTGGCTGCCTCCCACAGGCACCCTGACCAGGGACTGACCACATAACCTGGCCATGTGCCCTGGCCAGGATTCAAACCAGTAATCTTTTGGTGCATGGGAAGACCTTCAATCAAATGAGCCACAATGGCCAGAGCAAGCTTTTTTATAATTTAATTCTTAGTAGTAATTAGCATTTTCTCCTATGCAAACTAAAGTAATTGAGCCTATAATAATTGGAGTAGCGCTTCTAAAGCAGGGGTGGGCAAACTTTTTGACTCAAGGGTCACAATGGGTTCTTACACTGGACTGGAGGGCCAGAACAAAAGCATGGATGGAGTGTTTGTGTGAACTAATATAAATTCAAAGTAAACATCATTACATAAAAGGGTACGGTCTTTTTTTTCAATAGTTTTATTAATTTCAAACGGGCCGGATCTGGCCCGCGGGCCGTAGTTTGCCCACGGCTGTTCTAAAGCATGAGTATTGAGATAAAACGTACCAAAGAGCAACTAGTTGCTGATTCTTTGGAGTCAGGCCTAGACAGTCTTGAGGAGCAACCTCTGTATGATGGTTAATTTTATGCTTCAATTTGACTGGCCATGGCGTGCCCAGCCAAAAAATCTTTCTGGGCATGTCTGTGAGAGTGTTTCCAGATAGATTAGTATTTTAATTGGTGAACTATGGAAATAAGATTGCCTTCCCAAATGTGGGTGGACATCATTCAATCTGTTTAAAGCTTGAATACAATTATCAGTGAAGAAAGAAGAAATTCACCTTTTTTTTTTTCCTGCCTGGTTACTTGAGCTTGGATAGTTGTCTTCTACTGCTCTTGAAATTGGATTTACACAATCAGTTCCTCTGGTTCTCATACCTTTGGACTTGAACTGGAATAATATCACCAGCTTTCTGGGCTCTCCAGCTTGCGGGTGGCAGATCATGGGGTTTCTCAGCCTCCATTATCGAATAAGATAATACCTCATAATAAATCTTCATTTATATATATATATATATATACCAATGTGTATATATGTGAGTATGTATATGCATATGTGTTTTTTATGTCTATCTACATTTATATTACTATCTATATACACTGAGTGGCCAGATTATTATGACCACCTGATGTTTGTAGGCAAAATAGCTATAATTTCACACTGAAGTTGCTAGAGGGCCAGACCATTATAAATAGGGAAGCAGGTTGTTTACCACAACAGTAGAAGTGATGTTTTTCTGAAGATATGGATAAACAACGTGATTTAACAGCATTTGAACATGGGATATATATTATTATGAATGGCCAGATTATTATGACCACCTGACGTTTGTAGGCAAATTAGCCGTACACTGCATCATATGGGACATGGAAGCCGAAGGCCTGCTTGAACCTTTGTTGTCTGCAGCTACCAAGATAAAACGTCTCCAATTCGCACAGAAACACAAGGATTGGACAGTTGAGCATTGGAAAAAAGTCATGTGGTCCGATGAATCACGTTTCCAGTTGCATCATGCAGATGGCAGAGTGAGAATTTGGCAGAAACAGCATGAAAGCATGTACCCCACATGCATGAGTACAACCCTTCAAGCTGGTGGGGGCAGTGTTATGGTTTGGGGCATGTTTTCCTGGAATGATTTGGGCCCTTTAATTCATGTGGAACAACGTCTGAATAGCACAACATACCTAAGTATCATTGCTGATCAAGTTCATCCTATCATGTTGTTGGCATATCCCAATGGAGATGGCTTCTTCCAACAAGACAATGCGCCATGCCATGGTGCTTGTATTGGGCAGGAGTGGTTTCAAGAACATGAGGGACACTTTACCTTGCTTAGGTGGCCCCCACAATCACCAGATCTCAATCCAATTGAGCATTTGTGGGACGAAGTTAAAAGAGCCATCATCAGCTGGTTCTACCACCATCAAATCTCACAGAACTGGACAGTGCTATTCATCAGGCATGGTGTCAGGTTCCTCGCATCACCTTTCAACATCTTGTGGAGTCAATGCCAAGAAGAATCACCACAGTATTGAAGGCAAAAGGTGGCCTAATGAAGTACTGATGGGGTGGTCACAATAATCTGGCCACTCAGTGTATATCTTATTGTTTCTGTTTCTCTGGAGGTCTGACTACTAATACACTTGGGTTCTGCCTATCAGAACAGTGGTCAAGGACAGAACATCACTAGACGATAGAGGCCTCTAATAGGGTAGTGTGTGCGTATCTTGGTTATTTAGTTAACAATGAGACCCAAACACTCTCCTTAATTTTCAGGAAGATCAGTACCTTTAGATAGGACCTGATATGCTTTAGCCAGGATCCAGAAAGAAATAAGTGTAGGGCCAAGAATTCTTTCTCCATCCAAAGCTATTAATAAATAGGTGTCTTCTCCCCCAACTCCCACCCACCTTTCCCTAAGAACCTGGTGTTGAATGTCCAATTATGTTTAACCATGTGGGAAGATCAGGGTATTAGTTGTCTACCAGAGGTCCAGTGCATGACATTTGTGCACTGGACAGGGGTCCCTCAGTCAGGCTTGTGCCCTTTCACAGTCTGAGACCCCTTGCGGGATATCCGACTGATGGCTTAGCACTGCCATAGAGGCAGGAGAGGATCCCACCACCACCGCTGCGCTCGCCAGCCATGAGCCGAGCTTCTAGCTGAGTGGTGCTACCCCTGTGGGAGCGCACTGACCACCAGGGAGCAGCTCCTGCATTCAGTGTCTTCCCCCTGGTGGTCAGTGTACATCATAACAACTAGCTGTTCTGCTGTTCGGTTGATTTGCATATTAGCCTTTTATTATAAAGGACTGCTTTTCCAGACATACAAATGTAAGGTAATAGAGAAATCCTATTGAATTTCCTTTCATTTATGGAAATTACAAAGAAGGACATGTTTTTCTGATCTCTTTCCATAGATAGCCATAGCAAACAGTCAGTCAGCATATAGTCATATGAAATATGGCTTCACATGGAGGATTAGTAGCTGCTATTCTTTTTTGTCCCAGCACACATTCAGATAAAGGGCACAGCCACTTTGTCCACTTCATCTAAGAATAGGAGCATTAATCTATGAATTTTGAGCATTCCCCAAAGAAAGATAAATTATTTCACAACTCATTTGGAAAATTTATTTAAGATTTCCATCCATCAAATATGTGAATCTTATTTAATAAATGAGAGGTTTTTGGTGACCATTTTTGACTGACATGGAAAAGAAAAACATTTCCTCTGTCTTTTAAAGAATTTAGCTTTGGATTTTCATGCCCCATAATGTCTGCCTAGAACTATGAGGGAAGCAGCTATGTGACATGTGGAAAGGTATTATGGTTTCTGGGTAAAATTGAAGAAAACTTTACTTATCACAACTACCCTTTCATATTTTAGATAATTTCTGGAGAATCAAAAGTTCTGTTTAGTACTATAAAACATTTGCCTACAAAATCTCTGCCAATAATTTGAAAGAAAGTTATAATCAGATTGTAATTTGGAATGTGCCAGTGTCTGACAGATAACTCCTCAAATTATAGTTGGCCTTCTTTTATTTATATTGTTCATTTATTAATTTACTCATTGTATTCTGATATTGGTTTATACATATTGAGGAATCAACTTTTTTTTGTTGTTTATTTGGAAATTCAAACTTATTAGTCCTCACTGCTAATTACCTCACACTTATTCCACCTGTTAGCCACTATGTGGGGGAGAAAAATAAAGCCAACATTCTTACCAGCTAAATGGTATCTCCAACTCCTAAAGAGTGAAATATAATTCTTGGCCCTGTAGTATATTTAAATAAATACTACAGGGTATATGTTTATATACCCTGTAGTATTTATTTTTATACTACTAATTTTTATAAACCAATTATTTGCCAAGCTGGCAAAACATTGCAAAGTGGGTTATCTGTGTTTCATCTATTTCTTTGCCTACTTTATAGTGACAATGAGAAAACTCATGAAAAAGAAAAGGCTTATGATAAAGAAAAAAGTATTCATTGTAGTAAGGTAATAATTCTATCAACTATTGCATACACCATGCAACAACTCTTTCTATAAAAGTGTTTTAGCAAATGAACTATAGCTGGTGTTAACTGAGGGCCCATGTCCTATGCACTTGGAACTTTCATAGATCTTTTAATTTAATTCTCGCCATCACCCTTTAGAATCAGTATTATTTGCCCATTTCACATCTTGCCTGTATAGTAAGTGGCAGAGCTGTATTTTATATAATGGGTCTTTTTAAAAAAAAATATCAACATGTTTTCTTCCTCTACACATACACTACATCTTATTATGCCATAGAACTCTACAGAAATTCATTTATATTTTCTTCCACATAACTTATTTTTATTTTAATATTTCTGATTAGTTAGGTTAATATTTTTTTGTTTTATCTTGTTGTTTTATCTCATGTATGTGTGTGTATGTGTGCTTAATTTACTAGCATGTTCTTTAGAGTTAAGTATAGGTTTCTAATAAATAAAGCAAATTCATCTCAAACTATTCTTTTCTTTAACCCTAGATAAGAAACCGCTCAGGCTAAACTGCTCGTTTACTATATCCCACCCTTCACTGTTGCCTGGCATTAGATTATTTGGCTTTTTATCCTGCTAACCATCTTATTCGGTCATCTTATGGTCATATTAATAGTAGTTTAATAATGCCATGCACTACTAGCCTAGAGGGCACTGACTGGAGAAATTAATCATAATAAGGGGTTATAGATCAGATAGACTGTACTTTAATGCTATTGAGAAATTATTCAAACAAGATTATTATGTGTTATTACCAAAAACCCAGGCAGCTAAAAATGTTGTCTTTGAGAACACAGACACTGGATGTCTAGTCATGGGCTAAGTCATCAATAAATTGTACTCTCTTCAGAAGCCAAGCAGGCTGAGGAAACTATCTGAAGGAATTGGGTTTAAGTGTGCTCTTTGAAGCTGACAGGAAATGGTGTTCAGTGTGTGCCAAGGTTAAAATGCTCTTACTCGAGGCTAAATTGGACGTGAACACAGTTAGCAGAGATCATTTACTATCATTTATGAACATTTCAGACCTTCCCAGTGACACATAGGTAACTATTATTCAGGAGAGCAAAATAAGTAAGTGGCAAAAGATGAAAGATGAGTACTGCAAATGGGCTGACAAATGTAACTTTTTCATTTGTATTATTGCTTAAGAATTTGTAAAATGACTAAAAATGTCATTGGTTGCTTTCATTTATTTTATTTCTAAATTAACATCAGATATTTCAAATATTTTCACAATATTCCTTTTCTTGAATTAATTTAAGGCAGAGGCAAAAATTGAGACAAGGGGGAGTATTTGAGAATTTTTTAGGGAACTTATAATGTACTAAAAGGGAAAACGCTATCTAAAGAGGACAAATAATTTCTGCAAAACCATAGCAGGTAGGAATCCTTGTCTTCTACTCATTCACTGACTCTCCATTCCATGCTTTCAACCATTTTGTGCCCTAAAATGTTAATGAGAGTATTAAACTTACATAACTTGAGTTCTAAAAATACTCAAAAAGTAGTTGGCAATATGATATTTAATGCATGCAATAAAGACACCAACTATAGCTCATCATCTTTGAAACATGTAATCAACAACATCTACAAAGCCACTCACTATGATATACCAAAAAGGGTCCTGAAGAACATACAAAGAAAATCCAGTTTCTTCACTAAAATGAAGGAGGTAGAGTTATGTAAGGTCCAAAAAGAAAGAAAAGCTGAGGAACTTATGCAGATTAAAGGAGACTAAACAAATATGACAACTAAATATTGCATATAATTCTCACTTTGATCATAGACTTAGAAAAATAACTATAAAGGATTATTAGGGGGAAAAGATGTATTGAAAGAAAAAAAAGGATTATTAGGATAATTTTAACATTTAAATATGCATTGTGTGTTGGATAATCATACTGTATCACTATCAACTTTCCTGATTTTGTTAACTGAACTGTGGTTATGAGAGAATGTCCTTATTCTTAGGAATGTCAATTAAATTATTTAGGGTTAAAGGACATGGTATTTCCAGCTTATTTTCAAATGGTTCAGAAAAAAAAGTGTATGTGTAAAACAATTGGTGAATCTGGGTGAAAAGTATACTGGAGTTTCCTTTCCTATCTACTAGTCTCACAAGTGGTCTTGAAGTTTGAAATCTATCAAATTAAAAGATTAACAAAAATGATCTGCATCTCTTTCCTGGCTCTTTGAGGGTTTATGCTTATGCTGGGCCCTCCCCCAGGCCATCTTGGCTTCTACTGCTCCTGTCTCAGCAGAGGAATTTCCCTCTTACTGTCCCTCCCTCCACTGTAATTTGCCAGATCTGACTGGTTCTTCCCTGTGGGGATTGGAAAGCCACATGCTGGGGCTAAGTCCCTTTGGCAGAATATGTGGTTGTCCCTGGGGAGTCTGGAGCTGTAACTTCCAGACTTAAGCCTGATTAGATATAACTTTTAGACTTAGTCAGGCATAGGCTTAGCCAGTTTTGTTCCCTTCTCTAACTAGCTGCCTATGTTAACTCACCCTCACAACCTAATTACTTCCCAAAGACTCCACCTCCAAATATCATTAAACTATGATTACGATTTCAAGATATTAATTTTTGGAGGACACAAATATACAATCCATTGCAGTAAGTATTCCAGTTATAGCCCTAAATCCTAATGACCTACATGTTTGCATTACTGGTGTGGTTACATTGATTACATAAGATAATAACTTATATGATTTTATGATTATTCATCACTCATCAGTACATGGATATCAGAATTGATATTGAAAAAAAAAAAATAAAGGAATTCAGCTGCACCAACTTCAAGAAAGGTCAGGCCAAAGCCGAGGCAAAAAAAAGTAAACTTCTGAGAAATATCAAGGCTAAACCCGAATTCAGAACATCCCCAGATGAGCCATTTGATAAAATAAGAAAATTATGATATGATTTTTAGCTTACCGCCTTCATTTGTAGATTACAATGATTCAAGGCTGTGTGTGTGTGTTTATGTATCTACATAAAGTTATAGATACATCTGTAGCTTGTATGTATTTGTGTGTATGTATATCTGTGCATGTGTATATGCATGTATGTTTGTTCTGTTTGCCCCTAAGAAAAAGATTAAACATTTAATTTTGTGCTTCTTTTTTTAGCATTAACTGTGACATATGCTCTTGGTCAAATCAGACTGCATTTTCTTCGGAGAACGAAATCACACTTTTATAGAATTTTGAAGGGGAACATCTTATTCCTATGTATAAAAAATTCTTTTCATTATCAAACATGAGTTTCACCACTTTCCAAGTCAGGGACATATCTATAATAATAAAAGAGTAATATGCTAATTAGACCAGACGTCCTTCTGGACAACCTTCCGGACGAAGCCTGGGCTGCGAGGGAAGCCCGGGTCCCAGATGCCAGTGGGAAGCCAGTGCTGGCAACTGGGGGAAGGAAGGCCTACTCCTGCATGAATTTTGTGCATCGGGCCTCTAGTCTGATAATATAATTCTACAAGGGATGTCTTCACAGAAAAAATATTTACATCAAAATCTTCTTTCTGTTTTCCTGTGAACATGTCTGACACATGAATGTCCCTTATGTAATAGTGAACTGTCATTCAGAAACTGTGTAAGTATAGCTTTCAGATGTTAACCACTTACAACTACTTCAGGCAACAATAGGCTTTGTGTGAGTAGACCTTAGCCCAAAAGAGCAAGTGAGTCTCCTGCTGATACTGTTTGTGTGAGTGAGGTGGGAGGGGTGTTGTTCTTCTATGGTGTTCTTCCAAGCTGCTTAAAAATAAAAGTGAATAAGTAATTAGTCTGCTTTTATGAAGAATTAATATTTTATGTCTGTGGAGATGAAATCCATCTGAAATAGTTGGAAGTATGTGGAACCAAAATGAATTCACAGACAATTAGTTTGAAACTTATGAAATTGGGTCCCTATCTTCCCATTCTCTTTGAAGCAGTTAAGATCCTAAGGTCCCCACGCTCTAGCGGAAATATTTAACACAGTAAGTGGCCAGAACTAGCTGTATTTATTTTCTTACAGCATCTCATCTCACTGATAGTCAATCACACCAGTGGTTCCCAATGCCTGACATAAGTAACTATATCTCTTCAGAGGATATTGATTGCTGTTATTTTTTTGAAAAGACATTATATTAACTAATTACCTGGCATCTTACACATCATTTTATTTATAATGTTGACTGTTGTGAATGAGGGGTCACTAAGAAGAGAAAAGAATGAAAATAATTCTGAGCCATTATGTTCATTTTCTTCTCCTGATATTTTCTCTAAACATAATTAAAATCGTTTTATTTTTTAAAATAGTCTGTATAACGAAGTTAAATGTATGCATTGGTATTATAGAAGGCTGTGACTCTGATGGAAATGTTTTAAATAAATGTGGTCCCTTTAATGAAACATTTAACAGGCTTAGGTACTCTTCTCTTGGACCACTCTCAGTCATTCTGCTCCCACTGGGCCCCCCCCCCCTCTGCTCTATGAGCGTGTCACACAGGACAGGAAGTCAAGATCTAAGATCTACATTTGCAGTAAGGAGCTAGAAGCATGTTCATACATGCACCATGCCCTAAAATAGGATGGAGGGGGAAACAGAGGATGAACACATGTGCCTGATGAGACTTTAAGAGAAGTGCTTTTATTTAGGAAAAGACAGTAAGCTCAGTAGATGCAAGTGAGAGACTATGACTAGCTAAAGTTTTGTGGTAATGTGTGTTGGTTCTAGTCCATGGTGAGAGGAATGTTTTACTTATAATATTACTGTACCAACTATTCTCTGCATTCAAGAACATGTAAATCTAGACTAATAAAAGACAAACACGCAAATTGACCGTACCTTCACTGTTCCTTAAGCCACGCCCACCAGCCAATCAGAGTGACTATATGCAAATTAACCCAACCAAGATGGCGGCCAACAGCCACGGAGCTGGAGCAAGCAGAAGGCTTGGTCGCCCCAATATGGAGAAAGCCAAGCTTCCCGCCTGCCCGCCCTGGCTGGCTGTGAGCTCCTCTCAAGGCTACAAAGTTTCAATTATAGAAGGTAAATAAATCCCAGAATAAAAAATGAAGAAGAAAAAAAGGAGAGGCTGGGAGCTTCCATTGCCAGGGGGGCTTGGCCAGCCTGAAAACGGCCATCAGCCCCTCACCCCCTCTGGCCAGGCACCCCAGTGGGGACCCCCACCCTGAAGGGGGTGTGACCAGCTGCAAACAGCCATCAGCCCCTCACCCCCGCTGGCCAGGCACCCCAGTGGGGACCACCACCTTGATCTGGGGCACCCTTCAGGGCAAACCAGCTGGACCCATCCATGCACCAGGCCTCTATCCTATATAATAAAAGGGTAATATGCAAACTGACCCTAACAGCAGAACGACTGGGAATGACTGGTCACTATGACACACACTGATCACCAGGGGGCAGACGCTCAATGCAGGAGCTGCCCCTGGTGGTCAGTGCGCTCTCACATTGGGAGCTCTGCTCAGCCACAAGCTAGGCTGATGGCTGCCAGTACAGCGGAGGTGGTGGGAGCCTCTTCTGCCTCCGCAGCAGCACTAAGGATGTCAGACTGCAGCTTAGGCCTGCTCTCTGCTGGCAAGTGGACATCCCCTGAGGGCTCCAGGGCTGCCAGAGGGATGTCTGATTGCCAGTTTAGGCCCAATCCCCCGGGGAGCAGGCCTAAGCCAGCAGGTGGTCATCCCCCAAGGAGTCCCAGACTGAGAGGAGGGCACAGGCCAGGCTGAGGGATGCCCCCGCCCCCCGCCACCGAGTGCACAAATTTTTGTGCACCGGGCCTGTAATCTACACTAATAAAAGAGAAAAATGGTAATTGGCGTACGACGATACCCTTTTCATTGGCTAATCAGGGCTATATGCAAATTAACTGCCAACTAAGATTGGCAGTTAACTGCCAACAAGATGGCGGTTAATTTGCATATGTAGGCACAATGCAGGGAGGCGAAAGGGAAAGCAGGAAGAAGCCCCCTGCCACTGACAGTGATCGGAAACCCAGGGGGGAGCTAAGAGCTGGGGTGCAGGGCAAAGGCAGCCCTGGGGCCGCCTTTGCCCTGCCCCCCAGCCATGATCAGAGAATCAGGTGCCTTTTCTGCCCTGGCCAGTGATAGCAGGAAGTAGGGGTGGAGCCAGCGATGGGAGCTGGGCACGGTCGCAAGGTCGAAGCTGGCAGTCCCAGGAGCTAGGGGTCCCTTGCCTGGGCCTAAAGCGGAGCCCACGATCGCAGGGCCACTGCAGCTGCAGGTCCCCGCTGCCCGGGCGGGACGCCTAGGCCAGAGGCGTCAGGCCTGGGCAAGGGGCCCATCCTGCGATTGGAGGGTGATGGGGGTCAACACCTGAGGGCTTCCAGTATGTGAGAGGGGGCAGGCTGGGCAGAGGGACACTCCCCCACTCCCCGAATTTTGTGCACCGGGCCCCTAGTATGATTATAATATCATATGATATTAAATTATTTTATAATTAGGGATGTCATGCATTTATTTTATGTAATTATTAATATAATAAGTAATATAAGTAAAATCACCTGATGTCCAGGCTAATTCTATACATTACATCAAATTGATTATATTTACTATTTTCATCTATTTCAACAATTGTATTTTATTTGTCCTGAGTTACTTAAACTTGGGAACTTTTAAAAATTGTCCCTTAAACATTCTTTGGACACAGACCATTGGAAAAGAATATAATGCCCAGAAATAAACCTGTGCATAGATGGCCAATTAATTTACAACAAAGAAATCAATAATATACAATGGGAAAGGATAACATATTCAATAAATGGTGCTGAAAAAATTGAGTGGCCACATACAATAGAATTAAAATGAACTCCTATCTTATACCATACATAAAAATTAACTCAAAATGCATATAGACTTGAATATGAGGCCTAAAACCATAAAACACATAGAAGAAAACATAGAAAATCAGCTCCTTTATCACTGGTCTAGGCAATGATATTGTGGATTTAACACCAAAGCAAATGGAACAAAAATAAAACAAAAAAGTATGACTGCATCAAATTAAATAAAGTTTATACACAGCAAAGGAAACCATCACCAATTGAAAAGGTAAATTATGGAATGGGAATAAATATTTATAAACCACATATCCAATAAGTGTTTATTATCTAAAATATAAAAGGGAAAGATACCATTCAATAGTAAAAAAAAATAAATGTACACTAAATAATGGGCAAAGTACCTGAGTACACAAGATATACAAATGGTCAACAGATACATACAAATGTCTAAAAAATCACCAATCATCAGGGAAATGCAAATGAAAGCCACAATGAAGTATTACCTCACACGTGTTAGGATGTCCATTATTCAGAAGGCAAAAATAAATGCTGGTGAGGATGTGGAGTAAAGAGAAGCCTTGTACACTGCTGGTGGGAATGTAAACAGGTACATCCACTATGGAAAACAGTGTAGATGTGCCTCAAAATTAAAAAGTACACTATCATATTATCCAGCAATTCAACTTTGGAGTTTATGTCTAAAGGGGGGAAAACAGATTATCAAAAATGTACTTGCACTCCTATGTTTATTGTGGCATTATTCAACCTAAATGTCAGTCAATGGAAGAATGGATAAAGAAATGGTATACATATACACAACAGAATATTATTCAGCCTTTACAAAGAAGAAAATCTTGTCATTTGTCACAACATGGATGAACCTGGAGGAGATTATACTAAGTAAAATAGTAAGCCAGACAGAAAAGAAAAATACTGATGGGACCATATCATTTACATGTGGAATCTTTAAAAAAAAAAAAAAATGAACTCACAAACAGCAGAAAAGTGGTTGCCAGGGGCTGGGGAGCAGGGAAAATAGGAAGAGGCTGGTAAAAGTGTACAAACTTTCAGCTACAACATGAATCAAGTCTGTGATTCCTAATGTATAACATGATGACCACAGTTGATAACACTGTATTGTACAATTCAAATTTGCAAATAGAGTAGATCTTAAATGTTTTCACACAAAAAGATGATAGATATTAGCTTAATGAGGGGAGTCCTTTCATACTTTATTCTATCAAATCATCATGTTGTAAATTTTAAATATTTTAGTATTTTATTTGTCAATTATACCTTTATAAAGCTGAAAAATATAGGGGGAGGACAAAAGTAGGTTTATAGTTGTTTGTATGAAAAAAGACATACAGGTTATGATTATTACAATAGCTTTATCAACTCAAAAGAAGGTCACAATGCAACTGTAAACCTACTTTTGCCAACCTCTGCATATAATTAATGGCAATATGTGTACGTATAGATGGAGAGGCACTAATCAAAGAACAGTTTTATTTAGAGGTATTCCTTGGGGAATATGTAGTAATTGCCTGTAATATAAAGAAGGGCTGAATTAAAGTATACATTTGCATTTTGGGAGGTACTTGTAGGCAAAATTTTGTAAAGTCAATGTTTTCTGAAATGATATATTGATAGCACAAGACAATACTTTTAAACTATATTGTAATCCTGAATAATTTAGAAGGATTTTTACATATTACCATTACATTTCAAGGTAGCACTCATTAATTTTTCAAGAATAATATACATAGTACTTCATATATAACTACAGAAAAGTAAAACTCCTAGACACCAGATATCTATAAAATTCAATAGAAGATATTTTTTTACTGTTTCTTATCGGTGCATGTCTACATTTCTATCAACAAAAGGGTAAGGACAATTTTTTGTTTTAAAAGCTAGGTAAAACATTTCTTTTTACAGTTTGGAAAGAGAAAATTTTTCAATAAGCTGTATCTGTCAAACACACGAGCACATGTTTATATTACCTTTTCCTATAGCCACAGTCTTGCTTTGCTTTTGCCACTCCCTTTCATTTTTCTTTAATATTTGTCACTTTCTCTTTCTTTATCTCCACTAATGTTGCATCTCTCTTTTGTTACCTACTAGAGGCCCGGTGCATGAAATTCGTGCAAGGGCCTTGACCCCCGCCCCCACCCACCTCCACGCCGGGGCCTCTGCCACCTCTGTCTCAGCCCCTGCCTGCTGCAGCTTTGTCTGGTCTAATTAGCATATTATGCTTTTATTATTATAGATTTGAGGCACCCATCTATTTTAGCTTCATTCTCCTTTCTAAAGCCACATCCTTCTGTTAGTTTTCCTCTAGATTTCTTTTGCATTAATCTATATCTTTTGTTGGAGTGTGTCTCAACTTTACCTCTTTGTAAAAGAATCAGAGCCAAGTGAAAATAATGAGGGGTGAGAAAGAGCTTTTAAGCTCATTAAGTAATCCTGATGTTTCTGATGATGTGGAATATATACATGCTGTAACCAAGATTTTGCTTCAATGGTTTATTGCATTTTAATTATGAACCTGGGAATGAATGAAAAGTCTCATAAAAGCTATAATTAGGCAACAAACAAGTTAGCTGCCTAGACCAGAATTCTTTGAATATAAAACTCAAGTTACTAGTATTTTGAACTGTACATTTAAATAATTTGACTGTCACATTTTTTTTTTTGCTAAAATATGACATGAAGCTACAAGTGAAAAAGAAAATGATTCCTTACTAATTTCACCAACTTCCTATAATAGCTCTGCCAATTTTTATTTCCTGCTTTTCTTCCCTAGCTTTCAATATGCTGCAATACAATGCAGTTTATCACTCATTTCTAAGCAATAATTGTGCATTAAAATTGATTAGATCACCTTAAAAATTTTATATGGCTATGTTAAGAATTCAAGATGAGTTATAAAGAATTGTGAAGGGATTAAGACGTACTAATTTATAGTTACAAAATAGTCACAGTGATGTGGAGTACATACAGCAAGGGAAGTATGGTTAAAAATATTGTAATAACTATATATGGAGTCAGGGAGGTACTTGAAATATTAGGAGGATCATTGTGTAAAGTGAATGGCTGCCTGGCAACTGTCCTGTATATCTGAAACCAGTACAAAATAGTCTTGAATATAAACTGTAATTAAAAATAAAATTCTAAAAAAGATGAATTTTAAGGAGAAATGTGTGGTTTTGATGCCCTTTTGTTTCCTAAATGCAATACATTATAAAGCATAATTAGAAAGCATCAATTAAAAAAAACACAGAGTAAAACCTATCATGTCTACAAACTTTAAGAACATCAATTTTGATATTCATTGAAAACAAAAATATTGCAAGATGTATTTATTATACATTTCAATGAATTCTGAATAAAGATTAACATCATGATAGATTGCTTGCAGTAGTAATAGGAAAGTGAACAAATAAACACTTTTATTTGCTATAATTCATTGTAAAGAATGAGACATATGTAAAATAATAAAATAGATCCTATTCACACAGTACAGTAACATCTTTATTATCCATCGGTAAGCATTTTTTGATGCTTAAGTCTACATCATTTGTTCTTTTTTTTTTTTTAAATATATTTTATTGATATTTTACAGAGAGGAAGGGAGAGATTTAGAGAGTTAGAAACATCAATGAGAGAGAAACATCGATCAGCTGCCTCCTGCACATCTCCTACTGGGGATATACCCGCAACCCAGGCACATGCCCCTGACCGGAATCGAACCCGGGACCCTTCAGTCCGCAGGCCGACGCTCTATCCACTGAGCCAAACTGGTTTCGGCAGTCTACATCATTTGAAATGGAACTTTCTGGTTAGAGATTTACATATAAATTCCTCAATGTATAAATATGTTATTGAAAATGAGAAAAAATATAAAAATATAAAGGTTGACATTTGCAAGCTAATCATAGTCATCTGATTGTGTACTGCTATATGCTTTATCCCTAAGTATTAAATACACTGTGCTATTTTGAGATATAAAATATTTTCAACAGCCAGAGTAATATAAATTATTGCTATGCATGGATTTAATGTGGTCACAACAACCTTTATTTATTGGACCCCATGTTTGAAACTAAATATTCAGGCAATCCATAAATGTAGATATTTATTTTATTTACTGAAGTGAAGAAAAAAATAAAACCATAAAGTTCAAAACACTTATCTAAGCATGTCACAGAGCCATGGTTTCTTTATTAAATCCATATATTGAATACACAATTTTAGACCCAATATTAATTAAAGTATAATTAACAAAATCAACCATATGATTTTGAACAAAATTTCAACTATTTTTCTTCAGTTGATACTATTTAATAAGTCTGAATTCTAGAAGAAATGTGATTCCACTGCACACACATACATCCTACATTTAAGTAACTTGAGGTTCTAGATAAAAATATCTTTTGATCGGCTCTCAAAAGGGTTGGTTCCAATGCTATTAAAATATATGTGGAAAATGTATTCACAATCTGAAAATTTAATGGGCTACATTCACTCAATGATATATATGCCTCACCCATTAGTAGCCAAATTATCAGTGTACCATGACAGCTCTAAAGCAGCACAGTCCTTTAAAATCCAAGAAGAAAATACAATTAAACCACTGCTCCAGAAAAAGATCTATAATGAATTCCTTCATCTATCTACTTGTCTGCCTCCATTAAACTAGAAAGGATCCTTGGACTTTGAGAATTCTCTAGGAATTAATCTGGGAGAATACTTCACCCCACCCCCCCCAAAAAAACACACAAAACAATGTCTCAATTTGAGACTTTGAAGAATGACTTTTGTTTTAATACAGAGTTCATATGCCTTCATTTTTAGACACACATACACAAAATAAATTTAAAAAAATAAACACAAAAGGGGGTAGAATTTTTGGAAATGATGGTATGAAGATTCTGAGCAATACTTTCTACAGAAAATTTTAAAACTGAACAAAAATACTTTTTAAAAAATTGGAGACAATGAAAAACATTAAATGTAGCCAGAAACAGAAGTAGAGTTTACTCTTGAAAAATTCCTAATCCATTGGGATAAAAATGGAAAAATTTTGGTTTTCTTGCTTAGGGGAACACTTCATACCTCCCTCTCCTGGAAATGTGGAATTGTACTCTTACTGGCTTTAGATGGCAGGTATTAGAATTCAGAGCAGCACAGGAGCTAAAAAATTAAGAAGGGCATGCTGGAAGTAAGACAATCATAAAAGGACTGTAATTCAAATTCTGAGTATTTTTCCCCCCAACAAGCTATCTATTTCTAAACATTGTATATTCCAAGGAGACTACAAAAAAATTAGTCAGAGACGAAGGGGACTGAGGTTGGGAGAATACCCTTGAAAGATACAACTGTTCTCAGTAAGATTTGCAAGATCGCTATGTTCTGACTCAGCGTCTCCCACAAATTGCATAAAGCCCAGTCAGCAGAGAATAGCTTGAGATTTAAGAGACTAAAATTCATTCATATCAGAGTATCTGGAAATTCAGGACACTAGAAGTGAAAGAATCAGAGAAAGTGAACCCCTAAAATTTGAACTGTAATGTAGTTTTTCTACTATTTTTCCACCTATCTTGCTGACTTTTACATGTTTTTAGTAAGAGCATATAACCAGACAGATATTGTTGTTATCATTTTTTAACCATTGGAATCATCTTTCATTTCTCTTTTAATTGATAAATTTAATATTTATAATTTAGTGATTACTAATATATTTAATTTTATTCTTATCCTTTTCTGGAGCTTGCTCATTATGATTAATTTTATTTGGTTCTTTTCTTCTGTCTTGCCTTCTATTGATTCTATGAAGTTATTCTTCATTTTCTCTTTCCCTTTTCCATTATTTTGAAGATTGTACATGTAATATTACTATATTTTTCCATATTTTCCTTAAAATCTTAACAAAATATTTTATATACAAAACCTAAAACCATTTCTCTATCTTCCTCCAAAACAAACCTGATAATTCTCCATAAGCATATTACTGTTGTCTACAATATTTGTTTCATTTTTATTTCTACTTTAAAGAGTTTTTTACTATTATTTTGCCATAATTATTTTGTCATAAGTACTTTACTTTGTCCACAAATTTGCCATTTCTTCTTTTATACTAATCCTTCCTTTTGAGTTTAATTTATTTCACCCTAAAACATAACACTTTTATTTCCCTCCTTGGAGATCTTTCAATGGTAAGTTTTCTTAGTCTTCAACGAAAATATATTTAACTAGGGGCCCGGTGCCCTCTCACAGTCCAGGAACCTGCAGGGTATGTGATGGCTTAGGCCTGTGGGCCTAAGTCTCAGTCTGGCCTCCCTCTGTGGGAGGTGACCAGCAGGCCGATCAGGGGACAGCAATGGCTGGCGAGCAGCTGGCCCCACCCCACTTCACCCCATCACCCCTCTGCCGCCACTGGTAGCAGCTGCCTCCCATCCTGCCCCCTCATCACTGTCCCCTCCCTCTGCCCGCTGGCACATGCCTTGGCTGACCTGGCATTGCCTGCTTGCCAGCCCCACCAATGGTCATTCCACTGTTCGGTCGATTTGCATATTACACTTTTATTATATAGTATTTGTCTTTACTTGAGGTAGATTATTTTTAGATGGGTGAATAGCTTTAGTTTAATAATATTTCTCTCAGCACTATGAAGATCAACTATTGTCATCTGACCCTTATTTTTAGCTTTGAGGAGGCCATTTTCAAGCTAACTATTCTTCCATTCTAAATGTACCTGTCTGTGCTTTCTCGTAGCTTTTAAGAATTAAGGGAGGTCTATAATTTCACTACCTTGTGGCTAGGAGTGTATGGATTTTGTTTGTCCTTCCCTTAATTAATTATATTTCCTGTAGTTTGGAGCCTTTCATAGATTTGATAAAAATTTAGCCCTTATCTCTGAACGTATTTTCTCTATTCTTCTGATTATTACTTCTCATAAGTGTAATATTGGACTTCCCTAGTTTAGTCTTTTTCTATAATCTCCATTTTATAATTTTCATGTCTTTGTTTCTGTGCTCATTTTGGGTAATTTCCCCCATCAGTATTTCTATTTATGAATTCTCTCTTCATCTGCATCTAAACATGTCTGTAACTCTTTTATTGTATTGTTAATATCACTTACTATAATTCTCAGTTTTTAAATTATATTTAAATTATCTTACCTTGCCAATGCTTTTCTCCCTATATTGTGTTATTCTTTTCTTTAGTACAATTACTTCAATTAGCATTTTAGACATATTTGTTTTATAACTTTAAAAATATTTATATTCTCACTGTCTGAAGCTCTTCAGATTATAATTTCTCCCTATCAAATCTTGCTTTTGGTGGACTACAACTTGAGTATTTTTAAATTTGGGTGATGTGAGCTAAAGTATGTATCCTGTGGGACATGGGTTGTGGGAGTATTTCCCCAAAGGAGTTGTGTGCTTGCTCTGACTTGCAGGACCTGAATGAATCACAATGCTGAGACCAAGATTTTTTTTTTTTTCAGTTGTGATATTGTCTGAACTACATAGGTAGCATAAAAAATGTGGACTCCCACACGAGTAGAAAGAATAAAATTGGAGTTTAGAATTTTTAGGAAAGACTGATATTTTTCATCTCAAGTAGGAATGAGATTTGAACCTCTGTCCCAATAGGTTCAATTATTCTTATTCACCCTTAATTTTAGAATATGGCCTTTTAAAATCCCTGACTTTATGCTGGTGTTCCACTAATAAGTCTGATTCTCACAGACCCATAGCCTCCTTCCCTGTACAAGGGAAGGAATTAAACAGAGCTCTAAGGTGTGAGAGAAATAAAATGTCTCTCTTGTCTCTTTTAGGACATCTGTAATATCAATTCCCATGTTTATGCCTCTAATGTTTAGTCCCTGTTTCCTTCACCTGCTTTTTTATTTTTCTTTCTATATTGAAAAAAAAAGAATGTTCTTATACATTTTAAAAAATTTGTTAGTTTTTACTCATAACTTTTAGGTACTTGTAGTGAGAAATATTTTAGACTATTTACTATACCACCTTGCCAAAACAAGATGTATAGAAGATGGTTTTACAACACAAATGGTGTGTCACTCTCCTGCCTAAAATCTTCAATGACTTTACATTGCTAATGGATATTTTTTCAGCATGTGGCATGTTATTTTCCATGAAAATCTATCCATTTCTTATACATTAATTTACTTAATATGTCTCTTAATAATTACTGCTAATATTTTAAGTGATTAAAACATATAGACATAATTCTATGCACTTCATAGTTAACAAATCATTTAATGTTAATGCAAAACTATAAGTATTATCATTATCCCCATTTTAAATGTATTGGCTTTACATCTGACTTGTCTTTCCTCTTTTCTTCTCTATGCTTTTGTTTTCTATATTCCTATTGAACAAATTGCCTAACCTTAAAATTGGGATGTCCTCTTAGACTCTGTCATTTCCTATTGCCCCCATATTGAATCATCAAACACTGTCATTTCCACCTCTGAAACAGCTTATGTCTGCATGAGCTATACATTTCAATCATCACTGCTACTTTGCCTGTATAAGCCATGATATATGAGCAGATAAGGGACAGGTAATGCATTCCAGCCAGAAGATACAGCTCGTTCTTCTACTCAACCCTCATACTCAGCTCAAGAATTATGTCTTTAATAAAGAGTTCTCTGGCTCTTCTGGACATGTTTAATGGAGCATTTCTCCATGCTCAAATAGTTCAGTATAACTACTGCTCTTCTCATAAACACAGCAGTGCATTTTTTCCCAATAAGCCCATAGTTTTCCCAAGGCCTGTGTCAGAAGACCTACTGGACTATTGCACAAGTCTGAGATATCAACTTTCATTCTGGAGCCAACTTACAAAAGGAAACTGTATTTTACCTAAAAAATTGCAGCATTGTAGTGGAAAGAATAATAACCAACAGCTTAAGACATTTTGAAGTGTGCATTTAAGGCAGCCAAACAGGAGCATTCACTGCTAGCCCAGTGACTCTCCACACAGCAGCCTGGCAATGCCTATCGTCAATCTGTATGTCTCAGCAAAATATCAAATATATTCATGCCTTGGGCAACTGAACCCACCAGGAAGCAAGGAAGCATTAAAAACATAAATTTTAAATTGTGAATAAATGAATAAATACAAAAATAATAAATGTTTATTGAATGCTTATACATGTGTAAGATACTCAAGAAGTAAATGAATATTTCATTTTTTATAGAATAGATTCCTTAAAAAGTGAGATATTAGAATTTATTATTTTAATCTTATTTATTCATACCCAGAACACTGCTCTTGGTGACATATACACACACATGATTTCTTAACTCTTTTAATGGAATGTCTTTGTCCCAGATATGTATGGTACCCCCTTCTGACCGTAAATGGGAAAATTCTGGCAATAATGTAAGCTCATTCCCTCTTACCTCAGGTATCTCTCTAGCTTATGGCACTCATTTAAAGCCCTATAAGTCTGTTCCTGGTACTGTAAACTCACAGAAGCATCTTTGGAACCAGATCATCCTGGATAACATTTACAGACCATTTAGCCTGTAAAGTAGAATTATCTCCAAGTTCTTCAAGCAGTTTTTTTTTTTTTTACCTCTTATGCAATCACACAAAAAAGTCAGTCTTTCTGCTGATCTGAAACACAGTTTAGGATCCCTAGCTCTTGATATTTTAATAAATTTTAATATATCCCTTTGACGTGTCTTCCCACCTGAATTAGAAATCCTATAATATAATGTTTTGTTGGGCAACTGTGTATCCCTGTGAAAGAAAATCAAATCTTCTCCTTACACATTATACTGTTTTTAATTATTTTTTACCCTTCTTTTTTCTTCCTATGGTTGTTATGAGACATTCAAAAAATTAAAAAAATTTTTTTCTTAATTATTCTCCCAGTTGTTCTCTTATTCCTCTTTTACCTAATTCCATTGTAAAGGCTCTCCTTTTTCTTTCCTCCTCCTCGTCCTGCTCTTCCACTCCCTTCTTTTCTTCTTCATTCTTCTTTTCTTCCTTATTCAAGTTCCCATCTGCTGCACCTGCCTTGAACTAAAAATGGTTCCTATGACTGAATCTGGGCTCTGATTATCTGAAATGTGCTTCCTCTCTTTGTACTTACAATATTTCTTTCTCTTACATGTTGTGCATTGCTCTGGGTTCCCTCTCCTGCTCTGTCTTTTTCTATGAGCTGGAAGTAACAGCTCACATCCTGCTGAAGCTGATTCTACTGCCTACAGCACTCTACACTTTGCCCCCATGCCAATCCAGTCCGGCATCCATCACTCATTGTTGATGCTTACCACAGGGTACTTAAGTACATAAAATCTCGGGTCCAAATCCAAGCTCTGACTTTCATTAGCAGTATGACCTTTGAAAAGATTCCTATTTTTTTCTGAACCTCAGTTTTATATATTCTATTCTCCAACAACCACTTTATTGCCTCCTAGCTCACGTGCTCAAACACAATAGATACTAGACTAATAATTGTGTAAAGACATCTTGTGTCTGCCTCTTGGACCTCGGTATGTTCACCTTTTCCTACAATTCTACTTCAGGGCTCTCTGGTACATTCAGTCTTTGAAGACTTGAGAGGTCTATAACATCTTATCCAGCTTGAAGGAAAGCAGACCCAACACACGAAAATCAACCTCCCTAAGGCCAACTTTCTTTGAGCTCAATACTTCTGACCACAGTGCTAGAAACAAGTGTCCACTATCCTTTGAGAGACTAAGAAAATAATTCAGCCAACATCGAACTTGGTAAAAAGTCCATGCTTAATGTGCTGCACTCTAACAGTGAATGTTCTTCCTCTTGTCTGATCCAACCTTCCTTCACTGTCCTGCTATATTAGTTTTCTTTTGCTGCATAACAAATGACCACAAATCTAGTGGCTTAAAACAAGACACTTTTTTTTTTTATTTCACAGTGTCCATGGGTCAAGGTTCTGGGTGGTGCTTCTCTGAGTCCTCGACTTGGGACCTCACCAGGCTGCATCAGATGTCAGCCAGGACGAGTTCTCATCTGGAGACTCACCCTGGGAGGAATCCAAGCTCATTCAGATTATTGGCCCCATTCTTTTCCTTGAGGCTGCTGTATGGTTGAGGGCTCTTGGTCACTACTGGCTGTTTGTTGAAGGCTACCCTTCAGACCCTAGAAGCTTCCCAAAGTTCCCTGCCATAGGCAATCTACTACTAATCTGCTTCTTCAAGACAAACAATGGCCTCTCTCTTTCTGGTCTGCTACGACAGAGTCTTATATATGATGCCTTGTAGTTATGGGAATGATATCCCACCACCTTTGCTATATTCTGTTGTTTGGAGGGGAAAGCCACAGTCTCATCTACACTCGAGGAGGAAATTGTATAATAGTGTGCCTCATTGTGGCTCACCTTAAGGTGTTCTGCCACACATACCTTTCAACGCTTCTTTTTTTTTTTTTAAAAAAGGATGTTTTTTGTTTTTTAATATATATTTATTGATTTTTTACAGAGAGGAAGAGAGGGGGATAGAGAGTTGGAAACATCAATGAGAGAGAAACATCGATCAGCTGCCTCCTGCACACCTCCTACTGGGAATGTGCCCACAACCAAGGTACATGCCCTTGACTGGAATCGAACCTGGGACCTTTCAGTCCACAGGCCGATGCTCTATCCCCTGAGCCAAACCGTTTAGGGCTACCTTTCAACACTTTGCCTCTGGCATCTTGTGTGTCAACTGAGAACTCTTTTACCTCCTGAATGTCCATATATTCAAAGTGTGTAGAGAACTGTTTGTTTTGGAGCAATCTCAGCAGAATGTATCACTTCTCACATCCCATTTGGGGAGAGCCTATAAGATGGAAGAATGGTCCTTTCTGTTTCCCAGTGCCAGACCCAGACCATTTCTCCCCATTCCTGCTGCAAAACTCCCTGTTCTTCCAAGGCTCACAGTATCTTGCTATGTTTTTCTATCCTAGTTACGACTGTATTCTGAACTCCTCCCAATTGTCTGATTCCTTCTCATTCATCAGACACATTACCTGAGGTTTTCCCTATGTTTATACATCTGTCACACTCAGTGACCACAACATTTGTGTGAATAAGACACCTTATCCTTGTCCGCTGTTTCTTTTTTTTTTTTTTTTAAATATTGTTATTGATTTAAGAGAGAAAGACATAGAAACATCAATGATGAGAAAGAATCATTGATTGGCTGCCTCCTGCACACCCCCTACTGGGGATGGAGCCCGCAACCTGGGCAAGTGCCCTCAACCACAATCGAATCTGGGACCCTTCAATCCACATATCGATGCTCTATCCACTGAGCCAAACTGGCTAGGGCTCTTCTGTTTCTTATAATTCTTATCTTCAAATATAGTTTTCTTTACTCCACCACAATAATATACTCCCATGCTCACACCTGGATAGTATTGATTTTTAAGTCTACAAACCCTCCAAATTTTTAGTTTCATATTCTACTCTCCAACAACCGCTTTATTACCTTCTAGCTCACATGATCAAACACAATACATTTTTTCTTTAATGTTCTCTCTGCTCTTTGTCCCGTGGCTGGCCTCTCACTATTTAGATATTAGAGTCTTTCCTGACTACAACAGATAGATCCCCGTATAATTCTAAATTGCAGCATCCAATTCCTTTCCCTTATAGCGCTGTTCACATGTGTGATAATAATTTGTTTGTTTGTTCATATACTCTAATTTAATAGCCTCAAAAGATGAGCACAAAAATGATGCTTCCTACATTTTTTCTAATATACCAGTACACTAATGCATCTTATAGCATCAGATATACCTATGATACTAAAAAATTACAAATATATATATATATATGACACAAATGAATGAATACATCAAGGGTTATAGCAGGTATTAAATGAGGTTTTGCATAAAATGATGATGACACATAATAATTACTGTCTTTGTAATGTTGCAGACACTATTACAAGCACTTTATACATTATCCTATTTAGTCCAGTAACACTATGAGGTATATATTATTTGCTCTGTTGTTAGGTCAACTGCCCCATGTCACACAGACAGTGGGTAATAGTTGAGGGAGCTTGACTGTGGAGTTTCTATTCTTATTTTCCACACTCGACTATCTCCCAATCTTAGCATTTAGTGCCCTAATGGCACAAAATACTAGATAAACAATACTTTCATAACTACCCTTATCATAAATAAATTCAATAACTTGGAGTCTGTTTACTTATACAATATGCCATATGTATATAACATATTTGTGTATATAGATGAATAATCTCAAAAATATTTTAGGAGATAATAAATATATAGTTATAGTACTGATCTATTATTTCTCAGATGAGCAAAGACCAAAGAGTGAGAATAACACATCTAAGTACAGGTAATGAGTTAATGGCAGAAAGAGATTTTCAATTTAGAAGTATTTTGTTGTTATTTCCTCACTATCAATGAGTTATCATTACTAATGAAGACTGTGTGTGTATACATGTATTTATACATAGATGTTCATTGAATTTGAACTAATTATAAGTTGTTTCGACTATAACTCATTAATAGTCTGAGAAAGTATAATCAAGCAGGATTTTTAAAGATAATTTATGGCCTGTTGGTCATAGAACATATTTATAATAATTTAATTTAAATGATTTATTACATAACTTAAATGTGCATCCAAGTAGTCTGTGTATTATTGCAGAAGCAATAGAAAAATAGTATTGTTTTATCACTACATACATGAAAAGAATTTCTAAAGTGATTTTTTATTTGTTGACTATAGGCACTTTTAGCTGCATAATTATGGTTATATATGAACCATATTTTACAATGTACATAATACAGGGTACTCCAACTCCCAAATGACACTTAAAATTTTGATATTAAAATCCTCTAAAATGTGGTTATTTTGCTTTATACACTAGAGACAAATTATTTGTGATGTCACCTTGCCCCAAGACAACACTGCTTTTTCCACAGTTAAAATATTTTGCCTCAAATATGCCTTTTCTCTTTTTGGTTGTGAATGGAGAATTTTAAAATTGTTTCTAATTTTTCCTAGTTGAGAGACAGAGCTATATTTTCTAAAGCAGTACTGTTTAACTTTGAGGCAGAATAACTTGGAGGGTCCTGAATAATGCGCTTTGACACTCCTGGCTCTCTAAAAAGTACCTAAGGCAGGAAGAAGTGCCATATTGGTATAGTGCATTGTTTTGTTTGTCACCGCTGGAAATAAATCCCAGGAATGTTAAGAAAAACACATCAAAAATGTTGTAAATTAGAATGCCTCCAACCCCCAGATCTCTATGTGATGTGATATAAAAATATCTGGGCTTTACGCAAGCAAAGGTATGATTATCTGTCCTGTTACAAGTCATCCCAATTTTTATTTTATTTTATTGCCCGGAACCCCGTTTATAAGACGTCATCATGAGTATTTACACCAAGCAGGCAGTTAGGAAGTGCCATCTACCGATTGCTTTACTAAGTTGGAGCCTTTATCATGCCTGTTCATATATCAAACTATAATTAAAATAAAACACATGGGAAACAAAACCCAGTATTACTTTAATGACTTAATCATTTATGGTTAGTATACTCAACATTTTTCTTTTTGTTTTCAGAAGCTCAAATATCTTCAACAGAATCCTGCAACAAGCCTTGTGTTTCAACTGCCTAACAGAGGCCTGGACTGGGGAGTTGTAGCAATTTCACTTCAAAGGAAAGCAGACTCGTCAGTGGCTCCATTTTTGTTCCTTTGAAGCAATCAATAATAGACTTGGCAGCTTACAAAACGTGCCCATATGAGGAGTGTATCAACATTGTTAAATAAAAGGTTATTGCATTAAATAAGATGACCTTGCTACCTTTTAGTTGCAGTCTTAGAGAGCAAACTTGTTTTAATTAGCAGTCAGCAAGCAGACTGTAACTTCACTGAAGGAGCATTGAAGAATCACTGCCTATTAACAACCCAGCGGTAAGTAAGCCAGCACAAATACTTATAACCAAATAGTGTGCATTTCAGGAGTGGAGAGGATTAGCTATTGGGCACACAACACAGTGGAGGAAATTGCTTTATTCCCAGTACTGCTGGGTACCAGGAGGCAATCACTGTGCCTCCAGCCCATTAACAGCATTCAGAGTGTTGCTTCCCATAGAAGGGGTTATTGGCTAACCACTGGGTGACCAATTAAATGCTATGAATAAGTCCCAAACCCAGCAGCATGGGGCCTGTTTGTGGCACAGTGGTATCATTACTAAAGTGAAAAACTTGATGAGAAAGGAACATATTTAATTATAGAACTATACAAATGGCTAATTAGGACCATAAAGTGAAATGAATGACTTTCCAGTGGATTTTTGAATGTTACTGATAACCGCTCAGCTTCTTTGGAGACCATGAAAGTGATCTACAGCTAGAGCCTGCACGTCATGGTAATGGATGGGTCTTCATTAGAGGAAGCTTTTTTGACCTGGTTGCTCAGGTAGCATGGGTTCTAAAGACAAGCCTTGATTCCTTTCACTGCAAGGGTTCCTTCATTCTAACCCCCTAGTCTCTCATGAGTTCCGCTTGCTTTCACAATAATTCTTATGGGTTTAAACGCAGAAACATTATCTGCAATAGTCACTCCCTATCAGTTGGAAAACTGAATCACAAAAGGGTGTCACTAGTTTGTGGGAAACACTGATCCATGTTTAGTTTAGCTTTTAAATTCTGGTATTAATCCAACATTGGCTGTTATACTTTGCTAATCCAGGCATCTCAGAATTGCTAACAAGTTATGGGGCCTTTAAATGGAAGAATTACAGTTAAAGGCTCTAATTAGTGTCAAAGTTCAATTTTAAAAAAAAACAGACATTGAAAATTGATCTGGAACCATAAAACAGAAAGAAATATGACTGATCCCAGCTACCAACTTTTGGAACAAGTTTTTGTTTTGGGTCTGTGTGTTTTATGCTAATTTGGTAAGTACATGTTTAATGAAACCAATTTTGTTTGCATTCATTGAACATTTAATAGGCACCTCTTTTATGTAACCATACTAAAGATGTATTGAAACAAGGCCTTTATTTACAGAGTAAGAAATAACAGATGACAACAAAGAATTTTTGACTTCTAGTCAAGTAAGTATAGAAACCACTATTGGCTGTCACTTAATATTATTAAATGCCTGGCTTTGTTTTTATTTTACAGTTTATTTTTATTAAAAAGATGACTACTGTTTTTTCACAGTCAATAATTACAGCAGTATATGCAGTGAAAAGTAAAATGTCATCACCCCAATTTCTCTCTCCAGCTTGTTACTCACTCTTACATTGTTAAGAGCTTAATAACCACCTTCCTGCTAATCGAGATCTGGTAGAAAAATACTAGTACCACATGAATTTTTAGCCAATCTGGCTAGGATTTCAAATGAAGATGCTACAAAATATCTATACTTGGAAATAAAATTTCTATTTCTAGATTATTTCATTACACAGGAAAGGAAGGGTCTGGAAAAGTGGAAGTGTTAAGAATATTGATTGGCTCCATCTCCACTGATCACAGAAATACTTGTCCTGAACCTGCTGCTGATTGCTTCATCAGAATTCAGATTAATACTCTTTCATTTTTAACCTAATCACTGAAGTGAGCTGGAGAGTTCCACAGCTGGCAGGACCACTGAAGATCTCCTACTATGGACCTCTCTATGCAAGCAGGCACCACTCTACCCACCCAAGGAAGCTAGGGCTTCTTCTATTTAAAATATCTCCAGACATGCAGAGTCCATAACCTTTTTCTCAGGCTCATTTCCATCTTGATACACCTATGACTAAAAACAGATTCCTTTTCTGAACCTCAATTTCTCTTGCTAATATTAAGCATGTTTGCCTACATCTGCCCTTGTATGGTTTAAAGGCCTCTGAAAACATTCCTCACCAGTTAAAAGGAATCATAACTATAAACACTTACTGAAAATTCTTTAAACTTTCTGGATCTCTGGTAGGTGTATTTCAAATGATCACTAATTTTTTTTTCTTTATGCCTCATTATTTCTTCCTTTTAAGTGGCAGATTTCAAAACAGTAAGAATATAAAAATGTTACATATAAATTTACTATGCCATGAAAATTGCTATTATTTTAAAAATCATATTGCCTTTTACTCTATATCGGATATTATCCATGGTACATTTGTCCAAACAGTACCTCTACCCTTTATTTGGTGGTTCTTTTGGCTTTTCCTATTTCTGAATACATACTGATTTTACCCCAAGTTGGATTTATCCCCAGCCTGTCCTTGATGAGGTCATGTTTAATTTCTGTTTCAGGTAAGATAATAACTCTGCCAAACTTCTTTATATTCAAGTTAAAGACAGTGTTGTCAACTTTATTAACTAAGGCACAAATATGCATATTAAAAACATAATAATTAATTTTGTTAAAGCTTTACCTAAATTTGCAAAATAACAGAGGAAAAAACTACATGTAAACTAAACATAGCTGTGCTTCACTGTGTTAATCTTATTATTTCCTAATGACACTCAGTTTATATTTTAAATGCTCTGCTAAATCATGTATATGGTATATGAATGAATTCTTGAGGTATGTCAAAGAAGGGATTATCCTATACAATAAACATCCTAAATCTTTTACCTATTTCTCTTCCCAAATTCCATGTTGCAGGCAGCCACTTCCAGTATTTTCTGTCTGTCTCTCTCCCTTGATAAAGCTCTAGCCTTGGACAGTTCTGTTTAACTTTCCTTCTTCTTTCTCACTGTACATTTCTCTCAACCCTTCATTACCTCTCCCCCATATACTCTGATCACCATAGAAAGATTCAGAAGTCATCAAACAAAATGATCTGAGGAAGGCAAAAAACATAAATAAAGCTTTTGGGTACTATGTTTAATATTTTTTATTCTATCACATTATTATATACAGTAAAACTAAATATACTGTATCTATTCGAAGTAATATAATCCAACCATAAAGGTAATAACTATGAAGACTATAGAACCATACAGATAAATATTTATGGCATAAAAGCAACTGAAAAAATGACAGATTTTAGAGTAGAAAATTTACCAAGCAAGACTATAAAATAAATGAATACATATAGTGTTAGAGTAAAGTAAAAACAGTCTATTAACAGTGAATGAATAAACAAATTATGCCATAGACATACTCTGTAATAATTATCAGCAATACATACACACACTAAAAATCAGAAAAGTAAAGTAAAACAACAAAATGAAACCAGAAATAAGATTAATACACAAAAGTATAGGTAGGCCTCAAATTTCAGCAGTCAGTATAAAACTGGAAATGGGATCAGCTCCTGAACCCAATGTAGGCATCAAATATAACAAACTAGCTTCTAAGGGGAAACACTAATTCTAAAATTAGAAGAAGAGTAAAAATTCTCCTTTGGGTGACATTTTATACTGTTACCAATTTAAGAAAATCCTTAACATCCTTAGATACAAGGACACATTTTACATGAAAGCTTTTAAAATATTCCTCAATATATGCCAAAACATAATTTAGAAAACGAGTAATTAAAGTGGTGGAATGGGATGTGGTGGTATTTGATGAATGGAGACAAACAACAGGGTCTACATACTAGTATGCAGCAGATGGCTAATGTTGTAGTTCAGTATAATCCACATTTTAATGTTTCTAGAGGAATCATTAGATTTTATATCCATTGGGCAATCAACTAGATTTGGTCAGTATTAAGATCAGATAGGTCTGTGTCCTGACAAGTGTCTGAGATGCAGTATTCTATATTGTCTATATCATTCTCTATTGTCTATACAGAATTATGTTAGATTAATGTTGCTTTGGAAAATAGCAGAATTTAACACTATTTTAACCCTAGGCAAGTGAATAACTGTAAGCAGATATTTAAAACATAATATACTTTGATAAAGCTTTACTTGAAATTGCAGAATACTGTAGAAAAAAAACTAAGTGTAAACCAAATATAGCTGTGTTACACACAGCTACACACATGTTCACAAAATAATCTTATTTTTTCAAAACAAAAGTAAAAAATATGGAGGGATGTTAGTCCACTGACAGGTAGATGCCAAGACAGGATCAGATGCTCATGTGTTTTCATGGAAGAAACAACTCTGAGGAATAAAGTGGTGGAAGTTTGGGAAGGCAAAGAGAACTTTCAGAATGACAAAGACCTAACATGGATGCAGGAGAAACAAGACATGAGGATTAGGTAGAAAGAGTTTTAGATTACAACGCAGTCCAGGGTAATTTAGAAGTTTGGGCCAGCCAATGTAGAATCCAAGAGCTAATGTCCCCAGTTAAAGAAGTCACATATATCTTGCAGAAATAGGCCTGCATCAGTATTCTCACTGTGCTCAGACACAGGTTGGGAACAGTTACCGGGAAGCATAACTGTTCCTCTGAGCAAATGCAATTTTGGGTTCAGAATAATGGCAAAAGGGACCAAGAGTCAATTATGCTTCCTGCAACAGGATTTATGAGTAGGACATTTTCATGGCCACCAAATGAGGCTTGTCATTTCTTGTGACTTGGTGACCACAAATAATATCTATACAGTCTAAATTAACACCACCTGTGTGTGGTGAAATCAACTTCTAAGAAGAAACGTAAAGTGCTTCCTGGTTGGTAGGCCCTTGAGAATCTAGAAGAAGAAAATTAGTATATTCTCTGAAATTACATAACTTGATTCTATTTCTTATTTAATTCTGGGGGAAAGTGAGTAACAGTAAAACTCACAAAGCACACAAGTGAGCAAGGAACCATGAATGTAAGTGAGTAGAAACAATAGGCAGTAGGAAAGAATATGGCAAAAATTTCAGATATTAGAATTATCAGAAAACAGCATATATAATAATTACACTTAATGTGCTTAAAATATTAAAGATATGATTGAAACTATGTACAAGGTATAAAAGACTATATATATAGATATATATCTATATCTATATATATCTATCTATATACATGTATATATAGATAGATATAGATATATATGCCTAAGCGACCATTAAGACCCAACAACCGGAACAACCGGAACAACTGGTCAACCAGTTGCTATGAATCGCACTGACTACCATGGGGCAGATGCTCAACATAGGAGCTGCCCCCTAGTGGTCAATGCACTCTGACAGCAGGAGCACCACTCAGCCAGAAGCTGGGTTCATGGCTGGCAAGCACAGCTATGGAGGTGGGAGCCTCTCCTGCCTCCGCAGCTGCACTGCCAAGCAGGGGCAGTGGACACAGTGGGGCCAGAGTGAGCTGGAGTGGTGGGGTGCCCGCCTCCAGCTCAGGCTCCTCCCCAGCCACCTGCTGCTTAGCACACTGCTATATCCCTTATACTCCATAAGCCTGCAGTTACAATCTCTGGAGAATGGTTGAAGCATGGACACTCAGAGTAACCAGTACGAGCCTGATATCACTGACTGGCTCCTGGAACTCTGCCTCGGGCATCAAGATCAAATCTCTTCCTTTACCGATTGCTCGGGAGCTACAGAGGAAGGCCACAAGGTGGCGACTGACAATTGGGCTAAAAGTCAGAGATGGAGCTGAAGGGTGGGGGTGTGGGCAACAGAGATCCCCCAAGATCCCCAACTTTGTATTGTTCACCTTGGAGCATCTCTCATCTGGCTCTGGTGGAAAGCATCCAGCATGGTCCACTGGGGATCTCCCAGCCGGCAAGGCGTGACCCTGGCCGCAGACGAGACATTTTGAAATATTTTTTCAGGAAGCTGTGGGAAGAAGGACAGATTCCCCACGTAACTTCAATGAGACTGACGGGGTCGTAGAAACTCCCTGGGCATGTGGCATGGGCTCCTGATTTCCTTTCAATGTGCATGAATCGTGCACCAGGCCACTCGTTAGAAATATAATACCAGGGTGTTTTTTTTTGTTTTTGTTTTAATAAAAAAGCAAATGGTACTTCTGATACTGGAAAATAATTTTTAGAACTTAAATAGATTAAAGTAGGGGTCAGAAAACTCTGATCCACTAGCCAGCTGCCTGTTTTTTTAAGTAAATTTTATTGGAACACAGTCAGACCCATTTGTTTCTATATTTCCTCTAGCTTCTTTTATTTGTTATTAACCCTCACCCAAGCATATTTTTTCCATTGATTTTTAGAGAGAGTGGAAGGGAAGGAGGGAGAAGGTGGAAAAAGAGAGAAACATGGATGTGAGAGAGACATATCAATTGGTTACCTCCTGCATGCACCCCAACCAGACTGAAGAATGAGCCTACAACCCAGGTAGATACCCTTGACCAAAGCACAAACCTTCCGTGCATGGGGCTGACACACTAACCATCAAGCAACACTGGCCAGGGCTCACCTCTACCTTCTTTCATGCTACAACAGCAGAGTAGGATAGCTACAACAAAAACCATATTGTCCATAAAGCTGGAAGATTTACAGCCTTTAAGAAAATGTTTGATGACTTCTGACTTCTTAAACAGATAGACTCAGCTTAAGAAAGAATTAGTTCATTGGAAGAGAGAGTCAAATAATGTACCTTGCATGCAACACAAAGAGACAGAATATATTTGAAAGGGAATTTAAGGCATGAAGATGTTGAAAGAAAAAAAGATATATATGTTTAAGTGAAATTTCAGAGAGAAAGTATACAAAAGAGGCTCTTTTCAAAGAAAGAAGCTAAGTTTTTTAGAATTGTTCAAAGGAAAACATCCTTAGATCGAAGATGTCCAAGAAATCACAAGGAAACATATTAGGAATCATCAAAGAAATAATTTCTTCAAATTTGCCAAAGAGAACTGAGAGATGAACTATAAAGGCACACTGACAGATGACAGATTTCTTAGTAACAATAATTATAAGCAAAAGTCAATGGAATAATAGTTTCCATGTGCTTAGAGAAAATACCAGTGAATACAGAATTCTGTACACAGAAAAATAATCATTAGGTAAGGATAAAATAAGAACTAATGTAAATACTTCAGGCCAGAAATATTATGCCTAATAGAAAAGAATATTGAGCAAAGACATTGGTTAATATGGGGCATTTTAACCAAACATTGACTATAATTTAAAAAAAATAGTAAGAATAATGTTTAATATATATTAGGGGTTAAACTCAGGATAAAACTTTACTTGAAATATACTTTAAATAATAGCATATAACAGCATTTGACAGGTTTGAAAATACTCTAACATCATTGGTTTTTCAAGAAGAGGGTAACAATATGTTTAATTTTAGCTTTTATTTAAGTATTAGAGTATAAATATTTTTAAAAATAGCTAAACCATAATTTAATGGCATTCAGCCATTTACTTCCAAACAAGTAGGGAAAAAATGTAATGAGAAAAAGAATAAAAAATGAGCCAGACCAGTGTGCTCAGTGGTTGAGCATCAACCCATGAACCAGGAAGTCATGGTTTAATTCCTAGTCAGGGCACATGCCCGGGTTGTGAGCTCAATCCCAGTAGTGGGTGTGCAGGAGACAGCCAATCAATGATTCTCTCTCATCTTTGATGTTTCTATCCTTCTCTCCCTCTCCCTTCCTCTCTGAAATCAATGATAACACTAAAAAAAAAACCAAAAAAAAAAAAAAACCCTGCTGGAGTGGCTCAATTGGTTGGAGAGTCGTCTACTGCACTGAAAGATTGCTGGCTTGATTTCAGGTCTGAGCACAAAGGGGTTGTGGGTTCAATCCCAAGTCCAGACCCTTTCCTCTCTCTAAGCATGACTTAAAATGAGGATTAAAAAAATAAATAAGTAAAGATAATTAGTAAAAGAGGAAATTGAAAAGAAAATCTTGATCATTTGAAAGCAGGTAATAAGATAGAAGAAATCAATCCAATTATCATTCACAGTAAATATAAGTGGACTAAATATTACTGTCAAAAAACAGATTTTCAAACTGGAATTTTAAAAAACAATCTTATATGTTATTGATACTTAAAATATAATAAGAGAAAAGTTTGAAGTTCAAAGGATTGGAAAATATACAGAATATATTACTTATCCAAAAGAAAGCTATTATAATTCTAGTAACATCACCAGAAAAAATACAATTTAATTTAAAACCCAATATTGAAGATTAAAAGGTAATGAATGAATATAAAAGTTGAAATTAATTAGAAAAATGTGGCAGTTATGAACTTGTAATTATCTAATAATGTAGCTTCAAAATATGTAATGAAAATCTTAACTACATAAATGGCTGAAACCATAGTTCTTGTGAAAATTTTAAATATCTACCTCTAAAGAAACCACAAATCAAATAAAAAAACAAACCAAAATGATATTATTTGAAGCACAAAAATGTAACATACAGATAATGACCACTGAACTTATCAACTGAATAATAAACATTCTCTCCAAGTACATATGACATTTGCAAAAATTAAACACATGCTAGGATTAAAGCTATCCTCAACAAATTCCAGAGGCTTGTCAAACTAGGTTCTGACAAGAGGGCAAGTAAATGCATTTAATTGAAACAAAAAATAGTTTGGAAAACACAATCTACTTGGAAATTTATAAAATACTAGAGGCCTGATGCACGAAATTTGTGCACAGGAGGGGGGGAGTCCCTCAGCCCAACCTGCACCCTCTCCAATCTGGGTGACCTCAGGAGGTGTCCTACTGGTGGCTTAGGCCCGCTCCCCACAGGAGGCAACTGAGGTGATCAGGGAAGGCGCTGCCCCCATCACCCCGCTGCTGCTGCCACTGCCAGCCGCCATAGCCGCCAAGGTGTTTTCTTCAACACGGACTCCAGTCTCTTCACCACAAAAAAATGACAACTTTATTTAGGCATTTTCAAGATGTCTCTTTCATGGGATATGGCATTTCTTTCTTTCTTGTGTTTTATCCTCACCTGAGAATATTTTTCCATTTTTAGAGAGCAAGGGAGAGAGAGGGAAAGACAGAGAGAAACAGCAATGTGAGAGGGACACATCGATTGATTGCCTCCTACATGAGCCCTGACCTGGGCCCTAGCCAGGGAAGAGCCTACAACCTAGTACATGCCCTTGACCAGAATCAAACCCTGACCCTGCAATCAGCGGGCCGAGGGTCTATCCACTGAGCCAAACTGGCTAGGACAGGATATGACATTTCTTAGCCCCTCCAGCAGCAGCCCTTCGCTTTTTCCTCCAGAAGTGAGGTGGAAAAACCCTAGATCACCTTCTTAGATTCTTATTACCCACGTTACCAAGAACACTGAGAGTGGCATACTGGGAGCTTAGTCAATGAGCAGTCAGAAAAGGTGTTACCTCTGCAGCTCACGCGCAGAGGTGGGATGCCAGTGCGCCCTGGCTGGCAGGCCCTGTTCTCTATGGGCAGGCCCTGCTCCCTGTTCCCTGCTCTCTGCGTGCCTGCACCATCCGTGGCTTGCCTCACTGCTCCCTTCCTGCCCTCCTGCGCATGCAGCCTCCTCCTGAGTGGTCGTTACTGTTACAGCATGCCGGCTAATGTGCATATTACCTCTTTACAGATAGATAGATAGATAGATACATAGATAGATACATAGATAGATACATAGATAGATACATAGATAGATAGATAGATGATAGATACTTCCAAACAAATCCAAAGCCAAAGAAAAAATTATAAATACTTAAAACTGAACAAAAGTGAAAATACTTTATATCAATTCTTACAAAATAAAGTTTACAGAAAATTTTACACCTTCTAATATGTACTCAAATGCTTACAGTAGAAAAGCCCGACTTGGAGTTAATATAAGAATTTGCACAGGCAAGTTATACTTTGAGCCTTCTCATATGTATATATGGAATCTTGGTCAGCCAAGCCAAAAGATAAAATGTGGAAAAAACTCAATTTTACCTATCCAGAATATTTCCATTCCAAGGATGATTGTAAGGAGAAAGGAGATAACTGTAACAGAATCTATTATGTTGATCTGAACATTAATAAACATACAAGGACTTGTTCCATTTTAAAACACCACCAAGCTCTGTTAATAAATAATTTTGGTAAATAACTTACCTAGGTCTAAAACTGTGCTGGGCAATATGGTAATCATAAACCACATGCAACTACTTAGATGTAATTTTAAATTAAATTACATTTCAAATGCAGTTTCTTAATTACACTAGCCACTGGTGACTGAGAAACTGAATTTTAATTTAATTTAAATTAATTCAAAATTCAATTGAAATAGCCACATGTAGCTAGTGGCTACTATATTGCACAGTTCAGATATAAAACGTTCCCACCATCACAAACGGTTCTACTAGAATAGAGGTTAGGAAACTTTTTTCTGAAATGAATTAGAAAATTTGTTCTCTGTCACAACTGTCCAACTCTGCCCTTGTAACATGAAAGCATCAGTAGACAATACAGAAACGAATGGGATTGGCTATGTCAAAATAACATTTGACTTCCCAAAATAGGCAACCAGTCCATGGGCTGTACTTCACCAAACCCCGGTCTGAGGAAGAATATCATGGAGGAAAGCACTCTTCCTCAGTATTCCAGGTAAGGATCTACCCTTCTTGTCCAATGCAGTGTCAAAAAATTGAGTTTCTAGTTTTTGTTACTGAATACAGGAAAAATATCATAAACTGCTCTACCAAAATAAATGACTAAGAAATGGATCCTTTTAAGAAGAAATAGATTCTCCACCCCCCTCCAAAAAAAAGGGGGGATTTTAAAATAATTTAAACCACTTCATTAATTTCCTTAATGTTTGCATATTCTCTTTTCTCCAAATCCAAATCAAATCCTAGAAGCAGTGGTTCTCAACCTTCTGGCCCTTTAAATACAGTTCCTCATGTTGTGACCCGACCATAAAATTATTTTCGTTGCTACTTCATAAATGTAGTGTTGCTACTGTTATGAATCGTAATGTAAATATCTGATATGCAGGATGGTCTTAGGCGACCCCTGTGAAAGGGTTGTTCGACCACCAAAGGGGTCGCGAACCATAGGTTAAGAACCACTGCCCTAGAGCCTCATCCCTGGAATCTTAATGATAGTTCTCTACCAGCTTCTTATATCCTACATGATTCCAAAACAGATCTGTCTTCTCTAGTTAACATAACATAGGAAACAAGTTAGGCAGAACGTGTTTAGATTTACCTTTGCTGTATACAGTGATGAAATAAGAGAGGTGGAGCCAGGACCGGTTTGGCTCAGTGGATAGAGCGTCCGCTTGCGGACTAAAAGGTCCCAGGTTCGATTCCGGTCAGGGGCGTGTACCTGGGTTGCGGGCGCATCCCCAATGGGGGATGTGCAGGAGGCAGCTGATCGATGTCTCTCTCATCGATGTTTCTGGCTCTCTGTCTCTCTCCCTTCCTCTCTGTAGAAAATCAATAAAATATATTTTTTTAAAAAAAAGAGAGGTGGAAAACATTAGACAAAAATAAATAGTTATCCTCTAAAACAGGTCGACTTATATGTAGAGTTGGAGGGTGAAGTAGGTAACTGAACTGTGTTGAAGAGTGACTCCTGAGTGGCAGAGAGCTGTTAGAAAGAAAACTTTGAGGAGCACAGGTAGGGTAAGCCCTTGAATGAGTGTACAGCTGGGTAGGAGATATGCAAAGAGGAACTCAGCCTTTTCTCTTTGGGACCTAAATGTCTGTTGTTTTTAGACAGTGAGGAGGAAGCTGTTTCCGACCTCCTACATTCTTGACCTTTTCCCCCAATTATTGAATCTTCCCCTAATCCAAACACCTGATAATCTGACTCTAATTCTTACATGTTCCTTCTTTTAAGAGTTCTGTTTTATTTTCCTTAACCTCTTGTATAATTTAGCAGGAGGAGGTCGACTCGCTTTCTCTGAAAATTAGTAATGCAGTGATTATCTCTGCTTTGATTACTTCTCAAGTCTTCTCTAATTACTTCTACCTACTGGTAATGATTCTCTACTTGAGTTCCATGGGTCAGTGTAATTTCACAAGCAAACATAGCAACACTCTCAATATTTCACAAAACACATTTCTCATCACACCACAGATTCTAAGCTAAGCCAATAATAATTCATTAATTAATTTGCTAATAGCTGTTTCCTACTTATAGACCCAGACCCCGGCTTTTTTTTTTTTTCTTTAACACAAATAGCAAAAAAATGCACAAAATATTTTGGCTGTATTTTCACTAAAATATTTACCTTCACTAGTGAAAAAATGTATCAAAATTGTTATCTTTGAGTAATGATTCCTGCTGACTTTTTTTCCTGTCTTCTATGTACTTTTTACATTTCTCTGCATAGAACATATGTTACTTTTATCACTGGGGAAAGGAAGTTAAATCGTTTTAATTTATTAAAAACATGGTCAAAAGTCCAAAGTTGATTTTTCAAACATTTGTTTATTGATATAACTAATTGTTTTAATGCTACATTTTCAAATGTGTGTTCCATTAGATGAAAAGGGCCTATTTTTAGAAGAATGATGAAAGTTTGTATGCAGATCCGTGTCTATAAATTTATTTCCATTTTTTAAAAACCATGGTACAACTGTACAAAAACTGAACCAATTATCTTTAGGAATGTAATACAGATATAGATATAGAGTGTATCATATTCATATATATATATATATAATACATTCCTAAATGTGTATATGTATGTGTGTATTCCTAAAGAGAAAAAAATTGTTTCCTATATTTCATTTTGAAAAGCCACATATTTGCCAGAATGATTTTTTTATAGCATGCTGCTCTGAAATAGTATTTCTTAATTCAGTACTTTGTAGTCCACATATATTACTTTGAAAATCTCTGCATCTTATCAGGAGTGCCTTTCAACAGAAGCAGTTTCCTAAATACACTTCTATGTGTTCATTTAGGTGTGCCTACATGTGGTATAGCAGGAAAATATTTTAAAACAAAAAGGACTTCTCCCTCATAGTGTGTTATTCTATGCTTATCAACAGCCAATCCGAATTTCAACTTCCCCTTAGACTGCTACAGATGCAAAAACAACAGGGAATGTTTTCCAATTTCTAACAATGTGTTCCTACCTTTTTTTACTTTCAATATATCACCATTTTACCCCAAAGGAAAATATATATCCTTCAGAGTTAGTAAAGACAAACCCTGTTAACTTTTAAAGGAGACAATGGTATTAGATAAAGTCCCTCACATAAAGATAGATGCACTGATTAAAGTAGGAGGAAAATTTCGATTTTATAAATCTTTAAATGTGATACTTTATGCTATGGATTCAATAGAATAACTGAGTTTCATATTCTCTGGCCCAACAAAGAAAGCATTGGCTCCATATTGCCCTCATCAATGTGGAGACGAATACTAAATGCCCTGTATATTCTCAGAGGGGACCCAGGCTATTCAGACATGTTGGGAAGTGTTGCAATACCCCTTAGTAAATGCTTGCTTTTCAACATTTAGGAGGCAGCAGAAGCAGGCCTAAGGTATGGACAGGAGAAAAAAAGCAGCAGTCACTCAGGTGACAGAGTCTTGGGGCTGGATTTTAAAATGGGGAATAAAGAAAGAAAGCCCTGGCCAGTTTTTCTCAGTGGTTAGAGCATCTGCACTCACAGCAGTGGGTAACAGGTTGATTGATTCCCGGTCAAGGGCACGTACCTCGGTTGCAAGTTTGATCCCTTGCCTTGGTCAGAGTGTGTATGAGAGGCAACCAATTCATGTGTCTCTCTCATGTCAATGTTTCTCTCTTTCTCTCTCTCCCCCTCCTTTCCTTCCACTCTCTAAAATTCAATGGAAAAAATATCCTGGAGTGAGGATTAAAAACAAAAATAAAAAAAAAATATGAACAAGCAATAATGTTTTTGACACTAACCAAATATTATGGTTCTCATCATATTCTTTTTATTGTATTTTATTTTCCATCACAATTTATACCCCCTATACACTCTTCCACTCCCACTCCTCCCCTCCCCTCTCCCAAATCAGCACACGGCTGTCCATGTCAATAAATTCCACTCTTTTATTTTTATTCTTTGCTCAATCCCTTCATTGCAGCCCCCTCCCTCAACAGCTATAAGTCTGCTGGTACACACACACACACACACACACACACACACAGAGGGGACATTGGGCTGTTCAGGGCGGATCAGGTGGGATCAGGACTGGCCCGAACAAAACCATTTTGGGCCTCCCTGCATCATTCCTCGTGCCCTACCCTGAGCATCTTTTCAGACAAGACCTCACTTCCTGATGGAGGTGACCAAAAGAAACTGGAAGCCTGGTAACCAGGCAGCCCCATTCTATAATTGCCCCTACCCATCTCCCTCGGATGGAGACATTGGAGAGGACACCATGTTTTCGTGTTGTCTTCCCATGTCCGGAGGTCGAGGGCTCAAGACAGGCAGCGATCACACTGCCACTGGGTCTGGACTTATTCCATTTGACGCCTTTGGCCCTTTACAAAGTGGGACCCAGAGGTAACACAGGGAGGCCTAGGGCGGCTTTGTTCGGGCCAGACCACCACTCTGACCCGACCTGGGCAGCCTGATATCCCCTCCAAGCGTGTGTGTGTGTGTGTGTGTGTGTGTGTGCGGGGGGGGAGGGGGGGTGGTTCACATAGAAAGGGTCTGAGCGGGGACAGTTTGAGGAGGGGTCAGAAGCCTGGTGGGCCAGTCATGTTCACACCCCAGGTCAAGGCTGGCTGGGTGGACGAGGAGTGTGGTGGTGCCCTCTGCCCGAGGTCTATCCCGAGCCCTGAAGGTGACTCATTTCCCCTGGGTGGAGGTCTGTGCAGACACAGGGCTGGGCCTGATCCGGGAGCAGAAGGTCCAGTGGGCAGAAGCAGCAGCGACTAGGGCCAGACAGGGCTTGAGGCCTCTGGACCGACTGCCTGTCACTGTCATTGCAGAGCTCAACCCGGGTCACAGAGGAGCAGCAGCTGGTCAACACAGAACCCAGGTCCATCTTCACCATTGAGGGGTAGTGGGCCATACTACTGAGGGCCAGAGTAGGCCCACAGTGCATACGGCCAGCTGGGGGTCTGGGGAGCCAGGGTCCTTGAGTGCCCGGAGATGGAGTCCTCTACCGAAGCTGCCCAGGCTCCTCAAGCTTCCAACCTGGAAGCCGCCGTCAGCAAAGACAGATCCCAATCTTCCCCTCCTTCCTGGAGCCGCCCAGGCTCCGCAGGAGGTTCCCAATGTGTGATGCCTCCCTGCAGCACGGGCCCATGTGAATCACACTGGGCCAGAGGACCTGCAGCCCCAGGGGGCAGAGCCCAAGGGTGAGAAAGTGGGGGATGGGGAAAGGGAAAGGGGGAGGAGATGCATGCAAGCCTATGGGGAAGGCTCAGTGCCCCTCACACAGGGAGCACCCCCAGAGGCTGGCCAGTGGCAAAACCTGTGGTGGGTCCTGGGCTGTGGCCATGTTCTGTGTTTGGGGGGTTACATGGGAAAGCAGGCACCTGGGTGATCTTTGCTCCTCTCACAACCCTGCACCGGCCCAGGAGGCAGACAAGGCTCCTGCAAGTAACACCTGAAGTCCAGACAGAGGCGTCTGATGAGGAGTCGGATGAAGAGCTGGAGGTGTGGGCACCTCCAGAGATCCTGCCATCTCCAGCAGCCACTCCAGCAGCAGCTGTGGAGCTGGGGCCGGCCTGGGAGGCACCTGAAGACATGGCTGAGGCCCCACCACCCCTGGATGAGGAACCCTTCCTGGAACCTGCCCTGGGTCCTGCCTCAGAGGAGGAGCTGCCTCCTGAAAACCTAGGAGGGCCAGCTCCAGCTCCGGAACCGCTGACTGAGACTGCTCGCCGTCTCCCCTCAGAAAAACGTATGCAACCCCCATCATTCAACTTTATCTTCATTTTTGTTTCCTTTTTCTGTTTTACTTTTCTTTTACTTTTCTGTTTTACTTTACTTTTTCGATGCAGTTTTTTATTTTTATTTTGGAGTCTTTTTCTTTTTCTCTTCTCTATCCTTCTTTCTTCTTTTATGCTTTGTTTCTTCATGGGGTGACTTAATTAATTAATTAATTAGTTAATTAATTAATTAAAATTATTGTTTGTATCTTAAATGGTGCCATTCCTAAGCATGAAGGACAGTCACAATGCTGGGCAAGCATCACCACTGTCTAGTTGCAGGATGTTCCATCCCCCAAAGGAAACCCTGCACCAACAGTACTCACTCCCCACTCCTCCTGCCCCTGGAGACCCCTGGTCTGCTTTCTGTCTCTGTTCCTTTACCTGTTCTGGACGTTCCCTACACATGGAATCTTACAATAGGGCCTTTTTGTGTCTGCTTGCACATTTTTGTTTGTTTTTATCTGAAATAGCGTTTTTGTTATTTGAAAGGGAAATCCCAGGTGGATTAGAGATTAGATTTAAACAAGAAGAGGAGGAGGAATCCCTTTTAGTAAGTGCGTGCACAATCTTGGGGTAGAGACCATTGTGCTATGTGTGACCACCAAGGCCAGAAGCTAGTCAGGGAATGATTGACTTTTCTTGTGCCCTAAACAGAAATGAAGAAAATGCAGAAATCTAGAAAGACAAACCATAAGCTGGAAAGCCTTCCTCACAACCCAAGGCCAGAGAAAGTTGTAACATCCCTCTGGTGCAGCAAACTCTGGAAAGTTGGTGTTTTCTAAATTGACAAAATGCAAACACAGGCACTTGCACCAAGAGACAGTACCCAGGCCAGTACCTGTCAGAGATGCCCCACCTCCCCGATGCGGACACACGCACTGTCAACACTGGGGAGAGGGCACTGTCACCATCAGACTGGCAGGCTTCTGGGCTGGTGGCAACCAGCCCTGGGGACAAAGGGAGGCAGCAGAGGCCCCGGCAGGTCCCCTGGGGAGGAGGGGAAAGGCCCCTCCTCTGGGAGAACAGTGAGCAGCACCTGCCAAAGCTCCACAGGGGCACACCTCACCTGGCAGTGCTCCCCCTAGGGGTTACCCCACAGAGCTCCTTGCACAATTGTTCAGAGATGTATGTTTTGAAACTGTCCGTCACAGCACTGATGAAACAGCCTAGAATCTGAAAAACCACTAATGTCCCTGGAGAGGCGATGGGATCCGCCAATGATGATCCACAGGGAGGAGGGAGCTGAAGATAAAGACCTCAGGGGTCCTCTCATGTGAGACACGTGGACCAACCCTCTGCATCCAGGATCCCAGCTGTTACCACCTCCAATGTCTTGAAGACACAGCTTTCTTTAGCCTTACTCTCTTCTACTCACATCTGAGAGACTGAAGAACATTACACTAGCATGCCCTCTCTCATTTCCTAACTTTCATTTAAACAAACTACCTAAGGGTGTATCAGTCAAAACACATTCTCATTTTAGTAAGAATATTAGGAACCTTGTAACAAGGTATATTTGGAACACTTCTAAGTAATTGAACCTGGTAAATGATGAAATGTAGACTTCCATCACATTCTCTTAAAAAATACATCACAGAATATTACCAAAAAATGCTGTAACACAGACACTATGATTACTTTAATACATTAATGAAAAACCAAATCAGGTTGAAATTCTATGCTACATCTCAACAGAAATGTACTACTGTTTTGCTACTTCTTAAAGAGATCATTTTATAGTTATGTCATACTAGACCAGTGATGGCGAACCTTTTGAGCTCGGCGTGTCAGCATTTTGAAAACCCTAACTTAACTCTGGTGCCGTGTCACATATAGAGATTTTTTGATATTTGCAACCATAGCAAAACAAAGATTTATATTTTTGATATTTATTTTATATATTTAAATGCCATTTAACAAAGAAAAATCAACCAAAAAAATGAGTTCGCGTGTCACTTCTGACACGCGTGTCATAGGTTCGCCATCACTGTACTAGAACTAGGAAAACAATAGTATATTATTGAATATAAACACATTTATTTGACTATAGTAGTACATTGAGCCACAATATTTGTTTTGGTTTTTTTTCTTATTTAATTATTGTACCCTGCATCTTGTTCTTGCTCTGATCCTCCATCTCCTCATGGTGTTTTAATTGAATAGTGATGATGCCTGCAAGTAGCTTACCAGAATAATTTGTTAACATATTCCATAAATAAGTACTAGGCACTGCCATGTGAATACAGAATGCCCCTGATTTAAATCCCAACATTCCATTTGTTGTTGCAATAGAGAGAAGTGGACATTGGTACATCAATCTGTGGTATATTTCAGTAAATGTACCACATGGTTTATTGGATTACTTCATATGGTTAATTGGATTAGAAATAAGAATCAATCTTAAGAAGTGGTGTCCTTTTCAATTCCATCCCTAAGAATAACATAATTCACTTGATTACATATACCAATTAAACTCCAAAAATTGTCTTTTTAAAAAAGCTTCTAATTTATATGCAGACTTCTTAATGGTGTATTTAAAATAATTTTAGTATTCTTCTGCTTTCATATAACAGTTATTACTATTTATTTATATGTTCTTATGCCTCAAAAACTTTAAAGCACCAATTCTAGTGCTCACCACTCCATATAAATATATGGAGAACACCACTTCATTGGGATTGGTTGGATAAAATGGAAATGCCAGCCCTTAAGCAATGGACTGGCCACAAAAGCCCATTTCTTGTGGAAAAATAAATCCACTCAATGGTTGTACTATCATAAGCCTGTACTGTTCTTTCAATGTTCCAATGAGTAGAGTTGAAAGGTCACAAACAAAGTTCATCAAAAAAGTAACTCTTCCTTGCATTCTCCTAAAATTTCTTTTCATATAAAATTATTTTTTTTCATGTAACTCACACAATTCCTGGTGATAACCTAAGTGACTCATTCACTTGATAGCATAAAGGAAGTTTGACATACAAAATTGGAATCATTGTTTTACTGCAACACAAAATGGTTGACATTTTTCTTCCTAAAAAATAATAATGAATATTTTAACCCTAAAAAAATAAATTTTGCTGTTGCCTCTTCTAAAACAAAATTTGCAATGTTTAGAATAAAAGTATAAATTGTTGTGCACTCATTTTGTTATTCACAGACTTTAGTTAAATTCAGAAGATAGAACCATAAGTAAGTTAAAGCCTGTACTAGCAGAGCTTCACACGGATTTATAATGCTGAAAAATGTATTTTCTCATCGTCCTTCCAGTCACTGGGTTGTTTTACAATTGCTAAGCAGGTGAACTGGAATCATTTCCTACCAAACAGACTAACAGTGTGAGGTGCATAAAAAAACTGAATAGTAGCCAGAAATCTTTCTTACTTTCTAACAACAAACTGTCTTCACTTTTCCCTTCAAATCAATCTCTGTGACCATGTTTGTGTACTTCTGCTGCAATCCCATCGAGGAATGTACTTGCCTCCAAGGAGACTTGGGCGAAATGCATAGAACTGGCTGGGACATAGGTAGTTTCCATATATCACCACTTACTGTGCTCTACGCAAGAAATACACATTGAATTTGGTATGGTATGTGTTGAATTTGAAAAAACAAAACGAAACAACTGTATTGAATAAAGCATTTAAGAAGTAGAAAAGTATAATACTAGTAAAATAACAAAACTTGTCATAGTACACCTCGTTTAGTAAAAACTCTATGACAGTGGAGTTTCTGGTTTCTAAAAAAATAAATAAGTAAAATAAAACAAAAACCACCACAGGAATATAGATTCTACCCGCTGGAGCAAGGTTAAGCAAGCCAAGGGAGCAGGCGTGCCTCTCGCCCCTGTCTATGTCCAAATGTGCACATGCATTTCCACTGGTACAACAAAGCCAGCTCCAACAAACAGAAGTTGTCACTTTCTGTATAGGATTCATGACAAAAGTGTGATTTTGGGGACTCATCACTGAAACTTAAATACGGCAGTGTGGCAAGACACTGAAATCAAAAGCAGAAAAGTTTCTTGTCCCACAATGGATCATCAAGGTCTTCTCATTCACAAGAAGACAGTCATTCCCAGAGCAGGCAGGAGGCCTGCATTAGCCTGACTTCATGTCCTCTCCCATACGACCATGACCACAACATTTAGGAAAGGAGGGGGCGACAGTCATCTGCAGAAAACAGCAGAAGATAACCAGAGCACTTCCCTAGACACAGCTTTAAAATTCACCGCACTGCACTATAACTAAGTAAAAATAACAATGAGGACACGATAAATAATGATCAGCATTTTACTAACCCTTTCAATCAACGTCTCAGCCACTACGAGTAAGGTAGCATATATATTATTTCATTTAATTTTTAAATTAATCCTCTATGGAACCACAGTGGATCATCACCATTTATGCATTAAACTTAAACTAATTCAACACTATGACAAAGCTATATGGTTTTTCCCTCTATTTTATAGAATTTAAAATACAACAAAGTTATATGTTACATATATATGCTCTTATATACCAAACGTTCTCTATACATTTATACATATCTACTCCTACACAAAACTGTATACTACACAGAACCACACACAGTACTTCATAGACAATTTAAGCATTTAAAACGGTATTTTCGTACTACTCAATTTTTACTTTATTTACTCATCTTAGCACCTTAGCACATCCACTGTAAGATCATCTAAGCAGTCCACACACAACTTGCAAAAACTTCTTAAGGATTTAATTTCTAATATCTCCATTTTACAAATGACAAAATTGAGGCAGAAGGACGTTTGAGTAATTTGCCCAAGATGACACAGTGGTGAATTTTGAAACTGAGATACAAACCCAGGAAGTATTACCCTCGACATGATTCTCTTGACCATTTTCATATACTGCCTCCTTTCCAATGTTACTGTACTAATATCAACAGTTTACAGGTACAGACAACTTGGCTTAGAGAAGTCAAGGGAATGCCAAAGGTCACAGAACTAAGAGTGGCGGGGCCCCTCTCCTATAAAGCTTAAGTATCATTTCTTCATAGCTACTAAGTTGTATTATGCATTATCTTTGTAGCAATGGTCAACTTTGTTTTGCCTCTTATTCCTTCAGTTTCTCAGTCCAGTCAGTAAAATCCGGGTTCCTGTCCTCTGTCCTCGCAATCAGACTAACATCAAATTAAAGTGACGCCTGGCCATCACAAACACATGCCTGGCCTCACACAGACCAAACTGAGAATATGCCCGTTTCTGACCATATCCTGCTTACATGAAGTTAAAAACTAAAAATAATTGATTTTAAGTGTACACGAAATAACTAACAATTTTATTTCACAAGGTGGACTCAAGGATTTTAGTATTGAATATTTGCCACTGATTCTGAGGAGAATATAAATTGAGAGCACTGCTAGAGCTCACTCGGCACCCTGGGGCCCTTTGCAGTCATCTGTGCACCCTAAGAGCCCAGGTCCCTTTGATTCTTCTGGTATCAAACCCTGGACATGTGGAGTTGGGATGAAAGGCCGTGGGTCCTACGGTGAGAACAAACGCCAGTGAGTCACTCCTTCGAGATGATGGAAGAGGGAAAGAGGGGACAAACTTTGCATTTTATAAGGCATCTTTCATTCCTGTGCTCTCCACAAGGATTTGGATGGAATCTAATGACACAGCAACTAAGAAGTGCTTCACGATAGGTAAAGAAAGGAACCTTTATGCGACAGTCCAGTGCTGCCATTGCTCCGAATGCAGTAACTTCTGAAGCTTTTTGCTGCATGTGCCAGTGATGAGTTTGGAGCTGCCCATATGTTTTCCTTTGCTACAGCTTCCTCTTGTTTGCCACGGCAGGGAGTGAAATGTTTCACAGAGAATGATTTGAAGGGCAAGAGCAGCCAAATACAAGGTTACAAAAAGACTGAGCCAACCCTTTATGTCAAAGTAATTACACAACATGTTTCTATATTGACCCAACGATTTCAATACAGAATTGAACCGCTTCACAGTGAAAGACTTTTTTTTTTTTTTTTTTTTACCATTAATAGTACTATGAGAATCTAGGTGCTATATATTGTAAAGAGACTTCCACTTTTTCACGAGAGAAAGCAGTGTAGCCATAAACTCATTCATGAGAAATAAACCCGGGGAAATACACTTCAGTTGTGGCTAAACGTCATGGTGATTTTTAGCTCACTTTTATTAGCTACTAAGTATTTAACTACAGGTACGATCTCCTAAGAATGATATCTCTCAATATGGGAAGCCCAAATGTTAAGTGCAATAGCTTTGCCCATATCCATAAATATAATGGTGCTTTCATGCTTATGTACATACCTTGTAATGCTTTCTATCATCATACTATGGGGTTGTAAAACCGATTTCACAGCAAGTGGCTTATTAAAACTCCGGCCGTCACACAGCATTCCCTTGCACTGGATTTTCAATTTTGTTGTCGCTCTCGATTCCCTTTTGCATATGTATTTGCCGGGAAAACCAATTACCAGATGGCACATGGTTATTTTTACATTGTGTATGGAGGGCTTCCAGCTGATAATTATGACATTACAGGAAGACTCCTATGCTTTGCATTCAGGAGCTTTGGCAGAGGCCATCATAAGCTTTTCCATGTGACTGTACACCTCCTGACGGGCGTATATTTATCAATTATTTGTAGATAAATCTCTTGTTTCAGGGAAGAATTTCCTTTCCTATAAATGGGTTTCCACAGACATAATGTTCACAAAACAATGAACTGGGTTGTTGTTGTTGTTGTTTTCATTCCTTCACTCCATCAGCAAATTAATATATGTTTAAAAATTCCTAGTTCAAGGTAACACAGGACAAATTGTCATAGCCGCTGCATATCAGAAAAGCCACAGTGTCCAGTGGTCGATGTGTGACTGAGGCTTTCAGACCTGCCAGCCGGCATCTGTGTTACAGCATCCAGTCATTTTTTTTATTAGCTCCCTTGCTTTAATGCCTCTGAGGGAGGTTTTAAGAGAGAGGCAGAGAGAAAAGGGGAGAACTGAAAGCAAAGGTAATAGTACAAAATGACTATAATTACAATTATGTAGTAGTAATAAATCCAGAATTGCGGTGTAACACACCAGAGTAGAGTCAGGCCTTAAAACACATTAGAGTTAGAATTAATAGGCTATACTTTTGTTAGTGTATCAACCCCCACCCCAAAGTGCACCTCAGTTCCTAGAAAAACACTGTGTTGTGTTCCTGCTCTGCTCCTAACTTGGGCACTTCTTCCCAATTAATTTAATCATGTTCTTTAAAATGCAGAGTTCATAAAATCCTATGTTCTTAACTATCACTAATGTGTCCTTTTGACTCACCTCAGTCATAGGAAACGTATTTTCCCCCTAAATATATATAGTGTTGTTGTTGCTCTTTATTTTTTTCCAATATAAGGAAATAATGATTATTACAGTGCCACCAAACTGATATTGTTTAAATATACCATACATTTTAGGTAAATATTGCTCTAATATGAATATATTTAAAGTGGGCTGTGAGGAAATGTTTCAAACAGATTAATTAAAATTCAGAAAATTTTGCCAGCTTGTTTCCCAGTTTCAATGATAAAAATAAAATGCTGTGTGGCTGATATGACAATTAGTCCCTAGAGAATAAAGGAGGGACTCAGTAGAAATCTGGGTGCTTCCAGACGGTATTTTCCTGCTCAACCCAGTGAACAGGAAGCATGCATAATTTGGCACCGCTGTCTCTGTATTTGCATCTAGAGTACATACATTAAGCTAATTAATCATGTTGTGTCCTACTCGCCCCAACAAATAAATTAACTGTTCTGTTAACTGATAACAAAAGAGCCAATTTTTAAACACTATCCATACTAAAAATGTTGGTGTGACTCTATTTCTATTTTACGTAAAGTAGTATTTATTGACAGTTGAATTTTTTTAGAATGACCCTCCTTCTCAGCATAATGTCTATTTGATTAATATGATAAAAAAAGAAAAGGCTTATGCTGAATAATCTAAACCTATGTGACTGATTGCTCATACAATCACTACACTCACTCCCCATACAAAAAGGCACAGTACAGTGGTCAAAGTATCTATTGCCCTAGCTGGTTTGGCTCACTGGACAGAACGTCGGCCTGGCGACTAAAGGGTCCCAGGTTTGATTCTGGTCAAGGGCACATGCCTGGGTTGCAGGATCGATCCCCAGTGTGGGGCATGCAGGAGGCAGCCGATCAATGATTCTCTCTCATCATTGATGTTTCTATCTCTCTCTCCCTCTCTCTTCTTCTCTAAAATTAATAAAAAAATATATATTTTAAAAAGTATCTATTGATAAATGTTCTCTCTAAGTTGACAGTGTTTAAAATTAGAAGCAGCTAGAGAAGTAATGGAGACCCGTATCACAACAGAATTCTTGTTCACAATTTCTGACATTAAAGTGACTTCTAAAAGTAACTTAATGTTTTCTGTGACCGTGTCAGTGAAATGTGGACAGCCTCAATGCTGACTCTAATTAGGAGGACACTGACTCTCATTATGAGGACATGCCTTTAATCCTCTTGCTGTTCTTGACCCTAATTCCAAAGACCAGCATTCTACAAAAATAAGCCCGTGGGTGGCTCTGGTTTTGCAATCACTGAGTTAGAGTGGGGCTCTGTCTGATCAGTGCAGTGCGAGGTTAAGATAATCCTTGCTCTTCCTGACATTTCTCTTCTCATTTTCTAAGGAGACAATCTGATGGCAACGAAAGATTTTACAAGGGTTGGTGTTTGAAAGTTTTCTCTACAACCACGATAATGGGACAAAATAATGGGGAACCAACCGAGACTGAGGCCTGATTTAAAGGCACTTCGTCAAATTAAGGCATAGCCTTTCACCCACAGCACTGTACACCCTACCCACATTTGTCTTTTCAGGTCACTTTTGTGGATTCATGAAATATTAAATATCAAAAATATCTAAAGGTAAGCACTTTAAATGAAACCTAGAAAATATCAAGATTAATACAGATATTGCCAACTTGGATAATACATTGTATTCTCAAATGGTGGTGCTTGGAAGATAGGAAGAAAGCTGGCGTAGTTTTAAGAGAATGTGTTCTGCATACTAAAGATGGCAAAGATGAGGCAGGTAGGTAATTATCATTTAGTAAAATTAGAAAATGGAGCACCTAACCTGATGGGTTAGCATTCAGATAAGGAAATTAATTCACTATATAACTGAATTAATTCTATGTAAAAAGTCTTCACTTTTTTAAAAACTGAAAAAATATGATCATTATACTTTGATCTTGAAATTGTTATCATTTAAGTTAAATTGACGTCTTTAAACTCAAGACATGCAAAATAGTGTTGTCTCTGTCCTCTCTTCACGATCTTAAAAATAGCACATGCAAATTGAGATTTCCAATCCAAGACAAATTTAGAAAATCATCAAGACTGAGGAAGGAAGGAAGGAAGGAAAGAAGGAAGGAAGGAAGGAAGGAAGGAAGGAAGGAAGGAAGGAAGGAAGTTAGGAAGGAAGGGAGGGAGGGAGGGAGGGAAGGAAGGAGACAGAGTCATTCTTACAGATATCTTAAAAGGGAAAAAGTTAAATTCCATAAAACTGAAAAAAAAATATACACCAATGCAAAATATGGGTAGGAAAGAAATCTAAAAGTGTAGAATTGTGTCTTCTATAGGATTACTTTCACTTTCTCAAGCTTATTCTAGCCTTTTATTAATAAGAAAAAGTCATTTTCCTCTAGTTTCTCCCCTAATTCTTTATTTCTTGAAAAATTTTGATGAAAAATTATGGTTGTAATTTTAAGCATGAGAAATAACAATTTTTTAATCAAGGAAAAGTTCTAATTTTTTCTAGGACTCTAAAGGAACTGATAGCTCTGTTCCCCACATTATACATACATAAGATTTAGAGAATAAACAGTCTATAAATTACAAATCCTTTAAGTGCTTCAGGGAAAATGAAAGGTACATGCATTGTCTTCTTTTGTATTCCAGAATGGCAGTGAAAAGACAACTATATATTTTCTCACATGTATGTGAATAAACAAATACAGAATGTGTCATCTTCTAGGATGGTTATAGAAAGAATGTCCTTCAGGTTAGAGCTCTTAGTCTGTGAGTCATCTTGATTCTTTGATCACAATGAATCAGGCCATTCAGGATGGCTACAAGCTTAGCTGGCCGGCTGCTGCTGTTTCCTGGCGTCATATAACTGCTTGTCACATGACAAGGTCGCCACCCAGGAGGTGTGCTGCCCTGCTCATCAGCACTCAAGCAGCACACATCAGCTGGCCTGACCATGTGGAAAAGAGATGATGATAACAGTCAACTGCCGGAAGGCAGGCAGGAGTGGAATGGGGTGTGAAAAAGATGCTACAATACACAAATGGTTTTGTTTTATTACTGGGCATTAAGACAGCATCATGTCAATGCTTATAACTCTCAACACAGTAGAATGAGAGTATCATACCAGTCCTATCCTTTGAGATGAAGTAACTGGAAAATATTTCCCCCACTCCTGTTCTCTGAAACTATTTTCATGTCAATTCATTCATTCTACTTTGAAGTGTCAGGGAGTGTATAAAATGATAGTAAAGTATGACCTCAGACGTTTCTTAGCCTTAAAACAATAACAATAGAAAGAGACCTCTTATGAAACAAGGTGGTATGAGTCACATGTGCATTAAAACATGGGGTCCATCCTTGAGGAGAATTAAGCTGCTTGTTTTCTAAGAGTTCTACTTGGAGTATACTGCAGGAGGGGAGAGGAAGAATGAGGAAGAACCCGGCTGGTGTGGCTCAGCAGTTGGGCATCCATCCATGAATCAGGAGATTAATTACGGTTTGATTCCCTGTCAGGACACATGCCCAGGTTGTGGGTTCAATCCCCAGTAGGGGGTGTGCGGGAAGCAGCCGATCAATGATTCTCATCATTGATGTTTCTTTCTCCCTCTCTCTGAAATCAATAAACACGTATCTTTAAAAAAAGGAGGAAGAAAAATCATTAGAGAAAAACTTGTTTTGATTTAAGATGTTCCACCTGAACAAGTATATCGTGAGCTTTAGAGTAACAGTGAGGAGAGCTGGGCTTACTTGCGCATTTACTTTCCGACAGCGTTATGTCACCATGTGAAGTATTTTTCACCAAATGCTACTGATTTACTTAAATCAAAGCTGAGATTTTTTTTAAGTAATGAGATCATAATAGGGAAGACTAAAAGGGAAAAGGAATACTTTCATTCCATTTAATTAAGCCAGATCAGCATTAGCATTTTTTAATTAAAAAAGATGATGCTGTTTTGATGAAGCTTTTAAAAAAATCCCAGTTTGTCCTATGCATTTGTAAATATTGAAAAGGTACAAAACTAAAGTTGAGATCAAATAAAAACTGGACTTATGATCTCCCATGTTGACCCCAGTCTTCTTCTCATCTTCTATTTAATATTTCAGTGTTAAATATCAAACCCTCACAGCAAATATACACAGTTAATTTCATCCTCAAAAGAAGTTTTTTACCATGGCCAGGTGGTTCAGTTGGTTGAAGCATCATCCCATTCACCAAAAGGTTGTAGGTTTGATTTCCAGTCAGGGCACATACCTAGGTTGCTGTTTCAATCCCTCCTAGGGGTGTGCAAGGGAGGCAACTGATCAATGTTTCTCTCTCACATCAATGTTTCTCTCTCTCTCTCTCAAATAAAAACATATCCTCAGGTCAGGATTAAAAAAAACAAAAAACTTTCAGAGCACACTTAAACATATAGTAGAAAAATGGGTAAATGTACTAGTTGATACCAATACTGTACTAGAATCTTTTTATGATAGTAAAATGAAGTTATAAACATGGATGAAGGTAAAGAATGTTTCAAAGAAAAGAGCTGCCTTAGAACAGAAGCACCAATTAAAAAGTGAAAATTTCAGCCAAATCATCAATTTGAGTGTTTTTTTCTCTCCCTCAGAATATATTTTGACATATTTCCAAGTAACTATGCGTTTATTTTTTTCCTACTAAACTGACCAACTTAAATGACTGCTTTCAACCCAAGAATGGAGAGAGCCTCACATTTGCAGGTGGGCTGTTTCTACTGTCTGCTAAAGAAATGTGTTGAGCATCTTGCAATATGTCCGTCATCTGCGGCCTCGGTGTTCTTTCTCTTTCTGTCTTTAATTGCTTCATGCGCTAAATATAACACCAAGCCAGCCTTACTATTGTTGCGCAGTATTAACATACCACCTTAATAAATTAGTTTGGGGATGGAAACCCTGGCAGAGAGCCAACGCTGTTCCTGTGTTTGTTATAACTGTTGTTGTTTGGGAGGACATTGCCGCTGTTCTGCTTCCAGTTTGTCACTTACCTGTCCTTGAGAAGCGCTGTCACTCAAAAGCTAGCTCATCCTCCTGGGCTCCTCTGCCTGAGCCTCCCTGAACGTATCAGCTAAAGAGGCAGACACCAAGTGGCTACCTACTGTTGCTAGCTGGAAGTTTCAGGCTTTTACAGTTTAACATTGTCTAAGGTTTTCAAGGGAGCAAAATCATGAAAACAGAGATAAAACAGAAAATGCATGTGAAATTTACAAAGAAATATTGCCCAGGGGTCTGAGTTGACATTTCTTATTAAAAAAAATAGGATGGAATAATATTGGTGATTGTCCTTGAGGTCTTTTAAGATTAGTCAATTAACCAGCATGTATTTTTGACATTCTAGAGGTATAAGGTGTGCTGGGCTTGAGGTGGGAGAGATTGGAGAATCCATCTTTGCCCAAAATGTTTCAAGTAAAAATATGAAAAGTAGGATCTGAGGAGGCTGAAGATGAATTCTCATGCTCTAACATTTTCACATTCCTCATCACATAGCCTTGGTAAAGTTGCTTATCCCTTTCAAATCTCAATTTGCTCATCTATAATTAGAGAGAAGCATGTTTACTTCAGTGATTTTGTGTGTATTATTAAGATAATGCATGTGAAAATGATGCCACACTATTCTAATAAAAAGAATTATTTTTTATTGACATCATGTTGGGCCAGATAATTCTTTGTTGTGGGGGCTGCCCTGTGTAGTATAGGATATTTAGCAGTATCTCTGGCCTCTATCCACTATTTGCCAGTAGCAGTGCCATCTCCTGGGCTGTAATAACCAAAATCTCAAATTGCCAAATGTCTTCTGAGGGGGTGGAAAGGATTGTGCTATCTTTACTCTCTCACACACACAGATACTCACAGCAAGAATTTCAGAACTAAGGCCATAAAACATCTGATGTGTACATATGTCACTTATACAACCCGCATAGTAAACAAAGACCCACCAAAGAAGAATATATAATATTACTAATATTTAAATGGGCCCTTTCAATGGGTTTTGCAGAGTAGTACAGATGGGACCACTTTAATTCCTTGAACTACTACCTCTGTCCACTGTGGGGAAAAACTGGCCATGTCTTCTTTGGCACTTTTCCTACCATAGTGGTCTCACTAGTTAAAAGGAGTATTTATTTTTGAGTGATAACACAAATTAAACACTGAACTTCTCATTTTTGTTAGCTTTTTTGAATCGTTTTTGAAATGGATATTCCAGTGAACAAATCAAATTACCTAGGGAGAGTTCACCTCAAAAGAATCATCTGAGAAAGGATAACATGAAAGGAGGAGAAGAGACTGGACCCAAGCATGAAGATGCATTCTCCCATTCACTAGCGGTGAACCTGAGCCACACATTTACTGTTCTGAGCCTTAGTCTTTTACTTAGTCTTATTAAAAATAAGAAAATCATGCAATCTGCACAAATTACGGTGCAGCTTTGGAAAGCTCTCCAAAAACGCTCCTAGAATTTTATATGATGCAATAAATATTATCATTTCCTTTTTTAAATGATAGCAAGCATGTTTTACAATTTTCTGTAGTTTATAACATAATTCTATGAAACTTATTTCATTTGACCTCCAAACAACTCATGTTATGTATTAATATTCTCATTTTACAACAAAACTCAAAGGGGCTCACAAACTTGCCCAAAGTCACATGGATAATATGACACAGAAAAAATAAATTCAAAACTGTTATCTTCCGGTTCCAGTATCCAGTGATTCATCCCACATGAATGATTCCTAATTTTATGATCTCCCTGGCCATAGGCCTTCCCTAGAACTCAATTTTTTTCTGTATAAGAATATAAAAATTAGATGTCATCAAATATGTTTTCCAACTCTAAAGAGTTCATTTTCTCTACTTGATGTAACTCTAATGCACACGAATGGTGGGATTACTATGAATAACAACCACTCACATTTTGTTGGGGACCAATTATATTACAAATACAATGCCAGATGACTGCACATTTATTCAATTACTTTGATCTAAAAATCTCTTAATAAATAAAATAGCACACATTTAAACACGTTTTTTTTTAAAAAAAAGTAAGAGTGTTCATATATTTCTGAAAAAAAAATAGAATTAACTTGGTCCCAATTCAAAATTATAGCTTTGAATTGTACACCAGATAAATCCTTTCCATGAAAATATGATGGTTATTCAAGAGTTAAAATCTTGTCTCACTTTTGCAATAGTGACAATTTGAGTATTTCTGCTTTAATATGCGACTATCCCAAGGGACCTAAGGCGCCATTAGTGAATGCAGAGCTATTGCTGAAGAAATGCTAAATAAAATTAATGTCTTTGGAGTTACTAACCCCCCAAAACAGCCGCATTCCCTGGGCATGTGACTGTGGAAGGCTGTGCATATGAACCTAAAACCCTGGAGACCACGGCACTGTGCTGTGTAGAAGATCATGATTTAGTAACATCTGGTCTTTTTGTTCAGCTGGAAAAGGTAGTGAAGATGGAGGGAAATGCAGTTATTTTAGCCATGCTAAAATTAATTTGAGAAAGATGACACGGCAGTCATGATTGTTACCTTGAAGAACTCTATCCCCAACAGGCTTCCCATTACTGAACTTAGACTATAATTGAAGCCAAGTTACTTTTTCCTGAAAGGTCTCCACGAGAAAACGGGTAAACTCCAGCTCCAACAGAAAAGCTAGGAAGATTCTCTAAAACCCTAATGAACCACAACCCTCCTTTCCTGTGGATGTGGGAGAAAAATGGAACAAGGGGACCCTAATGGGGCAGGGGCTCATTTTCTACTTCTTTCCCTTCAAGGGGAATTCTCAGACTGAAATTGAAAGAGTCAAGACTGAGATCGCATCATCATGTCTCAGAATCAGCCTCCACTGCCCAACCTTTATCTTCTCTCTCTTCCTCTTAGTTAGGGATCCTGATACCCGCCCTTCGGCAGGTATCACCCTGCCCAGTTCCTAAGCAGCCTTGAACAGCTGGCATCCCCAAGCTTCATTATTTGACAGTAAGGAAGGATGAAGGACTCTTAGAAAATTAAATCATGCTTTCCAGATGCTGAGTCTAGTGCCTTAGTGATATCTCGCATAGGGAATACCAGCCATGCTTCACAGCCAATCTTTCTGCTAATCGAAGTCAGATACAAGTACATCTCATCATCTAAGCAAAGCTTTTTTCTTCTTGCATGTGTCAATTACACTGTTTAGCTTTCCAATCCTATTTTATAATCGCTAAATTCTGAGTACCCTTTAAAGCTTCTGTCCATTTTCCATTCCTAGATTGGATTCTTCCTCTTTTCTTTTACTTACTGATCAGGGCCCCAATAGCTGAAGAAAAGTTCCACCGTTTATTAGTAAATAATAATCATCAACACTCATTAAGTATATGCTACATACCATATACTACATTGCATGATGTTCTATATTTTCCTATGTCCTTAAAATAATTGATATGGGCAAGTATTGTTCCCATTTGACAGATGAGCAAATTAGAGCTGAGAAACATTAATTATGTCACCATTATTATAAACTCTTTATCCCCACCTTTAATAGATACATTCTCTCTAAAGCCCCAGAGTATTAAACTTAAGACAATAACCAAAAAAAGCTCATAGGACCATTGGGTTGGAGTGATGCTATCCAGCCATGTAGGGGTATCAATATGACATCTAACATGCAAGTTAGAGAAGAAAACATTTCATAAATGTTTTATTAGTACATCAATTGAGTTTACATCTTCTAATTGAATTTATCTGCTTATCACCATAATAACCCTCACTCCTTACTAAGCAGAACTTTTATTGAGAGGGTGCAGAGAAGTGAAGCTGGTGATGTTTTCCCATGCAGGAGAGGAACTCTTCTGGTGCCTTTATACACTTACTGTGAGACTCTAATATTTTAAAATTCAATTAGTGCTGAAAGATTTCCAGATATACCTTATTTTTCCAACATCTGGCACGAGGCACAACACTTGATCCAAACCTCTCTTCTCTCCAGTTTCAGCAGCCACACACAAAATAAGTTGAGCATCTAATTATAGAATGCCTATATAGAAGTAAAAAAGAGGGGGGAGACCTCCAACTTCTAACACCTTCACCACAACCCAATTCTGTCCAGATCATTCCTTCTCTACCACTACCACCTCGTTCAAGTCAACATCAGCTCTCCTCTAGACCACTGGGATAGCTTCCATATGGCACAGCACCCAAAGTGATCTCTGAGAGACATAACTTGTATCATTCTCATACTTAAAAATCTTCTTTTAAATTCTGCATACATTTCAAGCACAACACATACTTCTTGTCCTGGCTTGCAAAGTGGTATCTGTTGCAACTCTCACATCATATTGCCAGCTTGCCCACTCTGTTACCCACACTGGTCTCTGGGATCCAACTGGCAAGCTCACACTGCATTAGGGCCTCTGTCTTGGTGTTTTCATATCAATTCCCATAGAGCTGCTCCTTCCAGTCACTCGGATCTCAATTCACTAATCCTATTTAGAGCAACCTTTCCTGACTACTCAACTGAACAGAGACACCACATCACTCTCTATTATGTCGCCTTATTTTAACCCTCTGTCTCGCTTCTATCACTGTACAAAAATGTGTTTTTTCCCTCTCCATTTACTGGATTTAAACCCCTTATGAGTGTTTGCTTTTGTTTGCTTGTTTGTTTGTTTTTTGCTGTTTCTGGTGCATATCTGAAATACAGTAAGAGCTTACTTTTAAAAAAAGGAATGAATGGCTTCTATCAGAAAAAGAGTGAAAATTCAGAGCTAACAGAGAAAATATCCAGACCTTGAATAAGTAGATGACATACAATGAAAAAAAACTATTTTGGGAAAAGAAGCAAACAAAAACTTCCAAGAAGTTTATAAATAAGAAAATATGGTTTTGAAAGGGGTTAGCAGAATTAGGTAGACAAGGTAACTGATGGAAAGAGGAGGAATGGTGGAGCTAACTGAAAGCACAAAATGTTTTGTAGAAAAACAGGATAGCAGAAAAAAAGGGTGTTTTAAAACAAGGACGTTTTTCTTGCAAGTGCAAAATAAAATGTTGCAGAAAGGCCAGGAACCAATCAGAGAGCTGCACAGATAGATAAAGAGCCGGCCTTTAGCAGATATAAGGGGAAGAGCAGAAGGCTTCTGCGCCAACACATTTGGGTCCCTTGCCCCAAGTGGGGAGCCTGTGTTTGCTTGCAATCAACTCCTGCCCTGTTTGAACTCCTCTGGTCCTCAGCTTCGTTTTTTGATTCCATGAGAGAGGACCCCGGGATGAATTCCTGCTCACCCGTTCCAGTATCAGTTTTAAGGACTGCCCTCTGATGCCCCGCTTGACTGTTGAGTAAGAGAGCTGCTAGAAAGCTTTACCATAGCTCTCCAAACACAGGGTTAGAACTCTTCCCCATCTCCACCCCAGACCTTGCCACAATCCTGCCGCGTTTGCAATGCACATGAGCATTAGATCACCCAGACGCTCTTTACCAAGCTTAGTCTTGTGCCTGGTTCTGCTCATGTTATTGTAACTTGTCTTTAAGGAGGAAAGCTCTGCATCACTCATCTCCGCCAGTAACATAATTACTATAGTCTCGGCATGTTTTTCAACACAGAATGCAGAGAATGTCAATACCTCAGGTAATATCATGTAAATATTTTCATTTATCTTCCTGCCTTTCTGGAAGCCCTTCTGTATTCAAAAGTGTTTCAAATGCAATGATAAATTCAAAGTCCCCTAAGACATGAGCATCCTTAAGAACCAAATGCTGGATGAAAGTATTAATGGCCACATATTCCATGTCATTGCATGTATCAAGAGTCTACTCCTTTTTATTGCTGCGGTATATTCCGTAGTATGTATGCACCACATTTCCTTTAATCATTCATCTGATAATAGACATTTATGTTTCCAATTCTTGGCTATTTCAAATAAAACTGCCAAAAACATTTATATGCAGGTTTTTGTGTGAACCTATGTTTTCATTTTTCTGGGATAAATTCCCAAGAGTAGGGAAGTTGCATGTTTAGTTTTATAGGAAACTGCCAAACTATTTTCCAGTGTGGCTGTACCATTTTGCTTTACTGCCCATGTATGAATGGTTTAGTTTCTCAGTATACTCGCCGGCATATAATATTACTATTTTTCAACCGTTCTAATACCTTGACCACTAGGTATAATTATCACTACACCTAACCTCTCATTATGACTTCAACTTTTCTTTCTTATTATGTTGAGCATCTTTGCACATGTTTATTGTCCTCTCTGTATCTTCTTCAGTGAAACATCTGCAAAAGTCTGTTGCCCATTTTATAATTGAAAAAACAATTTAATTGTTGAGATTAGAGAATTCATTATATTCTAGATGCAAGTTCTTTGTCAGATATGTGATTTAAAATTTTTTTTACCTAATTTGTCATATTATTCTCTTAAAAAATACGTTTTTCATTTTTGTGAGATCCAATTTATTTTTTCCTTTAAGTATCAAATTTTGTGTCAAATTTAAGAATTATTTACCCAGTTCTAGGTTCCAAAGATTTTCTCCTATGACTCCTTCTAAAAGCGTTTTAGTTCTACATTTTACATTTATCTGTGATCCGTTTTGAGTTAATTTTTGTATAAGGTATGAGGTTTAGGTCTCAGTTGTTTTTTTTTTTCCTTTTTCTTTCTTCTGCCTATAGATGTCCAATTGTTCCAGTACCATTTTTCAAAAGGCTGTACTTCTTCCATATACTAGTAACTGTTTTTGCATGTAGTGGAAAATCAGTGGGTCTATTTACGTGCCCTCTGTTCTGTTCCACTGATCAATGTCTTTATCCTCTGCCAATACCACAAGACTTGAATACTTTATATAGTAAGCCTTAATATCTAGCAGAGGGATTCTCTCTACTTTATTCATTGTTTTAATTATTTAAAATTATTTTAAAAATTATTATTGTAGGACCTTTGCTTTTCTATATACTTTTTATAATAACTTTGACTATGTCTATAAAAAATTTTTGCTGAGATCTTAATAGAAATTGTATTAAAACTATAGATTAATTTGGGGAGCATTGATATCTTTACTAATGTTGAATTTTCAAGTTGATGAGCACATTTTATTTTGGTCTTTAGTTTCTTTCATGAGCATTTTATAAGTTTCAGCATAGAGATTCTATACATGTTTTGTTACATTTAGTTAATGTATTTCATTTTCTTTGGAATAAATGTATTTTTAGCTTGTTTTCACACAGTCATTGTTTGTATGTAGAAACACAATTGATATTTTTTGTACTTGCTTTAAGAGTATTTTTTCCAGCTTTATTGAGGTATAATTAGAATACTGCATGTAATTAATGTATACATGCAATTAATATAACGAAATTTTAAGTGCACAATATCTTATTTTTAACTACTGTGGTAGGCACTATATTAAACATAAGTTCTCTGCAACTTTCTCATTTTGTATAACTATAACCTTCTACCAATTAAACAACAACTTCCTGGTATATCCTCCTCTCCCCATCCCCTGATAATCACCATTCTATTATCTACTTCTATGTATTTGACTATTTTAGATGCCTCATATTCTATATTCAGTAGGAATTAAGAAAATTACATTTATTATCATAATTTCAGAATGCAGATGAAGCAATATCATTAAAAGGTCGCCCCTTCCCTTTCATTCTCTTCTCTGATTGTTCACCTGGTTTGGATAGAGTGTAGTGTTAAAACAATAGGAATGCAGATAGGCTTGTATTGCTATTACTCTCTTAGGGGAATGCCTCTCTAAGGTCTGTGTTCTATTTCTACAGACTAGACAAAATATTTAAGGTTTGGGAGTTTTTCTCATCTGGAAGTAGGAGATGATACTTATCCCATCCACCTCTCACAGCCATTATTATAATGACCAAATAAGTTATTGGATATAAATATTTGAAAAATTTACAGCACTATCAAATATGACCTATTGCTATACCTCAGTATCAAAAATAGATCTAAAATTGATGCCACACAACTGAACTATTGTTTTCTTTCTGAATTACTCTATATGCTATATAATGTCTTGAATATAAATGTTAACAAATCAGCATAAGAATAAGTCAGTTTCCTCAAATAAATTGAAAATTTTTATTGCAATTGAAGTAGCCAGCCTTCAAGATTGATCCCAATGATCCTTGCCTTCTGTTATTCATGTTCTGTGTAATTTCCTCCTGTTGAGAGTAGGCTTGACTTACTGATTCAGTTATAACAAATACGGCAGAAGTGACCCAGAAACTAGACCATAAAAGGCAGTGTGGGGTAACTCTCAATTGCTCCTTTATCATGTGTCTCAGGGAAGCCAGTTGCCATGTTATGTACAGCCTTATGGAGATGTTCATGTGGCAAGGAGTTGAGACTTTTTGCCAACAACCTTCTGAGTGAGTTTGGAATTAGGTTCTTCAGCCCCAGGGTAAGTTTCAGGTGAATGCAGCCCCAGCCAACATCTTGCGTGCAATTTTATGAGAGACCCAACGTAAAAATACTCAGCAAAGCCATCTCTGGTCCTTTTCCTCACAAATTAAATTAAATAATAAACTCTTACAGTTTTAAGCTGTTAAATGTTTGTTAATTTGTTACGTATGTTTTGCTACACCATGCTGCAGAGCAAAGAACAAATACACAGGAAAGGCTTTGGAACCAAACAGTGATCAGAAGATAAGAGATTTTTAAGAAAGGATTAGTAGAAGCTTAAAATGCCTTGGATATAACTATTCATGGAATTTTGAACATTGAATTGGGGGTAGGTGATCTTGCTAAGGAGATTTCCAACCAGACGGTGTTGAAGTTGCCATCTGGTTTCTTCTTGCTGCTAATAGTAAAATGTGAGAGGCAATACATAAGCTAAAGGATGGACTATTAAACAAGAAGCCTGTGCTGGCTTGTTTTAAAAATTCTTAGTCTCTCTGGAGGGCAAACAATGCTAAAATTAAGAAGTGGCTTCTGAGTAAAAGTCAACTTCAGAGAACTGTCAGGAAATCATGGTCTAACGATGATTCTGAGGTTGTGACTATAAAATCCTTTATTAAGACCACTGAAAGATCAAAGGTGGTACCCTATATTATATTCTGTTAGACAAATAGCTCTCTGAATATTTTAAGGACGTAAGTAACAGATCTTCTGAATCAATCAAGCTTCTAATATGTTTAAAGGCATTTCCCTTCAGCAGAAGCCCAGGGCAGAGAAGAACTTGTCCCTAAAAGATTTGTGTATGAGGCTTCAGTGGGGTGGGGAGAGATTAACCAGTGAACTTCCTATATAATAAAAGGGTAATATGCAAGTTGACCCTAATGGTGCAACGACCGGTTGCTATGATGCGCACTGACCTCCAGGGGGAAGATGCTCAATGCAGGAGCTGCCCCCTGGTGGTCAGTGCACTTCCACAGGGGGAGAGCCTATCCCGCCTCCTCAGCAGTGCTAAGGATATTCAACTAACAACTTAGGCCCACTCCCCAGGAAGGTGGACATCCCCCGAGGGCTCCCAGGCTGCCAGAGGGATGTCTGACTGCTGGCTTAGTCCCATTCCTCTGGGGAGCAGGCCTAAGCTATCAGTTGGACAACCCCCAAGGGGTCCTGGACTATGAGAGGGTGCAGGCCAGGCTAAGGGACCCTCCCCTTTCCCTCCCCCCAACCCCGTCTCAAGTGCACAAATTTTCATGCACCAGGCCTCTAGAATAGATATAAATGCATAGCTCATGGATACAGTCAATAGTGTGATGAAGGACTGGGAGAAGCAGGTGCCGGGTGGAGGGAGTCAATGGGGAAAAAAAGGTAGGACACCTGTAATACTTTCAACAATACAGATAAATTAAAAAAAAAAGATCACAAAAAAATAATAAAGTGTTGGACCCAAATAAGATTCACAGAAGACCCATAAACTTTTTTAAAGAATTAAATCAACTAAACCCTGCCAGTTTGTAGTGAAGGGAACAGAGAGAGTATGAATTGAGAAAAGACATTTGGACTCTCAAAGCGCTACTGGCAGAAAGCAGGCTGAGAAACTGCTCAGCTGCAGATACATACCTTTAAAAGAAAAAAGATGACTCAGGTGGGTGGGTAATGAGCCAGTACCATCGAATTGCAGAGAACAACCCCAGAGAAGGAGTAACTGGATGTTCAACCTTTCCCCTTCCCCATCTTTGTGCATGATTACAGTGGCAGTTATTCTACATCTGCCTTACCATGTCTGCCTTACCATGTTAGGTACGTATAGGGCAAAAAAAAAAAAAAAAAATGCTTTGTCAGTTCACAGAAGGAACTTTATCCTGAGTTGCATCTACTTTAGATGAGAAGATCCTAGACTTTGAGCTGATGCTGTAATGGGATGACTTGAGAGTTTTTGGGAAGGTAAAATTATATTTTGCTTATGGGAGGGACATAAATCATTGGGGCCACAGGAAAGACTGTGGTAGGCAACCTGTAAGGTTCCCACCAGTGATCCCTGTCTCTCCTCCAGTCAAGTACAGACTGACTTAATGACTTGCTTGACAACGTGTGATTCAGAGACCAGGTCATAAAAGACAAGATGGTGTCGCTCTCAAGTCTTTCACTCTGAAGGATACCAGATGCCATGTTGTGATCAGTCAGTCCTATGAGGAGTCCTACATTGCAAGAAACTGAGACCACCTGCCAATAGCTACAGGAGAGATTGAAAGCAGAACCTCTGGCTTCGGACAAAGCTTCAGATGACAATAGTCCAAGCCAGAATCGCATGAGAGACCTTGAGCCCAAAACTATGATTTACCTATTCCTGAATCCTTCATTTTTAAAAAAAATCTCTGAGATAAATATTTTTTGCTTTCAGGTGCTAAGTTTTGGGAAATTTTATTATAAAGTAATAGGTAACTAATACAATATAGAGTTAAATGAAACAAATCTGAGTAAAGAGATTTTGTAGACTGAAGTTTCAAGTCCAGCCAAATGTTCTGTTTACCTTGAGAACTACTGTATCTGATTAGCCAATGAGCGCTAATCCTATATAATAAAACCGTACTATGTAAATCAATCAAACAGTGAAATGACAGGAGGAACGACTAGTCACTATGATGCGCACTGACCACCAGGTGGCGGACACTTAATGCAGGAGCTGCTCCCTGGTGGTCAGTGCACTCCCACAGGGGGAGTGGCACTCAGCCAGAAGCCAGGCTCACAGCTGGTAAGCGCAGTGGCGGTGGTGGGAGCCTCTCCCACTTCCACGGCAGTGCTAAGGAGCAGTGAGCTGAGCAGTAAGGAGCAGGCAAGTGGTATGGAGTGAGGGGTCCTGGACTGTGAGAGGGATGTCCACCTGCTGACTTAGGCCCAATCCCCTAAGCCGGCAGGCGGACATCCCCTGAGGGGTCCCGGACTGCGAGAGTGAGAAGGCTGGGCTGAGGGACCCCCACCCCCACCCCCCAGTGCACAAAATTTCGTGCACCAGGCCTCTAGTAATCTCATAAAAATCCATGTACTATCTGCTTTCAATCAGAGAGCTAGCATTTGGAGACAGTACTGAACACTCTGAATCAGGGGCATAATTAGCTCACAAAACAACAAATACTTTCAGCCAATGGATTTTCTATACACTATCCTGAGTTAAATGATTTGTCTATTCCTTCTTGGCCCATGTTTTTGCATTAACTGTGTACTCAAATTTCCAAATATAATGCCTGGAAAAAGATGTAACAATGATAGTTTTAAAACTATCTTCTATAAAATGGTCAAGGATTCATGATAAAAATCAGCAAGAAATTTAGGAGAGTTGGGACCTTTTGCTAACACTACTTTTGCAGCCCAAAGGAGCAGCCAATACAATGAAAGGGCACACCCTAGTGCAGTGGTTCTCAACCTTCCTAATGCTGCGACCCTTTAATACAGTCCCTCATGTTGTGGTGACCCCCAATTTCATTGTTACAAATTGAACATAATTAAAGCATAGTGATTAATCAAAAAAACAATATGTAATTATACATGTGTTTTCCGATGGTCTTAGGCGATCCCTGTGAAAGGGTCGTTCGACCCCCAAAGGGGTCGCGACCCACAGGTTGAGAACCGCTTCCCTAGAGCAAAAGAAAGCATACCATGTAAATAAACCTATTATACAATAACTCCAAGTGTGAAACTCAAGTTTTGATTCCTAGTTTAGATCAATCTCAAGAGCCCATAAAACTGTGGCAGAATCTCATTCAGAAAGAATCTCATAAAAGTTCATGTGCTCTCTACTTTCAATCAGGCCAGCAATACAGAGGAAATACTCTTTTTCATAGTATGTCAACATTGCAGCTTCTGGTCCTGGACACATTCCAGAAATGGAAAGAAGAAAGAAAATATCTTAACCACAGTTTTTGAACCCTACTAACCTGAGTGTTATTTCCAGTTCTTAACAGAGTGTTAGAAGAATTTTATTCTGAAACCTGTTCCTTGTTCTTCTTCTTTCTTTAATCTTTATTGTTGAAAGTATTACATATGTCCCCTTTTTTTACCCATTGACCCCTTCTACAGGACCCCTGGCCCTCACCCCAGGCTTTCACCACATTATTGTCTGTGTCCATGGGTTATGTATGTATGCATACAAGTTCTTTGGTTGATCTCTTAAGTAATGAAAGTGAGCAACATGTCCAAAGATTATAAATAGCAAAGGCAATTATAAAGATAAATTCAGAAAATAATTCATTTTATTTTAAAGCATCATACAAAATCACAAATTTGTACAGTTTTCATCACCCACAAAGATTTTTCTTGCAAAAGAATTATTATTTATTTTACTTTATTTTTTCCATCACCATTTATCCCCTCTATGTCCTCTATTTTATTTTCTAATTGTAGCAAAACCAGTATGCATATATTCATTAAATAAATAAAAATATTATATGATAAAGTCAAATGGAGGGGAGTCAGCTCACTAGCTAAAGATTAGAGGCAACTTTGAATTAGTGACTTAAGCAACTAGCGCAGTTGATTGCAGTGACAAAAAAAAAAAAATCACCAGGCTGTATGATGTCATCTTGATGGTCTTTCTATTCTTAGATAAAACTATTCTTTAAAGACCATGGGATATGTCTTATGGTTTATTAAGTGCTCTTTTTATATAGATTTAAGTTTTCAGAGTTCTATTATTTCATTATATCTAATATTTTCTTCTAATATAATATATTGCTGAAAACAAGCATGCACACAGTTCAGGTAGTGTAAAGCTTAAGTTCAGATAACTAACTTGTTTCTTCTACTTGGAAAGCATCACTCTAACCCCAATGCAATCTTACTGCCCAAGTCAGTCTCAGTACTTCTGATGACACTGCAAATGTCAATTCTTTAGATTAACCATCTCAAGCTAAAGTACTGGGCCTCTTATTTCTGAGTTTTTAATTCCCTTCTTTTAGGGCCTCCTCTACAAGGGCCACAACACCTAGAAAAGAGGAAGCAACTTTTAAGGGTTGCTTCTTTTCTCTGTGAATATGTGGCCTACATACAAAGACAAAATGCTCATGTGTAATAATTCTTAAGGAACTGAGGAAGTCTAACACTGTTACAGGGACACCAAAACTTCAAAGGGTTTTACTGAAAGTATTTATGATTACAGTGTTTTCAGGAGTTCCAAAGTCTATGAAATAACCCCATAATTTTAAAAAATAAATCTAGCTCCTAGAACGGAACAGTGGCATTTAATTTCTGATTGATTTATCCCACTAAGTCTGGAAAGGATCAAAAAAGAAAGACCAGCCTGGCTGGCACAGCTCAGTTGTTGAGCATCATCTTATGAACCAGGCAGTCACGGTTCATTCCCAGTCAAGGCACATACCTGGGTAGGGGGTGTACAGGAGACAGCCGATCAATGAGTCTCTCTCGTCATTGATGTTTCTATCTCTCGCTCCCTTTTAGGAGAATGGTGTTTGTTAAAGATTCAGATTCCTAAGGCCAACCCACAAAAATGTAGATTAAACGGGGCTGGGGTACAGCCCAGGAATCTCAATTCTTATACATTCCTGAGATTAGAGGCAACATTTTGATAAATGCTGGGCTGTACCTTCTTTGAGGTTCCTTTCTAGATGAACGACCTTTCTTTAATGACCAAGGAATGGAGTTCAGGGACAGCTCTCAGCTCTACTTTCAACCACCACACTATCTTAGGCCAGGTGTTTCCCTGTCACAGGTTGCAGCTGACTTTAGTTCTAGACAGGATCTTTCCAGCAACAGAGAACAGACTACCCAAATAACTCTAAACTATTAGCACTTCATTGCCAAATTCCTGGATCTGTCATCACATCTTGGTAAAATAATATCTGAACAGTTTAGTTATTTATATAGACTATATTGACACTTTACAGTGGACTCACAGGATGCTTGCTAGTAAAGGCAGAGAGGAAGATAGCTTGTGATTAACCTAAAGCAGGAATAAAGCCAGGCCTCTATTAAGTGCATACTATAATTTAAACAATATTCGCTATCAACTAGAAAAGGCTAGTTCACTGACTGAACCTGTCTGATTAGCTGAGACTCATGGAGGGGCTAGATCACTGGCCAAGTAGAAGAAAAGAAAAGAAAAGGCACTTTTTTTTTTACACAAGTACTTTCCAAGAATGGCTCAGTTTTGTGAAGGAGGAGTTGAAATGAATTATAATTCTCTAAATATTGAGATTCAATTGCCATAACACACTTAGGGGCATTATTGTGGAACTGAGTGCCTGAAGGCAGATGAAGGATTTGACCCAATGCCCTTATGCAGCAGTCTTCCAACTCCAATCTAATGAACACATACTCATAATTATTTCTCAAATCATTTTTATCTAATTTTAAAGTGGATAATTTATACCACTTGTATAAAAATGCAATAAGTTTCATTAAAATATTTAGCATTAGTAGAACTTTGAACAGAATATATTTCTTACGGTTTCACAAAGTCATACATATTTATAATATTAAAACTCTTCAGTTGCTTTAATAATAGAATCTCTATCCCATAGATCTGAATACTAATTTTAATATGCTCCTGTAGAAGAAAGCTATGTGCACAAGAAAATGCATTTTATACTTTGTGTTTTTGTGCTTATTTCTTACTTACTATACTTTCTTTTAATTAAACCTTGTTTTTAGCAAAAAGCTTTTTTTAACCTTTTTTATCCCTTTTTTTTTCTTTTATAAGTTAAAAATACAAGAGCTTGGAAGATAGTTACCACATCCTGTTAAGGAAGTCAGGGAAGGATCTCATCTTAGCCTTCTAGCATGTCCTGCATTATTTTGACTGGTTTTGTTTCAGTTCAAGGCTTTGCCTAATGGGTCATTCCTTTATGAAAATATAAGCATTTAGGGCAAAGAATCACATATGCCAGTACGTTGCTAGTCTCTGTGGCAACTTTATATAGAGAAATGGCAAAACATCAAACTGGGAAATACTGTTTTTAGTGTGTGCTGCCTTCTACAATTCAGTCATCTCAGAGAGCTTTGTGAAGTAATGAATTAAATAGTCATAATGCAATGATGCTCTACTAAAATGGAGCTGTGATCCATCTATCTTCAAATCCATATCTGAAGGGGTGTATGCACAGGACTCTCAAAAGTGGGCAAGTATACATTCATTGTAGCGCCTATCAGCCTGGGGTGGGAAGAAAAGCCTAATTTATTGAGAGGAAATATGTGCCAGGACATAGGAGCTATACCTCTTTCCTTCCTCAAAGAGCTGGTGGAATCTTTATTCTGGCTCACATTCTTCCAGAGCCAATGAGAATGTAGTGTGAGATTAAAAATATGCCTCTAAAACAATCCATGAACTAATACCGAGATCCTGCTATTCTGATCTCCAGGGGTTCCAGACACTCAGAAACTTTAAACTAAAAACCTCCCACGGCCTCGGGAAGTCAGAGTGTGATGGTTTCTTCTCTCAGGTAGGAATCTCAAACAGAAAGACATCAACCTGGGAAGTGTGAGTTCACCCGTTTCAGGCATCTCATCAAGCTCATGTAACATTAAGCCATTGTTCGGTCCATCAGTGGCCTGGATTTTAAAGCTAAGCAGGCTTGGAGATTTCTCTCTAAGTTGCATTTGGATTTCCTGAGAAGTTAAGCTTTTGGTGTAGGCTGTCATGTTGAAACTCACAGCGTGGCCTGGGGAAGCTGACAGTGGCGTGGGATCCCAGTGATAAAGTGGTCTGCCCTTCTTTAGCTGAGCATCCACTATTTGGCCTAATGACTTAAACTCTATGAGCCTGTTTTCTTTTATGTAAAATGTGAATAACAATTGCAGTACATGTTAATATAGATTTTTTTTTTTAGGCTTGGTTAATACTGAGGCCCCAAGACAGTAGAGGTCAACCACTTTTTCCTTTCAAAGAGAGATGATGAAACATCTAGAAGAGATTTGCAAAGCAGTAGGGACAGCTGAGTTTTGCAATGTGTCTGCCCTTGTGCAATATTTACCAATGACTTCAGGGTATAAACCAGTGATGGCGAATCTTTTGAGCTCAGCGTGTCAGCATTTTGAAAAACCCTAACTTAACTCTGGTGCCATGACACATATAGAAATGTTTTGATACTTGCAACCATAGTAAAACAAAGACATATTTTTGATATTTATTTTATATATTTGAATGCCATTTAACAAAGAAAAATCAACCAAAAAAATGAGTTCACGTGTCACCTCTGACACGCGTGTCATAGGTTCGCCATCACTGGTATAAACGGATTATAGTTGACCACAAGAGGAGTCTGAGATTACAGCGAGGATTTCCTTTGGGAAAGTTGTTAATATGAGAGGATTTCCTCCACCCCCAGGGAGAATAGGATGGGATACTTTAGTCTTACTTCAAGGTTAGTGAGAAGGGTTTCAAGGAATACTACATAATGGGTATGTTATGTGTGCCTCACAGTTTGGGGAAAGACCATGGACAGATATCTGGCTCTTGCCTATAAATTAAAAGGGCAAAGCTGGAGTTCTTGGGGCAGCTAAATGATAACAGGGCAGATGGTGGGTCAAAGGAATGTGGTTACTAGCCTCTTTATAGACCAACCAAAAAGGCTGCCTGTGTGGTGAGAAGACCTCCAAAAGAAAAAAAAAAGTATATTTTGAACATCTAGATACAAGGAAAGAATGATAAGGAACCAACTGGAGTGAAAGTAGTCACCTACTTCAAATGAATTGCAAATGGTAATTTCCCAAGTTAGAGGGACTTATGAATACCCATGAAAGTGCCCCATGAGAGTAAGCATTAGCTTTAAGCATCTGCTGTAACCAGAAGAAACCAACACCAGATGGGTGCCTGATTGGGCATGTAAGCCTTTTCCTGTTCCCTCCACTCTCTTTCTTCTTCAATAGTGGAGATGAACTGAGAAACTCCAGACTGTGATTAGAGGAGCTATGAATCTCTTTCACCTTTCTCAGTTCTGGTAACCTGCTTTAAGATAAGAAGTTTAAGTTTTTTATTATTACACTGAACTTGAAATAAGTTAGAACATATTATGACTGAAAGTAATGGGTCTTTTTTAAAAATATATTTTTATTGATTTCAGAGAGGAAGGGAGAGGGAGAGATAGAAATATCAATGATAAGAGGAAATCATTGATTGGCGGCCTCCTGTACAACTCCCAATGGGAGTTAAGCCCACAACCTAGGCATGTGCCCTAACCAGGAATGGAATGGTGACCTCCTGGTTCACAGACCAAAGCTCAACCACTGAGCTACACCAGCTGGGTAGGAAGTAATGGGTCTTTTTAAAAAAATCTATCAATAACAAAAAAATCAGTGGTACCTGCTCTAGGTTTCATGCAGATGCCAGAAAAGAACCAGTCCTTCAGTGTGTGTCTGAATGGTCATTGTGGGGAAAGAATAAATTTGTTGACTTATTATCCCCCATATGTCCTACTTGGTCAGCATACCAATTTCATAGCATTTCTTCTTCTAAGTTGTTAAGAGGAAAAATGAGATAATGAATGTGAATATACAGTTGCACTATATAGTGCTGAGTGCATGTAAGGGACAATGCAGTTAACGATGGAAAGCTGCTAATCATAGTTAAGGTCCAATTTATCATGGGCTATTTTGATAACCTTTGCATGAATCCTTAGATATATGGATTCCAACATACACAATGAATACTCACTATAATGCAGACACGTTCTCTCATGCCAGGTCTGTGGAAGGGCTTTCATTTGAGTGGTGTTTACAACTGGGTAGAAGAAAAGGAAAATCCATGTCTCCAGTGCCTTAACAAGAGAGTGAGGGAGTGGTCTGCTCTTGTGGGAAGACATTTTATCATGCCTGTGGTTTAGAATTGCTGGTGCAAAGTGAATAAAAAGCAGACTGACTTTTTAAGTCAGGTTTATTGTTTTTAAATTTTCAGCAAACAATACACTCTCTTATCACCTCTGCATGGGATGAAGTGTGCTCATTGCCTCTCCCTCCTCTGCCACTGTATAAAACCATTGATTTCCTCCAGGGTTCTAGACCAAGAAATAAAATATTTCTAAAGACATCAAGGTGGGTGTGGAAACAATATATGTCCTCCTATTGCTAGGACTGATTCTAGCATCTATGCTGGCTAAGCAAGTCTCCCCTTGCCACCCCACTGCTCCATGTCTATCTCTACATGCTAACATAAGTTGCATTGGCAGGGATGGTCTTCCCAGATAAAGAAGAGCTGATCTCAGCCCAAAGCATGCAGGTAGCTCCAAACAAAGGCTCAGGTTGCCGTTGTGAGAGTCAGAAACCTTCCCTACAAAACATTTAAACTTAATGGCGTTGCAGCTACCAGAACTGTGGTAAAGGAAAGAGTCTAGCTCTAGCCAGTGAAAATACTTATTTTTTATAAACTTTTCACATCCAGATGCAAAATTAGTGCACTGTCTTGACAGCACCCAAGAGGGCCATATACTTTCTTGTCCAGGAGAGGTCATAGACTTTTATTGTTTTTAGAAAGGAGAATCTGGGTGGCAGGAAGAACATGGACTGCAGTGGGAATGAGCATCAGAGTGTGAATTCAGGTATTGCCATCTACCAGCACAGTGAAACGGTGCTAGTTGATTTACTTCTTTGATCAGTTTCCTCATCTTTGTAATGGGGAGACTAATGCCTATCTTGGAGCTATCTGAGGACTCAATGTTATAACAGGGAATAAATATGAAAATTACCACAAGAGGTGACCAATGTGCATTTGCCTAATTGATTATATATGAAGGATTCAGGATCATTCTTGGCACAAATCAGATACCCAGAAATGCGCTCTATCTCCCCTTTTTTGGTAGAGTGTACAATACAGTAGATAGAATAAAAACTCATGACATCTTTAGGCAATGCTTTACCAAGGAAAAGGCTTATATGTGTAAGTAGTTTTTCACAGCCAAGGGGAAAATACACGCACTTTGAAATTATGATTTGATATTTCTATCATCCTGGTTGAATGAATCTATCTTGGTGTGTTTTTTCCTCATCTGTAAAACAAGAGGTAAGTGGATTTTTTTCCCTCCACAAAATTGAATGATCCATATATAAGTGTCTAACACAGTGGTTGACAGAAAGTTCTCAATGCAAGCTTTCCTGTCCTCCTGTTCCTTTCTTATGCTGGATAAGGAGGTTAAAAACAGGGTGATCGCTGAACCCCAATGCCATTTTTAAATGTATCTTTAGTATAAGATTATCAATTGGCCTTAATTCTTCTTGGTAGACTATTAATCAAAAAGTAAAACCTTCCTGGCCAGCATGGCTCAGTGTTTGAGTGTCAACCTATGAACTGGAGGTCACACTTTGATGCCTGGTGAGGGCATATACTCAAGTTGTAGGCTCAATCTCCAGTGCAGGGTGTGCAGGAGGCAGCCAATCAATGGTTCTCTCTCATCATTGATGTTTCTATCTCTCTCTCCCTCTCCCTTTCTCTCTGAAATCAATAAAAAAATATATATATTTTTAAAAAGTAAAACCTTAGAGGGGGGAAAAATGATCAAAAGCAGAAGTGTCTACAGGAAAAATGATAGTCCAGAGAGTTAAAGTACTGCAGTAAGACACACAATATCAAAGCTATTTTAATTGATTCTCCATAAAAATGAAAGACTACATCAGAACTATAAACCACTGATATAATGAAATCATTACCCGATGTATATATTGGTACTGACTTAAAATGGCCCTCTTCATAATGCTGAATCATTGTAAAACTACTCAGGGTTAGGAATGGAGGAGGGGCAGTAGTTTGTGGATAGTCTCACAATTGGGTATATTCCAAGTGGTATGCAAACTGGTCTAGTCCATACTTTCCAAAAACAGAGAATTGTGATTGCCTAGGAAATTTGCCCTACAGAGATGAAAAGAAAAAATATGTCATGTTTGACTAGAATTGGTCAATAAAGAGGCTAAATTCAGACAGAAAGCCCATAGATCTACTTGAAATATGCTTTACAAATGAATTAGAGTATTGTGACCTATTCCAAGCTAACCATACTTCAGTCCAATTTGGCTAACTCCAATGGGTACTTATAAAATACTCTTCTTTAGAAAAGAGAAACAGTGAAAGGCTTTCAAAAAGCATATACAGGGAGGTCTCCATGACTAAATATAATATATTAATCTAATTATATTAAGGAAATTCCTTAGAGCTACTTCTCCAGATATGTGTTCAAATACTGACAAGATTTTTGTTTGTTTCTCATGACTATTCTCCAGCTGAGACATCTCCTTTTTTAGAAAAAAAAACATTAAAAACATACAAAAACTAAGGTTTACCTCTCTGTTTCATCAAGTTAGCATGCATGTGACCTTCCCAATGATGCCATTGTAATAACCTGGTTATTGTTTAATAGGAAAGGAGTGAAGGGGGAGACCAAATAGTACAGGTATGCCTTTTATACAACTTTGCCAAAAAGCTGCATTTAACATTCTCCAAGTCTCTTCTTTGCTAATTGATGGGGAAAGGGACTGGACAAAGACAGTGTAGACCCATGCCCAGTAAGGTCTGAGTGACATGGGAAGGTGCCTACCAGTCTGCTTGTCAATCAGACCTGAAAGCAAGACAGGGACCAAGATGAGTGTGGCCACTGCAAATGCAGGGAATCTAAATATATAAACTTTCAAACAAAGGAAGTTCCCTTCCCTCTCTTCTCTCTCTGGAGCCGGGTTCCTGGCTGTCCTGTGGCAGGAGGCTGCGCTCCCTTGGGGCCACATGGCGCATGACCATGTTGGACTCCACACATGGACTACTGGACTGTAATTAGCCTGAATGCTGAACCACACTCGGCTACAACATGGGATGGAAGCTCTGGACACTGGCCTTGTTTCTTGATCCACTGAACCTATAGCTGCAGCTTTTCCAGGACTGGCTTAAGGGGCAGGGGACTTTGGAACCTGAGAAATGTAACTTTACACAAATAAAGCCTGTTTCCACATCCCATCTTCCTGTGGCAGCTTCTGAAAATGCGTATTTCAGTGGCACCCCAAGAACCTCGCTCCCCCGAACTACAGTGGAGTTTAATTCTCTGGTAACACTAGGATGGATTGAGATGTATCAACTTTCTAATATTTCTTCACACCTAAGCAGCCTCAGAGTTTGGAATGGGGGAAACCAAATATTTGGTTATTTATTCATATTTAAACTAGCATATTTTAAATCCTTAAGACTGTATGTACTATGTGTGACAAAAAATTATTAGAGAAAAAATTTGTATATCCTCAATCTGTCTTTTACATTAAATTCTGATATCTAGAGAGAATAGTTTTAGCTGAGAACAACCTCAATATACTGTGCACTGTGAAAGATAATATTAAGTGATTGATATTTGAATAAAAATTTAGAGAAGCAGAGGAATTTAAAGTGTCCTTACTGAGAATTAGTGCTATTTAGAAGGACTTAGAATGGGACAGCTGACATCAGTGAGACAAGTCTGAATGAAATCAGTTAGTGGGGAGGTTGAAAAAGAACAAAACTTTGGTGGCTTTTGAATAACAGGAGAGACCATTTAAGTGATGTTGGAGGGAAATGTTCCAGTGTTGGGAAGTGAATTATTATGAGTTGAATAATACAACCCCTATTCTCTATCTCCACCTCTCAGGAATCTTTAGTAAAATATTTTTCTTTAATGATTAATAGGGTATATTTTCTTTGAATTGAAGTGCTGAGCTGTACTCTAAAATTGGGACTGAAGTCTTATGGCAGGGCCACGTTTATTTCAAATATTATATGGATAGTCATTTGAAAAGAATACTTGATTCTGATTAAAATTAGGAACTATGCTAAAGAGGGAAAGTCAAGAATAATTTCAGTGATTTCAGGTGGAATTCTAATATTTCAGGTAAAATTCAAATAAAATAGTTCCTTATTATCTCTATTTAATTATATATTCAATTCACATATATTTAGTATATGCTATGTACTGGGAATTAGTGCAAGGATACCTAGTTCAAGTAGAGATAGATTTTAAATCTGAAGGCACAATCAATCTCTTGAGAAGTACATGGTTAATAAATGTAAAAATATCTTTCAAAATAAATCTCCTTATGACAGGTAGTCTCACTATTTTCCAATCAAAATTTCCACAACTTTTCTCTCCCTCACAATCCAAGACTCCAAAATTCTTCCTGAACATCAACTATGCAGGTCTTTTCCTTTCCTTCCCTTCCCATCTCACTGTAAAATATTTCTCTTCTGAGAGTCAAGAAATTTTCAAGAGGCACTGATATTTGATGTGAATAATGCAGATTAAGTAAGAATTGCTGGGGAAGAGAAAAAGGGAGGGATGTTCATGTCAGAGTGAATATCATGTACAAAGATTCTGAGCACTGATGAACATGGTCTGTTTGGGGTATGGCAGAAGTCTCCTGGGAATGGTAATAGATGTGACTAAAACTATAGACTGGGGTAGATGCTTAATGACCTTGTATGACAAAGTAAAGAAAGATTACTTCATCTATGGACCAGAAACCAAAGAAAGTCTTTAAACAGGAAAAACAGATTATTTACTAGAAAAGTTACTAGCAAAGGATGAATGAAAGAGAAAGAGGCCTAATACAGAAGTTTCTAAAATAGTCCAAATGGTCTGTGGTAATACAGTGGTTGCTGAAATAGGAAACAATTTAAAGAAATGTTGAAGATGAAGAACTCCTCATAACTGGGGGAATAATTGAATGTGGAGCTTGAGAAAGAAGTTGCAGAGAATGGCTTGAGCTGTGTGTAACAGGGCAGGCAGACAGTGGAAGAAAATTTGCATATAGTGATTAATGACTATGTGATGGTTTCATACAAGATACAGTATTCTCACAGTCTCTAATTCATTCTAATATAAATGCCCTACTCTTCAAGGTCCTGAGCAAAACTGATCTTTAAAATATACAATTTCTAAAGTCAAACATCGGTTGCAAACGGAAGAGAGAAAAGAGCAGATTTCCTAATTGGCAAAGTTTCCTTTCAAAGAAAAGAAAACCAAAACATCTGAAAATTTAAATGATGGAGGAGAAAATAATTTAAAATAATGACTAACAAAAATAGACTGAATTTGCTTCAATTTTAAAAATGTATTCATAAACTTAAGTTCTAATAATATGGTTACAATGTTTTTACCCATGTCCCAAAGATTTACATTTTGATTAGCCTAAAATGATGACAGTTTCCTGAATTTCATTTTAAAATATAAGGTAAAAAGAAGTTTTTATTCTAAATATAAAATGTGTATCATGTGTTGAACAGCAAAGGTATGTCAGATATCAATAATGTTAAGCTGTTAAAAAAAAAGACTACTTGTGTTTTTCAAAAAAAATTGTAACAAATAGGTTTTGCTTCTAAAGTCAAAGACAGTATTTTATTTCCTATTTCTTAAAACTTAAGTAGGAAATGGCTCACATTTTTAAATGAGTCATTTTAAAACAAAATAAGTATAATTATTATTCTTGTCCTAGGTCATTTAGTATTCTGGTCATACTAAAAAACAGTTCATAATTACTGAGTACAGATTGTTTGGAAAATGGCTATAGGACTATGCAATCAACCATTGGAATATGGGTGGGGAGAGATTAAATCAGTTTGTTTTTGTTTGTTTTTTGGTGTGTGTGTGTGTGTTTCACTTTACACAAAATAAATAACAATCACTTCTTTCCTTTCAAAAAATTTAGTCCTTTCCAATTTTTGTTCTCCTAGCCTTATAAGGCTATCAAAGAATTGAATTTATTCTCAGGCTCTTAGTCATAAATCAACTTGAAATCAGCAAATACCCTGAAGGGAAAAGTGACCCTCCCCCCCCACCCCCCACCCCCCCCCCCCCGCAAGACAGTCTTACCTCTCCCTGATTTTTGTCTTTTACCTATTTCTTCACTTTTTAGTTTTCAAATACCTTCAACCCAATTTTTTAAAATATATTTTGTCCAACTTTTCTAGGAGTATTTATACCAGAAGCAGAAGTCCCAGGATTTGTTTTAGAGTCAAGATATTTTTCTGCCTTTGCTATTGTTTTTTTATTCCCTCATTGTTGTTCTTCCTGAAAAAAATCCTAAAGGTTAGGATGTACTCACCAAAAGTCCTTTCTAGAAGCACTTTTTTATTTGCAGCATGCTTTTTATCTGTTCATCATGCTTAGTTTTATAAATTGAAGATGCTTATTTGTTTGATCATCATTAAGGATGAGAGTTAAGGTTCCCACTTTGTTGCTGACATTGTTCACATAGTGTTTATGCTGAGAGGATACTGAAAATTCCCAATTACAAGAACACATGAGTTTATTCAAAGACCCACAGCTGGAGGAATATGCTTAGAAGCTGCTGGACATCAGGAACCCACTGTCTAAAAGTTCTTTGTTCTCCTGATTGGTTAGCTTGTTGGGCACAACTAACGTCTTAGATCCCATCTGCCTGCATACAACAAAGACTTACTTGGCTGAACACACAGGGACAGACCAAGAGCCATTAGCTGATTCACATAATCTGATCACTTCTTCACTTACATATGCTTTTATCCAATTATTATTTGAATACATTTTTCAATCATGAATAATCAGATTTTAAAATTTTAAAGAAAATTACAAACTATACTTATATACCATAGAACTTTAACATGGCAAAACAGCACAGTTAATCTAATGTAATCCTTTCTCTAATTAAAAACTTCATTGAAAAATTTCCAAGATGCATTTACTACCAGTAACTATTCAATAAAGCACACTGCCACTCTCCAGAAGGACCACACTAGTCCACTACCATTGAAATATTGAGTAATATCCACCTATATTCTGTTCAGCAAATGTCTACTGAGAACCTATATGAATGATATAGTCAAAAGGACAAATATGAAATCTATGAAAGAAAGAGTTAAAGTTGATGAATCTGGGGCCAAAAAGCCAAGTATCCCATATGGAATAGGACCTAGCAAGCCAGAGTGTGGGGAGGCAGAGTGGATACAGCAAAGAAAGGAAAAGTATAGAATTGGCAAGGCTGGAGAATATATTACTAATAAGACACATTTCCCAGCAAATTTTCTAGTCTGGGTAGACTATAAATAATGTGTGATCACAGAAATTTCTCAGAGAGTGAACCTATTGCTTCTAAGTAGACGTGTGTATGTAGTAGGGGTGATGGGGGTGGGAAGGAGGCTAAATTTCAAGTCAAATGATTCAGTTCTGTCACTAAGGATTAGTATGACCTTGGAAGGATACCCAGATTCTCTGAGCTTCAACATCCTCGGCTATATATGGGGGATTTAAAGGATCTTTAACATATTTCCTAGGATGAATATTTTATGTCATTCTCTTAAATTCTTCTATGATGAGAATAAGCATTCTAGAGCTTATCCATCTCTCACCTGCAAGACCAAATTTCCCTACTCTCTCATTTACCTCATCCAACTACCATATTTCACACATTGCACACCTACTACCATCTTTCCACACATTAAAAATCTTGTATATCAATCCTGTTTAAGCACTAAAAGAAGAACAAAAAATATCAAGTTTTTAAAGATAACAATACCAAGACCTGGATGTTGGAAGATTCATATGTTTTATTATCTTGTCCACATGATTTCTAGGGCTCATCTGCAGTGTTAGCACAATAAATGAGCCCATTACAGAGATGATCACAGAGACAACCACCCTTTGAAAATGGCAGGGATATTATTATGGATGGAGAGAGCGGGAGAAAAAAAGAAAGACAAAGATAACTGTCTTTGATCTTCCCTAAATTTGGCAAGAGGCAGCCAGTGAAAACAAAGCAAGAAGCATTGCAGTAAAGGCAGGGGCCCCATTTACCAAAGTCTAAAGGTAGTAATTTTATAATCACACAAAGATTCAATGTACAATAGAAGCTTTCAACTTATGGATAGCATTGATGGAGAGCATTGGCTAAAGGAAACCCTTCGAATAACTAAGAAAGTCTCTGACTCATAATAGCTTTTTTAAGAACTCAGATACAAGACAAATTACTTTTCTGGTGGATACTTTGAGGAATGAATCTTGATAATCTACTTTTGCATAACAAATTACTGCAAAACATAAAGCCTTCAAATAACAACCCCTTTTACTTACTTGTTCACATTTACAACTTGGGCATGTTTAGTGGGGAGAGATTTTTGCCCCAGGTGGCACTGGTGGCATTTTTGTGACAGCTCTAATGGCTGAGGGCTAGCTGTGACTGTCCAACTTGGGTTATTGTCTCAGATTTTAGTTCTCACTATTGGCTTGGTTCCTCAGTTCTCCTGCACATGGTTAGCTCGAACTTCCTTAAAGGATGATGGTCTTAATAATTCAGACTTCTTATGTAGCAGCTCCCTACCCTCAGAGCACAACAATAAACATTACCAGTCTTCTTAAGACTTTGGGACAGAAATGGCAAATAGTTGCTTTCACTATACTTTGTTGGTTGAAGCACCTCACAGGGCCAAAATCAAGAGGAGGAGACCAAAGGCATGAATGCTCAGGCATAGTTTTGGGGGGAGTGCCCATGTAACACTCAACCACAGAGGGAAAAATCCTTCCTTTGTATCCAGGCATAGATAACTACTGAACTGTCTAAAGAATGTGCCTATATTTTAAGTATTTCTTTAGAAAGTCCTGTTCTCTAGTACTTTAAGGTCGAGAGAGGAATTTATGATTGAATGCTAGCACACATTTTCTGTAGAAAGAGAATAGCAATAAAGGCTTCTGAATGCATTGTGTAAGTCAACAACAGTGGTTAAAGACTTAGAGCAGTGGAAATGTAAGCCAGGCTCATCTTATATTTCATTCACAAGCCTCTCAGAGAAGTATAAAAAGAAGTAAGTTGATGTACATAACTTTCTATAGTAACCTAAAGTAGAATGAAATTGAATCTCTACAGATAACCCTTTAAAAAATACAATGCACATGCTCTCTGCTCTTTTTACATGTGTATCTTTGAGTAACATGACTATTAGATTTAGTCCCAGGAATACACCACCAGATAGTATTAAGAAAGAATATATATATATATACACACACATATACACACACACACATACACACACGCACGCCAAGAAAGAAATCAAAATCTATCAGGATCTTAAGGAAAGAACCAAACACTTTTTAGATATTAAAGAATAATCACTAAATTAAATATGTAAGCAAATAGCACAGGGACCAGGCTTATACCTGCTCTATGTAAGGTAAAACAGTTTGAAAAATAATTTGTGAAGAAATAAAAATTGTATTTTTAAGGGAAGCAAAAGTATAAGGATAATAAAACCTTACCCACAATTTTTGGGAGTTTTCTGTTCTACTAAATATTACATAATTTGGGTGATTCAAAAACTGAAAAGCCGGGTGTCGGGGGTGGGGGGTGAAGATGGCTGGGGGGAGGTCAATGGGGGGAAAAGGAGACATATGTAATACTATATGTAATACTTTAAACAATAACAAAAAGTTTGTAAAGTCTTTGAATAGTAATTAGGAGTATTAATTCAAATTCAATAACATTGTAAATATGTTTTAATTTGCAAACAATTTCTCTTATATCTCCTACATAATCCTTACAACTATTCAGTGAAGTAGATATTTCCATTTTTATTTCAGTGATCAAATGATAAGCTTTCTTAATTGACCAGAATCTTATTTCTCCGATTTAGTGCTCATTTTTTTAATTATAAAAGCTCATTGAGGGAACGAAGATGGCGGCGATATAGGCAGACGTGTCCCAGGTCGTGTCCCGGAGCAAATGGAGCGAGCAGCTGAAGCTAGTAACACTCACACCGAATTGGCGAAATTGCTCAACTGGTGAGAGGGTTTACAGCCGGGAAGAGCAGAACTCCCCTGGTAAGGTAAAAAAAAACCAGGGATTTGGGCAGGAAAGTTTGCCAGACCTCTGAGCCCAGAGAGTCGGAGGGAGACCGCGTGGCAGACAGCTGCGTCCCTTGGGACAGGCACAGCCCCTGACGGGGGGGGAAAGGAGAACCGCGAGATTCCTGGCGCCGCCAGGGAAATTGAGAGCTGGGTTCTGTGATCACGGAGGACTGAGCCTAAAGGGGGCAGCCTGAAGAGCTGACCTGACCATGCAGTCCCGGTAAGAGAAGAAGCTTACAGAAACCAAGCCTCCCCCGTTTCCGCGGCCGGCATTTGTTTGTTTGTTTTCACTGAACCCTGTTCATGGGACATTTCGGATACAGACACTCACCTGTGCTGAAGAGAGGGAGAGTGTGCTGAGGAGTGGAATCTGGGGAGAGACTGGGGAAAGAAGGGGAGCCGGGAGAGGTGGTAGTGAATTGAGTGCTGAGACACCCCAGAGCCCGGGACTGGGGCAGCCACCCGCTCCTGAGAGTGAGTCTCCTCCCCCCAGCCCCCAGGCAAGGAGCACAGCCACACCCAGATTCCACCCTGTACGAGATCGAGATCAAGGATTAAGATAACCTGATCAGTCCCTGGGAGTTAACAGGGTCTGGCCTATAGGGGGATTTTCAATCCCAGCAACAACATAGCGCCAGTAACTAACTATTACACAGTCAGCTCTGGGCAGTGAACTTCCACTGGACAGAGAGGCCCTATAGCCTCAGAGGCCAACCCCAGAACACTGCCACCCAGAGGCTGACCCAGAAACTGACTCTTTGCTAAACACAAAATAAGGCAGTCTGGGAAATAAATGCGGCATGCTTTAAAATAAGGACTGTGGTTTACAACACAGAGGAACAGTATATCGCAGGGAAACTCAACACTCTCCTGAATACCTGGAAGGTCTAAGGCAAGCCACACTGAAGAATAGAAGAAACGAAGGACCTTCACTACTGCAATTTTTTTTCTTTTTTCACTTTTTAACTAAGAAACCAATTTTTTTTTCATTCTTTTTTTTTCTTTTTTTTTCTTTCTTTTCTTCTTTTTCCATCACCTGATTTTACCCTTTTAATTACTACCTTCTTATTTTTAACCAGTATTATTACTGCTACCATTTTACCATTTTTTTAAAGTGCCATTTTATTTTTTCTTTATTTTATTTTGGGATTGGTGTTCACCATTCTATTTTCATCGTTATATTATTGGTTGTTTCTAGTTTGCACTCATATCCAAGGAGCTGTTGCTGGAATTTGTTGGGATTAATGGCTGTTCTATAGGAGTATTCTCCTCATATAAAAAGTCTCTTCCCTCTTCCACTTCATTCTCTCTTTTCGCTCTTTTTTTTTTTTTTCTTTTCTTTTCTCGCTTTTATTTTCCCCCTTCCTTTTTCCCAATTTCATTTTTGCACTCCCTTTTTTTGGTCCCTACTTTTCTTTTCCTTTTTCTCTTTTATCTTTTTCTCTTCCTTCTTCCTTATCCCCTAATTCTCTTAATTCAGGTGGTCACCTTTAATTGGGGTTATTAATATCGTGAATATATTTGTGTATAGTGCCTGGTACGTGGTGCCTTGTTGTGTTGTATTTTGTGCCTTTAAATCAACGCAGCAGATCCAAGCAACAACAACCTCCTGAGCACCTCATCCTCTGCTGAGGAACAGCAGCTGTACGTGAAACCTCGCCCCACCAGCCGGAAGAGCCACCTCAGCTGTGAACAGCACCCACCAGAGGAGCTGCTGCCAACTGAAGAGCAGCTGCTACCGCAACTGCCCGAAGAGCAACCACAGACCAAGGAGTCACTGCCACCAAGAGAGCAACCACTGAACAACTCAACATCTAGATATGTCAGTGAGATCAAACATGGGTAGACAAAGAAACCCCCAAAGGAAAGAGAAGGAGGACTCTCCAGAAAAGCAGCTAAGTAATACAGAGGCATGCAACATGACAGATAAAGAATTCAGAATAAGGATCCTAGAGTGCATAAACCGGATGGAGGAAAAAATCGACAACCTCTGCAAGAAGCAAGAAGAAACAGATGAAAAAATCGATAACATATGGAAGAAGCTAGAAGAAACAGATGAAAAAATCGATAACATATGGAAGAAGCTAGAAGAAACAGATGAAAAAATCAACAACCTAAGTAAGACCCAAGAAGAAATGAAGAGTGATATAGCTGCAATGAAAAACTCCATTGAAAGTATCAACAGTAGACTAGGAGAAGCGGAGGACCGAATTAGTGAATTAGAAGACAAGGAAGCAAAACACACCCAAAATGTACTGCAATTGGAGAAAAAAATTAAAAGACAGGAGGAGAGCCTAAGGGAACTTTGGGACAACATGAAACGAAACAACATACGAATAATAGGAGTACCAGAACAACAGAAAGATGAACAAGGATTAGAAAACCTACTCGAAGAAATAATATCAGAAAACTTTCCTGAGGTGGGGAAGAAAAAAGTCACACAAGCCCAGAGAGTCCCAAACAAGGTGAACCCGAAAAGACCCACACCAAGACACATCATAATCACCATGGCAAATGTTCAGGACAAAGAGAGAATCTTACAGGCTGCAAGAGAGAGACGGAAAGTTACATACAAGGGATCTCCCATTAGATTGTCAAATGACTTCTCAACAGAAACACATCAGGCCAGAAAAGAATGGACTGAAATTTACAAAGTGATGCAAAGCAAAGGACTGAATCCAAGAATACTCTATCCAGCAAGGCTATCATTCAAACTTGAAGGGGAAATAAGAAGCTTCACAGACAAAAAAAGACTAAGGGAGTTTGTCACCACCAAGCCAGCAATGCAAGGAATGCTAAAGGGACTGGTATAAAAATAAGAAATAAAAAGCTCAGAAAGAAAACAGCCACACAAAAAAAGAAATGGCTACAAACAAGTACCTTTCAATAATAACTTTAAACGTAAACGGACTAAATGCTCCAACCAAAAGACATCGAGTGGCTGAATGGATAAAAAAACATGACCCATACATCTGCTGTCTACAAGAAACCCACCTCATGAGAAGGGACTCACACAGACTGAAAGTGAAAGGATGGAAAAATATCTTTCAGGCAAATGGAAAGGAAAAGAAAGCTGGGGTAGCAATACTTATATCGGACAAAATAGACCTCAAAGTGAAGGCCTTAACAAGAGATAAGGAAGGCCACTTCATAATACTAAAGGGATCAATACAACAGGAAGATATAACCCTGGTAAACATATATGCACCCAATGTAGGAGCACCCAAATTCATAAAAAAACTCCTGGAAAATATCAAAGGAGAGATCGACAACAATACAATCATAGTAGGGGACTTTAATACACCATTGACAGCACTGGATAAGTCCTATAGACAAACAATCAGCAAAGATACAGCAATCCTAAATGACTCACTAGATCAGATGGACTTAATAGACATCTTCAGAACACTTCACCCCAAAGCCAGAGAATATACGTTCTTCTCAGGTGCTCATGGGACATATTCAAAAATAGACCACATATTGGGTCACAAGCAAAGTATCCCCAAATTCAAGAAGATTGAAATCATAAAAAGCGTCTTCACAGACCACAATGGCATAATATTAGAAATAAACTACAATAAAAACAACCCAAAATACTCAAACACCTGGAAGCTGAATAGCATGCTATTAAATATTGATTGGGTTACCAATGAGATCAAAGAAGAAATTAAAAACATCCTGGAAACTAATGACAATGAAAACACAACAATCCAAAACCTATGGGACACATTGAAAGCAGTCCTGAGAGGGAAGTTTATAGCTCTACAGGCCTATCTCAAAAAACAAGAAAAAATGGTAGTAAATCATCTAACTCTACAACTCAAAGAATTAGAAAGAGAGCAACAAGAAAACCCCAGAGTGAGCAGAAGGAAGGAGATAATAAAGATTAGAGCAGAAATAAATGACATAGAGACCAAAAAAACAATACAGAAAATCAATGAAACCAAGAGCTGGTTCTTTGAAAGGATAAACAAGATTGATAAACCTCTAGCCAGACTCACCAAGAAGCAGAGAGAGAGGACCCAAATAAATAAAATCAGAAACGATAGAGGCGAAATAACAACAGACCCCACAGAAATACAAATGATTGTTAAAAAATACTATGGACAGCTTTACTCCAACAAACTAGACAACCTGGAGGAAATGGACAAATTCCTAGAAAAATACAGCATTCCAAAACTCAATCAGGAAGAATCTAAAAATCTCAACAGGCCAATAACTATGGAAGAAATTGAAGCAGTCATCAAAAAGCTTCCATCAAACAAAAGCCCAGGACCAGACGGCTTCACAGGGGAGTTTTACCAAACATTCAAGGAAGAACTAAAACCTATCCTCCTCAGACTACTACAAAAAATTCAAGAGGAAGGAACACTTCCAAGCTCATTCTATGAAGCCAGCATCACCCTAATACCAAACCAGGTAAAGACAACACAATGAAAGAGAATTACAGGCCAATATCCCTCATGAACATAGATGCCAAAATCCTCAACAAAATCTTAGCAAATCGGATCCAGCAGTACATCAGAAAGATCATACACCATGACCAAGTAGGATTTATCCCAGGGATGCAAGGATGGTACAATATCCGCAAATCAATAAACGTGATACATCACATAAACAAATTGAAAAAAAAAACCACATGGTCATATCAATTGATGCAGAAAAAGCATTTGACAAAATTCAACACCCATTTTTGATAAAAACTCTCAGCAAGGTGGGAGTAGAAGGATCATACCTCAACATAATAAAAGCCATATATGACAGGCCCACAGCCAACATCATACTCAACGGACAAAAACTAACACCATTTCCCCTAAGAACAGGAACAAGACAGGGATGCCCCCTCTCACCACTCCTGTTCAACATAGTACTGGAAGTGTTAGCCATTGCAATTCGGCAAGAAGAAGAAATAAAAGGCATCCAAATTGGAAAAGAGGAAGTAAAACTGTCCTTATTTGCAGACGACATGATATTATACATACAAAACCCTAGAGATTCCATCAAAAAGCTACTAGACTTAATACATGAATTTGGCAATGTAGCAGGATACAAAATTAACCCCAAGAAATCTGAGGCATTTCTATACACCAATAGTGAACTTTCAGAAAGAGAGATTATAAAAACAATCCCGTTTACCATTGCACCGAAAAAACTAAGCTACCTAGGAATAAACTTAACTAAAGAGGTAAAAGACCTCTACTCAGAAAACTACAGGACGTTGAAAAAAGACATAGAGGAAGACATAAACAGATGGAAGAACATACCGTGTTCATGGATTGGTAGAATCAACATCATTAAAATGTCCATACTACCCAAAGCAATCTATAAATTCAACGCACTTCCCATTAAAGTACCAACAGCATACTTCAGAGATCTAGAACGAACTTTCCAAAAATTCATCTGGAATAAAAAAAGACCCCGAATAGCTGCAGCAATCCTGAAAAAGAACAAAGTAGGTGGGATCTCAATACCAGATATCAAGTGTTATTACAAAGCCACTGTTCTCAAAACTGCCTGGTACTGGCACAAGAATAGGCATATAGATCAATGGAATAGAATAGAGAGCCCAGAAATCGGCCCGAACCAATATGCTCAATTAATATTTGACAAAGGAGGCAAGAACATACAATGGAGCCAAGATAGTCTCTTCAATAAATGGTGTTGGGAAAATTGGACAGATATATGCAAGAAAATGAAACTAGACCACCAACTTACACCATACACAAAAATAAACTCAAAATGGATAAAGGACTTAAATGTACGACAGGAAACCATAAAAATTCTAGAAGAATCCAAAGGCAAGAAAATCTCAGACATATGCCGAAGCAATTTCTTCACTGATACAGCTCCTAGGGCACTTGAAACTAAAGAAAAAATGAACAAATGGGACTACATCAAAATAAAAAGCTTCTGCACAGCAAAAGAAACCATCAACAAAACAACGAGAAAACCCACTGTGTGGGAAAACATATTTGCCAATGACATATCTGATAAGGGCCTAATCTCCAAAATTTATAGGGAACTCATACAACTTAACAAAAGGAAGATAAACAATCCAATCAAAAAATGGGCAAAGGACCTAAATAGACACCTTTCAAAAGAGGACATTCAGAAAGCCAAGAGACATATGAAAACATGCTCAAAGTCACTAATCATCCGAGAGATGCAAATCAAAACAGCAATGAGGTACCATCTCACACCTGTCAGACTGGCTATCATCAACAAATCAACAAACGACAAGTGCTGGAGAGGATGTGGAGAAAAAGGAACACTTGTGCACTGCTGGTGGGAATGCAGACTGGTGCAGCCACTATGGAAGACAGTATGGAGTTTCCTTAAAAAACTGAAAATGGAACTCCCATTTGACCCTGTGATCCCACTTCTAGGAATATATCCCAAGAAACCAGAAACACCAATCAGAAAGGATATATGCACCCCTATGTTCATAGCAGCACAATTCACCATAGCTAAGATCTGGAAACAGCCTAAGTGCCCATCAATAGATGAATGGATTAGAAAACTGTGGTACATCTACACGATGGAATACTATGCTGCTGTAAAAAGGAAGGAACTCTTACCATTTGCAACGTCATGGATGGAACTGGAGAGCATTATGCTAAGTGAAATAAGCCAGTCAATAAAGGAAAAATACCACATGATCTCACTCATTCATGGACAATAGAGACCATTCTAAACTTTTGAACAATAATAGATACAGAGGCAGAGCTGCCTCAAACAGATTGTCAAACTGCAGCGGGAAGGCCGGGGAGGGTTGGGGGGCAGGAGGTAGGGGGGTAAGAGATCAACTAAAGGACTTGTATGCATGCATATAAGCATAACCAATGGACATAAGACACTGGGTGATAGGGGAGGCTAGGGGACTGTCTAGGGCGGGGGGATAAAATGGATACATATGTAATACCCTTTGTAATACTTTAAGCAATAAAAAAAATAAATAAATAAATAAATAAATAAATAAATAAATAAAAGCTCATTGAGCCCTAGCCGGTTTGGCTGGGGACTGAAGAATCCTAGGTTCGATTCCGGTCAAGGGCATATGCCTTGGTTGCAGGCACCTCCCCAGTGGAGGGTGTGCAGGAGGCAGCTGATCGATGCTTCTCTCTAATCGATGTTTCTAACTATCTATCCCTCTCCCTTCCTCTCTGTAAAAAATGAATAATATATATATTTTTTTAAAAAAAAGCTCACTAAATTATTGTTTGGTACAGTAAATTTAAAAGATACACAATTTGTACTAAATTATGCTGGGCAGTCCTCTGAGCATAAAGGCACAGTTTATATGATATGATAACAAGCTGCCAGCATGCTAGCCAAACATACCCAAGGTCCCAGCTGGCAAAACTGACTGGAATGGTGAGTGTTCCCTCCAGATGAGCATGTGCTCTTCAAGGGAGGACTAATCATCCCCTGCTTGCTGCAATGTCACCACTGTATTTCCAGATATGTTTCCCCCTTTTGTATTTACTTTTCTTGCCTGGTACCTATAGACATACAAGTTTTTCAGCCTCCGACATACAGTGAAAATCGGAAACTCATTTGTTGCAATTAAGGTATGTAAAAGCATTTTCATTAGGCCCTACAACTAGTTACTATGATAAAAAGTTTTGTCACATGAATGGATGGATGCAGGTTCTAAACGCAGACCAGCCTCTAAAGGCCGTAGGTGGGGTTAGATATCACAGTTACGAGTAGGCCTTGGGGAAGGAGGCTGAGGGCAAGCAGGAAAGAGCATCAGGGCATAACCTCCTGTAATAAGGGAGACCTTCTCAAGTTGGAGAGAGGCACCTGCACTAACATAATAAACATTAGCTAATGTCAAAAGTCTTTCTGAGATTGCTGATATTTAAGAGATAGTCTAAGACAAAAATAAGATTAATACTAATTTCTCAAGATTTGCCATGATATAATTCTGCATTAGGGAAGTTTAACAGAAAATTATACACTTACCTCACATAACTTTCTATATTTCTATTGTATTATTTTCTCCATAGAAACGGATAATAGCAGTATACAAGGATCCATTTTAAATAGTCATTCCTGTGGGATATGAGAATTCTTCATGTAAAAATTTTTCTGAGTTATTTTTCTTCCCCAATTAATAGTATCATTTATTTGACTACACAATGTTCCTTATACAAAGATCTGTCAGTTCTCAAGACCAACAAAACATTTGCTTCTACCAGGAGACATGCTGTATTCTAGTAAGTTCCCAAATTTTGGTTTTTCTCTTTCCTATGATTGATGGGAAGCTTAGAACTGATGTGTTTTATAAAATTACAGTAAGTTTTAAGAAGCATAGATTATTGAAATATTTTTTATCCTTTCCTCACCCTTCACTGACTTATTTGTCAACTAAAATAAGTAAGTAGTTAAATAGATAAATAAATTTTAAAATCTTGTATTAATTTATTTGTGTAGTATAGAACTTTTGTGTTATTATATGTTAACTCTCTTCTTGAAGTATAAATAAATCACTTTTATATACCTATTTAAAATTTTCCCAAGAAATAGCACTGATCTCAAAGTAATTTGTTTGGCTAATTATGGATAATCACTTCACACATTTGTCAAGTTACTTTTTTTTCTGAGTACTTGAAGTTTGGAGCTAAAAAAAGAAATTAAGTATTACTTTTCATTTTGTTTTTGTTTCTCTGGTTTACTGGGCTAGTCACTTAATTTCTCTTGTTTTTCCATTTGTATATATAGAGTCAAAGATAACAACTTGTCAGGATTGCTAAGCATATCCAATAAGATAATATAGTGAAACCTTCTGATAAGCTGGGAAGTGGTGCCCTAAATTATTATTATTCCTCATGTAATAAAGCACAGGAAAACCTTTTTTGGAAATATTTATTCAGAATAAGTTGGAATTAATTGAAAAATGTTGGAACTTAAATGTCTTCTTCTGGAAATTAGCATATATACAATGGTTAAATAAATTTCATAAGTTGCTTAATGTAGTAAATAAGAACTTTTGCATAAGTTTTCCTACCTGGTCAGCCTCAAAGAACAATGAGTAAATATTTATCAATTTCATTCCGTTACTTTCCTTTTACTCTTCTCTCACCAAGCTACACTTACTTTGGATGGTATTTTATATGTATTTTGTAATATAGTTACTAATATATCTTTCAAATGTTCATCACCTTTGAATCACAATCATCTATCTTCAATAAGAACAATGTTATAGTCAGATAACCCATTTACACAATTGCAAAAAACATCACTTCATAATAATAATAATCAAAGCATAAATAGACACATTATAAACTCTATATGTTATTAATAAAGTAGAAGAATACATTTTTTTAAAGTAAAATCAGATCCTCTCCCTTGCTCCTCTCTATAGTAGTAGAAATCCAGAGAATTGAGACCTGATCTACTGATCTAACTAAAAATATATTTAAGTGGAAGCATACAGCAATTTTAATATATGTTTTACTACATTATTTTCAACTAAAAGTAATCCTTTAAAAATGCTTTTTAGTATCCAGATGGGAAAGTAGAAGTGGAAAATAGGAAAGATATTTCACTTGGTTTTGGAAGGAAAGCACATCAATTAACAGATTTTAAATTATTGGCCTGCTTTCACAAATTAATGTATTTTGAGGCAGTGTGTATATGTAGAAAGGAAGTTTCATAGTATCTGTTACTATTCCTTTAAGAACTGTAACTTCAGTAAGAAAGTAATGAGTTGAAAAAATTAGAAAGTCATCAGGAGCCTTCTAACAATTAGAAGAATCTGTTAATTAGTACAGAATATGAATCTTAAGCTGCTTTGCTCATCAAACCATTTATTTTAATGAAGTAATGTGGATCAGAAACCTTACTAACACAAAAAATAATTATAAGGAAGATACTTAAGTAAGCAAAAGCCTTCTATAGAAATATGGTTCAGGACTGCAAGATGTAAAGAGACTTAAAATTGAAATTAACATATCATGTACCTTCCTTCTTCTTAGGGATTCTGTCAGGATTAATTAACTGGAATTCACTTTGTGAGTATTAAAGAAGAGTATGGAATATGTCTTCCATGATAAAAATGGTGCCAACGGCCCATTAGACTCACATTTTAAGACGTTAGAGAAAAAAGCAGTGGCTCAGGGTTGGTTTTAAAAAGAGACCATGGGAGTTTATTCATGATTATTGTGAGAAAATCATTTCAGCAGCCATTCAGAGTTCATTGATACTTCACTAGATTTTAAAGTTTCAAGTAGAAAAGGATTAAAGTAATATTAGTGAATGCAATGGAGGCTCAGAAAATATATGAGAGAAGTTGGTATGTGTGTGTGCATTCATACAAATGCATCACCCCATGGCTTATCTGGTTTCATCATCTTTTGAGAATTAATTGTATTTTATGTGCCCAGTTGGTGTGATTTTTCCTAGTGTCTCTAAAACTCTAGTTGGTTCTTCCATTAGGAACCCTTCATCTGTGCTATCATGTATATTTAGTTTTTTAAGTGACTTTTTTTTCTGTCTATTGTGCACTGCAAATTGCTGGTTGCCTGCTGTACATATACACAGAATTGCTGTTTGTGAAGTCTTATTACCTTCTAACCTGAGTGAAATGTTATGATATGAAAGAAGGCACAGTAGGCACAGTGCCTAGAGCCTATGACACAATTGGAAGTTCAAGAAAACATTTTAATTTATTTTAAAAATCAAAGGGAAAATGAATTTCAGTTTGAAGAAAATGTTCTATGTACAATGTAAATACATTTACCTTTATATTGACACTGTCATATTCTTTTGTACTAACTCTTTTAATGAAGAAATAGACTCATTAAGGCAAAAGTGCCAGAAGCCCACGAAAGTCATAATTTGGCCTGAAAGAGGCAAAGAAAGAGAGAGTGGAAGAAAGAATCTACTTCTCTCAGTGAAAAGAATCACTTCCTGGTTAAGGTGTAATATGAAATGCAATTGTGCTATTTCCTGTGCAATAATATTAAATGTCCCCAATAGCCAGGACAGGAGTTTAAGAGATGTTTCTGTTTTTATTCTTCCACCATCACATAATTTAAATTGGTTATTTGGACTACTAGGCTATTTTGACTATTTGTTTATTGATTAATAGACTTTTAGACTTTAGGTATTAAAACTTGAGTAAAGACCTAAGTGCATACATTATTGATAATAACTTATTTACTAAGCATTTACTATGTGTCAAGCTTTTTATGCATTGCCTCTTTTATTTGTCTCAATAATCTTATGAGATAATAGTTATTACTAATAACCTTTCTACTAAGAAAACTTAAGTCTAAAGATATTAATGAGCCCTGGTTGGTGAGGCTCAGTTGGTTGGAGCATCGTCCTGTATACCAAAAGGTCACAGGTTTGAGTCTCATCAGGGCACATACCCAGGTTGATCTTCAATCCCCAGTCTAGGTGCATGCAGGAGGCAACCAATAGATGTTTCACTCTCACATCAATATTTCTCTCTCTCTTTCTCTTTCTTTCCCCCTTCCTCTCTCTCTAAAATCAATAAAAGCTTAAGATTAGAGAGAAAGAATCTAAATTCATTTTATTATTCACCTGCTTGTTGGAATTTTCAAGTGCATGTTACTTCACAATTTAACTTTTTTTTTAATATTTTTTTTTTATTGATTTTTTACAGAGAGGAAGGGAGAGAGATAGAAAGTTAGAAACATCGATGAGAGAGAAACATCGATCAGCTGCCTCTTGCACATCTCCTACTGGGGATGTGCCCACAACCCAGGTACATGCCCTTGACCGGAATCGAACCTGGGACCTTTCAGTCCGGAGGCCGACGCTCTATCCACTGAGCCAAACCGGTTTCGGCAATTTAACTTTTTTTAAAATATATTTTATTGATTTTTTACAGAGAGGAAGGGCGAGAGATAGAGAGTTAGAAACATCGATGAGAGAGAAACATCGATCAGCTGCCTCCTGCACATCCCCCACTGGGGAAGTGCCTGCAACCCAGGTACCTGCCCTTGACCGGAATCGAACCCGGGACCCTTCAGTCCGCAGGCCAGCGCTCTATCCACTGAGCCAAACCGGTTTTGACTTTAACTTTTTTTAAACCTATAAATATTTCACACCTAAAGAGTTATTATGAAAATATAAGGTTAATCCTAAAGAAGAGTTAATAACATTTAAATTTCAAACTCTAATGTCATATATTAAATATATGAACCAGTATATATTGCTATAACACCTCTGGAAAACAGTTTGGTAGTATTTGGTAAAACTGAACATAAGCATATACCATAGCCCAATAACACCATTCTTAAATATAACCCAAAGAAAAATGTATGCCTGTGCACCAAAATATTCAAGAATATTCAAAAGTGGAAACATCTAATATATCCATCAAAGAATAAGGTATAAAGTTTAGTATATTCATACAATGAAATATTCTACAATCTACAGCATTTAGAATGAATTAACAACATCCACACACACACCATGGATGAGTTTTACAAAAGTAATGTTGAATAAACAAAATCTAATACAAAAGGATGTATACTACTGTATGATTCCATCTGTATACAGTTTAGAACAAACAAAATAGTTTCTTTGAACTTCTAGAGTTCTCGAGGTTCAGTCAGCGGTTTCCTTTGACAAGGACGGAAGAGATTGTGATTGGCATGGATCACAGAATGACTTTTTGGTTCCATCGATAATTTCAATTTTTGACTAGGGAGTGATTTTATTGCTATACTAGAGGCCAGGTGCACGAAATTTGTGCATGGGTAGGGTCCCTAGGCCTGGCCGGCAATCAGGGCCGATCTATGGGGTGATCGGCAGGGCAATTGGGGGGCTCCTGCTGGCACCCGCCTTGGCCGGCCTGGCGCTGCCCACTCTCCAGCCCCCCCAACACTCCCCCCGCCGCTACTGCCGGTCGCCTCCCTCTGTGGGGCAACAGGCAGGGAAGTTGGGGGAGAGGGGGCGTTAGCACCTGCCTTGGCTGGCCTGGGGCCTGTGGGCTGGGGGCAGCTCCTGTGTTGAGCATCTGCCCCCTGCTGGTCAATGCACGTCATGGTGACTGGTTGTTCCACCAGTCATTTTGTGTTTGGTCGATTTGCATATTGGGCTTTTATTATATAGAATTCTCTTTGCGATAATTTATTGAGCTTATGTACTTTTATTACATATATCATATTCAGTAAACAAAATTTATTTAAATATCAAGGTAAAAATTCATGCAACTAAATTACTGCTTTGTATTTAATACATTGTTAATGCTCCATATAGATAAATATAACAGATTGAAATTTTTCTGAGGAGACTTGCTAACTTATAGAGAAAATTACTAAAGAAGAAACAAGTGTGAATGATTCTGACATGCTTTTGTAGGAATAACTCATATGGTTATTGTATGTGGGGCAAATTTTTGAAATGATAGTGTCAGAGAATTAATTTAATTGAGGTAAGGATAAAATCAATGCAGATTTTCACATTCTCGAAAATTTTAAATCTATGTATTGTCCGCCCTTTAAATTACAATTTAGTTATCTATTCTGAAGTTATGTGTAGAATATTATAGAATATTCCAAGGTAGAAACTTACTAAATTGCTGGCTCCTAACCTGTCAGTGTGTGTTTTTTTTTACATTGTATGTTAAAATTATAATATATGAGAAAAAAGATTACAAAAATAATTTTAGAAATTAAAAGGAAAGGGTATCTTAAAGCTATAAAAATCATGTTTGACAAATATTTATAGCTTGGTAACTCTAAATAGTATAAGACAGTCTGTATTCTCTCTGGCACATTTTGGTCTAAAATAGATTAGATAAATGATAAAATCCATGCTGGGCTCTGCTTGCGCCTGCATGCTACTGTGCAATCATCAAGGTTATCTAGTAATTTAAGGGATAGATCTATTATTATCTCCTAATGATTAGGTCAAATCAGTCAGGTTGGAAACCTCATTAGTGATGACAAGAGTCTCTGGGCGACTGCCCCTTTTAATAATGTACAACACAGCAATGCTGTTATGTTTAATCAACTTATGAGCTATACGTTTCTGGTAAGCCTCCTTCATCTCTAGCGTGAACAACCTGCCATGCTCAGCACAGCCCCTTTAAAAAGTCCCTGCCTGGCAGCCATATCGGTGTTTTAAAGAGAGGACAGGTTTCTCTCACACCATCACTTGGCCAAAAAGATTTACAGAGAACCATAGAGAAAAATATATAAATATGATTGGCCTACAATTTAGGTTATACAGTATTAGTTTAGGCTCACAGATGACCTGTCACTCCTGAGAAATCCACGCACACAAAACAATGGATAATCTTGCCAAATGCCAGTAATGTTAGTGAAAAAAGCAGAGAAGGTAAGCCAAACTTTCAGTTCATAGTTGATCTATGGACCAGCCCCTTACTGCGGTCCTCATTCTCATTGTGGATTCTATTTCCATATCCCACAGAAACCCATTATCTCATTATTTATCATATCAAACACCTCCTTTTAATTATAACTTTAATGAAGTTCTTTCTTTTTTGGAGTTTTGGGGGGAGGAGTTTACCCACCCATTTCCACCCATCTATTTTTATAAACATATTTACAACCTTTGGGAGAAAAGGAAATTGTTTACACATATAACTGCAGTTAAAAATCAGATTACTAATTCAGTGTAAACTGTTTGATCCGGAACATTTTTAGAAATTTAATTACTTGTCAAAAAAGTAAAATTACTTCTTCAGTTCTGGGTCCATTAGCAAGTAAGGTCTGCTAGTGAGACTTGAAAAAATAAAGCTTTGATGGCATTAGAATTTTAATTGATAAACACTCAAAGAAAGAAAACGTGTAACCACAAAAATAACTTCCACAGTGGCTGATGTCTTTTGAAATTTTTAATGGAAAAATCAGTGATTAATTTGCATAGAGAAGGGAAATTGTGCTTTATTTTCTTTAAAATTTAGGCCAAACTCTTTATACTGGAATTTTTCTATGGAACTATGGTTTTTAAAAAACACACTTCCTCACATGATGCACACAAAAATTGGATACACACAAAACGGATCACAGTGCCAAATGTAAGAGGCAAAACTACAAAACTCTGATAAGGAAATATAGAAGCGAATCTTCATGATCCTGGATTTTGCTAAAGCCTTTGTAAGTAGGATACCAAAGTATAAACAACAATAGAAAGAAGAAAAAAGTAGATAAACTTAACTTCATCAAAATTAAGACTACTTATGCTTGAAAGTGACACTATTAAGAGAAAAGAAAATCCACAGAATCAAGAAAATATGTGCTAACTTATATCTGATAAGGAATTTGTTTCCAGAATATGTAAAGAACTCAAATTTAATAATAAAAAGACAAATAAATTAATTTTTAAAATGAGAAAAAGACCTAAACAGACATTTCTCCAAAGAACATGTACAAGAGGTACATACAAAGATGTTCACCATTTTTAACCATTAGGGAAATATGATGACATGCCCAGGAGTATGGCTGTAACCAAAAAGATAATAATAAGTAGTAGTGAGAATATGAAGAAATTGAAACCTTTATACAGTGAGGTAGGAATGTAATGTTGCAGCTGCTTTAAAATATTGTTTGACAATTTTTGAAAAGATTAAACATAGAGTTACCATGTGATCCAGTAATTCTATTTCAGGGTGGTCCCCCAAAAATGTATACACACTTTAACAGCTGATAGCTCAATTTTGAAAATGAAATGTATTTTAATAAACACTACCTTTATAATTATTCAAAGTTTTGCATACATTTCTGGGGACACCCTATTTATCCAAAATAAATGGAAATACATGTCCACACAAATGTTCACAGCAGCATTCTTCATAATAGCAAAATGGGAAAATAACTCAATTGTCATCAACTGGTTAATGATAAATAAATGTGATCTATCCATACAATAGAATCCTACTCAGCATTAAAATAAGAAGTACTGAAACATGCTAAAACATGGGTGAATTTTTAAAATATTATATGCTACGTGAAAGATGTCCATCACACAAGACCTCAGATTAGATAATTCCATGTATATGAAATACCCAGAATAGGGTAAATCTATAGAGGCAGAAAGTAGATGAATGATTGATTAGGATTGGAGGGTAAGAGAGTGAATGGGAATATGGGATAACTGCTAACGAGCATGGGGCTTATTTTTGAAGTAACGAAAATGTTCTGAAATTGACTGTGGTGATGATTGCACAACTCTAAATATACTAAAGCCATTAAATTATACACTTTAAATAGAAAAATTGCATAATATGTGAATTCTATCTCAATAAGTTTGTTAAAAATAAAAGAAAATCCATTTGGGCAGGCATATGTGAAAACAAATGAGTGTGATATAGTACTAGACACACATACAACGTGCTCCAGGAGTACAGGAGATGAAACATATAACTTATTTTTTGTGTCACCAATTTATTTCTTATCTACTGACATGTGTCATTGTGTGTGTGCCTGTCAGTGTGTGTGTGTGTGTGTGTGTGTGTGTGTGTGTGTGTGTGTGTTTAACAGAATGACCTGACTTAGACCTAGACTTGGATATAGTATTTGGTCCATGGAATACTGCAATACTCAGTCACCCAGATATCTGTTTATCTTCATGGTTCAGCATAGGGGATAAGCAATGATGTGCTGGAGGCAGCTCATACTGGTTCAAGAGAGATGAACATAGGCATCACTTCCCAAGTCCATGTGCAGGTTAGAACCCTGAAAGTGGCCATAGTGGGAGTATTTACACCATGGAAATCAGCAAGTGCTAGAAATCAGGGCACACCCTACATACACAACTGCTGCCAACTGCTGGTTGTTAAACATTTGCCAGCATGCCACTAAGTCTAAAAGTCCCTTTGGAAAGTCATTCACAGGTACTTGGGATTCAGACATATTCATGAATGCCTGGAACACTGAAGGAGTGATTCAGAAGCCAAACTGTTTGGGGCATTATGGGGTCTCTGAAAAATCACTTGCCATAAGAAAGTACAGAATATAGCATGATGAGCCCTCCTAGCAACCGAAGCAAAAAATCAGGAAGAATCAAGTGTTCTGGGTAAATCTGAAAGGTATATCAGCACCTTGGAAAGAATGAGTTTTGGAGAAAACTAAAAAGTGCTAGACACAAACTTCTGAAATGACTCAATTCTCAAGGAACGCCGGTATGGGTCCTTTATAAGTTCCAAAAGGGAGTCACTTCAGAAAGACTGCCCAGCACTCCAAGAGTGGCAGGAGCTGGGGTGAACCAGAGGGATGAGCAGCCTAGCATGGTCCTGCAGGCTGCCCCTCGGCTTGGATAGAATTACTGAGTGAAGCAGCAGGGCGGCCGCAGTGGCAGGTGGAGACTGCTCAGCATGAAGTGACAAATAGGACAGTGTTTGTAAGAAAAGGGTGGCACTTGCACAGGTACAAGCCAGAGCAGCAGTGTGGCACTGAAAACAGCAGGATGAAGGGGGACCTTATCTAAAATATGAACTCATCCATACTTCTCCTTGGAGACTGGGGAATCTCCAAAAAGAATCAAAGCAAGCAGGGTGTATGCATGCTTTGGGGGTGATAGCTATCACTACAATAAACTGATCTTACATCTATCGTATGTAACTCATGTTATACGTCAAAATTATTTACTTTGATTTTTTTTTACCCCATAATATGTTGTTAATTCCTTAAGGCAAAAAAATATATATTATTTTATTACATCTTAGCTCCCATGGCAATCATAGGGTACATTTTGAGAATTCAATGTTTGTATTAAATAAAAAGAGCTAATAACTACTCTAAATAGTATTTTACTATGTGCCAGGTACTATTCAGAGAGTTTTACAGGCACTCATGTGCAATTTACAAAAAGGATATTAATATTTTCCAGATTAAAAATAAACTGAGACACAGAAAAAAATAAGTAACTTGATCAAGGTCATATGTCTGCCAGATACACAGACAGACAGACAATCAGACAGCAGATATATATCATTCAGAGAACATCATTTACCATCCAGGTCCTGCTACTTTTTGATAATGTGATCTATCTAGATTTTTACAAAATATGATTAGGCCTTTAGTAGACCGTGAAATAAATTTAGTATATTGCAACTAGAATTTTTTTGAAGGAATAGATCGGAGTATATCATGTGTAACAAATATAAATTGTTTTGTGAAATCTATATTTCAGTTGTCTGTAACAGGGTGTGTCAAAATGGTAAAATGTATTTTCTACTGTGGTTTGCTGTCAAAATTTGAGAAGCTCTGATATAGGGAATATTATCTAATAGCCTCTGACCCTGAGCTTCTTCAAAGGTTATATATGACCCCTGTCACAGGTATGTAGTTTTCAGTAAAGTAGGTAAAGTTACTAAACTAATCCAGTTTGTAGGCTTAAAGTTTTCCTAATATAATTCAATATTGGTAAAAATAATTTAATATTAATGAGCTATAATACTATGCAAGTAACACCATGATCTATCTGATTTGTCTTTTCAGAAGAGATATTATAGACAGTATGAAAAATATGTAACATTTTTTAAATTACTAAAGGACAGCTCTGTCTAAAAAACTGTGGCCCTGGTAAAAACTAAAGAGAACCTGCCCATGAGATTACCTTAGGTGCGTTACTGACATTATGATTGGATCACAACACTGCTTGAATTGCTACACCAAGAATGAGAATAATTAATAATAATAATAATAATAATATCAATTATCATAAATTATTAAATTAGCTCTCCCTTCTGAAACAGTCTATTGGTTATGGGGGAAAGTCTACCTCTACCCAAGAAGAAGAAAATCCATAACTGCTGACACCCTTCAGGGAAACAACAAAAACAGAAATTACCAAGAAGAAGGCTCAAACCAGTACAGGTAGTGTATAACTGTTCAATATTATTTTGGATAAAAACATGTAAGGAATTATGTAATTGGCATTGGCATCTGTTTTCCTAAACTTTCTTGCCTATTGCTTATTGTAAAAGAATGAGAATTAGGAAAGCTCAAAGAAGAGAATCAGTTCTTTCTTTTGCATGTTTCTTAAAAATCATATGGATTTAAGTATTTTATAAATTATAAAAATTATGCAAATATTATTTATTTTATCACCTAACTAGAATATTATTTCCACAACGTCAAAGATGATTATTGCCCTATTTTTAAAAAATTCCTACAGCAGCTAGCAATTCTCAAAAGTTTAAAATAGATTTCTGAAATAACAAATGTCTTCTAGTGAAATGTGTTGAGTCTCAAAAAGTAGTAATCCACATATTAATTGCCTGTCTTGGCTAGAAATGTTGTGTCTCTTATCCCATTTTAGTTTCATAAAAAGTCTGTAGAGTAAGAATTATTACCCTGATTTCAGGAAAAGAAAATGAAAAGTTAGTTGGCTAGTGTATTGCTAAGATTCCTATTTAAGTCTCTGTTTCCAATGTCCACATTCCCTCCATTGTATTTAAGAGCAGTTAAGACATCAAACTAAAGGGAATGGATACACAGCACTTTATAAAGCACAGCACAGGGATATTTTGCTTTGTTTTCAGAGCCAATATATTATCAAAATGAGAGGGACTGATCCATAAATAGGAGACATTTAGGCACTCGGGTGACATTTTCTTTCATTATTTCATTTCATGTCATTTGCCACATGTTTGCCTCTAATCCCGTGCATGTTCCTGTACCTATGTAATATTCAGTGTGAAATTCCATGTCAGTATATTTAAACTTCCGAAAGTCAGCAGGTTCAGAGTTGTGATTCCCATAGCAACCATAATTCCACCCCTTTGTTTTTATATAGCATTTGTATAACCGGGGAAGTTGTTAAGTTTTATATCTTAATATAAATATGCAGTCATGTTGAGCGTCTTTTTATAGTTGCTGTAGGAACCACAATTTATAATTTTCTTTGCATCTAAATTTCCAATCAGTTTATTGCAATCATTGTCATTCCTTTAATTTTATTGAAGAAGTGACAATGAAGAAAATGAATAGTAATTTTATTATAAATTCCCATAGACTTTATTTTAAGATATTATTTAACTGCCAAAAGGGGGAAAATATTTTTAAAGAAAGAAAAGAAACATGGCATATTTTAAAATAAAATGATAAAAGGAAAGAATACTATGTTAAAGAAATGTAATTTTAAATACACGGAATTCCCAAATATTTTGAAATGTTGTATTTCCTTTTGGTCACAGAGCAGTAAGTGTTAAAAACAGAGACCCATAAAGTTCTTAGATCTTTTATTAGCTGGCATTGGTATGCACTTTACAAATGAGGAGTGTGACTGTATTGTGTGACATGCGTGCATGTGGTTGCAGTGTGTGTATATGTGTGCATGCACATAATGCACTTCTCTTTCCACTCAAAGGAAATGTTTAGTACAATTATCCTTAATAAATACACAGTATTTGCATATGATTCAGTACCCTTCTAAGTCCTGTGGTACAATGATGTGAATGTGTGTTTAAAGCCCAGGAATCTTTTATTTAATAAGAGCTTACAAAAGTCTTATATAAAAGTATAGGTGCTCTGATCAAAGAAAGGAGTTTAAAGTCAGGATAAATATGCAGACAAATGTAGTAACCCAACTTAATGCATAATACTCCCCTCCCCTAGAGCAGCCCAATTGGTTTTTTGAAACATTTCTAAAACTCACAAGTCACAATACAAAAACATATCCCTCCAACAGAAAGTAAGCCAAATTACATGGAATGGTGGTATACTTCTTTAGAGTTTTCTAGATAACATCTCTGAAGCCATGTAGGTGGTATGTTCATAATGATGAGTTCAGTATCATTGTTCCATAAAGGGGATTTTCATGGGGCTAATGTTACCTCACAGCTGAAAAAAATACTTTGTGAATTATAAAATCATATCTTTTCTCTGGGAAATTGTCTTGGTAAATATTTCCTACCAAATTTAACTGACAAAAATGTTGTGGCTTTGGAGAAGACTAACAATCCAACTGAACAATGGGCAAAGGGCCTGAATAGACATTTCTCCAGAGAGGACATACAGATGGTCAATAGACATATGAAAAAAAAAATTCAGGGTTACTAATTATCAGAGAAATGCAAATTAAAACCACAATAAAATATCTCCTCACACCTGTAAGAATGGCTACCATCAATAAATCAATAAACAACCAGTGCTGAGGAGGATGTGGAGAAAAGGGAACCCTAGGTCACTGCTGGTGGGAATGCAGACTGGTGCAGCCACTGTGGAAAACAGTGTGGAGTTTCCTCAAAAAGTTAAAAATGGAACTGCCTTTTGACTCAGCAATCCCACTTCTGGAAATATATCTGAAGAAATCAGTAACACTAATTAGAAATAATATATGAACTCCTATGTTCATTGCAGCATTATTTATAACTAGGGGCCCGGTGCACGAAATTTGTGCACTGGGTGTGTGTGTGGGGAGAGTGTCCCTCAGCCCAGCCTGCCCCCTCTCACATACTGGGAGCCCTCAGGCGTTGACCCCCATCACCCTCCAATCGCAGGATCGGCCCCTTGCCCAGGCCTGACGCCTCTGGCCTAGGCATCCGGCCCCGGCAGCGGGGACCTGCAGTGGCAGCAGGGGGCGCCGCGATCACGCGGGCTCCGCCCCTGCCCCTGCAGGACGCCTCTGACTGAGGTGTCCGGCCCGGGCAGTGGGGACCCACAGCTGCAGCGGCCCCACTATCGTGGGCTCTGCTTTAGGCCCAGGCAAGGGACCCCTAGCTGCTGGGACTGCCAGCTTTGACTATGCTCAGCTCCTATCGCTGGTTCCACCCCTACTTCCTGCTATCACTGGCCAGGGCGGAAAAGGCACCTGATTCTCCGATCATGGCTGGGGGGCAGGGCAAAGGCGGCCCTGGGGCCGCCTTTGCCCTGCCCCCCAGCTCTTAGCTCCCCCCTGGGTTTCTGATCACTGTCAGTGGCAGGGGGCTTCTTCCTGCTTTCCCTTTCGCCTCCCTGCATTGTGCCTACATATGCAAATTAACTGCCATCTTGTTGGCAGTTAACTGCCAATCTTAGTTGGCAGTTAACTGCCAATCTTAGTTGACAGTTAATTTGCATATAGCCCTGATTAGCCAATGAAAAGGGTATCATCGTACGCCAATTACCATTTTTCTCTTTTATTAGTGTAGATAGCCAAGATCTGGAAACAGCCCAAATGCCAATCAGTAGATGAGTACATTTACACAATGGAATACTACTCAGTCATACAAAGAATGAAATCTTACCTTTTGTGACAGCATGGATGGACCTGGAGATTATTATGCTAAGTGTAATAAGCCAGTCAGAGAAAGACAAATACTATATGATCTCACTTATATGTGGAATCTAATGAACAAAATAAACTGATGACAAAATAGAAACAGAGGCATGGATACATGGAACAGACTGACAGGTGTCCTAGGGGAGGGGGTGTTGGAGGGCTGAATGAAAGAAGGTGAAGTGATTAAGCAAAATAAACAAACAAACAAATCCTATATAATAAAGAGGTAATATGCAAATTAACCGTCACACTGTCACACCATCACAAAATGGCTGCACCCACAGCAGAGGCGGGGTCCATAATGAGCTATAATGAGTGATCAGCAGGGACCTGAGGCAACATGGCGCTGGGCCAGGCCGGGGGACCTCAGGCTGCGTCCCCTGCCTGGCAGGACTTGACAGAGGACCTCAGGCCATGCCCCCTGTCCCGGTGTCGGGCCAGGGGACCTGAGGCCACACCTCTCGCCATGGCACCAGGCCGGGGGACCTGAGGCTGTGCCCCCCACCTAGCGTGCACTGGGGGACCTGAGGCTGCGCCCCCCCCCAGCGGGGCTTGACAGGGGCCCTAAGGCTGCGCCCCCCACCAGGCGGGGCTTGATGGGAGACCTGAGGTTGCGCCCCCCACCTGGCACCAGGCCAGGGGACCTAAGGCTGCACCCTCCCTCCCCCTGCTTGGAGGGGCTTGACGAGGGTGGGGCCTGCAGGGTTTGGATCTCACCCAATGGGGGTGGGGCCAGCCAGGTGTGGATCTTGTGCGATTTCGGGGCGCATGTGGGTGGGCGGGGACTTGACGCTGGGTCCTGTAGCGCACCACAGACTCTGACAGGAGGAAGATTTTCATATACATTTTACTAATTTTCTTTCATCTCTGACATTTCTATTATAGAGAGAGGGCAAATAGCAATATTAAAATATTTCCTCTAATTAATTCCCTTTTAATGTGCATGAATTTCATGCACCGGGCCACTAGTATATATATAAAATCACATATGCACAGACAACAGTGTGGTGACAGCCAGAGGGAAAGATAATCAGGAAGTGAGCAAAGTGGAGGAAATGGGGATGGAAAGAGACTTTGGGCACACAATGTAGAGTGAGGATGATGTTTGTTGAGTTTTACATTTGACACTTGTATGATTTTGTGAACCAATGTCACCCCAATAGATTCAATTACAAAACAAAGACATGATCAGGCATCGCTTAGTTTATTAAAGCATTGTCCCTTGCACCAAAAGGTGGTGGGTTCGATTCCCAGTCAGGGAACATACCCAGGCTGTTGGTTTGATACCCATTGGGGCACATGAAGGAGGCACTGTTTCTCACATGGATGTTTCTCTCTCTCTCTCTCTCTCTCTCTCTCTCTCTCTCTCTCTCAAAAAAAAAAAAAATCAATAAAATTAAAAAGACAAGTTTATTCCAAAGGTTCATAGGACCACAAACTGAAATTTTTCTGGCAACTCGGAACTTAACATACTCAAGGTGGCTCATTTATTCAGCCCAATTCATAGGACATTAGGGTATAAATCAAAATGTCAATTTATTAATATTTATTAAAATATGATTTCCAAGTTATCTAGGTTACTTGTGTTTTTCAATTAGCCTATTCTTTCTGTGTACATGTAAATATTTTGAGGGAGGCTAATTTTAAGAGGTGGTTGCTTGCAAAGCCTAGAATAATAGTGTAAAGTGTTAATTGAAGAATCTTAAGAATGAGTATCTTCTCTAGTGAAATTATTTACTCCCAAGACAACTTAAAATTCAAATGGTAGAGGTGACTGCTTCAAGAGATCAGTGTGAATGTTGATGGACAATAGGATGCAAATCCCAGAACTAATCAGAATGAGTTCTTATCCCTTCCCCCAACATCTCTCACAGACCCATACACATAGGGCATATTAATGAACGCTTAACACTCAAGGATGTACAGGAAGATAACTAAAATGAGATCTTTAAATGTCATCATGGTCCATATGCTACATTATAAATTTCATAGATGTGATATGCTTTCCTTTGATTCACCTAAGCACAAAATTCTCAAATGACTATAAGACCAATGAACACAAAAATATTCAAGAAACAGAAAAAAAATTAAGCCTGTTTTATGAAAATTGACACTGACCAAGATATGTATGTCACTATTCATTAAGAACTGCATGTTGCTTTTTAAAATCTCTATATATAAAAGTCTAACATGCAAAGTGTCCCCTCGGGAGTTCAACTGACCGGGAGTTTGATCACTCGCTATGACATACGATGACTACCAGGAGGTGGCACGGAATGAAGGGAGGCCCTGGCCAGCAGCCAGCAGCCACTAGGGGCCCTACCCATGCACGAATTTTGTGCACTGGGCCTCTAGTGTTTTTAATAAATGCAAAAATACAAACATGTTTTACACAAATGTGTATGGTGCAAGCTTTCTTTAATACTGTTTTCCTTCCTCTTTTTGCTTTTTTTCCTCATATTAAGAGTGCAGTATTTATTACTGTGTTATATTGTCGCCTTTGCCATATTCCCCATGTCCATATCAGAATGACGAGAATTCTCCTGCCAGGTCTAACCCTTTGGCAATCCTAAAATTGGAATTGAGTATCAACTTGGATAAATCAGAAATGTTGCTACCTTTGAGAATTTGTAATAAAATGACTTATGCCAGATTGATGTGAAGAATGCCCTTATCTCTTCTCTGACAATCTCTGATCAAAGTTACAGTAGCACCAGAATCTCTGAGTACAACTGGACCTTGGAACAAGATTGTCTGGCAGATTCAGATAAGGCCTTACCATCGTCTGGTCCCCTAGCAAGTATGATATCAGCATTTCAAAGGAAAATAGTGAAGACTATATTTAATTTTCCCATATTACAACATTTAGGGATGCAGGGGAGAAATTCCTAAGGTAGGAGACTCTTCATTAAAATGACGCTAGGATTTTCACATGGTTACAACTGCTATTTCCAAAAGATGAAAATATCACTGCTGTCAAAGAGAACAGGCTGCACAGGGAGTGGTGGTCACTTGGAAGATGCTGCCGAAGAAGGGGAATTTTATATCACTTTATGAGAATTGTTGCTCTGAGGCAGGAGAAGTTATTGCCACCAAAGCATAGGCTGTCAGAGATGGGGGCATTAGTCCCTGGAACACAGCTTATCTAAGCAGGGATTAGGGTCAGAGTGTGAACTCCTCTATCCTCATGTTGTCTCATATTTCATCTTGGGTCACAATTTAAACTGACTGACAACATAGAAAAGATATTTTAATTCCAAGAGAGTTAAATCATAAGATCAAGGTAAAATCCCCTTCAATAAAACATGTACTGAAATAGGGAGGTGCATTCTGTCAAACAGAAACACTGTAGCTATTTCCCATTTCACCTATATTTCTCTGTGATCTTTGTACTCTTTTTTATTCTTTCTTTATATCTAAATCTAATAAGGAGTAAAACTGAAGTGAAAATATTGCATATTTAAATGGATCTCAAATTTGTTGATACTGGGACCAACTATAGATTATCAGTAAACTCATAAGGGTGGTAGAAGACATTTCTCTTTTTTTAAAATATATTTTTGTTGATTTCAGAGAGGAAGGGAGAGGGAGAAAGAGATAGAAACATCAATTGGCCACATAAACATTATTGGCCACAAAAACCAACCTTGGTACAATGTGGGAGGTAACCTAAATAAGTTAATACGTACAGAACACACAGAAGAAGTTTGGCAAAAAGTAAGCTCCCAAATAAATATTAATTACCACTTCATTGTCAAGCATGTGGGAAAACATAAAATACATTTAGTTGATTAAAGCAAGATTTGTGTTGATGGTCAGGGTAATGGTTAATTATTTTGCTTAATAAAAGATTATCATTTATAATAAAAATAATAACTGCCACTATTAATTATCCCACAAAGGCCTATAACACCAAAATCTGACTTCATACTCATTTAACTATTTTTGCTAAGGAAATTAACAATTACAATTTGATGCCTATTACATATTGAATTTGTTCTCTTAACTGTCTACTCTTTTCCAGCACAGAAGATATATGAGACTTGGCATTTCCTTTTCAGCCCTGGGTGATGCCACACAACAAGTGTCTGAAATTTAGTCTGTAAACAATCTGGAAAGAAAGTGGGAAGTTTTAAATGAGAAAAAATAAGCTAGTTGTGTCCCACCACATTTGACCTCTTGCTAAAATCATCAGGCGGATAGCTACTGTTTAAAGAAATCATATTCTCTTGCCCTAACCGGTTTGGCTCAGTGGATAGAGCGTCAGCCAGCGGACTCAAGGGTCCCAGGTTCGATTCCGGTCAAGGGCATGGACCTTGGTTGCGGGCATATCCCCAGTAGGGAGTGTGCAGGAGGCAGCTGATCAATGTTTCTCTCTCATCGATGTTTCTAACTCTCTATCCCTCTCCCTTCAGTAGGGAGTGTGCAGGAGGCAGCTGATCAATGTTTCTCTCTCATCGATGTTTCTAACTCTCTATCCCTCTCCCTTCCTCTCTGTATAAAAATCAATAAAATATATATATTTTTTAAAAAGAAATCATATTCTCTAAATCTTCTTTTCTCTCTTCTTTTATTCAGCCCTATGTGAACTTGAGCCATATATATATATATATTTACACACACATATATATACAATTTTATCAATTTTTTAATAAGTCTATTTCCTAGTCCTATAATGAAATCTCTTGTTTTGATAGATAACACTCATCTTATCCAATTTGCTTTAGTTTCCACATGTTGTTTCAGGTAATATATAGCTTTGGTATAGGATGTCCTAGCCTTTTCTATTTTACTTTCTTTAATGACATTTCATGTTTTATTGTGAGTCTTGTGAATGAATCTTGGATTCAAATTATAATTATTGCTATGTATGTCCACAATTCTTTCAGTTGCATGATGTGTCAACATTTTTTGTGTGAGCATATTTCGTGTAATATGTAGCAAAATTGGCTATTCCATCTGGGCTCAGAATTTGTTGAAAACATTTCAAAAGTAATTCTGACAATTTTTGTAACAAATTCTATATTATTTTCCCTTTATGATAATATATTTGTATATAAACAACCCAGGTAATTAACCTGACTGTGTACACGCATGAAACCTTTTTGGTGTAACAAATTTTTACATCTAGAAATACAGCTTAAAATATATACACTGAGGCTTACCTATTTCTCTAGAAATGCAGTTCTCCAGATTAGTTTTGATGGGGATTTATTATAAAATATATCAAAAATAAGAAAAACAAAATGAGCGATTAAAAAGCTCTGGGCTTTCACTTGATTATGGCCTTTTTCATACTTTACCACCTCAAACTCTGAAATACATTACACTCTCCCAGTTCTTCTTTTATAAAAACATTTAAATAAAACATCCGATTGGTTCTGGCCTGACCTGTAGGCCCCAAGCTGTTTAATCCCATTCGTATACTATTCCTTTTACAATATGTAGTGTCAGCTCCTTTGGTAATGGCCAACTGGAAAAAAAAAAGTGATGAAAAGTAGAAAAAGTGAACATTTGCTTCTATTCATCTCTGGAAAATGAGAATTGTTTATGCAGGAAAAATGGTAAGCTCTGCAATTCTCCAGTTTCCTTGGAATTCTATAGTTAGGCCAACTTAAAATAAATACTTTTTAATAGAGTTTATCTTTATGAGACCTGATTTTGCATGGGCAAACTTTTAGCACATGGCCCTGAAGAATGGCACTGTCCTTCCTACTCTCCTGGACAGTATGGCATTGCACTGGATGTGTGCAGTCACATTAATAGAGGACATCAAGTCTAATAGAGACGTGCCGGGGTTCTGCAGAGTGTGAATTATTAACTCGGGGATATGGGAGAGTATTAAATGAACCTGGGAAGCAGAAGGCATTGTTTAATGCTCCGTTTATATCTGATTCTTTTTTGTTTTCATACATAGATAGAAACCTGGTAAGAATGCTAATAAGAAATTTCAAAGAGATAAGAGAGAATTTTAAACTGTTACTATCAATCTCAGCTTCTGTCAGCGCATGAAGTAAACAACTTCAAATGAATTAGGCAACAATGAGAGACAAATGGCAGAGAGGGATGTCAGCATCAACACTACTCTTCCATGATCATTACCAAAGCTCAACGAAGTCTTACCTTCAAGTGAAACAGAGATCTAATAGCTCCCTGTTATTTCTCTACAACTTGATAGGGAATCTGAGGGTCTATTAGAGAAACCAGCCTGAAATATAGGAACCAACTGTTGATCACATCACTTTTCTCCTGAATATACTATATTTCTTTATAAACTTATTCTTATGATGAAAAATAGAGAGTAAACTAGAACACAGAAAGGAGCACTCTCACCAGAAAAATTAAGGCCATTCTGAATGATTTAATTAACAAGTTGCTTAAACCAAGGATTCATAAAAGTAATGCAAATATATTCAAATATCTTAAACATTTCTTCTTAAAACATTAAAAATGTACATGTGATTGCCACAGTTTTTATGTGGGGCTAAGACTCTGTTCTTCCTTTATAGTTATGGCCCACCCACAATGTATCTCCCATGATTTTCAGGATCCAGGATGAACTTATTTGAAGTAGAATGAAGATTCAAAGGCTGTGATGAATAGCCTTCATAATGATTAGAGCAATTACTCTAATTGACCACTATTCAAACATTGCTAGCCATTAAATATTTTAACTATCTTTGCTTATAAAGCATATAAATAAAAAACTCCTTAAGATTTATATGATTTTTTTTCTCAAATATTTTAATTGTTTCATCCATGTTCAACTGTATTTTTAACAACTTACTTTTATCATGTCTTTCTGAAACAGTTACCTGTTTTTATAAAAGCAGCTCTCTTTCTCTTTATACTCCAATTGATCCATTTATGAAACACGTAATTAAATAATATGAATACAATCACACACAAAAAAAACAGATTTTAAGGATAAACCACTGACTCTTGGTAAGTATGCAGTTAAAATTTAGAACTATGTAGATGTCTTAGAAAGTGCCTACAAGATGCAAGCACTCAGTGAGGCATAATCAATATGTCAGAAGGTTGAGAAAACATTGACTAAGCCAGAAGATCAGTTAGTTCAAAGAGCATACATTATATTGTTATATTCATAATTACAAAGATAAAACTATATACATACTATATAACCCAGCACATAACAAAAAAAAATTTGTAATATAAACCAATTATAATAGAAAAATTGAATAAGGGGCTCAACTTGCCCCCTGAATCAAAAGTCTCTGCTTCATTCACATAAAGAAATAAAATTGCAATATGATTACTACTTAAGATCAGATAGTACATCCCTGTAGAAAAATCAAGATCGCATATTCCATGCTCATGGAATATAGGCCAGGTGGTTTGTTGTGTTAAATGGGTTGCATATATTCACATCAGAGACAATTTTAGCTGGGATATAGAGAACTAAAATAAAATGGCCATGAGTAATCTCCAGTGACCACTTTCAGTTTATATGAGAAACCCTGACAAATCAGAATGCACCTGTGGTAGAAATAATTCTAAGATGCCCTTCCCCCCAAGATTCTCAGCCCCAGAGGTAAGCATACTTCCTCCCAGGTATCAATCAAATGCTAATCTGGTTACTTCTCTTTTGTGAGGTCCCAAATCAGTTGGCCTTAAAATAGAGAGATTATGTGTCTCTTGGCCTTCTGTATGTCCTCTTTCTCAAAATGTCTCTTCAGGTCCTTTGCCCATTTTTTGATAGGATTGTTAATCTTCCTTTTGTTAAGTTGTATGAGTTCCCTGTAAATTTTGGAGATTAAACCCTTGTTGGAGATAACATTGGCAAATATGTTCTCCCATGTAGTAGGCTTTCTTGTTGTTTTGTTAATGGTGTCTTTTATCATGCAAAAGTTTTTTTTATTTTGATGTAGTCTCATTTGTTTATTTTCTCCTTAGTTTCCATTGTCCTAGGAGCTGTATCTGTAAAGATACTACCAGGACAAATGTCTGCTCTTTTGCAGCCTGTGGATTCCTCTAAGATTTTTATGGTTTCCTGTCTTATGTTTAAGTCCTTTATCCATTTCAAGTTTATTTTTACATGTGGTGTAAATGGTGGTCTAGTCTCATTTTTTTTGCATGAATCTGTCCAATTTTTCCAGCATCATTTATTAAAGAGACTGTCTTGACTCCATTGTATGCCCTTGCCTCCTTTTTCGAATATTAATTGAGCATAATGGCTTGGGTCGAAAACATGCTCAAAGTCACTAATCATTGGAGAAATGCAAATCAAAACAACAATGAGGTGCCATCTCACACCTGTCAGAATGGCTATCATCAACAAATCAACAAACAACAACTGCTGGCAAGGATGTGGAGAAAAAGGAACCCACAGTCTGGTGCAGCCACTGTGGAAAACAGTATGGAGTTTCCTCAAAAAATTAAAAATGAAACTCCCATTTGACCCAGTGATCCCACTTCTAGGAATATATCCCAAGAACTCAGAAACACCAATCAGAAAAACTTATGTGCATCCCTATGTTCATAGCAGCACAATTTACAATAGCTAAGATTTGGAAACAGCCTAAGTGCCCATCAGCAGATGAATGGATTAAAAACCAGTCATACATCTACACAATGAAATACTACGCTGATGTAAAAAACAAAGAACTCTTACCATTCGCAACAGCATGGATGGACATGGAGAGCATTATGCTAAGCAAAATAAGCCAGTCGGAGAAAAATAAATATCACTTGATCTCACTCATTTGTGGAATATAATGCACAACATAAACTGATGAACAAAAATAGATCCAGAGACAGAGTAGCTTTGAACAGACCATCAAACCTCAGAGGGAAGGCAGGGGTAGATGGGTTGAGAGGGGGTTGGAGGGGAGGTAAGAGATCAACCAAAGGACTTGTATGCATGCATATAAGCATAACCAATGGACACAGACCTAGGGGGGGGTGAGGGCATGTGCTGGGGGGTGGGAGTGTCCGGGAAGAGGTCAATGGGGGGAAAGGGAGACATATGTAATACTTTAAATCAATAAAGAGTAAAAAAAAAAAAAAAAAGAAAAGAAAAATGGGAAAAAACAACAAAAAATAGAGAGATTATCCTATTTGGGTGGGCCAGTTTAACCTCAGCACAGGAGACTTAAGAGCAGAGTTTTCTCTGGCTGAGAACAAAAGAGGAAATCAAAGATCTAGTACATCAGGCAGGCCTGAATAAAAGCCAGACTACAAATTGTTAACTGCCTGTGGTGACCGAGAAACAAGAAACTCCTAGAGCCATGTAGGGACTGAGAGCAGTCCCCAGCTGAAAGCCAGCAAAATTACAGAGACCTCAGTCCTTATGGCTGCAAGAAACTGAATTCTCCAAGTCCTTGGAAGAAAACCTTGAAAGAGAACACTGAGCCCTAGGTGAGAACCACCAGCACCTTCATTTTAGCCTGCAGTATTAGTTTCCTATGGCTGTTATAACAAAGTACTACAAATTGGTTGACTGAAATAACAGAAATGTATTCTGTTACAGTTCTAGAGGCTGGGATTCTGAAATCAAGATGTCAGCAGGACCACGCTCCTTCTGAGAGGCTGGGTAGAATCCTGCCTAACTTCTTCATAGCTGTTGGTGGTAACTATTGATCATTGGCTCTCCTAGGCTTGCAGCTGCATCACTCCAATCTCTGTTTCTGTTGTTACATGGCATTCTCTCTGTATGTCTCTGTCTTCATATGGCATTTTCCTTTTCTTATAAGAACAAGTCATGTTGGATTAGGGCCCACCTTAATGACCTTATCTTAACTTGATTATATCTGCCAAGACCCTATTTCCAAATAAAAAATACTAGTACATTCATAAGTACTGGGTGTTAGGATTTCAACATCTGTCTATAGGGGACACATTCTACCCATAGCACATGGAGAAAACCTGAGCAGAGAATCCAGACATACTATGTCCAGATCTGACCTACAGAAACTGTGAGAGCATCAAATTATGTAGGTTAGTCTTTTAATTTTGTGGAAATATATTACACAGCAATAAAAACAGTAATGCAACACCCAAGCTTGTCAAGATTCTAGATTTTCACTGTACACATTGAGAGATAACTATATGCCTAGAAAAATTATTATTTGCAACAGAAATAAAAGGATTTATTCATAACTCCCCTATGTCTAAGAAAAGCAGGTACTTGTAACTGGAGAGTTAATTTTAGCAAGAGGTCATGGGTATAAGAGTACAGGATTTAAAGACCAAGGACAGAGGAAAATTGCTTTGCTTAAGAAAAATACAGAGGAAAGCTTGGGTTAGGCTGATTGAGGGTCAGTTTAGAGACCTTTTGAGAGAAGAGTTGAAAGAGGGAAAATCAGCAGCTGGCAGCCTAAATGGGAAGCAAAGGTTGAGATCAATGGCTATAGCCAAATAGGAGTTGTTACTAAGTCATTTGCAAGGTGTGAATCAAGTTAAATTTTCTTTTCCACTTCCCAATAAAAAGTTCACTAGGATCTAGTCCACTGCTACAACTAGTTATCCAGGGATTATCTCTGGATGTTGATAATATGGTTGTATTTATTTTCAAATTTATTCCTTTCTGCTCAAATTTCTTCCAGTGAACATGCATTACATTTGTAATCAAAAAGTACAACAAATGTCTTTTTAATAAAAATCTACATTATTTTATTATGGCAGAGTGGAAATACCATGAAAGACTGAGTGCTGCTTTATGGGTTTGCTAAGAACAGACCAAAGGCCACTTATGGCTGGCCAGTCGTATGTGGTTTATTTGATACACAAACATCAAATTAGTCTCTGAATTCCAAGTTTAGTAACTGAGTTTTAATGATTATCAATGTTTCTATACTCTATTGAAATCATTAGCAGCGTATAAAATTGAACATAATACAGATAATATATTCAGAACAGACGCTATGAAGAGGTGATTCTCAAAATGTGGTCCCCGAACAAGCAGCCTCAACATGATCTGGGAATCTGCTGGAAATGCAATCTCTGAAGTCCTATCCAGGATCTAATGAATCAGAAACTCTGAGGGTGGGCCCAGAAATGTGTGTTTTAATATGCCCTCCAGGTGATACTAATGCATGGTCAATTTTGACAACCACTACTAGAGAAGACCCTATCATTGCTTTAACCTCAATGCCCACTGCTGGTCCCATCAGGGCCATTTTAAATACTGTCTGCCTCTATCAGAACCTTTATATGTCCATTTTTCATTACACATGTTTCATTCCTTACACTCTTCTATTTCCCTGTGGGTTCCTCTCCTGGAGAATATAGATGTGATATTGTCGTCATAGAATAAACAATTTAGAATACTGTTTAAAGAGGTAGTTTTTCAAAAGTCAATTATGTAATAACAATAATTTGAAGATCCAGGATATCCGATCATTCTTGTGATGACATGAATGTCTCATTCTCCTGATACATAGTCCAAGAAAATGGCTTTTGAGAGAGCAATGGCAATGACTTCCTCAACTAAATCCATGCATAAATAGTATGGATTTCTAAAGCCATTTCACTTGTGCATTGGCACAGATTTGTTGCTATACTTCTGCAAAGAGGGAGACTATTGCAATAAAATATATTCTACCAGAACTTAAAGCAGCTCATATCAACCAAGTGTCTTATGGACCCATTAATTATAAGGGGGGAAAAGTATAGAAGATAAAATGTGTGTGGGACATAAATGTTTAACCACCACATAGAGTTTAAATAATTAATGGGATGATACCCTTTAGTGCAGAGCCCCATATCTTTAAAATATAGAAGAATGTAAGTGCACCATTTCAATATTTAAGTCAAAGTAAGTGATGCAGTTTCTGCATGTGAACTATATGTCTGGGCAATGGACTGAGCAAATTCTTCATAATAATAAAATGGCTTTTAAATGTGAATTGGTCTCATAAGGTAGAAGGATTTCCCTAACCAATACAATTTATTCAGAGTAAGATTAACCAAGACAATTTTTGAAGCATTATTATTCATTACCTTCATATTTTATAATATTGCTAGTTCAGTGTACCTGAAGTGGTCCAGTGTGTTGAAGTGAACTTTCGTCATGTCTAAACAGCTTAACTGATACTTACTTGATAACTCTTTTATGAAGCAGTTTTTCTAATAATGCTTTCATATTTCTGGTTTATGATGCCATTAAAGTCATTATTTGTCACATTAGTAATAGAGGATTCTTAAAATATCCCTAGCAGCAATTCAGGATGGCTTTTAATGTCAGCATAAATTACTGTATTACTAAACAAGCTATTTGAAATATTAACAGTGTTGTTTGCAATTTCAAAATATATATGACAACATAAGCATATAACATAGATCCCTATTTTAGGGAAAACCTACAGAAATGAAGCTAAAGTAGGTTGGCTTGACCTTGTGCTATAACTTAACAGGAAAAAAAAGTCCCTTTGATCATGGAATGGATCAGTGAATTTTCTGCTATAGAATTATTTACTCTTCATAAACTAAGCAATTTAAAATTGGGATAAAAGGAGAAGGAAATCTAACTTGTCCAGAATGCTATTTTATAGTGAATCCACAGCAGTTTAAACATTCATGGATATCGTTTCCAATTATTTTAGAAGTTAAAACACTGTGGCATGCTTTTTCCCACTCACGTTACATCTAACGGGGCAATTTTTCTAGAGGGCCATGGATGAGGCTCCAGAGCTCTAAAATTAGACCATACCAGCTGTGCATAGTTGGTGTGCTGCCCCAGGCTTGTGTGCATATGTAACATCATCCCATCACACTGTCAGCTGCTCCACTCTTGGAAACAAATGGAGTATTAATGTCCAGGAACCCTGCTGTTGGACTGCTTTGGAGGAAAGCTTCAATGATGTATGGCTCTACTCTGTATTGGCAGCATCACTGAGGTAAGAGATGAAGGTTGTTGTTGTTGTTATTGTTTCTTTCATGGATATGTGAAGACAACAGATCACATCTTCTAAGAGGAGTTTCTCTTCACAGAAGTTTGGTTAGCTCATATGTTTGGTAGGTGTGGAATGAAAGCTATCTGGGGGCCAAGTTGAGTGCTTTAGGACCCTTAGACAGGATTATGTTTGTATAATGGAGACTCTAATGGAAAAGATCATTTGTTCTGAAATTGGGCTATGTTTGAATCATTTCTGGGACTATAGAGTACTGCTCTTAAACTCTATCATTTAGAATGATAGAAGCATCATCTATCCTATCTAATAAAAGAGAAAAATGGTAATTGGCGTACGACGATACCCTTTTCATTGGCTAATCAGGGCTATATGCAAATTAACTGCCAACTATGATTGGCAGTTAACTGCCAACTAAGATTGGCAGTTAACTGCCAACAAGATGGCGGTTAATTTGCATATGTAGGCACAATGCAGGGAGGCGAAAGGGAAAGCAGGAAGAAGCCCCCTGCCACTGACAGTGATCAGAAACCCAGGGGGGAGCTAAGAGCTGGGGGGCAGGGCAAAGGCGGCCCTGGGGCCGCCTTTGCCCTGCCCCCCAGCCATGATCAGAGAATCAGGTGCCTTTTCCGCCCTGGCCAGTGATAGCAGGAAGTAGGGGTGGAGCCAGCGATGGGATCTGGGCATGGTCGAAGCTGGCAGTCCCGGGAGCTAGGGGTCCCTTGCCTGGGCCTAAAGCGGAGACCACGATCGCGGGGCCGCTGCAGCTGGGGGTCCCCTGCCCAGGCCGGACACCTCTGCCAGAGGCCTCAGGCCTGGTCAAGGGGCCGATCCGGTGATTGGTGATCGGAGGGTGATGAGGGTCAACTCCTCTGGCCGAGGCATCAGGCCTGGGTGGGGGGCGGAGCCGGGGATTGGGGGGATATGATGGTCCCCTTGCCCAGGCCTGAAGCCTGGGTCAGAGGCGTCAGGCTTGGGCGGGGGGTGGAGCAAGCGATCCGAGGGAGATGGGGGTCCCCTGCCCAGGCATGATTCCTGGGCCAGAGGCCTCAGGCCTGGGCGGGGGCCAGAGCCAGTGATCAGGGGGAGATGGGGGTCCCCTGTCCAAGCCTGACACCTCTGTAAGAGGCGTCAGGCCTGGGCAAGGGGCCGATTCTGCGATTGGAGGGTGATGGGGGTCAACGCCTGAGGGCTCCCAGTATGTGTGAGGGGGCAGGCTGGGCTGAGGGACACCCCCCCCCCCACACACACACACCCAGTGCACGAATTTCGTGCACCGGGCCCCTAGTATATATATAAAAGCCAAAGCAACCATTACAACCAATTGACCAAACAACCGGTTGACCAGTTGCTATGATGACACGCTGACCACCAGGGGGCAGATGCTCAATGCAGGAGCTGCCCCCTGGTGATCAGTGCGCTCCCACAGCCAACCTCCCACGGCCAGCCAATCTCCTGCGGTCCCTCCCCCTAGCCGGCTGGCTGGCCCTAATTGGCTCCAATCACCAGCCAGGCTGAGGGACCCCACCCATGCATGAATTCGTGCACTGGGCCTCTAGTAGTAATATAATAAAGAAAGCACTGAAATAGAAAACAGAAAGTTCTTGTTCCTAAACCCAGTCATACCACTTAGTAGTGATGGCCAACTATGTAATCATGCTGACCATATTCTCTTCATTTTTATAATTGCTACTAATATCTATTTTATCTACTGAAAATGGTTGCAAAAATATTGGGGATATAAGATATGTGAAAGCAGGATTATTAATTAAATCATACTTGACATTTAAAAATGTTAGTTTATTAATATAGTTATTTTGCCTTAAAATTATCTATTTGTCAATTGTGAAACTGATCTGCATGTTACCGCTATGAAACCTTCCCTTTTTAAATGTCATTTTGGACATGATATAAAAACAAGAATGAAGTGAAACTGTCAACATGCCAACTATACCAAGTTATTATTCCTGTTTCTGTAAGTACTACATTGAAATAAACTGTTGACTGTTGTGACTGTGAATGAGTTCTGAAATAATTCTTTTATTGAACAAGTCATTTATCCACAGGAAATGTATCATAATTCTTACTAGTATAAGCCTTGCCTCGCTCTGGATATTGACTAAGACCATGAGGAGTAGAGTATTCGTGACAAGAGACCAAGTAACTATTAGTAATTGATAATAGGGAATGGTCATCATAATTTCACCCCCAACTGTATTAGTAATGGAAACAGAACTATTTAAGATGTGTTTGAAAAAAATATATGTATACATCTTACATAATAAAAGCGTAATATACATATCGACTGAATGGCCGAACAGCCGAACAGCAGAATGACCATTCAGACGACCATCCAGGACCACACTATGCCATCCACTGGCTCCAGGCCAGCCAAGGCAGGTGCAATGCGATTGGTCGGGGAGCCTGGCCATCGCCCCATGATTGTCCCGCAGAGGGAGGTCCAGACCACCGGCCAGCAGGGCAATCAAAGGGGTGCTCCATGATCACCCCAAAGAGGGAGGCTCAGGCCATCGACCAGCAGGCTGTGGTGGATGGACGGGGCCTTCTTCTATGAGGGAAGCCCGGGTCCCAGGTGCCGGCAGCTGGGGGAAGGAAGGCCTACTCTTGCATGAATTTCGTGCATCAGGCCTCTAGTATATATCCTATATAATAAAAGGCAAATATGCAAATCAACAGAACCTCAGAATGACCCGTCACTATGAGGCACACTGACTACCAGGGGGCATATGCTCAATGCAGGGGCTACCCCCTGGTGGTCAGTGTGCCACCCCAGGGGGAGAGCTGCTCAGCCAGAAGCTGGGCTCACAGCTGGTGAGCACAGTGGCCGCAGTGGCGGGAGTTTCTCCCACCTCCGCAGCAGTGCTAAGGATGTCCAACTGACGGCTTAGGCTGACTTCCCGCAGGAAGCGGGCCTAAGCAGTCAGTCAGACATCTCCCGAGGGCTCCCAGACTGCAAGAGAGCTGAAGGACACCCCCCCACCGAGTGCATGAATTTCATGCACCGGGCCACTAGCATCTATATATCTATATATAGAGATATAGGTACATACATAGGTACATACATCCTCACATAAATACATATACACATGGAAAGAAAGAGTGGGAGAATAAAAATAAAATTTATTATAAGGAATTGGCACACAAAATTGATTATGGACATTAACAAGTCCTAAAATATGCTGTGAGTAAGCCAAAGAGCCAATGTTACATGTTACACTCTGAAAGTCAGATGGTTAAAGATCCAAAAAGTACTGATGTTCAATTTCCAATTGAAGGCTAGAAGAGACCTTAAAACAGGCAGGAGGAGTTCCCTCTTATTCATGGGAGGGTCAGTCTTTTTATTCTATTTAAATAATGGATTGGATTAGCCATCAATCTGCTTGACTCAATCTACTGATTGACTTATTAACCTCATCATCCAAAAACACTCTTTAGGGAAGTCCCAGAAAAAGGTTTAACCAAATATTGAGGTACTCAGTGGACCAGTCAAACTGACACATAAAATTCACTATGACATTATTGGAGCTAAAGGAGGATGGGAAACCCCATATCACATCCAAATACTTCCTGGTAGACTTGTGCCTACTGCTCCAAGTAGAGTAGAATCTGTCTAGACCAGTGGTTCTCAACCTTCCTAATGCCGCGACCCTTTAATACAGTTCCTCATGTTGTGGTGACCCCCATTTTCATTGTTACAAATGGAACACAATTAAAGCATAGTGATTAATCACAAAAACAATATGTAATGATATGTGTGTTTTCCGATGGTCTTAGGCGACCCCTGTGAAAGGGTCGTTCGATCCCCAAAGGGGTCACGACCCACAGGTTGAGAACCGCTGGTCTAGACCAATCCAAGATGATCGATAACCTGTATAGCTATATATCAGAATAATAAGACTGGGGGACAAATGGATGGGTAATCCTGCACAGACTTGTACATGAGGCCTCTGTCGGGAGTGATGACTGTGCTTACGGTCTTTGGGTTGCATTTGTCTTCATTTGCCCTGAACCACACAGGCTGTGGCTTCTTTAACTTCAGATTCTGCACCCATACTCCACCCCCATAATTCTTTAACTTACTTTAAACTTTCTGAGGGCTATTAGGCAACACAACCAGAATTCATCTTTTATCACACATATTTAGTAAAATATAGATTTTGTTTTCTGGGGGTTGCGGAAATTCTTCCTAGTTTGTTAGTAAATTTTCCTTCTAACCCATGATTATTGATCCATGTAAGAGTATTAATTGAAAGAAATGCTTTTTCATAACCAATGGACATAACACACTGGGTGATAGGGGAGGCTAGGGGACTGTCTAGGGCGGGGGGATAAAATGGATACATATGTAATACCCTTTGTAATACTTTAAGCAATAAAAAAAAAAAAAGAAAGAAATGCTTTTTTATGTAAGTTTAATAATTCTTACTAAATATTACAATGAAAACCTCATTAAATACCATTTAAAAAGCAATGATTTGCCCTAGCCGGTTTGGCTCAATGGGTAGAGTGTGGGCCTGCGGACTGAGGGTCCCAGATTCGATTCCGGCCAAGGGCACATGCCCGATTGCAGGCTCAATCCCCAGTAGGGGGCGTGCAGGAGGCAGCCTATCAATGATTCTCTCATCATCACCTCTCTCTCTCTCTCTCTCTCTCTCTCTCTCTCTCTCTCACTCTCTTCCTCTCTGAAATCAATGAAGATATATTTTTTAAAAAGCAATGATTTAATTAATAATCATTCTTACTGACCACTACACTGAAAATCTAATTCTGAGATTTTAACAACTCTATTACTTTTTGTGAAAAACATTAAAAATTGCCATATTTTGTAAACACTTAAACATCTTTAACTTCCAACTAATTTAAAAAATTAAGAGAAAATAGATATGGATGCATGTGTGAGGGGGGTGGCATGAACAACATTTGCTATTTTATTTTTAAAAATTATAACATTCCAATGCATACATTTCAATTCAGAGTAGTAAAATTGAATAACTAAAAAGCTTTTAATGTGATGTATATTAATTTTCTATTGCTTATATACCAAATTACAAAATAACTGAGTAACTAAAACAATAAAAATATACTGCCTTACAGTTCTCTAGGTCAGAAGTCTGACATGGTTCTCACTGGGCTAAAATCAAGGTGTAGGCAGGGCTGCATTCATCCCTGGTGGCTCTAGGATAGAACCTGTTCACTTGCCTTTTCTAGGTGCTAGCACTGCCTGCATTCCTTGGCTTGTGGCTCCTTCACCAAAATTCATTGCCATCAATGTAACACCCATCTGTCCCTTCTTCTATCCTCAGATTCACTGTGACCACTTTGAAACTCATTAGTCCCACCCAAATAATCCAAAATAATCTCCTATCTCAAGGTCCTTAACCTCAATCACATCTGGAAAGTTCCTTTTGCCATGTAGATAACATATTCACTGGTTTCATGGATTAAGATGTGGACATCTTTTAGAGCAATTATTCTGCCTACCATATGTCATAAAATCATTTTAGATATATGTGTTAATAGACGAAGTCCTCTTATTTTTACTTTTCAGAAGAGTAGTTTGTACAATATTAGTTCCTTCAGTTGGAAAAATTGAAAAATAACTACATTTTCATGTAATGCTTGGAACCAAGAACATATTTAAAAGAAAATTAAAAATTAACATAATTAAATATATATGCTAATTAATATCCCTCCTTAATTACTAATAAAGCAGTTTATATAATTAAAATCAACTTGCCTTTATTCATTAAATTTTTAAAATAAAATAATAATTATTTAAAAATATTTCTTCACAGCTGTGGCTTGATAATTAAAACATTGTGTCCAGGGACCATCGCCTTCTAAATCAGAGTCATTTTTGTCTAGTGAAGTCATTAACATGGATTGATTAGATACCCGTGGCATAATAATCTGAGGATGACTTCCAACTCTTATTTCTGTTATTAATATATAAGTTTAAGCTCCATGAAGTCAGGTGCTATATCCCCTTTGGTCCACTTATAAGGCAGTACTTATCACACAATAAATGTTAACTAGATTTTTTTTAAAACTATGAATAAATGAGTCAATATATTAACCAAGAGGTATTAGCATGTAAGAGGACCCAGAAAAATTTAAGAAGGTATGATTTGAATATTTCCTATTAATTCTATTTGCAGGCACTAATGGTAATTATGGTATCTCTTACCTAAGAGCATGGTGGCCAATCTGGAACATTAAATTTGCAATAGATTTGAATCTGTTGTAAATATAGATCTTCTAGCTATTTTAGGTCATTGATACTTTTTCCATGACTACTGACTGCTGTTCAGTTCCATACTAAGTAAAAGCTAGGATAGCTTAACAGGCTTCAGAAATAATAGAGCCAATAAATGTAATCAGATCAAATCAAAATTTTTTTCTGATGGTCTGTTAGATGTTGCAAGAAACACTGTTTGTTCTTGTTGAAAAGAGCAGTACCATGTGGGGGAAAGAAGGCTCTCCGAAGTTCATTGAAGCTAAATGCTTGCTGACTTTAAAAAGCACTGACTACTAAAGTGGACCGATCATACTCTCAAAAATAGGCTTTCCAATTCCCCAAATCTGCCTTTCTTTCACCTCAGACACCATCTATCCCTTCGTCTGAAGCAAGTCTTGTAAAGAGAAAATTCTTGAAAGAGAGAAAATGAATCCTATCAAGGTCTTTAAGAGAACTTGAGGTAGAAATGCCCTGCAAAGCACTTTGCTTTCCACCAGCTGATTTGGTAGCAACAGTTGCACTGGTGTGGCCATTTTCTCACTTGGTATGGTATTTTTAAAAATTTTTAAACTACATTCTGACTGAAAATCTTGCTCCTTTATTATTCAGACTGAGTATGAATAGTTATTCATCACTGTACTACTCCAACATGATTAATTTGCACCCAATTTAATGTAAAATTCCTTCAGTATATTAAACATTTGAGTAAACACAGAAGTACTCTTTCTCCTGGTCTTTGCTTTGAGTTCCACAGTTAAATGATTAATTTGTTATAATACATAGGAAACCATGAGCCCATGCTTATATAAATATGTAGGTAAACAAACAGACAGAAAGTAAATAAATTTGGTGAATAACAGGATATTTTCATAGTCACAAAGTGCCTTGTCACAAAATTATTAACCATGAAGGGAAAAAAGTGTAACTGTACAGTAGAGAAGTCTGATACCTCTTTAAACAAGAGATTAAATGTAATAGATCACTAGAACAAATCAAAATTATGTACATATATCTGAAAGGATGTAATGAAATATTAGATAAATTCAGATTAATTAAGGTCCTTCTACAAAGTAACTAGTCTATAACCTTCAAAAGTTTCAAGATTGAAAGTTGTTGTAGGCCAATAATGCCCCTAGAATCTGTTTCTAAATACCACTTATAGGGAGTTTGAACTTTGAATTGACTATTTATTTAAAGTGACTTAAAAAGAAAAAATTGAATTATCTTTGTAATTTTCAAATGTATGCTTTATTTGGCCAACCACCAAAACAAGGGCACATGAAAAGTTTATTTCAGCTATAAAACTTACATGTAATAAACACGCAAGTTTATTTCAGCTTCCTCTCCTAATGAACATATGAAAAGTAACAGATACATTATGATCACACTAGTGGCCCAGTGCATGAAATTCGTGCACATTAAAAGGGAATTAATTAGAGGAAATATTTTAATATTGTGGGTATCCAGCTCCCTCCTCCATCCTGTCAGAGTCTGGGCCGGCGCCCACGGGGACACAGCATCAACTACCACCAACACCGTGAGACCCAAAGTCAAGTGCCCACCCACCCGCACACACCTGCCACACACGCAGCCTCCTGTGATCAGTCGTTACAGCGTGAGGGCGTCACAACCACAGGCTTTTTATATATATAGATTACATGTGAAGACTCTTCCAAGACTTAAAATTCTGTATACAGCAAAATATCCACTTCTCACATGGTTATAAACCACCTAAATGATACATTCAGATATTATGCAAACTTTAAACATAAGATTTTATTGAGAAAATCACTGGTGAGAAAATTATCCCATTACAGCATAAAGATATAATATTAACAGTAAAAAGCAGGATAAAGAACTCTATGTCTGGCCCTAGCTGGTCTGGCTCAGTGGATAAAGCATCGGGCCTTGGACTAAAGGGTCCTGGGTTCCATTATGGCCAAGGGCAGGCTCAATCCCCGGCCCCAGCCCAGATGAGCAGGAAGCAACCAATCAATGTGTCTCACATCAATGTTTCACTCTCTCCGTTTCTCCCCCTCCCTTACACTCTCTCTAAAAATCAATGGAAAAATATCCTCAGGTGAGGATTTAAAAAAAAAAGAAAATAACCCTATGTCTATTATGATGCCAGTTGAATTTGTATATGTGTAGGAGTCTGAGTAAGTGTATCCTATATAATAAAAGACTAATATGCAAATAGACCGAATGGTGGAAGAACCGAACAACCAGTTGCTAAGACGTGCACTGACCACCAGAGGGCACACGTGGAACATGGCAGGCATTGGCCACAGAGGAATGGTGAAGCAGGTGAGCAGGGGTGCCAGACCAAGGTGGGGCTCCAGGCGCTGTCATCAGGGTGAGTCTCTGGTGGTTACTGAAAATTCTTTGCTCCCACACGCTGCAGTCCTGCCCAGTGCTTGCACCCGCTGCCGGTGCCCGGTGCCTGGTGCCAGCCCTGATCACTCGGCGCCATCAGTGGGTGCGAGTGGCAGCTGCTGGCCCCGATTGCCCCTCAGGGCTTCTCCACCTCCCCCTGCTCCTGAAGGGTGATCAGGGCCGGCAGCCGCCACTCACACCCACTGCTGGCAACAGCCCCGCTCGCACCCACTGCCAGCACAGGAACCGCTGCTCGCACCCAATGCTGGCGCCAGCCCCAATTGCTCTGCACCGTCAGCAGGTGTGAGCGGGGCTTGCAACCTCAGCGTGTGGGAAAGGCAGTGGCGGGAGTAGGGCTGCCAGCAGACAGGGGACTGGGGGCCACGGCGGGAGGTGCTGGGTGGGGGTGCCCCTGTGCCCACCACAGCCTCACGGCCCACAGTTCCTTTCAAGGTGCATGAATTACACACATTTAAACAAAATGTATAGAAAATGGGATCTTGTTTTGCTATCAGAAATCAATTCCGTTTTTAATCCTCATCCTTGAATAGTAGCAGAAAAACTAACTATGTTGCTTCCTGAGATTTTAGTCACTTTAATTTAAAATTTTTTTATCTTTCAAATAAATATTTATTTTAACTAAAGTATTAGTATTTTCTCAGCCATTATTCAAGACTCCCTCTCTAATACTTTTCCCACTGCCATAGATAACCTTCCACAATGCTACTGGGGAAAATTTTATTCTGACATAATAACAATTTTAGTAATCAGAGGAAATTGTAAATGGGTCAAAACACTTGCCCTATCTTCCAAAGTTCATAGGGGGATTTAAAAATATGATGATCATTGAAATTTTAGAAAACTGTAATGCATGCAATAAATACATTCTTATATTTTCAGCTCATTGGGATGTACTAAATAATTGTTTTGATTTCTGGTTGCATTTTAAAGGCTGTAATGATGAATAGTGTACATGTTTGGGTCCAAGGTATGAAAATATGCTTATGTTCAAAAAAGAACATCTCTCTATGTATGATCATTCAGCAAAATGTGGAATATCTCTCTGGGAATGGCTGTATCAGGAATTCTCTGGAGAAGAAGACAGGGCAGCGTATGCAGTTTGAAAACAATTACAAGATAATACTGATGCATGCCTTATCTCTGCTACCCACTCAGATTATGAATCACTTTCTTTATCTACATTTTATTATTGTATCAAATTAGGTCACCAGAAGAAAGCATGATTGAACTGTATTATCTCAGTCCCTGTAGAAGTGTCTTTACTATCATGATTTCATTTTATATCAGTGTTTGCTCTAATGAAGAGCCATAGAGATATTTCTGCATCTGCTGTAAAACTGCTAATTATATTGCCTAAGACTTTATTAAATGTCCTAAATATAAAAGTACAAATGTTAGATTTTTTCCCCTTAGACGTTAATACCAAAAAAGTTTATCTCTGCTAAAGAGTCTTCTGCCATGTATCTGATATTGAGAGCTAGGTAATCTGTCATGGGCCCTCTACTTTGGCTTCCAGGAGACGGGTTAAATTTCAGGCTTAACTCTGGAAACATTCCATAAGCCCTTTTTCTCTCTCTCTGTATGTTTCCTCTTGTGTCCTCTACATAATTTTCAATCTTTTAAATTTCATTTAGCTAATGAGTATTGTAAGCATTTTAAGAGAATTCTGAAGTAGATGGAGTAAAAAGTATAAATAAAAAGTAGGAAAAATCGAGGTCCAGAAAAATCTGTTATCAGAGCAACAGGGGATCAGGGGCCACTTAAGAAACAACCTCTTTTTCAGAGAGAACAATGAGAAATAGGACAGAAGGTGAGCAAAGGAGATAGGAATTAGAAGTTAAAGGAAAAGTTTTGATACAGCAACCTAGGCAGTTTCAGAATTCTTGATAAACTATGAATGAAAGTAGAGAATGGGAGAGGAGTTCATCATGATCCAGGCAGTGCTCCTTGGAAGAAAAGGGAGACTACACAGTATAAAAGGAGACCTGTCCCAGACACCCCACATCGCCTACATGCTTAAAATTCGACCACCCAAATGCAGCTCACTTCTTAATTGAATTATACCAAGCCATCAGGCTGGTAGAAAGTATCTTTGTCCAAGTTCATTTAGAGAACTCAGAAATGCATAGAATAGAAGCCAACAAGTTTCTGTGTAATCAGAGATGTCTTTGTTCTTTCTTAAATCCTGGAATAATTGTAAATTTAGATCATTATCAGGTGCTCTACGGAAAGTGTTGATACTCCCGTTTCTTTTGGATTGGCTTAATAGTTCTCTGAGTTTGGCAGATCCCTCCGACCATCCACAGTGAAGATTGTCTGGCTGTGTTACCTGTTGCCTTAATATGAAAATGGGCTCCTCTGTTAAGTGCCCATCAATATTTCAGTAAACTGTATTTCTCAAAAGAGGTTGAGTCATCATTAGAAGTTGACAGCCACACAGTGCTCACATATATACTAAACTCCTCATAATAAACTCTAAATCACCATGAAGGCTTTAGGCAGAACTCTAGTAATTTATATATTGGCAATAATCTCTCATCATGTTACCATGCTCATTTTTGGACTCAGCTTTTAGTTTCAAAAAATTCTCAATGTCCTTTCTTATCACTCCAGACCCCAGAGTCCTCTGAGCATTATACTACATATTTTACTAGTATTGACTTTTCTTTTCTATGATAAATGAGACATTGTAGATTAATATGCTGCTAAAAGTACTTATAGAATATTATTTTCCTTAAGAAAAACAAAGGTTCTTATTTTCTAACCCGACCATTGGAAAAGAGAAAAACAAGGCAGTTATATTTAGAAATTGCCTGTCTCTTATCTAAAGGAAATAATGGCAAGTTTTAGAGGTGGCAGGGGTATTTTCCTTTCAAGTATGTTTTCTGGATAGATCCTATTGTTGGTAAATAAATGCCAAAAAGAGAAGCAGCAGAGCTAGAATATAAATATTTGTTTTAAATCTACAAAACTAACACACTAAATAGATCTCATAAGCTTATGCACATGCATATCTTGTTTTGTTTTAAAGTTTGGTAGGACTATTGTTGCAATTACAGAGTGCAGAAATAACTTAATGAAACTGCAGCGGAAACCCTTATTCAACACTTTGCTTTGCTCTCCCCTTTCTTTGAGTAAATCTGACGTTATAAGCATAACTGGTTCTCTGTGGACCTCTTAAATAATTTAAAGATGCTGAGCCTCATATTCTACAGCCCAAAGATGCTGACATTATTTTAAATTAGGTTTTTACACTTAAAACGTATTGAAGTGCATTTGGGGGAGATGAAGTTTTGCTACCTGTGCTTTTTTTCTATGAGAATAGTGTTCAGCAGACAGAGTCAGAATAAGAATAATATATCCATGTTTTGTTTTTAAATGCTTTACCTCCAGTCAAATGACATGAGCTATGGTAACACTATATGACAACCTGGTAGTTTCAGAATAATAGTTTATCTTTAATTCTTCACCTCCAGTCAAGTGAAATAAGCTAGAATAACACACATATGACAACCTGGTAATTTCAGAATAAATTCTGAATGCAAAGAGAGTTGTTCATATTAAGTGAAAAGATCAAAACCTAAATATTTTCTAAGAAAAGCAAAAGAAGGCTCTTGTGATGTGTCTCACTATTCTATGCATTTGGATTTTGGCACAATTCAAAAGATTCTGTGGTACACAAAGCCATACAGAAAGTCATTGCTGCAATGCTGAAATGTGGCCGTTACTTTACCTGTAGCACCAATTTTAACAGAGTTCAACTGTGTCTAAATAATCCCAAACCCAAGAAATGTACTCTTCTTTGTCTGCACCTTCATCTCTTTCTACACACAAGACAGGAAGTCAGTTCCACCTTTGTCTGCACCTTCATCTCTTTCTACACAGAAGACAGGAAGTCAGTTCCATCCCCTTCCTACATATAACTGCCACATGTGGTTTTCCAGTCCCTAGGTTGTATGTATCTGGGTCAGAGGCAAAGCTCAAAGTTGAACTAGGGCTTATTGCATGCCTGGCCTCAATCAGAATTTTCTTTATGTGATCAGGCATGTTCCCAGTTGCCACGCAATGCAAGCTGGCAAGGGAGATAGGGAGTAAAGAAAAAAACCCACCGGGAAATGGGCACCTTGCCAAGTTTTCATAGAGTGAAAAATTGGAGCCCCTAAGAGAAACAAATTTTTGGAACTGCTAACCCTTCTGCCCTATCACATTCCAACTCAGTCAGAGGGCCACACCCAGGCTCTGCCAGAATATGCTGTGCAACTGAGCACAGAGACAGGTCTCTCGCCTCACAGGACATGGCATTGCGTGCTGGGGATTCATATGAGTTCACATGAAAGGTTCATTGTTTTTCCTTGTACCTGGTGGTTTCTAACTAGGTTTCTAATGCCTCCTGTTGCCTTTTCCTTATACTGCCTCTTTTCGAGATTTTATGTCCCATTGAAATCTCAGATTCCATACTCACCTGATTCTACTTATGTTTTACTAGCTTTAGTCAAATTCATGGTCATTAGACATAGGTTTAATATCCAATGAGTAAAATTGACTAATTGTAGAAAAGAAAGATATTCCTCTCAGTAGAAAGAAAAAAAAAATATTAAACCAGGAAAAGATTTCAAACATGCTCAGATGGGTTGTTTTGACTTTGTGGGTGTAGCAAGGAAATAAGTTGGCTGGCAATCATCTTGGGGAAAATTTCAGTCAGTCACACACGATGGAATAACATTGGACTTGACTTTTCCATTTGCCAGAGACATGACTTTGGGAAAACCGCTTAATCCCCCTTGTGTTTACTCATCTGCCAATGTGTGCAACAATGACCGATTTGCACATATTACAAGGTAATTAGGAGAATACGAAGATGGACTATAAGAAAGCATGTTTTACTAATATAAAAACACTGTATGAGGATACAGAACAATCATCTTCTTCTAATGGGCCCTGGAAAGGTGTAAAATTGTCAATCCTCCCAGGGACAGTCCTCCAAAAATAGTATAGTTAGTTTTTTTAACTAAAGCCTTCAATAATGGGTGTCTTTGTTTTGTTTTTTATTTTGGATCTGCCTTAACAGCTTTATTGTACATAGTTTATATACCATATAAATCATCCATTTAAAATGTATAACTCAATGTTTTTTTCACATATTCACATTTGTGCAAGCATCTTCACAAAGTAATTTTAGAACATTTGTCCACCACAATAAATAAATACAAACATATATACATTGCCATTTGCAATTACTCCCCATTTCCATCTGACTAACACTTACTCCCCAGCCCTATGGCAACCACTCTAATCAATTTTCTCTATCAATGGATTTGCCTATTCTAAAATCATACAACCTGTGGCATTTGGGAATTGTCTTCTTTCAAGGTTTCAAGTTGTGATATGTACCAGTACTTCAATCTTTTCTATGGTTGAATAATGTTCGATTGAATATATCATCTTTTTCTAATGGGCCCTGGAAAGGTGTAAAATTGTCATATATGTATGTGTATGTGTGTGTATGTATCACTCATTTACTCATCAGTTAATGGACGTTGGGGTTGTTTCAACATTTTGATTATTATGAATAATGTTGCCATGAATATTCATGTACAAGTTTTTATGTGGACACATGTTTTTATTTCTCTTGAGTATATACCGAGATCTTCTGGGTTACATGATAATTCCCTTGAGCTTTTGAGGAACTTCCAGACTATTTTTCAATCACTGGTATCATTTTACATTCCCACCAGCAATGAATGAGGATTCTAATTTTTCCATACCCTCTACAATGTTTGTTTTTGTCTGTTTTTTAGTATATCCATCCTAGTATTTGTAAAATACTATATCATCGTGATTTTGATTTGTACTTCCTAATAATGTTGAGTAACTTTTCATGTGCTATTGGCAATTTGTATATCTTCTTTGGAGAAACATCTATTCAGATCCTTTGGCTATTTGTTAATTGGATCATTTGTCTTGAATTTAGCTGTAAGATTTCCTTATATGTTTTCATAACTTCCCTTATCAGATATATTTGCAAATATGTTCCATTCTTTAAGTTGCCCTTTTAGTTTCTTCATGGTATTATTTGCAGCACAATAGATGCTGCAAATATTTTTTTCAATTCAAAATTCCGTTAATGTAATTGTGATCACTGACCTGACTGATCACAATATGTACAAATTGTTGTCATATGTTAATCATTAATTTAGAATGAACAAAAGAATATATATTTGTTTAATTTTTTGTTGCATATTCATGTAGCATGTTGCTAGTTTTCCACTGTGCTTTCATTAGTGAATCTATGGAGATAATCCATTTTTTATAGCAGTATGTTTTCCTCAAAAATGACCTCCAATTTATCTTAATTTGTAAACTCAGTTGTTTTGCAGTTAACTAATCAAATGCTTCTAAAATAGAAGCCCGGATTTATTTTGTTTATTTTTATTTAATAAATATATAGAGAGAGCAAATATACAATCATTCTAATAATTAAAACAAAAATAATAAACATTCAATAAAAGTAAAAGTATTCTCACCCTGCTCTCTCCTTCCAATCACTGACCTCCTCCTTCTCACCCCACAGTGACAAGTAATCCCTGGTGGCATGGTCTTCTGTACTCATATAAACACACACACACACACACACACACACACATTTATATATATAAATTTCTGAGTTTATAATTTAAGACTTTATAACAAAATTGGGATCACCCAATATATATACATTATTCAAATTGCTTTTGTCATTTAACAGAACATAAACATTTTTCCAGTTCAAAACAGCTAGCTTTATTCTTTTAATTACTTTGTAGTGTGAGCATATCAGTCATTGTTTTCTTTTTTAAAGTAGCTATATACTTATAGTGTGCCATTCCCCAATAATGAAATTTATACTACTTCTTGTTTTAAGCCTCTGTAAAAATCATCTTTATACGTACATCTCTTTGGGTTTTCTTTTCTTCTGAATTGTTTTGGTATATATTTTGTCCATTCTATAGATTATTAATTAATTCATAATAGTTCTTTGTATAGTAAAGATGTATACATTATGTCTGTGATATGCATTTCATTTTTTCCAGTTTACTGGTCAGCTTCTGATTTTATAAAATTATTCCTTTAATCAAGACATTTTTTACAATTATTTACATATTAAAATGTATATTCTATGCATTCTGTTGTCCCCATCTAATATAAAAAGTAGATGACAGAGATATGTAGGTTAATAAATATACATTTATGCTGATTAAGCAAATACATTTTTTTCTAGTAGGACACACTGGAATTTGAAAGCAGTGGCTGCCTCTGAGAATTGGAAGAAAGTTACTTTGCCCTGTATGCCTCCTCTTGCAATCTGAACTCTAGCATATCTACTTAGTATTGGATAATGGCAAAGGACGGGTGGTATCTAACATCATACCGCTGGATTCAAATCTCTGCTCTGACACTGACTAGCTGTGGAAAGAGATTCACTTATCTCTTTGAGTTCAGACATCCCCCAGAAACTCATCACTCTCTTAAGACATTTTTAATAGCCTTAAGCATTTTTTAATATTTTCGGTTAATTTTAGTTGTTTTTCAGCTGTTCATTTTATCCAAGCAATCAAACTCACCATATTTGAAAAATCTTATTTGACTTGAATGGTAACGATTCTAGTGCTTTGAGATTCTAGAACTTGTTGTTGGATATGCACACACACATTCATTAAATCTCTACTTATTCATGTTTTATGAAAGGTTTTTATGAAGAGTAAGTATTAAATTTAATTAAATACCTTTTCAAACTCTATGAGAAAAATCATAATCATAGAACTCTAATTCTTTGATTTATTACTCTGGTTAACTATAGTAATGGATTTTATAATATTTACCGACCCTTAAATTATTGGCATAAACTTCAAATGTAAACCTGATAACATTTTAGTCAGATGTTTTCATTAACATTCATAAGTGGAATTGGTCTATAGCTTTTATTGTCCAGCTTCAGTTTCAAGGTTATGCTAACTTCATAAAAAGATTTTTTGGGGGGAAAAGTAAAGTATTTGAATCTTTTATTCATTCTCTATGCATTGGAACAACTTAACCAACATTCGAGTTTTCTATTTGTTAATGATTTGGTAGACTTCATCTACTAAATCCTGTGGTCTAATGCTTTGTTGAAAGAGATAGTCCTTTGAAAATTTTATCATTTTTTAAATGGTAAGTAACTTACTTTAATTTGATATCTCAAGGCTGGTTTTCTTAAATTGTCATCATCATCATCAATTTTTATATCATTATTTCTTTCAGATTTAAAAAAAAATACTTGCATAGAACTAAAGTATTATCTTACATCATACTTACCATTTCTTAATTTTTTTTCAATCTATCTTTTTTTCATCTGTGGTCATCTAAAACTAAATCAATATATTTTTAATATTTATAAAAGAATTGGTTCTTGAATTCATAAAATAATTCTCTTTTTTCCTGTATTTTAGTCCATTGCCTCTGCTTCCCAAAGACTTTTAACATTTTGAGGTGGATATAATTAATTTATTTTTATTCATTAGGCTTTAATGACACAGGTATATAGAGGCTCTGGGTATAACTGAGCCCTATTTCAGGGACTCCTCCATTGGTTCCAAGAAATGGTTCTTCATCATTTTTAAAAAATATTTTATAACTTTATTTTAACTTTCTCTGTAGCAAGACAGTTATTTAGAAGGATTTTAAAATCTGTTCTCTAATTTCTATAGCAGATTTTTATTTTTCTTAAAAAGCATACAGAAAATCATTAATCTGCTTTGTTAGGTAAAGGATTCCATTTTTCCTTCTTTACTTGGTTACTTATGATCTGAGAGAGTAAATTAAAATCTCTTATGACATGTTTGTTTTCATTTCTTACACATCACATCTTGTTGGGGTTTTTTTGTAATTAAAAGGGAGATTTTTAAAAATATTATTGTGGGCCTAATTGGTTTGGCTCAGTGGATAGAGTATCAGCCTGCGGACTCAAGGGTCCCGGGTTCGATTCTGGTCAGGGGCATGTACCTTGGTTGCGGGCACATCCCCAGTAGGGAGTGTGCAGGAGGCAACTGATCAATGTTTCTCTCCCATCAATGTTTCTAACTCTCTATCCCTCTCCCTTCCTCTCTGTAAAAAATCAAAATATATTTTAAAAATATATTATTGTGGAAATTGAATTATTTACTTTATAACATTTGATAGAACAGAAATATCTGGTGTTTGGTTCGTGTCATCTCACTTTATTAATTCTCTTTTTAATGAAAATGATATGGTGATACAACTGACTGACTGATTCTACCAGACAGGATGAGAGGGTGGGAAGTCCTCTCAATGGGAAAGAAAAGAAGGAATAGTTACGTGAAGCAGGCATCACCACAGCACCTCCTGAATCTCCAAGGTCATCATGTCCTCACAGGGACCTACTAGTAAAGTTGCTATGACTATCACCTGCATGAAGTGACCATTCCTCTGTGGTTTTTTTTGTTTGTTTGTTTTATTTTTTTCCTTTATTGATTAAGGTATTACAAATGTGTCCTTATCCCCCCATTTCCCTTTGCCATGGCCACCCAGGTTTAGAAAATCTGGCTCCTTTACTGCCTGCTCACCAGATACAAGAAACAGATACAAAACATCTTTAGCATATTCCCCAGTGTTTAAGAAGAGATAAGCAGAACGAAGATCAGTTTCCCAGGTGTATCATCCCTCAGCCAAAGCAAACCAAAAGCCTGCCTGAAGTCTATTTCGGCAGTTCTCTTCAATGATTTTAACCTTGAATTCTGCTTTGTCTACATTTTTTCCTTCCTTGTTTGCTTCCTTTTTACTTTTACATTTGCCTGTTACATCGCAATTATTTTTAAATATTTTTAAACTTTCTCTGCCACATTGTTTTAGATGTCTTTCTTAAAAACAACAAAACACTGAACTTTCTTTGTTTTCTAAGATTATTATGATTATTTATTTGATATAGAAATATATACAAATTTTCTGGTGTAACTAACATAAAAGATTTTATGCACTGTCTTATTTACTAGTTAACACATTTACTTAATATTTAACATATTTTATCATTAGTTTTCCTGCTTTACCTCTCATTAATTTTGTCAGCTTACTCGACTTTTTCTTCATTTTGTCTTCCATCCTTTCCCCCGTTAATTTTACAGTACTTCTATGCACTTAAATTTTACTAACAGCCATAATTAAGCCCATATTGCTCCATTATTTTATAAAAATTAAATAATAAATATGGTCTTTCTCTAATATCTTTTGCTTACTCTTCCTACCTCCCACAATTTAACTGAGATATGCCTGTTAGAATTGAGATTTCTTGTTAATAGAGCAGTCTGAGAGCAAGAAGGGATTCCTTCCCTTTCTGAAAACATGCAAATGCTATAAAACAAAATCACTATTTTTAAAAACCTAGAGAATGTTGACATACAGAAAGGTACCAGAAACAAAGAGAGAACACAAAACCAGATTATTTTGTTTGCCAGGGCCAAAGGGCTCATGGGAGTGTAGAAACTAGGGCTTCAAAACTGCTCAGGGAGGCTGCCCGGGGCCCAGGTTCACTGCATGTGATGAGCTGCAATCACAAAGGCCTGCTCTGTTCTGAAATAGGGAATTGAGAGCTCTCCATACCTGCGTGAAGAAGAAAGCTCAATGCTTCTTTCTTCTCGAGCCACAGGTAAAAACAGACTCATCTTTAGAAACTCGAGATTCCTTCGCTGCAGAGCTTCTCAAACAGGATACTAATCAGCTGAGGATCTTACTAAAATGTAGCTCCTGATTAAGTAGGGCTCAAGATTCTGCATTTCCAACAGGGTGACCACACTTCAAGCTGCAAGTGTGGGTCTGCATGAACACCACCCTTAGAAAAATAAGGACTCCAAATTAATATAAAAGCTAGACTACAACTGCTGACACCTGCAGAAACAAATGAAAAAACACCCTCTAGGGCACAAAGGACATCCACTGCAAACCATCTCCTCCTCCAAGTTGAATTCAGAGTCAAAAAAATTAAAAATCACAGTAAGAAACCAGTCGGTAGGCCTAACAAATGAATAATGGATATGTTGAGGTCAAACTGGGCCAACTGGCAAAAGAAAGCTTCTATGTCAATAAAGATACTTTGGCCATAAGTAACAGAAAGAAAAATACACACACAAAAAAAAACCCCACAATGACGAGTAGCTTAAACCATTAGTACACTGATTATTTCATAGAACAAAAAGTATAAAACAGGTGGTGCAGGTTAACTCAACAAAATGGTGTCCATAGGACTCAGTGGTTTCCACTTTCTGTGCTGTGGTCCTCAATAAGTAGTGGGGTTTTGCCCTTTAAGTTTTTCTCAAATGCTCACCAAATAACTACGGCCATTCTAAGCAACACATACTCATTTGACAATGTCCCAAATTTTTTTAAAAAAGCAGAGGAGGCGGCAGTTCTCACATATCCCTGTCTTTTCATCAGAGGAAGATATTTCCCAGAAATCCTTCAAACTACCCTGGAAACCTCATCCTGTGTCTCGTCAGAACTTGTCATACATCAATCCTCGCAGGAGCCACTGGCAAAGGGGCACAGCATGAATCTGCTTGATCTAGACCAGTCATGGTTCATCTCCTGGGCTGAGGCTGGGTTGGCCTTCTGGGAACACAACTCTGATTCTCTGATCCCTTGACATAATTGGCATTCTGTTCACTAAGAAGAGAGAAAATGCCTATTGGTTAGGAAACCAACGTTGTCTGCCTCAATCTGATGCTCATTTTAAAAATTTAAATTTCTGCTGTTCTAAGTCTATTTCAGCTATCTGGGGTGAGGGTGAGGTTGTCTCAGGGTGATAATGAGAATAAAAGCTAGATTTTGGATGACAGCCACATTCCTATCTGATGTCCCAATATATCTTTATCACTTTTAAAGTGAGATTTTTATATAATCAACTTATAGCATAGAAATGAAAAAAAAAATGTCTAAGAATGTCTATATTTTCGGAGTAACATAGAAAAGAAAGAGACATAATATTTTAAACTTGTTTAGAACAAAATGCCAAAGCGTGGATGTGATAGTGCTTCAATTTTGGACAATCATTTTTTATATACATATTATATGACTTCTTTTATTTTTTGATAAGCTAGAATTTTTTAAAAATGAATTTTGAAAGAGTATTTCAAGCTTTTATAGCAGCTGACAACTGACCAAATCATAATGAGTGAGAGTTAATCTAACAAGAAATAAAATTCTGGTGACAATCATGATACTTCTAAAGATAAACACTTGATAAAAGTAAAATGTTAAAAGAGGCTTCCTATCGTCTACTCTAAGATTTTAGATAGGTAGGTAGGTAGGTAGATTTCTATAATCTATACTAAAGTGTAATATTAAGAAACTTAAAGTGGATTTGGCAGGCTATAAATAAAGAGGTTTCAGTGGTTTTTGTTTTATTTTTGTTTTGCAGAGAAAACTAGTTTTGAGAACTAGAATCCTATATAATAAAATGGTAATATGCAAATTGACCCTAACAGCAGAACAACTGGGAATCACTGGTCACTATGACACACACTGACCACCAGGGGGCAGACGCTCAATGCAGGAGATGCCCTCTGGTGGTCAGTGTGCTCCCACAGGGGGAGCTCTGCTCAGCCACAAACCAGGCTGATGGCTGCCAGCACAGCGGTGGTGGCGGGAGCCTCTCCCGCCTCCTTCACAGCACTAATGATGTCTGACTGCAGCTTAGGCCTGTTCCCCACTGGCAAGTGGACATCCCCTGAGGGCTCCCGGACTGCCAGAGGGATGTTTGACTGCCAGCTTAGGCCCGATCCCCCCGGGGAGCCGGCCTAAGCCAGCAGGTGGACATCCCCTAGGTCCCAGACTTCGAGAGGGCACAGGCCAGGCTGAGGGACTCCCCTGAGTGCACAAATTTTTGTGCACCAGGCCTGTAGTGTAATAATAACAAGGAAAGCCAAAATGCTTTAGGCTAACTACAATCATTACCCCTTAAGGGATTCTGCTGTATTTTTGTTCCATCTGGGCAGAGTCACATGCTTCTTCTGAAAGGTCATGAAACCTCAGAGATAGAAAAAGATTAAAATATCTCCAAACTCTATTTGTTACTTCAATAAAAATACAAGGTATTCTCATGCCTTCTCAATTTGAAAACATCAACAGTTCAAATGATTAACAACCACCATTTGTTCTAGCCCTCACAAGTGAATATGTAAAGATAAAAATCCAAATTTCAGGCTTGCCTTTGGCATATTGTCTCTTTTGAGTCTCATCATAAATTTAGAGGTGACTAAATTGTCTTGCTTTGTTGAGGTATATAATAAGTTAATAGATCTTCAGATGGGAAAAAATAGAACAGGTGGCTGTTGTTTCTAAAGCTAGAATATGTGTAGGCTGTAAATGGAGTTCAAGTAGAGGATGTCACTTGGAATGTGAGGTAGGATTTGAGGAAAGCTACAGGGGTACCTACACATATGGCAATTAGTCGAGAGCATTTGTGGAGGGCATGTAGCCATAATTCCACCTTGTCAAGGATCTGTGGATTTCGCTCTAGGAAGATATTAGATGAAAAATAATGCTTTTTGTCTTTCTGGAAGATTCAAATTTGGGTGTTTTCAATTATCACTGTAGTCACAACAACTAATTAATTGAAAATTCATTCTGAATGTGTTCCCATAGGAGTACATGCATCATTTAAAACTGAAAAGCTCCCTGGCCATAAATAAATGTTTGGAGAAATCAAAGAATGCCTTAGATTTATATAGTACTTTATAGTTTTGGAAAGTGTTAAAAAATAAATCAGAAAAGGAATGGCATGCCCATCATCCTTGATCCTCACAACTTTGTGAAAAGGAGGAAAGCAGGATTCAGAAAGGTTAACTGACTTTCCCAAGGTCAACTAACTAAAAAGTTTTCAAGTCAGGGACTACACCTTCAGACTACTCTTCAGTTTAATGATCTTCTGACCTCTGGTCCAATGCAGTTACTGTTTCACATGACACTGTGAGGTTAGTATTTTAACATCACACATTTTGGAGAAGTGCACTTGTTAAAAAGAACAAGGCCAGAAAAAGATGGCATTAGGGGTTTTCTGATTTGGGCTTCTTTTCCCTGGAGGTAAGTGGTCAAATGGGGCGGGAAGAGTCTCCCTATGTTTCTCTCAGTCTCTGTTTCAGGAAAGTGATTACCACAGTTCACGTTACAGTGATGTGTGCCATCACTTGCATCTTCTCAAATGTCTAGACCTCATCACTGAGGGCCTTGTATCTTTGAACACACTTCATATGTTAAAAAAGGAAAAACTATAATCAAATGTTTATGTTTAAAAACCTTTTTACATACTCAAACCGAAGAAATAATGTAGAAATTCCAAATGACATGACAATCAGAAATCTTAAAGCTGTGTTAACGGCAACAACCTATTTCAGAGATAAACTGGTCGCTAAACTATAAAACACTTAGACAAGTTACAATCCCATTTAGGTATTTTTATTTCACTTTTTTTCTATAATTGGGGTTCATTAATTAAGTGTTTCATCCACTAATATAGGCTTTGTGCTCGAACAAAAGAGAATGTCAATGAAGAATAAACTGTAATAACAAAATTCCTGATTTTCATACTCATAAAACATACACTCAACAAAGAACATTTCACAGTGTCAGGGACACACCTCAAGGGTGTCTGGTAGGCAAAGAAGGTGGCTGGAGTCAGAATGCCCTTCAAACTGACATTTTAAAAGAAAACTTGCTCAAATTGTTTAGAAAGGCAAAATAGTCTTTCAAATAGGGCTGTATCTTCTCGGAGACTAAGGACATATCATGCTGGGGTCAGTACAGAGAATGATGAGCCTGACCACAGGACCCAAAATCAAATTGCTAAAGGGTGAGTCCATTTTCCCCTTGAAGTTGCCTTTACCTTTACTACAGGACAACATGCCCTGTGCAGGGAATACCTACATATTCCTTGAGGTGCAAGCAGACACATGCCTATGCTTTGTCAAGGACCCAGAGATCTCAGGGACCAACTGCACTGACACCAGGAAGCAAAGGTGGCTGAGGAGGGGTCAGAGTACCCAGCAGGTGTTGAGGACTATTGTAAGGCATGACACCGTCACTGGAAATCATTTATTTCCTAAAATCAATTACAGAGCATTCAATGTTTACTCCCATAAAAAGGTTCTCTTACTCTCCTTTATTTCCGTTTGCTTTCTAAACAGGTACAGAAATGGGTGGAACAGAAGATAGCCTCCTGGTGCTTCTGTGTCTGGGGAACTTGAGCATCCCTGCAATGCTGCCACAGCCCTGCAGAGAACATCTCCCACAGACAAGACCAAGTTCCTTTGAGACAATGAAACTCAAGGTAACCATCTGCAGAGCATGAACCTTTAATTAAAGGAGGAGGAGGGAGAGGAGGAAAAATCTCAATGCTGTGATTTAATAAAAGCTAAGGGACCTGCTGCCTCCAAATATCTTCTATGGCCACTCCCGTGTAGAAGGACACAGCATCATGTCTGAAAGTCTATAAGTAATAACTTTTCCTTGCAAACCCTGGTGAGTGGGGGAAGAAGAAAAGTAAAAGCAGCCCAAAGATATCACAGGGCTGGGTAAAGAAAGGAGAGAAGGGGAGCGGCTGGAGGGGAGGTAATTAGAACACGGTGCTGGGGAAAGTGTCATAGTCTAGGGAGAAGTTGATATGTTGTGCAGAAATTATAGTAGAATCACCTAAACCTCATTAGGAAATTAGGGAGGGGGTGGTGACCATTAGTGGAATAAAAATATACAGAGAATAACCCCTCCAACTTCAAAGGGGAAAACTTGAATGAACAGCATCTTTATCAAACCAACAATAATTGAGGAAAAGGAAAAAGAAACAAACAATACAAAACATAAAACGATGAAAACAAAAACACTAAGAGAATGAACTGGATTCATGCATTCAAATACAGTTGGGTTAAAAAGCAAAAATCACCTTGGCCAGGTGGCTCAGTTGGTTGGAGCATCGTCCCATGCACTGGAAGGCCATGGGTTTGGGCACATACCTAAGTTCAGGTCCAATCTTCAGTCCGGGAACATGCAGGAGGCAAAGGATCAGTGATTCTCACATCAATGTTTCTCTTTCTAGCTCTCTCCCTCTCGCCCACCCTCCCTTCCCTTCTGTCTAAAATCAATAGGCATATCCTTGGGTGAGCATTAAAAAAGAAAAGAAAAAAAAACCCAGCTATATCTCACTTAAAAAAAACAACACTTAAAACAACTTGTAAAATAAAAGGGATGAGGAAGAGATATTAGACAATTGTATACCAAAGGAAGTATTCTCCTTAGTAGACTTTTTTAGTTTATTATTTTATATAATACAACAATGTTTACTTTCATAGTAACGTTGAATCCTTGTAGTTGATAAAAATGGAGACTCTAAAACAGTGGTTCTCAAAATGTGATTCCAAGATCTGGGAACTCATAGAAATGGGAACTCTAGGCCTCCACCCCACGCCAACACTAACCTATTAAACCAGACATTCTGAAGTTAGGCCAGAAATCTGTTTCTACCAAGTTCTCCTGGTGATTCTTTAGGAATTACATGAGCCTGTATGTGCATTACTGGTTTCAGGAACCTAAAGCAGCTCTCTGCCAAAGAGACAATGATGTTGCCTGGTAGTATAGTGAGGGAGAACATACCGGGAGCTGGCAATCAAGAAATGGTAAAGAACTTTGAGGGAATATGATTGAGCCACTAATATCTGCTCTAGCTCCCCAAGATTTACTTTTTAATAGAGTTAGAGAAAGAAGAACAAAACAAAACCTTGCAATATTCATCTGCTCAAGAAAGTTGTCTAAGACAGGGTTTAAGCAGCCTCAGATTTGAATTCTAGATCTGTCGTTTATAAATTGAGATGACATTAGGCAAGTAACTTCATTTCTTTAGGCCTCAATTCTTCAATCTGTAAAATGGAGAAAATAATCTCATCTCAGAATGTTTTTGTGTAAATTAAATAAGCTAAAGTAATAAAGTACTTAGCATATTGCTAGCACCTAGCCATCTCAAAAAGTGGTAGTTTATTATAATAATAAATATGACAGCTAGCCCAAACTTAGTTTATCTAAGTGCCTTATGTTTTGACTTTGTAATCCTCATAACAATATTAGGAGACAAATACCATTATCATCTCTATTTTACAGGTGAGTGAAATAAGGCATAACACTAGCTTAAGGTTGCCAGTTAGTAAGTGGCAGAATGAGTTCTATCTAAGCAGGCTGACCCTGAAGCCTGTGCAGTTACTACTAGATAGGTCCCCTCCAAGATGATGCTAATGATGATTACATGGTCTCTCCTATGATCGCCAGTCAAGACATTCAAATTCTACATTCCCACCTTGCTTTCCACCCATATATCCTTGGAAGTTTACTTAACAGAATGAACTGCCCACCTAGAAGGTAATAAACCAGCAATGCTAGAATTAAGTCTTGTGTTAATACAAAAGACAACTGAAGATTTGGTCCCATAAATTATCCCTTAATTTATGGGCCATTCAGCCAATGCTTTGAGGCAAATTTGTCCTTAGCACTGCACCACGTATTCAATAGCGCATGCCCTTTTACAGCTTCTCCTAACTAGCTAAGATGTATCATCTCATGCCATGGTCATCAGTTGCCTTTAGCATTGCTCTTCCATTGCACCCACCTGCCAAAAACGTAGACTTGAATAAATTCTCCACTCTGCCTAAGGGCTGCTAAGTGTTGGTAGAAAATTAAACAGCTATTATGTGACAGTGCACATAAAGCATTTAGCACATCAGGAAGCACATAGTGAGTAAATGAAAGAAAACATCATCTATTACTACTTGTCAATTTTATTTCATTCATAATAGTGGCTAGTTTAGACATATTCTTTTTCCTCTCAGCAGATGACCTCCGTATCACTTAAGGATTCTTTCAGCTTCTTGCCACCAAATCAACAGGCTTACTTGCATCCACACCTACAAGTGTGATTTCCCTCACATAAAGGGGATGGCATATTCTGTTCTCCAGTGTCATTTTTCCCACGGATATTTTCATGGTCTGAACCCCAGATCTTCCTGTCTTTTCAGGATTTCATTATTTCAATAATTCCTTCTTGTTCTTATAGTTCCTGTCAATTTTCTTGAAAATATTTTTCTAAAATCAGCAGAAAATGTTTCTAGTTCTTCATCACCATTCACTCCTCAACCCACTGAACACTAGATTTTATTCTCCAACATCCCCTTATAATTTGTCTTACCAATTTTTTAAAAAAGCTATCATATAATCTGGGAATTTATCTTGCAGAAATTACCCAAAAAAATAGAAAACACAGTGATCACAAGATAGTCACTGAAACACATTTCTTAATTCAAAATGTTAAAAGAAAATTACATGCCCACAGGTAAGAGACTGGTTAAATAAACTACAGTATATCTATCTAACTAAAACCTATACAACTTTTAAAAATAGATAATTATGAATCAACATAGCAATACAAAATCCTTCTTAAGCTAACATTAATAAGAAGGAACAAAGCTGTTATGAGTATGGTCAGATTACAATAATGGGAAACTTACCATTTGGATGAAAAACAAAAGAGAAGCCACAAATATTGTACTGAGTTTAATGTTTTAGTGTTAGAATTATGATTGATAACTTCCTCTCTATTTGCCAAACTCCCTATAATGTTGTGACATTGTTTTCACAATTTAAAAAAGACAGACTTATTTTCATAGACCAGACAATTCCTACATAAGTTATGACACATCAGTAAACCTGCCAAGTTTCCTCAGCCTCTCTCACATTTTACAAATGTATTGAGGGACTGTGCAGTTTTAGCCTGAAGATGGCTGGGGGGTAAATATTTTTATCATTTCTAGCTGACATCTCTTAAGCTTCTGTGTGCAGAATCCTCTATTAAGCTTGGGACAAGTCAACAAGTGAATTGAAGTTGACCTTGATTGGCATAAATACCATATTTATCTTTTCAGATATGTAATCAGGAGACAGCTGTCTGGCTACACTTGATTACTAGCATATCTAAGATTAATGTAATATCCAAATTTCAAATCTTGAATATATAGATAAAATCAGAAGCCCTGTGAAACAGCAGGCCTCATTTACTTTGCCCCCACCTTTCAGAAACAGGCTGTAATGCATATTTTTTAATTCTCATATAAGAGAAAATTTAAAGAAAAATATATTACACTTCTCACTGTAATTGAGGAAGTTGGCTCATTTTTATCCTCACTCGAGGGTATGTTTAGAGAAAGGAAGAGAGAGAGAGAGATAGAAACATGGATCGATTGCCTCCCTCCCTACCGTAGAAACCCGCAACCTAGGTATGTGCCCTGATGGGGAATCAAGTGGCAAAGAAGTCTTTTTAAAAGGCATATGTACCATGTAGTGTGATCAATATTTTGATCAATGAAAACATTAAGAAGGGTCAAAGATCGATTACTTTAAATATCAACCCATTAAATATAAATACAAGTAAATAAAGTATTTTACACAAGATAGCTAACCAAATCATTCAGCCTTTTTTGTCTCCAAGTTTTATCTCATGTATTTTGCAAGGATGGGTGGATTATAGGCAGAGTCACCCTCAGGGCTCACATTCCCTGGATGTTACTATTCTTTCTCTACATCTACCTATGCAAAAGGGGATGCAAACTTTCACTCCTCTCTGTGGCCTCTCATGTTCATCTCAACTCTAGATGAGTGTTGGAGTCAAAGAGACAGTGTGAAGGTAAACAATGTGAAATCAGCTTTTGTACTGGGCTTTTCAGATAACATGCACCCAAGGGATGTTCTCATTTATCCCCATTTCTCCAGTTTGCAGTGTCCCCAACCCACCCCACTCCCACTCTACCAACATCACTGCCATAATGGGTACAATTTCATTTTCCACTGCAGTGTTGATGGCAGATAAAAAGTTGAGAACTCCTAATTTAAAAGACCAGAAGAATGTAACTCCTTGAACTACTTAGAGACACCAGCGAGACTGAACTATGTGTGGAGGATGCAATGTTATAAAAGGAGATTCTAAAACAGTATGAGGAAGATTACAATTAGATGGAGCTGTTATTACAGTGATGGCAAGCCTATGACACGCGAACTCATTTTTTTTGGTTGATTTTTCTTTGTTAAATGGCATTTAAATATATAAAATAAATATCAAAAATATAAGTCTTTGTTTTACTATGGTTGCAAATATCAAAAAATTTCTACATGTGACACGGCACCAGAGTTAAGTTAGGGTTTTTCAAAATGCTGACACGCCGAGCTCAAAAGGTTCACCATCACTGTGTTATTAGGATGTTAGAATGTAGGCAATGTTCCTTTAGAAGCCTTCCCTGTAAAACCATTTACTGTATGTTATGTTTGTTTATTTGTTTTCAGTCAGATAAGTAGTTGGCTAGGAAGCAGACAAAGAAGTTTGTTGAAAGAATATTAGAGGCTTACCAGACAGATGAGAAAATTGGGGTTTCAGCTTAGAAGCTAAGTTTCCAAAAAGATGTCCAAATTGTCCAGAACCAGTCTTATGGTCTTTTGCTACTGCTGCCATGTGACCTAGATGCTGAAAGTTATATGACCTCCAGGAACATGTCTCTACTCCCATCACCATGGTCACAGCACCAGTAACACTTCTTCATCAGAATTGAAACTGGCCACAAACACTTCATGTCAAATCCTCCCCTGGAAAATGGATTCACACTACTTACCTCCCAACCCAAGTCTTGGGTAAATGCATTTTATTTGTAGAGCCATGGTGACATACTTGTGTTCCACCTGCAAGGGTATTTTCTGGCTTCTATTTTAGGGAGCTCTGACTCACAAGTAAGAAATACTCCAATAATTAAAAAAAGATACTCAACAGTTTGTGGGCAACAGAAGGCATGACAAATACCCATGCTATCATTTTACTATTAACAGTTTGGTAATTTACTTAACGAAAGACTTGTTTTGCTTAAAAGATATAATGAAAAACATAAATTGATGAACAAAAACAGATCCAGAGGCACAGAAGCATTGATCAGACCTTCAAACTTCAGAGGGAAGGCAGGAGAGGGTGGGGGTTAGGGGGAGAGATCAACCAAATGACTTGTATGCATGCATATAAGCATAACCAATGGACACAAACACCAGGGGTGTAAGGGGGCAATGGGGGGATAAGGACATATGTGTAATACCTTAATCAATAAAGAAAAAAAGAGAGAATAGGTGAGCAAAAAAATTACATAGTTCTATAAATTCACCTGCTTCTGAACAATCTGGTTGTCCTGAAAAGAACTACTCTTTCTTGAGTTCTTTCTGTGTACCAACCAGCACAACATAATCCATAGACATGATCTTACTTAACCCTGACAGCAGTTATTTATAGGTGAGGTTCAGAAAGTTGGATGACTTACCCAAGATCACATAGCCAGGAAAAAACAGGGCCAAAAATTTTGACCCAGAATGAGGCCTGGTAAGATGTTCAATATTTCACCTGAATCATCCCTCTCTCTACCCCAGAAACAAGCTCCATGCTGACACCAGGCACATAGTGAGACATTGTCTAAGTAGAATAAAGCACAGCAAGGAGAAACACAAATTCAGAAGAGCAGCATCTGAAGAGATGATTCCAGAATAACTGTGAGACAAACTTGCCATTTTCCAAATTATGTCTGAGCTGTGTGCTTCAAAATGTTTTCTGCTTATGTATCCCTAAAATAATTTTGAATAACTATCTACTTATCCTACATTTTGTAAGTTGATATATAAAATTTTATATACATTTAAATAACTGAAATCATGCAACTTCCAACATATTGTAAATATTAATACTTCAAAATAAAAATCTCATCACTTTTCAATGTATCAAATGGAAACTACATACATAACAATTTTATATACCTCATATTCTATTTTAAACCCACATGAATGAGCTAGCTACTCTTTATCATTGGGAATTTTATCTTTTCCTCTTCTTCTTGAACTCACATTTTCATTTTATTTGTCTCATATAATTTTATTCTAATAAAATATATTTTATCCTGGAAAGTATTTTATTAATCTCTTATCATTCTTTTAGCACAAAAAAAAATGTCTTGGGTTTATTCATTAGATTTTAAAGTTTATTTTATTCCCAGTGATCCTAAATCTCTAATATTAAAAAATCTGAATAAGTTATCACTAGTAATAAAAAAATTAATAAAACTACATAAATACATAAATGTTTGAAATGTTGCTATATCATTATTATATACTACATCTAAGATTTCATTGGATATACATGTGTCTTCAATGAAACAAATGGAGATTTTTTTTAAATTTTTAATATATATTTTTAATTGATATTTAGAGAGAGGAAGGGAGATAGCTAGAGAGAGAGAAACATGATTGATTGGCTGCCTCCTGCACTATTGGGATTGAACCCCCAACCTTGGCATGTGCCCTAACCCGGAATCAAATTGGTGATCTCTTGGTTCATGGGTCGATGCTCAACCACTGAGCCTCACTGGCTGAGTAAGATTTTTGTTTTAATTGTCCATGCTTCTATAAGACAGAGTGTTAGAATGACTGACTCTTAATAGTCTCAAATTATGTGGTTTCAAGTGGAACTTTATTGCCCTTTATTTTCAAATTTGTTCCTCTGATCCTTATATTTCCTCTTTTAATAGACAATTCACTTACCCAGGCTCATAGTTACTCTGAGAAAAGAAAATATATCTTTCCCCTCTCAGCACTTCCCACTAACACCCAATTAATTTTCCAGATCTATCTGTTTAGGATCTATGCTTTCTTCTCCTCCGTTACCTTAAATCTGCCACTACCCTGAATTTCACTGATAGCTACTAACTGGTCTCCCTCTTTCCTTTTTTCTTCCCAGCTAATCTATCTTAATATTGCTAGTCAATCCTGCTTGCCCAAAGAAAGCTCAGGTCTTGTAACTGCCCTGCATTAAAACCTACTATCCTTCCCCCATTATCTAAAATATTCCTTCCAAGTACCTTAGCCCAGACCGGCTTACTCAAGGCCAATCACAATGTGGCATTAATTTTCCTTTCTATTATTATTTTACTAGAGGCCCAGCACACGAAATTCGTGCACAGGTAGGGTCCCTAGGCCGGCCCCGACCCCAGTTCCCCATACCCCATTGGGTGATCAGAGCATGCCTGCTGGAGGGAAAAACCAAGACCAAGAGGTTGGCCATTCCTGCCGGCTCACTGGCCCCGCCCCCCACTACCGGTCGCCCTGTGTGTGTGAAGTGACCGGCGGGGCAATCGGGGCCCTGCTCGCTCACACCTGCCTTAGCCTGGGGCCACCTGTGTCCACCACTACCCACTCCCAGTTCCCCATTCCCCATCAGGCGATTGGAGCCTGCTGGCCAGGGGGAGGACTGAGAGGTTGGCGGGCAGGCCCCGATTGGGTGATCAGGGCCTACAGGCTGGGGGCAGCTCCTGTGTTGAGCGTCTACCGCCTGGTGGTCAGTGTGCATAATATCGACCTGTTGTTCCACTGACTGGTTGATTTGCATATTATGCTTTTATATATATAGATGCTGCTTATATATGAGCAATTATGTATCCATGCTTCTCAAACTGAGGACTCATACATTCAGGGCTTTGAGACACTCACTATGCAATGGGGGATGTCCAGCCACAGAATTGTGGCATCTTCTTGAAAACAATTTAGACTTTTTTTATATTAAAACAAATATACTAGTATAGAATAAAATGCAAACTTTGTAGGAATTATTAGGGAAAAGGGTCAGGCTTTAAAGAAATGTAAATTATGTAACTGGCTATTTCTGGCTACACTAAGTTCTTCTTGGCCACTGTATACTCCCAAGAAAGTTTTAAGAATCATTCTTGAATGTGAAAGCTCCTTGTTAAAATCATCATTTAAATTATTTTAAAATATTGTTATTTAATCATGTTTTAGTCCATCTGTATACCACTCACTCTCCCTGCTTCTTTTGAACGCACCTATGCCGTTCTTTCCCCTAAAATACATGTATTTTATAAACACACTATAAAATTCTAGCTACTTCAAGGCTCAGATTTAAAAGTTGACTCTGCCCTAGCTGCTTTGGCTTAATGGATAGAGCGTTGGCCTGTGGACTGAAGGGTCCTAGGTTTGATTCCAGTCAGGGCACATACCTGGGTTGCGGGCTCAATCCCCAGTGGGAGGTATACAGGAGGCAGCCAATCAATGATTCTCTCTCACCACTGATGTTTCTATCCCTCTCTCCCTCTCCCTTTCTCTCTGAAATCAGTAAGAATATATTTTTAAAAAATAAAATAAAAGTTGACCCTTCCATGGAGGCTTAGAGAATCACACATACTCTCCTCTCACACCCTCTAAAAAGTAATCCTCTGGCTTCTTCCTCTCAGGCTTATTTAAACAGTAATGTACTTGACAGCAAGATCTGCATCTAAATAAGTGCGCTGCTCTGATCCTCCAAGAGTGTCTAACCTAACAGGTGCTCAATAAATAGTTGAACCTCCAAGAGTGTCTAACCTAACAACAGGTGTTCAATAAATAGTTGCAGGGTTGGCTGTGTGGCTCAAATGATTAGGGAGTTGTCCTGTACACCAAAAGATTGTGGGTTTGATTCCCAGTCAGAGCACATACCTAGGTTGTGGGTTCAATCTCCCATCAGTGTATACAGGAGGCAACCAATCACTATTACTCTCTCACATCCATGTTTCTCTTTCTCTCTCTCCCTTCCTTTTCTCTAAAAAAAAAAAAAATCAATAAAAACATATCCTCAGGTAAGGATTAAAAAAATTTTTTTAAATAAATTAAAAATAAATAGTTGAATGACTAAAGGAATGAATAAAGCACCACTGTGTCCAGGTATCATCATGAAGTTCCTTTTGCTCTGTCTTATAAGCCTCTGATCCCTTTTACTGAGAACATGTATAAAAGATATGCCCGCTTCTACTCAGAGTAGCAGCCTATGGCCCACTCAGAATCACTGAAAAGTGATTCTCCTGGTACAATTTAATATTTTGTTCTAAACCAGAACATTTTCCCAAATCTTTTCATAGGTCAACAGTATAACTAGAGGACTCGCTTCAATTGTCAATATGCCACCTTCAAAGAAATACATAGAGTTTTTTATGTCATTTTTTAAAAGTGACTATATCTAATATAAAAAATGCTGAATTATTTACTAAAGCTTGAATCTTATAAATGTGTAAAAGAGACATTAGTGTAGGGTGCCTTTGCAGCACAGCTGCTAGGTCATTACCAAAAATATGGGTCTAACAGATGGAGAGAAACTAGAATTAAACCTGCAGGTATTTCTTGTTCTTTCTCAAGTCATGTTTATTTTAATTAAATTAGGGAAAAGAAAGTCTCATTTCTTAAAGGGAGAAATCCTAGAGGACTTTCATCTCCCTACTATTTCTTTCCCTACAGAATTTTGAATGGGGGCAGTGTGAGGTGGGAGGAGAAGAAAGCCTGTGGCATTTTATGATTGGAATGAATAACTTTTAAAAGGAATGATGCATTTCTTTTTTTCAGAAATGTTTAATAGATTATGCTATATGAGCCGTTAAAATAAGAGTCTTCAAGTCGGAGGTAAAATGTAGGGAGAAACAGAAAATCAAATCAGGTATTAAACTAATTAGAATCAATTAGTTCTTGCCAATAAATCCCGTGTTTGTGTCTGATGCATTACAAACCACATTGTTTTTAAAAAGTAATTATCTAATTATCATAGCAAGAATGAATTTATAGACATTTTGACCCACTTGTGGAAAACAGATTTACAGACACCCATTTCCTCTGATGTCAAGAAACTTAATCTTACCAATTCAAAGTAAATTTAGTTCCTTCTGGCTTTAATTCCACTCCATCTAGATAAATAGCTGTCAGTTCAATATTTTTCCTCCTCATTATTCTTTCCTTCTTGCCAAGGGGAGAGTATGAGAGGATGACCTACATTTCCAGCAATCCCTATATTTTTTTTCAATGATCAGTGTTGTGAAGAACCACTTAAATAACAAAAGCACGTGTCAGAAAGTGTTATAAGTACTTTTAAAATTGTCTGCCCATTTTACAGATTAGGAAAGTAAAGAACAGAGAGGTTAAGTTACTTCATCTTAATCAGCTCTCACAGCATGCCCAGATTTCACAGCTAGTAAGGATTTAAAACTCGGCTTTAGGAGAGAGGCTTTTGATCCCCCATGGCTGAAACTTCAGAAGCTCCCTCTACTGGCTGGTGACAAATTCTGGGCAAACTCTGCATCCTCCATTGTTTACCTATCTAAACGGAAAAAAGTGTGTCAATAAATAGCTGCTAAGATATTTTCATAGGTTGAAAATAGTTTGAGATATTCAAATCTATGTAGGCATTTCTATTTTTTATTATTATTATTATTATTATTATTATTATTATTAATTAAAGTAACCTGCTTCTAAGGAAAATATGATTTCTGTATCTCAAGAAATGGTGAATATAGAAATTACCTACTTGCAAGTTTCTCTTAACTTTTCCCTACAAATACATATACCATTAAGAAACTTTGAAGTACTAGGAATAGAGGCAAGGTGTCCAGTATAAGTAGAATAAGGATATAGGTCTCAGGAGAAAGAGAACCTGTGTGCTACTCCTAAAGAGGTAATAAGATTCAAGAAGGGTGTTACATGATGCTTCAAATAAGTGGGACCACAGACAGCCTGGCATAGATCTCCAGGTCACAATCACAGCACAGAAAGAGAAGAAAAGTACCAGGATTTAAGAGAACATGTGGACAGAAGCAAGAAACATCTCACCAGTCATCAATGTTGACACACTATCAGTTAGCTTGAGCTGCTATAACAAAATATCATCATCAACTGAGTGGCTTAAATAACAGACAATTATTTCTCACAATTCTGAGGCTGAGAAGTACAAGATTAAGATGTCAGCAAAATCAGTTCCTCGTGAAAGATTCTCTTCCTGGCTTGCAGATACCACCTTCTCAATGTGTCCTAACATTGAGGGGAGGAGGAGAGAAATAGAGAGTGTGGCCCAATGTGGTTCAGTGATTGAGCTTCAACCTATGAATTCAGGTATCAATTCCTGTCAGGGCACATGCTCAGGTTGTGTGCCTGATCCCCAGTAGGGGGCGTGCAAGAGGCAGCTGATCAATGATTCTTTCTCATCATTGATGTTTCTATCTCTCCTTTTCCCTTCCTCCCTGAAATCAATAAAAATATACTGATTTATAAAAAAGAAAAGAAAGAGAGACTATGAGAGAAAGAGAGAGAGAGAGCGCGCGCGCTCTAGTCTCTCTTCCTCTTTTTATAAGGACACAATTCCTATTATGGGGGCCCCCACTCTCATGACCTCATCTAAACCCAATTATCTTCCTAAGACCCTACCTTGAAATATAATCACACAGGAATTTTGTGGGGGCACAAACATTCAGTCCATAATACAGATGTCCTTTTATGATAATACTTTATCTCTACAAAAAGCCCCAGATTCATGTTCAAACTCAAGGAAGAAAGAGAAATTCTAAGAAAAAAGAAAGAAAGAAAGTTTCCCATAATCACACCAGGAAGGTCCTCAGAATTTGGTTTTCAGTCCATTCACTGAAAAATAAAGACATGAAACATTGCATTGACACTCAAGTGTATAGATTGGGAGTCATCCCATCTACTAATTATCTTTTTTTTTATTTGAAGATGAGTATATGTGCATAAATGGCAAGAAAATAGAGAAAGACTATCTATGAAAAAGGATTGTTTCCAAAGATAAAACTTATTTTCTCCAGTATTTATAAATCACTAGAGGCCCAGTGCACGAATTCATGCACTGGTGGGCTCCAGCCAGCCCGCCCCAGTGGGAGCCACTGGAGGCAGGCTGGCTGGGGTAAGGGGGCGTGGGCAGGGCTGGCCAGGGCAAGGGGTGGTTTGCCAGCCAGCCCCAACCCCGAATGGGGTGGGGGTGCCTGCTCCGGGGAGGGACTGGCTGGGGCAAGGGATCGCAGGCATTCCAGTCGTTCCACCGTTCAGTTGATATGCATATTACCCCTTTATTATATAAGATAACCAACTAGGAAAATATATTGAAGAGAAAATTTATTGACCTTTTCACATTACGCAGCTATCACTTATTATTTAGTCATCAACACTAATAAAAGAAAAAAATGGTAATTGGCGTACGAGCTACCCTTTTCATTGGCTAATCAGGGCTATATGCAAATTAACTGCCAACTAAGATTGGCAGTTAACTGACAACTAAGATTGGAAGTTAACTGCCAACTAAGATTGGAAGTTAACTGCCAACTAAGATTGGCAGTTAACTGACAACTAAGATTGGAAGTTAACTGCCAACTAAGATTGGCAGTTAACTGACAACTAAGATTGGCAGTTAACTGCCAACAAGATGGCGGTTAATTTGCATATGTAGGCACAATGCAGGGAGGCAAAAGGGAAAGCAGGAAGAAGCCCCCTGCCACTGACAGTGATCAGAAACACAGGGGGAGCTAAGAGCTGGGGGGCAGGGCAAAGGCGGCCCTGGGGCCGCCTTTGCCCTGCCCCCCAGCCATGATCGGAGAATCAGGTGCCTTTTCCGCCCTGGCCAGTGATAGCAGGAAGTAGGGGTGGAGCCAGCGATGGGAGCTGGGCACGGTCGAAGCTGGCAGTCCCGGGAGCTAGGGGTCCCTTGCCTGGGCCTAAAGCGAAGCCCACGATCATGGGGCCGCTGCAGCTGAGGGTCCCCGCTGCCCGGGCCGGACGCCTCAGCCAGAGGCGTCAGGCCTGGGCAAGGGGCCGATCCTGCGATTGGAGAGTGATGGGGGTCAACGCCTGAGGGCTCCCAGTATGTGAGAGGGGGCAGGCTGGGCTGAGGGACACTCCCCCCCACACACACCCAGTGCACGAATTTCGTGCACCGGGCCCCTAGTGATTAATAAAGACCAGTGATAGTGATCTAACATTATAATGGGGAAATTAGTAATCTGGAAGTTTTGATTTAATAATCAATATTTACACATTCCAGGAACATTTTAAATTGGTTATGGTTTGGCAGAAATGGTCTCTTTGGAAACATATCTTTATGGTGTAAATTGCCTCCAATGTGAATGATAAGTAAATTAAATGAAGCTGGTTACGGCACAATTTGGCTTAAACACACAAATGCTTGAACTCTACTGTGCCTGACAGAGATGGTTCTCCCCTGTAGTATGAGATCTACATTTTTCTTTAGACAGGTGTTTCCTGAAAAATTGACACCAAGAGTGTCAAAACAAAAACACAATAACAGGTTTAATCAGACACAGCAAAAACAAACACAGAAAACCAACTTGAGCTTACAAATGGAAAAAATTGCAAAGCAAGAGAGAAAATAACAAATTCAGGTAACTATTTTAAATGTTATTCTTCACACATGTTAAAAATGTCAAAACATTTCCTGGCTCCTAATATGATGATGCTTTCAACAACTAAGATCTAAAGAAACATCTGGGAAATAGGACAAGGTGCATAATGTTATTTATGTGTGAATTCAGATACTCAAAGTATGGCACTTAGCCCAAAAGACCAGGATGATGCTCTTAGGTATTGCTTATGGCTTAAATTCCATTGAAATCATCTCACATGCTTTGGACCTCACAATGAATATACCACGCATTAGAGCTAAGGAGAAAAGGAGGGGAGATGCTCTTCAAGGTAGTTAGAATAGATAGGATACATGAATGTCTAAGGGTTTATTATGATTACAGAGCTTGATTTAGGAAGTATGGCTAGATGTAGTCCGAAGGACAACCCAGACTGGATATGAGGAGGTAGGCTGGCTATGCCGCAGGCCCCAGACTGTACACCTAGGATGTAAAAGCATCAAGGATTAGCCCGTTTATGTGTACAAACCCAGGCTGGGTTTCCGGGGAAACAGACTCAGAAGGGATTAGTGTGCAGGAGGCTGTAGGGGGAGCTTTGTGATCAACACCTGTGGAGAAGAAAAAGGCACAGCTTGGCTGAGCAGAAGGAGAAGCTGGGCTTGATGAGCTCTCAATGAAAGCCTCAGCGGAATTCATGGGAAGTTCTGAAGACAGAATGAATTCTGGAGCTGTCCCAAGTTGGGAGGAGAGGCCAGGCCTTTGTAAGTGTCCCCTTCCCACACTCTGCCCACATTCAGCCCTAGAAATGGCAAGACCTTGGACAAATCAGTTCCTCAGCTGGGGCAGGAGTTCTTTAAAGGGGGTTCACAGCTGAGTCCTGCTGTCCCTCCTGTCAACCACAGAGGCCTATCCATGGTCATGAATTACTTTCTTGGCTCCATTTTTTTAAACAAATTTTACGTATTTTCAAAGATTCATCTTTGAACAACTTCTTTATAATCCAGTGTCAGCAGGTGTACCACTTATATAATTTAACCAATCAAGTAACAGCTCTGCTTCAGCAAATGGGCCAGTCTTAGATGGTGACCATTTAGCACCACCAAGACAAAGAAAGCATAATTCCCAATCACAAGCAGTTCCATTCTATTTACTGAAAGTTCTCTAAAACATATGTTGTTGTTTTTTTAATTACAGATGACGTGCAAGATTACATTAGTTTCAGGTATACAACAGAGTGATTAGACACGTACATACCTTACAAAGTGATCAGCACAAGTCTACTAACCATCTGTCACCGTACATAGTTATTAGGATATTATCGACTATATTTCCTTTGCTATAAATTACATCCCTGTGACTTATTTTATAAATGGCAGTTCATGCTTCTTAACCCCCTTCACCTTTTTGATCATCTTGTTAAAAATACGTCTGTAAAATTGCCTTTTAGAAGATTCACTGAGATAAAATTCTAACCACCGAAAAAAAACATTTGGGATCCAAAGAAACATTTAGGAAGAAGACTGTAGGACAGGGGTCTTCAAACTACGGCCCGCGGGCCACATGCAAATATAAATATTGTGTTTGTTCCCATTTTGTTTTTTTTTACTTCAAAATAAGATATGTGCAGTGTACATAGGAATTTGTTCATAGTTTTTTTTAAAACTATAGTCTGGCCCTCCAACGGTCTGAGGGACAGTGAACTGGCCCCCTGTTTAAAAAGTTTGAGGACTCCTGCTGTAGGAGATGAATTCAATAGCTATCAACAGAGGGGTCAAATGTCAAAAGATCAAATATTGTTCCCAAATAGAATTTACTATAAATCAGAAGGAATTAGTGTAGAATTCCCATTCCCAGTCAGGGAAAGGAAAAATGCAGACAAAATATCCATAAGAATATAAATGTTAGAAGTTGTATCTTTGGATCTCAGCTATTTATTTATTTATTTATTTATTTATTTATTTACCATTAAAGGTTTTGTTCTTATTACTTTCTCCCATGAACAATGAAACTCTAAATTAGCAACCTCAGTTAATCAGCCAGGGTGACACAATTACAGCAAACAAGGAAAAAATATCTAAGTGGCCTCCCAGCTCTGTCATGCTAACAAATGTATGACTTTTGTTAGGCTTTTGACATGTTAAGGGAAAAAAGCAACTGTGTTTGTCCTACCTGCTTTCAGGAACTTCAAATGAAAACACTGGATCAGACACATCTAAGAAAGAAAGAAATTTTATAGCAAAATCAATGTAGCTTTCCCTATTCCCTTTCAGTTTACTTAAATATCCTTTATAAATCCTTCATAAATAAGTTAACCTACTTAGTTAACTATTATCAGAAAAAAATCTTTAAATATTTCTTAATCTAAGAATGTTGTCAGCCAATCCACTTCGGAGTTGAGTACTGAAGAAGAAATTAAAATAATCATAAATTTTTAAATTAAAAAATTCAAGTTTTATTTCATCCTTGATCCCCAGGTTTTAAATGTTGCAACAAGTTGTGTGTGTGTGTGTGTGTGTGTGTGTGTGTGTGAACACTTAGGATGGAGAGAGTTCGTGCACCGACCTGTAGATGAACAGAACAATGGGAACAGGCAGAGATGACTGGTTTTGCTTGAATTGCTTAAATTAAAGTCAGACCCTATGCCTATAGGTTCAGCGGCTTGGCTCCCCGTTCTAACAATGTCCTTCTTCTGACATCAGCATTTTGTTTTCTAGCGGAAGCATTCCGCTGAGAATTGATGCATCTCATCAACACCAGTCCATCTCCTATGTTAAACGCACTATTAGGAAAGGTTTGCAACGTCTAAAAACTGGAAGGGGCTGTGTATAGGCTATTCCAGCAGCTTAGCTATTGCACTGGCACATCTCCAGTTTCTCTGCTAAATACATAATTAAATCTCACGGTCGACATGGTGTGATTCATTCCCATAAAGTGTGAAAACAAACAACTGTGCATGCGCTGTCCCCAATTTCAAATTCAAAACAAAAATATCCTGGAATCTTCTATTTCCCTTAAGCTCCAAATGTAATTAGACCGTTTTTAAAGACAAGTAGTCTTCCAGTTTCCATGTGTTAAATCCAATCTGTCAGCTACAAATGGGGGGGGACAAACGGCTGCAAAATGTAACATCTTGGTTTCCTCTCTTTATAGTTAAGTGCTCAAAATGACTTTTTTCCCCTAGAATTACCAAAATGCCATTGCTCTCTCAGGCAGTTCCTTTGTTTATTTACCAGTTTACAGCCAAGAGCAAATGTTCTGAAGTAAGTAATCAGACCCTCAGAGTGCTGTTGACTAATGCAAACTTACAAACGGCAGCAATGTAACAGAGGACAGCAGTGATGCTGGCTTTGGCTCCATTCCATGCCCTAAGTCACGGGAAATGTAAAGGAGATGCCCAGCACCTCTCCATGGGCGTCACCACTGTGTTCTTTAGGAGGGCACCAGTTATTTTCATTCCTCCCAATAAATTTCATATATAATGAACTAGATTCTTTCCACTGATTCTCACAAGAAATTCAGTACAAGCAGAGCTAAAGTAAATGTTTGTCACAAGTAGATGTTTATAGTACATTTGTTATTAGTAGAGATCAAAATAACTCAGTTAATATTTCAAGAAAGGAGTGAAGTCACCTATAATAATAAAAGTGTAATATGCTAATTAGACCAGATAGCCAAACGACCTTTCAGATGTCCTTCCAAATGACCTTCCGGACGACCTTCCAGACAACCTTCCAGACAACCTTCCATATGAAGCCAGGGCTGTGAGGGCCGAGGCAAGCTGCCACAGCTGAGAGGACCAAGCCCCTTGCACGAACTTCGTGCATCGGGCCTCTAGTAAGGCTCTAATTCTCTTTTTATTAAATATTAATTTCGTGGCACATGTCTAAAATTAATAATCCAAGTAACCTGAATATAGATTTGAGCTAATATATGAATATAAATTCATAGAGGTTAAGTATATTTATGCAAATGTGTTTCATCTATACACATGGCACATATATACAGCTGTTCAATTACCAACAATTTTCTATCCCACTAAGTCTGCCATTTTTCATATCTGACTCTATTCTACTATGTTATATACCTGATTATGCTATATTATGCTTATATACTTTTTTACATACTATTATATGCCTTCTCATACTATAATTATATACTTTCTTTATACTTTTGCCATACTACATAAGTTATTTTCTAAAACATGGTATATGCATCCCTGACTCTATAATTCTGCAAATTATGTTCCCTCAGCTGAGAATGCTATTCCACAAACTGTCAAAACACCTCCCTGGTATTTCACAGCCCAATTCAAATGTCACTGACACTTAAATATTTGTTACCTCCTAACCCCTCAGAGTATATTTTGTTTCTCTAGTTGCATTGGTACAATTTTTTGATTTACTGGTATGTGCACTGATATATATTTTTTTCTCTCCACCTATTAAAACTGTTAAGAGTTATGATAAGAATTATGTCGCATTCATTTTTAAAATCTTTTTTAAAGCCAAAAGCAGAATTTTACAGATAGTCCCTAGTCAAAAAAAAATGTATTGACTAAACAAAGAAATGTATGAGATAACATCTCTAGCATGTTCATTGTAGAAAATATTTTCAAGTACAGAGGAGTAAAATAAGAACATTTAAGACTATCTGCAATCCATGTTAATATTATATATGCTTCCTGTCTTTTTTGCCTTCTATGTACAAATAACATAAATTCATTCTGTACTTGTAAAAATATTATTTTTCTATTTTAGAACCTACCACATATATCATGACTGAATATGTCATTGTGACTTTTTCTATATGCTATACACATTTTACATAATATTCATTATACAGATACAATGTAACTTAGACAATCTTCTACTATGAAATATTTTTACTGTTTTTCATTTTTCTGTCTTCAAATTTCTTATCTTCAAACTTTTTTGATAATGCTAAAGAACAAAATTTTTAGAATAAATTATAAAAATCTTAACTAGCTTTACTTAATGATTCAAGAATCAGGCAGCATCCAATCTAGCAGAGAGAAAAGAGCTCCAAGGAGCTGTACAAAATGAAAGACATTTATAGGCAGAAGGGAGCAGGAACAAGGAAGTTACACAAGACAAAAAAAGTGGATTGGTTATTGCAAGCTTGCTTTCCTTAAGGCTGTGGTTCTCAACCTGTGGGTCGCGACACCTTTGGCGGTCGAACCACCCTTTCACAGGGGTCACCTAAGACCATCCTGCATATCAGATATTTACGTTATGATTCATAACAATAGCAACATTACAGTTATGAGGTAGCAACGAAAATAATTTTATGCTTGGGTCACAATATGAGGAACTGTATTTAAAGGGCCAGAAGGTTGAGAACCACTGCCTTAAGACTGGCAGGGGCCTAATAGGCAAATTATCTGACTGGTTTAAGATTCCATTTCTGGAAAAGTTGAAACTGTAATTAAGTTAAATCTTGGCTTGACGATGTGGGGCCTAGCATAAGCAATTCCATTTTTGGCCTGTTGTCTTGTTTTTAACAGTAACATAGATAATTTTTCCACCTCTAGTGGTAATTCCACTGCTTGAAATTGTAGACATTACCATGGTCTCTCCATGGACTCACAGACTCAGTGGTCTGCCTATTTTCACTCCTGTTCTTCCTTAGGACATTCCCAACTGAGCACACAGAGTGTTCCTGTCACCTGTCAAATCATGTCTCCCATCTACTCAAATCATCCAATGTCTCCTGCTTTCCTCAGAGTAAAAGCCAAAGTCCTAATAAGAGACTAGAAGGCTCTATTTGCACCAGCACTCCTATTCTTCCCCCTCATTATGTTTCTGGTCCAGTTTATTCTTTTCCCCCTCTCCCAACATGCTGCACACACACTGGCCTCTGCTATCCCTCAAATCTACCAGCTCTTCCACACATCACTTTCCCAGCTGGTGCCCCCCAGACCTAAGTAAAAACCATCACCTTTGAACTCCATTTTGCGATAAGGTCGTTAAAGTATATTCACTTTCTCCCCTGTTTTCACATCTTTACTGAAATAGCAACTACTACTCAGTGAGGCTTAAAAATCAGTCTCTCTTAAAGCCCACTGTATCTTTTCCATAGACTTTTCACTATTGGGCATATTTAATTTTTTTAATGTCCTTCTTCCCCAACTGTGGACTCTATGTCTTAAGAGTAGAGTGTCCTCTGCTCTAGAATTGTGTATCTGACACATAATTTGTACATAATAATCACTGGTATAATAAGTAGATATTATGATGAGTAGACTAGGTAAATATCTGCCTTCAATTCAAGGTTATTTCTTATCAATTTCTCTTTATACTCAAAATAAATTGAAGCTTGTCTCTTTATCTCTAAAAATTCTGTATTCTTTGGCACATTGAATACTCACAGCTTAGCAGACTATTTGCAAATGCACCTACACACTTGTGCCCCACCCATAGAAGCTGTATATTTCTTAAGAATTAGCTGTGTTTGCTTCCAAATCTTTGTGTGTCTATAGCACTTTGTTATAATTACACAACTTAAATATCTGCAACAGACTATAGACCTGATAATGCCATTGAAGGTACTTCTAAGACCCAGTAAAGGCAAATTGCTACAAAAAAGAAAGATGTAAAAATAAACAAAATATTGGTAAAATAACTGAAAATGTAGGAAAAGGCTGCACTGGTTGCTTTAAAACTGTTTTAATTACTTAAAAGCTATCCCCCAAAATACCTTAAAATTCTAGATGATTAAATATGATTGTGATTTATGTAAGAAAAGTAAATCATAGAGAACTTGAATCGAATCATCAAAAATATATGCAAATAAAAGATCTTTGCCCATGCCAAGACATACATTTATGTGTTTGAAGCTAAAATAAAATGTTAAAGCATAATTAAAGATATTTATATAAGTACATACATAGATATAAATGTACTTTTTAAATAGTCACCTTTATTATTTGACTGGCTAACCACCAGTATTAATAGTAATAATAAATTCATGCAATCTTTCTGCCTCTCAGTTTTCTTATCAACAAAATGGAGAAAATACTAGGTGTGTTGCCTCCAAGGAAGATGAATAAAATAAAGTTACATGTCACAAAGTGCCCTGAAAAGCTATTAAAGATGTAAGCTGCTGTTATAATTAAATGGACTTAAGGAAAAACTGAAAGTAATAAAAGACACCTTTCCTTCCTCATTCCCCTCAGACATATTCTTTTCTGGAATTATCAAGGCATTTTCATATAATACTGCTCTAAACTTGAAAATTCAAATGCATCAGACATTCCAAGCATAACTGGAACAAATTCAAATGAACATCAGATTTCCATTTAAATCCAATTTCACTCACTTTCTCCTTTTCTGTCTCAAAACACTCTTTCCTCTTATAACTGAGCTCATCTCTCAAGAGTCAAGGAACTCACTTGGGTCAGCTTCCTACCTGGGGCAGCAGCCATCTTCAAGGGTCTTCATCTATGTCTGCATACCAAGGAGATTCCCACAGCAGAGCCCTGCAGTTTGCTGAGATGAGTCCTGAACTGCTCCATGAATCCAAATGACCTGAAACAATAGGACTGCAGGTAAGAAAAAAGAGGGCCAAGGTGTCTACGAATCCAGCCATTCCAACCTTTCCATCCATCACCTGAACTTAACAGGTGGCATTCAGACCCCACCCGGCTGGGTAGCAGCTCTGCCATCCTTCCATGCATGAGAGCCACCTATATATATAAAACCCTAATATGCAAATAGAATGAATGGCAGAACAACCAAACAACTGAACAGCCAGTCACTATGACGTTCCCTGACCACCAGGGGCACATGCAGAACATGGCGGGCATCAGCAGCAGAGCTCAGAACATGGTTGGATGGTAGAGAAGATAAGCGGGGGTGCCAGACCAAGGCAGGGTGCTGGTCGCTGTCATTGGGGCGAGCCTCTGGTGGTTACTGAAAATTCTTTGATCCCATGCACCAAGGTCCCACCTGGCACTCACACCTGCTTCTGGCACCAGCCCTGATCACCCTCAAGGCTTCTCCACCTCCCCCTGCTCCTGAGGGACTATTGGGGCCAGCAGCCGCCTCTTGCACCCGCTGCTGGCAACGGCCCCGCTCACACCTGCTGCTGGCGCTGGAGCCACTGCTCGCATCCACTGCCGGCGCCGGAGCCACTGCTCGCACCTGCTGCCAGTGCCCAGCACCAGTCCTGATTGCTCAGCGCCATCAGCGGGTGCAAGCAGCAGCTGCCAGCCTCGATTGCCCCTGAGGGCTTCTCCACCTCCCCTTGCTCCTGAGGGGCAATCGGGGCAGCAGCCACTGCTTGCACTTGCTGCTGGCGCCAGCCCTAATCACTCCACACTGTCAGTGGGTGCAAGCGGGACTGGCGCCATCAGTGCATGAGAGCAGTGGCGGTGGGAGCGGGGCTGCCGGCAGACAGGGGACCAGGGGTCGCAGCAGGAGGGGCCGGCGGGGGTGCAGAGGATGGGTTGAGACCCACTCCTGTGCCCACCGCAGCCTCGCAGCCCACAGTTCCTTTAAAGGTGCCTGAATTTGTGCACTGGGCCCTTAGTTTCATCAAAAATGTGACAATGACACCATAAGATGCATTTAGGTTCTGGTTCAAGAAAATGGAAATGGTTCAACAATTTTTCCAAAGTCTACAACAGGAGAAGCAACAGAATTAGTGGGCAGAGCATGGACTTTGGGTTCAAATCTTTACTACTCAGCTGTTGTGATTTTGTGCAAATTACTTAAATTCTCTTAGTTTTAGTTTCCTCGTTTCTAAAACATGCATAAAATGCCTACCTCAGAAGGCCAATGTGGCCCAGTGGTTGAGCACTGATCCATGAACCAGGAGGTCATGGTTCTATTCCCGGTCAGGGCTTATGCCCAGGGTTGCCTGCCCGATCCCCAGTAGGGGGCATGCAAGAGACAGCCATCTGATGTTTCTCTCTCATCATGTTTCTATCTCTCTATCCCTCTCCCAGCCTCTCTCTCTAAAAATCAATAAAAACATTTTTTAAAAATGCCTAGAGTGAGGGGCTTTGGCTTTATTTCATAATTAAAAATAGTTTATTTAAAGCATCCATTTGCCAGGACATATAAAGTGAGTAGATATTTAAAGGTAAGACAGACTTTGGCTATTTCAGACTTACTATGGAGAAGTTTCTCTTCTTTCAAATAAAAAGAAATGATGTTTCTGTAATCTAAAGAGAACTTCATGCATTCTCTTTTGACATGTTGTCACATGTCAGGGTTCACTTACATATGGGAACAATATGCTTCCTGCCAGGGTCAGGGAAGCAGAATGCAGCTATTAGGAAAATATCTTAAATAATAGAACAGCACATATATGAGTGATAGCCATACAAATTTCATGTTCTTAACATTAACTCTGTTCTCAGCATTCCACAAGTCATAGATGTCCAATTTCGTCTCATTTCATTTTCCAGTTCTTTCTTTGGACTAAAGACGTTTCAATGAATCAAGTTTTGAATAAAATAATCCCTAAAAAATATTTCAATAAGCCTGATACATTTGTGTATTGTAAATAACATGCTTCTTAATAATTATAATAGAACTTTTTCTAAGTGATGTGTCCCTTTTCAAACTATCTCTAAACAGATGTCAATGAAATTAATTCAAAAATATAAACAAATAATTATAACCATATATAGTAAGTACATTCAATAACATAATTATATACATAGTCTTAATAGATATGTTTTCTAACTAAGTAGTTTAATAGATATGTTTTCTAACTAATTTTTTCTAACTAAGTAAATTCAAGCACCTTTAAGTAACTAATCTATAATAATAAAAAGCATAATATGCTAAATAGACTGCACAGCCGGATGACCTTCAAGATGAAGCCGGGGCTACGAGGGCTGAGCCCCTTGCACGAATTTTGTGCATCAGGCCTCTAGTTGAATATAAGAACTTACCATTTTACCTTTATTCCAGAGACAAAAACTGTTTCCAAAAATGTTTTCCAAGAAGAAATGTCTTCTTTTTTAGAGTAGGAGTTTAATTTTTAAAAGACTCAAGCAAATCATATGCCAAGTGAGAGAGAGAAAATGATTGATTCAAAGGACTTTTGTGTTTTACATCTGATATTTAATAGACTTTTGTATTACAGCTAAGCTAAAGATAATCATTTCTCATCATCTTTATCAGAAATCCAGAAGGCCCAGCCACATGCAGAACTGGTAATTGAGGTATTAAATTGGATGGTGGTCATCCCTTCAGGGGAATGCATCTTTGTCAAATCCTTAAATCCTCCCTCCCCTCCAGGTTCCTAAATTCCCTCTGTGACACATTCCTTTTTATATCTAGGGTGTTGAGAATCTCATGAGCAGCCCTGATTTTCAACTTGCTAGAAAATGTATTAAACCCAGAGGACATTCAATAAACATTCTATTAATATATACAATATACAAAAAGAAACTAGACTTTGGAGAAATAGAACTTTTATTTTTTAATCTTCACCCAAGGATATGTCTTTATTAATTTTAGAGGGAGGGAGGGTGAGAGGGAGAGGGAGAGAAACATCGATCAGTTGCCTACTGTAAGGGCCCCAACTGGGGATGGAACCCACAACCTAGGTATGTGCCCTGACTGGAAATCAAACACGTGGCCAGGGTGAGAAACAGAACTTTTAAACATTCTAGTAAAGCATTCTTGTGTTTTGAACAAGGATGAACTCAGACATCGGGTAATGGTAACTGCAAGGCTCATGTGAAGAATGTTAATCCTCTAAAAGAAATTTATAGCTACCTTCAGGTTTAACAATTAAAAGTTCTTTTGAACATTTTACATAGTTTTTTAAATAAATTTTGAAGCTTTTAAGGAGTTCACAGTTATAAGGATTTCTTCAGAGTAAAGATACAACCAGCCTCGAATCTTCTAAAGGATAAAGCTAAACTCCGATAGTTTAAACTGCCCTTTTCTGGGAAATACCACTGAGAAAAAGAGTGGCTGCCATGTGTGATTGCAGACTGGACCCTAAAGACCATGCATCATCACTGAGAAGTAAAATACAAAGTGTCTAGAGAAAATTATTGATTCCTTCAGTATATACATATCAACAACTTAGTAATAAGCCAAGTTAGATGTATTACTATCTCTAGCCTCAGCAATCAACATCGCATGCAAATTTTTAGGGAACTATTTACAGGTAAACTAGTGAAAGTATGAAGAATGCCACTCAATGTTCCCCATTCATTTCAAATTAATTCATCTTTAAGAAAAACAAAAATTTCCAAAGCACAAAGCCCTTATTTTGAGGACATGATGTGTGCTAAATTTCTTCAGTTAGGTATGATCTGAATGAGACTGTTATCTATTCTTCTATGGTCCAGATCAAATACCACTTCCTTCAAAAAAACAATCATCTCTGTCCCCATATGTGTTACATATATATATCTTTCTCTTTTCTGCATGCTATTACTTTTTGATCATTTGCTAAGTGATGTACATAAAGATAAAGCATTAATAAAATTATAATGGAAGAATATGCTTCAGTTTACATACATGATTTTAGTAATGTATAGAAAAATTACACAGCTATATGGCAGCAAATATTAGGTGCTTGCATCAGTCTTAAAACAGAGAAGTATTACTGTTTTTAAGAGTCCAAGAGAAAATCCACAACCTTGCACTGAATGCATTTAGTTCCTTAGCAGTTCTCACTAAGTGTTCAAAAACCCCACACAAAACAATAAACCTCCTAAAGAATGACATTTTCTTAGACACTGTTGGACCCCCAGTGTTCAGAGCCAAGTAGTAGATGCAAAATTGATTTGTATTAAAAAAATTAAAGTAATATATTATCTCATTTAAATGTTAAGGCAATACTAATAGAATAAATTATTTTTATCATCATTTATTTATAAACAAAGCAACAGAAATAAAATCGTTAATTGTTTGAGAAAATGCAGACAGGAATTAAAGAGATTCAAAACAAGCCTTCCAGGTGCTAAACCTTGCTCTAAGATACTCCTCCATGCCTCCTATTATAATAATCATCACTTCCTTCTGTTTTTCTATTAGTCACATGAGAAGGAATCATATCTTTGTTCCCCTATTGTATGGGACCTTACACATTGTAAGCATCAGTAAATACTGCTAAATTATTGTATGAATTAATGAATCATCAACTCCAATGCATTCAGTAGCAAATTTACTAATATCATATAAATAATAACACGAAAATAATATTTTTGAACCTCTAACTGTTGCAGGCTCTTTTTTATTTTTTAATTATACATCTTATATTGAGATCATGGTAGATTCACATGAAACTGTAAGAAATAATAGAGATCCTACTACCCATTACCCACTTTCTCACAATGCTAACTTCTTGCAAACCATAGTGCAAATGTCACAACCAGCATACTGACGTTGAAATAGTCAAGATACAGCACCTTTCCATCATCACAAGTGTCCCTAATGTTGTTGTTTTTTATAGCCACATACACACCATTACCACCACCCCATCCCATGTGTCAAACAAGATTCATCTACTTTGTTGCATGTATCTATAGTTCATTCCTTTTTATTGCTGAATAATATCCCATGTCATAGGTTTATCTCAGTTTTATTTTTGTTTTTACCATCTGGATTTGTATTAAGCATGTCTCTTTATTATGATATTTTGGCATCTTAAGGATCCTGGGAAAACTGCTCCCCAACCCCCAGGGCTGGTCAATTTCTAGGGATGGTAAACATCTACCTGCCCATACCCTCACACGCACACCTCCTCTCTCAGGCTTTTAAACCCCACGCCAAGATTCCCTGGTCCTAGTCGCTCCAGGACCAGATACCAGGCAACTCAAGTCAGCACAGCCCTTACGGCTGGCGCCCGCTGCAATTACTCCAATCCAATCCTAAACCTGCCTGCCTGCCTGCCTCTGCTCTTCTTCCTGCAGAAACAATGATGAAGACTCCTGTTCCTATTTCCTTCCCACTCCCTCTGCCTCCAGACAAACGCCCGGAGTCCTCGCCAGTGACTCGCCTCCCGGGACCTCTGAACCCTTCCGATGCCGGGCTCCCCCGCCGCTGGGCACGGGCATGCGCAGAGCTCACCTGCTCATCGGGCTAGGGCAGCCCAGGCCGTTTGGCCTGTAGGTCCGGCCTGGCCAAACCACCTGGGTATCTTCTTGTGCAGAGGGGCTGTTACCCAAAAATACGATGGAATGCTGCAACCAAAGTGGCAACAGCCAGCCTCCCTTCAGTCCTGCTGCTGATGGGCTTCTGGGCCTCAGGAACCCGGGCGCCCAGGTGTCTCTCATTCCAGGACACCCCAGTCCCACAGGCAAGACTTTCGAGTTCCTGGCGCAGGTTCCAGGTGTGGTCTTAGACACCGGCAGGTGCCTGGTGTCCCCCAGGCGCCGGCAGTAGTGACACAGCCCCTCCTGGATGGGTCTGGGCCGGGTCCAGGGTCCCCGCTGGCCCACATCTCCTCTCGCTGCAGAGCGCGACTCAGGATAGACGCGTGCGCAGTGCGCGCTCCAGCACCAGGCCCCCCGCAGCCTGTGACTCACTGCAGGATATTTCAGGCCATTCTCTCCCTACCCAGCTGTGGCAGGGATTCAGGTTCCCCCCAGATCTGGCTAGGTTCGCGCTTGGAATTAGATGCCTTGGGTCCCCAGGAGCCCGCACCCGAGGGCCTTCCTCTTAGGACCACAGAACTCTTCCAGGTCCCTGGGCGCCCTGAACGCCACAGCACGCGCATGCGCAGTATTCATTCCGCAGGCCTAGGGCGGCCTGGGTCCTCCAAGACTGTGGGTCCATGCACTGGCCTAAATCACCTGGGCAGTCTCCTGGGGGAAGGGGGACCCCTCTGCAATAGCTTCTGATATTGGGGCAGCAAAAGCATATCTGCATGGCATGGTATGCTCCCTCCTCTTGGGAAGTGTGAGTCACAAATTAACTTTTGATGGCGGTTATCTCCTGATCTGTTGGTCTTAACTTACCTGAATAACAGATAAATTTACATTTTAAAATAAGGTATTTTTAATTTGGGGCTGTTATAAAGTTTCTATGATCATTTGTGAATAGGTTTTTGTTTTTGTTTTTTAACATATTTTATTGATTTTTTTACAGAGAGGAAGGGAGAGGGATAGAGAGTTAGAAACATCAATGAGAGAGAATCATCCATCAGCTGCCTCCTGCACACCCCCTACTGGGGATGCGCCCTTGACCAGAATCTAACCTGGGACCCTTCAGCCCACAAGCTGACGCTCTATCCACTGAGCCAAACCGGCCAGGGCCATTTGTGAATAGGTTTTAGGGTGAATGTAAGTTTCCATTTTTCTGGAATAAATGTGTAGAGTGCAATTTCTGGATCACACGGCAGTAGTCTGTCTAGATTCTCTTTTAAGTGCTTATACAATCCTCACAGCGACTCTATGATGCTGGTGTTATTATTTTTCCCATTTGGCAAATGATGAAAGTGAGGTAACTTAAGACCTTACAAGTGGTAATTAGCAGAGTAAGGACTCAAACTCGGGCAAGGTATATATATTTCCCAATGTTACCAATAAGATAAAACATTTAACTTTGTGATAGAATATGTTAATAGTTACCATCATGAGGATACTACATCTCTTCCCAGTATCTCTTAGTTAACATGGGGGAGGGAGGGAAATCGCTGCATTTCTTGGAAAAATAAAGATTTCAAGCAGCCCATTTGCATCTTGGGAATAAACTATGATAGCTTAAAGAATAAATTTGGACAAAATGTTTTACATGTCATGCACCTTCTCCATCTTGTAAGAGTTTTTTTTAAGGTTACCCTGCCACACCTATGATAATCCTATAAAGAATGCAAGGATGTTATCATCCTGAAAGATGAAAGGAGTGGAGATATTTGTCCTCATGGACTGCTCTTATCAGACTCTCTTGATGTCTTGGCTTATTCAACACTGAAAAATATCTGCAGCTGGATTCAAGCAGTAAGTTGGCAGCGGGCTCTCACTAAAATCCACACTTGTTCTTCCCCATCTCCAGAACAAATAGCCAAAAGATGAAGGATTTCCGCTCTAACCCAAACTACATAAATGTGACAAAAGGGTATATGGGATATCACCAGATGGCCTAATCCTGAGATAACTAGGCAGGATTATAGAGGGCTGTAGTGACCTTTTCTATGGGGACAAAACTCAGGATAGAACAATTCAGGGCAAATTTGAAAAATATTCTGAAGAGAGGTCATGCTTCTCTTAAGTCTAAAGTAGTAAGGAGGAAGCAGATAGAAGAATCTGGAAAATGTAACTCTAGGGAGAGAACTCTAAGACAGGATCTGTGGTTTAAGGGATAGGGCACAACAAAAACATTTGAGAGGGGCAAAAAAATAAATGCCATGAACTTGCCCTAGCCGGTTTTGTTCAGTGGGTAGAGCATCAGCCTGCTGACTGAAGGGTCCCAGGTTCAATTCCGACCAAGGGCACATGCCCGGGTTTCAGGCTCGATTCCCTAGTAGGGGGTGTGCAGGAGGCAACCGATTGATGATTCTCTCTCATTATTGATGTTTCTATCTCTCTCTCCCTCTCCCTTCCTCCCTGAAATCAACACAAAATATATTTTTAAAAATAAAATAAAATAAAAGCCATGAACTCTCTTCCCTCTCATCCTTCAATCTCCAGTTGAACCCAACTGGAAGCCAAAGGACCAGAGAGCCTTTTGAAGTAAGCCTCTGAGGGCAAAGAGTGGGCAAAGAAAGAGAATGGATCTGATAGAGTAACCAGGAAATTTCCAGCATAATAGGTGCAGCAAAATTTCTTTACAAAGCGATTGTGTTATTTTATACTCCCAGGAATAGTAAGTATATGGGATTCCATGTCCTCATCAACGCTTTACTTTTAGGCATTTTACTTTTTGCTAATCTGATGAATGTGAAATGATATACCATTTAAATGAGCATTACCCTTATGTCTTTTGTAAATGAACATCTTTTCTTATGTGTATTAGCTATTAGTATTTCCTCCTCTATGAATTCTTCCTCAAATATTTTGTCCATTTTTCTTGTTAACTGTCTTTTTTTAAACATAATTCCAATGACTTCTAAGTTTTTCTCTACTTCAATTTGATTGAAAATGGTCCACGTCTTATTCTTCCAAATGTACTCGATTCAACTTCTGGCATTCCCCAGTCTTAACTGCATAATGTCTACATGTTTCCAGGTCCTTGTGGCAGAATCTGAACACTATGTGTCAGTTATCCAAAATGATCCCATTGACATTAGCAATTTCTTCTATGTCCTAAATCAATTATACAAAAATGAGAACTAGTGTGTGCTTTTACTCAAATGTATATACTCTCCAGGAAAGTGAACTATTTTCCATAAAGGAAATAAGAATCTATTTGAAGGAACAGAAAAAAAGGAAGAGGAAGGGGAGAAAGAGGAGGAGGAGCAACTGAGAACTTCAAACACTTCCATTGAGATGGAAGGACATATTTCATCTAGATTGCTAAATTTATCAGTATAGAGCAGTGATGGCGAACCTATGACATGCGTGTCAGAGGTGACACGCAAACTCATTTTTTAGTTGATTTTTCTTTGTTAAATGGCATTTGAATATATAAAATAAATATCAAAAATATAAGTCTTTGTTTCACTATGGTTGCAAATATCAAAAAATTTCTATATGTGACACGGCACCAGAGTTAAGTTAGGGTATTTCAAAATGCTGACACGCCGAGTTCAAAAGGTTCGCCATCACTGGTATAGAGGGTTCACAGTGGCCTTTTATAATCTTTTTTAGGTCTGTAGACTCTATAGTTACAACCCTTCATTGAATGTTCATAGTAGAAATCTGCTTTTTTTCTCTTTTTCTTGATGAATCTTAAGAAGATTTTTTATCATTTTATTAGTCTTCACAAGAAACAAATTGTTGACTTCATTGATTTTCTGTATTGTTTATTTACTATTCCACTGCCTCAACCTGTTGGTACTCATTGAATAGAGGTGATGCTAAAGCTTCTTAGGTTATATTTGTTTGGAGTCATGTTATTAATATAACTATTCTAGAAATTGTATGAAATTCTTGGAAATCTGATGTATCTAGGTATAATCTTATCAGTCATAATTCCAGTTATCTTAAAATGTTGTATATGCAGAAATAATCAAATTGTCTAGGCAATTCCATTTGTAATAAACTCTCATCAGATCATTAACAATGGATACATTTAAGTCTTTTGTCATTTACAGACAGTTATTGTTTTATTCTGATGATTTTTCAAAAGTAAGGCTCATGAAAAGGACCCTATGAAGTACTCTTGACTACTGACTCCTTTGCTGAATTACAAGGTGTTGAACCTTGGAGGCATATTTCACAACTGAAGAAGGCTCCACCTGACGTCTGGCCCATGAGGAAAGCTGAAGACCTTAAACTGAATTTGACCGGGAAGAGGAGAAGCCACATCATGGCAGACTGCTTCCTCCCAAGACCTTTATGATTTCTCTGTCCACCTTTTACTTTGCTCTGGCCTGGAAAGATATTGCCATTGTTTACATATCTTGTGCTATAGTAAAGGGTGGTAATCTAACCTCCAAATGACTGTTGAATTTGCCACTTGCTGGTGAACTTGTAGTTCTACCCAACAGAAGCTTCTCCCTGATTTCCAATGCCTCAGTTTCTCCAGGTAAAACTCAGCCCTATATTTATTATGTCAGGCTCCTTAATCTTCTGCTTCTATTTTCCTGCCTCTGGTTAACAACTCCCAGTGCAAGGAAACTTGCATGCAGGGTCAGTACAAAGAAAAGACACAAGGCCAGCGTTACCAGAATAAAACCACCTGTGTGATCTACAGGCCCTTAAATTTTACTGGCCTCCATGGCTCTCACCTTTCTCAAGCTACAGACTGAAATAGGAATTACCAGGAGGAATACATGATACAAAATTTGCTTCCTCTGGCAGATTCCCCACTTCCTTGGCTAGGAGCAAGTGCAAATGAAGCTGTGATCAGAAACCTCTCCTTAATTCTTGAAGATATTGCAGAATCTGTTACTAAAGCAATAACTGGCCAACAAAAAATTTCTAGACTCTCTAACCAAAGTTGTTCTTGATAATAAGGGAGCCCTTGATTACCTTTTAGCTAGGAGGTGTTTGTGCTATGGTATGGCCAACACCGCTTGCTGCACATGGATTGCAATTTCTGGGGAAGTTGAGTCTCAGCTACATAAGATTACTGAACAAGCCAGCTGGCTTAAGAAAGTGAGTTTGACAATGAGGTCTTTCTTTGACTGATTTGATTCTGATTGATTTGAATCTTGGGGATCATGACTCCGAAGTAAATTACAGACATTGAGAGTTATCCTGCCTATTATGATAATTATAGTAGTTTCCCTAGTGCACTGTATTATCTCAAAAGCCTTAAGTGCATGTTAGCAGCATCTCACCACCAAGCAAATGATCTCCCTAAGACTAGAATGTCAGAAAACGATAGAAGAGAGTGACTGACTTAAAGAATATGAACTCAGTGTCATGACCTGTCAATACCACACAGAGAATCAACAACATTATAAATAAATAAATAAATAGATACTGTGAGAACTCCAGATTGGTAGCTGGGAATAGCACTAATGCCTTAAATTTTGATCACGACTCTCATTTAGGCTGAGAATCTGACCCAAATGAAGGAATTGTTAAAAACAAGGCAACATATCCAAAATAGAGCCACATATGCTAAGCCCTAGGCCACCAAACTGAGACCTAATTTAATTACAGCTTTGGCTTTCCCAGAAATAGAATCTTAAGCCAGTCAATCAGGCATCACCTGATTGGCACTAGTACGTAATATGCTTAATACACCTGCCATCCCCTAAAGAAAAGTGACCTTGCAATAACCAAACCACTTTCTTGTGCAGTATAACTTCCTTCTTCCTATTCCCTTCTACCTATAAAAGATATTTTATTTTATATAGCTCCTCAAAGCTCCTTTCTATGTGCTGGATTGGATGCTGCCGGATTTATGAATTGTTGAAGAAAGCCAATAAGATCTTTGGAATTTACTGAGTTGTTTTTTTTAACAGAGTTAAAACAGTGATTGTTTCTAGGAGCTGAAAGTTAATGGAGAAGGCTCATGAGAGAACTTCCTGGGATGATGGAAATATGTTGTTTCTTGATGGTGGTATGGGTTAAATGAAATGTGCATTTTTCAACACACATGAAATGTATACTTTATTATGGTACATTTCACAATATGTAAATTAAATTTCAATTTTAAAAATGTATGTGTTTTGAATGTGTCATTCAAAAAAACAAGAACATGAGCTTCAAGTAATTATAAAGGTGTATGCTAGCCTAAAAGCCATGTATTTGCTGGAAGAACACACTTAGGCTTCTTAGCTTTGTTGTTTTGCATTTGGACTCCTAATTCATTTAAAGTCTCTTGAATTGACCTTTTGAAATGCATAACACATTGAAAACAATTTTCAGAATCAGGTTCAAAAAGATCAGAATAAATTATTTCAATGTTGAAGCTAAAATGCATATACTCCAGCCATAGAGATATATCCAATTATTAAATTTGAGTTATAAATTTGTTTTAAAATTTTTGGTCACCAAAGTGAAAAGGGAAACACAATCAATTATATAACCTTCAATATCTAGCTTTTAAAAAGTCCAGTTTGACATGGGGAGCAAAGGTTTTTCTAGCATTTACTCTTGTTAGAGGAGGGAAAAAAGAATGAAAAGACCAAAGAAAGAGGACTCCCGTGTCTTGTAAGAAATTTAGCAGTAAGCTAATGGACTCTGGCTCTAAAATTGTAAGATAGGCAAACACACTGATTTCCCAGTAGGGAAAGATATAAAGCAAATATCATCTGACTGAGGGGGGCGGGGGAAAGAGCGGGAGATGAAAAGAGTTCTAGGAATGAATAGGGAATATCCAGCAATATCACCTTTTCTAGATTCTGTTTGTCCAAGAATGCAGCAAATGCATGTGTCTTCTGTACCAACAGAGGATACTTAAGGGAAAAACATGTTCAAAATCCTGTTGGCCCAAGTCCTGTATTTAGCGGGATAATCCTAAATCATGTGCAGTATATACATATTGCAATATCTATAATAATAAACGCATAATATGCTAATTAGACTGGACACCCTTCCAGACAAAGCCGGGTCTGCAGCCGCCACAGCTGAGAGGGAGGGATCGAGGCTGCCACCGAGCTGCGAAGGCCTACTCTTGCACGAATTTCGTGCATCAGGCCTCTAATATATATAGCCCAGAACTCTATAAGCTTAGTGAGCCCCCCAGGTGATTCTGATATGTGATACTAAGACTACACTTATAACTAGTTATAGGGTCATAGGGTCACAAATTCCAGTGCTAGATAGGCAGGAAGGTCATGCCAATGAGAGAATTAGGTCCAAAAGACCCTTGAGAATTGGGGATGCAAGCAGAGTAGCTGCAACCTAGAGAACATGTGCCTCATCTGAAGACACTTAAGCACCTATTGCTGCATGTGGGGCATGTAAGTCCAATGTTGCTAGACCTTCTGAGTTTGAAAAGACACTTGCATATGCACACTTATGTAAAATATCCTAAATTCTTATTGTTTGTTTGTTAGTTGTTGTTAATGAGGCAATTGATATATTTAAAATAAGGCAAAACCAAACATGCAGGTGTGGCCAAATACAACTTCTGGCCAAATAGAGCCTATGTATATATAGATCATTAATTTGCAAACTCTGCTCTTGATATTGGTAGCATTCCATAGATTCTGTCTTTCAGATAGTGATCAGCCTAAGTACCCAGAAATTGCTAAATCATGGTCAACAAAATTTTCCTTCTGGTGATAGAATTGCCCACTTATTATAGTTAATGAAGAAGATCTATGACCATGTTATTTGATAATTTAGTTGTATATCTAGCTTTTTTCTACACAAATTATAATCCTCTCTAACTTTCAACTCGAAAGATCACCAACCTCTGCACTAGGATGGGTAACACGAATATGAAAAGTCAGGCCCCATACATTTTAAAGCTCGCTTCTCGCACACATGCCCTTCTTTCTCTCCCAGTTGGGTTGTCTTAGTAACTCCACCTCATCGGAGATCCATTCCATAAGAATCTTTTATCAGGTTAAGAAAGTAGGTCAAACAATTTCCAGAATGATATTATTTATCCTCTCAAGAGAAATAACCTCACATTTTTATGTAAATGTGTATCCTCATTAAATTATGAGGATGCAAACATACGCATATTAACAATTTTACCTATTTACAAAGGCTTCCAAACTGAAGGGTCATGTTAGTTATAACTTGTCCATCTTAGAAATCTATAAACAAGAGACCCCCCCCCATTCCAAAGAAATAGTAAAGTTTTATTATTTTAATCTGTAATATACTCACAGATATGGGAATTATCTTGATTGATACGCATACCCCATTTTATAAAATATATGGAGGATCAGGCAAGAGAAGTAGAAAGGGGATACACAACACACTAGTGAAATGTGGGGGTTTTTTCTTTTACTTTTTTTACTTTATATCCTCATGGACTTAAAAACATGTGTACCTTCATTACCTGACTTGGAATCCCCTAATGTCCATTCCTAGTATAGCAAAACATCATCATTATTAATATTAATAACTATTTCTGTATGCTAGGCTTTTGATGATATAGGGTCCTCTTCCCTGTGCATTAGTAATAAAAAGATAAAATAGTTTAAGCAGGTCATAAACTCATTCTCAGGATAAAATTCAAAGGCAGTTTTATAATTTATACATAAAAAAAATCTTGACGTCTTAATATATTATGGGAAAGATTATTATTTTTTTTAAATTTTATTTTATTTTATTTTATTTTTATTGCTTAAAGTATTACAAAGGGTATTACATATGTATCCATTTTATCCCCCCGCCCTAGACAGTCCCCTAACCTCCCCTATCCCCCAGTGTCTTATGTCCATTGGTTATGCTTATATGCATGCATACAAGTCCTTTAGTTGATTATTAAAGCTCACCAGAGCCCTGGCTGGGTGGCTCAGCTGGTTGGAGCATCATCCTGTCACCAAAAGGTTATGAGTTCTATTCCCAGTCAGGGCACATACCTAGGTTTTTGGTAAAATCCCCAGTCAGGGTGCATACCAGAATACCAGAGGCAAGCAATCGATGTTTCTCTCACATCTATGTTCTCTCTCTCTCTCTCTCTCTCTCTCTCTCTCTCTCTCTCTCTCTCTCACCTTCCCCCCTTCCCTTCCTAAAAGAAAAAAAAAGGAAAACAACATATATTCAGGTGAGAATTTTAAAAAAATTAAAACAAACACCTCACCAGACATTCTATGTACTTCTCTGTGTTTCCCAGGCTCCCTTGCAGTTAAGTTGGGTCCATAGCCTAGTTTTGACCAGAGCATGTGCCATTTGGGGGCTAAGACAGTTAAAAGTGAGCATTTCACCATCTTATCTATCATCTCCCAGGGAAACATTGGAGAGCATCCACTCTTAATAGCAGGGCTGAAGACGGAGGAGGGCCTTTAATGTGTTAAGGCACTGAAACTTCAGAGTGTACCACAACCACAGCATAATCTATTTAATCCTGATTAAGGTAAGTATAATATAAGCTAAAGAAGATATGGGTAATAAAAAGATATATAAGTCCAGGAGCAAAAAATGATGGAATGAGTATACAAGCTGTGGTCTTTGGAAGAACTGGGTACAAAATCAGAGAAGTCAAAAACCTATCACCAAGACCATGATGTAAAAATGATGTTCACGTCATGCTGGGAGGTCAGGATGTAAGTCAGCGGTTCTCAACCTGTGGGTGCGACCCCTTTGGGGGTCGAATGACCCTTTCACAGGGGTCGCCTAAGACCATCAGAAAACACATATTCAATATATAATTACATATTGTTTTTGTGATTAATCACTATGCTTTAATTATGTGCAATTTGTAACAATGAAAATACATCCTGCATATCAGATATTTACATTATGATTTATAACAGCAGCAAAATTATAGTTATGAAGTAGCAATGAAAATAATTTTATGGTTGGGGGTCACCACAACATGAGGAACTGTATTAAAGGGTCGCGGCATTAGGAAGGTTGAGCACCACTAATGTAATTGGTAGAAAAAAGAAAGTGAAGACTAAATAGAAGATTCAAAGGAATTTTCTGAAAATTGCCTGCAATGATGGTATTTTTCATTGGTACCAGAATTAGGAGAATGGGTCAGACTCCTTTCAAGACACAAGAGTAAAAAGAACCAGTCATGAGCTGAAAAAGAGGGATTGGGAGATTATTCCATTACAGAAGTAAAATAAAAATATGCCCATACCATATATATATATATATATATATATATAGAGAGAGAGAGAGAGAGAGAGAGAGAGATATCTATATATATATATAATATACTAATAAAAGCCTATGTGGTCATTACGTCCTCACACAGTGATACCCTCACACCGGAACGAGTGATCACCAGGAGGCTGCGGGTGCACGCGGGTCGGCGGGACTGTGTGTGTGCACAGGTGGGCGGGGGCTTGATGCTGTGTGCGCGGCGTGGAGTCGGGGCCCCGCAGCTCCCTGCAGCGAGGCCTGGGGTCCCACGGCTCCGTGTGGCGAATCCTAGGGGTCCTGTGGCTCTGCGCAGCCCGGAGGCGGGACCCCTGGCTCAGGCCTACCTCTTTGGGACAATCCACCAAGGAGCCGCGGATGGGTGGGTGGGGCCTACCTCTTTGGGGCGATTGATCATGAGGCCTCTGCACTGTGAGAGGGCACAGGCCAGACTGGGAGACTCCACACCCCTGATGCACGAATTTCATGCACCAGGCCTCTAGTGTGTGAGTGTGTGTGTGTGTGTGTGTGTGTGTGTGTGTGTGTGTGTGTAATTGACCATTGGGAGGGAATGAAATGAGAGCACCAACAAGGCAGTACAGTAGAATAAACACAAGCATGGACTCTGGTACCGCATTATATCGGTGTAAATCCAAGTTCTAGTATTAACTCTCTGTGTGACCTCAGACAAGTTGTTTAATCTCTCTGAGCTTCGTGTCCCTAACCTATGAAATGAGATTTCTAATACAACTGCATTATAAGACCTTCGTGAAGACTAATTGAGTTCATTGCACAGAGCACCAGCACAGCATCTAACATCAAGTGCTGCACAAACATTTCCAATTATTTAACTATCAATCTTGATAACAAAAGTCACTTTTAATAAGTCATAAAATGCATCAACTTTGATGATACTAAATAGGTATAGAATTAAATTTAAGACAATTCACTGCATTGAAGGCTATTATTTACTTTTTCAAGTTGAGTGAAATACTTTCATAGGCACTGAGTTCCCAGAATACTTCATGTTTCTTCTTCAGTTTTCAAATGACTCACTACTTACAAAGTCTTTATTTTTTTATGTGGAAAAGAAAAATGTCTAATTCATTTCTATCCCATGGCTTGAGTATCCTAAGATCACAATTTAAATAATTATACTATAATGGCAAGCTATTATTTAGCTCAGTGATGTTAAATATTTTCATTCAAAATGTGGAAAATATAAGACAGTGATAAATGATTATCTTATCTGATTTCCATCCCAAATTTGTAAAACAATTTGACAACAATGAGTCCAACAAGAATAAAGATACATGAAACTAAGGAAGTCTGCAACATATATTTCATATTTCATAAACATCAGATTATCCATAACATAAGAAATTTGAGTTTGTTATATTTTTCCTTCTACTATGGTGATTATTCTACCTTGGCATTGTTTGTCTGAAAAATAATAACTGCTATTTTAAAAAGCTAAGGAAAGAGGGTGGCTCACAAGCATTCCCTCAATTATAATATTTTTATCACTCTTTTCATTCATTAATAATGGGGATATTTAGGTTCCCAGTTAACAATCACTAGAAACTGCAGTACCTTGTGTAGAAGATGCATCATTCAAATTACAAATTGATGTAATGAATTCTAATGAATCCTTTCCTCCTACATTGAAGCTTAATCCCTATTCAAAGTAGATTAGTTAGTATTTAAATTTATCTTAGGATCAAGAGTGATTAGTGGTCTATCCTAAATAGAAATCCCATGAAACTCATGGTTCTTTATCACATACAAGACTGAGAGTGAGCTATTTGTACTTGCCAATGATGCCTGTTCCTGAAATGTTCTGCAGTTAAGTGCAGCTGAGAGAGAATGAGGTCCACTTGTACAGAAAGAGCATTCTCTAAGAAATGAAACAGCTGCATGCTAATGGTTTGCTAAATTCTTATTATCTGCATCCACATTGACTGCTCAGCTTTAGAATGTGTGACTCTAAGTCTCCTTTGCCTGAAAGATTTTCTAAGGAGCTTTTGAAAACATTACAGCTCCTGAAAGAGTTAGCTAAGTTTGACGTTTGACTGAAATGAATATCCCCGAGATATGGCTTAGAAATTGAAGTTGCTGTTTTCTGTGGTTGTGTTTATGTCCTCTCAGGATAGGAGTAGGAGTGAATTAGATTTTAGGATACATATGTTGCAAACTCAGAGATACCAGAATAATCAGAGTCATTGACATCCAAATGCCATACTTCCTTGGAACTACATTCTGCTTCTGGGATCACTGATTAAATATCGAGGCAGATAAAAGTTGCTTTTCAATGTCTCAAAATAAAAAAGTCAAAGCTTGTCCTAGCAGGTTTGGCTCGGTGGACTGAAGGGTCCCAGGTTCGATTCCGGTCAAGGGCACATGCCCGGGTTGTGGGCTCAATCCCCAGTGGGGGGCGTGCAGGGGGCAGCCAATCAATGATTCTCTCTCATCATTGATGTTTCTATCTCTCTCTCCCTCTTCCTTCCTCTCTGAAATCAATAAAAATATATTTTAAAAAAATAAGATAGAATAAAAAGTCAAGCCTTTCCTCCAAATCATCCCAGGCTTCCCTTAATAAGCAGAATGGAAATGTCTTCCCCTGGACACACATAAACCTATCTCCATGGTACTTTTAGTTTCATTGAATTTACTAGTTTTTAAAACTAGATTAATTTTTTTCCTATAGAAATACAAAATGTTAATAGTGGTTATTTTAGGAAGTATGATTGGTAGGATGCCATGGCAGAAGTTCTCTTTTTCAAATATTTTCTCCATTGTATTTGCTTTATATGCCTGTTCATGTGAACTAGAAAAGCTCTACTCTTTAGGTTGCCAACATATCCATCTTTCTCTGTGTGACTAAATCTCCTGATTTGAGAAGAAAATTATTTCTTTCTCCAGAAAAATAGGTCTTATATATTTTTATGTACTTGATAATCTTTTTCATTTTTATGTATAATTTTATACATGCTTCTAGTATGAGGATCTAAATCCAGGCTTTCTTTTCCCTCCAATGTTTCTACTATTATTGTACCAGTAATTGGGAGAAATAAGGGACCTGGAATTTTTATTTTCAATCTTAATTTATTTAAATTTATTTAATTATTATTACATGTATAATGTAAAACCCACTCAACATATGCATTTTTCAACTTATTCTTTTTGAGGACTAGTAGATATATCCTCTTTAAGACATTCATGATTTGTGACTAAGCTTAACATCCCCTTATCCACAATTTTATAAATACCAATATATTCTCTTAGCCATTATTTTTCAATAGCTGGGTCACCCACATATAGCACAGTGTTTCTTAATAGTGGCAGTATTGGCATTTTGGAGTAGATAATGCTATGTTGAAAAGAATTCACCTGTGTCTTATATGATATTTATCAGCAACCCTGGCCTCCGCCCACTAGGTGCCAGTAGCACCTCCCAAGTTGTGATGATCAAAAATATTTTCAGACATGGCCTAATTTCCCATTGAGAACTGGTACAGCAGTATATGTTTTATTAGGTATATGGATTATTAGTGGTAATCCAAACATCATTCATTTAAAGCAAGCTGTGCAGAGATTAGTATTTCATTTTGAAGACGGCAATACTAAGGTTTAAGTTACTTTTAAATTAATTAATATTGTTTTAACCACTGGAAACCTACAAGCAAATTTTGGGATGACAACTCAATAATCAACTAAAAGAACGGCTGATATAATCAAATAATATGTATATCATCCTAAATAAAGTTTTGGAAAACTTAGAGAGATACATGGAATATATTTAAGGAAGTAAATTTGATTCATCAAGGAAGGTGAGGGGTCTGTTGTCTTATAAGTAAACAAACTGACTTGTCTATTATCTGTCAACTAAATGCAACATGGAGCCAGGTCACTTCAGGGTGCTAGACTTCGGCGTATTGCTATATTGTAGTTATTAGGAGCCATTGCAGAAATTTAAATAGGGATGCTGACCTGAACTGCATCAGGAGTTGTCTATTGCCTTCCAAAATATAAGCAAACATGGGATTGTAAATTGCATCAGCCCATTATATTAAAATTATTCACTGCTTAATTCTGCCAAAGAGCAAGTCATAGCAAAAGGCAAAGTACTGTGTCAAGCTTTCATTAAGCTTCTAGTTCCCCTAATTAACACAAGAAACTGCTTCCCTTCTTTGTCCAAATTCCTCTGTGGGGTTGGAGGTGGGCCATTCCTGGGAGGTAGAGCCATGGAAGGTGGCCAGGAGACAGACAGACTACATGTTAACATGCAGGGAAGTCAGAGGAAAACTAAGATCACAAAGGGAAGGGATTTTTAAAACAAAGAAATCATTGTAGAGTATAAGGTCTGAGGGATAGGGGTCGTATATTAACTGTAGAAGGAGTAAAGAAGTCCAAATCAGATAGATCCACAACACATCAGACTACAGAGGGAGAATCAGGACTGTAAAGGCAGAGTGAGCATTAGAGACCTGCTTCTTTGTATCTCTGGTTATGTAATCATGAAGTGAATTTAATAGCTGAAAAAATCTTCAGCATTATCTTTCTATATGCAACTTAATCTATACCTAATCTTCATTCTACCTCAATATCTGACACACAAAAAAAAGATTACACTCGAAGGGGTTCTTAATCTAAAACAGAATTCAGGGAGTCCAGGTACTTAGATGGGGGAAAATTACATCCTTATGTTCATTAACCTCTAAAAGTTATCGTTTCCCTTACTTATGCCTGTGGCAAGCAACAGAATCACAGTGGTATTGGGGGCTCATGGGCTTCACCAGGCTGCCACAGTAGTCTGTGGCACACCAAATTTAAGGACACCAAGTATAGTAAATCTTAGTGGGAAACCATGGCCCCAGGGTATAGGTAGGATGTAGGTTTTACAACAAATACGTTATTTAATAAGAGAAACTACAGAAACACTGATTTCCGTCAATATTCAGCAGTTATTTCTTCTGACTTTCTAGCCATATGATAGTCGTATTCAAATTCTATGTTAAAATGTTTTTAAAATATGCAAATATATAGCCCTGGAACTTGCTCTAACCAGCTTCTAGCTACTCCACCCACCACAGTCCAACCTTAACCCTATGAGTCTCTTAAGAACCCAGTCACAATGCTTTTAGTAACAGCATGAAGCATCATTTATTTGTCCAACTTCTCAGAAGGGAAGCCCTTCATTGTTAGAGCTATTTTTTTGGTTCTTTGGAGGGTGGGAAGCCTGAGCCATCTCAGAGATGAGCTCCATTCATGAAGTGTGTGTTGGGGATCCTCGAGTTATTTTCAGTGCCAGGAAGATCTAGTGTGTGTGTTCTATTTCCCCCTGAGAAGTTTGCAAAATTAGCGGAAGTGACAGGATCCTTTGCTTTTGGCTAGAATTATACCAACTCAGTATGATGATCTCCTGCATCAAATAATCCACTTAGCAGTTATAGTATACCTGTGATTTTTTAAATGATAAAATTCATTAGTTAGCACTCAATACATGCAACTTTTTGTGAAGGTCATGGGAGATTTGGATGATGAAATGGTTGAAGAATATTGGCCTCTATGGCTTTTCAGGAGTTTCAAGGAACACTAATTGATTTCACCTTCAAATTCCAACATGTAATTAAAAGTTTAGCTACAGTTTAAAAAAATGTGGAAGAGGTAATACATTATTTTTAAAAATCTAAATCAAAAGTTTGAGACAGTGGTTAGTGGGATAGGAGCAGGGCAGAGCAGGGTTCTGGAGGAATCCTGGGATCCTGTAGTGCTCAATGAGGCAGGAAAGAGAGAAGATACATAACAGAAATGTTAGGAGTACAAAATCCAACTCTGATATGTCACAGATATGCAGAGGGCCAATCATGCAGGAGGAGAGTTAAAGTAATTATCTCTCTCCTGGTTTGAACAAAAAGGTTTCCTCTAGAGATGCATCATGTTAGTTGCATAAATTACTTCAGCCTGGCTACATGGTAATACAGGAGCTCCACAGCTGGCCTTGCTACTGCTAGATGTTATGGATTATCCTGTCTTTTGACCAGGTATTACTAGAGCTCTCCTCAGCAACCCACATGTGATTAATGAGATGAGAAGGTAAAATGCCCCACTTGCTATGGCAGCCCTGGAAATAGAATTAATGAGAGCAAAAGAAGGGGAGAGTGAAAGACCAAGGGAGAGAGAGGGAGAGAGAGAGGACTCCTGCAGCAATTTCCATGTACTACACAAGGCAGATCAGCTGCTTATTTGGCTTGGCATCTAATGATCCTGTTTGTGAATGTGTTAGTGCCTTCTGAATTAGTGTACAAGGAACAGCCAATTAAAGTTATATACTCCTAAAATAATTACCATGCACACCAAGAAATTGTACCCAACTATAGGACTGTAATCTTAGGAGGATAAAAACCTGATTCTCATTACTCCATATCCAAGCACAATAAATCAATGATAAAAATTAAAAAGAAAAATTCTATCTGTGTGAGTGCATTAAAAGGAAGTTCTCTTGATACAAAGTATAGACCAGTGGTCCCCAACCTTTTTTTTTGGCCATGCCCCACCTAAACATGTGTACAATTCTGATGACCCCCATGACATACAATTCTTATTATTCAAAAGGTGAACACCTACTCATGTGGAGGAAGCCTAAAAGGCCATTAACTTGGTCTAAACAAGCTTCCAAAGAACATGGCATCCATGAAAGAGAAAAATAAAAGAAGGAAAGGAGAGTTGAAATATTGAGGAAGAAATCACTAAGAAATTGTTAAAAGTAATAATAATAATATGAAGTGATATGAAAAATAGCAAATAAACTTTCAAAACATATAATAGAGAAAACTGAAATGCATAAATATGTCACAATATATATTTATATATTATGCCCCTAAAAGCATAAGATATGCAAAAAAATCACTGTTAATAACTCATCCTCAAATTGCCCCCCTTAAAAATAAAATTGTCCCCCTGTGGGGCATGTGCCCCATGTTGGGAACCACTGGTATAGACAAACTATCCTGGGCTGTGGTGTTCGTGCTTTGGTTTGTTCAATTTTCAGAGAATGAAGGCAGTGAACACCACTAGACTAGAGGTACTAGTTTTGAGTTCCTGGATGAGTGCAGCCCATAGAGTAGGAACTCTTTTGTTTCATGGATAAGAAATCTTTGCTTGAAAATGGCAATCAATGCCTGGGTTCTTGTGTGGCAGGGAAGGGGTGAGACTAATTCACCTTCTCCAATATGCCACCAAGAAGTTGAAAGTTTGTCTTGTCCAATTATGACACTATAGGGCCTGTTTAATAATGGGCAAAATCACTGCCACTTTCAAACCCTTCTGCTTTTCCTCTCTCCTGTGCTGTGTGTGGATAGGGCGCATTCATCACTGTGAGCAGGGTGGCCAGCTCGGGGTACAATCAAAGCAAGGATGAAAGAAGAGCCCCGGGCTCCAAGCCAGTTCTAGCACAAAGATCTTCTTTGGAGTAAGACATTTAAGAAATAGTCTAGATTGCTGGAGTTTTTAAAAAGTCAATCTGACAAACTCCATGTTTTATTGATTTGCTTACTAGAATGCAAGCTCTGTGAGAAGACATTTCTGTCACTTTGCTCACTACAATCTTTCTAGCACTTAGACAGTGCCTGGCATAAAGTGGATAATTGATGAAAAGTTTTTAATGAATGATACCTGATTTCCATTCACATTATACTTAATCAGTACAACTACCATAGAAATCTCACAGAAAAACAGCAGAATACCCAAAAAGAATGTACATATGTCTCGGTTACCTGACTATATCATCACTTCCAGATAAACAAAACCTGAACTATACCATTGATACTTATTTTTACTAAAACTGAGTAAGATGGAAAATCAATGCTATGTTATGATATTCAAAGTGAGAGAAAAATCTTTAAAATGAGCTAAGTGTAAAAATTTTACATTTGGTTCCATTTTGACTTAGTGAGTAAAAACTTAATATCTACAACGGTGCATTGCAACCCAAGCTAAGATACATAGAGTACAAATAACTGCAGGAAGCACAGCACTCTTTAGCAGAAGTCCTACAAAGAAGACCATTCCTCTATTGAGTCATACAAATATTATAATAGTCAGTTAATTTTCATGATTTTTAAGGGACATGTGAAATTTATAGAGACTAGAACACACTTTCATTACAAAAGAGAAAATGGGTGATCTCCAGCTATATGTTATTCCTAACGAGAATTATTTTAATAAAGATACAGAGAATAAAATGTCATTTTCTTTTACAAAAATGCCCCTTGTTTAAGTTGCAAACAAAGTATTTCAATTATAACCTAAAAATTAGATATACACCTTAGCATATAAATAGGCAATTCTTTGTGGCTGTGTGTGTATGTGTATGTGGGTTGTGTTTTATAAGCATTGACATTGGAGACAGAAAACGATCCTCCTAGTGATGTTTCTATTTGTTTCTTAAATATGGCAATTTTAAACTAATTTTACAATAAAAATGCTTTAATTTTGCCCTGATCGATTTGGCTCAGTGGATAGAGCGTCGGCCTGGGGACTAAAGGGTCCCGGGTTCGATTCTGGTCAAGGGCATGTACCTTGGTTGCGGGCGCATCCCCAATAGGGGGTGTGCAGGAGGCAGCTAATCGATGTTTCTCTCTCATCGATGTTTCTGACTCTCTGTCCCTCTCCCTTCCTCTCTGTAAAAAAATCAACGAAATGTATTTTTTTAAATGCTTTAATTTTGTTAGTTTCTCAAATAATGAGGAGTCAATATTGCTCCAATTTTGCAACAATAAGGCTAAAAATGTAGTCAGGTTACTGCTTTACCATCTGCTAGTGAAATCAAATTAATTTTTTCTTTCTCTTTCTGATATCCTATTATAGTTTTTCTGAGGCATGATATACTTTCTTGCATATTATATATTTTTGACATTATATATTTTTGTTTCCTGGAGTATATTCTTTGTCTCTCTGTGTATTTGCCATTACACAATTTCATTTTAGCTTGAAGTGGCCAAAATTTATTGAAGGACTATATAACAGTCAGCACATAAAATTCCCTGCTGGATATATTGTCAACAGGGCATTGCAGATATATTTATTAAAGAGTGTCTAATTTGTATAAAAATCCCTAGGAGACACTGCTATGGGTTCAGTACCAAAAAAAAGCTCTACTTTTGAACAACTGGCATTCCTTACTCCATCAAACTCTATATCGTTTAATAGCAGTAATACTATTATTCTGAAAGCTAAGAAGCACAGAGCCAAATTTTGGCTGCATTAGTATAGGCACTGGTGGTCTGCATTTAGTGTATTGACCCAAACTTTGTTTTCCACACAGTACTGTGGGAAAGAAAGGGACTCAAAATTGGTAATTGAAATTAAAAATTATATCTTTGGAATAGTTAAGATAGTCTTCAAACATTTCTGGTTAGTTATAATTTAATAATTATAAATGTTTCATCCACAAGGACATGCAGTGATCTTCAACTTCATGTATCAATGAGGGACCTCAATTAAAAAAACATAAATAAAGGATAGAAAAAAAGAGATAGACAGAAGGTGAAGAGATTAGCTAAAAAAACATATATGCATACCCCATGGACACAGACAACAGTGTGGTGAAGGCCATGGGGGGAGGAGAGATGGCTCGGTGGAGATGGGGTGGGGGGAATTGGGCACATCTGTAATAGTGCCAACAATAGAAAGAAAAAAAAAGAAGCAAATTGGTGGATTCAATTAAGAGTTTCAGTATTTGAATTATAGGCTTTCAAAAACAGATAAATAAAAAGAGATAAACTGTAGCAATGATCCTTTGAAAACAGGACTAATTTCTTTTTAATAGATACCTTCTAGAGCAGCGGTTCTCAACCTGTGGGTCGCGACCCCTTTGGCGGTCAAACGACCCTTTCACAGGGGTCGCCTAAGACCATCCTGCATATCAGATATTTACATTACGATTCGTAACAGTTATGAAGTAGCAATGAAAATAATTTTATGGTTGGGTCACAACATGAGGAACTGTATTTAAAGGGCCAGAAGGTTGAGAACCACTGTTCTAGAGTTTTTAGGCTCACATTTGGACTCTCAAGAGAAAATATAAAGGCTATGATATAAAGAAAGAATAGTGTGATAAATAACAGGGAGTTCAATGGGCCTCTTTGCATTTATACCCTCAGGGTCATTTCTCTACCCATTCTCTGTTCATTCCTTCTTCCTGAAAGACCACTGAGTTCTCCAAAAGGTGGCCCTCTTTTCCTTTTCATCGTACAGACCAGCACTCATTCTGTCTCTTGGGGAGGAATGGAGGAGATGGTAGGAGTGGTTCTCATCACTCTTAAAACTGACTGCAAAGTGTGGATCTACCTCCAAAAGCCTTTATCCTTTCCTCACAGCCCTCAAAAGCAGGCACTCAAGCAAACCCTTTTTGTTTTAAGGGATATCATACAGATTAGCTGACCCAGACAGGTGTCCTCAAATTACAGTCATGGAGAGAGCTTGCATAATTTTTGTTTCTCATCTTTTATTTCTTTTTTAAATATTTTTATTGATTTTTAAAGAGAGAGGAAAAGAGAAGAAAAGAGAAATAAAAGCATTGATGTGAGAGCGGAATATCAGTATCAATCGGCTACCAGAGATTTATAGGGCCAATAGTCCTTGAAAATGCTTTAAAAATTTTAAATTTCATGAGAAAATAAATGTGAGAAATGCTAGGTATTATACATGTAATTTCTGTTTCTTGTTTATTTTCGAAGCACATTTGGTGAATTAAAGGTTCTAATAAATCTTGATGTAATAAATCTACTTAACTTCATCTAATCTAAATGTTTCATATATAATATATGATGGGTATATAAGTACTCGTAAGTACATGACTATAAATAGTGTATATACTATACAAAGTACATAAGTATATAATGAGGATATATATATATATAATATCAGTATGTAAATATGTCCCTATCTGTCTCTCTCTCCTATGTCTATCTCTGTTCCTTTCCTCATAACACCTAGTAACATCCCATTTAACACCCCGTAAAGCAAGTATTCTGCTGAATGCACTTTGGGAAACTCTGCTGTGAGGGAAGCTGCCCATCTGGTCCATCTATTCTGGACTCTCAAATCTCAACTACAGTTGGCAGTGCAACACACTTTGACCAGATATCTATATATAAAAATGTTCTAGAAACTTTGAAGATAGCAAAAAGATAAGTGGGAATGATTAAAACAACACACTGAAATAAATAATTTCCAGTTTAACAGTTAATTTCATCCTACATATACATGTGTAGGTTTCTATGCACATACACACACAAACAGCGATCTCTATAGTAAGCAGTGAGTTGTGGTTTTGTCACCCTCTTTCATAAAATAATTAGTGAAATTTGTCTGACAAATGACTGAATGAATCAATGACAGAAAATGAGGCAACCCTCCACCTAACTAGACAAGATGTTCATTAAATCATACTTTATTGTACTTTCATTCATCTTTTCACTCCGTACACATCTATTGTGTCCTTACCAGGTCCAGCGAGATGTTGGGAAAATGGAGATGAATAGAACAAAACCCAGCCCTCCAGGAGTTCAGGTTCAGAGTGTGGGAAAGACAAGCACATAAAGAGGTAGGGGGTGAAAGCAGTGTCCAAGGAAAGTGTTTTGTACAATGGCAGGGAACAAAGGTAACAGTAACACCAGATGCCTAACACAGTTTTGTATGTGTAGGTGTGTGTGCAAGTGTGAAAGGGAAGGAGAGGAGAAGATGTATGTGCAGGTAGGGGTGTGAGAATAAGGGAAAACTCTTTTTCAACACTGTTTGCAGTACCAAACATCAAACCAGGTAGGAGCAAGAAAACCATCTCAGAGAACTGCTATGTTAGCATTCCAGGTTGGGATAGAAACCAGGAAGTTAGGATAAGAAAAGAGGCTGAGTATTATACAAAGGGTTCCCTGAGTTTTGAAAGGGGGCACATTGCCTGCCCAGTTCTCACCTTTAACAGAGGGTATAGATTAAGTCAAACAAATGCATGCTTTATGAAAGAATTTCAGATTTCTCCTACCTGCCCCCTCCCCACTCAAGACACACAGGGCAAACCCTCACTTACCTCTTGTGCTTCCTATTGGACGTGATAGTCATATTCAGGGCTCCAAGAGTAAGAACAGAACACTAAAAGGATGAGGAGTCTGTGAGAAGGAAGAGCATCATATAAACTCTTCTCAGAAAGGCACAGCCTTCCTCTGTATTTCTCCTATAAAGTGTTCTCCCTTCTCTACCCTTTAGGTCCCCAGTCAGCTAATTTAAATATTTCTGATGTTATCTGATGTTTCCCTCTTACTTCTTGCTAATGGAGCAGAAGGCATTTCATATTCTACCTAAGGAATACAGAGGAAATTTAAAGGTTTATAAAACTCATTTTAATAGACACTTTAAAATAAATATTCATGTTCATATTAAATCTTGCAGCAAGTAGACACACAATTTCTCATCATTAGTTAATGATTCCTGAGTTCCCCACATTCTGGTCAGGTTCCTAGAATCATGTCTTCAGGAACTAACTTATGTCCAGAGGGACAGAGGGAGGTAGTCAAAAGCTTTGCTTGTATCTTTATTACCAGTATTATGTCTCAGATATTAAACCTAGGATGAGCAGAGATCATCTTAGACATAGAGATGAATAAATAGGTAGATTTCATAAAAGTAACTCAACAAAATCTTTCTGAAACAACCATTCTTATCCTAACTTCCTCAGGTTCATTAATGGCCATTTGTGGAAGACCCGTGAAATTTAGAGTTTTGACAAATTAAGTCTTTCTCCAAAAAGGAATAATTTTCTATAATATGGCCCCTAGAAAAATGTTGGTAATTAACCATGAGTAACTATGAGCATGGTTTGTGACTGTGATTTGTATTATGTAAATTCTGAAAGGGGCTTTAGAGGTGATCTAATTCAACTTTTTAAAAATTTGACATATGAGCTACTGCAGGTCAGAAAGATGAGTCCCCTGCTGAGGATCATTAGCAGTATACAAATCAGAACTCATGTTTCAGTCCCTTTACGGATTATAACAGGCTGCCTCGTATTTTCTTCGGAGGTGTCATACTGTTGATGCGACATATCACTTCTGACTACAAAGCAGCAATCAGACCCCTTAATCCCACTTTTTTTTTTTTTACACAGATATTACCATTTCAATGTGTGGCTTCTCATTTTGCTGAGAGGGTTTTCTTCCCCACCAACCCCCTCCTTAAATCAGGCAAAGAGACAAGTAACTGACTTCATTTCTCAAAAATGTAACCCACAAGTGCATAATTCTTCCTGTCAGATTTCCTTTTCTGTAAGTTGGTGAGTTTATTGTGGTAGCACTCAAAAGGCTGAGCCTGAAAAGTTCTATAACATATGGCATACATTTAACATGGCTTGTGAATTAAAAATAACAGCCTGCCATCTGCCTCTGCAAGTTGATTTTATCAAAGTCTAAATGAGAATCTCAAAGATGTGAATGTTGTCAATTAAAATAAGAAGTACTCAGGTTCAATACAGAGTGACCAATCCATGGTTATCCGCTCTCCCTCTGCCCCAAGGGACAAAAGTTACCCACTCCTTCCCCTCCTCAAATTAAAAGAGCTGCCCAGTTCTCAATCTACAAAACTGTTTGGTAACCATTATATCTTATTTCTTTCCTTATCTTCTCAAAAAAAAAAAAAAAAAAAAAAACCTTTGCCATAAATTTAACTTTCAAAGCTACCTTTCTCTAGGAATATGTTATGTGAATTTCTGTTCTGAGGTTAGTACTGTTTAAATAATTGATCACAGTTTACAAAATCTTTACTCGCTATAATATTTAATTTCTTTTCTCCTAAAATTGCAAGTCTGCTAAGTAATAATAGATGTTGGAAGGAGGAAGTTGATGATTTTTCATCTATGATAACATTCTTACATCCTGTAGGAATTTCTACAAATGATCTAAACTACTATACTCTCAGTCAGAAGCTCACACGCCAATTTTGTTGGATTAGCATTTATCAAGCAACTACACCAGGACTATGATACCCTGGAGAGGCAATGATCAGGAAAGGGGTTAAAGGCAATTTCTGCTTTCAGGAAGTTTATGTCGGAGTTGAAATAAGAATTATACCCAAGAAACAATTTGAGATGAAGCCTGTCTTTGGATAGCCAAGTGCTCACCTGAGAATACTCACAAGTACTATAAGCATCATGAGGACAGAGAGTTCTCCTCCTGAGTCCCTGTTATTCTAAGGGCAAGAGACTGTATATGTTTCCATTTTATTATTGTGTAAACTGACTTTGCAGAACAATAGAGAATATAATTATATGGAGTGCTAAATGTGTAAGTGTTGTATAAAAGCTAAAGAGACAGCCATAGAAAACATAAAATGAGCCAGTAAGTAGCCTAAAATGCTTGATCCTCAAGATTAATTTGTTTGAAACTTAATTAGAAAAGCTTTAGAGAGACTTATAATTTCATGACTGAGGATAAAAAAAAACAACCTATATTACAGAGATTCCATGAGTCAGGTGTCATGGATACCAACATTGGGGGGGGGGGGTAAATTTTGCAATGAAAACATGGGTATTTTCTGACCATAAGGGTCATGGTTATCTGGCTAGGTCATGCAGATGGCACAAGGTACAAAACTAGTTGGGCCCATTAACATAGAATAAACTGTGAGTATTATATTAGTTTTCTATGCCTGTTAGAGCAAATCACCACAAACTTGATGGTTTAAAACAACAGAAATTTAGCCTTTCACTCTCTGGAAGTCTGAAGTCCAAAATCAAGTTGTTGGGAGGCCCACACTTCCCCTGAAGGCCCTAGTGGAGAATATTCCCCTGTCTCTCCCAGCTTCTGGTTCTCCTGGTGTTCTAGTCCCTCACTCCAGGCATCCTGGCTAGTGGCAACATAACTCAACCTCTGTCTCCATCTTCGCATGGCCTCCTTCCCGGTGTATCAAATCTCCCTCTCCTCTAAGGATACTATTATTTATCTCATCTCTAGGTCCTTAACTTAATCACCGTTGCAAAGACTCCATTTCCAAATAAAGTCACATTCACAGATACTTGGGTTAGGATGTAGACATCTTTTAGAGAGACACCGTACAACTCACTATATGTATGTAAGTTTCTTTTGCTTCTAAATTACAATTTCATGCTAATTTACCCAACTGCAATTTACTAGATAACAAATCTAGTTTACATCCTAACTTACTAAATTACAAATATGATTTCCTAGTAAGCAGGAATTGACTTAGTTTAATGACCACAGTTATTGATAGTTCAAAAAGAGTTTCAGAATATAATCCAGTGCCTAGGAAGAACCAATGTGAGTTGGTTCCACTTTTTTTAAGTGTTAAACCTTAAACATCTCTCTGATTATAAATATGCTTCCAACTTGAGGAGCAGATGTCTAAATAAACTGGCAATCATTAATATCAAGTCAAAGATACATCTAAATGTTATAAGTAATATGTTCATTAAGCTTCCCCCACCCCCACATACATACACCAAACCCAGAAAATCATTCACATCTTATTCCTTCAAAGGCAATACATTTTTATCTATTCAAGGCAAGTTTTTTGGAAGAATGCATGCTCAGAACTCCATTAATGACAATGCAAAAGTAGAACTCAAATGATGAAGTGTGAATAATTTTAAAGTGAAAATTCACATTACAGGAATGCCCACCAATCAAATAAATCAATGTAAGCAATTAATCATCTTAGTGAAAGCCTATGGTTAGCAGGTATAAATGCCGCTGTGATCTCTTACAGTTACAAGAAAAAACCCTGATTCTGGCTGTGAACAATTCACTGTGGTTACATACAAAGCAACCTCAATAGTATGTATGTAATGGATGCATAATTGGAGTTAACTAAACATCTACAGTCTCCTTGTTTATCTTTCAAAAATAGAGGGGAGCTATAGGGATTTTTCCATCAGTAATTAATTGGATGCCTTTTCCCTAAAAATCTATTAATAGCTGTTCCAAATAAAACTCTGCCTTTCATTCAAATCACATTTGCATGATAAAGGAAAACAGAATATAAGAGTAGCAAATGGTTCTTGAAATAGAAAAAAAAAATGCCAAGTTTAGGTCCAAGTTCTAAGACCTTCACATCTAATCAAAATAAGAATTAATTCTATAATCAAGATAAAATTGTCAATCTCATGAATAAATGGCTCCTGTAAACTATGATGGGTCATACCCAATACTTCTTATTTTTATAGACTTTGGGTTGTGGCTAGGGATACACTGGACTGACCAGTGTGGTTATTTTCATTATGTAGGTATTCACCCCTCTACTTGTGATTGGTGTGAAACATCATCACCAAATTCAACTGGACTGAAGTACTATCATCAATAAGTCCCTTCAGTTAACCTGAGCCTGTGGTTTTGCATAATTGACTACAATGAGTTTTGGGCAATATAATTAATTGAAATTTCACCTTGAAGTTTCTAATGTCACCAATATTGCCTAACAAATTCGCTCACCGAGAAATATCAGGAGATATCGCCATAACCCCCTACACTTATTAAGTGCATCAGGTGAAACACTGACCAGATTTGAAAACAACTTTTTAACTGCCCACTATAATTTAAACAGTCAGGTTGGCCAGATAGTGGGGGAATCCATCAGACTGGTAGTTGGACTTTATGCTGATAGAACAGTATGTTGACAAACTGAATTTTATTTTCATCCGGTTACCTCAGATGTGTTATCTTACTCACCTAAGGAAAATTCCTGCCGTGAAAATGAATTGCTTCCCTTTGATTCTTTGTTTCTGCTTCTCCATCTATTCATATATTTTTATATCATTTGAGAAACTGTAGGGTGGGAACTTTAGGAATTCATGCCGCATACATGTACACATAAGTGTAACAGTGGCATCTCAGAAATATATTGTGTAAATCCAACTTCTACATTCCCAAGACTGTGCTTTTGCCTCTTCAACTTCAGTCCATAGACTTGCTATTTATTCCAAGAATAGTGAATCTCTCAACAATTAATCTTCTGTTAATGGATTCCGCGATTAGTTACACAAAAACTAAAATAAGTACCAGTTACTATGAAACATAAGATAGATTGAAGAGCAAGTCAAATCAAAGAGCTAGCTAGCACTTTTTAAATTCTCTTAAAATAGGGGAGCGAGGGAGTGGGGAAGGGAATAGAGTGCTACCACTAAAAGAGCACCATAAAAATGAGGGGATGAGGCAGGGAGGAGATGCCAGAAAGGAAAAAGTAGGGGTTTGAAAAGCCGTCCTCATTGAGAATTCTAAACTGACAAATACATAGGTTATAGCTGGCTGTTTTGAGCCCTGTTTCTCCTGGAAATAATCCACTTGGCCCAACATTCCCTAAGGAAGTGGCTCTCAACCTTCCTAATGCCGCGACCCTTTAATACAGTTCCTCCTGTTGTGGTGACCCCCAACCATAAAGTTATTTTCGTTGCTACTTCATAACTGTAATTTTGCTACTGTTATGAATCGTAATGTAAATATCTGATATGCAGGATGTATTTTCATTGTTACAAATGGAACATAATTAAAGCATAGTGATTAATCACAAAAACAATATGTAACTACATATGTGTTTTCCGATGGTCTTAGGCAACCCCTGTGAAAGGGTCGTTCGGCCCCCAAAGGGGTCTCGACCCACAGGTTGAGAACCGCTGCCCTAAGGGATTGTCTTTGAGAAGTAAAATGCCTCAAGGCACGTCTTCGACCATGAAAGTGATTGTTTTACCCTATGGAGCCTCTTGACTCCAAAATTGGAAACAGTTCAAAATGTGTGTGTTTTTCCCCATTTATAATCTCAGCTAGATAAATTGTGCCCAGAATATGAAAAGATGCAATAACAAATGTCACACGAATTTTGCACAGGAGATAGAAGACCATGCCAACTGCAAACGGAAAATGAATCATGTAGTTTCATGCAAGAAACAGTAATAATTCAAGATTGCAACTATAACACTGAAGTCCTCAAAGATGAACCAGCAAGGGCAAACAGTTTTAAAATAGCCACAAAGTAAGGAAATGATTTATTTATTGGAGATATTTTGGAATTTTCTACTATCCAAAATTATGCAGCCTGGGAAAGAAAAAATGTGGTTTAAAACAATACCAAAGATGCCCTGCCTGGTTTGGCTCAGTGGATAGAGCATCAGCCTGCGGACTGAAGGGTCCCGGGTTCGATTCCAGTCGGGAGCATATACCTTGGTTGCGGGCACATCCCCAGCACGGGGTGAGCAGGAGGCAGCTGATCAATGTTTCTAGCTCTCATCGATGTTTCTAGCTCTCTATCCCTCTCCCTTCCTCTCTGTAAAAAATCAATAAAATATATAAAAAAAAAACAATACCAAAGATACAAAAAGGGTTGGTGAACTATTTCTGTAATACAGCATTTTAATAAATACATTCAGCTTTGAAGGCCATAGAATTTCTGTTGCAATGACTCTACTATTGTAGCAATATATGACAGAATGAATGTGGCGGGGTTTCAATAAAACTTTATTTACAAAAAGCAGCCTATGGGCCAAATTTGGTCCTTTGGCTAGAGTTTACCAACTATTGAACTAGAATATAAACAGACTTTTTTTGTGTATGATCATACTCTGACATGTTTCTCTAATAATTTACCCACATTGGGTTAGTTTTGTGTTTCCTACAAAATTGTAATATCTTCTCAGATAAAAGAAAGTATTTTGCCCTGTATTATGAGTGTAATTATCATAATTATATCAACTATAGTTCCACACTTGTTCATAGTAAGCACTCTATAAATATTTTATTTAACCTCAATTTTCCCACCAGTAAAATATCGCTATTTTTAACTACTAGTGACGTTTTTTTATTAAATGAGTCTTTTAGCAAAGATTAAGATAATATTAACTTTGAACTGGGGAGAGGGGGGCTTCAACTCCAGATGTGATATAGTAGCTTTTGACAGACCAGCATTTCACTGAAAATTTTTTTTATTTGATTAAACACACACACACACACACACACACACACACACACACACACGCACAAAACCCTGTTTGAAAGCATCAGAGAGCACCTCAAAAGCCAGTACTTAAGGGGCATACATTTCAGAGAGAAGGAAATAGTTGAGTAGCAAAGAGGTGAGCTGATAAGTTCTGTGAGCTGCTTTTCTGCTCAAGGCATTTCTATATTTTTGGTGCAGGTGAAAGGCTAAGAATCTGGGAAGCAAGACACTGCTAAGAGACGAAAAAGCCAGAGGAGCTTTTGATAATCTCACAGGGCTGAAGAAATAAAACTTAAAGTCCATGGCTTTCACAGGAGCTGGAATGTATGGAGCAAAAATTCAAAAGAGAAGATAGAAGCAATTAATTGAGCTAAGCACTCAACTGTGTTTCACTTGAGTATTCGTTGAACTCTTTAACTGCTCTATGAAAGAGCCTAAAAAGCCAAATGGAAAGGCTCTAAAAAGCAAAGGTAATTTTTAACAGTCTCACAGTGATGAGGAAAAAAAGAAAAAGAAAAACAATAAATAGATAGATAGATAGATAGATAGATAGATAGATAGATAGATAGATAAAATGAGTTTAGATAGATACTTTATTAAATATGCCAGTCTCAAAGTTTGGAATTCAAGAAGACTACATCTTGAGGGGAGACAAACCAGAGATAAATCAAAGCATACAAAAACTACTCATCTCAGTCCCTGATGAAATTAAGTGGTCTGACCTCATTCAAGATCTCTATGAGAGAGTAAGCAGGGTGAATGCTCTCTAAGGGAAAATATCATCATCCAGAACTACTGTAATTTTTATATAAAATATCCAGTATTTGATAAAAAAAAAATTCACTGCATATCAAGACAAAAAGCCAAGAGAAATAACAGACAATAGAAACAGATCTGCACATAATTCAAAAATCAGAGTTATAAAACAGGGACCTTAAAGGTGATTAACATGTACAAGGACATAAACAAGATGCAAAAATTCATCAGCACCTACAGTTGGCACTTGAATAATGCAGGAGTTAGGACTACCAACCCACCTCACAGTCAAAAATCTACATATAACTTTTGACTCCCCAGAATTTAACTACTAGTAGCCTACTGCTTACCAGAAGCCTTACCAATATATAAACAGCAATTAACCCATATTTTGTATGTTATTTGTATTATACACTATATTCTTATTAAAATAAACTTGAGAAATGAAAATCCTATTAAGAAAAGTATAAGAAAGAGAAAACATATTTACCGTATTTACTGAAAAAGAATCCCCATGTAAGTGGATCAACCCGTGCAGTTCAAACCCATGTTGTTCAAGGACCAACTCTCCTATATAATAAAAGCCTAATATGCTAAGTGTCCAGTCATCCAGTCAGCCATTCAACCAATCAAAGCATAATAGGCTAATATATGCTAAGGCTGCTCAACCACTCACTATGATGTGCACTGACCACCAGGTAGGTTAGCTTGCTGCTGGGATCCAGCCAGTCAGGACTGAGCAAGACAAGCCAGACATGCCCTGGAGCCCTCCCGCGGTCCCTCTTTGGCTGGCCAACCTCCCATGGTCCCTCCCCAGCCCCAATTGTGCACTGGTGGGATCCCTTGGCCTGACTGCTCCATTTTTCAATCCAGGACCTCTTGAAGGATGTTGGAGAGCCAGTTTCAGCCCAATCCTGCAGGTCAAGCCCAAGGGATCCCACTGGTGCATGAATTTGTGCACTGGGCCTCTAGTATAAACTATACAAAACAAACAAATATAAACCCTGTAATTAAATTTATGGCATAAAAAGATGGGCTTAATAACGCAAAGGACATGTCAGAAAAGTATGTAATCTAAAAGGCAGAATAATAGAGAATCAGTAAAAGCTAAAACATAGAGAGCAAAAGATATAGAAATTCTTTGTAAAAAAGAATGTGACATATGGCGAAAAGTTCTAAGATGCATGTAATTTGAAGCACAGAAAATGAGGAGAGAATAAGAGGCAGAAGCAACATTTGAAGAAATAATGAACAAGAATACTCCAGAATTAATGAAAGAATTGACACAGATTTGAAAAATTCAAAACTCCAAACAGGAGAAATGAAAAGAAAATCACAACTAGGCACAATAAAACAGAATTCTTGAAAATCAAATACAAAGAGAAAAAGTTGCCAGAGTAAAAAGACATGCTACGTTCAAAGAAAGAAAGAATAAAGCTGACCTCTCAACAGAAACAATGGAAACAGAACATAAGTGAATGGTATCTTTTACATGTTGAAAGGGACTAACTGCAGGCATAGGGCTCTGTTGCTGTAAAAAGACTATTCAAATGTGAAGTAAATGAAAATCTTAAAGCAAGCAAATATTTGATATAACTTCATACTTAGAAATAATTGTATTTTTATAGTTATGCTTATAAATTAAACACTTTTATTAAAAGGTAGATTTTAAGGCTGTGGAAGAAAAAACAAGACAATGATTATAAGCTGTTTACAACAGACAAAGCTTAAACATATGAAGACTGATACTGAAAGTAAAAGGATGGAAAAGATATGCCACACAAATAGTACACAAAAGAAAGCAAATATAACTATACTAGTATCAGTTAAAGTGGACTTTGATACAAGATGTGTTTCTAGAGAAATGGAGAAGCATTTTACAATGATAAAATAGGCCAAATCTAAAGAAGATTTTAAAATACTAAGTTTATATGCACTAAAGCATAGCTGCAAACATAAAGCAAAAAAAAAAAAATGACAGAACTAAAAGGAGAAATAGAGACAAATATAAATACACAATTATAGTGGAAAACTTTAGTTTACTTTTTTAAATAAGAGATAGTAAGTAGACAAAAAATCAATCATGACATAGAAGATATGAATAATATCAATTCTGATGCACATCTGTAGACATATGGAACAATGCAGATAACTGCAGATTTTTTTTTGTGAGCCAAATTTGACAATATGTCAGGCCACAAAGTAAGTCTAATGAAATTTTAGAAGATTAAAATCATATATATTATGTTCTCTGACAATGGAATTAAGCTAGAAATAAATAAAAAGATGACTACAAAATAACTACATACTCATAAAAACAAACTAATACATGTTTAAGTAATCTGTGATTCAAAAAAGAAATCACAATAAAAATTAGAAAATATTTTTTTAACTGAGTGATAATAAAAAATACAATCAAAATTTGTGAGATGCAATAAAATCCAGGTCTTAGAATTGAGTTTTTAGTCTTAAATCATATATTAAATAATAAGAAAAGCTAAAAATAATTTAAACAGCAACCTCCCAAATTAGAAAAATAACAGTAAGTTATATGCAAATAAAGTGGAAGAAATGAAATAATAAAGGTAAAAGTAAAAACAATAAAAAAATAAATTTACAGTAAAGAAAAACCAATAAAGCCAAACTTTGACTCTGAAAAGACTAACAAAATTAATAAGTCTCTATTAGTACTAATCAAGAAAGAAAAGAAGGCAAAAGTTACCAATGTCTAACAAAAGTTAGAAATTAAAAGTTACCAATTTCTAACAAAAGTTAGAAATTAAAAAGCCTACAGATGCTTTCAGCAGTAAATTCTTCTAAATATACTAGAAGACAGAAAGAATATCAATCTCACAGAATTCTTCTAATGAAAAGAAAAATGATGATCACTTCCCAATTCATTCTATAAAGCCAATATAATAAAACCTGATAATGATATAATTTTAAAAAGAATAATTATAGGCAATATTTTTTTCATAAAAAAAATTCAAAAATACTAAATAATAGATTATCACATTGAATCCAAAGACATTAAAACAGTGGTTGTCAACCTTCTGGCCCTTTAAATACAGTTCCTCATGTTGTGATCCCAACCATAAAATTATTTTTGTTGCTACTTCATAACTATAATTTTGCTACTGTTATGAATCGTAATGTAAATATCTGATATGCAGGATGGTCTTAGGCGACCCCTGTGAAAGGGTCGTTCGACAACCAAAGGGGTTGCGACCCACAGGTTGAGAACCGCTGTATTAAAAGGATAAGTAAACTGCATTTATTCCATAAATGTAAGTTTGATTTAATCTTTAAAAAAAAAACAGCCGTAACCGGTTTGGCTCAGTGGATAGAGCGTAGGCCTGCAGACTGAAGGTTCCCAGGTTTGATTCTGATCAAGGGCATGTACCTTGGTTGTGGGCACAGCCCCAGTGGAGGGTGTGCAGGAGGCAGCTGATGGGTGTTTCTCTCTCATTGATGTTTCTAACTCTCTATCCCTCTTCCTTCCTCTTTGTAAAAAATCAATAAAATATATTTTAAAATAAAAATTAAAAAAAAATAATGTATTTGACCATATAAATCAATATGCAAGATTAATGATAGGACATCTCAATGAATGCAAAAAAAAGTATGCAAAAAATTCAACAACTATTTATATTTAAAATTTAACAAATTAAAAATAGAAGGGAACTCTCTTAATCTATTTTCTTTTCAATTTAAGCACACTATAAACATCATACATAGTTCAAAATATTAAAAGATCCCCCAAGATTAGGAATGAGGCAAAGATGGCCACAATGACTACTTTTAGTCACTAGTTTAGTATAAGAAATCCTCCTGGGACAAGTTAACTCATTCGACTCCACCTCCACCGATCTCTACGTGGAATTCAGATGTAATGACTGGAGCTCTGGAAGCTATTTTAGATGAAAGCCACACTGTGGTATAGTAGAGAAGAAACATTGAAGGAGCCTGTTATGTCAAGTCATATTGTCATCCCACAGATCTGACCTGGATAACCCTGGCCTTGTTTTATAGGAGATAAAGTTAAATATCTATCTTGTTTAAGTCATGTCACTTAGGATTCACTGCTAGTTGTGGCAAACATAATCTTAACTGATACAGCCATTTGTAAAAATACATTCAAAATTTACAACCAAGCTTGGAAAAAATATTTTCTCACTAAAAAGAAACATCAGAAAAAAATGCCCCATCGTTTCCCCACTTCCCCCCCCCCCCCCCGCCCCGACCCACCCACCCAAATTATACCAGTAGGTTAAAATCATCAAGATTGGAAGCCTTGGCCTGTGTTTCTTAGTTAGCCATGGGCAAACTACAACCCGCGGGCCGGATGCGGCCCGTTTGAAATGAATAAAACTAAAAAAAAAAAGACCGTACCCTTTTATGTAATGATGTTTACTTTGAATTTATATTAGTTCACACAAACACTCCATCCATGCTTTTGTTCCGGCCCTCCAGTCCAGTTTAAGAACCCATTGTGGCCCTCGAGTCAAAAAGTTTGCCCACCCCTGGTTAGAGCATCAGCCCATGCTGAAGGGTTGTGGGTTCGATTCAGGCCAAGGGCATATACTTGGGTTTCAAGCTCCATCCCTGGGCCCCAGTCAGGACGTGTGTGGAGAGGCACCTTATTAATTAATCTTTCTCTCCCCTTCCCTCCCTTCGACTCTCTCTAAAAATCAATGGAAAAAATTGTCTCAGGTGAGGATTAACAACAACAACAACAAAAGATTGGAACTGAAATTATTCTCTTTAAATTATTATATCTATTTTTCAAAGTTTCCCCTCGTGGAAGTGGTCCTCTTCTTTTTCAGAGGCTCCAGATGGGACCCTTTTCTGGCAATGAAAGTCCTACAAGTGATTAGCTCTTCTACACAGGGTATGTAGAATACATAAAGGTTAAAAGATCATAAAAATGAGACCATATGTCCAAACATGCAGCATGTGCTTTGGCAAAGAGAATATAAGTGCTAAGACAGATTATGTTCTGCTTGCCAGGGAATTATATAAAACACAAAATAAAATAGTTCTTATCATTTTAGTTGGGCAGCTTGACAGCAGTTCCCTTGAACCTGGAAGATTAAATTTGGCCAATACACCAAAGTACCTTCTTATCTCTCCCCCTACCCCTTTCACCCCAGTGGAAAGAGAAAAACCCTAAAATTTTGAAAACAAGAAACTAACATTTGTTTATAAGTATAGAATTCTAAAATCCTCAAAAATAGAATACATGAAATTCCTCTCTTTTGGCTCTGATGAGCCGCTTGTTTAAAACAATCCTTGGTCACTGGTGATGATTCTATCAATCTAAAATTATCCTTTCACAGCTCTTACTCTTTGGCTCATCTTCAGCCAGGGTTACTGTTTCTCATAGCGCTAAGAACACCCTGTGTGTGGTGTGTCCTAATCTGGGCCAAAATGGAATTTAACTAACCAGTTTCCTGATAGGAGATGGGTTTGCAGGCTTCCTAAACCAAGGCATTAGCAGTGAAGCTATAAGTGAGAGAAAATGTAGATTTGCCAAGGTTTTTCAGTAAGAGGAGGAAGAGTCAGGAATTTACTAGGTCAGGAATTCAGTTTTCTGGGAGGTAGAAGTTCACTTTCGAGTCTTACCTCTCAACGGAAAAAGGCCAGAGAAGAAATTACTTTGAAAATTGGTGGGTGTGCAGTCAAATGGATGTTTCAATAGGGAAGTAACATTCCTAAAGAGTAATTCACTCTCAGTAATAATCTACAGGGAATAAAACAAGGGGAAATTGGCATAATACCAAGAGAATTATCGAGGTAGCCTTGAAGTTTCAACAACTTGCCTTGCTATGACTCTAAACTCAAGGATGGCATTTGGATGACAGATAAAAGATGTTCATGAATAATCAGTCAGTGTTGATGCTCCCAAACTTAGACTTTCTTGGATGATGTAAGACTACAATTTGAAAGGAGACCAGCCTCTTTGCTGAAGACCTTGTCTTTTAAGAAAGTCAAATATTTGAAGCAAAACACCTAACAAATTAAAACTGACCCCATTTAAAAAAATAAATCTTATAGTAGAATATTCCTATTCTATCCAGCTTCTTCTCCATTCTTATAATCAGGAAAAAAGCCATATCTTCAGAGAATCTTCTATTGATCTTGCCAGAAAGATGAGGCAAAGTATTTTATTAATGAACTAGAGGCCTGGTGCACAAAAATGTGTGCACTCCGGAGGGTCCCTCAGCCCTGCCTGGGACCCCCTCAGAGGATGTCCACCTGCTGGCTTAGGCCCGCTCCCTGGGGGATCAGGCCCAAGCTGGCATTCAGACATCCCTCTGGAAGCCCGGGAGCCCTTGTGGGATGTCCACTTGCCAGCGGGGAGCAGACATAAGCTGCAGTCGGACATCCTTTGTGCTGCTGAGGAGGCAGGAGAAGCTCCAGCCACCACCGCTGTGCTGGCAGCCATCAGCCTGGCTTGTGGCTGAGCAGAGCTCCCCCTGTGGGAGCACACTGACCACCAGGGGGCATCTCCTGCAGTGTGTGTCATAGTGACCAGTCATTCCGCTGTTAGGGTCAATCTGCATATTACCCTTTTATTACATAGAATAGAGGCCTGGTGCATGGGTGTGGGATGACAAGTTTGCCCTGAAGGGTGTCCTGGATCAGGGTAGGGGTCCCACTGGGGTGCCTGGACAGCCTGGGTGAGGGGCTTATGGCTATTTGCAGGCTGGTCAAGCCCCCCAGTGGGGACCCTCACCCCTTGGGGTTTTGGCCAGCCTGGGTGAGGGGGTAATGGCTGTTTTCAGACTTCCCAAACCCCCTTCAGGGTGGGGGTCCCCACTGGGGTGCCTGGTCAGCCTGAGTGAGGTGCTGATGGCTGTTTCAGACTGACCAAGCCCCCGGCGACCAAAGCTCCCAGCCTTTCTTTTTTTTTTTTTTTTTTTTTCGCTCCAGCTCTGTGGCCATGGCGACTGGAAGCAGGTATCTAGGGTTTATTTACCTTCTATAATTGAAACTTTGTTGCCTTGAGAGGAGGCAGCAGCCAGCCAGAAAGCTTGGCTTCCTCCATCATTGGGGCAACCAAGCCTCCTGCTTGCTCCAGCTCTGTGGCTGCCAGCCATCATCTTGGTTGGGTTAATTTGCATATATTCACTCTGATTGGCTGGTGGGCATGGCTTAAGGCATAGCAAAGGTACGGTCAATTTTCATGTTTGTCTATTATTAGGTAATATAGCTTGGAAAATGGCTCTTTTGAAATTGGTGCTAGGATTTTGGCTATTATTTCCTGAGCTATTTTTTCCTCTATACCTTTTAAGATAGAGTAACTCCTGGTTCCTCAGAATGATTAAATTGGGAACTTAACCCTTAATCTAGAGACCAACCCCAAACCCTGGATCATCTGCCTTTGTTTTGTGACATACAGTTGTCATATTTTGTCAAGTTATATACTCTGGAGAGCAATTACATTTTAAAATTATTTTTGTGAAAATAATACATACAAGGATATAAAATGTAAAGTAAAATATCTCCCATATTCTCATAACAGATTCAATGTTATTCATACTGAATTAGGCAAAATATACAAAAAATGATTTCCATCATACCAAAGCAGTATTCAGTCATTACTATGGCCACTGATCCCATCTTGTCCTTGTAGGATACTAAGAACTAGGAATCATCAACAGCTCCTTATGTTTATAGGAAAGAACCCTAAGTAGATCAATCCCAGTTCTAAATGTTTCAAATGAAATCATTCTGTACATGAATAATAAGCTTAATCAGTTTGGTTACCCATATTGGCCTAATATCCTATTAAATCTGTTGATACCCCATTGCAATTAAGAAGTACTCCCTGGGACAATGAACAATCACTGGTTTCAAAAGAAAGGGTTATGTCTATATAGCTATATCATTTACCAGAGAAGGCTTTAAGCATTACAAGACCCATGATATATAGAACCAAGATATTCTCATAAAGGAGAGTCATGAAATAAGGAGGGCCCATATAAAAGAAGAAACTAATATTATACAACTGCTTAGAAAGAAATTTCCAAGTTGTTTCTGATTCTAAGATTATATTAAGAGTTTTGGGCATAGCGGGGGGCAGTTTCCAAAAGATGAGAGGAATTATAGAGTCAGATTAAAAACAGCACATACAAATAGAGAAAACCAGAACTATAGGTAAATCCAGAGTAGAATGAGCAGATAAATAAAGACCTAAGGGGGGTGGGGGGAATCCTAAGACAGTAAATATGTCAAAAGTGGAAGATATTAGTAAATAATAAAATTAGTCAGCTCCTGTTTTGATTCTGCCTTCTCCATCAAGAAGAATCACCTTCAAACTGAAAAGTGTAGAGCATACTTTCATTGTCTAATGAATGCTCCTGCTGAAAATGACTTATGTTGGATAAGACATAGAAAACTTATTTTTCTAAAAGCATCACTGACCTGAAAAAAAAAAAATCCAAACAGAGGTCACAAACCAAGAGCGAACAGAAACCGAGAGAGATGAGCAAATCCCACAGAAGCCCACTTGCTGGCTGAAATGAGGGCATTTGCTAAATTCCAACAAATTTTTCCCCAATTCTCAAGGCATGGGGATAAAGTAGATAAAGGCAATGCACCAAGGTGGGAAGTCACATAGTAGACATACACACACTTAAATTGGAATTCCCCTAAGTGCAAAGCCCTCAGCAAAATCATAAACAAACAATATGACCACTGGCACTCTACCCACTGGGGGACTGCAAGGGAAAATGCCTGTCTTGGCCCTGGATAAAGGTGAGAACACCAGGAGGGAGAGCCTGTGGTGAAAAACATGCTCGCATCCCCAAAAGAGAAGCAAGTGGAGGTTAGCTTAGCAGGTTTTTGTTTTTGTTTTTTGGGGTTTTTTTAGGAAGGGGAGACAGTGATGGACCTTGGAAAGAGCACCCGAAGGACTTCGCAGTTAACGTAAATGTTCTAATCAGTAAACTCTGTGTATGTACATGGATATTCTATATCATTTTCTCCATAAGTGGCATATTTTTAAATATTCTTTTTTATCTACTCAGTATTTAATTTTTAAAATTCTCAAAAATTGAAAATGTTTATGTTCTTTCAGTTCCGAAAACCTTTAGTTCTATCACCTCTGTTCTATTCTGTTATCCACAAAATTACACTTTAAAGTAAGCCTAGATACCCTAGGCTGAGCACCTAGGATGAAAGCCAAGACAGAGAGGGATCTAGAAACATCATTACCTAAGGAATTGTCTCTGCTATCGTCCTGGAAAGACTCAAGTCTAGGGAAGTTGCAATAGTTAAGTTTTCTCTTCTTTTCTTTTTGTTTGCTTGCTTGCTTGCTTACTTGTTTGTTTTACTCCATTTATCTGAAGGGATGCTCTGTAGAAGAGAGCTTCCATTTTTTTTTCTCTTAGTGTAGAAACTGCCTAGAGGCAGATTTTGGCTTTTCCCTACTGACACTGTTGAAAAGCTTACGCACAATAACTAGAAATATACAAGCAAGAGTGATTTTCTGCCAGGAATATTGTAAAGGATTCCTAGATGGAATGGGACTAGATGACCTCTAAGTTCCTTCAGATTCTTTGATTGTTCTCTAGAATTGGATAACATAAACTAAGCTAAAATACTGGGCCAGGAGATACAGTTCCCAAGTTAGTCCTGACTACCAGCAGAAAGGTATTTTTACTTTCCTGCTTTACCTTAAGTGACAACACACTGAGAAACAAGTGAACTGCTGTGAATCACATCAAATAGAACAGCCACGCAATTCCCAACTATAGGACATGAAAGTCATCTCCTATCACATCAGTGGCCCTAGACACAGATTTAAAAATAAGGAAGGGCCTTTCACATGTAAAGCATGGGAGTTCCCTGTCCCAATACCCTTCCTCTCCCCACAGACATTTTGATCAGGAAGCTGGTATTTATCATCCTACAATCAAAACTAACAGCTTGGTAAGGTCGCCATAAAGATGGACTTACTAAAGAGAAAAAAACAGAGAGGATTCCCTCAAATTGACAAATCTAAGCTGAAATAAAGGCATGCCAAAGCATGACCCTCCCAGAGCAGGTGCCAAGCAAATCGGATGGCCTTCACCTCACCTCCTTGATCTGTTGCTCTTCCCTCTTCTATGCCTTCCCTTTACCTGTCTTAGCAAAATGCATTTAAAACCAAAAGGCGAAGTATTATTTTGGCCTTCAGGATGTGTGATATTGCTGAAACGGGCTTCTCTAGAAAATGCCGTGTGGTTTCAGCGACCTGCAGCCATTTGGACGTGGCAGCTCACGATGAAGAGGTCAGTTCTTACGAACAGCAGCAGATGTTGTTGGTGTTATCTGGGTAGACTGCTCGCTGTCAGCGAACAAAGTTCCCATTAAGAAAAAAATTCTAAGTGTGTCCTTCCGAGAGGATTACATTCATTTAAAATTCCCCTCTCCCCTGGCTTCTTTCCAGGAGATTTGGGGTTGTTACAAAGATGTGCCATGGAAATTTTTCTCCTCCCGGCAGATGCCATCATTAAGTTGGATAAGAATTTCAAGATTCGAGGAGAGATTGGATCATGGCACGCAATCGAGGCTTGTTACTTGACTCTGTAAGCAACCAGCCTTCTTTATTATTTAACCATCACCAGGAGCTTTTTCCTTTCATGTAAGTGAAGATGAACCTTAGAGGTAAACGTTGCACCTCTAATAAGACTGAAAATGTCGCACTTTTAACCTTTGCAAAATGTAACTGAAATAAAACCTAACAGAACCACTTCAGCATAAACAGCAGGAACCGGAAAATTAAAATATTGTGGTTTGGTAGCACATGGGTCTTAATGAAAAGTGTGTACCGCATGCTTGATTGCTTACTAGTTCTGTCCCCTGATTATGCTCTCTGACCTCTTCTGAAAATAAATGCCTCCCTCTGCGTCTTCAGTTTTCCGTGTGACATGAATGGCAAGACAGATGAAAAAATTACAAACAATCTGATGTGAAGGAAAACAGAAAAGTCTCACTAAACACATGTTTGAAGAAACTCGTTCCTTCTCTCTCTCTCTCTCTCTCTCTCTCTCTCTCTCTCTCTCTCTCTCTCAGCAAAGCCATTGCAATTGTACATTTAGGAAACAAGTCACAAGAGCAAACTAACTTAGGAAAAGGTGAAATGAAGAAGATTATTTGTGAAGTTGCCTTTTGACAATGTGACAGCAGAGAAGGGTCGATCATTTAGTGAGTGTCCTACCTCTCCTCACCTTCAGGAGATAAAGAAAATGAATTCACATTTTGCAGGAAGACTAGCGGATTCTGTTCTTTGTCAAGCTTAGTGCAAAATTAAAATTTGGAAATCATCTGAGTCAGCATTTGATTTATACAAGGAAACTGACGCACACTGAAACTGTCATTTTTTTAAATTACATAGTAGATAGAACCAGTACTCTGAAGCAAATATTTTAAATTAAATTAACTTTAGATTATTTAGCAAATGGGCATGCCCTTAATCATCTAAACACATTTATTAGCAATTACTTAGCATGGCATTCACCCACACAAGTTAAACTGAACTTCATCTTCCCCACCAAATTTCTCATCCAGGACAGAAAATACTCTAAAAAGGACTTTGGTTACCCATTTAAAGGTGTGTGGGTTTTGGGGGGTTAAAATGAAACAGTAAAGTAGCTATCCTTTAATTTTGGTAGATAATATCTTTTTTAATCTGACTGAATTCACCACATATTATGCAGTTCCTGAAAACTTATGCTACTACACTGAACCCTTCCAGCATATATTTGGAGACAAATGAATATATTGTTCAAAAAAAATCCTTAGAAAAAATCTTGATCAGGTAGGATAAACTTACCCTTATGAATTTATAATACCTAACTCCTATTCGCTTTCTGCTGAAGCCATTAATACTATTTTTTACTATCTGACATAGGGTAAAAATTAGGATGTTGATTTCTTATTTAAAATATTGGCTGTTAAGAGCCCAAGGCTGATAGTGAAGAGGCTTCAGTCTGATACTAATTGACTTTACGCAAATTATTTAATGGTTTCATGCCTTGATTTCCTCATCTCTAAAATGAACGATAGTAATTCTCACCTGCTTATCTATGAGAATCAAGGGCATCAGCCGTGTAAAATTGCTTTCCAGAATTAATAGCACTTTTTTATTGTAAAATGATGGTGATGATGCTGATGATAAGTTGTGTAGCATGGGTATGTTCTCAACAACAGCTACCAGATCTCTGAGTTATATAATTTTTCTAGTAAGGTAACAGTAACCAGCCCGTTTCATAACGGGAGTCACATTTGACTCACAACTAGGATATATGTGTTGCTTCCTGGTTGTCAAGGACTAGAATGTTCCTTAACTGTTAGGTATAGTTCCTCACCTCTATCCCTATCCCAAAAAAGCACATGAACCCCTGTCACCTGCTGTAGCCTATGTAAAAACTAGGAATGGCAGTCGAAGATTTCCATGGAAACAGTCAAACATATTCTACCAATCCATTTACATTCCTTTGTTGCGCAATCACATGGGCTTGACTGGGATATGTGTTGACCTCCTTCTCTTCTTGACCTCCTCTACAAAGGGCGCTGAGGTCAGAGATGACTTAAAGACAGGATTCTGTTTCACAGGACTCTCAAACGTGTTTTGTTAAGAGGCTGAGTCACCTCTTTATATTTGTTAAAGTGACTAGCATTACAAACAAAAGTACCAGCCTCTTACCAGTTAGTTGTGTCTGCAGGAATAAAAGCTACGACAGGCAGGGACTATCACTAATGTGAAACACCTCATGAGCAAATCGAATTTTAGATCATGAATGTCCCAGGTTAAGGGGAAGTGAAAATTCATTAAGCCTTGACCCTGAAAAGCAATGTTTGCCATTTGCTTTACTCTTAATTTTATCTTACCTAATAATAGACAAACATGCAAATTGACCGTACCTTCGTTATGCCCCCCCAAGGCATGCCCATCAGCCAATCAGAGCAACTATATGCAAATTAACCCAACCAAGATGGTGGCCAGCAGCAACGGAGCTGGAGCAAGCAGGAGGCTTGGTTGCCCCAATGATGGAGGAAGCCAAGCTTCCCGGCCGGCTGCTGCCTCCTCTCAAGGCAACAAAGTTTCAATTATAGAAGGTAAATAAACCCCAGATACCTGCTTCCAGCCGCCATGGCCACGGAGATGAAGTGAATAAAAAAAAAAGGAAAGGCTTGGAGCTTCGGTCTTCAGGGGGCTTGGTCAGTCTGAAACAGCCCTCAGCCCTTCACCCAGGCTGGCCAGGCACCCCAGAAGGACCCCCACCCTGATCCAGGACACCCTTCAGGGCAAACCAGTCAGCCCCCACCTGTGAACCAGGCCTATATTCTATATAATAAAAGGGTAATATGCAAATTGACCCTAACAGAACAACTGGGAATGACTGGTCACTATGACACACACTGACCACCAGGGGGCAGATGTTCAATGCAGGAGCTGCCCCCTGGTGGTCAGTATGTGCCCACAGGGGGAGCTCTGCTCAGCCACAAGCCAGGCTGATGGCTGCCAGCACAGGTCCAACTCCAGCTTAGGTCTGCTCCCTACTGGCAAGTGAACATCCCCCAAGGGCTCCCAGGCTGCCAGAGGGATGTCTGACTGCCAGCGTGGGCCCAATTCCCCAGGGAGTGGGCCTAAGACAGCAGGTGGACATCCTCCGAGGGGTCCCAGACTGCAAGAGGGCATCAGCTGGGCTGAGTGACCCCCCCCCAGTGCACAGATTTTTGTGCACCAGGCCTCTAGTTCTTCTATAATGTGGCAATAACCTTTCATTCAAATCCTTAATATTGTCACTAAGTATAAAACAATGACTTGAGAGTCAAATGGTGTTAGAACAAAGATATGGGCTTCTTCCTTCAAATCACTGATGAGTTCATGGCTAGAATCTGGCTAAATGATGAACCTCTTTTCCTTTCACAAGTAAGTTCTCCATTCCAAAAGTCAACAGTGTTTTGAGGATGTGGTCTTTTCTTCAACATCCCCAGATTAGGAGCATCAGGGGAGAGAGAGCTGGGAGTGCTGTCCAGCACAGTGGCCAAAATCAGTGGGTCTGCAGCTTGGTTTCACACCCACTTTGCTCCATCATTGTGGAAGGTAAACGTGCTTTTTTCAGACGTCTGCCCTGCGACTCTAAGCTTTGGAATAGGCTGAGAGGCCATATATTTTTGGATTTGGGATTGACACAGTGCAGGAAGCTTAGCCACTCTCCCTAGAGCCCTCCTTCTTGCACCTCCAGGTAATTTCTGAAGACTTCTAAGATCTTTAGGCCCCTGAGCAATGTGTAATTGCTGTCACAATAACTCACCCATATGGATTAGAGTGTAACTTGGAAGAAAGATGAGTTTCTCAGTTTGAAACTTTTCTCCTACACACTGACAAAATTTCTTTATCATATATTTTCTCCAAAATACACTAGGCATGGCATAAATTTACACTAATCTTATTACATTTAACCAAAGCAAATTATCCTTTATTTAAAATAAGTTTTTCATTTTTATTTACTATTTTTTAAGTTTTATATTACATGTTTTTTTGTTTGTTTGTTTTTTTATGCTTCTCCCACCCCTGGCCCAGAATTGCCAGGCTCTCTGAGGGAAAAACTACTCTCATCTCCTTTGCTTACCTTCTGTACTTACTACTTCCTAATATCAAAGATTCCTAGATTAAAAACTCATCAACAATTGATCGCAAAAGTAAATCCGATTTGGCAGAAGCCTCTAAATTATTTTTCCACAATAGTACAATGAATTTTCAACCTTAGTCACACTGCAGAGACTAATATAAATATGTATGTAGTTGTTTTCCTTACTAATGGAGGGTCTTGCTATATTGGTTCTGAATTTCTTACAGCTAATTAACTGTATCATTGTCTCATTAAGAAAATGTACAGCATCAACTAATACTATTCATTCACTCCAGGAGTTAAAATGCTTCATGGATATGAACTTAGCCATATCAGCAGAGCATACATTACTGGCTGAATTAAAATTTTGACCAAGGAGAGAAAATTTTTAAAAAGAAATGTGCGATTACACTCTTTGTGGTTTAAAAACAGTTCATAAAATTGCTACATATAATAAACATTTTATATTAGTTAGTAAAATACCTCAAACTTGTGGGTAGAGAATTAGATGAATAATTAGGTATCTTTAAATATTATTCTATACATAAACAAAGGCTGAAGTCCATTAATGGTTGCTGATGATAACTTCTGTATATCTATCTAATTGAATATAAAATACTCACCCTCCTGAGCTACTATTTTAGATATTATTTGCAGTCAATTAAATAAATTTTGACCAAATGAAGTATAATTATAACAGTCACACTAACTACAATAGTAAACATTTCCATTTGCTTATTTTCAGGAAAACATAGTGATTGGTCTATGTGGCTATGTATGTGTGTTGTCCCAGTACACAAACTGTGAATGACATTAGATCAGTATCACTTTTCCTCAGATCTGGACTGGCCCTGTAGAATTTGTTATAATTCTATCACTTAAGGTACTTGAAGTTCAGATTTCATTTTGGAAGACCAGATTTCATTTTTTGTCTCAACCATAAATAATGTCACGGACAAAATTACTTAATATATTAATATTCTCATTCTCTTCCATTCTATAACCCGAACACCCCTAATGATAATGTTGCCAACAAAGGTTCTTTCCTTGTCCTTGCTCCTATGTGAATTGTAGTCTTTGGATGATGCTGTAAATATTCCTGCCATCGTTGCTTATCTGATGAATTCTTAGGCATCTTTTTCCCTACTTCTGTCTTTGAGAACTGTCTAAATCCTTATGAATTAGATATATCTTTTTAAAAAGCATAGACTTAACTTTTAAAAAATGTTTGGTATGATCTCATTGATCATTTAATCATTTCAAATCTCATAGGTAGTCACTGGACCCTCTGTCTAAAGAATGCAACAATTAGACTCCATTATTTTTTTTCAGAGTGAAATGCCATAGTTTTTGTGTATTTTCATTACATAAATACATAATATATAATATCAATTATAAATATTGTGTATTAATTATATAACATGTAAGTATATATTAATTATATAACATACTAGAGGCCCAATGCACGAAATTCGTGCAAGAGTAGGCTTCCTTCCCCCAGCTGCCAGCACCAGCTTCCCTCTGGCACCCGGGACCTGGGCTTCCCTTTGGCCACTGGCAGGCACCCGGGACTCAGGCTTCCCTCCAGCCGCCAGCAGGCACCCGAGACCTGGGCTTCCCTCTGGCCCCGGCTTCATCCGGAATGATGTCCAGTCTAATTAGCATATTACTCTTTTATTATTATAGGTAATAATCTTATGAATCTGACCTATTTTTTTTTCTATCTTCTCCTTCTTGGATTCTAAATAATGCACATAATACCTTCTTTCTATATCACCTTATACTTTGTATTTTCCAAATACTTCTATTTCACCTTATACTTTGTGGTCTCATTGTTTTAGTCTAGATATTTTCTTCTGACCTATTTCTCAGATTACTAATTCTTCTGTTCAGCAATGTCTAATTTGCTATTAAATTTATACAGTGAGCTCCTAATTTTGGTCATTAAATTTTTCTTTTTAATAAATTCCACATTTACAACGGCATGGATGGAACTGGAGAGCATTATGCTAAGTGAAATAAGCCAGTCAATGAAGGAAAAATACCACATGATCTCACTCATTCATGGATAATAAAGACCATTATAAACTTATGAACAATAATAGATACAGAGGCAGAGCTGCCTCAAACAGATTGTCAAACTGCAGCGGGAAGGCCGGGGAGGGTTGGGGGGCAAGAGGTAGGGGGGGTAAGAGATCAATTGCATATAAGCATAACCAAAGGACATAAGACACTGGGGGGTAGGGGAGGCCAGGGGATTGTCAAGGGCGGGGGGGGGGGGGGGGGAAGGACACATATGTAATACCCTTTGTAATACTTTAAGCAATAAAAAAAAAATGGTGATCAGAAAAAAAAAATAAAAATAAAAATAAGTAAATAAATTCCACTTGATTCTCTGCTAAATGTTTTAATCCTTATTTCCTTTAACTTAGTAAACATTGCTAGTTTAAAGTCTGAGTCTAATACTTCTATAGGGTATTTCATCTTTTGTATATTATGGTTTAGATTCATGCTGTTTTGTCTTCTTGTATGCCTGATTATTTCTATTTTGGACTGAATAGAGACCACAATCCTGAAAGGACACACTTGGAAAGCTGATGAATATTCTATTGAGATCCTCCCTGAGACTTCCAAATAAACACCCTCAGGAGGGAGGACAGCTCTCCCTCCTGTGAGCAAGCCCTCACCTTTCCCATCCCCCTTCCTTCCCCAGGCACTTTACCTTTACCTTCCTCTGCCTAAGCTCCAAGGGCCCTCCTTTTGCCTCCGTACCTTGTTTTTTGAGCCCATTTCTTCTACCACTCACTTCTGCTACCTCTGTGGCTTTCTAAATATACTTTCTCCTATAGTTTGAGTCTTGGCTCTGAATTCTTTCTTAGCTAAAACTCAACTAATGAGGTTACTGAACCGGGGTCCGGTCCAGCCCCATCAGTTTAACACCTGGTGCCATTTTCACCACTGTCAACAGTTCCAGTTAAGACCAGATTTTTTATATATTAAACCCTACTTGATAAGTTTTCATAGTTGTTCTTTATTAACACTTTGATTTATTCAAGGAATTTTTGTTTAAAATATTTTATTTATTAATGAATGCTTACCTTTTTTTAATTGAATTTATTGGGGTGACATTGCTCAGTAATTAAGTTTTAAGTGTAGAATTCTATAATACATCATCTTTTACTCATATGTGGGATATAAAACTGAAAGCAACAAATGAATAAGCAAGAAAAACAAACAAACAAAAACAGACACAGGAAACAGGATGGTGGTTACCAGAGGGAAGGGAGTTAGAGGGTAGTAAAAAGAGGTCAAATATATGTTAACAGAAAAAGATTTGACTTCGGTGGTGGGCACACAATGCAATATTTAAGGATTTTTGAAAAGATTTTTGAGCAGCTCTTCAAGTTCTTCTTAAAATAGAAAGCTTAGTTCAAACTACCTAGTTTATCATCATTAGATACAAGTCCCAGTTCTGAACATCTCCTAAGGTCCAGTTTAAATTTAACCTCTTCTACAAAGCACTCTCTGTCACTCCTTCTGCTAGGGAGAATTAAGTCCTATTTCATCTCAGTGCTTATTTCCACCAATTTAAACTAGAGTTTAGGGAACTTCTACCGGGCATTGTGGCTATATATGTGTATCTTCAAGAAAAAAAAATGATATACTTTTTTATATCTTTGTCTCAGGGACCAAAAATATATATATTTGGACAATGTACTTATTTTATTACTGCAACATTCTTGCATTACTTTGCACATCTAGCACTCTCTAAAACACATGTGCTGAGGATCTAAATAATATAAAATGGAAAGTTATTGAGAAAAATTGTTATTCTCACTTTTAATAACCACTTCTCAAATCCCTTTCAATATATACAGTGCATGATATGGTATTCTAAATTAGATATAATTATCCCATTGTAACTTTACTTCAAGACTCTCACCACTCTTTGCTAGCTTATTGGATGTATAGCTTTCATCAACAAAGTGAAAACTCATTCAGTAAATCCTGGGGAATAGAAAGTTAAATCTTTCTTTTAAGATAAGGAAAAAAGACAGTTTAACTTCAAATATATGAGATAATCTTATGGGACAGAAAAACTTGAAATAACTCCAGAAAGTACTAATTGGGGGAATAAAGAGATCCTGATCTTGTCCCCAGGCTTTCAAATTACCTATGTTCTAGTCCATCATTTATATATATTTGTCTTTCTTTCTATTGTAAGTCTGAGATATTGCGCCCTTTTAACTTGACTCCTTTCCAATTCATTCCATTGTGGGTTCTATTCTTCTTCAGTTCCTGTCAGCATGTGCTTTCACAAATGCTCTTTGATTATGCATGTCCAGCCGCCACCGCAGATGATTATGCTCATCACCCACTTTGAACAAAAACAAGTCTCATATGGATAGAACGTTATAATAAGACAAAACTAGAGTGGCAACCTGAGAAGTATTTAAGCATCCAGGGAAAAGTAAATAATTAAAGGCAAATACACTTAAAATTTTCATAAAATAAGACTTTTAATTTAAAATTGTATCTCATTAGCCCTGGCCCGTGTGGCCCAGTTGATTGAGCACTGTCCCATGCATGAAGAGGTCTCAGGTTGGATTCCCAGTCAGGGCACCTGACTGGTTTACTAGCTCGATCCCCAGTAGAGGGCGTGCAAGAGGCAGCCAATATATGTTGATGTTTCTCTCTCACATTGATGTTTCTCTCTCTCTTCCTCTCCCTTCTCTCTCTCTAAATATCAATAAAAAATGTATTTTAAAAAATAACCTAGAAAACAGTATCTAACTAGCAATGCCTGACATAGTCTTCTCCAGCTTACCACTAGGGTACATATGAAAACAAAGGAAAAGGTGAAAAATAACGCCACCAGCAACCAAATGCTGGCGTAACTAGGATTTTAATTTCTCATGGAACAGATAGAGCTCAATTGTGACAAAAACTCAAGAAGGTTTCATCTCATGACATTTTCTGAAGAAATAGACATCACTTGAATAAAGATAGACATTTTGTACTTCCCCCACTGTATGATTTTGAACTCAGAGATCAGAGGTCTATGCCAAGCTGAAATTTGAACAGTTCTCTTTCTTACTTCCTAATGATCCAGGTCCACTTCTGGATTCACTAGAGTCAACCCCCCCCCCACCCTGCTATTTTAGATACACCACTTACAACTATATGACTTAGAGTCACTTAGCATTCTGAAGATAGCATGTACTTCATTAGTGTTGACAGATTTAAGTAGGTATAAAGTTTATTTTACTTCTAAGAAGAAAAGGAAAAGATTTTGCTATCTAAAGACAGTGTAGTTTTATTATTTCATAGTAGTTGTAGCCTGAAGCACAAATCCTATTTGCTGATTATTGCCAAAACGAAGCACAGAGAAATTATTCTAAAACTAATGTAGTTATTTTTAGACGCCATCCTACTACTTTTAATTGGTATATAAATAACTGCCCCATACAATGAATTACCTCATTTAGTTATTTTGGTGCATATTCACTAACAGTTTATCTTAGAGGGCACATCAGGAAATAGCGCTACTGAAGCTGATCATTTTATGGGTCTTTTATAGATATTTTACTTTTTACCAGGCAAGTATGTGACTTCACCTGCTCTACAATTCTTCAAGTATAATTATTCCTGCAAAACAATATGGAGTATATCGTGGGGCTTTTATTGCCCATGTATGTGGGTGTGGAAACTGATTTGAAACAATTTTCTGAACTGAATGCTGGCACAATGGCAAGAATACATCCAAACAGAGATACCATGCACATATTCAGTAGGTTTCTTAGTTTTTCTGCCAAAGACAGGAAACCTTACCCCTACCTTATAGTCTGGTTTGTGTACAGTATAATCGGAGCTCAGTGCTACACAGGTTAGCTTGAATATCTGGGTAGAAGAAATAAAATTCAGGGACAAATTTTTCAGAACACGCAGTCCAAACTCTATATCGCCTATTCTAAAATATGTAAATCAGATTGGTTGCCTACATAGCTAGGCTATACCCATTTGTTCTATCTGTCCCCACCAAGAATTATTTGTACTGTATCATATGGTGGTATAATGGTATCAGCTTATAGAGTGAGCACTTCAGGTGTAGCTGGAGGGAATAAGCCATGTATTAATGATGACATCAATGAGCTTCCTTGCTCTATGGCTTCCAGTTAGAATGAGACAATGGGAACACCAGAAAATATGAGAGGTGAGTGGAAAATAATATAGTAATCCCTTAGTATCCACAAGGGATGAGTTCCAGGACTCTTGCAGATACCAAAATCCACAGATACACACATCTCTTATTAAAAATGGTGTAGTATTTGCATATAACACACATTTATTCTCCCATTTACTTTAAGTAATCTCTAGATTACTTATTATACTTAATACAACAGAAATGGGATGTAACTAATTATTATACTTTGTTTAGTGAATAATGACAAGAAAAATGTCTGTACATGTTCAGTACAGACCCAACCACTATAGGCCTAACTACATAGTACACGTCAGCAACAATGTGACTTTTTTTTTCAAATATTTTTGATATATGATTGCTTGAGTCCAAGGATACAAAACCCATAGATACAAGAAGCTGACTTTATCAGGGTGCTTGTTTCCCAGAATCCCTTGCCCCAAGCGGATTGTACTTCTCCACTGCTCCTCTCAAGGCAGCCCTCTCTGGAAATTCTGTCCTTGGTTCTAGTAACAACTCTGTCTCCTCATCTCTTTGTAGTTCTATCAAACTCAAATTTCTATAACTGAGTCCTATGTAAATAAACTTTCTTGTAATTTTCTTAATTTATGCTTGACATCTGTTTCCTGTTGGGATTCTAATTAAAACAAAAAAAGTGTGCACATACTAGTATATAAAAGGCTTAGATATCTCTGTCCTTATTCTTTCCCTCACTATCCCTGCCACTCGTCTCTTTATTGGCCCTAAATGGGCGTGAAGGTTTATGGTTACTAGAAAGAACACTAATTTAGAGGGAGGATAGACTTCTGCTGCTTTTCTGACTCCTCTGGCTTTTTGTAAAAAATTCTTATTGTTGAGACTAGTACAGATGTCTCCCACTTTTTACCCCCCAGAATCCCTCTCTACCCAGATCCTACCTGCTGCAGGCCATCACCACCCTATTATCTGTGTCCATGGGTACTTCTCTTCCCAGCACAGGAACGATGGGCTGAGGGGTCTGGTGTGGGGCTGGGACCCCTTGCTCCTCAAAGGGGTAGTTCTACAACTAAGATAGCCCTCTTGTCTTTTAAACAACATACTTGAGTGTTGGGCCAGCCCATTCTTCACCTCTACCCCTCCTACCAGCCTCAATATGGCTTCTTTAATTCTTTAGTTGTAGGTCTTCCATTCAGTCAGATTTTAGGTGGTTCTGAATGCTGGCTGTTCTGTGGTTAAGTTGTAATTTTGATGTGGTTGTGGGAAGAGGTGAAGATTGCTTTTACCTGTGCCACCATCTTCAACTCCTCTAATCCTATCTAATAAAAGAGAAACATGGGCCGGAACCGGTTTGGCTCAGTGGATAGAGCGTCGGCCTGTGGACTGAAGGGTCCCGGGTTCAATTCCGGTCAAGGGCATGTACCTGGGTTGGGGGCACATCCCCAGTAGGAGATATGCAGGAGGCAGCTGATCGATGTTTCTCTCCCATCGATGTTTCTAACTCTCTATCTCTCTCCCTTCCTCTCTGTAAAATATCAATAAAATATATTAAAAAAAGAAAAGGAAACATGGTAATTGCCATACGACCGCTACCCTTCCCATGGGCTAATCAGGGCAATATGCAAATTAACTGCCAGCCAAGATGGCGGTCGGCAGCCAGGCAGCTTGAAACTAACATGAGGCTTGCTTGCTTTAGTGACGGAGGACTCCAACGTTCCCCGCCTGCCGCTGCAGGCCTCTGAGCTGCAACTCTAAGCAACTATGTAACAAACATAGGAGCTAAACAAAACCCCAGAAACCTGCTTTAGTCCCCGGGCTTAAGCCAGCAGGATCGCAACATTGTAAGCAAAGGCCAGAAACCTACTTTCAGCAGCGGAGGCCTAAGAGCTGGAGCCAAGCCTCAAAGCTAAAGCTGGCCCAGAATAAAAAAAAAGAAAAAAGAAAAAAAGGAGCGGTTGGGAGCTTCAGTCACCCCAAGCCTGAAAACAGCCCTCAGCCCCTCACCCAGACTGGCCAGGCACCCCAGTGGGGACCCCCATCCTGAAGGGTGTGTGACCAGCTGCAAACAGCCATCATCCCCTCACCCAGGCTGGCCAGGCACCCCAGTGGGGACCACACCCTGATCCAGGACACCCTTCAGGGCAAACCAGCCGGCACCCACCCGTGCACCAGGCCTCTACCCTATATAGTAAAAGGGTAATATGCCTCCCAGCACCGGGATCAGCGGAGCCGCGAGGCCTCCCAGAACCGGGATCAGCGTGACAGGGGGCAGCGCCCAAACCCCCTGATCGCCCTGCAGCTCTGTGTGTGACAGGGGGCGGGGCCACAACCTCCCTATCCACCCTGCTCTGTTCGTGACAGGGGAAGGTGCCCCAACCCTCTGATCAGCCCTGCTCTGTGCCTGATAGGGGGGAGCTCCCCAACCCCCTGATCACCCTGCGGCTCTGAGTGTGACAGGGTGCGGCGCCCCAACCCTCTGATCGGCCCTGCTCTGTGGGTGATAGAGGGTGGTGCCCCAACCCCCTGATGGGCCCTGCTCTGTGAGTGACAGGGGGTGGTGCCGCAACCTCCCCATCATCCCTGCCTTGAGTGTGACGGGGGACGGTGCCCCAACCCCCCAATCGGCCCTACCCTGAGCGTGACTGAGGGTGGCATCACAACCTCCCGATCCGCTGTGCTCTGTGCATGACAGGGGCCGGCGCCCCAACTCCCCAATCGGCCCTGCTCTGAGCCCGACCAGGGGCTGCACCTAGGGATTGGGCCTGCCCTCTGCCACCCGTTGCAGGCCTAAGCCAGCAGGTCGTTATCTCCCGAGGGGTCCCAGACTGCGAGAGGTCACAGGCCGGGCTGAGGGACCCCCCTCTCCCCCGCAAGTGCACAAATTTTTGTGCACCAGGCCTCTAGTTTTATATAATTTGCCCTCCTCCCACATTTGTCTAAAGAGAGTTCACATTCAACATCACCATAAGATCTGCTGAAATAACATTAGCTGGCTTCCGTTACATTTCTTCACAAAAGGTTTTGTTTTGAATAAATGAAGCTCTATACAACAGAATTTAGTCTTTACTCTGCTTTAGCTTCTATGTGATCTTTAAAAGTCATTTAATCTCCCTAAGTCTTGGTTAACTCATTTGTAAAATAAGGTAACTGAATCCAAAGAAATACCTTCAATGTTCGTTCAATAAATAATGTCTGAAAAATTATTATAATTATATCCTAAAACAAAAAATGAATATATTTTGTAGACCATTGTTTTTCTATAAACTTTATGGAAACAAGATGCATAAATATACAAGAGTATCGATATAGTTTTATTTATGAAGCAATTCATAGATGTGCAAAATAACTCTCATCATGCAGTCAGTATTCTAACAAAGTCTTTTAAAATGTAGTTTTATAGCCAGAGAAAAGTATGAAAGCCTCAGAGTAGTTGTCACAGAACCCACACATATCATCCCATAGGAAGGGTATTTATTCAAACACTATTTTCAACTTTTAAGTGTAACCAAATTATGATTTTATGAACCACCCACATATTATCTGTTGTAGAGTCTAACAATCTCACAGAAAACACAAACTATCCTAGTGATCTTGTGAATTAGAAAGAAAACAAAATCAGTTCAGAAATGATTTCCCCATTTTATTATTCACCCCATCAGCTGGAATAAATAATTGCCAATTTTCAACTTGGTATGGCACACACTGAGAAATAACTTGAGATTTAGATGACTACAAATAAAGGAAATTGCTTATTTTAAAGTTATCAAACAATATATTAGAAAATTGCTAGCTTTTCTAAACCTGACAAGACAGTGATATTAACATGTTCTGGAACGTGGTGCTGTTGACTTATCATTGTAATTCTAGCATCTACCATGGTACCTGACCCACAGTAGGCATTTAGGAAATATTTGTCAAATCAACAAATGACTGAATAAAAGAATGCTCCCCCAAACCTCATTTAGACTACAGGCAGCATGTATTGATCATTCTGCCTTAAAATTAATTTTCTAGAAGTTTAAGTTCTAAGTTTTATATAAATGAACATTAAATTAATGATCTAATTTTCCAACATAAACATTTAATTGTCCCACAAAATGTATATCCAGATGCAAGCAAGTAATTGCATATGCAAAACAATAATTTGCAAGTAAAATGACTTGCTTGCATGTGTGAGGACATATTTTACAGGTGCAATTTAGGTGCAAATTTTTGAAATTTAGAAACCAGATATTCAACCCATCTAACACATTTGTACTGTGATGCGAGGAATAAAATAGAAAAGCTGCTTTGATTCTGAAAGTGTACCAGCGCCTAGACTGCTATATCAAGCAGCTTAATGCCTTGGGGTATTTGGGCAGGGAGAATTAAAAATAATAACAAAGTTATTTCATTTGGGAATATAGTTCTTAACCCAAAAGTTACTTTTGGTTTAAATTCCAAATCAGTTTTCTCACCAGCTCACACATGCTCACACAGGGCTGCCTGTAGGCAAAATCAGAAAGGAGGAGAAATTTGTCTCAGAAACCCATCTTTTGTTTCATTGTTTTCTTATTTTTCCCTTCCACTATTGAGGTTTTTCTTCCATCTCCAAAGTTTTTAATAGTTAATAAACCAACTCAAAAACGGTAGCACCTCTTTTAGCAGACCTTTCTGACCTTCCTTACCAAGATCAAAATGAACTTGTTTATACATGTTTAAAAATGGTTTGCAGAATTTGGCATAAATAAAGTTGTAAGGTGAGCTTATTAATAGTACAATTCCATGGCCCGGGTACCAGAAATACTGCTTCTGTAGGACTGTAATTTGGCCCAGGAATATACATTTTTTAATATGTTGTTTCACTGATTTTTAAAGAAAGAGGAAGGGAGAAAGAGAAACACTGATGTGAGAGAGAAACATCAATCAGTTGGCACCTGTACACTGAGGATCAACCGAACCTACAACCTGGGTATGTGCCCTGACCAGGTACTGTACCAGTGACCTTTTGGTACATGGGTCGACATTCAACAAACTGAGTCACACTAGCCAGGGCACATTTTAATAAGCACTCCAGGTAATCCTGATGTAGACTGCACTTTGAGAAATATTGTCTTCAAAACTCTGGTCTTTATTTTCCAAGGAGACGTTTACTTAAAACTTATGAATTAAACAATTAAAAATTAGCATAGGAATTAAAAAGACCCAATACTTTTACCTCGGAGGTAACCCAGCATAGTGGAAGGAACTCAAATTATAAAGTTAGTTGGACTTTGTTTTGAAAATGTGTTCTTCCACTTGCGAAGTATATAGCAGTGAGCAAGTTCCTGAACCTCTCTGTGACTCAGTTTCCCCATAAATGGATTTAATTCAACCATCCTGATCAGGTTCAAGAGGATTAAACAATAGCAAAGGAAGGAGGAGCCCCAGGCCCTGAAGTACACAGGAAAGCAGAGCTCCCTCCTGGATGTGGTAGAGGAGTCGTTGGATATGTCCGGGAGCCTGGCCATCTCAGGGACTTGAAGGCAGACTTAAGACATTTTGCAGGGATTAATGAGGGAGGCCCAACTGGTCACTTGTATAGACCAAACTCTAGGGACCAGTCCTGTATGGTGATATTTCACCAGATATCAGCAATGGTAGATAAAGATACCAGGAATTTGTTCCAACTTCTATACATAAAAAATGAAGAAAAAGCTCTCGCCTGTGTGACTCAGTTGGTTGGGCATTGTCCGGTGCACTGAAGGGCTGCCAGTTCAATTCCCAGTCAGTACACATGCCCAGGTTATAGGCTTAGTCCCTAGTGGAGGGTGTGCAGGAGGGAACCAATAAACATTTTGTTATGCCCAGATTTCAAGATCCCCAAAAGCCCACCAGGGAGCCAGCCGAGTCCGATGCAAAAGCAGAGTCTTTATTTGAACTAGTTCGGCTCCCCGACCACACTCACCGATGCAATGGCAAGCCAAGTGGCCGAGAGAGAGAACTCTGTGTGGAGAGAGGTTTTAAAGGGGGGTTGGAGCAAGGGGAGGAGAAAGGACTGTGGGCCCTGCCAATTGGCCAGGCGCAAGTCGGTGTCTTGTCACACAGGATGTGGTCATATCTATGGCGACTTCCCTTGATTGTCATTGGTTAGTTCAAAGAAGTCCTGGGTGTGACAGCAGAGGCCCGGGCTTCCGGGAAGAAGCCTTGCAGAGCACATGGCCAAGGCAAGATGGAGGGCGTAGCCCTAACCCTGGGGCAAGGTGGAGGGCGTAGCCCTCGCCCTTTCACATTTCACTCTCATATCAATGTTTCTCTCTCTCTCTCCCTCTTCATTCCTCTCTCTCTAAAAATCAATAAAAACTCTTTTTTAAACATTGAAGAAAAATAAGAGCACCAATTTGATTGATATTAAGTGGGTGTAACTTAGTGGACAGGAAGTTCAAAGTAGAGATAAAATTCAATTACAGAAAACTTAATAAGGTTTCATTTATTATATACCTAAGAGTGGAGGCAAAGAGATTCCTCTTCATATTCAATGTCCTGGGCAAGATACTTTACGCAGTTTATGTGTTCAAAAATTGTTGGCTTGCTTCACTAGTCACCAAGGGCAACAGCTCAGGAAATAAAAGCAAAAGAGGCATAGCAGATTAGGCTTGTCTTTGGGTGCCCTGACATGGTAGCATCAGAAGAAATTATGTCATGAAGCAAAAGTAAAATGCATGACATTGTGCTGGTTACTATAAAATTTTTTAAAACATGGTACCTGCCCTCTGAAAATGAATAAGGACGACAGATAAGACCAGACCTCACAGAAGCTCGCTTGATCAAGGCAGATTTCAGTAGAAAATGAAAACTTGAAGGGGGTGACTTTGTCAAAACTAGAGCAGGCCTAACAGGAGACTGGCCTTGATGCAATAGTTTAAGGACAATTAAAACACTTTATCTAAAGTCATCTGCCACCCCCTATAGAGCAAGTAATGGAGCAAAGCTGCTATTTCTATTCCTCTCTCAAATAGGTCAAAGGAAGGAAAAAGATGATTTTTGAATGAGTCTTCCCTGTACTATTAATTGCCATCTATTGAGTCTCTACCTCGGCCTGGCACTGAAGTAGAAGTTTTGTAAGTACTTTTATTCTTTTTTTTTTAATCCTTACCCTATGATACGTTTTTATTGATTTTTAGAGAGAGAGAGAGAGAGAGAGAGAGAGAGAGAGAGAGAGAGAGAGATGTGAGAAAGAAACAATTGATTGGTTGCCTCTTATATGTGCCCCGACTAGGGATCTGGCAGCAATCTAGGTATGTACCCTGACCAGGAATGAACCTGAAACCTTTTGGTGTTTCTGACACACTCCAACTAAACCACCCAGCCAGGGATTTTTTTTTTTTCTTTCTACAAGGCTGTTATTATTGTGCCCAATTTAAGGACTCCAAGGCAGTGAGAAGTTAATGAACTTACCCAGTGTCCACAGAATTAACTGAGACCTACCCAGGTCTATCTAACTCCACAGACTACTATGTTCTAGTGTCTCTGGCCATGGTTTTCCAGAAAACCACCGAACCTGAATATCAAAATCAAATAAACTGCCTCCTTTTGCACCTTCCACCGCTTTTCTTTCCCATCTATCCCACAATAATCACATCACTATTTTCCACAAAGATGTGCACCCTGTTATATCTGTTAGATATCTGTGTGTGTGTTTTTAAAGAATAATGAATAAACTAAAAATAAGGAAATATTTCAGAAAATAATTTCGATGCTGATAACTGTAGTACAATTTTGTTCTTTTTTTTGTTCTAAAAATTACTTAAAAGTAGCCTGTTGAGAATATTCTCAATTTGCTCTCTTCATTTTCTTTCTTTTCTAGCCTTAAAACCCTAGAGAAGCTTATGTTTGTTTTTGCTTAAAAATATTTACTTTCTTACACTAGGAGCCTAATTCCAAATATAGTCTCAGGCTGCTAAAAATAGTAGCTTCAACTGAAAACAGTATCTATTATACCTGTAGTCTCCGTGGTAAGGCACTTTCCTATTGGAAATGTGCTTAATTTCACTCAAAATACCTTTCCTTTTAGTACGTGATTTAAATTGAATTTTATTAAAACTAGTTTTGCTGGAAGTGATATTATAATTAAATGTTATATAGCAATAGTTAAATATTACACACCATGTCTTTCATCCCTTTATATTATCCAAGTCTTTGATTGTCCCAAGATGAATCTACCTTATACAAGTAAAAAATTGATGCTTGGAGAGGGTTATCCATCTGCCTGAGGCCACACAAAGCCAAATAGAACTAACTACAAAGTTAATCTTGGAATCAAGTATTCTTTCTTCCCTTGAGTTTGTTCTTATACATCTCTACTTCTACATCTTATATATATTTTTTAAAGATTCTTTATGTAGGGTGCAGTTCCTCACAAGTCTATCATTTGGTTGTAAACTTCTTGAGGGCAAGAGCAATTCTATTGATTCTTGGTACCCAGCAACATATATTAGTGAGGGTTTATTATAATTGTACAATTAATCATATGTCCGTCTCTCCTTACTTCATAAAGTATTTAGAGAGGCTTTTAAGAGCATATAAACTCCTACAAGATAACATGAATTAAAAATGAAAGTAAAGAAAGAATATTAGATGTAAGATGTATAAGCAAGATGTAAAATGAAGTCATGGATATAATTAAAGTATTTTTACCATCCAGCAAAATATTATACTGGCTATAAATGGATCCCACATTTACTAATAAACTTACTAACACCAAATGAAAACAGGGAAATATGGGCAGTTACACTCTTCACAGTCTCCTCAACCAATTACTGCAGAAGAGAAGGAGTCTTCTTGATACTGCAGGCACATGTTCCCTCCAGTGGCTTGTTAAATATGTTAAGTAGCTTATAGTGACTGCTCTTGTTTTGGTTTAGTTTGTTGATTTTCTACACATTTCTCTGCCTTTGGGAAATTAACAAGCCAATTTCCTAATAAATTTATAATCTAATAATACCCTAAGCAATACCTCCTATTCATAAATTTGAGTTGTACAAATACCAAATCCTGTCCTGTTAATCCTTGTGAAATATTCACGTTTGGCAGAGTCTACTGATTGGACACATTCCTAGGACGTGGGAAATAAGGAACATTCTGATCTCCAACCAATATAGCTATATAACTTTCAGCCTTTTCTACAAATTCTAGGTTTCTGGAATTATCTCTGACACCACCTGGTGATCAAAGAGATCAGAGGTCAGACATACCCACTATCATACACCCACCACTTCTAATAAGATTGCCTGTAAATAGCACTCGGGCATTCCACTCTCAGTCCTCTATATGCATTTTTTGGTGCCTCCTCCCCGGCTTCCTTTGATGCATATTTTATCTGTTGTCACTTGTAAACACCTTGAATGGGAGGAGGTATATCACATTACATGAGTAACCCCATAATTCTGGCTGGTACCAACTCCATTGTTGAAATAAGAATGTAGAAAAGCAGAAATATTTATTGCATTTTGGGGCATTAAACATTGAAAGGATTCCAAATATCAAGGACCAGGGAGGAAATAAGCACAGATGCCACCATTTGGTGGGTTGTTTGTTGTACATTTTAGAGACAAAATACAGTAAATGTTTTATAGGCATAGTTGCATTACCATGCCTCCCCTGACATAATGTGCTTGTGACTTTATTGCTTAGTATTTATGTGGTATTTTAACTGTCCTATATTATTTCTCACAAGCCTATCAAGTCGACTAGTATTATCGCTGTCCTGGTGTGGAACCTGATCACAAATGGCCAGGGATGTTAAATCTCCACCTCATCCCACAGAAAGTTCAAAATCTAAGCTGAAGGAATTGCATTGCCTTGTCCTTTGCCTTCTATTAATTGATCTCTTCTGTTCACACAATGGCCACTGAAGCCTTAAATTGCATGAGGAAGGGAAACAGAGACTGAAAATACACGTCTGCCCTCATGGAGCTTTCCACTCTGGTTTGAGTTGAGGATTAAAAGCAGGTAAAACAAAGATCTGCATCACAATGTGATTGCTATGGCTAAGTTAATAGACTGCAATCATGTTACATGCTGTACAGTACAAATAATTTCACTTGCTTGTATTAAAGTATGGAAGCATGGAGAGAGAGAGAGAGAGAGAGAGAGAGAGAGAGAGAAGAAGAAGAAGAAGAAGAAGAAGAAGAAGAAGAAGAAGAAGAAGAAGAAGAAGAAGAAGAGGAGGAGGAGGAGGAGGAGGAGGAGGAGGAGGAGGAGGAGGAGGAGGAGGAGGAGGAGGAGGAGGAGGAGGAGGAGGAGGAGGAGGAGGAGGAGGAGGAGGAGGAGGAGGAGGAGAGAAGGGAAGGGAAGGGAAGGGAAGGGAAGGGAAGGGAAGGGAAGGGAAGGGAAGGGAAGGGAAGGGAAGGGAAGGGAAGGGAAGGGAAGGGAAGGGAAGGGAAGGGAAGGGAAGGGAAGGGAAGGGAAGGGAAGGGAAAAGGTGAAAGTAAACATGGAGATAAATGGTTCTCTTAGCCTCAGCTCAGCATCTGGGTTACTACCCAGTACATATCTAATTTTAAAGATACTTCATATATATATATAATGAAATATAAGCTATATACAAGCCAGCTGCTTTACTGGTGCTTAATTAATGAAAGCATGAACTGCTCCAACATCTGAGAAAAAAACTGTTGTGTAATAGTACATCAGTCTCTGATATGGCATGGGTAAAGACATACATGTACCCTAATTGATGGGCAATTTGGGGGTTTTCAAGGGCAATTGTAACTCTGTGATTTCTACCTTGCATTTCAATTTCAGACATTGAGGGATGTGCCTGGAATGTGTGAGTTGCGTTGGGGGCAGAGGGAGTGGCAGTTTGTTCATATGTGTCAGGAAAGGTCTGAAAAGGAGAGGGCTTTTCGGTTGAAATCTCCAGGAATGTCTGGTATTTGTCTAGGCTGATAAGGAGGATGGAACGTTCTCAGCAGAAGAAATAACAGTATGCAGAGCCAGAAATGTCTGAAATAATGGCCTTCTCTAAAACTTTTAAATAATTAGATGGCCAAAGGTTAAGGTACATGTGGGAGGGTGACACTGAAACTAAATTTACACATGGTGAGAGCAGAGATAATTGCTAAACAAAGAAGTAGCATAATTATTGTGTCCTGAAGGGGGCTGTGTAAACACTGCATTTGGAGGTATCAATGCAGGAGCAGAGATAAGTTGGGAAGCTATTGTCAAGATTCATGGGGGGAACCATGAGAGCCTCAACTAAGGCACTGGCAACAGGAAGAAGTGGAATGCACAGTTTTAAGAGAATACTAGTCAGAAATGACAGGATTTCGTGACTAATTGGATGCAGGAGATAGCTTGGTTCCCAATTCAAACTATCTAGAAAGTTGATTTTGTCAAACCCTGAAGAAGTAAAAATAGCTACGTTTATAAATCTAATATATGGTGGAAAAGGTCTTCCTTAAGGAAATTGTCGACATAAAAATATTTTTATTTTTGCTTTGGCCACCAGGAAACTCAAAATGAAATTTGAAATCAGTCTTAGTGTTATGATTAATTTTATGTGTCAACTTAGCTGGGCCAGATATTTGGCCAAACATTATTCTATGTTTCTGTGAAGCTATTTTAAAGATGAGATTCACATTTAAATTAGTAGACTGAGCAAAGCAGAGTATCCTCCATAAGGTAACTGGGTTTCATTCAATCAGTCAAAGGCCTTAATAGAATAACAGTGATCACAGTGATCTCCAGCCCTGGCTGGGTTGCTCAGTTGGTTGTAGCAACATTCTGTTCAATTTCTAGTCAGGGCACACACCTAGGTTGCAGGTTCGATCCCACTGTGGGGGGTGCATCTGGGAGACAACTGATCAATGCTTCTCTTACATCGATGTTTCTCTCTATGTCTCTAAAATCAATAACAACATATCCTCAGGTGAGGACTTTAAAAAAAAAAGAAATATTGATTTAAGACCTTTCTGCATTTACATGTGTGTGACTTGAATGGTGTTATCAATGTTTTTATGTTTTTCTACTTAGCTTAATCACAACAATTTTGTACTTTAATAAAAACATTCTAAACATTGGAGAGAGAGAGAGAGAGAGAGAGAGAGAGAGAGAGAGAGAGAGAGAGAGAGAGAGAGATTGACCTCCCAGAAATAAAGAGGTTTCTGCCAGCGGACTACTTTTAGACTCAATTGTCCTTAGGTTTCCACTCTTAAACTAATTTCTTAAAATAAGTCTCTATTATCTGTCTCTCTATCACGCCCTGATGGTTCTTTTCTTTCTTTTGCATAATCCTGATTTTTTGTTTGTTTCTTGTTATGCTTTGTATATTTATAATGTATACACACATATGTTATGTTTGGGGGATGTCTTTTTTCAAAATTAGAAAATGCAATCTGAATTTTGAGCACATTGAAATCAGACTATGCTAGGTACTTTATTTGTTATGCCAATTCTTAAAACAGCCCTGCGTGAGGAATCAGAAGATCTGGCAAACTTTAGATGAAATACATTCTGCTCATTTGTCCTAACTGACCCACTTTGCTTAGTTAGGTTTTCTGCCTAGAAAGCCATTTGAGCTTCTTCTACTGATCTGACCTGTTTCCCATTATGGAAAATGGCCTGTCTCACAAGGCAACCCAATCTATTATTAGACTATTTAAATTGTTAGAAAAAGTTTCCTCATATTGAATAAAACTCCATTTCCATGAAACTTTAATTGAATTTACCAAATATCCACCTTCTGGTCCCAGTTTAACCTCCCTCACTTTGGTAGCTAACATATAGTCACCAGGTTCCTCCAAGATTTCTCAATCCAGGCTAAACATCTTAATTATTTTAACCTACCCACTTATGCCAATGATTCTCCACACTTTTACCTTTGTGGTCATTTTTTTCTGGACAATAATGACAAAAGTAGAATTGTCACAATCACCTGTGTCATGGTGAAATTAATATCCACCTCAAACCGCAGTGAAAGTCATACTTTCCCTTTTTCATATGAACACTTTTCCTATTTTGCTACATTTGACTATTACTTGATGCCCTGCCAGAGCAATGCAAATATGCATTAGAAATTATGAATGTCAGAGATGGGATCCATAATATATTCATTCTCTCCATTCTGCATCCATAATGGATTCATCATAATGTGCCCTCTGAGTGTGATAGATAAATAATTAAGCAAGAAAGCACTACTTGTATATTGTTATTTAAAATGGAGTAAGCTGACAAAACTAATAATTGACATGAGGTGAGTTAAGGTTTTTCTGGATTTTGTGCGTGTGTGTGTGTGTGTGTGTGTGTGTGCGTGTAAATGGAAAAGCATTTTCTCCTACCTTTTGTATAATTCTTGTATACACATAGGAAAATAAAATGTTAGAGCTTTAATGGGCTTATGTTAATTAGAAAGATGATAGCTTAAAAATATAAATGACCTGCCCATGATCCTAGAGATAATTGTTGTCCAAGCAGGCCTCGGATCCAGTTTATTTGGTCCGATAGTCTCCCTTTTAACATCCTATCTAATAAAAGAGAAACATGGTAATTGGCATAGGACCGCTACCCTTCCCATTGGCAAATCAGGACAATATGCAAATTAACTGCCAGCCAAGATGGCGGCCAGCAGCCAGGCAGCTTGAAACTAACATGAGGCTTGCTTGCTTCAGTGACGGAGGACTCCAACATTCCCCTCCTGCCACTGCAGGCCTCTGAGCTGCAACTCTAAGCAACTATGTAACAAATATAAGCTAAACAAAACCCCAGAAACCTGCTTAAGTCTGCTGGGCTTCAGCCAGCCGGAGTGCAACATTGTAAGCAAAGGCCAGAAACCTACTTTCAGCAGCGGAGGCCTAAGAGCTGGAGCCAAGCCTCAAAGCTAAAGCTGGCCCAGAATAAAAAAAAAGAAAAAAGAAAAAAAGGAGCGGTTGGGAGCTTCAGTCAACCCAAGCCTGAAAACAGCCTTCAGCCCCTCACCCAGACTGGCCAGGCACCCCAGTGGGGACCCCCACCCTGAAGGGTGTGTGACCAGCTGCAAACAGCCACCATCCCCTCACCCAGGCTGGCCAGGCACCCCAGTGGGGACCCCCACCCTGATCCAGGACACCCTTCAGGGCAAACCAGCCGGCACCCACCCGTGCACCAGGCCTCTACCCTATATAGTAAAAGGGTAATATGCCTTCCAGCACCGGGATCAGTGGAGCCGCGAGGCCTCCCGGCACTGGGATCAGCGTGACAGGGGGCAGCACCCCAACCCCCTGATTGGCCCTGCTCTGTGCGTGACAGGGTACAGAGCCCCAACCCCCCTGATGGGCCCTGCTCTGTGAGTGACAGGGGGCAGTGCCCCAACCTCCTAATTGGCCCTGCTCTGTGTGTGACAGGGGGTGGTGCCGCAACCTCCCATCGACCTTGCCTTGAGTGTGACAGGGGACGGTGCCCCAACCCCCCAATCGGCCCTACCCTGAGTGTGACTGAGGGTGGCATCACAACCTCCCGATCGCCCTGCTCTGTGCATGACAGGGGGCAGCGCCCCAACTCCCCACTCGGCCCTGCTCTGAGCCCGACCAGGGGCTGCACCTAGGGATTGGGCCTGCCTTCTGCCACCCGAGAGCAGGCCTAAGCCAGCAGGTCGTTATCTCCTGAGGGGTCCCAGACTGCGAGAGGGCACAGGCCGAGCTGAGGGATCCCCCTCCCCGCCCCAAGTGCACAAATTTTTGTGCACCGGGCCTCTAGTATAAATATATTCTTTTAATATACCTCCAGTATTTTTTCAAAATAAATGTGTAATTAATGCATCTTTAAGTATATTCACATCCAGAGAAATAAAAATAAATTGACCCTACTAAGAATTAGGCTGCATAAACATAAGAATTTTAATCACAATCTTAAAAAAAATTCTTATCTATTCAGTGTTCAAAAGTTCCAAAGAGCAGGTACCACACTGCTTTGAGAGGGTGGAGGAAAGTGTGCAATGTTAAATTTCTGGTAATAATTTGTATTGACTGGTGCCCCAAATCGTATATATTAAGCTTACCTGAGCTATATCTCACATGTGATAAGGCCAAGACTACCTAAGGTTAGTAAGTTTTAAACTTTCATAGAAATTTCCTGTTATTTTTCTAAAATCCTACATGGAATTCTCCTGCTGATCCCTATTTAGCTGAAAGAGAAGTTATTTTCTATCTGAAAGTCTGAATTGAACATAAATCTTTGTTTAAAGCATCTATGCTAAAAGCAAGCATAATGGAGATTTATAGACACCAGAACAGAGAAAACTTAAAAATATCAATTAAAACATACTTTGAGCTATGTAGTCACAAGGCAACATCAAAGAAAAGTAAGCTAAACTTCTTAAAAGAAAAGAGAAACTGATTTTCCTGCTATACATCAGTACCTGAAGCCAAAATAAAATCAATAACTACTACACTACGTTACTGTACAGACCTCAAGGACTACAACAGTGACAAGTTGCAAGGGTAGAAGTCAATGCAATGGTCTTTGTGAGTTACAGTGAGGGTACCTCTACAGCAATTAATGGATGCTGTACATTTCATTGGGAGTTAACACTGATTAACAATGAAGAGCAATCCTTTGCTCCTGAAAACATGTCATGTCAGCAAGGAATATTCATTTGCTTACTTAATTATCTTATCAAAACAATCCATTCTGTGAATCTCAAAGTGAAGCCTGATTTAAAATGAGCATCATCCCTGATTCTCAGTTAAATCATACTTACATTTATGATGATTAATTTTCAATAGTTGATTAATTAATAATATATCAAGATTTTTGCTAAAAAGCAACCATGGGACAATTAACAGAGTGAAAAGGCAACCCAAAAATTGGAAGAAGACATTTCATATACTTGATAAGGAAGTTAATATCCAGAACATAAAAATGGAAGAAAAAAAAAACAATTAAAAATAGGCAAAGACTGGAATACACATTTCTCCAAAGAATTTATACAAATAGCCAATGAGCATATGAAAAGAGATATTCAACATCAATAGAAAAATGGAAATCAAAACTATAAAAGATACTACCCCATACCTATTAAAATCACCACTACCAAGAATAAACAAATCACAAAACAGCAAGTGTTGATGAGGACATGGATAAATTAGAGCCTTTGTGCACAGTTGGTTGGAATGTAAGATGGTACAGCCACTATGAAAAAGAAGTATTTTGCTTCCTCAATGAATTAAAAATAGAATTATCATATCATACAGCAATTCCACCTTGTGGTATGTACCCAAAGAATATGAAAGCAAAGTTTCAAAAAGATATTTGTACACCCATGTTTACAGCACATTATTTCCAATAGTCAAAAGGTAGAAGCTACTGAAGTGTCCATTAATGGGTGAATGGATAAACAAAGTATGGTATATACATACAATGGAATAATATTCAGTCTTGGAAAAGAAGAAAATTCTGACACATGCTACAACATGGATGAACCTTGAGGAGATCACACTAAGTGAAATAAGTCAATCACACAAAAAAACAAATGCTGTATGATTCTACTTATATGAGATAACAAGAGTAATCAAAATAGAAAGTAGAATTTATAAAAATAAATTTGGTTGCCAGGGCCTGGAGGAAAGGGAAAATAGAATTTTCCCTTGGATATATAATTTTCAGTTCTTCAAGATGAAAAGAATTCTGGAGATTGGTAACATTACTGAACTGTACAATAAAAAATGGTTAGGAAGGTAAATTTTATATTATGTGTATTTTACCATAGCTTTTTTAAAAAGCAACCATTAGTCTCACTAAAAGCAAAAGAATGTTTATTATTATTGTCTATAATATTAATAATGGCTAGCATTTATTGAGCCTTATGCCTTAGGCACTATTACATGCATTCTCCTGTAAAATTATTTTTTAAAGCCAAGAACAAAGCATCATTACTGTTTTATTTTACAGATGAGGAAACTGAACATTAGAAATGAAATAACCTAGTCGCCCCTGACATTCAGAATTATTGTAGTATAAAAAAGACCCCATTTGACAAATTCTAATGCCCATTCATGATACAAACTCTCAGTTAACTAGGAATAGAGGAAACTTTCTTAACTTGATAAAGACCATATACAAAAAATCTACAGCTAACATTATTCTCAATGGTGTGAAACTCAAAGCTTTCCCAATAAGATCAGGTGCAAGATAAGGATGTCACCTCTCACCACTCCTTTTCAACATTGTACAGGAAAGTCCTGGCTAATTCAGTAAGACTAGAAAAAGAAATAGAAAGCATACATATTGTGAAGGAAGCAATAAAGCTGTCTTTCTTCTCAGATGACATGATTGATCATCTCTGAAGCAAATCTGAAAGAATCAAACAAAAAACTCCTGGAACTAATAAGTGATTATTGCAAGATTGCAGAATACAATGTTCAATGTACAAAAATCAATTGCTTTCCTATATGCCAAAAATAAATTTGTTCAATTTTATTTTAAAACACAATACCATTTACATTAGCACTAAAAATGGATTATTTAGTTATGAATCTTTTTTTTTTCCGATGCAAAAGCAAAGAGTCTTTATTCGAGCTAGCTCGAGCTCCCCGTCCACCACACTCACCGACACAACGACAAGCCAAGTGGCAGAGAGAGAGAACTCGGTGTGGAGAGAGGTTTTATAGGGGGTTGGAGTAAGGGGAGGAGAAAGGACTGTGGGCCCTGCCAATTGGCCAGGCGCAAGTCGGTGTCTTGTTACACAGGATGTGGTAAGATGGAGGGCGTAGCCCTTACCCTGGGGCAAGATGGAGGGTGTAGTCCTCGCCCTTTCATTCACCCCTTTGTCTTGGAACTTCCAGCTCAATCATGAGATGGACTGCATTTCTATTCCACCGTTGCTAGATGAATCTAATAATATGTTCAAGTTCTATTTGAGAAAAACTTTAAAACTCTAATGAATGAAATCAAAGAATAATTAAATAAATTGAGAAATATTTATTTTTCATGGATAGGAAGACTATTCATGAAAATGTTGTAAAGATATCAGTCCTTCCCAACTGGAAATACAATCCCAATCAAAATACAAGCAAGTTATTTCATCAACAAGTTAATTCTAAAGTTTGAATACAGGGACAAAAGATCCAGAATAGCCAACATAATATTGAAGGAGAAGAACAAAGTTGGAGGACTGATGTTATACCTCTTCAACACCTACTGTGAAGCTACAGTACTCAACACAGTGTGGTATTGGCCAAAGAACTGACAAATAGATCAATGGTACAGGATAGAGAGCCAAGAAATAGACCCACATAAATATAACAGCGAGTATGAACCCTAATGTAAATATTAACTTTGGGTGATTACAACTGTCATTATAGGACCATCCTTTGGGGGAAAATGCATCAACTCTGGTAAGTGATGTTGATAATGGGGGAGGCTATACACATGTGAGGGCAGTGAATATATGCAAATCCAATAGACTCACATATTTGGTACCTTGACAGGGGTCACTAAAAAACTGGGCTCAGCTGGGACTATCTCTGGAATGCCTATCTGTGGCCTTTCTACATAGTGTGAACTTCCTCAAAGCATGGCTTCTTCAGGATAGTCAGACTTCCAGAATGGTGCTCAGGGCTCCCAGGGGAAGTATTCCAGAAAACAATTCAGAAGCTGCATATCTTATATAACCTAGTCTTTGCGGCAACATAGTGTCATTTTTATCATTTTCCGTTGATTAAAAGAGTCACAAGGCTACCAAGATTCAGGGGGAGGGAACCTAAAGCCCATCTCTTAGTCAAAGTAGTGTCAAAGCATTCATGGCCACGTTTTGAAGCCATCACAGATTCAAAACCCTTATTCCAGATCAATACGTAATGTTTAGTCCTGGGTATTTATCGTTTGTCATTACTGAAGCAAGTAGGACAAATGGGTAATTTATACAGACTTTTACTCCAATAAAGCCATTTTAAAATGAAAATATATATAACTCAAAAGCATTTTCATTTGAAACCACAATGCGAACCTAATATTATTTTCCGTCAATTCCTATCAAAGCACAAAAAGTTTACACATTTTTTGTTCTTAATGAAAAATGAATCTAAAATAGAAAAGTCACAGCAAAGACACTGAGATTGTTGGCATCTGAGCAACAAAAGGACAAAGAGATGATGGATGGCGATATGTATATTAGCAAGAACCACGCACTGTTCATAGCCACTTGCCTGCTTTGAAACTGGATTTACACCAGAGTCTTTACAAGGAGGAGAGCACGAGTGGATGGCAAGCAGAACCCCTCAGGAGCAGAGACCAGGTTTGGAGGATTATAAATAGAGATGCCCTAAACCCTTCAACATATAAAAGTAAACCCATCAATAAAACTACGAGGAGAAGAAACAGCCTGAAAATCCCAGGGGGAAAAGAGAGCTTAGAATAAATGAAAAAACAAAAAACTCCAGGTTATTCTTCCATGTGAAGAAGACTGTCTTATCAGTCATGGCGAAGGGGAATAGAGAGGGTATTGTTTTCATGGCCCGCTGAGTATATTTTCTTTAGGACATTAAAAAATGACGATGAAGCCAAAAAAATAAAACAATTGAGGGCTGTTGTTTTTTGTAACTGTAAAGGAAACAATAAAACAGGATTTAGAAAAGTTGTGATTATTAATCCAACCATCTTGAAAATAACAATGTAATAATTTACAGAGCAGCGTTAGCTTTTGTCAATGAGGGTGACTAGAAAAATAATCATGGCGTATAGAAAATTGTCGTCTTCCAGATTTTTTATGGTTATTTATATCTTATTGTATGAGCTGTAAACAACTGTTCTAAACTGAACATATTCTATAAAGAAAAAAAATTGTTTATAAGATCTACTCTATCTTTCAACATAAGTATGTGAATAGATATACAAAAGAGTTGCTTTATCCCAATTTTATCAGCTAGAAATCTGTACTGACTCATTCTAGTTCGTAGTCCAATAAAAAAAAAATACAGTAGAGCTGTTTATAATGATGGATGCAAAGCTCTCTAAAAGATACTGCAGAGACTTCTGAGTCAGCAAAATAAAAATGAGAAAAAATTGGCTGGAAAAAGATTATGGAACAATAGGTATGGACACTGTAAATGAATAGATAACTTTATAAAAGGCTTTGTTATACTTCACCTGGAGAGTAGGGTGTGGCAAGACAGAAGCCAGACACCTGAATAAGTTAGAAAAGAATAGAGTGCAAATGCTAAATGTAGCCTAAAAGGTAAGTCAGTGAGTCAACAGGTGAGGCAGTGCTGGCTAAAGGTACTAGGATGGAGAGTTCAAGAGCTGAGTATGAGTTGGGAAGCTTAGTCAAGAAAAAGCCGAGGTGATAAAGGGACAGGAAATGGAACTTCAAGAAGAAATGTATATGGGGATGGTCATTGCCCAAATCTTCACCAATTTCACTCAAGTTAAAGCTTTGCCCTCACCCAGTTTCATGCTCCAAATACAGCCTATTGCCTACTTATTTCTAATGGAAACTGCTTAAAACAGTAGGTATATTTTTCTTTGTTATAATTTACTTCTCCACCCTTTACTTACTCCTTATGCTAGCAACAATTAGATCTTCTCCATCCTCTCTCCAAAAGAAACTACTGTGACAAGATGATAAAGTGTTACCCCTTCTGTCACTTTAATTCACTAGTTCTTCCTTTCTGTTGGCCAATACATCTTTTGGTTAGGACAACATTCTTCATTCATTGCCTCAATGAAGGATGACAAAACAGAATGACAAAAGAGGGTGGGTGGGATGGTGTATAACCACTTTTTGTTTGTTTGTTTCAAATGTCTAGGTATGTGGGGAAAAGATAAGATACATTTTGGAGAAGAAAGATGATGATGATGATGATATGTTGATGATGATGGAAGAAGAGGGTAGATGATAAAGATGATGGATGGATGGATAGATAGATAGATAGATAGATAGATAGATAGATAGATAGATAGATAGATAGATAATCTATAAACTTCCCAGGATAGATAGATAGATAGATAGATAGATAGATAGATAGATAGATAGATAATCTATAAACTTCCCAGATTCTGGAATGTGAAGTTGAGAGAGGGAAGAATGCAAGGAACTGAGGAGGGAGAGGTAAGGAGACAAAGTGAGGGTCCCAGCCTCAGACCTGCAGAGATTACATGACAAAAGCAGTGTTGCATTCAGACATCTCCCAGTCTCCACTAAGGTGAGCATTCTTCCAGGGCATGAGCTAGCACCATCACGTACCTCTTATTCTAGCCAGAAATCTGGGAAGAAACCTTGACTGTTCTTCCTTTTACCACATACTACTCCTGTGGATCCTATTTTCTAAATATCCCCTGTATCAGTCAGCTTCCCACCATCCTCAATGCCACTACCCTAGTTCACTCAGTCCATCTCATCCAGTCCATGCCAGCTCATGTCTTGCCTGTTATAGCAACCTCCAAACTGGCTTTTTATTATTAAATGTACTAGGGGCCCGGTGCACGAAATTCGTGCACTGGGTGTGGGGGGGGGGGGAGTGTCCCTCAGCCCAGCCTGCCCCCTCTCACATACTGGGAGCCCTCAGGCGTTGACCCCATCACCTTCCAATCGCAGGATCAGCCCCTTGCCCAGCCTGACGCCTGGGCCAGAGGCGTCAGGCCTGGGCAGGGGACCCTCATTTGCCCCCATCACTGGTTCTGCCCCCAGCCCAGGCCTGATGCCTCTGGCGCAGGCGTCAGGCCTGGCCAGGGGACCCACAGACCCCTCCTATTGCTGGCTCTGCCCCTTGCCCAGGCCTGACGCCTCGGCCAGAGGAGTTGACCCTCATCACCCTCCAATCACCAATCACCAGATCGGCCCCTTGACCAGGCCTGAGGCCTCCAGCAGAGGTGTCAGGCCTGGGCAGGGGACACCCAGCTCCCCGCGGTTGCAGGCTCCACCCCTGCCCAGGCCTAACGCCTCTGGCCTAGGCGTCCGGCCCGGGCAGCGGGGACCCGCAGCTGCAGCAGCCCCGCGATTGTGGGCTTCGCGTTAGGCCCAGGCAAGGGACCCCTAGCTCCTGGGACTGCCAGCTTCGACTGTGCCCAGCTTCGACCGTGCCCAGCTCCCATCGCTGGCTACACCCCTACTTCCTGCTATCACTGGCCAGGGCGGAAAAGGCACCTGATTCTCCGATCATGGCTGGGGGGCAGGGCAAAGGCGGCCCCAAGGCCGCCTTTGCCCTGCCCCCCAGCTCTTAGCTCCCCCCTGGGTTTCCGATCACTGTCAGTGGCAGGGAGCTTCTTCCTGCTTTCCCTTTCACCTCCCTGCATTGTGCCTACATATGCAAATTAACCGCCATCTTGTTGGCAGTTAACTGCCAATCTTAGTTGGCAGTTAACTGCCAATCTTAGTTGGCAGTTAATTTGCATATAGCCCTGATTAGCCAATGAAAAGGGTATCGCCGTACGCCAATTACCATTTTTCTCTTTTATTAGTGTAGATTGGGATGACAGTTGTTAATAGGATCATATGGGTTTAAAGTGTACATTTCTATGATACATGATCTGTATATTGCATTGTGTGCCCACCACCCAAAGTCAAATCATCTTCCATCATCGTATATTTGTCCATATTTACTCTTTACCCTCTACCCCAAACTGGGTTTTTGTTGTGTGTGTTTTTACTCTTATCAGTCTACAAACCAAAACATTACATTTCCTAATAACCTTTCTTGTTGATTGGCACATCAACTTTATGTTAGACTCGTTTACTTCATATTCAGTTTGGTTTTACTCTTTCATAAATTGGGTTCAATAGTAATAACTACTGATCAGACAATTTGGAGGATTCAATGAGTCACTACCTGTAAAGTATGCTCACATGTACCTTGTTACCCAGAACACACAGTAAATGTTGTCTATCAACATTGATGTTATGTTATATAACAATTATAATATTAAATATTTTCCTACCACTCACCTGTCAAAGGCCAAAGTACAAAATAGACTTAGGAAGAGGGTTTGGTTGAATTTATTCAAGATGAGCTAACTTAAACCAAAAGGGACTCTCCAGAAGTTCTAGGCCAGAGTACCACCAGCTTCACAGCCTCCCAGAATGAGGGTCTGAGAAGCACTACGATCCAAAGTGGCTGCTTTCCTTTTTAAAAAGATACTTTTATTGATTTCAGTGAGGAAGGGAGAGGGAGAAAGAGATAGAAATATCAATGATGAGAGAGAATCATTGATCGGCAGCCTTCTGCATGCCCGCCACTGGGGATGGAGCCCACAACCCGGGCATGTGCCTGACCTGGAATCAAACCATGACCTCCTTGTTCATAGGTCAATGCTCAACCACTGAGCCACACCAGGCGGGCTGCCTTCCTTTTTTATTATTTTTCCCATGCCCACATTGGTTTTGTTTCCACTTTTCATTTTATGTTTCATTCTCTCTCTGAAGGCTGACTTTCTCTGCTGATTTTACATACTTATGAAAGCAAAGAGCTACCCCAAGATTTTCTACATATCTTCTCACTTCAAACTCCCAACAAAGACAGTTTTCAAAATGTTTGCGAGCCTGGAAATGATTGGTCATCTTGAGGAAGCTGAGAGTCTGAGAAGGGCTATGGGAAGGGCAGACAGCCTGATGAATGGGCCTGTTGATTATGACTCCAAACTACGTTGCGACCATGTCTCCTATCACTTCCCTGCAAAGTAGATGCTCCAGCCATGCTGAATTCTCAGTTCCCACAATTGCTACATCTGTGGTGATTCTACACCCTTCCACATTGTTTCTTCCATCTGAATGCCTCTTACCAGCTCTCACCTAACCAACTTCTACTTATCCTTCCAAGTCAACCCGCACACAAACACACTGATAATACCTTCACTTCCCATTTACTGCAGATGACTGAATATTTTGCATATTGTCCAATTATAGCTCCTCACACAATGTATAAACTTATATATCTTTTCTCTGGGCTTCTTTAGGACAGGGAATCTTATTTTTAATTCATCTTCATATCTTCAACATGTAGACAATTTGTTGATTGAACACTTACATGAAAATTAATTGTAATTTTTATTATAAAATTACATTCATCCAGTCTATTCAGGAGAATCAGCCTGAGCTTATGAAAAATCTAAATTGATAAATATTTTAAAGTAATGCTTTTCAAAAACACACCTTTTCAGCATACACAAGTGAAACTAAAGCTAACAATTTATTAAAGAATGAGTATTCTGATAGATCTGTCTTAATTAATAAGAACTATTAGATATAACTCTATTTGTTTCATATAAATAGACATTGCCAAAATGGTTTGGCATTGTGTGGGAATAGATTATTTCATGTAAACTAATCATTGTCTTGGCTTTCAAATCATCATATACTTTATTACATGAATAATCTATCTATCTTTTCCAGAAATGATGCAAGAGTAACTGGTTTGTGCCTGAATAAATCTGAATATTGAACACACATAAGTCCATGTTAATAACTGTACTCTGCCTGTCTCTATTTATAAAGTTAAATACACATGGTATTTTTTAAATCATTTTAAAATCATTTTTATTGAGAATAACTATTGTAGTGTTATTGCATTTCAGTCCTTAGAACTGCCTTGTCCTTTCCTTCTCCTTTCTCCCCTTTCTATTCTTCATCTCATTCTATTTCTTCTGAAATATGACTAAAATCTAGCAACACCCCCTTGTTTGATTCTTGTAGTCTGCTGACCTCAACAGTTTTTATTCTTTCCCCTATGTCGAGTACTCTGAAATATAGTGGTACTTGGAGTCTTCCACAAATATTTGTTCACCTTCTGACCCAGTGAGTACACTTTCCCACTTCGCTGAAACTTGACCTCGTCACTTGCTTTATAATGAAATATTAACATATGTGCTTGAATGGCTTATTTGACTTCTTGTGCCTGATAATCCACCACAAGAAGAGGTGGCCCCAGGTAAATGCTGCTTCTTCTGAGTGGGCCCCAGGTCAGACACATTGAGCCAACTTGAACTTAATGTACAAACTGGAGCTGAACCCAACCGATCTTGCCGCCTAAATAAGACCAGCAAAGATGTGTCCATCATAATCAGATCTACCTGTTGACTGCAGACCTGAGAGCATGGCAATAAATTCCCACTGTTGTCAATTACTACATTTTGAGATCATGTGTTATATAGCATTATTGTGGCAAGAACTGGCTATTATAAAATTCTTCCTGATATCACCACACTGATTCTAAAACATAAGGGGGAAAAAAGCATCAATTTTATTAAATCTAGGCATCATTCACATGACAAGACTTATATAGGCAATTAAGAGCTAAAAGAGCTGATTTTGGGTTATGATCAAGCACCTAATACAGAGATGGTGAACCTTTTGAGCTCAGGGTGTCAGCATTTTGAAAAACCCTAACTTAACTCTAGTGCCGTGTCACATATAGAAATTTTTTGATATTTGCAACCATAGTAAAACAAAGACATATTTTTGATATTTATTTTATATATTTAAATGCCATTTAACAAAGAAAAATCAACTAAAAAATGAGTTTGCGTGTCACCTCTGACATGCAGGTCATAGGTTCGCCATCACTGACCTAATATATACCAGGCATTTTTTATGTGCATTATTTCTAATCCACCATTTTACAGGTAAAAAAACTGATTCAGAAAATCTAGTTAACTTTCTCAAGGCCATGATGCTAATAAGTGGTAGGACTGACACGCAAACCTAGGTTTGTACCTTCTCCTCTCTTACACTGCACATTAACACTTATGCTGTCAATTAAAGTGACATAATAATTAATGCAGTTCCCAGAATTAATGTCACATTCAGATATACTTTCTGTTTATTATTGACTAGAGGCCCAGTGCACAAATTCATGCATGGATGGGGTCCGGCCAGCCCGCCCCACTGGGGGCCAATCGGGACTGGGCTGGCAGAGGGGAGAGGCCATGGGAGGTTGGCCGGCCGGCCCTGCCCCCTAATTTGGGGGGGGGGGCAATCGGGGATGGGGACAGCCAGGGATGGGGCCACAGGCTGATGGGGAGGTGGCCAATCAGGGGCAGGGCTAGCCATGGGGAGAAGTTGCGGGCAGTTGGCAGGCCAGCTCCACCCCTAATTAGGGTTGGGGGCTGATCAGGGGCCAGGCTGGCCAGGGGGAGAAGCTGCAGGAGGTTTGGGGGGGTACAATCAGGGCCCTGATTGGGCCCGTTGGCTGTAGCAGTGCGTGTCATAGCGACGGGTCATTCCAGTCGTTCTGGTCACTTAGCTTTTATATATATAGTTATTTGATGGGTAGCAAATAATTTAGGATCCCTTCATATAAAAAGATAAAATATTCAAACATTTTAATTATGTACATAGTGTAATTTAACATTTTTTAAATTTAGAAATTCAATCTATTGTGTAAGTTGTCAGAGCAGGTGCAGAAGATAGTTTTTATTTACAGTATCACAAAGATACTGAGTGTTTAAAATAAAGTAAATTTATCATTCTGTGTCTTTCCCATATCATGTTCAGTGATTGACAATTCTGTGAGTGTACAAAAAAACAACTCAGATTTGAAAAAGACCAAATGACTGTTATTTTACCATTATAAAGGGGGGAAATGTTTGAAAATATGACATAAAAATACTCCAAACAACAACTTAGTGGAATTATAGTTGAAAGATACCAATTTGAAGTACTTTCACTCTTTGATTTTTAGTCCTTTTCACCATCCAAACAAAAACTTCTTTGGATGTTTTGTGTTGATTTTTTTTGTTTTTATACAGGCATCTTTTATAAATATCATGGCTTTTCTTTTTTTTTCTTTTTTTAATATATTTTATTGATTTTTTACAGAGAGGAAGGGAGAGAGATAGAGAGTTAGAAACATCGATGAGAGAGAAACATCGATCAGCTGCCTCCTGCACATCTCCTACTGGGGATATGCCTGCAACCCAGGTACATGCCCCTGACCGGAATCGAACCTGGGACCCTTCAGTCCGCAGGCCGACGCTCTATCCACTGAGCCAAACCGGTTTCGGCTCATGGCTTTTCTAATACAGAGAATATCTAGAGAAAAGGAAGACAGAAACGTTTCTAACTCAAACAGCAGACTACTGACTGTTCTGATAGGCCACAGAGCATAATGTACCAAATATTAAACATATAACCACTGTGAGCAACAATGAGAAAAAGGACTTCACAAGAGTAGTACAATATTGTGATGGTCTTGCTTCATCCCATCTCGATGTGCCAAGAGGAAGAACATCTTAAATACCAATTTTCTGATAATCCACTAGGTTTATTAACATGTCAAAATCTTAGATACTTAAGGTGTCAAAGTTTAGACATTTATGGTGTCAGAAGTTGAAATTTGAAATAAGAATAAAGATCAAAGTTAGCAGTGGAGTCATGAGTTAGGCTTGATGCGGAATGCAATTCAGATTTACTGGGGGGTGGGAGACTTCCAGGCAACTGAATAAAAAATGAGTGTTGTTTTCTGCCTTAACACATGGTCTATCCTGGAATATATTCCCTGTGCATTGAAAATAATGTATATTCTGCTGATTTGGGTTGAAATGTTCTGAAAATATCAATTCAGTTTTTCTAGTCTAGTGTATAAATTAAGGCCGCTGTTCCCTTGGTGATTTTCGGTCTAGAAGATTTATCCATTGATGTCAATGAAGTGTTAAAATCCCCTACTTTGGCTATTTCTGTCAATCTCTCCAATTATTTTCATCAAGATTTGCTTAATAAATTTGGGTGCTCCTTTGTTGGGTATATAAATGTTTACAAGGATGATATCCTCTTGTTGGATCGATCCCTTTAGAAGTATGCAATGTCCTTTGTCTCTTATTATATCATTTGTTTTAAAAGTCGGATATTAGTATTGCTACCCAAGCTTCATTTTTTTTTTCATTTTCATTTGCATGAAATATCCTTTTTCATCCCTTTCATTCAGTCTGCATGTGTCCTTCATTCTTAGGTAGGTCTCTTGTAGATAAGCATATATATGGGTATTGTGTCCTTATCCATTCAGCTACTCTGTCTTTGGATTGAAGTGTTTAATCCATTTATATTTGAAATGATTATTGACAGGTACCTATTTATTGCTATTGTAGTCATTATAACTATATTAATGAGGTTTTTTCTTGTTTTTTTTTCCTTCTTTCTTTAACATTTCTTATACTGCTGCTTAGAAGGTAATGAACTCTTTAGCTTTTTCTTATCTGGGAAACTCTTTATTTCTTCTTTAATTTTTAATAATAGCCTGGCAACCTCAGACCAAGTGAACTCTACCTGACCTGACTTTGAATGAGATGACTGCTCTCTCCCTCATCACCACTGAGCAGAGCCCCAATCACAGAAACTGGATGTGCTGGGTATGTGGGCTTGGCTGGCACAAGGCCAGGGCAAAGGTCAATGTTGGAGTAACACTGTGGTTTAGGGGCTGTGACCTGCCCAGAAGATTCATTTATGGCACCTTCTATAAGGAGCCTTATAAGATCCCTTCTGTTCACACATCTCAAGTGGGTCCTGCTGTTGCAACTGAGACCTTCCCCTGGAGAGAGCACATTCAAGGTGTTCCTGTGACTGTCTGCGCCTCCCTAAGATCTGCTTTTCTGACAGAGAGGAAGAGGTCCCGCGCTTGGAGGGAGAAGGAGTAGGCCAGAATATGCAGGCCTGCAGCTTCCCATGTCCCCGATGGCAGGGCCAGGCTGCTCAGCTCAGTTGAGTGACAGAGCAGAGCAGTGATGGTATGGGCTAGGGGTGGGGATAGGAGAGAGGGGATATGTGGCAGAACATGGGGCAGGGCAAAGGCATGCACAAGTGCGGGAACATAGGAACACATATGTGCACATGCAGACATAATGTGTACACACAGGGAAAGGACTGGAACAGTGAGCACCCTTGTCAGGGCTCTCCTCCCTGGAAGGAATTCATTCTTTACTTGATTCTGAATCACTTTAGAATTCACTATCCTATGTAATAAAAGGGAATATGCAAATTGACCCTAACCACAGTATGACTAGGAACGACCAGTGGCTATGATGCGCACTGACCATCAGGGGGCAGACACTCAATGCAGAAGCTGCCCCCTGGTGGTCAGTGCACTCCCACAAGGGGAGCACCACTCAGCCAGAAGCTGGGCTCATAGCTGACGGGCGCAGCAGTGGTGCCAGGAGCCTCTCCAGCCTCCTTGGCAGTGCTAAGGGCCCCTCAGGGGGATGTCAGCCTGCCAGTTTAGGCCGAAGCCAGCAGGCAGACGTCCCCCAAGGGGTCCCAGACTGCGAGAGGGTGCAAGCTGGGCTGTGGAACCACCCCCATCCCACAGACATCCCTCACGACATGAATGTCGTGCACCAGGCCTCTAGTAAATAAATAAAATTGTTTTGTTTGTATTTTAAATGGTGTCATTCCTGAGCATGAAGGACATTGATGATGCTGTGTAAGCATCACCACCGTCTAGTTGCAGGATGTTCCATCCCCCAAAAGGAAACCCTGCACCAACAGTACTCACTCCCCACTCCTCCTGTCCCTGGCAGCCCCTGCTCTACTCCTTTACCTGTTCTGTAGGTTCCTTATAAATTGAATCTTAAAATAGGTACCTTTTTGTGCCTGCTCACGTATTTTTGTTTGTTTTTATCTGAAATAAGATTTTTTGTTATTTGAAAGGGAAATCCCAGGTGGATTAGAGATTAGATTAAAAATAAAAATTTAAAAAAGAATCCCTTTTAGTAGTGTGTACATAATCTCAGGATAGAGTCCACTGTGCTAATTGTGACCCCAGGGCCAGAAGCAGTCAGGCCATGAGTGGCTCTTCCTGTGCCCCAAACAGAAATGAGGAAAATGCAGAAATCTGGAAAGACAAAACACAAGCTGCAAAGCATTCCTCATAATGAAAGACCAGAGAAACGTTTAAAATCACTGTGGTGCAGAACACTCTCAAAAGTTGGTGTTTTCTAAAGGGACAAAGGGCAAACACACTTCCAACAAGAGTCAGTGCACACACCTCTACATGGACACCCACACTGTCAACACTGGGGGTGTGCAGGGCCTGCCAAGGCTCCACAGGTGCACACCGCACCTGGCAGTGCTCCCCCTAGGGGTTACCCCACAGAACTCCTTGCACAATTGTTCAAAGATGTATTTTTGAGACTGTCCATCAGAGCACTGATGAAATAGTCTGGAATTGGAGAAACCATTAATGTCCATGGAGAGGGATGGGTTCCACCAATCCTGGTCCACATGGAGAAGGGAAGCTGAGCAGCTGCTCAAGTGGGTGCAGGGGTCTCTACATGCCCAGATAAAGACCCCAGGGGTCCTCACATGTGACCAACTCAAAGTGAAAGAGGCAGAGTCTGAGAGGTACCCACCAAGCCACTTTTAGGGTGGTACTTGCAAATCTGTTATCTTCTCCTTGAGGTGATGTCCAATTTTTTTTATAATGCATGAATGACTGACAGTTCTAAAAATATTAAAGTCATATATTCAATATTATCTATTTATAACTCATCTATATAGTAAACTGTATTATTTCGTTTTTGTTCTTAAAGGAGTTAGGACAAGAAATAAGGTTTTTTATGGTACAACAATGAATACCAAAGTGATTCAGAATCAAGTAAAGAACAAAGTCCTTCCAGGGAGGAGAACCCTGACAGGGGTGCTCACCGTTCCAGTCCTTTTCCTGTGTGTGCACATGTTGTGTCCTCATGTGCATGTGTGTTTACCTGTGCTCCCACGCTCATGCATACATGTGAAGGTGCCTATGTGTGTTCACATGTGCATGTGTGTGTTCACTTATAGGTGTTGGGCTGGGAGGATTCCGGGGCCTGTGCCCTTCTGGAGCCTCATTTCCCTAGGGGTGGACACTGCCAGTCAGTCCTCTTCCTCCTGGCACTGTCTGTGTCCCCACATCAGACTCTCTGAAGCCCCTGCTGGAGAGCATGAGCCACCTCTGATTTTTCACTCCCGTCATCTTGCTGAAGGGAACATCTGTGTCTATAAATCTTTATTTATTTTGGATGTGTCTCTAGAAGTGGAAATTCTCAGTCTCATGTAAGCACAATTTTAAGGTGTTGGGGGTAGTTCCCTACGTTTGAGTTCACCTTGTCTAGTTTGAGCCTTGTTTGGGAAAACAGGGGTAGCAAGATCGACAGGGGAGTGGGAGGGGGAGGAAGGAGGAGGAGGGGTTGGTAAAGGGCGAGATGAAGTTATCTGAGAGTGACACACCTAGCTTGGAAGGTAAAAATCTTTATCTTATCCATAGCAAAATTTCAAGCTTTGTTGAGCAAGTGGTAAAATAATTTTTGAGCATTTGACATTTCCTTCCAGAAGTTTGTGCCTACTCCTCCTTTGCATATATAATCTTCCACTCTATAATCTTTCATGATTATGACAGAATTTATACACTCCTTTCTGTAGGGTACTTAATAGAGCATTTATACAACAACAAGCAAACAAATTGAACATTAAGGAAACAACAAAATCATGATTTAAATCATATACAAGAGAAAACCTGAAAAATACAAACACATAGGAGTAAAGAACAATGAATGTATTAACAATGAGATCAAGGAAGAAATGAATAGATACCTTGAGACAAATAAACATGAAAAAACAACAACCCAAAGTCTATGAGGACACAGTGAAAAGCAGTCCTCAATTGGAAATTCCTGACAGCACAGGCCTATCTCAAGAAACAAGAAAAATCTCAAATGAACAACCTAACTTCACATCTGAAGGAACTAGAAAAAGAACAGCAAACAAAACCAGAAGTGAGAAGAAGAAAGGAAATAATAAAGATCAGAGTAGAAATAAACAAAATAGCCGTTAAAAAAAAAAAAAAAAAAAAAAAAAAAGCAATATAGTCTGGCCAGTGTGGCTCAGTGGTTGAGTGTTAACCTATGAACCAGTGATGGCAAAACTTTTGAGCTCGGCGTGTCAGCATTTTGTAAAACCCTAACTTAACTCTGGTGCCATGTCACATATAGAAATTTTTTGATATTTGCAACCATAGTAAAACAAAGACTTATATTTTTGATATTTTATATATTTAAATGCCATTTAACAAAGAAAAATCAACCAAAAAAATGAGTTTGCGTGTCACCTCTGACACGCGTGCCATAGGTTCGCCATCACTGAGGGGGTCACAGTTTGATTCCTAATCAGTGCACGTGATTGGGATGCAGGCTCAATCCCCAGTACGGGGCACGCAGGAGGCAGCTGATCAAGGATTCTCTCTCATCATTGATGTTTCTATCTCTCTCTCCCTCTTCCTTCCTTTCTAAAATCAATAAAAGTGTATTTTTTAAAAATGCAAAAGTTTAATGACACTAAGAACTGGTTCTCTGAAAGGAGCAAACATTCTCCAGGCAAAGGCTTCTGAGCCTGAGCAAGGGTGGCCGTACCAGAGAACGCTACCTTCCCCCAAGCCTGCCCATCTGTCCCTCCCTGGTGTTCCTTTAGATCAGTGGTTCTCAACCTTCCTAATGCCGCAACCCTTTAATACAGTTCCTCATGTGGTGGTGCCCCCCAACCATAAAATTATTTTTGTTGCTACTTCATAACTGTAATTTTGCTACTGTTTTGAATCATAATGTAAATATCTGATATGCAGGATGTATTTTCATTGTTACAAACTGAACATAATTAAAGCATAGTGATTAATCACAAAAACAATATGTAATTATATGTGTGTTGTCCGATGGTCTTAGGCAACCCCTGTGAAAGAGTCATTTGCCCCCCCAAAGGGGTCGCGACCCACAGGTTGAGAACCGCTGCAGCTCCTCTGGTTCTGTTTTGTTCACTGGCCACTATGTCCATCCCAAGGAGTGAAGTTTTCTTTCCATCCTTGGGGCATGGGTGGCTGTGTCCTGCCCTGGCCCCTGCCCCAGGGCAGTGTCTCCTGCCTGAGCCCAGACACGCAGGGGCCTGCCTGGGAGCATGCCCTTGGACCCTCCTTGTGTTGCCAATTTATTAACAACAAATAAACCAATAAGATGGAAGCTAAAAAAATAAATAAATAAACTTGTTCTGAGCTGAATGTAACGAACTTTTGGTGAAAGATTTGGATTCAGCTACTTTAGATTAAGAGAAAAAAAAGTTTCTTCTTACACTATGAAAGAAAATATTTTATGTTTTTTAAAATTTCACTACTGATTTCAGAAAGTAAAATATTCCTAGGGCAGCCAGCACTAAAGAAAATAAAAATCTAAAATTATTAAAATAGATTTTAAAAATAATCTTATTAACAGATAATTATTTTTCTACTTTATTTTTTCTTTCCAAAATAAAATCTCTGAGCATCCAATACCAAATCCTTACCTACATCTATCAAATTTTTACCTTACATCATCTTCTTCGAAATCTTTCACATATTTGCATTTCCTTAAATGTGAATAATGTTCAAAGTTTTCACATACACTATATTTTAAGGTACTGTGATTATTGAATTTTACACTATTATTTATTTATTAAAACCTATTGATTTATCTTTTTACTCTAAGACATAGTATGAAAGAATATTCCTTGAAATCGAAGGAACTAACATTTATTTAAGGAAAGAACATTAAAATCATTTTAATATTATAAGTGTCTGTTCCAAGGCCTAGATCTAGCATTTTAATGAAAAATGTAAATGTTTAGGTAATCATGCCCCCAGTATAAAAAATACTATCTGTGAATAAAAGATTAAAATATTATTTGCATTTAATTAGCTTTGAAGGAAAATAATGGCAAATTATAAAAACATTCTTGAATCACTAATGTTATTTGTTTTTATGTTCATCACCTTAAAAAGTAAACATTCATTTGAAACTTAGAGTTGAAAATAATGGAATAGGGGAGAAGAGTCAAGAAGAAAATAGTCACTGAATATTTTAGTAAACTAGGCTGCTAATAACTCAAACATAGTAATACTTACAAATGGGTTGAAGCATGGTAGTAGTGGCTTTGTGATTTAGAGAATAATGGCTTTAGAATGGACAACTGTCAAGTTGGTTTTGTCCAAGAGTTGCCTTAATACTTTGGTATAACTCTTGGTATAAACCAAAATTTAGGTACAACATGGTGATGGCCAATGTATTACTCAGGGCCCTCCTGAGAAACAGAAGAGAGAGAGAGAGAAAATAGATGATAGATGGTAGATAGATAGATAGATAGATAGATAATAGAAGATAAGAGGAGATTTATTATAGGAACTGCCTCATGTAGTAATAAATGCCAAGAAGTCCCACAACCTGCCATTTGTAAGCTGGAGAAGCAGGAAAGCTGGTTATGTAATTCAGCCCAAGTTCAAAGGCTGGAGAATCAGGGGTTCAATGGTGTAAATCTCAGTCTGGGTCAGAAAGCCCAGGAACCAGTGGCACCAATGTCTACAGGCAGGAGAACATAGATGTCTCGGCTCAAGCACACAGAGAGAATTTGCCCTTCTTCTGCCTTTTTGCTCTATTTAGATCCTCAGCGGACTGAATGATTCCCATCTGCATTATGGAGGGCAATCTTTGTTACTCAGTCAAACGCTCACCCCTTTTAGAAACACCCTCACCCGACACACCCAGAAACAATGCTTTGCCATCTATCTGAGCGTCCTTTAGCTGAGTGGACACATAAAATCAATCATCAAAGCCAATGACTGGAAAATATTTGTTACAGGCACAAATGAGAAACTGACCTTGTTAGTCGAAAATTCTACAAATTAATGGCAACCAGAAAATGACTGCATTAGCAAACCTAACCCAGAGCTGAAATCCCAAACTTTGGTGTATGCAATTCCAAGTAATCAGACAGGGAAGGGGATGTCGCTCCCTGCTCACTCCCAGTTCAGGGCATAGTTTCCAGGTTGCCCCTTCCCCATGGACACTCCAGGACAGTAGGAGTGGAACATGATGCAAATAGGATATTATGAAAAAGAAGAACAAAGTAACTTGATGATTTACTGGGACGTTCAGATCCACTTGCAGATCCAGATATAAATAATGAAAATCTAGACCATAAAAGGCACAGTTTTGTGGCTCCCAGTCAAGAGGGCAGAGTCAGTAAATACAGTCCTCGCATCCTTCACAACCACAGCAAAATTACAACTAACCTACAGAACAGCCATCATTCAGAACCATCTGAAATCTAGCTGAATGGAAGTCCTGCAAGCAAAGACATACAAAAGCAGCCATGTTGAGACTGGTGGGAGGGGTGGTTAAATACCAGGAGGGATGTCTCACCTGGAGAGGTCCCCCCTGAGGAGTGAGGGGTCCCAGCCCCACATCAGGCCCCCCAGCCCAGGATTCCAGTCCAGGAGAGAAGTTCCCAGGACTTCCAGCTCTGAAAACCAGCAGAGATTGTGGCTAAGACAGAGGGCTGCTGGAGTCCCTCTTAAAGAGCCCGCACACTGACTTACTCAGATCACTCCCTGAGCTCCAGCGACGAGTCACCAGGGACAAACTGAGGAGGAACTGAATTTTGTCTTCAGGTCAGGCTGGATGGGCCACCTTTCTCCCAGACGGAAGTGCAGGGAGACCAATTTTCCTTTTCTGAGTCCTTCCCACACAGAGCCGGCAGGAGGGCACCATATCGGTCTCCATCAACCTGGTTAACACCAATTGCCATGCCCCGGTGATTCCCTGAGACCACGCCCCACCCAACTTTTAGGCACACCCAAGCTGCTTTCAGTGGCTTCTCCATACAAACAGCTTGCCTTGGCTCATGCTGCAAACTTTCCTAAAAGCTCTCAAAAGTTCACAAGCCCCAAACAAGCAGCACCTGGTCTCAGCAGGCAGTGGGTGACCTTGGCCTGCACCTTTCCGGAGGCCCCAGAGTCAGTGCGCCCAGTGGACAGCTTCATACCACACTGGAGCGCCACCCAACCACCTTCACTCAGAGGGAGGACTCATCAGCCACCAAAGCCCCACCAAGGAGAAGCCTGCTCCGTGGGGTTGGCTCCTGTACAGGTGCTTCTCCCTGTAGTCTCAGCCGGTCCTTGCAGGTGATTAGCCTGAGGGTAAATCCCTCCCACTGATTTGCCAGCAGCAATCACGGCTCAACTATAATGGGAGGGTGCATACAGCCCACACAGGGCACACCTGCAGGACCCACCTCAGGTGATGGGGGAGACTGCAGCATAGGGAATATTATCAGTAATATTGTAATAACTATTTTGTGCCAGATGGGTACTAGATTTATCGGGGTGATCACTTCTTAAGTTACATAAATATCTAATCATTGAGTTGTACACCTGAAACTAATATAATATTGAAACAGGAATTTTGGAGGGTGAAAAAGACAGGTTTTAGTAAATTTTAGAAATTTTGGAAATTAAGGGGACCATGGACGAAGCAAAGGGCTACAGAGCAACAGAAGGTATATTTCCATAGAATGGGGGAGCTGAAAAGCTGCAACAGGTACATTTCCATAGAATGAGGGAGCTGGGAACAGCAAAAGGTCTATGTTTACAAAATAAAGGGAAAGAAGCCCTTCATCTAGAAGGAGAAGAAGAAAGCCCAAAGGGAATAGGAAAACAATAAGGAAGGAGGGGGGGAGATCACATGTCCCATGTGAGATTCAACCTTTAAGCCCAGGAGTTACTATAGTAACCAGTCCAAGAGAATAGTGACCAATTAGAGGAGATATCAAGGCACCGGGATCTGCAGCCTTTATAAGCCGTAGGGAAAAGGAACTCAGTGGGACCCTTTCCCCCTCCCTACATGGGAGTCCATTCTGTGGGATTCTTCCCTCTCCCCATGTGGGAGTCTGTACTTGTCCTTCAATAAATTTCCACCTTTGCTATACCATATTCTGTCTGTGGATTCATTCTTCAACTCCAGCAGACAAAGAATCCAGGTTCCAGTCCAAAAATTCTGTTTCAATATGGTACATCAATTGTAATTAAAAAATAAAAAAAATGGGCAGAAGATCTCTTCTCCAAAAAGGACATGCAAATGGCCAATAGACATGAGAAAAAATGCTCAATGTCACTAATCATCAGAGATGCAAATTAAAACAATGAGGTACCACCTCACACCTGCCAGAATGGCTATCATCAATAAATCAACAAGTGCTGGCAAGGATATGGAGAAAAAGGAACCCTTGTGCACTGCTGGAGGAATGCAGACTGGTATAACCATTATGGAAAGCAGTATGGAGTTTCCTCAAAAAAATTAAAAATGGAACTGCCATTTGTTCCAATGATCCCACTTCTGGGAATATATCCTAAGAAGTCAGAAACACTGGTCAATGCACCCCTATGTTCATAGCAGTGTTATTTACAATAGCAAAGACCTGGAAACAACCGTAGGGGATAATGGAGGGAGGTGGGGAGGACATCTGTAATACTTTCAACAACAAAGATAAATTGTAAAAAAGAAAGTGGAAAAAATATAAAATAAAAGGAGGCCCCTGGGGGGAAAAATAAAAAATTATTTTTTTAAAAAAGAGAGGTTTTTTTGCAGTTCACCTTCTTTCTCATTCTAGTTCCAAAAAGGGAGTGAATTCCCAGATGCCAGTATTTTGCTGCCAGCTGTTAGCCAGCTGATCTTTTCCGTAGTGGCAGACCAATGAGACAAATATTTCATTAAGGCAATTTTGCAGTGTGCATGTCAATCATTGTTTGTTTGTTTGTTTTTAAGAATGAAAACAAACTCCACAGTGGAAAAGTAAATCAGAAGATTCATTTAGTTAGTGACTCATTAACAAATGTTTACTATGCATTTATTCTATCCTATTCTAAAGACCAGAATACAGTAGTGAACAAGACTGGTTTCCTTTGATCGAGTTACAACATAGGGGAAGGAGACAAAAAATAAATCAGTAAACAAATAATTAAATAATAAAACCTCTAATAATGATGAGTGCTATGGAGACAACTTCTTTCTAAGGTGCAGTGGGATAAAGAGTATGAGGAAAAAGGAAGGCAAGTTGGGAAAGGCCTCTCGCAAATGGACTACCTTTGAACTGAGACCTGAAGGATGAAAAGGCACCAGCCAGGCAAAGATCTGGAGAAAGAACATTTCAGGCAGAAGGAAGGTGTCTGTGAAGGCCCTAAAGAGGAGCAAATTCAGCATGTTTAGGGACATACAGAAGGGAGGACAGCAACTAGGATACAAAGGTCAAGATGGGGAGCTCTAAGATGAGGTCAGTGAGGAAGGCAGGAGTCTTCACAGTCATGGTGAGGAGTGAATAATCTATTCTAGCACAAAGAGAAACATGAGAAGATTTTTCAAAATAAGATCAATCAAAGGACCTATTTTACATTTTTATAGGATCTCTCTGACTGCCAGGGAGCATGAATTATAAAGGACTGTAGTAGAAACAAAGAGACCCTAAGCATGAGACTTTCAATTCAGATCATATGATCTTTCTTCAGGCCTTTGTCTAATGTAGGCAAAGCCTAATATTGGCCAAACTCGAGTAAGAATTTATATAAACATCTTTATTTAACATTTTTTAATTTACAAAGTCTTTTTAATGATCAGCCAAAGGTGTTTTACAAACTTATGATTTTCTGAGGATCAAAGGAAGCATGCCAGCATAAGCGGCATTTCTCTGTTCTGTTCCTACTGTTAGCAGAGGAACAGAACAGAGCATTTCCTCTGTGAGATTTTGGAAGAGCTTAAAACAGAGATTTTGTAAATTTGGTGGGGGTAGCGGGGGGGAGAAAAAACCTACCTCTGCTTTCCACACTGACCTCAGCATTCCTTATTTGATGTACTTTTCATTACTGAGAAGGTTTTCATTCAGGGTGAGATAACTCCATAAATATCTTACTTGTAAATAAGTAAGATTTGTAAGATCCAACTCACTAAACAAACAAAAATGTACGGTACATGAAAGAGCAATAAATTACACAGGAGGTATGATGGAAATGGGCACTAAATTATGCAAAAGGTTTTCAGGATAACCTCTAATATGATATAAGTTCCCTGTTCTTTATTTTCTTGGCTAAATGTTCTTCCTCTTGAACCTTTGTATTAGAACATCACTGAAATTTAGTTTCTGTACATCAGTGGAGATGACATTGAAGTAATTAATTATATTGAAACACATCCAATTTTTTGCCTTCTCCACTTCCCAATAGTAGAGGCTAGCATGGATGTCAAGTACTCTAAAACCATAAGTATAAAAAGAACTTCTGACTATGGAGATACAAAAAAAAGACTATCTAAGGAACTAAGTTTAAAGTGTTATATGGATTCTTTTTTCATGACACCCCTTTCACTGTCTCTGATTTTAAAAATGGAAGAGGCAATTTTCAACTATACCTACCTAGTCTTGCTTTGACACATTTTTCTTGGAGGAAAATATCCTAGAAACAATTCAAAGCATTGTCTTTAGTTGAGAAAGGATGACCTAGATGACTTTCATTTGCTTTTTCAAAACCAAGATTAATAAAAAAAAAAATTGTGTGACATTGCCATTACAAAACTTCTTTCATTCCTATTTTTTAAATTTACGCAAATTTTTTCAGTGCCTATCTTAAGATAAAAGGTAAAACAAACATAAAATAGATTCTGAACTCTGCCTTATTCTGTCAATAAGAGTCATCCATAGATGCATGATTTTGCTTAGAAAAACAAATTTCTATACATTTCATTAAGGAATACACTTCAAATAACATAGTTTTTATATGTAATGATTATTATCAAAATGTGTAATATATAGATATGATCAATTATGTACTAAAATAACTATAATGATAACTTAATTCAGAGAAGTAATGTTTTTAAAATTATTTTATGTGATAAAATAAATAAATAACAAATCCTGAAAATCCATTGTCTATTTCTCTAACCTCATCTTCTACAATTCACACATCACCTCTGGGCTCCAATCATATTGGCCTTTTTCTATTCCTTAAATATACTAAGCTTGCCCCACCAGAAGGCCTTTGTACTTGCGGTTTCTGGGTCTGGAATGCTCTTTCCAAAGATCTTCAGGTGACTGACTCTTTGTTCTCAATATGCTTCATTCTAAATATCTAGAGTGGGGCCTTCAATGACCATCCACCCTAAATTAGTATTCCCCCTATCAACCCAGCCATTCTCTATCTTAAATCACCTCCCTCATTTGTTAATACTTGTCCTTTGTCTCCCACTAGACTGGAAGCACCATGAGAACAGAGGTCTTGTCTGTCTTGCTCTCTATTTTTTCAGTCTGGACAGGCTAGGTTTGGCTTCAGTGAAACGCAAGTCCAAAATCTCACTAGTTTAAAACAACTAAAGATTACTTATCATTCATTCTATATGCCCTTAGCAGCTCGGCTGGGGTTTACTCTAGAACCCAGGCTGGTGTAGCAGCTACTATCTGGAACACTGACAATCTTCCTGGTAAAGAAAAAAGAGCACTTGAGGGTCTCAAACTGGCATTCAATGGCTATGGCCCAGAAGTGACATATGTCAGTTTCACTGACAACTCATTGGCCAAAAGTAGTGTATGGCTCTATCCAACTACAAATGCACCAGAAAGTGCAATCCTTCTCAATATCTATGAAGTTCTGAGAGGCAGAAAGACGTGAGTACTAGTGCAAATGACTACAGCCATGATATCCCCATTCCCTAAAACAGAACTTCAATATTGTAGGTACTTAGTAAATATTAAATTAATGAACTAATAAATTCTGATACTGGATAGCTCTGCCAGTAACTGAGCTACTGCATGTTTTTGTCACTCAGAAACAGGACAATGTTATCACAAAGTGGATGACTTTGATTTGCATAATTTTATAACTAGAAGAGAGTAAAAGAGACTTTTATCTAAGCCCATCAGTTTTATAGAAACTATGGCCCAGAGGATGTAAACATTTTTCCAACTACTGTTAATTTTTCAATAGTGAAAATCTGAACAAAATATGAAGTCTTTGCATCACATTGTTGACCTCTAAACTGTTGTACACTATTTAGCTCACTTTATATTGTTTTTAAATCTAAGTTATTATCACTTTAACCACAATACAAACCACTTTAAAATTGTCAAATATTCTGCATCCCACTATTAGAGGAACTTCTTGCTAGTCAACCTTAAATCAAAGGCATCATAGAAAAATCTCACACTATTAAAGCCACATGAAGGCCCTTGTCAGAGCACCATGTTATAGGAGAAACCAGACTGTTGGGTGTGAACCTGACCCACTTGACTCTGAATGCTTTTATGTGTCAATTAGAGGCTCCGTGCGTGGATTCATGCACCGGTGGGGTTCCTTGGCCTAACATGTACCCTCTCGCAATCTGGGACCCTCCACGGATGTTGGACCGCTGGTTTCAGCCCAGTCCCTGCAGGCCAGGCCGAAGGACCCCACTGGTACACAAATCTGTGCACAAGGCCTCTAGTTTGAATGTAAGATCTTTGGTTAATCTTTTCCCACCCTCCTCCTGCCCCCCTTCCCTCTGAGATTCATCAGTCTGTTCCATGTTTCCATGCCTGTGCGTTGAGCTTCTGCCCCCTGGCAGTCAGTGTGCATCATAGCTACCGGTCGAAAGGTCACTTAGGCTTTTATATATATAGACTAGAGGCCCGGTGCACAAAATTTGTGCACTCAGGGGGGCCCTCAGCCTGGCCTGCTCCCGCTCGCAGTTCGGAACCCCTCAGGGGATGTCTGACTGACTGTCCAACTGCTGGTTTAGGCCCACTCCTGCTAAGCCAACAGTTGGACATCCTTAGCGCTTCTGTGGAGGTTGCAGGCTCCCGCCACCGCTGCTGCACTCGCCAGCCATGAGCCCACTTCTGGCTGAACAGCGCTCCCCCTGTGAGAGTACACTGACCACCAGGGGGCAGCTCCTGTGTTGTCTGCCCCCTGGTGGTCAGTGCACATCATAGTGACCACTCATTCTGCCATTCAGTCAATTTGCATATTAGCCTTTTATTATATAGGATAAGTCATATTATATTTAAACACCAATATATCACTAGATATAATTTGCTGAACATTTTTTCTAATACACTGACAATTTATCAGAGTTTCTATTTTTAGAGTTATTAAAGTCATAAAAAGGCTAAATGTATTATCCCTGAATTAGTGAGCAGCTGAGCTTCAGCATGAATATTAAGACATAGTGTAAGCTTATGAGTGCTTAGTGTCCTAGACTAGGCTGCAGGGTCCTTCATGACTGGGTCTTTATCCACTTCTTCCAGCTGGTCTTCCATCTCCACTAGGCTCACCACCAAAATGTGTTTCCATATTCCTCCAAAACACAGTGCTTTTCTTGGCTCCACATGTTTGCTGATAATGGTTTGCTCTGCCTGTGCAATATCTTTTTTTTTTCTTTTCTTCAAGTCCTGGTTCATATGTTATTCTCTCAGAAAACTTGCTCTGATCGCCTTTGTCTATGGAGATTTGGCATCTACTCTTTGTGACATACAAAAGTGTCACTTCCAATTCTGAGAGGCCAGAGATATAGTGCATTTAAGCAAATGCCTGTCCCATGAAAGAGTTTCTAGAAATAAGAATTCAAAAATTTATTGATTAAATAATTGCTATCTCTTGCTTGCTGTTATAGTGGATTAATTGCTTGATATTTTTTTCTGTCTCTCCCATCAGGTAACATTTTCTTTAAAGGCAGGGACCCTGTGGTATTTATTTATCACTGAATCAGTACCAGTCTTGGGAGTCAGCGCAAAGATGTTCTGTAAATACCTGCTAAACTGGATCTAAATTGCACAGATGTACCATGAAGTAAGGGCTCTTAATTTATGAAATCCTTATAGTAATGTTTAAGAAGGAATAGATTTGAACCAAGGCAAATCTAAAAACCATTTGTGAAACAAAACATTTTGTTCACCAAGGGAATTTAACAGTTCAACTGTGTTTTTCACTGAAATGTTTACTGTACTAACAGGCATTTCTACAATGTGCTTTTGCCATTGAGATTGAAAACATTTGTTTTAAAGGCATTGGGACATCTAGTGTTAAAAACGTATCTAGCCCTTACTTAAAATAGAAAAGTGATTGTCAGTAGAAATGCTTGCAGGCAGAGTTTCAGCTTCACATAGTTTCAAAACGTTTCCTTGGGTGAAATGTACTTAGATATACTTTAATGGAAGGAATTTTGTTTGCTAGCTTAGCTACAAACATCATTTCATTAATATGAAAGCAATTGCATTGTTGGAAAGTAAAAATAATACTGATTCCACACAAAAACAGTACAAAAAAATAAAAATTAACTCAACATAAATATGAAAATAACAAATATGAAAGAAACTTATTACCTATTCTTTAAGTTTACTCATCAATCAAAAAGTACTATAAGGGCAATATTAAAATTATATTTTCAAATGTCACTTGTAGAATAGCATGTAAAATATGATGTAATTTATAGTTTCCTCAGATGTTATATACACACAAAAAATGTTCAAAAGATACCCAACAGCACATATCAACATACAAATCAATAGACATGGTTGCTTCAGGGAGGAGTGAAAGAATAGGGAACTTCAGTATTATCTATAATATTTACATTTTACACAGAATATACATAAGTGTATTATTTGTAGCATTATAAATTACTATTTAGAATATCTTTTAATGGTGAAGTCTTAGTAAGTGTTAAAATATAAGATGAGTGATTACACTACGTAATTTTTCACATCACTTCCATCTAAAATTAAATAATTTTATTGATTTTATACTTCTGGAGGGAATTTAAATGGAGTTCAGTTAGTAGAGTAAACAAAATAAAGTGTTTTTATTTTTACATGTTTTAAAGCCAAATGCAAAAAGAGACAAAATATAATTCTGACTTAATGGTATTTTGTTCTAAAATTCGTTTTATCATAATTTTATCTAGATTTTCTTATAGAATGTGAAAAAGTGACTTCCTTAGTATTTTTTCTTGTGTGTGTGTGTTTTTTTTCCAATTTCTAAATGTATATCTGAAATGTAGAAAATAAGATTATAAACTTTGATTTATATTGTCAAAACATTTACCTAATTTAAAACATTTCTATCACTGGGAGCATAGTGGCAAATTAATGAGTATTCTAGAGAAATATTTGAGTAAATTCCCACAAATCCCTGCCAAGTAATATTATACCACCATCACAGACAATTAGTCAAACCTATACCAATCAATTTGAATAGATTTTGATCACATATTATTAAGTAGAAAAATAATATTTAGAGAAATGTGTTCTATCATCTATTGCTGCATAACAAATTACTCCCATGCTTCGTGGTTTAAAGCAACAACAGTCATTATCTCAGAGTTCTCTGGGTCTAGAAATCCAGGCATAAAGTCCTCCACCACAAGGTTGCAATCAAGGTGTTGGCCAGGGTTGCAGGTGTCTGAAGGTTCAACTGGGGCAGGATCTGCTTGGAAGCCCACACAGTAGTTATTCCCAGGATCCCTTGCAGGCTGTTGGACTAAGAACCTCCATTCCCTACTGTTACCCACGACCACCCTCAGTTCCTTGCCACTTGAACTTCTTCAAAAGGCAGCTCACAACATGGCACCTGGCTTCTTCAAAGTGAGTGAGCAGGAGAGAGTGCCAGTGAGATAGAAACTAGTCTTATAGGACCTAATCTTGGAATTGATACACCATCCTGTTTGCCATACTCACTAGAAGCAAAGCATCGCTCCAGCCCACATTCAAGGGCAAGAACAGAGCCAAGGACATGAATACCAAGAGGAGGGATCAACTGGGAGCCATTTTTAAAGGTTTTCCTTGCACATGTTTAATATGATACCGTTTTTATTAAACAAATAAGAACAAAATCCACCTTTTATTATACACAATTATACAAACCTTATAGACATATTACGAGCATGGAGAAAATTAGAAGAAAAAAAAACATATATTCCACAGGTTAACACAGGAAACCTAACCAAACAGGATTGAAAACTGAGCTCTGGATAGGACTAAATGAGTCTGTAGAACTGTACACTTTTGGTTAAATATTTCCCATTGTTCCTTAGGAAAGAGTCTTTAGTTAGATCTCCTAAGGGTTTGGTATCCTGAAATCACTCAAAGTTCATGGTTATTTCTCAGTTTCAGCTGGTTGAATCCAATTGTGCAGAAATATAACATTTAGTTTTGTTTTCTCAATGCTCTGAAATGGAAACATTTTCTTTTTTTTAATCAGAAAAAAATTAAGCTAGTTGTAGAGAAATGTGTACAGAACGGTTCTATTTCAATAAAAGCAAAAGGAAACAAACTGCCTACATTTATGATATATGTTTGTATATAATGGTTTAAGCATCATGCTGTGACAGGATGGGAAGGTAAAACGATTATTTTTTCACTTATATTGTATTATGTGTTACTTGCTGGTAAGATGACAAACTGTTCCAGTTTGCCTAGAACTGAGAGATTCCTCAGGACATAGGACTTTCAATACTAAAGCCAGGAAAATCCCAGGCACCCCATTTCTCAGTAATGACAAGTATGCATTCCTTCTGAATTTTGCAGACATCAAAGAAATCAATAAAATCTCTCTTTGACCAGATTTAATGACTCTGGAATGTTCTGAGAAAAGAATCTTAGCTCCTTTAAAAAACTATTAGTGGGCAGTCATATCCCATTGAAGTTCAAGGATGTTGAGGCAATGCAGGTAGTTTGAGAAGAGAATAAAAAGGAGTGGTCATCTGTAAAAGGAAACAGCGAGTTGATGGGGGACATGAGATTGGCTAGCTGAGGTCCTGTTGTGGCTTGAAGTTGTGAATTTAAAGTGAGGCCAGTCTGCATGGCTGTGTCCTTTTCCCCAGTTACATCCAGATGCATAGGCAGAGCATCGGGCAACCAGAGTTGGGTTTATCTAGGGTTGGGTTTTTGCTAGGAGGGTGATAAATAAAGAGAGGGGAAAGGTGATTGAGAATCTATGCAAAGGAGGGAGCATAGGATAGTCCATGAATTGCATATAGCCTGAGTGAGGACGTGAGTTTAGATGAGACACAGGGCAAAGGTAGTGGTATCAAAGCGGGTGGGGTAGCAGAATTTTGGAAGGTGGGCAACTAAAGGGAGTGAGCCAGAAAGCTAAGCAGTGGTGGTCAGAGTGAGAGTGAACATGGTAGTGTCTTAAAACAGAACACTTGGTTTCTGGAAGTTGGGGCTCCAGATTGTAGCCATTCTGATGACATGTACAAATAATAACAGGCGGCTCTTCACTCTGTCAAATCACCAGTTCACTTGATTGAGAGTGAGATGATGTAACGACATAATTGCTGGTGATGATAAGGACGCAGAGCATGTGGAGAAGAGGTAAAGGAGCTGAGAGGCTTGTTCCTTCTGTAAATATTAAAATTACCCAGAATTATGATAAGTGGTAGGGAAAAAAACTAACAAAATACTCTGGCTGAAGCTGTTCAAAATACAAATACAATAGAAATCAAGTAACAAAACAAGTGAGATAAAGTGACTCAATGATTCAGGAATAATACAAGGTATCATTTGAAAACGGTAGTTTTGAACCACTAAAACCATAAAACAAAATTAAGAACAATGAGGTCTCCCAAAGGAAAAAGAATATTTTAGAGGTTATTTGTACCCTCATTTGAATGGCTTTAAAAAAACAAATATGGATCAATATGGGGCCAGGGGATATGAAGAAGACAGAGATGATAGCAGCCAGAATGATAGATGAGTGACATGAATACCATTAAGATAAGCAAAGTCACCAAATGAGTCCTCAGTTGTTACCCTTTCTGGCATTTAAACATATGACCTACCAGAAACAGAGTACTGAGAAATATACCAGATACATAACCGACGCCGAAATGCTGATTTCACAGTCAAGTGTAATCTTGTAGGGTAAACACATTTGGGTCCTTCTTGCTTGCTGACAAAACACTCTCTATTAATCCATGTTTCATGAAAACCTACTCGGTAACTCTAAAAGGGGAATCCGCCCAACAGGCACTGCCTACCCAAAGTGCCGCTTTAAATTCATTAACTCACCTTCAGCAGGCCCATTGCCCATCTTAACGTTTTGTGTGTGAGCGATGAAACAGCTCAGAAACATGGACCAAATTCATTCAATCTCTTCAAAAATTCTAAAAAGTTATGATGTCTTGAAACAGAACACTGGTTGGGCTTCTTTTGCAGAGAATCCAGTTGGGACTCTAGGTTGTAGCCATCCTGATAACATGGACAAATAATAACAGAGCGGCTCTTTACCCTGTTGAATCGCCGGCGCTAAATTTAGAGACCCAGATTTCCCACAGTGAACATTTAAAGACCCCATAACATTTGGAGGCCTTCTGTAACATCTTATTTTTCTTGAAAGAAAAGGTACAAAGAGGAAAGATACATTAACCAAAATAATAATAATAATAACAATGTGCTCTGAAGAATACAAATTGTTATTTAGCCAGAGGGTGAAAATCTCCAAGGAAGCTCCTTAAAGGAAATGTTTACATTCATTTTTTTTATATAAAAGGATTCATCTAACAATGTATTACAAACAAAGCCCTCAACACTGTTGATGATCTCAGCTGGAGTGAAAGGATAGAATGCAGACCAATTTATTGCCAACTGGTTTAAAGGAGTTACAGGCCGATATCCAGGGAGAAAGGAGAAGGGGATGGGTGTAGGGCATATGAGGTAGGAAAGACATTTTCTAATTATCAAATATGAACAGATTTTGTGCTTGGCGTTTACAGGAAATTTCTCATTTCATCCTAAAACTAACTTTATGGTAAATAAACGGAGTATGCTGTCAAAGAAGGGAAAGTTCAATGAGCTCAGCAAATTGTTCAAGGTGGCACAGATCCCAGAAGGTAGGTCTTTGTTTATCTGGCTTCAAAGCCAGTGAGTGACACATCAAGAAATTCACCAGAGTATTTTTATGTCTTCTTTTTTTCCAAAAGCATAAGTGGAAATAGTCTATCCCCTGCCCCTACATATTTACTTACATAATAATTCACAAAGGCTAAATACGCCAGCCATATGCTTCAACCTAAAGTCAGTTTAGGTCATTAGGCTCATGAATGCCTTACCTATGCTCTTTTTGACCCTGAACTATATTTCTGACTCTGAATATTTATTTACACCAAGTTTTAACACTGCTAGCAGTTCACAGTCAGACAACCAAATGAGATAATTAAAAACAAACAAACAAACAAACAAAAACCCTGAAAATATATTACACTAACAATGAAGAACAAATACCTAACAACACAGGTGGTGTGGCCCAAGATTGATGTGCTTTCACTTCCATCCCAGACGGTCTCACTGCGTTCCCTCAGCAACGCAAACAGTACCGGGCCCTCCAGACCTCACCCTCTGTGCTTCCTCCACAGGTACCACCTTGGGTATGTATAAATGTTAAAACAAATTGAAAAGAACCCAAATCGTATGTTTTAGGACTAAGTTCTGTCAACTGCCATACAATGTCCAGATTTATTTTCATAAAGTGAATTTGACAATTCAGCCCCCTGAAAAAGTCTTAAGAATTAAATGCACTAATTGTAAAAATTAAAGGATTAACCCCAGTGTTTAGATAGGTAGCTAGTGGACCAAATAGAGCCCTCAGACCTGTTTTCTACGGTCAGAATTGGTTTGAATTTGACAAAGTCTGCAGTCTCTAGTTTGCCACAGGCTTTGCTTTCCTTCTCCCTGTGATCTTAAACTCAGTCAGATTGGTATGTTTTTGTTACCTGCCTGGCCCTAGGAGGCATTGGAGTCTGTAATCCCCCGGTGCTAGGCTGCAGAAAGTTTCTTCCAGCTCTCACACTCTCTGATTATTTGATTTAGAATTACTGAAATATGTACCCGGAGCTGTTGGGATTCTAACTCATAATTTGATATGAAGAAAAAGAATTATTTTAAAGGGAGAAGACTTTCTGATCTTTGGAAGACATCAGTATTTACGGAAAAGGAAAGTGGGTTTGTGGTGTGTCCTTAGCATTTCACTGTAGTGAAATCTGTGTATATTAATCACATCCCAAGCAATCACTGAATGTGTCTGTTAGGCATCCACAATGTGTATGGCTCTAAGCTAGACACTGGGAAATATACAAAGAGGCATAACTCATGGCTATCACCCAAGAGGAAGATTCCATTTAGTTTATGAACTAACAATACATTAGCCTTTAAATGTATTGTGTGCCTGGGTCTCTGAAAAGTGGCAGGTAGTATTCAAAATGCTCAATCACAATTATGTTTCCCTAAGAAATAAATAAAACCAAGGAGATTTATTTGGGAAAGTTAAAAAAAATTGCCAGGCATGTCCCGTTTGGCCATACTGAATTAAATGAATAGCAAAATAAATGAGAAAAGGGGGTGTTTTTAAGTTTACTTATGAAATAAAGTCATTCACTGTTTCCCACAGGCTCAGAGGAGTCGAGCATGCAATCATTACCTGTCTCATCCTCCCTCTTCTCTCTGTTATAAGAATTCTTGCCCAGAAAGTTGCATTATCCTCTAGGCTCCAAACGTAGTACTCTTCTAATTTTGATGATATCAGGCAAGATTTGTCTATCCTGTCACAAAGGTAAAGCCTGTGACCAAGGCCTGTAATCTTTTGATAATGTGCCTGATATCTACCACCAACACACTGATATAAGCTTCTAGAACAATGACCAATGTGTAGGAAATGCTCAACAAATACTAAATGTTTATAAGTTTTATCGTCATCATCATCATTATTATTTTGGCTCTTATTATAAGAGCCTATTTCATTATTAGGAAAGAAATTCGGAGGCTCCTAGTGCTGTTAACCAATATTTTTCACTTTATAGTTAAAATAAATACTTGGGAAATATTGAAGTTCACAGGGGGGGGAGGGGAAGCTCCAAATAATGAGCAGTATACATGTGTCAAAAGAAGTTGACATCAGCCAAGAAGATGGTTTGTGTTACTTACAGCATAGCACTCTACCATTTAACTTGCCCCTGGACAACTGAACTACACAGCTACCATACGGCCTTACATATACAGTGCTCAGTTCAAATCTATAATTGTAAAATTAGCAAATAGCTCACAAAACCATGAGAAAGTGTTCATTTTTTCATTTATCCCCCAAATGGGAATACTTAACTATTAAATAAGTTGGGAACCAGGTAAAAAAGATAGAATGTGATTACAAATATGGAGTGGGGTAGAAGCAGGCGTTTGCAAGTCGAACTGTGTATCAAAACCAGTTGTTATTTGTTGATTGCTCCCATAGCCCCTCGTGCTTCCATATGTTATCACCACTACTGTTATTCAAGTTCATTTTCTGCCTTCCCCACTGTTCTGTTAGTAACCTGGCTGCAATTTTGCTCACTATGAGGCCTCAGGCCTCGCAGAGATGCTAGCACATAATGGGCTAGTGGTACATCATTGTTGAGTAAATAAATGAACAAAATTGCAAATGGTGTGTTCACTCTTTATCTGGGAATCTGACTGATCTTGTGAAAATTCATCAAGACAGAAATAGTTTCATGACCTCAACTTCACTCTTCAACAAGAGAACCCTTGATATTTTTTATATCTCTCCTTTTATTCAAATGCCCTGACTCTGAAAATTTCTCTGCACATTAATTTTTTGGAAGACATTTACTACAAGATTCTCATTTGGATTATTGTAGGCAATAAGTCTTATTGTAGATTCAAGGTCAGAAGGAAGCATCCGACACATGCAAAGCCCTTGCTTCATGTGTTACTTTTTTTTTTTTCATCCTCACAGCAACCCCCTAAGGAAAGCTGTATGATCCCACTGTGCAGATGAGTAAACTGAGGCTCAGAGTGGTTAAGTTAGTCTGAGGTTAAATAGTTGGTGTGCAAAATGGCTGGACTTCAAACCAGATCTCTCTGGTTCCAAAGTCCATCCTTGTTTCATGATAACTTGCTAAATAAGCAAATGAATTCCAAGTGAAAATATATTAGTGCAAGTTTATAATTTTTTTTAAAAAAGAAATTCTAATAAACATGTAATCTAATGATTTAAAATTAAGACTCAGTCTTCGAGTACAAAATCCATTGGCTTTAATTAAAATTATTACTGCTAAATAACCTCATTGCCGAAGTGAAAGTATTTTTCCACCATTTGCAAAGCCCAAATCTGTAATAGAGATCAATATGATGCATTGTATGTTTTTTTTTCTATAAGAACCTAAAATTATTCTCCCCACATTTGTATTTTGAAAAGAATCTATACTAATAAAAGGGTAATATGCTAATTAGACCGATATCCTTCCAGACAAAGCAATGGTGGCAGGGGCTGAAGCAGAGGTGGTAAGGGGCAATCAGGCTGGCAGGGGGAAACAGTTAGGGGTGTCCAGGCTGGCAGGGGAGAGCAGTTAGGGGTGACCAGGTAGGCAGGCACGGAAGAGCAGTTAGGGGTGACCAGGTAGGCAGGCAGGGGAGAGCAGTTAGGGGTGACCAGGTAGGCAGGCAGGGGAGAGCAGTTAGGGGCAACCAGGTACGCAGGCAGGGGAAAGAGTTAGTGGTGACCAGGTAGGCAAGCAGGTGAGTGGTTAGGAGCCAGCAGTCCCAGATTACAAGAGGGTACAGGCCAGGCTGAGGGCCCTCCCCTATCCTGTGCACAAATTTTGTGCACCAGGCCTCTAGTCTCTTCATAAGGATAGAAAAGGAAATGACCTTGTATTATGTTTTTAGGTATAATAAATCAGATATCATAATTTCAGACTGCCAATATTTACTTCAAAATAAGGAAATAAAATGATTTCCTAGGACATGCTTTCTCTGAAACAATTTCCATTTCCCAAATGGGAAGTAAACAGAGTTTTTAAAAGGTTGGGAGGAGGGGTTTGAAGAATTACAGAGCGTTAGTGTTAACTATGTACCCAGTGTTTGGATAAAGATGCTACATCTGCAGAAAGATGGGAGTTGCAACTATAATAATTATTGGGAGATGTCTATCACCTTCTACACCCGAGAATCCTCTATTGAAATCCTGTTCAGAGAGTTGTCTGTGTTCAATCTCTCTACCCCCGGGAATTCCTACAGCTATATTTCTACAGAAGGCAATATTGTGCTTACCCCTGCGGAGGAGGAAGTTAATCTGCTGAGCTGTTGTCCTGTTCTTTAAAAATACCAAATCACTGACAGTATTGATTTTTGGCTCTTTATAAAAGTTGAACTCTTTAGAATTTAATATGGAGACATTAATGTTGAAAAAAATAAAGACTTTTTTTTTTTTTGGACAACCTCAGTGTTTGAAGGGTAAACAAGTATTTTGTAAATTGGTCCACTGAATGACAAGCCAACAGATTTGAAGCCAGCTGTCACATTTTATTAGTCACACCCATAAATCTAGCCTGGTACTGGGAGGGTTCCCAGTGTCCCTACATCACAGACGCGGTATTACAGTGAGCCCATTGAGGGGGGGCCATTTCCTTCTTTTTAGAGCATTTTCTTTGGAAGTCTGAGCAGCTGCCTGTGTTCTGTGGATTGATCTTGTTCACAAATTTTCATAAGAAGAAATCGATGACATATATTATTTTTCCTTCCCTCTCTCAAGTCATTGCCCTTCAATCCTATCATTAGACACCAGTCCCAACTAACACTTTACATCTAAAATTCATCAGCCCCCATCAGTACGATACTCCTCCCCCAAATGAATTCTACTTTCGCGTTAATAGATCTCACAGGCTCGCAACATTACTAAATAAAGTACTAGTATAATAACCATAGCAGAGCCTTTATGCTCTACCGTCAATATGAATTTTAGAAGAGTGTCATCAGGAAGACCATCTTCAGAGGTATTTCCTTGCATGCGGAAGCACTGCTGCTGAAATGGGACTGGATGACTGCCGCAGCTCGGCCGTCCTCGGCTTCTTGGTGTGCTGATTCTTTCCCCACTGCAGAGCCAGGGGATTGAACACTCAGATTTGCTCTGACAGGCTGACAACCAATATCACACGACCACAGCTAAGAGTGGTTTATTACTTTTAGTGGGATTTATTTAATTCAGTCTCACAGCCTGAGGGTGGGGTAAAGATTTAACTTGAAATTAAATTCCAGCAGGAGACCTTTTAATATAAGAAAAATGGGCAGAAGGATAAATGACATGCTCAATTGCAATGATTTTTTTTAAAGCCTATATTTAACATGGAGGGAAGAAAGTCGCACTAAATCATTTCAGTTGTTTGACAGATATGGAGAGAAAAAGTGCAGATGAACCAGTAATAATGATGTAACTTTAAAGAGAATAATCTGAAGGAAAGTGTTTGGCACACTAGAATTTCTTCAATCCATCCAGGAAAAAAAATGTTTCCCGTTTATGAATGCTTTCTGTCAATGTCTGGATAAGTTGATAAGAAATCCCAAGTGTTCTTCTATTGGTTACCATTAAAGTAGTATACAATAATTCTGGGTGAAATAGTAGAATTTAAGCAAAGCCATGGTTAGAAATTACTCTAATTTTTAACCTGGATACAGGGAATGTTTACATCCAAAAAGTTGATACAGAAAAGTAGTAGTCATTTGTATTCTGAGGCCAAGAAAGGTGGAGCTATATCCTAACACATAACCCAGACACAGCCTTGCCAATTGAGATACTTAAAGCGTATGATGATCATGGTCCTCTGATATCACAAACATGGAGAAAAGGAGATACTTCATGGTTAATTACTAACAGTTGAATATAAATGATATACTTTGCTTTTGGCGGTATTATTTTGTTGGCTTGGCCTTCCTCTTATAAGGAAAAATAACTTTCATACAGGTATAAAATGCTTTCTACTAAAGACATATGTCTAATTTTGAGGCTTTGGGGAAAGTAATGCCAAAGAAAGAATAGAATAAACAGAATAGTCATTGGCCCCATCTTGTGTTTAAAAACAGTCCATGCTTCAGAAATGTGATTCCAGATCACAGCAAACCCAGCATCCATCAGCATAGTAACAAGCATGGCCCTGGACAAAATTACTCAAGTCATGACCTCTTTGTTGACTAACCTCATTCCATTGTTTGCCCTTCTCTTCCAGAGTCTGAAGTTTTCAGAACTCTTCAGGAAGCCTTCCAGAAACATATACCTATTGCTAAAAAGTTGTTCTGCTTCCCTGTACCTCATGAAAACCTATGCCATTTTCATTGGGTCTAAGTGGTTAAAATATTGTTAAATGGTTAACAAATAAGTGATAATAGCTGAATGCAGGAGGTCCCATATTATCTTGGTTTATGGCATCCTTACTTGTCTCGTTAATTGTTTCATAGCATCCTTGGACCAAAAAAAAAAAAGCAAAATACTTTATAGTCCCATTTATTAAATACTTAGGTCCAAGCATCTTAACTGGCATTTATGTTTTAAAAACTTAACTCCTATTGACACTACACAACCCTCTCCAATTGTGGGATTAGATTGGACTGCACCACTCTCATTGAAAAAAACAGAGCAATCAATGTTAAAAGTATTAACTACCTTGAGCTAATAGTCCTCATGATGTCCAACGGATGTCACTTGCTTTTCCTGAATTTTAAAATATCCTGCAGTGCCTCACTGAATTGGCAGTGGGGCCTTGGGTGACCTCAGTGCTCAGTTTGAGAACTTATAGACTTAACATGTTATCTCTGTTTACTCTGCATTTCAAGAGAGATACTCATCCTTTATGAACTGGCAATTGGTGCCAATTTCATGTAAAATGGTAGACTCAACTAGGAAAGACAGAGACAGTGATTTCTTGGTACCTCTGATCTCACCACTCACCACTTTTCTAATCCATGGATTGATGACAAAACCCTAGTCGAAGCTATCACATTCTTATTGGTTATCCGCAGTCCTAAGACCTCAATAATTTGACAGATTGACTTTCAGTTATTAACTCTTTTGTTTATAATACCTCTGTAATTTATCAATTTTTTTCTTTAGAAAGAATCAAAGCAGTGATAGTCGAACCTCTTACCCAGGGTATTAATCAGCCCTCCTTAGTAGGTAAACCACACAAAAAATGGCCATGACCATTTGGAGGACAAATGTTCACCTGTCTCTGGCTCCCAGTATTCCTCTTCCTACTTTTGCCGACCCGTTTAATCTGGATATATAGGGTACAGTGCAATGAGCACCTTCTCTTGCTAGGACCTATGTTTCTATGGGACTTTTTGTCCCTCCATTTCCCCCAGTATGATCCCTCTACCAGTGTCCTTGTCTAGAATCTTGCATGTGTGAATTTGAATGCCTTTGGCTCTATGTTAATGTGACACAAGGTTGCCTCAATCTAATGGTTCTTCATTTTTGCATGAACTTTTGTCTTGTCTTCCTAGGTGAGCTTCACCTTCACAGTAGTATCTGTAATGCCTATTGTGGCACTAGGCCTCATGGCCATAATCAATAGTTCCCAGAAGAAGAGAGAATTACTCCAAAAGCTCTCCCAGGAGAATGAGGAAAACTTTCTCAAAAGCCCCCTAGCTAACTTTTTATATCTCACTTTTTCATTCTTTCTTTTTTTGTACAATGACTTTTTCACCCCAAAACACACTAAATAATCACACTCGGTGATATTTCAGACAGAAGATGTTTTCTTGCTTACTAATATTTTTAAGTGCACATTTCATATGGGGTAAGCATCAGCCAGTCCCCAAACAGAATGAAGTCCTTTCAAAGGAGGTCCTTTCCCACCTCTTCTCACCCACCACCAACCACTTGGAAGTCTCATTTCTTTGGTGAATTGTTGCATTGCATTTAAGATTCAAAGTATAGTTATTTGCATTTAAGTGATTATTTCCTTCTTATGTAAATTTGGTTTCATTGTTCGAAAATGTTTGTTTCTATTTGTGTTTTGAGATGGAACTCCTCATAAATTTTCCTATTGTAATTAATAGAATTTTTTTCACTTAACAGCTTTTTACTTAGTGGCAGATTTTTTTCAGAAAAGGGTAAAATTCATTAAACAAGGGATAGGTGTATACTCAAAGCAATTTACTTCTTAGGTGATTTGATAATTGAGATATCACCATATTTTTTTCTTCACTGAAGTTAAACTAAAGGCCCATCTGCTGATGAAAAGCATAACCAGATTTTAGGTTAATTAGCTCCCAAGGGCTCTGTATGTATTTATACCATCAATAGATCAAAAGGTACACATTTGAATGTGCCCGAAACCAGAGCTTTCTTCTACTAAAATCAAGTGTATGCATTTTACTAAGACTCTTCTCTGCCAAGTAACAGTCAAATGGCAAGATGTCCTTTCAGAAAGACATCTTTCAGCATGAAAGTTTTCGTGCTGAAAGTTATCGGTAAGGAATGTGTTAAATATGTTTCTTACCTTCAAATTCCAGCAATGATAAATGTTTATTTTCTCTAAAAATGTTTATTTATTCTAAATATTGAAATACATGAGAACATAAGCTATTTGGATGATGGCATTGCATCTTATAAAAAGAATGTGAATCTCAGACCGAAGATTATAATATGCAAAAAAATTTTCTTTTTGACTTATAATTCAGCTCAACTTCTCTTGTATTTCAAGGCCCCTTGCAAACAAACAGGAAGGAGGTTTTCATTTTATTTCTGTCCCCAGGATTGCATCAGGGTTTTGTGAGGGGAGCAGTTATTCAGTGCCAGGACATTGGGAGGAAGGGACAGACTGTGTCCCTGAGTCACCTAACCACACATTTCCATCATCATCATCATCCCAATCTGGGAGCTCCTTTACTCTGCCACGCTGAGGGGCACGGGAATCTTTTTGCAGGGATGTGACATCCCCAGTCCCTTGCTACTTACCTGAAATAATCTTTTCCATCTGGTGGCTGATGTTTGAAAATGCCTCTGTGGAAGGCTTGCCACATGGCTTCTGATGAACTCTAGTTATCATGCAAATAGACTTAATAGAGAGAAAGCTGTACAGAGGCAGCCATTTTCTTATGGTGTGAGCTAGTGTTAGCGTTTTTCCTAGGCACATGCTCAGACAAGGAAATCACGCAATGGCATGTTCCTATGCATAAAAGGAAGCTGCCCCGAAGTGCTGGGCTTCCCACATACCACACTTCCCATCCTCCTGGTTTTTAATGCACAACTTATGGTTTTTATTTAAAGCCTAATTAACTGGCAAGTGGGGATTGTGCCATGTCCTATTGTCTTTATGTATGTTTCTAACAGAATGTTCTTAACTTAGAAGTTTCTAAATTAATTCACGTGGGTATTTTGGTATAATCAATTCTTAAGGAAGCCTAGTCATTCAAATACGGTAATAAATAATGAGCCTCATTAATACTAATTTCAGTAGAATATTGTTTCTACATTTTTTCCAAGGGTGTTTTTTCCCTTATGAAAGGGCCTAATTCTACACACACACACACACACACACACACACAGACACACACACAGACACACACACACAAACACTTTTCTCCTCCACTCTACTATCTCTCTCTGTCTCTCTCTGAAGCCACAAACTAAGAGACTAAGCATTAACCATGTGGAGATAAATGTGAACATGTTCGTTTTATAAAGGACCTGAAGCAAAGAGAATAAATAAGTTATGTATTTCAATTTGCTTTCACTAATGGAAGATTTTTTACTGAAAACAGAGAGCAAATTGTCTAGGGTACTAGTTGCAATTGGAATCCAGTGGAAATCCATTTTGAGTGAGTCATCAGAAAAAGTAGAACAATGTACAAAAATAATTTGTGTCTTAATATAATATCTGCATTTACCTACGTTTTGCAACTCATACCAGTTCTACACATTTTTAAGATAACCTGAAAAGACTAATTAAGTCGCATGGTTCCCTCTACCATAGGTTATCTACCTTCGAAGCCGCACTTGGCCAAAGGGGCAGGCATCCTCAGAGTGAGCAGCGAGGGAGATCTGTTTGATCGCAGTGCTTTAAGGATTGCTATTGATTTCCATTTTTTTCTTCTCTTGCCTCACTTTCGCAGCCCAAAGATTCTTTAGAGCTTCTAAGCTACTTGCCCATGAGCCGTAAATTTAAGTCAATAATTATTTTCTACATTCCCCTTATACAGTCCCACTTGAATCTTGTCTCAAATTTCTCTGTTTTTCTTAGGATTAGGAAAACGGATGAAGACTGTGGAGCTATGTTAGAAAGTAATCTTAAAAGTAGCCACTCTCTGATTGCGGCTCTATTGTGTTGCTCCCTTGGCTGAACCAAAATCATAGGCAACATTTTCTACTGAGGGATAGGTTGGTTGAAAACCGGGTTCAGACTCTTCTGGGGAACACTGGGCAGCAGAGCATTCCATAAGAGTGTATTTACTTCACTGGACTAGAGCTATAGCTCGAAGGGTTCATTACCTTACTGGTCAGTTAAAATTCAAATATCCCAGGAACATAAAAGTAATAGTAACGATGAGCAAAATTTATTTTCAACATGATGGCTAGATGGTCAAAGGAGGGCTCTGTCTACAAAAATGTTGCTGAAAGAAGGGGATGTTATAGCTTAAGGACCCATGGAGGAAAGGCATGTTCTGATAAGATGCTAGAACAGAGAGCTGTGTAAATACCAGTACACAGGGCACGGAGGTTAGGAAAGGGGAGGCAGAAGTGACAATTATGGATAAGCTTGACTGAATGGCCTGAAGTGTCACAAGATAAAAGTCTGTGTCTACCCAATGTCTTCACTGGGAGTGCTGCTTTTTTTAAGCGTGCCTGGTACCATCGATGGTCTTCACTGGAATGTCTATTAGCTGAATCCTTGATCTAGCCTTAGTCTCCCCCAATCCACCAGCTTGCAACACCAAATACAATGAATTAACTTCTCTCCCAATTTTCTTTGTAGTGTATACTGGCAAAGGGCTTGCCACTTCAAACTGAGCATATCATTATAGTAAAATCAGACTATGTAAACCCAAACTTACACCAAGAGAGGCCGGGTTTGAAGGCTGGAAGGGAGTTGAGGAATGACCTTTCCCCTCAATCTAACTGCTACTCAGGATTTTCCTAGTAATGACATTCTTCCAAAAACCTAGGAAAGAAACCTTGTAGTTTTTCCTTTTCTTTCTGTCTCACCTTCCACTTTTGAATCTAACTTCCCAATATGTCTTACTTTCGTCATTGCTTTGCCATTTCCACTGAATGTACTCTGGTTTAATTAACTAACTCATTCCTAGATACATGCCTTGCTTAGTGAAAGATTAAGTTCTTTGGAATTAAGAAAATTGGGGTGGCCGAAACCGGTTTGGCTCAGTGGATGGAGCGTCGGCCTGCGGACTGAAGGGTCCCGGGTTCGATTCCGGTCAGGGGCATGTGCCTGGGTTGCGGGCATATCCCCAGTGGGAGATGTGCAGGAGGCAGCTGATCGATGTTTCTCTCTCATCGATGCTTCTGGCTCTCTATCTCTCTCTCTTCCTCTCTGTAGAAAATCAATAAAATATATATATATATTAAAAAAAGAAAATTGGGATGAAATCCCAACTCGTCCACTTGTTAGGTGTGTGATATTGGGCAGTTGTTCATCAGTCCAAAGTTAAATATCCTCACCTATAAAATGGGACTAGTATTTTCTTATAGCATTGTTAAATTAAATAGCTTATAAAAACTATCAGGGATATAGTCAGTGCTCTATGTATGTTAAATATCTTCTGGAGTGGATCTTAAAATACTGCATTCATTTTATTATTTCCTTATTCAAATATATGGCATTATTTCTGAATACCTTGAAATAGCCTTCAAACATCCTACATCCTCTACAACACATTCCCGCTATCAAAGTTAAGGTGCACTCCATTTACTACCCTATTAGAGGCCCAGCGCATGAAATCGTGCACGTGTAGGGTCCCTAGGCCTAGCCTGAGATCAGAGCCATGTCCGCCGTGCCATAATGCTGCTCGCCGCCGCTCTGGGACACTCTGCAAAGCTGCTCACTTCTGCCCCATGACCCTCCGCAATGTTGCCACTGCCCCGTGAGTCCAGTCCCCAGTCCCACTCCACTGCCACCCACCCTGGTTCCCATGGTTCTCCATTGGCCATCCAGTGATGGGAGCTTGCAGGAGCGGGGAGGGACCGAGAAGTGGTCAATGCACCTCATAGTGACTGGTCGATTGGTTGTTCTGGTCGTGACACCTGGCCTTTTATTATTATAGATATGAGCCTTCAGCTACAACCAAAGGAGAGTTCTTGATGCCTCCTATTTCAACAGCCTCAATCTATGAAAGCCCATTGTTATATGACAATTAAATAAAAAAAAACTAGATCCCATAAACTGATAAACAAAAACAGATCCAGAGACAGAGAAGCATCGATCAGATGCTCAAACCTCAGAGGGAAGGTAGGGGGAGGGTGGGGGCAAGGGGGAGAGATCAACCAAAGGACTTGTATGCATGCGTATAAGCCTAACCAATGGACACAGACACCAAGGGTGTGAGGGCATGAGCTGGGGGGGGGGGGGGGGGGGAATTACCGCTCCCCTCCCCTACCTTCCCTCTGAGGTTTGAGCATCTGATCGATGCTTCTCTGTCTCTGGATCTGTTTTTGTTTATCAGTTTATGGGATCTAGTTTTTTTTATTTAATTGTCATATAACAATGGGCTTTCATAGATTGAGGCTGTTGAAATAGGAGGCATCAAGAACTCTCCTTTGGTTGTAGCTGAAGGCTCATATCTATAATAATAAAAGGCCAGGCATCACGACAGCAGGGGGGGGATGGGGGATGGGGAGATAAGGACACATATGTAATATCTTAATCAATAAAGAAAGAAAAAAACTAGATCCCTCTGTAGCATTATGAATAAATCTTAAAAGCAATTTTTAAAATGATGCATACGATCTAATACCAATTATTTAAAATTTAGAAACAAAATGGTTCTTGGCACACAAATATGCAGTAAAATGTAAAACACAGTCAAGAAGAACACATACGAGTTTAATAATAGTGGTTATCTGAAGGGGAAAGGATACTGGATTGAAGAGAAGTGGAAGATTCCACATGATATGTAATTATATGCAAAGGTTAATATTTGCTAATACTGGATATAAAGGAATTTGTTGTAGTCCTTCTCTGTGGTTTTCTCCACATTTAAAATGTATCATTAAAAATAATTAAAAAGACATGAATTGATTTTTGGAAAAAAATGTTATTCACCATTTATTTACTTACTCATTCACGCATTTGTACCCTATCTTGTTCAAAAGGTATTTAAGGGAGCTGATACATAACAAAAATTTATATTTTATATATCATATTATATTTTATAAAACAAATCATGTGGAATCATCCATTTTGAAGGGAAAAAATCAATAAAACAGCCCCAATTGATAGTTTATAATGAAAATATTTACAATACTATTTAAATAATTGAAAATAATGATGATATTACCATTATTATTAATAATTTTTATTATTAACTAGTTATTCTTTTGAAGCAATTTCCTAGAGATAAGGGAGGAGAGGAAGTATCTCAGGTGGAATGCCTAAACTTTAAATTACATTATTAATACAGGGATAAGTTTAAAGAATCTTCTAAAATATAAGGCTGTTTGTGGTTTCTTTTAAATTATTTAACAGCCAATTGACTGAATGGAAACTCTGACAGAAGAAAAGTTAAACTTGAAATCACTGACATATACTTGAAACACATGTTTTTATCAGTGATTGGGGAAGACCTGAAGGCTGTAGAGACCGGGTGTGTCAATGGCAAATAGGATTGTTTTAAAGCTCTGTTATACCCTCACTTTACTGCTGTGGATAGTGAGAGGCAAGGGCATCATCAAACCTTTGAAGAAATGGGTAAATTTGCCAATTTTCCTAATAATGCTGATGCCTTTACTATTTCTTTAGAAAGGGTTAAATTTACGAACTCTATGTAGTGTGTGTCTTAGGAAGCTAATCTACATCAATCAATAATGGCTGTGACTCATTGCTGTGATACTAAAGTGCATATTCTGTTTTTCATAATCCTTTTAAAATATGAGTAAGAACTCATTAATTTTCTCAATTATAGCTATATCAATTGCATTATGCCAATTTCGTTTGAGAATACAATTTAGTGAACTGCTCTAGGCTGGCAGAATCAGGGGTTCGCCACAATGTACTTAGTCATTTCTATTAAACAATTTGTTTGCTGGCATCCTGGAGACCTGGTCCATTAGAGATTTTTCAGTGTTAGGCATCTACTTTTCCCACGGAAAAGAAAAAAAAAAACCTCATTAGGCATGGCATTTTAATTAAAAGCTATTAAGTACCAGTTCCTTCTAACTGAAGCAATAATTTTTTAGAAAAAAAAGTATTTATTAAGAGATGAATTCTTACTTAGCTTGAAATGAAGCCACATTCAGCTACTAATGATAACAAATCACTGTTTAACTTCATTAAAGACCATTTACTTCCATATTATATTCTGAATCAATGCTACTTGTTTGTTTTGTTTTGTTTTAAACATCTGTGAGACTGCTGGCAACATTCATCAACCAAATGTTTTTAGTGTTTTTCACAATTAATCATTGCCCCCCCCCCGTTTTTTTTTCTACCCAGAAACTCGTAGGACATTTCTACTGCTTTTGCATTTCATTCCAAAATTCTAACTCGGCAGAAAGCATGGCAGATCCACAACGGGGTATTTAACCCACACTGCAAATGGAGATTGGAAGGGAGTTTGGATTGCAAGTACAAACATGAAAATGCTTCCATTGCTTTTATGTTAACTTGTCCATTAATTAAAGTCAGCCTACGTATTGCTACGAATTCATTTCCTCCCTGCAAGCGGCCGGGATATTGCCAGACGGAATCGGGTGTACATCCCATGCAAATGATTTTTATTGAACATGTACTGTGCACATTGTAGAGACCGTATTCTACCTAAATAATGCAGGAGCATGTGATGCCTGCCAAATCCCACACAATGTTGACACCCCAGTTAGTGTTTCATCTTCAAAGAGCAAGCTCCACGTCCTTCTGGCAGCTGATGAGTTCAGATAGAAAACATGCCAGCAGTGTGGACCAATGCATTATCACACGCACACCCCTGCCTCGTCACATGCCATAACATTGGCAAGCGGAGCCCAGAGCTCTTTAAGAACAAGAAGCTCATAAATAATGGTTGAAACACACAAGAGATAATTAAATGAGACAACTGAATACCAATGGACTCCCCAGCAGTAAACACTATTCAGTGAGGATCATTCCTGCCTCTCCTTCCTCCTTTTTTTTTTTCTTTCTCAGTTTTAGTTCCGACTAACAGTTCATTACTCTAGCTACTTTTTGAATGGGGGCGTTTTAAAAAATTGTCAAACTGCAAAACATTTCAGACATTTTCCTATTTAGGAACATTTCTTCGAAGTATCTAAGCATATAAACATATTCCTATTTTTTTTAAATTTAGCTTTAATCTCATCCTAGTGACATATACCTGTTTGACAAACAAACCACAGATGACACTCCTGAAAAAGCAAAAGGAGAAAATCCCATAATGTGCAGCATCTCACTGAGCTGTGCCTCCTGCGCTGTGAGTGGAACCCATTCATTCCCTTCATTTAGGATAAGTACACATCGATGTTGGAGCTGCCTCCTCATTCTTAAAAAATGAGATTCACAACGAATTTCAATGCTTCTTCCCCAACTTCCTCCGAACTCTTTTCAGAAATGCTTAATGTTTCTGGCTTGACAGCTTTGTGCTCAAGGTTGACAGGATATTTTTAGTATCCCAAGTATTTAAAAGGCTTGAAAAAAATCTAGTTCTGGTTTGCTTGTTGATGAAATATATTTAGCAGACAATTATAGTTGGTTTAATATGCATTTATTGCTGTCTGAGGGAAAATAAATGCCTTCAGCATTGTTGGCAAAATGAAGAGAAATATGCATTCTGCTACGCTGAGGCCACTCAGAATAGGGCATGCTCACTGTTCACTGAGGACTGTGCATCTCACAACAATAAAAGGAAGGGACTAAACCTAGAATGGAGGTCAACCCAGCTTAGCTCTACTTTTTGATCAATACAAGGAGTCTGGGGTCCCCTTCTTGACCCATTTTAATTTAGTAGCAACAAGATGATCTTGCAATGACAAGTTATGTGAAAATCCACTGTGTCACTTCAGTCAGTCATCTAATATTTACTTAGCACCTATAATATGCTGGGCCCTTTGGTCAGTTCTGAAGCTAAAATTGTAAATAGAATGATACTTGTCACTGCCCTCTTGGTGACTAGTATCCATCAGGGAGAACAGACATAAAAAAATAATGAAAAGATCAAAGATATCCCTGGCACAACACAATATCACTTATGCATTATTCCAGCCAGAAGTACAAAACAAAAGTTTAACTATGATGAAACATCAGGCAAAACCCAAATGATATCAGTTTTAGTTTTAAAAAGTGGACCGTACTTTTTAAAAATATCAATTTCTTAGTAGACAAAAGAAAAGCTGTGGAAATTTTATGAATTAAACAAAAAGACTAAAGAGAACTAAATGAGCCTACACTGCATCCTGTCCTAGTAGGTGAATTCATGAAAATGGTATGTAGATGGTCTCATGGAAAAACCTCAGTCTCCCACCTTCTGGGTTGGAAAAACATAGCTCTTCCCTACTGTGTCCTTCTTTCCTGGGAGTCTCTTTGCTACTCATACAAACCACTTCTTGTTGGGCACCAAATGTATGGAGGTTTTCCCCACACCACCCAGCAATTCTCCACATCAGCAGTTTTCCTAATGAGACTAAAGTATCCAAGAATTCAACTAAATTCTGACACTGTGTCCCTGGAGAAAGCATCAGGTTCCACAGGCTAAGGGCTCAGTCAAGACTCCCCAAATTCCACCTCCCTCTCCCCCCAACACACACACTTCAGACACAAATTGCAAGCCCAGGTTATAATCACCTGTGCTTCAATCAACTGGCTATAGATTGAGGGTTCCAACAGTGCCCTCCTTGGGTTCAATGAATTTGCGGCAGTGGCTCACCAAACTCATGGAAACACATTTACCAGTTTTCCAGAGGATATGATAAAGGATACAGATGAGCAACCAGAAGAGAGAGATGCGTAGGGCAAGGGGTAAGGGAAGCGGTAGGAGCTTTCACGCCCTGGCCAGGTGTAGCACTCGCCCAGCGCCTCCATGTGTTCACCAACCTGGAAGCTCTCCGAACTCTGTACTTTTGGGATTTTATGAAGGCTTCATTGTTAGGCATGATTGATCATAAACTCCATTTTCAGATCTTCTCCCTTTTCAGGAGAATGAAGGATAGGGCCGAAAATCCCAAGCTTCCAAATATCACTTGGTTTTTTCAGTGACTAGCCTTCATCCAAGAGCCCACCCGGAATAACCTCATTAAAACTAAAGACACTCCTATCACCCAGGAAATTACAAGGGTTTCAGGAGCTAAATCAGGAGCAGAGGTCAAAGACCAATATTAGAACAGGAGATGCTCCTAGTGTTCTACCATGTAGGAAATCACCAAGTGTTTTAGGAACTCTGTGCCAGGAACTATGGGAAGAGACCAATATCTATGTTCTATCATTTCCCAGATGGTAATTAAATAAAAGTAATATATCAATGACAAGTTTACTAACGCTGATAACTCTACTATGATTATGAAAGGAAATATCCCGATTCTTAGGAAAGATACTCTCAAGTATTTAGGAATAAAAAGATATGATGTATGCAACTTACACTCAAGGTTCAGAAAAATAGCATGTGTGTGTGAGAGAGAAAGAGAGAATACAAATGATAAAGCTATTGGGACAAAATATTAACAATTGGTAAACCTGGGTAAAGAATGTTCTACTTACTATTATTGCAAGTTTGAGTAAGTTTGAAATAATAAGCTTATAATAAACATAATGAAATAATCAACATAATAAAAAGTTTTTTAAAGTATTTTTGCTGCAAATGAGTTACATAGGATGCAATGAACATGTACAGAGTAATATACAGTAGATTAGTTTTAATGGTGGTTGCGTCAGAACGCAGTATTTAAGATGATTCTTGAAAGACAAAGAGGGGTCTGGAGTGAAGTGAGGTGTCAGGAAATTAATCTGGCACAAACTGATGAAGACCTTGAGGTGAATAAACTAGCAAAGTCTAATATAGCTAGAGCACAGAGGTGGCAGGGAAATGAACTGAGAGAAGGGGTAGCAGGGACTTGGTTATATAGGGTCTCATAAACCAACTCAGAAGAACTGGTTAAGTCCAGAAATGGCATGATAAATAGTGTGGTATAATTCATCTGAGGAAAGACGCAAAGCAATTATTTTAGCATAAGAAAGAATAGGAAAGGTAAAGGTAAAGATTTTCAAAGGATAAAGGTTTATTTTTGTGAATCCAACCTGAGACCTGGGATGATGAGGGTCCAAACACAATCTCCTCCTCCTTTCTCATGATCCAAAGGACTCAACTCTCTTCCCACCTCATCCTTCAGCGAAACCTGAAGTAAGAAGAGCCCTAATGCTAGCGCTGCTTGGAAGGGTCATTGGAGGAGGGGATGCTAATGAGTGTGTTGATTGGAACCAACTGTCTGAGGAAGAGAGAGGACCTGGAAGAAGCTACAGGAAGGATGTTCTCAGCAAACTACAAACCTCCACTGGATCTCCTCAGAGAATAAAGGTTTAAGGTTACCAGCCCGGGTAGCGTTTACCTTAGGGAAAAGTCAGAAAGAATAATGAAGCTTCTCTTAAATTGCTTGGACCCTCTCTAAGTTTGACTGCATCACCCGAATGTGAAAGACTGACGGAAACCTTCCCTAGTGTTTCTGTGCGTTTCACCACCAGAGCTAAGGCCTTTTTATGTGTCAATTTTTTTTCTTCCATGGTGACAGGTTTAGCTTGAGATTACGGGTATTTTACAAAGATGTCTTGACCAGAGTGAGGAAAGTGCATTGTAATGGGAGAGGAGAAACAGTAAGGAAATGAAGGAAAAGGATGACTTCTGGGAAACAAATCTGAGGGCTGCTGAATTAGCCAGGTGATAGCTATCCATGGATATCTAAATTGCACCCATGGAAGCATCCCATTGTGATTATTCTGTAAGTCTTATTCACTTAAATATTTGGGGGAATAATCTGCTTTCACATTTTGAAGTTGCTTAAAGAAAGAAGCACTTATTAATGGACATCCTAACCTCTTGAATTTTAATACCCTGCAGCAACTTGACCGAGGTACAACGTTATATAGTTAATCTAGATCCCAAGAGCATTCTGCTAGCTAGGATTTCCCCCTTACTGGAGCAAAAATGAATAGCCTGAACTATCTAAGCAATTATGTTGTCAAGCACAGAGCCTCCTAGAACCTACCTATTACATATGTTGTTTTCCTTAAGGATACAGAAGGGACCTCGAGATGAAGAAGTTGGCATGGAACTACTAAGAATTTAAATAACCTTGACATCTTTTAAATTTTCTATGTATTACACCAGGTATTGGCTTTAGATGAAGCTCATTAAACTCAAAACAAGTATTAGATTGACAGTCCCTTTCTTTGGTTTTTAGTAAACTTACTAAGTTATTTTTGGTTCATTTGTCTGTAGTGAAAAAATCAATTCTCTTAAAAATGTTGTTTTGATTTATAAAAAAAAAGAAACTATACCTCTTTTTGAAGTCAAAATTAATGCTAGGTCATAAATAAATGGAAGTACTCCATGTTCTCCAAAGTCAAATCTAAGAATATTAGTAAACTTTATACAGTTATTCTCATGACAGGTATGAAATATTAGCAGAATTAAGAGAAAATAATTTATATATGATTCTCTAAGATTCATATACTTACTGTTAATTAGTATGGGAAGCTGAAACAAACACATGAAACAAATATTCAAATTATCAATGAATCTTTACATTGTCTTCACAGTTGCATTAAATAAGAAAAACACAAGTCAAAAACCTATTTCAAGAGGTCAAGCATTTTTCTCCAACAAATTTGAAATGGCCTGCAAATTGTTCAATTCATCCGCATACCTTGCCATTGAGACAGAGATACAGGTGATAACTTTGATTGTAAGGACAGAAGGCACAATGTGAGAGAGAAATTGGGAAGAGAATAGCAGAGATGTCATTGAAGAAAGGTAAAAGCCCAATTCTACACATTTTCTTCTTTAATTTCCATTCACTGGACTTTGGTAACACTCGCATGAAATATCACTCTTAAAACTAGAACCTCGCCTCTGCCCTGTCTTGGAAGAAGCTTATGCCCATTCCATTCAGGCTCACACCCCTCCCTCACCTGTCACCAAACCAGCTCATCCTTTCCCTTGGGAACTTTTCAGTTGCTCTATCTGACTATCCTGAGAACTGGCCTCTACTGTGGGTAACCTAGATAGTCTGAAGCTGGTCAGCAACTTTAGGAAGGGGCTAGCCTGCTGGGACTATACTACATGTATCTGTGGGGATCTACATTTTTTTAAATAAAAATAAAAAGAAACCTAAATCACAGCATTGCCTCTACCATAATAATTTTTGGCTCAGGCAATAAAACCAATGGGTGTGAAAATGTTGGAGAATAAGATATTCACTGTATCAAAATATCACTTTATAGATGACATATTAGTTACAATGGAAATGTTTTGTAGATACCACCTGAACCAAAATGATCGAATTTAGCAATCTGTGAGACACAGAAATCATAATGTCCCTTATATGGTATTTCTGCCCCAAAAATGTTTAACTTAAATCTAATCATGAGGAAAGAATCCAAAATGAGGGCATTTTTTTCAACAAATTAGCCAGATATTTTTAAAAATGCCAATACGTGAAGGATTCAAAAGGCTGAGAAACCATACTAGATAAAAGAGACTAGGGAGATATGATAAGTGAAATGTAACATGATTCTTGGTTGCATCTTGAATCAAATAAAATAACACAAAAGTTATAAGAGATACCATTGGGACAGTTGGGGAAATTTGCATATGAACTACAGTATATGAAAAATGATAAAATTGTCAGTGTTAAATTTACACAGTATAGTATTGAATTTTCTTTGTGGAGGAGGATGTCCTTGTTCTTGGGCAATATGTGCTGAAATATATCGGTGTATATTTATTTAAATGATAAAATCTCATGTGTCCCAGTCTTGGTTTACTTAAGAAGTGAGATAGATGCTATTCTATCAAAGATAATAAAGGCTTTGATGTTTATTTTCTTGAAAGTGTCAGTATTTTATTATGTCAAAGAAAACTATTGATATTCCTTTGGTTCCTTGAATTTTTCTTCTTCTTTAAAATGAAAAGTGTATAAAATATGAAGTGTCTGCCACTGTTAAAACGTGCACTGTTTTCACACCATAGAGAAAATGGAAATTGGGAGAACCTATTTCTAACCGCCTCAATAAAAATCCATATTTCTTTATGCATAAGGCACCTGTGGCAGTAAACAAAATTGGGGCATACCACAAAAATATATCTAGGATTTTTTTCAATGCTAAAGACCCAGCATTTTTTCTGCTTATGTCATTTTTTTAATATTTTGTTTCTTTCCCTCCCCTTAAAAAAAATTCTCTGGTTTATTTTTGTATCTTTCTTCTTTAAGCAGTAATTACTGAGCATTTTCTTTGTGATTGGTAAGAAATCTTTTCTATTTTCATGAGAAAATAAACAAAAGAAAGGACTTACTACATGGAGAAGTTTAGACTATGTTTAAAGAACTTATTGTCAGATTAGCTGCAAATTTAAGATGTCTCACTTCTTGAAAAATAAATATAATGACCATCTTCTATAGATATTTTGGGCATGTATTCATGATAGGTGGAACAGAGGATTTTAACCAGTTTCCTACTTTGCTTAGAAAAATCTATAAGTATGTGATAATTGAAAAGTAGTAAAATGTTGGCATGTTTCCTGAAGGTGTAAAGGTGTTTTGTTTTTCAGAAATCTAATAAAAATAAGGACTCAAAACTATGCCTAAACTCCATAAAATACAATATCCACCCATGCTGACTTCTGATTTTATAGTTTGTGCCAGATACATAGCCTAATTCACTAGTAGTATAACCTTACCTTCTTATATGAAATAATAATGATGTTCATGAGCCCATATTTACATGAAAGCCCTATATCCAGATAAGAGAGCTCGTTTCCAAGGGTTTCCAGTTCTTTTGCAATAATCAACTAATTTTAATCCACTGTTTCTTTCATTAATCTACATTTGACTTTTTTCTTCTTAATATATTAAAAAAATTAATAGGAACTTATCCAGATAATCACCATTAGAGCTCATCACTATTTTTTTAAAAAGGGGAAGAGTCATCTATTTATTAACTCAATTCTTGAAAGCCCCCCCCACACTGTTTTGATAAACTATACAATATAACAAATCAAATCAAAACTTTGTGTCTCAAATCAAAAGCAACTTTTTATTACCTCTCACAATTCTGCAGTATAAGCTGAGCTAAGTTGGGTGGTTCTTGCATCCACATGGAACCAGCTGCTAGTGTAGTCTTTATGCTCAATTGCATCATGCTCAAAATGGCCCATTGACATGGCAACGGGGAGTGCTTCTTATGGACTGGAAGACCAGGTAGGGCTGCAGACTGAAATGCCTCCATTCTACTCCACTTAACCTCTCCAAGCAGTTTGGGCTCATGGCATGCTGGCTGGGCCAGGAAATTTCTTAATTCTAGTCTTGGATGTATACAATGTCACTCTGGTAGTCAAATAAAATCATAAGCATAGCCCAAATAAGAGGGAATTACAGAAACAAAAAAGGATAATATATATATATATATATATATATATATATATATATATATATATATATCACACTCCTGACTTCTTATATGCCATTGTTCTATGTTTTATATATACATATTTATGTGTGTATATACATATGTATGTATGTATGTATATACAAAAAGCATGGTCTCTACTATCATATATATTTATATTCCTCCTTATATTGTGTATTATGCAATACACAATAGCATATAGGATATTAGAAGGTAAATATATATATACAGATATAAAATATATGTATATATTATATATATTAAAAAGTAAATACTATATACTTTCTGTTCATGTAATTATCTCTGTGTGTGTATCTAACTATATTAAGATCATGAACTTCTGGGTACCAAAAGTCACCAAGAAATAAATAGGCAAGCCAGAGTGGGAGAAGATATTTACAGCACCAAGAAAAGGTTTGTATCCACAAAATATAAGGAACTTCAGTAAAAGACAAACCACCTTACAGAAAAAAATGAGCAAAAGCCTTGAAGAGGCACTTCACAAAAGAAGACATAAAAATGACCTGTAACCGTTTGAAAGAGTCCTTAACTTTAACAGTCATTACGGAAAGGCAAATTAAAGCCACAAAAAGATGCTAGGATATCCCCACCAGAATAGCAAAATTAAGAAGACTGACAATGCCAAGTGTTGTTGAGAAAGAGAAGAACTTAGCACTGGGAACTATCATAAAAGACTGATGGAGAGTAAGTTGATACACCCACTTGGAAAATTGTTTAGCATGAGATGCTAAGGTTAAACATAGCAGAGGTTTAGATTTGTCATCTAACCAAGGCTGGGAGCTGGCCATCGAGAAAGAAATTGTTGCGTCAAAGAGAATGGCCACTTTTGTAGCTCAGGTGGACATACACTGAATGGCAAAGAATGCTATGAGATATAATTGCCAAGCCACAAGCCCACCAGCAATGTGTAAGTACAGTATACGAGTTTCACAAAAGGACATGCTTACATAAGTTTGTCATTTTGGGTTTGTTTGGTATTTTTTGTTTGTTTTGGTTTGTTGTTTTTTGTTTGTTTGTTTGTTTTGCCAATTTTCTGTCTTTTGGGAAATGTTTAATTAATTTGTAGGACTTTGGAGATGTTTGATTCATTTTCATGATTTTAGGAGAGATTTCACTAACAAGCATTATAGAGCTTTCAGCTGAACCAATCAGTTTTCATCACTGGCATAAATGGACAAGGTTCATTAATGAAAGACTGGGACAGTACCAGAAAAACTTTTTTTCTCTAAAACATATACACTTAATCCAGAAGCTTGGGCAGCCTGCAGCTCTTCCACAAAGCGTTTGCAATTATCCACACAACGTGCTTCCCAAGAGCATTCTGAAAACTCAAAATTGGGGGTTATTTTTCCACTTCCCAGTGTTCTCAGGCTTTCACTGGGTGTTAAATTAATGGGAAACGTGTAACAAAACAAACAGGATTTTTTCTTATAAGAACCTATTTGAAAGCCCATTGTGCTTTTTGACAGTAAACACCAGGTAGGAAATTCAAGGGTTTTTAATGTCAGCACACACAATTTCTTATTTACTCTTAAAGAGTAATGTGTTAAGGAGTTTCTTTATTTGTAGTAATGAAATATGTCTAATCATCTCAAAAGCAGAATAACCACTATGAGTGATAATTATCTGACAAAAACGATTAGGCCTTGAGAGAGAAAAAACAGAGTCTAGCTTGTGCTAGACTATTTTGTGAAGTGACACTGAATATATATCAAAATATATGTGTGTGCACATGTGTGTGTATGTATTGTTGCTACTGTCTGCCATCATTGCTGACCATAATATCTGTGATTATGGTTTTGATATCACAGACATGTATAATCATACTGTGGTTTATTTGTCATTTCTTCCATTGTGCGGGAGGGGTATAACAAGGACCCCCTATGCAGCTAATAACTTCCAAGTATCTTAAGAAACCCATCAGAACACTGAGGTGCTTTCCTTTTCTGTTTAAAAAGAGAGGAGAAAAAAAGAAAGGATACATGAAGTATATCATCATGCCCTCTACGATTTACGTGAAACAGCTCAACACAGTTGTCACCTGAATAATGTATGACCCTTTCTACCACTGTTAAAATAAGTCCATTTCTGTACAGTTATTTCTATTCTGTGGTAAGTTCCCTGTCATTCTTGAGAGGGCAGCACTAAGGATAAGTTTGGTTCTTAAGGCAACTCACATCTCTTGTACTTCAAGTATGGTATTGAAGATGTTATTTACTGCATCAGAAGCCTCTTAGAACAATGTCCTGCAAGTTTTGTGCCAGTAAGAACTGAGCTTCTCGTTAATAACTTACTTTCATCTCACAAATGCTAGTTGCACTGTGAACAAATGATTTCATTTCTCTCTTTGGCTTGGTTCACTGTCAAATTAGTAACCACTTTTGACAGATAGAGAACTACACCATACTCATGGTTACTGTGACCCAAACTTAGATATGAATTTCATTTTTTCTTACTCTACTCTTTTCTTTACTCTTATTTCCTTTTTAAATGTGTATGGAAAATATTGTAAGCTCTCTTAATTCATTTTTGACAATTAAGAATAGGCATAAATAGAACAGAACTACTTAATACATTACTAATATACAGGGATGGGCAAAAATAGGTTTGCAGGCTAGGCTTAGCTGGGTGGTTCTTCTGGTCTCAGCGGAAATGGCTTATGTCTACTCCAGCAGGCCAGCCCACACTGGCTCACAAAGTGGTCACAGGGATCAAAGAAAGTAGAAGCCTGACATACCTCTGATGGTCTAAGCTCATCACTTTGTCACTTTGCCACATGTTCTGGCCAAAACAAGTGGCAAGGCCAGTCCTGATTCAAGGGATGGGGAAACAGACCGCCTGATGGGAGGAGGTGCAAAGTCACATTGTAAAGATATGGGGTACGGGACTAGTGAGGATTATGTCCGTGTTTTCAATCCACCACAAAGGTTACAAAACATTTTTTTAAAATTGATAAATGAAAACTGTATTGAGGGGAGCAAAAAAACAGGCAGTCCTCTCCATGGGGATGTCTATGCTGAGTAATGAGGGGTGAGGATTCCTGGAAGACATTTCAGGGTTGAACGCAGTGGCTGGCAAAAGGAAGGCATTGAAAACTGTTCATGGGGTGAATCAATAATTTCAGAGAGTGAACTTTCAGGTCAACTAAAAAATGGTCAATGACTAGCATATTTTTAAAATCTATTATATCCTCCAGATGCCTAGCATTGATTTGAACAAAGAGAAATAAATCATTCCAGGTTACAAGAGTTCAGGAATGTAAATAATTTTTCAAAAGGCAAATGATATACTAAAATGGGTAATGCATCTTGCATTTGCTAGAGAGGAATGGACTTACCTTAGCTTCAGGTCCTCTTAAGTATATAGTATATTTCTATCCCAGGATAGAGTATAGTTAATAGTACTCTACTGTATATTTGAAAGTTACTAAGAAAGTAGTTCTTAAAAGTTCTCAATACAAGAAAAAAATATGTAACTGTGTAGTAATGTGTTAACTGAATTTATTGTGGTAATCATTTTGCAATATATACATACATCAAAGCATTATGTTGTTCACCTAAAACTAATAAAATGTCATATGTCAATTATATCTCAATTGTAAAATAAAATAAAGCAGAGTTGGTAAATTCTGCCTAATAAAAAACAACACATTGGTTATGCTTATATGCATGCATACAAGTCCTTTAGGGGAGGCCGGGGGAAGGTCAAGAGGGGAAAAAAAGGGACATATGTAATACTCTTTGTAATACTTTAAGCAATAAAACAAAATTTTAAAAATATGAATAAAATGGTAATAAATACATATCTATCAAAAACAAACAAACAACACAATAATAACTCAGAAGTAATTCTCAGAAGACGGTCACCTGAAGGCAACCACTTTGCTTCCTTTGTTAGCCAAATTACAGCGAAGGCTTATGTGTTTCTGCATCACTTGTGTTATTTAATTTCTTAAGGAATAAATATTGTTATTTAAGAAAATATCAAAACTAGGTTCTCCTGTTTACAAATATAATTGTATTTCAGTTTTGCCATTTGCTTTCGCAGGTTGCTTTCTCTGAGACTATTTACATCATCCAAACAGAGCTAATTTAACTTTTTTGGCCATATTTACAGTGAACTATTTGGATAGTATATTGTGAAGTAAGGTCAAATCTAACCCAGCTTATGAATAGTCAACGGGTTTTTTTCCCCACCTCTTTTCTCTGCAGCCTCTATAATTCTGGTATCTCTAGTGCCTTGTCTTTGGTTGCCAAGGCCTTGCTGTGAGTGCCAGACCAGCTCCTAGCAACCCAAGGCCCATTGACAGCACCAGGCCAGTTCCATGCTGCCAAGGACTCCCTTTCTCTCTCTCTCAGGGAGGACCGTTAGCTGGCATGCACCTTTTGCCCTCTGTCTTCCACTTGTTCCTGTTGTAATGCAATTGGTGGAGAAAATATCTTGAAATCTCCAGGGGAAAGCATGAAGACAAAAGCTATATACCGTAAGTGTCTGAAGAACTGATAGAAGACATCTGGGTCCCTGTTGGAATCATAAAAACACTGTATTGGCCTGCTTACCTCTAATATTCATGCAAAGTGAAAGAAGAGAGAGAGAGAGAGAGAGAGAGAGAGAGAGAGAGAGAGAGAGAGAGAGAGAGAGAGAGAGAAAGGAAGGAAGGAAGGAAGGAAGGAAGGAAGGAAGGAAGGAAGGAAGGAAGGAAGGAAGGAAGGAAGGAAGGAAGGAAGAGAGAGAGAAAGAAAGAAAGAAAGAAAGAAAGAAAGAAAGAAAGAAAGAAAGAAAGAAAGAAAGAAAGAAAGAAAGAAAGGAAGGAAGGAAGGAAGGGAAAAGAGAAAGAGAACTCCCTATTTATTCTATCCATAGTCAAACTGCTCTTTCTGTGGTTCACAAATATTCTCACCTACATAAAGCTCCAAGTAGAAATTCAAAAAAATGGGTTGGAACTAGACAAGGAAGCGAGCTGGGAAGGGAAGGCTGAGACAGCTCCTCCCTTTCCATAAGGGTGACTCTCTCTTATAACTCCTGTGGCAGCAGCAGTTGGTTCAGGAGCTCTCACTCCTCTCAGAGGAGAACAAATGGAAATAGATGTGATTTTTTTCACTCCCCTTCCCTTTTTAAAAAAAAAAAATGTTTTTACTGATTTCAGAGAGGAAGGGAGATAGAAACATCAATGATGAAAGAAAATCATTGATCAGCTGTATCCTGCATGCCCCCTATTGGGGATTGAGCCCGCAACCCTGGCATGTACCCTGACCAGGAATCAAACCGTGACCTCCTGATTCATAGATCAACACTCAACCACTGAGCCACACTGGCCCAGCTACTCTTCTTCCTTTTGCCATGTTCCTTGGAAAGAGGTGTCCCACCAGGAATGTGGAATATGCATTTGCTATTTTGCCTGACAAACTTGGTTTTATTGGGGATAAATTATTCTCTCACATAACTCTAGTGGGGCTGAAACCTCCAAGGTCTCTAAGGATATGCTCCAGACCTGCCAATCAGGCCCACATCATCGGTTCAAAGATGGGAACATGATGCAAGTCAAGCCCGTTACTGTCAGATCTGGGACTTTTGCTGAACTGTTAGAAGTGATTCTCGGTTTACATTGAGCTCACATAAGTGGTAGAATGAAAGCTAGAAGAATGTCTGGTCGCCATCTTCACCACCTCCTGGGTACATGAGAAGAAGGTCAGCCCAGAGTAAGGCAGTTTGAGAGATCTGAAAGTGATAAGCCCTATGCTATTATGTGAGGTCCCAGGTCCAACTGTGCCATTCTGGCCATACGCCAAGGAATTCCCTGTTTTTTCTCAAACCAGCACTATTTCTTGAATGTTTCAGTGCTATTTCTATCCCTCATAGCCCACAAAAGCATGGTCACACAGATATACCACTGAATGGCCCTTCCTCAACAATTAGAATTTCAATAAACCATCAACAGGGAGGAATGGATGAGAGAAGTTGTGCCAAGAAAACAGATTAAGACTCAGATAATAATAAATGAATGCCGGGGGCTTTCATATATAATCTCAAAGAGTCCTCATTGATTGGTATAACTGATGAGGAACAAGGACGAGAAGAAGTTAACGATTGGCCTCTAACTCTAAATTCTTACTCATTTCCTGACCTCATCCTTCCTCAGGCTGAGACCTGGACCCTGACCCAGTTCTTCCAGCACAGGAAAGTGATTACAGAGCTCTTCACCAACACGGGATGTTTGACGAGTCATAAAAAGTATAATGTTCTAAGTAGAAACACCAAGATCACAGAGAACATCAAAACCTTCAAAGCTCAAATTGTGCCACCTTTGAGAAGTTCTTCAAGGGAGTGGCTGGCATTGGAGCATCTCCGCTAGGCAGAGCTGTATCCCTACAAGGCCCTTGTCTACCTTCTGGGTTCTGCACTACCACCAAATTGAATATGTTGGTGGCTCCACCAGATGACAAAATCGTGTCAGCATTTTATTACATACTAAAATGATATCTATCCACCTATCAATCTATGTATTTATCCATCGTCTCCTATTGATACCAAGTGATCTCATGGCAGCAGCTCCATTATAAAATGTCTTCTATACAGATATTTCTACAAAATAGTTCTGCATTAGAAACTTGGTACCTTTAACCTACAAAAAACAATAATAATGTGCAATATTTGCATTTTCAACTCAAAAATGAATCTTTTAATTTATTCTATTAAGAAAACTTTTTAAAACCTAGCAGGACAAATGGAAGTAATCTAAATATTCAATACGGGGAAATGATGACATAAATTGTAATATATCTAGTTATTTATAATAAATTATACTAATAACTCTAAATATGTTGTAATATTAAACAAACGCATTGTAAAAATTACATGTACGTAATGATAATTATGTAAAATCCTTATGCGTTTGAAAAAAAGAAGAGAACATTGGAAGGAAAATAATACAAAAATGACAATAGCTGTGCAGTTAAATATGATTATGAGAAACTTTATCCTTTTTCCAGGCGTCCTCCGTTGATTGTTATATGTGTTTTATAAGTGAAAAAATTATCATTTGGGGGATAAAAGAGCTAAAGAGACACCTCACTGATAAGATAAAGAAAGGGCAAAGAAGCGTCTGAAACAATGGTCAACATCATAGGTCAGTAGGGAACTGCAAATGAAAACAACAATGCGATATCACTGTACACTATGAGAATGGCCAAAACCCAGAAAAGTGACATCACCAAATGCTGGTAAGGATATGGAGCAACAGGAACGCTCATTTATTGCTGGTGGGAATACAAAATGGTACAGCCATTCTATAAGACAGCTTGGCAGTTTCTTACAAAACTAAACATGCTCTTATCATATGATTCAGCAATTGCACTCCTTGGTATTTACCCAAATGAACTGAAAACATGGAAGCAACAAGAGGTCCTTAGTTACATAAATGAAGACATAACCTATCATATATTCAGAGAGTGAAATATTATTCTGTGCTATAAAAAGATCAGTTATCAAGCCATGCAAAAACACAAAGGAAACGTAAACATGTATCACTAAATAAAAGAAGCCAATCTGAAAAGAATACATGATGTATGATTTCAACTCTATGACATTCTGCAACAGACAAAACTATGGAGACAATAAAAAGATCAGTGGTTACCAGAGATTCGTGGTGGGAAAGAAGGAAGGAGAAATGAATAGATGGCAAAAAAGAGATTTTTAGGATAGTGAAACTATTCTGTAATGGTGGATACATGTCATTATACATTTGTCAAAACCCATAGAGTGTACAACACAAAGAGTGAACCCTGATGTAAGCTATGGACTTTAGTTAATAAATAATATATTATTATTAGTTCATTAATTATAAACATACAATCTAATGCAAAATGATATTAAGAGGGGAAACTTGTGGGAGTGGAGGGCAAGGGTATATGGGAACTCTGTACATTCCAATTTAATTTTTCTGTGAACCTAAAGCTGCTCTAAAAAATAAAGTCTATTAAAAATAATAATTTTAATGTGGTTCACAAAATCATCTATCAATAAATTCTAGTTTTGCTTTTAATTTAGGTTGTTTAAATTTTTAGTTTTGAAGTATTTCTTTCTATTTTTAAATGTATTGCAAACTTTCTACCTAAATTTTAAAGCAGAATTATATAAGATGAGAGGCCCAGTGCACGGATTTGTGCACCAGTGGGGTCCCTCGGCCTGGCCTGCACCCTCTCGCAACCTGGGACCCCTTGGGGGATGTCAGACTGCTGGTTTCGGCCTGATTCCCGCAGGCCAGGCCAAGGGACCCCACTGGTGCACAAATCCGTGCACCGGGCCTCTAGTATGCATATAAGATCTTTGGTTAAGATCTTCCCACCCTCCCCGCTCCCCCCTTCCCTCTGAGATTCATCAGTCTGTTCCATATTTCCATGCCTGTGCATTGAGCATCTGCCCCCTGGTGGTCACTGCATGTCATAGCTACCAGTCAACTGGTAGAACAATCAGATGGTCACTTAGGCTTTTATATATATAGATAACGAGGTTTTAGGGTTATGTCAATCTTGAGACTATTTTGTAGAAGCATTCATAGTTAAGTAAATATTTGATTTTTTAACAATTCTTGTTGTCTTTGTAACAGATTTACTGAAGGTTTGATCTCTGTTGAAATATATTGGTGATTGAAATAGCAGATTTTATTTAAATCCATATTCATTGAATTTTTAAATCAAGGAGAAACCTACTTGTAAATCTAGCAATGACATCATAATGTCTGCTTTTTAAAAGTAATTTCTTTTTCCTCCCTTGTGTTTCCTCTCAATTGTTTATAACCATATCCTCTACACTTTTCTATCAAGTCCAAGATCCTTGCAGGCACTGAGGTTGCCCACTCATCACAGTCCACAGGATGAAAGCCTGCTTGCCTTTTCCTTAGGCCCTTTAATGTTTCCATTTGCTGTCCTTTTGTTTTGCCAAGTTCCTTATTCCTTGAGGGGAAAAAACGTTTTCTTTGCAGACTGTAGAACTTTCTGAGAGTTAGTATAATGATCTATTATTGCCCAGACGAGGTAGCTTCCCAAGGTAAAATGATGGATGTGCAACCAGGTTACTAAAGACTTAGTTATTTCAACATTTAAATGGGATAAACATAGAATGAGCCAGAAAAAAAACACCAAAATCTATGGATAGAAAACATATAAAAAATAAAAGACATTCTGTCTATCCTTGATTGAAGGCAACTATGAAAAATTAATAGCTTATCAGTATTTCCCAGATGGTTTCTCATTCATAATGTTCTAATATAAAAGTAAATTAAGTAACTGTTAAAGCTGATAAGTATGGTTGCTTTTTTATATTTAATTTTGAGCTCAATTATCTTGAAGTTAAAATATTGATTTCTGTGGTCTACAACTAGCTCCCTGGTTATAGTAAGCTGCCAGCCCCTTTTATTACCATCACTTCAGTGTGGTAAGGTTCATTGGCTCCTTCTATCCAATATAGATTTAAGGTGGTTGCTAAACCAGCCCAGCACTCCTGACACTAGCACTGCGCCCTCTGCTGGACACTGTTCTTCCATTTCCAAATCTATTGGGACAGGAACTGAATGCAACCCACCCCTTGGAACCTGGCAGATAACACATGCTTATTTGTTACCCTGAATTCTTCCACTTACTCATTTCATTTACATACCATAAGCATTTTCAGAAGCAAAGATCATGAATAAAGAGATCTACGCAAATCTCTACAGCTACTTGTAAGTAGTTATCAACTTACCTTAAGTTTAAATACAAGAGATAATACTTGCCTTCTCAGGGACACATTTGCACATATGTTCAATTGTGACATGGCCAATAATTTTCAAAGCTATATTTTTCTGCTTCAACTTTGATTACATAACCCTTTGATATTTGTGACCAGCAATAATCCTTTTAGAAAACACTTTAGTTCCTTTTTCTACTATACTTTGAGTGTGACAAAACTTTCAAAAGGGAAAAAAAGATTCACTTACATGTATATCTTTTGTCAGTTCAATGATATTTGAAAGAAATTTTTTTCTCCCTTTTTAAGATAATAGCTATCCTGCCTGGCCAGTGTGCCTCAGTGGTTGAGCATCAACCTATGAACTTCCTATGTGTTTCTACTTCTCAAATATCAACATTGTTGTTGGTATATTGCTAAAGATACTATCCTCTTTTCAACTCACCAAAATCAGATCTCCTTTCAGTGAGAAGAAAGATGGAGGGAGGCTGCATCTTCCATAACAATCTCTGCCATCTTCCTCCCTCTTCTGAAATATTTGACTAAAGACATCAAAAGTTAGGTAATTCACCTGGCCGGTGTGGTTCAGTGTTTGAGCGTGACCTAGAACCCAGAGGTCATGGTTCAATTCCCAGTCAGGGCACATGCTTGATTTGTGGGCTCGATCCCCAGTGGGAGGCGTGCAGAAGGCAGCAGATCTATGATTCTCTATCATCATTGATGTTTCTCTCTCTCTCTCTCTCTCTCTCTCTCTCTCTCTCTCTCTCCCTCTTCCTCCTTGAAATCAATAAAAACATATTTTTAAAAAATATAATAGCTATAGCATAATTTTATTATTAAATTAAGGAATTTCCAAATAAATAATATTGACTTTACAAAAAAAATTATAAAACTACTTAGCTGATGGCTGTGTGTTTACTTTGCAGTAAATAAAATAAAATAAAAACAGAGTCCTTTCTGAAACTTTTATTTGGGGCCTATGTATTACAGGTTCCATATTTGCGTGCTGTTCATAAACAAGCAGGAAAGCCCTTGACACCCTTTTCCCATGGCAGGCCAAAGGGGTTAAGACAGGTACTGGTAGCTGAGGGTGCTATTGTGAGAACAGCTTTGGGACTGAAATGCCAAAAATGCAAACAATAAAAAACCCAGGCACTATCCTTAGGAAACCAATCAACTCCTGCCCCAAAGAAAGTTTCCCCTTGTCTTCTTCTCTTTTTCTCTTAAATCCCTTTTTCTTCCTTCTCTTGTCTCCATCTTTGTGCCCCAGCCCAACTTTTCCTCATTCATCTCAGAATGACTGATCTGAAGTATCTCCCACTGAATATACAATACACCAATAGTTTTCACTCTATTAAGGACATCATATACCTTCCCCATTTCTCTCAAGATTTTTTAATCCCTGGATTCTCATTACTTTTCTTATACTTTACCTCCTTTTATTTACTTTTTTTCACTCTCTCTCTCTTCCTCTTCTAAATCATGGCTGTTGACTTGAACAGAATTTACATTCAAATAAAACCTAAAACCTTTCTTCCAGATTTTCATACCAGCTAATTGACACTGTAAGTCTCCCACTAGGGAGTTCAGATATACTTGCTTAGAGTTTTAAAAAAGCAAGGTGATTTCATCTGCTTCTTCCCAGTATCTCTCCAGAGAGGAGAGTGGACTATTTGAAAACTGGTTTGGATTGAAAAAGTACGTTGCCCTTATTTAAATGGTTCATCTTGCATCAACATCTCTTCATTCACTAAAAAGATTCTGCAGCCCTCCTCAGCTGCTTTGATCTAGAAAAATCATTAACACAATCATCTCCTGATCTCTGCCAATGCATTTTAGATTTTTCAAATTATGTATGTGCATCATTTAGCAAAATGCCACCAGCCTCCAGGTCTGCCAGGCATTGAAACTGGGCAGTCCCAGGGCATGTATGTGGATTCATCCTATGGAAGGGGCACAGTGATTGTAATCTTGATCCCTGAAAGAGCTGCAGTTAGCTGTGTATTCTTCATTTCAAGGAAAGAAATGCTGTAGTGAGTTCCAAGAAGGAGATCTCACATCTTACGAAGCAAAATTTAGATTCCCATCTTCCCCTTTGAGTAATAGAAAAGATGGAAACAAAATTTTATACTGAAAAAAAGGTCTGATTCTGGTGAGTTGAAAAGAGGTTAGTAATATTTTAAACATGGGGCAATATACCGGTAACAATGTTGATATTTGGGGAAGAAACACACAGGAAGTTCTTAAAGCTTAAGGGAAAGTTCCCTGGGTAAAGCTGGTCCATGTATATGCCTTTCAACAAATGTGTTTTCAAACTCAAATCTTCAAATAGTCTTAACCTCTGTTTTCTCTGTCCATTCTAATCTTTTCTGAAACAGAGAAAGAAAAACACCACCATTAAAAGTAGCATGTAAATCACCCAGATACTCTATAATTACAAAATGTGTCAGAATTTCAATTAAAAATTCTGGATAATAAGTATACAATATTTATAGCCAACAGATATGGAAACTATCAAACATAGACTTTAAAGTAACTATGTACTTATATGTTTAAGAAGATAGATGACAATGTGGAGGATTTTGTCAGATAACTGGAGCTTATTTAAAAAATGGAAATTCTAGGACTGAAAAATATAATAACTGAAATGTGTATCTTAATAGATACACATTTGTTGAACAACAGACTGGAAGGCTTGACATAGATGAGTAAAGGATCAGAGAACTATAAGTTAGTAAGAACAAAATAACCTGATGGAAGCCTGGAAAGCAAAAAGGATATAAACTACATATAAGAGTGAAAGTGTCATATGGGACACTGAGAAATTCTAACACACACATAACACCATCTCCCTTCAGAAGGGGAAAAGAAAGTCAGTGAGTAGAGCAAGGGTAATACTTAAGCATCAATGACAAGAACTTTCCAATTGATGAAAGATATGAAGTCATAGATTCAAGAAGTGCTTTCTAAACTCCAGAAAGGGCAATTGAAAAAAAAATCACACCTATGCACCTCACAGTAAAACAGCTGGAAAACAAAGACAAGGAGAAAATCACATAAGGATCCAAGAAAGATACATTATTTTCAAAGGAACAACCATAAAACTAAGAACTAAATCTTCAATAGAAAAGATGTTAGAGAGAAGACCATGATATGAATAGGATGGGGGGGAAACGACCTGGCCACCAGTGAAATTACCTTTCAAAAGGGAAGCACCATGGACATCTCTAGACCACCAAAGGCGAAGCATAGTCATAAGCAGCAGCAGACATGAAAGGGCATGCTAAAAGTAGTTCTTCAGGCAGAAGGAAAATTACCTCAAAGGGAAAAATAAAAAAGCAGGAAAAAATTATATGGTCTAACTTGGGGGCAAATCTGAATAAATCTCACTATAAATAATAATATTTTAATGGATTTAAATATATGTTGAGTTGAAATGCATGACAATAATAACACTAGTGGCACCTGGAGGGTGGGGAATTGTCAATAGAGTTCAATGTCCTGAAGTCTTAGCTTTGACTGAAATGTGGTATTTATTAATTGTAATAATCCAAGGACACATGTTTAATCTATAGGGGAATTATTAAAAGAATAAAGAAAGGATATGTGACCAGCATGCCAACAGAAGAAAAATAAATGAAACTAAAATTGATTAGTTCAAAAGAATAAAAAAGAAAAAAGAGGAGGTCATAAAGCAATTGGGATAAACCAAGTTGAAAAGAGCTAATCATGTGATAAACGTTAGTTTATATTTTGTGATCTGTTGATTGTTCAGAAGTAGCTGGGAAGTATGATGGGCAAACAAAGTCTTATTTACCTGTTCTGAAAAATTTAGCTGTTGAATTAAAAAAAGCTATTGCTAATTAATTATACAAACTGTCTACAAATAATAAAAATAATCAATAATTGATGATTTTTGCATGGTTAGGATATGCTAATCATTATTTTAGCATATTTCATTAAAAAGGTTTGTTTATTAGCCCTATTTTACATATTTTTTAAGTAAATGTCAAATAGGTTAAGTAACTGCTTACAGTGAAAACAGATCTACGAATAGAAAATAATTTTTCTTTGTTTTTGTTGTTTTGTTTCATTGGTATACTTAATTATAACTGTCAACTGTCTTGAAAAGAAAAACATAATATTCCATGCATTTTTTTTTAAATATGGCAATAATTAGACATGGAGTCATCTTAGCCAATGTGTGAAACAAGCCTTCAGAAAGAAAATAAAAGGAGTTGTTTACATTGCTCAAATTCTAGCAATTAGTCCAAGTTATCTATTTATTGAACAAACTTTTATTAGATATGTGCTATATGTTAGGCATAATACTTGGCCCTGAAGATATAATACAAAACAAATAAAGATGTGGTCCCTGACTCATGGAGCAAATAACAATATTAACTATAAATTAATTCCCTTTATTGGATAATAACAAGAGAAGACAAGCAAATAAATAATCATAAATTCTCATACGTGAATGAGCACTCTTTTACGTGGTATAAGGAGAGACCATTTCTCTGAGAACCTAACCTTTAAGCCAGCAGAGCTTTACAATCCAGATAACTATATTATGTATTTCTCAGACTAGAACACTTTTGAGACTGAAAAGGGGCATGTCTACTAGTTATGCAGGGTGTCAGGCAGAACCAGAATAGGTATTCATCCTCCTTCTGAGCCGATACAAGTATGGGTCATTTTCTAAATGCAACCAGAAGACATTAAAATGTTTTAGCAGGGAGTATTTATTGTCTGGTTTACATTTTTAACAGACCTCTCTAACTGCCCATTGGAACATGTATAGGGTAATGGGCAAAAATGAAGGTAGAGAGACAATTTCTAAGAACATGGTACCCATCTAGGTAGGAGAGGGACAGTAGCTTGGATTGATGAGGCAAGGATGTAGAGTGAAGTAACCAATTCAAGATAAAACTTGCAGTGTTATACAAAAATTATACAAAGTATCGCATTTTCATTTTAACTTATATTTTAATAAACGCACAAGAAATTATCTTAAATTTTTGTCAGGTAATATGGAGAGGGGACTTTTAGTAGCACTAACAGACATATAAACATGGAGAAATTTTTTATGTGTAGCAAAAACCACCAAGGGTTAAAAAAAAAAAAAAAGTTATCCAATAAACAGCTCCCCTTTTCCCTACCAACTCCATTTTTTAACTTTCATCCAATTCCTATCAGTTTGTGAGTTCATATACATTTATTTATAAAGACTATTAATTTTTTTGTGCAGCAATATTTTTTCCATCCTATTGTCTATATTTTCACTTGTTTTGATGTCTTTTGCCATTCAAAATATTTACTTTTATATTCATATATAAAAAATACATGTAATTTTTCTTTATAGATACAGTTACTTAATTTAGAAAGTTTGCTTCATTCAAAACATTATATAAATACTAGAGGCCCGGTGCATGAAATTCGTGCACTGGGGGTTTCCTCAGGCCGGCCTGTGCCCTCTTGCAGTCCAGGAGCCCTTGAGGGATGTCTGCCTGCTGGCTTAAATGGGGAACAGGCCTAAGCCAACAAGTAGACATCCCTCTTGCAGTCCGGGACCCCTCGCTCCTTACCATCCCCTGCTCGCTGCTCCTTAGCACTGCGGCGGAGGCAGGAGAGGCTCCCACCAATGCTGCTGCACTCGCCAGCTGTGAGCCCAGCTTCTGGCTGAGCAGTGCTCCCCCTGTGGGAGCGCACTGACCACCAGGGAGCAGCTCCTGCATTGAGCTTCTGCCCCCTGGTGGTCAGTGCGCATCATAGCAACCGGTTGTTCCAGTCATTCCACCATAACAGTCACTTAGGCTTTTATTATATAGATATGCATAAGTATAATTTTATTATTTTATATATTTACTTATATATTTATTAAAATCTCTAATCCATATGAAATGTACTTTTGTATGTGATCTGAGATAGAAACAAGTATTCTTCATCCTATTAAGATATATCATATTTTCAAATCTGAACTGAAATTCTACTTCAGTTTTTATGTAAAGTCCTTACGTCTTAAATCAATATCTGTATGCTCTGATATACTCTATTATTTATCTATTTCTGTAGTAATATATTCCCTTTTTTTTTTAGAGTTTCTTCTGTTTTTGTTTTTTTTAATATATATTTTATTCATTTTTTACAGAGAAGAAGGGAGAGGGATAGAGAGTTAGAAATATCAATCAGCTGCCTCCTGCACACTCCCCCTTGGGGACGTGCCAGCAACCAAGGTACATGCCCTTGACCGGAATCGAACCTGGGACCCTTGAGTCTGCAGGCTGACGCTCTATCCACTGAGCCAAACTGGTTAGGGCTGTAGTCATATATTCTATTTTTTTTGGAATGACTTTTTGAGTAAGTTTTGGTAAGGGAAGTCTCTGTAGTGATCTTTTTTTTTTTTTTTAACATATTTCTTTATTGGTTTCAGAGAGGAAAGGAGAAGGAGAGAGAGATAGAAACATCAATGATGAGAGAGAATCATTAATCGGCTGCCTCCTGCACATCCCCACTGGGGATTGAGCCCGCAACCCAGGCATGTGCCCTTGGCCAGAATCAAACCTGGGACCCTTCAGTCTGCAGGCCAATGCTCTATCCACTGAGCCAAGCCGGCTAGGGCTGTAGTGATCTTTTATTTCCCCTTGTGGTCCTCCTGAAAATACTTTTTCATCACAGACACGAACACACAGTAATATCTATTCTTATAAATAAATCAAACAATACAAGATACATGGCACATGTTACAATTGTCAATCCCTCTTGATCTGATTCTTTCAGTTAACCACTATAAAATGTATTTTCTTTCCATTTTCTTGGTAAGAAATTCATTCTGGACTAATATTATTTTTTAGTAATTTCATTAGCTATTCACAGACACTTAATTTTTCTAAAGGAACTTTAATATATTTTAATCTAGTCCATAAAATGAAGCACAACTCAACTTGTACCAGTGTCTGGAACACACTGGCAGCCAGGAGATTTTTAGATTTTTTTTTTGAATCAGCCTGTTTTGGTAGAGCTTGTGGGGCTACAAGGAAAATAAATCTACGCAACCTAGCTCACGAAAATGGGGATTTGTCAACTCTAAGTCTTCAAGGCCATGATAAAAAGTGGAAGGGAATTTGCCAAAATATAATAACAAGACAAGCACTAAACTGAGACAGAGTTTCACTAATGATTCATCTCTCAAATTGAACTAAATTGTTTAACAACCCGTTTAGAGGTCCTGGAAACCAAAATGAAAATGACAGACCTACTATCCCTGCGATGCTCACTGTCTAATGGGGAAAGTGGGATGCAGAAATGATGTGACTTGTATGGTGTCACACAGGTAATTCAACTGCCAACTGAAACTTACACCTCAACACGTCCCTTCTACATGTGCCTCCAAACCCTGTTAACTTTACAAGGTTGCTCTGTCTTTATCTATTCATTCTGTTGCTTGATTTCAGTCCCAGAAGAAAAGGTGTCCTTCTTATCAAAGATAACCTATGACTCTTAATCTCATTTCTCCCATCTCTCTCTTTTTATATTTAAAAAAAGTACCATTCTGTTCATTCTAAAATTTATATAAAAGAAAAAAAATGTGGGGGAGGGGGCGGGGGGGGGGGGGACAGAGTGAAAGAGAGAGAACCCAATGACCCTTGACTTCTCTGTCTGACACTGTTAATCATTCCTTCTTTCTTGAAACTCTTCCCTACCTTGACTTCTCTGATAAAATACTATCATAGTTTACTCCTTTCCTCTTCCATTCATCCTCTCATGCAATGGCATAACATCTATCTCCTACTCTATAAAAGACATACTTGTTTTCTTCTCATATTATTTCTTGTCTCCTTGGTATTTTTGAATGTCTCATAAATCTTTACTTTCACCTCTTACCAATTCCAGAATCTCCAGTTCTACATACCCAACCATCTATTAGACATTGTTGCCAATACTCACCAAAACTGAAAATCTCAAGATTTCCCCCTATTTAATCAAGAACATGCTCCTCCTTACTTATGTCTATTGATGATATATTCATTCTACCAATCTCCTATTCATGAAGCTTTGGCTTGACTTCTCCCTTGCCTTTACCAACCCCTGCCTACCAGCACCATCATCCAATCATTCACTAGATTTTGTTGCTTCTGCCTGAAAAATGTCTTGCACCCAACCTTTTCTCTTTTTTTCATTTTTTATTTTTACTAGCCCCAATTTAATCCAGGCCCACAGTATCTATTACCTGGAATATTTATTACAAAAGTACTTCTAGACTCCATGATGGACTGGAATTTAGTTATAGAGTGTGTGGCATGTAATACTGTGTGGATAAGAGTTCAAATGTCTACTTACTTATTCACAAGTCTATTTTAAGCAGCAAGAAGTTGCCGGGTAAGGTTCTAGATTCTGGGGATTCAGCACTGAAAAAAATAAAATCAAGAAAGTTCGTGAACTCATGGAACTTATATTTTAGTGGCTATATCTGGGTTTGAATCTTGGATCTAACATTTTTAGATTTATGATCTAACCTTTCTAAGCCTATGTAATTTTATCTGTTTAAAAACGGGGGGAGAGAGGGCATGGGATATATTTACATACAATGTAGGCTCTTTCAAGATATAGAAATTAGATAGGCTAATAGTTCATGTGATTCATCCATTATGCATTAGCTCTTTTTTCTGACATGTATATTTTGTTCTTTCATAAGCTTGCTTTACCCACCTCTTAGCCCACATATTAGGGTTCATTTTGTTTTGGCCCATAATCCTCTTTCCAATCTTTATATATAAAAGGCTAATATGCAAAGTGTCCCTGCAGGAGTTTGACCAGGAGACTGGGAGTTCTATTGCTCGCTATGATGTGCACTAACCACCAGTGGATGGTGTGGAACAAAGGGAGGCCCCAACTGGCAGCCAGCAGCTGGGGAAAGAGGCCCCAGCCAGCAGCCGGAAGACCCCGATTGACCCTAATCGCTGGTTCGGCCTAGGGACCCTACCCATGCACAAATTTTGTGCACCAGGCCTCTAGTTTATTACATAAAGCACAAGTTACACAATTTTAGTATTTGCTCTCTTTTGTCATTCGGAAAAGTTTTTGAGTTTGTATCCATACTTTTTAAAGTATGAATCAGCACTTAAACCACAAAAGATATAAAGAGTCTTCATCTTGGAATAAATTAAGAATAGTAAAAAATATGAAAATAACTAGATTTCACTTTTCTTTGTAATTTTTTATCTAAACTCAAATATGTTTTTCTTACCCAGATTACATTTTAAAATGAAAAAAAAAAAGCTCTCTCACTTGCTCCCGCTCTCACTCTCACTCTTTCTCCATTAGAAACTAAGAAGAAAGGATCTTATTCAGATCTTTACTATATTTCTGGTTCATATCCAGTGTACAGAGTAGAAAACATTCATCCAACCAATAATTATTGAGCGACTATAAAGTATCAGATACTCTTCCCAACTCTAGGGAAGTATTGGCTCCTGCTCTGGTGAAGCTTGCATTCCAAGGTATGAAGCACTAGTTCTGCTGCAGCTGCTGGGGTAGTGATAGTAGCCTACGTGTGAATACAGATGTTACAGAAGATATCGGAGGTAATCTAGACACTGTCCAGCCTACTAGAGAAATCTATATACTTGTCTTTCATTCCACCTTTTCTTTTTCTTTTTCCAAATATGTTTTTATTGATTTCAGAGAGAGGGAGAGGGAGAGAAATAGAAACATCAATGATGAGAAAGAATCATAGATTGGCTGCCTCTTGCACACTCCCTACTGGGCATGGAGCCCACAAGCAGGGCATGTACCCTGACCTGGAATTGAACCGTGACCTTCTGGTTCGTGGGTCAATGCTCAACCACTGGCCAGGCAATTCCACCCTTTTTTGGATGCCTTCAGCAACAGGGCACTCAGTATTTCACCCTTTCCATTTTTAATAGGTTCCAACATTAAAAGTTCTCATATTTATTCTGGCTTTTCCAATATTTAAAGGTAGCTTTGTACCTTTTCTTCAACTTTCACAGTGACACAGCCCCTAAATTGAGCTAAAAACACCCAATCTTTTATTCATTCTAAATGTAATATTGTTATCAATATTGCCAATATGACTCCAAGATTCATAACTATTTAAAATGGTTTCTACATATAGACTGGCTCAGAATATAGTGAACCATTTCTTCTTATTTTGGTTCAAGCATTTCATGGTTGAAATAATCCTAAATGCCTTGGTCATCTTAACTGTTTGCTTTATATTAAACCTTTGTGTCCATAGAATGTTTCTGATCATGATTACTCTATGGCCTTACAGCTAAATCTGAGGGATGGTGAAAGCAGGTTAAGCCGGCAAACCCTTGTGATTTTATATCATTTCTTGAGATTAAGTACAGAGTTACATGACTTAATGATTTGCATTTTAATTTATCAAAATTTAGAACGTCCTTCAAGCCCAGAGCCAAAAATGGAGTTTCAAGCTTACAGGAAACCAAACAGTTCTATAATCATTTAAATAAAATTGCTGGCACTGTACTCATGTGAACAAGAACATTATATTAATATATTATTGTTATGCCATTTGAAATATGGATGTTTCCTGGCAGGTAGGCTACAAAAACAACAGATTATACCTAAATATTTTACGACTTCTTGGAGAAAGCTGATTTCTTTCATTTACATCCTGAATATTTGTTTTATATAAATAAATTTTTATTCCATTCAGTTGAAATAATTTGGAAGTTATCGGATATGCTGAAGAACTTGGTTTCTAAACTTTTAGAAAGATCTAAAAAGTCTCAGATCACCACATTATAATCAATGATCAACATTTATTCATTATAAAAGAGAAAACAAATACTTTGTACCACCATATATATAACTTAATACATATGCTCCTTCAAAAAATTATAAAACATAATTAAGTCTTTATTTCTAACTAAATTTTTTTCAAAAGTAGGGGGATTTGAAAATATGGGATATGGTTCTAAGTAAAATTATGCCATTGTTGAAGCCACAAAGCAAAGGACATATAAAAATGTACAGAAGAAGAAAAAAGTAGTTTTCATATATGCATGACTGTTTAAGAGTTACAGATATAACAGCAGTCAAAAGAAATTTTAGAATTCAATAAATGTTTAGTAACTTAAGACAATTAATGAGTTTAAATTTTTTAATTTTGAAATTCTTATTTAATGAGAAATAAAAAGCTAAAATAATGGCAATATTAATTATAGTGTTTACAAAGGCTTTGGAATTTTAAATATGCCTGGGCCTTCTTAAAGCACATAAAATTAAAATGATGCAGTCACAATTTGTTTCTTAACTGTTTTATATTCAGTAATTTTTAATGAAGCAACTAAATTAGGCATAACTTAGTACAGCTTTAATGCAGTTGTGATGAATCTATTTTACTTGATTAAAAATGATAAAACCAGGGAGCCTTAAATATTATCTTAAAAGATTAACGACTGTGTCAATTACAAATCTAGATGAAAGGTATTTATAAAGGAATAACTATTCTGAACTGTAACTTCCTTTTGTTCATTTCATTTAATTAAAGACTCAATCAACTTTCATTCTTAATACTAAAATTTTCCTAAATTACACATTGGCCGGGCTAAGTCAGTTTAACACTAGTGAAGATTCATCAAGTAATCCATTTTTTATTTAATCGGGGTAGGTAATGAACTACTTAGCAGTTTAGAGCGATCTAATTAACTAAATAATCACCAATTCTACATTGCATTTTGTGTTACATGACATAATATGAATAAATGCCTAGTAAAAATCAAATTATACAGGAACCTAAATGATGATGAGGCCTGCTCTGCTAACAGGTACGCTGAGTAGAAGCCTCAATTCCTTAAGACTGAGTCCATGAAGCAAATATTTTTATCTGTTTTTTAGGATGACCAATTCACCAAAGTATTTACAAAGTTTCCAATTGTAGAAAACAGATGTGATCATCTGTATGATATGTTTATTTTGTCTAATGAAAGGGGAAAACTTGCAAAGGAACAGTTTTTATCTATTTACCTAAGGAATACAAATAACTTTACCTACGTTTAATTGCCAATCTCCTCTAAATTGGTAAATGTCTTCTCGGAGCAATTATAATGAGCAATTCCTCCCTCCTAAAGCCCTGCACCATGATCAAATAAATAGCACCACAAGATCAAACCCTCTGGCCTCAGCCTTTTACCTTCTCACTAAGGTAGCCACACCTGCAAACTGGGGCTATTATCCTTGAGTTATGTACCCCACACCAGGAGATTCTCCAAATGCTAATACAAATCCATTTCTTTGGTGAAAGAACGCATTAAAATGTTCAATTATCTTTAAAAACAGAAGAGATCTCAGGATTTTGGTTTTGCTTGGTTTTTAAGTTTGGGAGCAGGGAGCATCTGAAAAGTGGTTTTAAAGGAAGCAGACTGGGACTTGCATAGGACTGCATTTTGGTGGAGCTCAAAGTGAGGAAAGTTGATTTCCATTATGCTACCACTATCACGGAAGCGTCGTGCCCTGGAAACCCTCGCCAGACAGGAGGAGTGCACAGAAAAAGGACTCTGCAGAGCGCTACCGTAAATTCAAAACTAACTCTCCGAGGCCCACAGGCTCTGCCAAAGAGGAGAGTCCCGCGTCTCTCGCCTCCGAAGGGCCGGCCAGCGCCCTCTCCCTCCTCCTGGAATCGTAAGTGAATGTCACCTGCTCATCTGCCCGACTCTCTCTGTGGGTCCTTCTCGTCCTCTGCACAGTGAGGACCGTCTCTAATGCCCATTTCCAGCCTTGGCCGCCTTCAGCTCCAGTGTCCTTAACCCCCGCCCCTCGCCACCAATCTGGTCCCCTCCCCCGTGGTCCCAGCCCCTCCGAGCACTACCGCGCGCTGATTGGCCATGGCGCTGACAGGAGGCGGGGCCTGGAAGTCCCGGCCAAACCCGCCCCCGCGTATAAGCCCCTTCTGGGCTCTCTCTTTCCATCTCTCTCCTCTCTCTTTCTCTCTCGCTCCCTTCCTCCCTCTAACTGAACAGTGAAAATTCACATTGTGGATCCGCTAACAGGCACAGATGTCATGTGAAAACGCACATGCTCTGCCATCCACACCTCCTTTCTTTTCTTTCTGTTTCCTCTTTTTTTCTTCCCCTTGATTCTTCTCCCTCTTCTTTGTAACTAACAAAACCGCCACCAACTCCTCCTCCTGCCGCTGCCCTTCCTCCTCCTCCTCAGTCCAAGTGATCACAAAAGAAATCTTCTGAGCCGGAGGCGGTGGCATTTTTTTTTTTTTTAAAGCAAGCACATTGGAGAGAAAGAAAAAAAGAAAAGCAAAACAAAACCCAGGCACCGGCCAGGCAGCACATTTTTTTTCACCTTTCCTGAAAACAAACAAACAACCAAACAACCATCAAAACAGTCACCACCACCATCATCAAAACTGTTAACCAAGCAGCGGCGGCGGCGGCAAACGTCACCCTCCGGCCACGGCGCCCGCCTAAATGGTGTTCTCAGCGGAGCAGCTCTTCGCCGGCCGCCGTCGCCACTCGTGCTGAGCGGGATTTTGGGGCTCTCCGGGGTTCGGGCTGGGAGCAGCTTCATGACTACGCGGAGCGGGAGAGCGGCCACACCATGCGAGGTAAGCGAGCCCGCGGCCCCTGGGGCTCTATGGGTACCGAGGCTCCACGGGTCCGGCCGACTCCCGCCAGATGGGGAGCCGGGGTAGGGGCGTGCACCCAGCCGGAGGGGACGAGGTCGGCGGGACGCAGCCCGGACTTCGCGTGCTCAGGTGGGCTCCGAAAGGCCTGGGCGTGGAAAGTTGTGGGGAGGTGTTGTTGCCTCTTGGGAGTTCCGGAGGGACGCGGGAGGGCGCTTTTTGGAGAGGGGAGCGACTCCAGTTGCTCCTTCCCAGCCCTTGAGTGGTACTGAACATGTTTGCTAGTAGCTCTCGGGGCGGAAGCGGACGCGGGATGGAGGGAGAGCCGGGAGAGGGTAGATTCTCTTCGGAAGCCGCTGGAAGCGCCCGGCGCGCGGCGGGCACCGGCCGGGGTTGGACGCGCTGGGCGCACCCGCGGCTGGTGGGGCGGGGGCGCGCGGACACACACCCTCTCTAGGCGACAAAGCCCACCAGCGACCTGGGCGGCGGCGGCGTCCCTTCGTGGGAGCGGTCGGAGAAGGGGTGATGCCGCGGGGCAGGACGCGGGTTCCGGGATGGTCCCCGGCGCGCGCCTGTGGTGCCAGCGCTGCGCCCAGGCCAGGTCCGCGTGCCCGAGCTCGCGCAGACCAGGGACGAGCGCCACCCCGAAAAAGTTCTGCAGAGAAAGTTCCAGAGGCTAGGAGAGCCCGCGTCACCCACGGTGGGAAAGGCTCTTTGTCAAAGGCCCGCTGAAGGAGATGGGCCAAGACCCCCGGCCGCGCCCCGGGCCGCAGGACCCCTGGGCGAGCAGGCGGCGCGCTGGGAACAGAGACCAGACACCCGTTCCTGCTGCACTTGGGGCTGCTCCGGCGGCTCGCCTGGCCGGCTTTCGGGTGCCACTGTGTTCCTCTCCTCCCCCGCCGTGACGGACCTTCAGGTTTTCTGCGCGGTGTGGCCGGACCCACTCTCTTCCACTTGGCCACAGCTTCACCCTTTTCTTGGCGAGCAGGACGGGTGCCGTCGTGCTACGGGGATCTGTGCGGCTCCGACTGGGCTCTGGGACCGGGGGCATACAAGCCCCAACCCCCCAGTTATTCTTTCCGGCCACTCTTTGGTTCTTTGGAAAGGAGAGCGGTAACCTCTTCGCCCCTGCACACGTCCCTCCTGGTCCCGGCCACAGAAAGTTGGAAATGGCCAACTCTGGACCTTCCTACTTCCCTGACCCCGCGGCAGGTGGGTTAGGCAAGACGATCTTGGGAGAGTCAGTCTGTAAACACTCATCGCTTCCCACTCGACTGTGTTCGCCTGCCACCCATTCCCCCAACACCTCGCTAGAAGCGCACTGAGGGGCTGTGTGCACGCTCCCCCCCACCCCTACCCCCACCCCCACCCCGCATGGGGTGAGCCCAGGCCTGGACGCTTAGGGCAGAGAGTGGGCTAGCCCGCCGTGGCAAGCAAGGAAAAGAGGAGGAGGAACGGAGAGGTTGCATAGGGAGTTGAGTGGGAGGGAGGGAAGTGAAGATAAGAAACAGGGATGGCCTTGACTGATTCCCGCACTGGGAGTGGGGGCCCATGAGTGCGAGCTGGTTCCAGTTTAGTGCCCCAGTTGGGGGCTTGGACACATGTTCCACTGTCCAAATTCTTTCAGAAGACGAGTCTTTTTTTTTTCTTTTTCTGTCCCGTCTTATCACCATCCTCTCTCCTTTAGTTTGCTAGTTCGCCCCTCCGTTACTCCTCGCCTTCCAACACTCCTCCCGTGGCTGCGTTCTTATGTTCGGAAGGAAGGTCCAAAACCACGCGGCACCTCAGCTCCGACTGGGCCCTAGGACCTGGGGCATACAAGCCACTCACTCTCCCCTTAAATTGCAGAAGACAGGAGTGCCGGGCGGGAGTGGCTGTAGCTGGATCGCGCTGCGCCTGAAGGAGCACTTGGCCAGCGAGGATGTGGGTCCCACACGGCTTCACTTTGGGGACTAAGCAGCCTGAAGGGTTGAAAGCGAGGCGCTGGCCTCTGCTCACCAGGAGGAAGCAGTCTGAGCCCTCACCTGCGTTCTAGAGGGCGCCACGCTTGCCAGGTGCCCAGGAGCGCTTTCAAGTTCTAACTTCAGGCGGCTTGGTGGCAAGCGCTGGAGATAGAAACAAGCTTGAAAGGTGGCGGGGTCTTTCCCTCGCCCTCCTGGTCTCTCCTTCTTTGACCCTTCGCCGTCTCTCCTATGCCTTCGCTGTGTATCTCCTGCGGACCTTGCCCTCCTGCGACATCGGGGGTTGTTCTGTAAGGATGGGTTGAGAAAAGGGCCAGACTACTCAGACGTCTGGTGGGAATCAGGGGTTGAACTTGAGTGTGAACTTGAGAAGTGAGAGCGGAAACGAGTCAGCTTTCTCTTGTACCTGGGCTGCTAAGCAGCTTGTACTGGGGGGAGAAGGGCGGTTTTGAGGTCAGCTTTACAGTGTGCCCACTCCATTTCCCCAATACTCAACACCACACACGCCCGCACACACACGCTCCCCATCCCCAGGGCGTCCCCATCCCCAGTCAGAGCCTCGGCCTGGGCGCCACGGCTTGCAGTTGGCGACTGTTCTGAGTCAGGCAGGGAGTCGCAAACTTGGTCCTGGATTGAGCGGTCGCCTGCCCTCCGGACCAACTCAGCAACCCCACCCCCCACCTCCACCCCGCCACCTCCAAGTCTAGGATATTTAAGAGGCTTGATCCCGAGGACCGCTCTGGGGTAAGAAAGGGGTTAAGTTAAGCAGCTCTGATCTTGGAGGTCATGGTCCGGCTCCACAGTGGAACTGAGTCCCGGCCGGCGCTTTGACTCACTCCGGGCTGGCCTGGGGCGGAGGAGGTTGCATTTGGTGGCGCACAAAGCATTTCCCCCTTTGTCTGCTGGAGGGTGTCGCATCAGATCTACAGACGCTGCTTCTTCTTCGTAGATTGCATTTTTGGGAACTTCGGAAAGCGAACCGGGGGACTTGTAATTGGGTCCATCCATAGGTGAGAAAGGAGTAAGCCAAGGTGTGGGCCAGGAGACTCCGTCCTGAGAGTGCTGTCAGCTGTTTAGGCGACAGGGGGGCCGAAGTGGTAGGATTTTTCAGCCCTGCCTGAGCAGAAAACCCTGCTTCCAAACACAAGGGCACAGATGTCGCGGCAATCAATAGGTGACTGTGGCTCCAGGATTAGAAATCTGGTTTTATGCTTGCTGTAAACAAGGATGGGGCTTGGTTTTTCCACGGCCCAGATTTCATCTGTTCTATCCAGGTAGTTCATTTTTACTAATTGCTAACTTTAGGGGAAAGGGGGAAGGACGCTTGCTTTCAGAGGTATGGCAGTCCTTCTGAAACCTGGAGCTCAGCATTCCCCCGCTGGCCAGGCCTTCAGATCCCCTAACAAGTAAGTCCTTAATTTCCTCCACCTATTCCAATCCAATATCGCTAACAAACATTCCACCTCCCACAGTTTAAAAAAAAACTATTGGAAGGACATCTCTGTCAGTAGTCCATTCATAATAGTTCATTAAGTAATTAGCAGTAAGCTGCCTTTATTCCAAGAAAGATAAACATTCAAACAGTTTAAAGAAAAATCCTAAGGCTGTCCTTCAAGTATTGTTGAAAAATACAGAGCCACAAACATCCCGGGTGAATCTGTAACCAGTACATATTATGACACATAAGTACCTGGCATCCTCGGCCTCTGGAATACTTATAAAACCCACCAAGCCTTTTCACTTTGCTGTATTTTCAGAAAATCAGGAATTGGGAACCCAGGATGGGAATATAAAGGAAGAAATTTTGAGCAGCAGGCCTCATAAACATGAGAATACAGATTAAATTCCTTTGTTAGCATTCATTTAAAACTTAGGAGTGGATTTTCTGTCCCTCAACAACAGGATAGGTTTTGATCATTAGGACACCCTTAAAAGATGGTTTCTTGCATCATTATTAAAGTGGTGTATGTGAGTTTTACTTGAACTTAAATGACATTTATTTTATACTTAATCAAATAATGAATGTTAACATTTATTTTGGTAACAATTTGTTAAATACCAAACCATTAACAGCCTTAAAAGCCATCATCCAGGTGTGTGCTTGCGTTTATTGTATCTTAGATGTAAGTGTTTCAGAATCATAAGATCAAATTTTATAGCACCAAAGATTTTATAGCACTAAGAAGATGTGACGTTTCAGGGTCTGTCTTCATGAAAATGACATCTAAAGAGTGTAATACTACTACTTTTTTTCTAAAAGTAGCATATGCAGAATTGTCCTAAGTGTTTCTAAGTGATTCAATATAAGAAGTTTTTCTAGATAAAAATACAAGTAAAACTTTTTTCAGCTATTAGTTCACATTTTATAAACGTGTAACCACTTTTTAGAAATATCATGTGGCCTGTGTCGTTTTTATACTTTTGCTACAATAGCCCTAAAAATGAAAGTGACTCGCGACAAATTAACTAGACTTTTTCACTGCAATAATGATATAGTTCTAATTTAAAGTACATCTCATAGCATTCAACTAATACGGAGGTAAAAATTAGTCTAGTAAATTATTAAGTTTAAAAATTCTATTATGTGTGGGTCTGCTGGTATTCTGCGAATTTAATAAAGTGAGGTTTAAAATTGTGAACAATAACATCAATGCCACTGTACATTGGTGAAATCCAAGCCTTACAGATAACTATACGAGGAGATAGGAGAATTATTGCCAAACTTAAGACCATCGAATTCTAGACAGATTGAAACAAATCAAAAGTTATGAGCGCATACGTTATTAGTGATAAAGTTATTAGTGATTAAGTTATTAGTGATTGAGGTGACTTAAAATATACTTTATATCATTCTATTATGAAGAGACTTTGTTGATTAAATAATTTCTGTATCCTATACAAACAGAAAACATGGACTCTAAATTATATTGCTATTAATTTAATGTAACTGATATTAACAGATCATTTTGTTGATATGCTAAAAATATACTGAAAAGGAAGTATTAGTAATGGACATTGGGCTTAATAATTAATGTGTTTTTTTATTCTACATGTAGTTTTACTATTTCATTCATTATAAGTAAACGAATGAAATAAGCCTTTTTATAATGTAATGAATGGTGACTGTTGATAAAATGAGCACTTTACACATAAAGTATTATTCCTGTAATTTTATAATCATCTTCCAATTACAACTTCTTGCAAATATTTGTCTTACTTTGAATAAAATCTCTGACTTAACAGAATCTCTAGCAGATAATAGCATGTTTTGGAGGTGTCTGTTGATATACACTGATAAACAATATGTATATGTATGTGCCTATAACCACCCACTCATGCAAGAAGAATGAATATTTGAAAGAGGAAATCATTCTTATCTTTGCTTTCACAATCCATTCTTCCAAATTCAAACATTTTTAGAGAAACACAAGCAACTTTCCAGAACATTCAAAAGGAAGAAATGAATACATGTGGTACTTGAGTAGCATAAAAAAGAAACTGTTAAAAGCATCTATTTATAAATAATCTATACAAAATCCCATTATACTACCTAATGATAATTAGAAGGAAAAGCAATCAAAGAATTCAGGTCTGCCAAATAAATGAAATATTCCCTCCCAAATTAAGCAACAAATTCATAGATAACAAGGCTTATGCCATGATTTTGAAGGATGTCTCCTTTGTAGCGCAAGACAAAGGGAGCATAGAGGAATAAATATTGATTGAACTAATCATCTGATGAATAGAAATGAGATTTACCAGTGCACCAATATAATAGGCTATGTTAACTAGTTCTTTCATAGCGCATATGCTGCCCTTTCAACCCCTGACCCCATCCATTCACTTCTTAATGAGGGAAACCACAGGTGTTATAACGGCATTTATAGTGAATCAAGCTAAATATAATAACAATGTGGTTTAACTAATGGCATGGGGGGTAGATTCTTATGAAAGGAAATATTGCGATAATAATGTCACAAAATTGTTATGCATTGCAGTCCACTTAGAATTTTGGCTTGCTCAGTTTATCTTTTAAAATATAGCTAAAAGGCCATCAATAAATTTTAAATCCTAGGTTTGTTGTCTTCATAATAAGTACAAGTTTATTAGTGCTTATATAAGGAGTTAAAATGCTATTCAACATATATTTTACCTACATTGTCTAATACCTTGCATAGTAAGCATCCAGAACATTTAAAAATAACACAGAAGGTATAATATTTTTATACTTAATATAACATGCAATTTTTCTTTATTAGCTGTTATTTGTAAATATTGGAAATAAAATATAACTTTATGATAATTACATGATAAATTTTGTTTTAAAATTAAATTGGGATATTCTTGGCTTAAGCACGTGCCACCAAGTGAATGTGTCACCTTTTGCAAAAACATGAGGGGAAACACTCGTTCAAAACATGCTTTTATAAAAGAGCAAAAGTAATTTGCTTTGACTTAAATGTGTTCACCTTTGCTTAGTGAATATTTTATTAACTGGTTGTGTATACTGACTTTGTAAATTACTTTACTAAACTAGGTTTTAGTTGATGCCATTTTTTGTGTGTGATTAGTTATCATATCATGTGGTCCAGGGTTTTATTTCTCTAATTCACAGAAATCACAGATATAAGCAAAGAAAGAGCAAATTAATCTGGTTGTTTACCAAATTATATTTTTTGTTACTAACCCACAATATTTTGTACTCATGTAAATCCAATATCCTGGCATTGTGGCACATAGAAAGATTTGGGATGCTTAAAGGAAAATGCTAGATAGGTTTTATCTCAGAACAAAGCTTTTCTCCAATGCATATTATGACAAGTCAATTTTAAATCATATTTTAAAAATTTGTTAAGATTCTCTTTTTTACATGAATTTCATTACAATTATATTGTTATGTAACAACAGCAGGTACACACTATTTTAATTTCAAATTAGAAGTGCAAAAGGTACTCTCTGATTTGGACACAAAATTATCTTTAAAAAAGAAACATCAAAAGCTTTTTTAAAAGGCCTTGGCATTTATAACCATTACTTGGCATGAAATAAATGAGTATTAGTGTTGCAAAAACATTTGCAGAATATTGTTCTATTTTAGTTTTCTGACTAGTCTGTAAAAAATATTTTCAATTACAAATTTTTCTCCTTCTTATTTGGAACCAAGTTTAACTCTCCCCTGTTCAGAAAACTTTGTCAAATTCATTGATCAACTTATTTCTAGGCTTCCAAATTAAAATATACTCTTGAATATGTGAGAATAAGATCATCTTCTCAATGTTTCTACTTTCAGTTTTAATTTAAAAAGAAACAAACTCAAAGATTTCGTCTTTTACATATATCTCCAAATAGAAATGTATGTGACTCATATTTACTTATTCATAATATATTTATCTACTCACAGCTAGGCACAGAACTGGGCTCAAGTTGCTAAAGTATAGTTAACTGGTGAGGCTCTGACAGCTATAATCAAAGCAAGAGCAGAACAAAATACAGTGGGACACTATGAGAAGCTCTCACAGGAGATGGGCTTCTAAGGATGAGGAGAAGTCCATCTTTTGATTAATTTGTTCATCATAAATGAGGTTGTTTACATTATAGTGTGTTGTATTCCTCAGTTGCCTTTTACAGTTGGTATTATGTGAAAGTTTGTTTATTGGCATAGAACCATTCCAAAAAGAGCATATTCTGACATAGAGAAAGTAGTGGTATTGTTCTCAAATGAAACGTTTGCTAGCAAAATGATTTGAAAGCCACAATTTTTAAAAATCTCTAAGATAGTTCTTAAATTACAAAAAAAAAAAAAAAAGTACCAAAGGAGATGAATATTGGTGTAAGGAAGAGAGTAACTTGTAAAAAAATTAAAAAGTATCATCAGCCAAAACCGGTTTGGCTCAGTGGATAGAGCGTCGGCCTGCGGACTGAAGGGTCCCAGGTTCGATTCCGGTCAAGGGCATGTACCTGGGTTGCGGGCACATCCCCAGTAGGAGATGTGCAGGAGGCAGCTGATCGATGTTTCTCTCTCATCGATGTGTCTAACTCTCTATCTCTCTCCCTTCCTCTCTGTAAAAAATCAATAAAATATATTTAAAAAAAAAAAAGTATCATCAGCAAAAAGAAAGAAGGAAAGAAAGAAAGAAAGAAAGAAAGAAACTTTATAATAGCCCTATATGCTTGTTTTTTTATAAAAGAAATTCTCATTTTTGTAAAATAAGAAAATGGCTGATCTATATTGAGTTTCATGCTCTTTAACATTTAAGGTATTACCTAAAAATAGCGATATCTTCTCCAGAGAGTATCTTAGATTACTAGATATCAGGAAGAATAAAATTCATGGGAGTAACAGGGTGCATTGGCAGTGTCTGAGGGCCACACGAATATTCTTCAAACTCTTACATTCCAAGAACTTGGATAAAGGTTGAACTATGAACATTAAACTATAAAATCAACACATAATGGTCTTACAGACTTTAGAGCTATTCTCTCTCTTAAGCATCTTTAAGGAAGGAAAATCCTGGACTCCTAGACAGTAACAAAAATGTGAGTGTGAACAGCAACTATTGGCCGTGTTCATCCCAGCATTATCTATGGGTAAAATCACCGTTCAGCCAAAAAAAAAATAACCACTACAACTCATAATTAGGCTCCTCATTTTGAAGTGATAATTTGGCATTCTAGTTTTGAATGTTAGTTCTTGAGAGCTTAGTTAACCTGAATCCTCAGACTAAGGTCTAATCCACTCTGAAACACTGGCGGGATCAAGTTTCTGAACCTACAAAGCTGAAAACCAGATCCTGGGCTGGGCAGAAGTCACAAAAGTAAATGTCACCATTTGAGACATCCAGGCAGCCAAGTTGTCACTCTTAGTCATAACCCTCTGCTCTAGCATGAGCCTCATCTTCAGATTTCTACATGGTGAGTCACGGAGCCATGTATTTTCAGTCTTGAAAAATAGATATATTTTTTAATGCTGATTATTAATTAGAATTTATTAGGCCAAGGAAGGCTGCTCTTGTATTGGAACACATCCTGATACTAAAATGGCTATTGTACTTGATCTGTTAACTTCTTGGACCTGGAAGAATGTAAGAAGTGGCTGAATGACCCCATTTCTTGGGGCTTTGAAAAAAAAGGTCAGAGGTTAAAAGAGAGGGTACTAACTTTGAGAAGCTTTGATTGAACAGTTATTTAATAAGGCAACTGGTTTTCTGGATGCCTCTTCCCTCACCTGCTATTGTAATTCCTCCGGTGCTCATGTTATATGAATGGACACATACACCACTTCATGTGATGCCTGGGCCAGCGTGCTCTTCTTTGTAGTAAATGTAGACTGAACTTTTGGAGAAAAGTGGTTTTACTTGACGTGCTATATGTAATATACATCTAGATTTTTGCTGTAGTTTTTATATAAATAGGCCTACTACTTAGTAAACATTAAACCACTATTTTGATCTTTCCATTAAAAAGACTTCTCAAAGACAGTCTTGTTAAATAGGGTCAGAATGTGTTGTTGCTTGTAATTCTGAGAATATACAATTCAGACAGTAGTAGTATTTTTATTTGCCTAAATAATGTAATAAAAATAATTAAAACTAATTACTTATCAAACTACATTTAAAAAATGTTTAGTTTCACCTGTCCAAGGCATGGTTCTCAAAAGTGTTTCATGTGCATTCTATCCAACTAAAATGAAAACCCATATTCTAAGATTCTCAAGTAAAAATTTCATGTTATAGCTTGAGACAGAATGAACACGCAAGTCATATTTTATCATCCAGCAGCTGCTAGCTTCTAGATTCCAGAATCAAACAATAACATCCAAGTTTAAAGAACTTGGACATGTTGAGTTTCTAATGGGTAATTGGCTGTGATTATCACTGTCAGGTCAAACATTTTCTATTAATGTGTACATAAGTTGTGCCTGGCACATAGTGAAGGAATTAAACACTTTTCTTTAAAAAAGAAAAAAGAAACCTTGTCCAAATTTCCACAGTTTTTGAATATGAGCAAATGCCACACAGTCTGGTTGAACACAGTAACATTTGTTCAGAAAAACACATCACATCATTAAGGTGCAGTGTTTTATGGCAATAATTTGTTTTTGTTTTTGTTTGTTACAGAAACAAAATATTTCGGATAAATTTATGTAGGGATTTTTGTTTGCTCTAAAATTAAATTTAAAACAGACCAATATTCTGGGTGTTGTTGTTTTTCCCCCCTTTGAATACTGACTACCATTTAAAAGGCTTAATTCTAAGCACTTTTACCCTTGGAAATATATTTTCATTCTTGTGATTTAAAAAAATTAAGTACAAAAGAACAGGGCTTTGGGCATACCTTTCCCGGAGAAGCTCAGAAATACTAATAGTATGCTAATAAGGTAGCATTAATACCTTCCAGTGTGTTTTGCTTCATTTTGTTTACTAATATTACTAAAGGTCAATCTGATTGCCACCCATGTCACAATAAATTAAAGTTTATTTTATTGGTTTTAGAAAGTGTTCTTTGGTAATGAAATAGGTTTCTGAATTTCTTTCCATTGAAGTTTCATTTATGATCTTGGAAAGGTTATCTAACATGGTTGACATGAGTACTGATTTAGAGTCAAAGATAGATATTCTTTTTATCATTTTACATGGCGGAGTTCCAGGTGACAAACCTCCCCTCCTCCCCGATAGTGGATCAGGTTTAAATGTGATTCGACAGATCTTGATTATTGAGGACTTACTATGTGTAAGAGGTGATGCTTTCTAAGACAATAGTCTCCAGCACAACCAAAGTGGTTTCTTGTAAAATTCCTAAGGAATTTCTTAGGTAATTTTTGTTTCACTTGAATTTCTTAAGTGTCCAGTGTTTCTATCTCTTTTTTCCTAAATGAAAAAAAATAGATGACTTGTCCTGAATTATTTGTTAAAAGAAGTGGAGACCAGAATTTGACTTCAATCAAGGGCTTCTGACTCTGAATCCAGTTCTATTTTCATTACTCCCTGCTTTCTGCCTTAGGCTGTACTATTTTTTGTCACCCCTACACCCACAGCAGACATCACTAATCAATCATGACATTAATACTTGCTAAGAGTCCAGATGCAGCCTCCATGATCATTTTACCAGCATTGGCCCTCAGGTAAAACTTCTTACCAAAACTCTCAAGAGTGTTTTGACCATAGGTGGAATAAATAATTTTATAGTAAAACCATTTTTATTCAATCACATGATCCCTTTAAGCAAACCATAGTTCTCCATAGTTTTCACTCCTGAAATAATAGACATTTACCAATTCCAGAAAAAAATTAAAATAAACATTTTAGAAAAATCTACAGATTCTGAATAGAAACTGGCCAGTAAAAATAATAACTAAGTTAAAGTATATACAGTAAGTGTTTTGTTACCATAATTATCCCCTCAAAGATTCTAAAATATGATTTTATAATCTCAAATATGCCTTCATTTTTAAAGAGATTTCAAGTTTTTAGTAAAATTGCATATTTATAGAGGATTCTTCCACTAAGATCCTAATGTATCTGCATCTGCTTTAAGGAAGGAAACAATGTTAGAAGAAATAGCTATAAAGACTGTTATGTCTCAATATGACATTCCTCTTCATTCCGTGAGCAACATGCACTTACCTCATAGTTTATAATGTTAATCCACTCATTTGTCTCTCAGTTTGTCAATTCTCTCCTCTGGTTTTTATATTTGTCAAGAGGGAGATTATCTATCCTTGGGCATATTTCAGGTAAAACAATGGGTTGAATAACCTACCACACCACCATTTACCTACCTGGGTTTAACTGATTCTGTCTGATTGGGACTGAAAGTCTCGTCAGCACACCATTTTATCAAAGGCTTATTATCATCCTATTCAATTTTATGTTTTGTACAAGCATAAAACATTTTCTTCAGGAAAGAACCTTGACAACATTAAAAAGGTGCCCTGTCTAATTGTGCCTAGCAATATAAAGGAAAAAAGCAATTAAATGTGACATTAATTCTAAATAAATGCAGAGCTCTGCTCCTCCTTGACAATATTGCGATTTAATGTGTTTTGCATTTTGGCTGAAACATAATATTCTTTACATCAAACTATTATTTACATGGTCAAATTTTATGCTTTCGAATTAAGTCCAATCACATTTCCTTAAAAGTACATTTATTAGTTCACTCTTATTGAATTTTCAGGCCTCTTCAGCATATTCCGTGCTATACAAACATAGCTAGAAACACCAACCTACCCCATCGTTTATTTTCCAGCACTCAAATTGATCTTATTATATAATGGTCCTGACTCCCACAACTCAACTGACCACAGACACTATTAGAACGAAAATGAATTGCATCAGAATCTGCATTGGATTGTCTTCATCTTATACTAAGCAATCCTGTATGTTTAATAATATCACTTTGGAAAAAAAAAAATGTAAGGTTGTCTCAGGCGATTCTCTTTGTTTTACCTCTTATAAAATACCTCCTTTGCTTGGTCTGTCTTTTAGAAATTGCAGTATATTTCTTCATACTCATTAATTCTATCAGTCTTTGTACTGTGACTGCTTTTAAGGAAAATTCTGAAAACATTTTTAAAAGAAACTCAGTAAACTTGAGAGGAGCTGACAGATGCAGTCTCATCTTTTTACAAATGTAATAGCAGGCAAAATTAATAATAATTGTCTGTGTTTAGTGCTCTATGGTTCTCAGTGAGCTGCCGTAGATGCCCTCTGGGTGATCCACACAGCAACCTTGTAAGCTATGCAGGACAGGTATGAATAGCAATGTGCCCTGAGTAGCTAAGCCCAAGGAAACCCCAAAATAGAAAGAGTGCTTTTTAAGAGTTTAAAAACGCAGTCTCAACACATTAAAAAAACAGTCCCAAAATAAAAAAAAGCAAACACTTGTTTTATAAAAAGAGGAAATATAAATGGCTAGTAAATAATTGGAAAGGTAGAGTTCAACTTCACTTATTAAAGAAATTAAAGCACCTGTCAAATTATGGAATGGTGTGATGAATTGGACACCCTCATATTCTATAGTAGGTGTTTATATTGGTACAATCATTGAGCCTATACCCTTAAAAATGACCATATTCTTTGGCCCAGTAATTCACACTCTAGGAATCTTTTCAAAGGAAATAAACTAAAGTAGCAAAAGCCTGTACCTAAAAGCACTATAGTCTCATTATGGTATTTACAACAATATAGGGAAACTTTGGCTTAATGTTCTTTATGGCACACTTTGATTTAGTAGGTACTCACTGTTAAACCACTACATATTCACTGTGTATGTAATATATGTCACTAGTATTAAGTGTTTATATGAACCTGACAATGTGTTTTAGGCTCTAGGGTTAAAATGTTGATAAAGAAAGATATCATCCCTGACCTCAGTAAACTTAAAGACTAATATAAAGATTGGAATGCAAAATTGCATATACTATATGATCTAAATTATATAAAATGCACACAAAAAATGAAGAAAACATAAAATATTAAAAACCACCTTGGGATCTTAAGATATCAAGTACCTTATTTATTACCATTTCTGTTATTCCCAAATTTTCTACACGTTCTCTGTAGATTAATCCTAAGTGTCAAAGTAAGTGCTCCAGCATAGTAGTAAGGCTATTTTTTTCTACGACTTATGGTTTTTAGCTCATCCATTTGCCTGAGGTCAGCTGGCATGATAATAAGGTTAAGGTTGAAAGTTTAATGGCTCATAGAGAAAATTAACTTATTTAATATTTACACAACTATTCACTCATTCATTACGAAACATTTATCAAGGACCTTTTATGCACCAGGCACTACCTTATGTATTAAAGATACAGGGTGAATATGTTTCAGTTCTATTCTCTAAAGAGCTTAAGACTCTAGTCTTCTTGTAATCCATACGCTGTAATTCATACTGAATAGTGAAAATAGCAACAATAATAATAATATACAATCTAAAAAACTTTCTCCATCATTGGGAAAAGAAGGGTTCTGCCTGATTCATGTCGTAAGAGTAGGTTAATATTGCCCCTTTTGTCTTTTATGGCTCATTTTGATTTGAGAAATATATTGCTTCAAAAGTTGAAGATGAGAAAAGGATAATCATATAGAAAAATTAGTCAACTTGCCTTCATTTTACCTCAATTAAACTAGCCCATATGTACCCCGTGACAACACTGTGGGGCTTTGGAATCCCTAGAGATGTTAAAGAACACCAGCACAGACACACTTATATCTCAAAATAAAAGAATATGGAGGATGCATTGATTCCTATTGGTGGGATTGTGGGAAATTTTAAAATATTGCTATGCTTTAAGGTAGATGAGAAATCTAATGTGCCCTTAAGGCTGTTGGAAATTTGTCGGTACTTGGTAGAGCAGAATTCAAGTATGATGTTCACTGCTCAGGTGGTCTTCATTCCTGGACACTCATACACCTGTCAGTGGTTCGAAACAGGTACTGATTTTGTCCCTTCCATTTTGACAGTTTGTACTAAATTTATTGGGTTGACATTGGCTAATAAAATTATATAGGTTTCATTTGTACAATTATATAGCACATCAACTGTATATTGTATTGTGTGTTCACCATTCTCCTTCCATCCATCACCTTCCAACACCATTTATCCATGCTATACTCTCTTCTGCCTTCCCCCACCCCCTTCTCCTCTATAATCATCATGCTGTTGTCTGTATCTATGAGGTTTGTTTTTGGTGTGTGTTGTTGTTGTTGTTGTTGTTTGGTTTGGTTTTTTTGCTTAATCCCTTCACTTTTTAAACCCAGCCCTGCAACACTCCCCACCCCCCGACATCTGTCAGTCTGTTCTCTATCTATGAGTCTGTTTCTATTTTGTTTTTAGTTTATTTTGTTCACTAGATTTCACATATGAGTAAAATCATATGGTACTTACCTTTCTTAGACTGGCTTATTTCACTTAGCATAATGCTCTCCAGATCCATCCATGCTATTACAAAGGGTAAAATTTCCTTCCTTTTTATGGCCAAATAGTATTCCATTGTGTAAATGTACCAGTTTTTTTATCCATTCATCTATCGATGGGCACATGGGCTGCTTCCAAATCTTGCCTATTGTAAATAATACTGCAATGAACATAGGGGTGCATATATTCTTTCAGATTAGTGTTTCAGGATTCTTGGGATATATTCCCAAAAGTGGAATTTCTGGGACATAAGGTCATTTTGACATATTTGGCAATGTCAAGAGCCATTCTTGGTTGTCACAATTAGGAAGATTCTACTGGCATCCAGTAGGCAGAGGTCAGGAATGCTGCTAAACATTCCACAATGTACAGGGCAGCTCCCCAAAACCAATTCTTCTGCCCCAAAAATATCCATAGTGCTAAGACAAGAAACACTGTCCTAGGAGTATATGAAGGCTTTCTAAATGCAATCACATTACAGATCCTCAGTTTTCTGACATTTCCTCTGAGAAACCTGGTTCCTTTTTTTCACCTTCCCTTTCATAATAACCCCACTTCCTCTGCACAAAAGAGAGACCAAACTCTCACTCATTGCAAATAATTTCATTATGTACATGGTTCCCAAGATGGAGAAACTTTCATTGCACTAAAACCCAGGGACAATTTGAAATATTGATTTTAATATTGAGAAAGGGAATGATTCTAATGAGTGGGCAAAATATTTTTGTAAATCGGGTAGTTTCCATGTCTTTACTTTCAACAAAAATTATAGACCTAATAGACTTGGCAGTTATAAATCATTAAAAATTATTTGGATGATAGAATGCTATGTGATTTGAGACATATACTTCAGAAGGAGTTTAAAGAAGTGAGTTAAGTTGCTATGGCAAGATTAGTTCCACTTGCATGTACATAGTTATGCAAATACATTTTTCAATACTTAAATTTCTAAAACCAAAAATAAGAATAGAAGTGATGCTAAACTCCACTACAGTCTAGTAGTAACTAATAGACAAGTATAGGTAGTAGAATTAACTGGAAGAAAAATAAAGCCTCATCTGGCTTATTACAAGTTGAATTTCCTTTAAATTTATGTTTAATAAATATAGAATTTGTAATATATTTGTGTAATTCTTATCAATTGTGATTTAGTGATAATGATAACAATAAATCAATCCAGAAGTAATGTTAACACTCAGGACTCATGTCTGCAGGAGGGGGGGGGAATGTTAAATATAAATATAAATACATATTTTTGTTGCAGAGAAGTACAACCAGGTGATTAATAAAAGACTTTCAAATATAAAAATTTTGATATTAGAATAAAATTGTGTGTGAGGAGTGAAATGAAAATATGAATTTAAGGAGAAAATATATATATAGTAAAATTTCTATTACAGAAGTCCTTATTTATGATTTTCTTTTCAAATGTATCATATGGATATCAAAACACTTTGAGATTTAGATTCCATTAATATATTTAAAGAGTGATCAGTTTTATTGTAAAACATATCATCTAACATGCCTCAGAACTGCATCCTTTTGCAGTGGCACAGTATGTATTCTATAGTCTGCTTTTACAAGAGTTCCAGGTTGAAGGGGAATGCTCCAAGACAGCCGTGGGCAAACTACGGCCTGCGGGCCGGATTCGGCCCGTTTGAAATGAATAAAACTAAAAAAAAAGACCATACCCTTTTATGTAATGATGTTTACTTTGAATTTATATTAGTTCACACAAACACTCCATCCATGCTTTTGTTCCGGCCCTCCGGTCCAGTTTAAGAACCCATTGTGGCCCTTGGGTCAAAAAGTTTGCCCACCCCTACTCCAAGACCACAATTCCTAGTTCATGGTGGTTTGCCCTATTTTTTTCTGGTCCTAATTGCTGGCATCCTAACTGCTTAGGAACTGCATTAGATTGAGTGCTTAGGTAACAGCTGTTTCAAACTCTAAGAAGAACCAAGAATGATAAGCTGTTCTCTATGAACTTCTCTGAGATGACCAGGCGTAGTCATACCTGAGAGGCTTGGACAGTAATCAACTGTCCATTTCACCCATGTTTCTAAAGTTGCAATGGTCTGTAGAAGTTCTAGATGACCACCAATCTCGGAATCAGTGGTATAAAAACAATATTGTCCTCAAAAAAGAGGTACTTCAGGACATTCCACTAAATCAGGAGTCTGCAAACTTTTTCTGTAAAGCCCAGAGAGTAATGTTTTAGACTTTATGGCCCATGTGGTCTCTGTCTCAACTACTCAGTTTTGATGCAGTAACACCAAAGCAGCCACAGTCAATATGTAAATGAACAATCATGGCTGTGTTAATAAAACTTCATTTACAAAAACAGATGGCAGGCTAAGTGTGGTGGGCAGTTTCTCGCTGACCTCATACTGGACTGTCAATTCCCTGAGGACAGGATCCACATCTTACTGAGCTTTGTATTCCCATCACCCAGCACAAAATCTGACATCCAATAAATGTTAAGTAACTGAATGAAAGTTTCAAGATTTAAGAGAATAACAGTATATTAAAAAAAATACGCTGAAATACCACAGAGGAGAATAAGCAAAGAATTATAAACCTCATAGAGCTTAGATATTAGCCAAGGAGCTCTATTTCTAGAAGTACTAGGCAGCTTGGCCACAATTAATAGAATGAGTCTGCAGTATATTATTTATACACATATCTATGTTGAATAATTAGTTAATATTCAGGTATAACTTCTTATATATTTATCTTCTCTATGTTTTGAGTCTGTGTTCTTAACCATTGCAGAGTGCTGTCATTTTCTTAAAGAAGTAAACTCCTGAGGTTTCTAAAGAACAGATGTGAATTGTTAGCTAATAATACAACACAATATGCCATTGCCCAAGGACCCCTGTAACTGGTAAAATCTAGATGAGTTAAGAAGAGAGAAGGTCAATGTTACAGTGATAGGATGAACTTTGTGGGAAGTCACATTGAACTAAACCCTCACATTGGGCAGAATTTTATCAGCAAGGAACCTCAAGCTTTTCAGGTGGAAGGATGGAGCGAACAGAAGTTTGGGGACAACATTGTAAGGCGGAAGTTGTATGTGTCTCTAGCACCTCAAATGAAACAAAGTGTAAAAGAAGAAACTGACTTTTACTTCACGCTTACTATGTGTCAGATTATGTCCTTGAACACATAGGGGGCTATTTACAATCCCAGACATGAAAGTGGGACTGTCAAGTTTCAATCAGCCTTTCCTACTGTATGGGTGGATCTGGGCAATTTACTTAACTTCTCTGAGTCTCAATTTTTTGTAAAATGAAGATAAATACCTGAATCATGAGGTCATTGTAAGGGTTGAATTACATGAAATAACAGTAGGAAGTATTTACATAGTGCCTTGGTATTTAATCCTCATTAAGTGCTTTATTTTTGTTCTTTAATATTTATTGTCACAAAACAATATGAAGTGTTGTTGTCTCTATGATGCAAATGAAAAAGCTAAGGTTCAGAGAGTCTCAGACCAACGCCTACAACATATGTTTAATTTTCCAAGGAGAATGGACTTCCCAGAGAGTTCTCATTGGGAAGCAGAGACTTGGTTAGATAGAGAAAAGAATTGAGCGATGCTGATATGTCAAATTAAAAGCTCTGTTGTACTAAAATGAATTTAGAATGTTGAGGCTCTAATGTTTGAGCTTTGGAAAAAATGGAATATATGACTATACCCTGTTTAAAACTTGCACTTAACAAAATAGGGGTCACTGGATAGAAAGAGTCAAGAAAAAGTAGAGAGACGGGGTCTGGAGACTTGGTTTGGCCTATGCCCGCATCCCAGGTTTAGCTGATCTCTCAGTTGCCCCCTTAGACCTGCCTCATAGGAAGTGTCCTCACTTTCACCTAACAGGTTTTAATGTACCTGTCAACTTGATTTTAAAACATGGATTGAGTACAGCAATACATCCAATTACAGAGAAGAAACTCAAGATTGTTACGATTTATTTACATTTGTTCAGTGAGATCTGGTTGAAAAGCTTATAGACTCAACATTTACCAGATATAAATTGCAATGTTTCCTCACATTCCATCCCACTGAATATTATTATACTCATCAGGTATTTTGGGGTTGTTTCTTTGTTTTTGTGGCTATGGAATGTTGATCTGTTCTTTTGGGGGAGCTCACCACCTTTTAAATGGGAACTATCTAATATTTCATTTTACTATACTTTGCACACAAACTTTAAAGATCTCACCAAATTATTTTTCTTTCTTTCCTCTTCTTCCCACTAAAAATTATAACTCCTCCAAAATTTCATTTGAATCTACTTTCAAATATACACTGCGAAATGCATGTGCGATTAACGATTAAAAAAAAAACACCCCTCAAGTTCTCCATTATTATAACAAACAAATGCTTGCATTCATCATTTAATTTTTAGGATTCCTATTGGGGGGTTCATAATTTCAATGGTGCTTTCTGCCATAATGGAAGATACTGACATTAGGAGATCTAAATTGTGAAACTTATGTAACTTGTACTATACTCAGCCCAGAATCTTATGGTCTAATTAAATACAAACCAAGTCAGTTGGCAGGAAAATAGTGTTATGGTGCAGATATTAGCACCTTGTTAGCAGTCCAAAACCTGCTTTCTCAGGCAGAACCTATTTCTGAGTGCAAAGTTTTATACAGATAAAACCTGTAATGTTTGGAAGGCATTTGATGAGCTTATATTTGAATGGGGGGAGGGGGAAAGTATTTTCTACTGGACATTTTAAATTAAAACAAACAAAAACCCAGTCCAGCATTCTTAAAGACAGTGGGTATAGTCCAAAACCATTATTTTACTTTTTAGGTTTCAATTTCTAGAAAAAGTAAAGAAATGTATTAATTAATGCCACTTTATGATAACTGATTATATGAAATACATTGTAAATGTGTTATATAAATATATTTTAAGGTCCATGTTCCCCTAGTATTAAAATCTTCATCATCATCCCTAATTTTTATTGATCACTTATTATACGCTGGGCACTGTTTTGCGTACTTCATATTAATTACCTTAGTCAATAATTTAAAAAAAAAAAAAACAACTCCTTGCAATTAGTGATAGGTTTTCTTGCACATTTCACAGCTGAGGAAAATGAAGCATGGAGAGGTTACGTAATCTGTCCAAGGTCACCCAGCTAGCACCTGGAGGAGCCAGGATTTGAACATAAGTTTTTAACAGCTGTGCTGTCTCCTCTTCTCCACACTCACTTATGGTCCAAGGATGCTGCAAGCCGATTTCCTCCTCGCGTTCTGTCTTGTCTCTCTCAGAGGCCCTTCCTGGGGTACACGACCTACAGACACCTCTCTGACTCAAGCCAGCCCCAAGCTAGGTGAATGGTCTGGGGAAATGATCTGTCCATCTTCCTCTTTAAGCCATGCACAACATTAAAACATCCCTCCTTGGCACCATTAATGAAACAGCTGCAATGAGAGGCTGATTATTCACAATCACTCAAAAGCATGTCTGTCTGTTATAAATGTGCATTTAGAAAAATTGTCACCAATGACCATACACTGCACCTGGCCCTGAATCAGCCTGCCTTAATTTGAGTACGTGTGGCTCACACCCAAGTGCAAGCAGTATCCAACACAATGATAATTTGCTGTCTCACAAAAGACAGGCTGTCTCCTGGGGATTCAGAGGAAAGTGTTCTAGGTTTTAAATCAGGAGGCATTTCGCGGCCCCTGACTGTCTGTGTACCCTTGGCAAGTCACCTCTGTGGCCCCGCCTCCTCATCTCTAAATAAGATGGTCTCTAGGGTCCCTCCAGCTTTCAGAGAGCATGGGTTCATGCCTTGAAGGATAATACTTAGACACGTTGTTACCAGGGTTGTTTCTTGGTTTGTTTTAGTTATAAAAGAAACAGAGGCTTTCACAGATGAGGCAACCAGTCTACAACCAAATAGGTATAAGGTGTGCACAGTGGGATTCCAACTCAGAGCCATATGACTCCAAAATCCTAAAGTGGGCTGTCCTTAGTGATTCTAAAATCTCTACAACATGCCTGGTCTCCAATTTATTAGAATTATAGTGAACCCCGCCAGCATGGCTCAGTGGTTGAGCATCAGCCTATGAACCAGGAGGTCTGGGTTCGATTCAGGTCAGGGTTGTGAGCTTGATTCCCCAGTGTGGGGTGTACAGGAGGCAGCCGATCAATGATTCTCATCATTGATGTTTCTCTCTCTCTCCTCCCCCTTCCTCTCTGAAACCAATATATATATATACATATATATATATATATATATATATAAAGTATAGTGAATGTCCATGTCATCCCATAATCTTTCAATACAACAAACAAGACAATATTCATTAGGGCTCTAGTAACGGTCACAGATATCAAAAGAAAAGTCTGATTGTTCTTGAATTCTATTTTAAGGCATATCACTGAGACATTTAGCCTCGGTATCCTTTATACCCTGATAAATGAGTTTACTGAATCCTTTCCCAAGAGCACATTCTCTCCGAGATATACGGAGAGACCTCAAGGGCCTGAAACCGTGAAAGCTCCATTTCCTGGAGACAGAGGCACAGAAAGGCGGCGGGTGTGAGGTGCATATGCCGCCTCCTGCACAGCTTCGCTGGGCGCCAGTCTGGTGAGCGTGCGCGTGTGGCTGCACGCAGGTGTTTAGAGAAGTCAGGGCGGGTAGCTTGTGTGGGAGATGCGAGAATTGAGTGAAGGGAGATACTTTAGCCTTTCCTTCAAGTACATCTCCCTCCTGAGTACATTTACTTCCATCACAATGGACGAGAAGAGATCCTTGCTTAGTGGTGCGGAACCCTTGAGACCTAATTTAGCTTTTATAGGAAATTCAAAAAGAGAGAGGGAGATGGCACCAGAGCAAGAGAACAGAACAAAGATATGAGCTTGTCCCGGGAATATTGATACTTCTGGGCTGCCTCTGTAACTCTTCGGAAACGAAATATTCTAAGTAAATGCTGACTTAGACGTTTCTGTGGGTGGAAGGCCCCAGCTCCTCCCGCGGAACAATGCGCTGCCCTAATCATCTTTACAATTCCCGACAGTCTGTCGTCTCGGAAGCTCGGTTCATTGGTTTTTATGCTGTGAAGGTCAGCAAACATTTTTGGAAAAATAAATTTTTCCCTTTTTGAGTTCTTAAATGTGCCCTCACAAGGATGCCTAGAAATAGGAAAGTTACATAAATGCAAATTTAAAACGCAAGCTGTGCCTGATGGTACCGTTGATCTTTTTTTTTTTTTTTTTTTACTCACATTTCAGAGAAATTTCCAAGAACTTCGCCGCATCCTTTGTTAACTACATATCAATTAAAATACCTCTGAGAGGCAGGGACAATAACGCACTCTTTGTTATCCTTCTCCAACAGCGAAAGGCCCGCTTTCAGGTAGAAAGGGGGGGGGAGGGGGGGGAGAATAGTCTGCCCCTTAGGACTTCACAGAAGATGAAGAAAGACTCTTTTTCCCAGTGCTGTAGGGGGGGAAAAAAAATCAGAGGTTTAACCAGGCAATCAGTGGAAGATAAGACCAGAACACAGATATTCTTATTCCTTCTCTTCTATTGTAGCCACGAAGTCTAATAAATTATCATTCACTAGCAATTTTGCCACACAATTATAAAGTTGTTAGTGCAAAGAGCCCAGATTACTTTTGTGGATGGCTCTAACAGTGGAGGCAGACTGTTTTTAAAAAGAAGAGAAAGCGGGGGAGAGGGGAGGGAAACACCGAGCTTTGAAATGAAGCATCTTCCCACCCTATTCACTTTCTGAGTCAGCTGGGGTCCTCTTCCTACCCCTCTGGGTCTCCGTTTTCTCACCTGCCCAGTAGGAGACAGACCTACTTCACTGGGTAGGTGCAAGAATTAAAGAGGCAATCAGTGTCAAATATAGCAGATACTTCATTAGTAATATTATTATTTTCTGATAGATAGCAATCATATATAATGTTCGCACTTTTAAAAGTTAGAGATTAAGCGGGGACCTTACATGCATGTATGCATAACCCATGGGCACAGACAATAGTGTGGTGAAGGCCTGGGAGGGGCAGGTACAGGGAGGAGGAGGAGGTCCATGGGCGGAAAGGGGAACATCTGTAATAACTTTCAACAATAAAGACAAATTTTAAAGAAAAGTTAGCCTTAAGTAGTTCCACTGCATTTAACATGCCACTCGTATTTGTAGGACTGGCCTGCCTTTTGCTTTTCTGGATACTGTGAGCCTGTCTGGGGCTCTGTCAGTCTTGCGTCCTATCTGATAACAAGCTCAGGCATTATCATTAACCTTAGAGTCTTCCACACCCTTTAGTCTGTTTACTATCTTTAGCTCCACATCACTTTAGGAATGAATGCTAGATATGTATACAAAATACATGTATAGATAAAGTTTTATATAGGTAAATATATGTTACTAGAGGCCCGGTGCACAAAAATTTGTGCACTCGGGGTTGGGAGAGGAGGTCCCTCAGCCTGGCATGTGCCCTCTCACAGTCCGGGACCCATCAGGAGATAAGGACCTGCTGGTTTAGGCCTGCTCCCGGGTGGCAGAGGGCAGGCCTAATCCTAGGTGTAACCCCTGGTCGGGCTCAGAGCAGGGCCCATTGGGGAGTTGGGGCCCCGCCTCCTGTCATGCACAGAGCAGGGCGGATTGGGAGGTTGCGATGCCACCCTCAGTCATGCTCAGGGTAGGGCCGATTGGGGGGTTGGGGCACCACCCCCTGTCACACTCAAGGCAGGGTCCATAGGGAGGTTGCAGCGCCACTCCTGTCACACACAGAGCAGGGCCGATCAGAGGGTTGGGGCTCCGCACCCTGTCACACTGATCCCGGTGCTGGGAAGCCTCGCTGCTCCGCTGATCCCAGGGCCAGGACGCCTCTCGGCTCCCCTGATCCCTGGCCCGGAGGCCTCTCGGCTCTGCTGATCACCGGGCCTCCGACTCCGCTGATCACGGGGCCGGGAGGCCTCTCGGCTGATCACCGGGCTGGGAGGCCTCTGGACTCCGCTGATCACCGGGGCTGGGAGGCCTCTGGAGTCCGCTGATCACCGGGCCGGGAGGCCTCTGGACTCCGCTGATCACCGGGGCCGGGAGGCCTCTCGGCTCCGCTGATCACCGGGGCCGGGAGGCCTCTCGGCTCCGCTGATCACCGGGGCCGGGAGGCCTCTCGGCTCCGCTGATCACCGGGGCCGGGAGGCCTCTCGGCTCCGCTGATCGCGGGGCCTCCGACTCCGCTTATCACTGGGGCTGGGAGGCCTCTCGGCTCCTCTGATCACTGGGGCCGGGAGGCCTCTCGGCTCCGCTGATCGAGGGGCCTCCGACTCCGCTTATCACTGGGGCTGGGAGGCCTCTCGGCTCCGCTGATCACTGGGGCCGGGAGGCCTCTCGACTCCGCTGATCACTGGGGCCGGGAGCCCCCTCGGCTCCGCTGATCACCGGGGCCAGGAGGCCGCTCGGCTGATCACCGGGCCGGGAGGCCTCTGGACTCCGCTGATCACAGGGGCTGGGAGGCCTCTCGACTCTGCTGATCACCGGGGCCGGGAGGTCTCTCGACTCCGCTGATCACCGGGGCCGGGAGGCCTCTCGGCTCCGCTGATCACTGGGGCCGGGAGGCCTCTCGGCTCCGCTGATCACTGGGGCTGGGAGGCCTCTCGGCTCCGCTGATCACCGGGGCCGGGAGGCCTCTCGACTCCGCTGATCACCGGGGCCGGGAGGCCTCTCGGCTCCGCTGATGGCGGGGCCTCCGACTCCGCTGATCACCGCGGCTGGGAGGCCTCTCGGCTCTGCTGATCACTGGGGCTGGGAGGCCTCTCGGATCCACTGATCACCGGGGCTGGGAGGCCTCTAGGCTCCGCTGATCACTGGGGCTGGGAGGCCTCTCGGATCTGCTGATCACTGGGGCAGGGAGTCCTCTCGGCTCCGCTGATCGCAGGGCCGGGAGGCCTCTCGACTCTGCTGATCCCAGGCCCTGAGGCCTCTCTGCCCTGCTGCTTCAGGGCTGTTTGGCTTCGCTCTGCTTGGAGCCTGAGCATGCAAATTAACCGCCATCTTTTAGCTTCTATAACTGAAACATTGTATCTTTTGGAGTTGTTGCTTCAGGAGCTCAGAGCCCTGCAGCTGAGGGGATCCTTGACTTTCTCCATCGCTGGGGCAACCAAGCCTCCTATTCTCAGCTGCCTGGCTGCCAGCCGCCATCTTGGCTGACAGTTAATTTGCATATCTCACTGATTAGCCAATGAAAAAGGTATCGGTTGTACGCCAATTACCATTTTTCTCTTTTATTAGTATAGGATAAATAATTTATATAGAATCATAAATTCTGTGATTTAACCAATTAATTAACCAGACCAAGATGTTAAATTGAGGCAATAATCACACATAAATCACAACGTATTTCGTATATTGGGCACCTGGGTGCTCACTGGCATTTTCTACCAGCTAGAAAAATACATCAAGATAACAGCTTCCAATACCTGCTGTTAACAACAACGTGGTTTGCCACTACTGCACTGATCACCAATCGTAGAGGTCTGGAAGCTGAAAGAAGGAAGAGGTCCTCTTGTGTTTATTCTGGAAAGATGCTTTATTCAAAATAATGTTTTCACTTAGGGGGCTAGTGACTCAGATGGGGAAGTCCAGCTGTAACAACAGTATCATGTAGAAAAATCACCACATGTACACTGAATCCCTTGAACGTTCTCCATAACAGATCTAGGGATGATAAATCATGCGCTCATTCTATAATTAATTAAAGTTTTCCTTTTCCTTCACCGTAATCTAAAAGGATTAGCCCATGACCTTTAGTTGGATAAATCAGGGGGCCATATCTACTCTGCTGTGCAGAAGTAAATTCAGACTGTGAAATCTGACCACCCCTCCTCCCCCAAAATTCTAAGCACACCCAAAAGGGAGCCTTTTCAGAAACTTTAGAAGAAAACTTCACAGCAAATAACAAATTCAACAATGGACAATATCTCTATACTAAACAGCACACATTTCAATCATCTATTTTAGAAACTTTCCTTAGGAATCGCCTGAAACTTCATGGTCATGTCATCTGGTTATTGAGTTGGGAACATGGGAAAGCCAAGAGAGCCAGCCGTCTACAGTTTATCCCTAATCTCAGAGTGTCACAAGACTGATTTTTCATCATTGTATCCCAATTGCCCAACACAGTACCTGTCACATGGGCGTCTCTTGAATAAAGGCATCCTGGGAATGCAACCACACCTCGTTTCGCTATGTGTAATAGTATAAAGGTAGTTAACCTCCTTCAAATGGTTTACTATGAAATTATAAGGACTGATAAAGCAACATTGTGCAATACTCCAACCTTTCGTAAATATGCTCCTTGTATATTACCTCCAATATTCTTTTAAAATATATATATTTTTTTTTATTGATTTTAGAGAGGAAGGGAGAGGGAAAGATAGAAACATCAAAGATGAGAGAGAATCATTGATTGGCTGCCTCCTGCAGGCCCCCTACTGGGGATCGAGCCCGCAACCTGGGCATGTGCCCTTGACCAGAATCGAACCTGGGACCCTTCAGTCCGCAGGCTGACGCTCTATCCACTGAGCCAAACCGGCTAGGGCTACCTCCAATATTCTTGCTCCTGGCTGCGAGAAACCTTCGTTCTATTTCTGTCTGGCTTTTGTTTTCTGCTTTCATTCTCCTGATGCATTCAATAAAAATTAATTGAGCAATCACTTAAGATCTTTTTTCAACAAAGCAGAAGATGGATGGATGAATGAATGGATAAATGGGTGGACAGATAACTTTCTTTCCAGAGAACAGTTATAGCTGCTGAATTTTAGCAGCACACTTTTAATTTCAGTTTTATGTTTTCAGCTGTCTTAAGATATTGATTGTCTTTGGAGAACTGCTTGTGCTGAACTTATTGATTTCCACTGAGCATGTCAAAAATGCCCATCACTTGATACATCATTAATATAATAATTGATATCAAGCATTTTTAGATTCAAAGTAACTGACATAGAAATGTCACAAGCCATTACAATAATAGAAGGTAGAATTCACCTTCTTTCCATAAAATACCAAAATTATTCTATACATTGATTTTATCACATTATTTTCTGAGTTATCAGTATGTAGTTCAAATAAAGGCCGGGAAATCGAGGTCACATTATTAACCCAAGTGCTGATCACGAATTGGTGACACAGTAGTAGATTCAGTGTTTACTCCAATAAGGGCAAAGTCTCATTCTTTCACTTTGCTAAGATAAATCATATAGTTTGGTGCATTGTCTGTGAGTTTTTTCCCGAGAGAATGGTGTTGATATTCAGTCTTTAACTGTTTACTAAAAAGAGGAATAGCATAAATCAGAATCTGTGTAGGTTATTCTTCACAAGTTCAAGTCATTGTTTGGCTTTCCACTGTACCCAGGTAATAAACTAAAGAATGGAAGAAGATGTTTTGATGAATAGGGGCATCACTGCAAATCACTATTAACCTAAAAAAAAAGAAAAGAAGAAAGAAAGAAAGGAGAATACAAGAGGCACGCGAGCATCTCTTTCCTGGCATCTAGTACTATCTAGTCCTTATTAACCTAACACATCACATTGATTTATAGGGTGGGGATGGTACCATTGAGTTTAGGTGTTTAACAAGCAGTAAAGATTTGGTTGGTATTTCTTGAAGTTTCACTTGAGTTGTTAGCTGTTGATTCAAATTTTCTTCCCTATAATCCTCTTTAATTTGCCATCATCTTGTGTTTTCACCTTACATTCTCTTAAGATTTATATATTTTTGTTCCCTGTCATTTCTCAGTATTTTCATCATCTCATAGCTCTCCCCCTAGGGATTGATTCCTTTGCTCTCTTCTTTTGTCATATTCTTTTCCAGTTTTTCTTCTTTTTTTCTATTTCCATCCACTTTATCTCAAAAGTCTTCTAGGGGTTTTGATTTTGTTTTGTTTTCCTAGTTTGCTTGACCCATATTCTCATCCTTGTTTCCTTAATCTTCCCATTTTCAGTTATCGCTTTAAAGACCTCTACCTTTGGCAAAAGTTTACCAAAAGTGCCATTAGATTACAGAAGAAAAGATCTCAAAATCTCCTTCTTGTATCTTTTCAAACTGGGTTAAAAGCATTAATTCATATTTACAGGCCATGGCACTGACACAAAAGTATGTTCGTGCGTGTTGTTAACATTTCACAACTAGAAAGGTCCAGCCAGAGCTTAAAAAACAAATTTAGCCTACTTGTCAGTGTCTCATAATCAAAAGTTAAACGAAAATATCACCTGTGATGTCGATATTTTCAAAACTAGCTTTCCAGCTAACCTCTGTCATGGAGTCTATAAAACCAAACACTTTTTAAACTTAATTATTTTAATAAGGATAAGTAAGCTGTTGTTTCCTGTTGAATCTTCCTTCTACAATTAGTATTAAGTGTGGCCTGACAGTTTTGATGAACTGCTTATACAGCTGCTTGGGTTGATGCTCAATCTTTAATTCCTGAGCTCTGAAAAACTCAAGACCACTTCAATGGTTCTATCTAGTCCTTATTAACCCAGAGCTAGCAGCATGAAAATTATTGCCATGACTTCGTTCACTGGGTCAATCACAAATTTGTTAGCAAATATTGTGTGCCCAGACTTGTGCTTGATTCTGAAAGAGGACTAAAGTGAAGCTCTATCAGATACTGAGCCAGATACACAGCCAAGCAGTAATTACAGTGTAGAGCCAGTGGTTCTCAACCTTCCTAATGCCGTGACCCTTTAATACAGTTCCTCATGTTGTGGTGACCCCCAACCATAAAATTATTTTCATTGCTACTTCTTAACTGTAATTTTGCTACTTCTATGAATCGTAATGTAAATATCTGATATGCCAGATGTATTTTCATTGTTACAAATTGAACATAATTAAAGCATAGCAATTAATCACAAAAACAATATGTAATTATATATGTGTTTTCCGATGGTCTTAGGCGACCCCTGTGAAAGGGTCGTTTGACCCCCAAAGGGGTCGCAACCCACAGGTTGATAACCGCTGGTCTAGAGCAATATGTCAGAATAGGGGTTTACATAAAGGGCTCTGAGGTCATAGGAGAGGGGACTTAATCTGCCTTAGGTCTTGGAAGGCCTGAAGAAAGGTGGGATTTCTTCACAGGGAGGAACAGTTGAGGTCAACACAAGCAAGAGAAATATCCAAAAAAAATTCAGTTTTACTAGATATGATGGAAAACAAAATTGGGGAAAAGCTCGCTATGATGATGGATACTACAGCTGTATCATTATTATCTCATAGATACTAAGTCTTAAGAGATCTTGAAAGAAATCCAAAAGTCTTGACTTCTACTAAAAAGCTAATTAACTTTCCCTTTTGCTGACCTTTTCATTTTCTTCCCATAAGATGAGCTGATGATTTAAATACATGCATGAAAAGGTCCTACTAATTTATAGAAGATCATGTTTAAATATTTATTCTATTGTTTGCTCAAACTATTCATGCGGTCTCCTCTCTATTTGAATAATGTAAATACTTTTTTTCAACAACATAATTCTTTCCATCTCTGATAATCATGGCTTAGATCAACCATCATAGTTCAAATATGAAAAGCAGAAATTCAAAAAATGTATAATATTTGTCTTTATTTTATACTTAAATAATGAAAAAGAAAAAATAGTGGTATATATCCTGTAAAGATCATATATGGAAACTTAATGATCTTTTAAAAACTTCTTTTTAAAATATGTATTTGATTCTAATTAGATAAAATGAGGAAGGGAAATTGTTTGTTTTACCCTGGAATTGCGATAGCACAAAGATAAGGGTATACAAGGTATTCAAAAACTACTCATTAAGTTATATTTAATTTTACTTAAAGCTGAATCTACTTAATGATCTACATCCCAAATGCTGATAAATAAACACAAAGGACTAATCCAAACCATATCACCTTTAGATCAAGAATGAGGATTTTAAACCCCTGGTTTTCAGAAAACAAGCAATATTTCATTTTGTCAACTGAATGGAGAAAGAAGAGTACGCTTACGTGCCATAATCTCTATTGTGACTGATTAAATCATTTGTAAGTAAAATGTAGACATTATAAAGAGTTGGCGGTTATATTGATTTTTCATTACTAGCTAAAGGCTTGCATGCCATATAAAATGAATTCTAACATCAAGGCAGGGAGGAGTTGTGTTGCCGAGATCCTTTTTAAGAAATCCATAGGAAATCGAACAGTTGTATTGTCTAGTTAATAATGTCAGGCCATAGGGTAATGGGACTTTATTTTTACTCTTTCATAGGAAAAGCTAGATATTTATCTTTATACTTGGTCAAATACTCTTTAGGTTTCCATCTTGCATTTCACTTGTTATTAGACCAGGCAGGGTTTTCTTCCTGGGCCCCTCCCCAAAGGACAAGAGGCCACCACACCCACAATTAGATTTTCACTCTGTCAACACAGCAAGTCAGCAGGTATGTGGGAAACCTGATTTATGTTCAGATGTTCCCATGGGATGCTGAATAAATGTAACTGTTTTCAATTTTTATAATAAGTGTAGAATTCTACTGTTTTTGTTTTGTACCCCCATTCTAGTAGCACCCTCATGAATGCTCATGTGTGCTTTCTGAAACCCATAACTAAATCAGAATCTCTTATTAAAAGTATCCCAAGTAGCCCTAGCCAGTGTGGCTCAGTTGGTTGGGCGTTGGCCAGTGCACCACAGGGTTGCCAATTGCAGTCCCAGTGGGGGTGTGCGATGGTTGTCTCCCTCCCACCTCCATGTTTCTCTCTCTCTCCCTCTCCTTTCCTCTCTCTCCAAAAATCAATATATATATATAGTATCTCAAGTAATTTTAAAACAGAATCAGGGCTGAGAGACATTGAGGAAACAAATGCAAACATAATTGCAAAAAGACTGGCTAGAAAATACATGTGATATAGTAAGTTTAAAAAAAATGATTGTTCCTAATTTACAGCTTCTTCGTGCACATTCATTTTCACAATAAGAAAACCAAAATGGATGATAAAATACTCACCTAATTTGGAATCACCCAAGTTGGGATCAGCCCCTGGTTGCATCAGATTGACCAAGGAATTTATTTAAAATGCAGACGACTGAATCAAAGTCTCTAACCAAGGGATATTTAAAGTAGATAATGTAACAAATATCTACTTTAACAAAGACCCTCAAATGTCATCCACACTACAGCTGGAAATCCATTACTCTAGTTAACCGACACACTTTCCCCTTAGGAAAACAAAGACTTGCATTTAATTTTGCAGTTTGCCCTAGCCTGTGTGGGTCAGTAGTTAGAGCATCAGCCCCTGCAATGAAGAGTTGTGGATTCAATTATCAGTCAAGGGCATGTACCTGGGTTGCAGGTTCAATCCCCAGCCCCATTTGGGGTGAGTGCAGAAGGCAACCAATCAGTGTGTCTCACATTGACGTGTTTCTCTCTCTCTCTCTCTCTCTCTCTCTCTCTCTCTCTCTCTCTCTCTCTCTCTCCTCCCCCCCTAAAAATAAATGGGAAAAATATCCTCAGTGAGGATTAACAATAACAAAACAAGGTTATTTTTGCAGATTAAAGAACCAATGAGAAAAAGCCTAAAGACTTATTCAGAATCAACGGGTCAGTCAGTGACAGTGATTCCTACTTGCATGGAGCTCAGATTACTTCTGCATAATGCCTCCTCCATTGGACGGCCTCTCCTTTCTCATCTCTGCCGATCATGGCTGCCACAGTGCCATGGGTCCATTTTTTCCCAACACTTGTTTCTCAGAATTTCTCATGACTTTTCCCAACTACTGAAGATACATATGTGAAGCATCCAATATAGACCTCCTGTCATCTACCAAAAATTAGTTTGTTCCAGAAACTGCAGAAAGTATATTTTGTTAGATGTGCAAATGAAGTGTTAGCCATGATTTGTGGTCTTGCTGCCATGACTTCTGTTTTTTTTTTAAATTATGTAATTATAATCAATTTCAGAATACACATCTGCAATAATATAAAGAGGCACTTAGGGCAAAGTAGAAGACTCACAGCTAACCAAGAAAAAAGCAGGCAAATACGCATTTCAGAAATTTATGCTTTAACATTCCCAAAACAGAAGATAATAAATACCAACAACAAATAATAATAACCAATTCCAACCCCCACCCCCCCCAAAAAAAAATAAGCAATAAAGATTAAACATTAAAGAAGAGACATTCTGGGTCACACTGGTAGAACCAGGACCAATGAGCCAAGTTATTAAAAAACAAATTTCCATTTATAAGAAATACTTTGTCTAAGAGAGCTGTGTTGAGCTCTGTCATTGACATACTCAAGCAAAGTTTGGCATGGTTGATTTTTACAGACATAAGCTTCACTGAATGCAAGACTGGAATTAAAGATCAAAATTCCATTTCAGTGCTAATATTCTATGTTGATATATTTACAGCTATTCACAAAAGGCAATTTGGGAAGGACACCCTAATTAATTAAAGCTATCCATAAAGCATATGATTTGGACCTATAAACCATAAGCATAAGCAGTTGACCATTATGTTGTTACTAGCAATATAAGTTTCAATGTGAAAAAGATTTGATTATTATTTAACTTTTAAATTAGAAATTTATTTTCAAACATTTGTTAGATAGGATGGAAGGAGAAGTTTTAATTACAATACTCTACCGGAGAAAACAGGATGCTAAATTATGAACGGTTATAAGACTCACTCATCCTATAAGTATTTATTGAGTACCTATTATGTGTCAGTCACTGTTCAAAGATCTGGGAATACAGCCATGAACAAATGAGACCAAAATCCCTACCCAAATGAAACCTACATTCCAAAAGGAGATAATTGTAATTGTATTAAGCTCTACAAGAGAATTGTATTAAGCTCTACAAGAGAAAATAAAGTAAGGAAGATGGATAGAGGAACTATCATAATAAGAATTTGCAGGAATTATTATTTTTCTGTCTATATAATAAAGGCATAGCCATGTTTATTATTGCCAAGAATAATTTTAGATTTCACAGACACAGTGTCATAGATTTTAATCTTCTGGCCTTACAGAAAAGAAAACAAAACCCACAGAAGCTCATGTTTTGTCTAAAATTTCCAAGATCTGAGTTCAAATCCCTCTCTCATAGGCCAGGGCTGTATGCAATGTATCATATGTACTTCTTCAAAGTTTAGAAATTGTCTTTCAAATCCATTTTGTCACTGCAAACGAGGCCAGACTTTGACTAAGAATATTTTCACTCTTCCAAAATATTTCTCTGTGTGTATATCTCTCCAGCAGCATGTTGATAGGGGAGCCAGTTGACTTCCATGCACTTGAAGATAGATGGCTGTTAACACCATGTTGTGAGTAATTTCACATGATTTCCAAATGGAGTTTCAGAGCTACTCTTCCAAGACTAAGATCTATGCAGACCATCAACAGATGACCAGAAATATAGTTTGCTATATTTTATTTTTAAACTATCTATCTGCTTTTAAAAGACACTTCCAATCTGTCACTTTCTTTTCCCTAAACTTCAGTGACATAAAATGAGAGAAGATCATTGTTCTCTGAGGCAAGGACCAGAGAGGCCTTGAAGAAGGAGGTGAGCAGGAAACTACCCTGCTGGAGTAAATCGGTAATCTACATAAAGAGAGCGAGGGATTCTTCTAGTCCAAGTGTTGAAAACACTTTTAAAGCGCCGTTATTACTTGAAGTAACTGTGAAAATGCTGTTCTCCCCGTGCAGCTGCTCCCTTCATATTTGCTTTACTGAAAAAGAAAAATGTTTACTATGGTTAGTAATGCAAGCCTCAGGCATCCATGTCTCAAGTGTCTCCTAATCTCTCCTCCCATAGGCGTGTGTCTGACGGAGGGAAAGGCAGCAGCCCTAGATGTTTCAATCCAGGCTTCAGTGTGCAGGCCAGTGTCTGCTTCCCTTCCCACCAGTGAACTGTGAACAAATGAGAGAATGCAGGAGACAGACTGTGGATGGACCTCAAGTAGATTTTACAGTCTCACTGTGGGTAGAATTGGGTCTTCCATATTATTTAGGGACAAACTGAACATGATTTTTTCTGAACATAATGTGTTCTTTTTCCTAATATTACTGAAATGATTTTCTTCTTCGTTGGTCAGCCTGCACTGGCATGTATTGAAGAGCTGCTAGGTGCTGGTTCTTAGTCTGTGTTCTATGCTTTGTTTCAAGTTTTGTTGCACTAGCAGGAATAGTAGTAATATTTCTTATGTGCCTACTCCATCCTAGGCACTGTTTTAAGAGATTTGTTATCTCATTTCATTCTCACAACAGTTCCATGAAGTGGATACTGTTATTGCTGCCGTGTTTTAGCAGAGGAAAGGAAGCCAAGGGAGGCTGAATAACATTCCCAAGGTTGTCTACTCAGTGGTGGAGCTGGGATTCCAGACCAGCAGGATTCACCTGCATGAAGCTTCTTTTACCCAAGCGTTGACTGAACTCTTTACTTGACCACTTTCTCAAAGGAGAGTGCTGTATTTTCTATCCATGAAAATGCTTAAGGAATAAAGGAGGTGTTTTTGAAAATTTCAAATATTTCAAAATTAAGAAAATGTCTTCATGCTGTTAGAGAATTTGGGAGCATTGGCTTTTAGACAATAATATTTTTTCTTCATAAAGGGAAGAAACATTAAAACCCAAGGACTCCTGAAGGCTGACTTATTATTAGAAAATTGAGGAAGAAAGGAAAGGTAGTTTGTAGTGGCAAGGGGATTGAACAAAAGGATAAAGAAGATAAATAAGGAACTAATAAGCTGAGAATAGTTAATGCAAAGCTAGAAAAAATATAAAACTAAGATTAGATGTAACTATTTAGTTGTTAACCATACAAACAAACAAAAAACAACAAAAAAAAACACCTCCAAGTCTTGTTAACAAAAAACTTTGAGGCAAAAAGTCATCCTAAAAGAAAGGGTTTATTGAGCCTTATGCTGGCCTGGAGAAGCAACAGGTCTTGGGGCATGCAATCTAACCACCCACCCCCCTAACCCCCACCCCAACCACCACAGCAGGGCAAGATGGAGACGACCTGGGGCTGATAGGACCCCTTTATACAATGGGTTGAGGAAGAAAGATGTTAAGTCCTTTTGAAAGAATTTACATTGGCTGCAGATAAGGGGGGAGGAAGAGGGTGAAGCAGGGCCAGTTCTAGGGTAGGTGCACAGTCCGTAAGGAAGAAATATTTCTTACTTCTGGATCAATCATGACCAACAGTCCAGAAAGCTCATGCATAAGCAGGAGGCTGTGGCATCTGCTGGTCAGCTATTTTTTTACTAGCTGCCTGGAAGTTAATTCAAAGTTTTAGCATACATTTTGAAATGTGAGCAGTCTTTTGTTGGTTTTAACCAGTGGCTCTGTTAACTGATTAACCTCTCACCTCTTCCGCCCACCCTCCAGCCTGCTATAATTTAATTTAAGACAGCTCAGAATTTTTCTCTTCTCTTTCTCTGCTCCTTGTCGAATCACTGAATACTTCCCCAATATTGAAATCTTTGGAAGTTCAGACTTTCTTTGACTCAACTTGTCTATAAAATGGGCATAATAATAGTAGCACCTGGCACAGTGACTAGTTGTAAGAATTAATACAGCAAATGCATCTAAAAGAACAAATACAAAGTATTTTTAAAAGTGCTTTGAACAGTTTTAGTAAACACTCAAATATTGGATACTGTGAAGTTTCATGATTTACATATCAATATGTAAAAGAGTATAATACATGAGGAATTAAAACTAAGTCACAAGTTTCTGTTTTAAGTATAAGGACATATTATGAACTGGTGGTTATTTAATTTAGCAACACTCCAGAGCTGTGTCAAATGGGAGTGGGTCAGATCGCAAACGTGGCCAGGCCATGTGCTGCAGTGTAAACACTCTGTCTCTCAACCCAAACATAGGAACATGCCATGTCTCTTCTGAAAACTGATCTTTCCACCCTTACTGGTTTGGCTCAGTGGATAGAGCGTCACCCTGCGGGCTGAAGGGTCCCAGGTTCAATTCCGGCCAAGGGCATGTACCTTGGTTGCGGGCACATCCCAGTTGGGGGTATGCAAGAGGCAGCTGATCGATGTTTCTCTCTCATCGATGTTTCTTTCTTTTTTTTTTTTTTTTAATATATTTTATTGATTTTTTACAGAGAGGAAGGGAGAGGGATAGAGTTAGAAACATCGATGAAAGAGAAACATCGATCAGTTGCCTCCTGCACACCCCCCACTGGGGATGTGCCCGCAACCAAGGTACATGCCCTTGACTGGAATCGAACCTGGGACCCTTCAGTTCACAGACCAATGCTCTGTCCACTGAGCCAAACCGGTTAGGGCTCATTGATGTTTCTAACTCTCTATCCCTCTCCCTTCCTTTCTGTGAAAAATCAATAAAATATAATTTAAAAAAATAAAACTGATCTTTCCTTTCTGTTTCTGCAAATCTCTGAAATAAACCCGAATTCCAGCCCAAATATGATGAACAATTGTGCACATAACCAAAATATTTTCCAAATAGAAGTAAAAATGTATTCCCTATTACATTCTGGTAGTTGAGTAAGAAAACATGATTCTATTCACTTCTTCTGAGAGTGGACTGAAAATTCTCCACTTTTTCATGAGGATAGAAAAAGCAAAGCCATCATACCTGTTATACACTGAATTTGCAGCTAAATAAAGCCTCAACAATTAAAGTGACGCCCATCTCTTTAAGGGTGACACCAACCCAGTTATGGATGCTGCTGCATAGCTTTCTGCAAGAAAAATTGGCCATATGGCCACCTGAAAGGGAAATTTGACCTTTCTTGTCATGTAGATCCGGGCCTTTGAACCAAGCAGAGGAGAAATGGTCAAACTATGCCATTTATGCTGGTAATCCAAAGGCACTCATCTACAAGTCAGACAGGAACACTCAGAGCTTGTGGCCTGAAATCACTCATTTTCCTTTAGCTCTCTCCCCCTGTAGGTATAAATTAAGGACTTAACCCCTCTTCCCTTGCCTCAAAGTGACTTTGCTTCTAATACAGGCTAATTGTTTATTTCCCAGTGAATACTTGAGACATTTTTTAAAGGCATCTTCCTTCTTATCATTCCCATTTATTTTTTTAAATATATATGTTTTTTTATTTCAGAGAGAAAGGGAGAGGGAGAGATAGAAACATCAATGATGAGAGAGGATCATTGATCTGCTGCCTCCTGCACACACCCCGCCAGGGATGGAGCCCACAACCTGGATTTACCCGAGAATTGAACCATGACTTCCTGATGCTCAACCAAGGAGCCTCACAAGCCGGGCTTATCATTCCCATTTATTAAATGTGACTCATCCCAGAAAAACGGTTCATTGTAATCCTTCACTTTCCTTTGTTATTTCATAAGATACCAGACTATTATATTGTTAATCTCAACATTTCTCCTGCAACAGGAGAATCGTGCTCCCCTAATAACACTATTAGTCTCAGGAAGAGACTCAATGCCTGAGAACATTTGCTAGGGAGGTAGTTTACTAAGAAGCAGAGTTGTTGGTGTGAGTGAGTTCACATCTTGTTAAAGATGTAAACTGACAACCTAAACCAGCCGTGGGCAAACTACGGCCCGTTTGAAATGAATAAAACTAAAAAAAAAAAAAAAAAAAAAAAAAAAAAAAAAAAAAAGACCATACCCTTTTATGTAATGATGTTTACTTTGAATTTATATTAGTTCACACAAACACTCCATCCATGCTTTTGTTCCAGCCCTCCAGTCAAGTTTAAGAACCCATTGTGGCCCTGGAGTCAAAAAGTTTGCCCACCCCTGAAAACCCTTGGGTTTCTCTGATTATTGTATCAACATGACAATGGCCGATCGAGATAAAATGCTAATTTAAGCTTTCCGTTTTGTATGATGCAACCATAATCCCAAAGCTTCCCAGCTCCTTTGAGTGCAGGACTTCCCCTTCAGACCAGGGCCATGTGCAGAGCCAAACCAAAAGTGCCCCCAAAGTTCCCAGTTGTCTACGTATTACATCCAGGTTTATAGTGAAGATCGAGAGGTACTGGGGAGCTGAATTCCCCTCCTTGAGTGAATGGCATTCCCATTTCAGAAATACCAAACTTGTGGTTTTAGGCCATTTCATCCCTCTGTAGACTACAATTCTATTTATGAGATCAATTTATAAGGCTCAGAGATCTTAGGTCCAGACATCTGAACTTCACATAGGTATAACCACTGCAGAATTGCCTTCTTTAAATAGAATGACAATCAAGTTTTATTGTTATTTGATTTCTTTAATATACAAGAGAAAAAAAATAAGCCCTGCATTTTTATCTTATTTTGAAAGAAAAGTCAACTCAGTACAGCTTTTCTCTCTCCATTCTTCCCCATTAAAATTTGAGTGTAAACATGCTAAACCTTGCCTGAGAATTATTTTTGGTAAAGACTGCAGTTTTCTTGCATATGGGGTGCAGTTTATATGGAGGGGTGATGAATTTTTAGTCTAGAAATTCAGTGTCAAAATTATTGCCATTTAAAGTCATGTCTTGAATTTTCTTTCATCAAAATTAACGCTATGTGATGTTTGAAGCCCATGAAAAACCTTCTGTGTTTCTTTTCATCTAAGCTGACACATGTCACGGCGGATAAAAATTTAAAAACATACAATGCTGCGAATTGTTTGCAATCAGAAATTTGCTTTCAAGCTTACCTATCATTGATCAATTATCCATGACCTTTACAGTCAATATTAGTTTCTAAGAACCAAAACCTGAATATTTCTGTTGGCAGCGGAATGGCACCAGGTGTTAGACTGGTGGAGTCAGACCCAACTGGGGATCAGCAACCTTGAATTCTAAGAAAGGATTCAGAGCCAAGACTCAAACTATAGGAGAAAGTTTATTTAGAAAGTCACAGAAGTAGATGAAGTGAGCCATAGGAGAAATGGGCTCAGGAAACAAGTTACACAGGCTAAAGAAGGGCCCTTGGAACTTAGGAGAAAGAGAGAGGCAAGAAAAATGCGCCTGGGGGGGGGGGGGTGGGGAGGGGAGGGAGGGAGGAAGATCTCCATTCCATTAAGAGCTGCACTGGGTTCTCTTTGTTGAGTTTAGTTTATCTGGAGGCCTCAGAGAGGATCCCAGTAGAATATTCATCAGCTTTCCAGGTGTGTCCTCTGCTACTTTTCTGGGCCTGGAGTTGAAACACCACTGAGACCTAGGTGTATTTGATTCAGGTCAGAACCTCACTCTCCTGGGGGCTTAATGGCTAAGGGCTCTTGCCTGGCTCTCTTTTCCATTCCCCCTTTAAGATGTCTAACCCACAGGACTAGAAACATGCCAGGGGAGGGTTTGAACTGCATGACCAGTGATATGAAAGGTCAGGAGGTCTAAATCATATGACCAGTGAGTGATATGCTAGGGAGGAAAAGTTACCCTGGAAGTGAGGTTCTTATTTTCCCAGTTTTGCCCATTGCTAGGTGTGCTGAGCCAGCACGGCCATGGGTGAACCAGTACTCAGGCCCGGGTTCCCCATACTCAGCCCCATGTTGGGCGCCATACGTGCTGCACCAGCACAGCCAGGTTCGGTAAGCCTGAGAGGGGGCGGTGAAGGATTAAGAAAAGACAGACAAGAGAAGAAAGCTGGGTCTGGGTGGAATGCTGTCCTCTCTGATGGAGTGACAGCACCACAGCCTGCATGCCGAGTCTTTATTTTATAGCCAGATTCCACAAGGCAAAGTAAGGGCATGGTCAAGATGTTTACAACATTCTCGTGCGTTTCGAATCTACTCAATTACATGCACCTGATCAAGCTTTGTTTACTTGCTGAACCTCCTGCAACCTATATCACTCAGCCACGTGGGACCACAGGTTCGGACCTAAGGTCAAGCTTACAACTATAGCCTTTGGCTATAATTGTGCTGGGACTTACACTTGGCTTTGCCATGAGAGGATTGTGCCCTTTCATTAGTTCCAGGTTTGAACCTGTCCCAGGCTTGTAGCCGCTCTCCACAGCTAGGCACCCAGGATCTTCTCCCTGGTGACATTCCATACTTGGCCTATTGTCCTGCTCTGCTCCTGCCTGTCTGCCTACCATATTTCTATAATTCTTTCTTGTGCTTTTTTACACATAAGAAAAATGACCAAATGTAAATGCAATCCTATTTCATTTATTGTGCAGATCATACAAAATCTAACAGATTCTCCACCCTACCCCTGTTTTTCCCTTTTCCATGATGGTCAGATCTAATATTCACCCCCCAAAGCAACACTCTAAACTTAGTTTTCATTTTCTCTCTTCTTTAGTCTCATTGACTCCTGCTCTTTATTCTTCAAAAAGCCGAATTTACTCTTATCTTTACCATGTAGAAGAAAGAGCCCAGTGTTCTACTGTCTTTTGCAGTACAGTTGGAGAGCTGCTTTCTTTACTTGGTTCAGCTCCCCAAGTACACATTATACTCTTTAAGAGTAAAACCAGGCCCAGATGGTGTGGCTCAGTAGTTGAGCATTGACCCATGAACCAGGAGGTCACAGTTCAATTCCTGGTGAGGGCACATGCCCAGGTTGTGAGCTCCATCCCCAGGGGGTGTGCAGGATGAGGAGGCAGCCAATTGATGATAATTCCTCATCATTGATGTTTCTCTCTCTCTCTCTCCCTCTCCCTTCCTCTCTGAAATCAATAAAAAACAAAAAACAACACACCTCTTTTTTAAAAGAGTAAAACCCTATGTTTCTCAGAGCATCAGTATTGAACTTTATAGTCAGAAGACTCTCGATAAATATGGATAGCGTGGTGACAAACTCCATAAATTGCAAATGACAGCAGAAGTGATAAATCACACCAGCATTTTGTTGTTGTTGTTGTTAGTTTATAGTTGGGCTCATTTTGAATAAGTGCCCTTATTTTAAAAGCAGGACACTTTACAACAATCCAGATTTCCAGTTTTTCTGTAAAAAAATGTCAAGAGCTTTAGGCCTCCATTCTTACAGGGCAGCTCCTGAAACCCAGAAGTGGGCCCCTCTTTAGATGGGCTGCACTCTGTTCCCTGTGCCCGGCGGCCTTTGTTCACACTTTGCCTGAGCTGCCCAGCCATTTGAGTTTGCTACCTCTGCTCTGCAGAAACATTGCTCACACACTTTCTAATCTATTTTACGGAATTATCTCACGAATGCAATTTCCCCGTGAGGCCAAATGATAGATGCTTTCCTCTGATAGAATCCAGCCAGTGTCAAAATGTTGTTCCTGTGGCTTTCCTCATATGTATGCAAAATTTTGCAGGACTTTCCTTTACAGTTCGACAGGAGCCCTCCTTCAGCTGCCCCTACCCTGGGAATAGGATGAGATTTTTGAAATGTTCTGTAAAATGCCCTGACAAATTATTAGCAGCGGCAGTGACAGCAACATCCCTACCTAGCATAGGACCTCTGGCGAGAAGAGGGAAACAGTTCGACCTCTTTGTTTTCCATCACAATGCAGTTCTCCAAGGGTTAACAAGCTCTGCTGCTTATTATTTTGTTTTGTTTTTAATCTACCCCCTAAGTTTTCAAAAATTCATTTAATCTGGATGGGCCTGTCAAGCTTATTTAAATTGATGGCGGGGCTGAATGTCAGTCCAGGGAGATAATGGCGCCAGTTCTCCCAAGTTTGGCTTTGTTATCACATCCATGACTCCAGTAGTTATGCTTCTTTAATTAGGAGGAACCCGGGAAATGTTTTTATTTCTTTACAATGTATGCCTTGTCGAAATGTTAGACTTAGGAATATTGATTTTGTTCTCTTACGGAAAAAAGATGATGACATTCTGGGGGGAAAAATTGCCCAATGAGTTTAGTAGAGGCCCCATTAAAAAAAGGGACACTTTCCCATCGACTCACTGATTTAGTCACGTAGTGGGGAGAACAGTAATCTTTCCAAATAGCGGATGGCCACTGTGGTCCCTGGGTTGCTGATTTGTTGACAAAATTATTCATCTCTCCCTTGGGTGTTCTCCAACAGACTGAGCCCACCTGCGACTTTTCTAATGAAGCTCCTCCTTCTGTTTCCTAAGTATCCCTTTCCTGCATTTGCTGTTTTCTTCCTACTGTTAAAATGGCCAGGTTCTAAGGGGTAAAGAATCAACAAAATGCCTTTTAGCACTCTCTTAGGGAGTGAAGAGCCTTCCGAGAAAGAAGTTCCTCTCAGATTTGAATGCTGAATGGAGGTTGATTGTCAAGTGGCACCGGTTAAATATGATTGATAATGGCTTGATATTATTTCTTTGATCTTATTTCTTTTTTCTCTCTTTAATCCACATGAATAGTAATGAGCACAGCTGAGTGAATGAATACAAAAGCAGATAAGCTACTGTGCGAGTTTTATACGCTCCAATCTAATGAGCACATTGTCTTTCACATCATTAGTGAGTTTTACAAAATCTGTAATATTTTCATACAATACCCTGGCAGCTTGTTTAAGGGTCATTTGACCATATTTTGCCCCTGGCACTAGAGTGATGGCTTAATTTTTAATTACAAATGCTAATTCTAATTAGCAGGCCTGGAAAAAAGTCAGATTGAGTTCTGTGTGACCCTGTCCACCCACTTACACCCCAATGCTAACTTGAACCCCAAAGCCACAATATATGAACCCTCTCTGTGGTGCCTGAGAAAAGATGCTGCAGTCGCTGCTGCACTCCCAAAGTGGATATGGTGCCAGAGAATATTTTGATGTAATGATTACAATAACATTTTCACTCTGCAGTTACTGTACCCAAAAGTGGCTATGTCAGGACATCATTTCTTCTTTTTCTGTTTTCTCAACCACAAAACCAGTCTCACAATTGGATTTGGCAGCTGCTGAGCTACCCTAATATAGCAGCAGACGAATCCAGGCAAAGAACAGATCTATCACTGTATCTGACTGATCTTTCTGCTTATGCACAGTGACAAATTCTCACCCTCCATATAGATCAGCAGGCTCTGTAACTAGTCAGTCACGCATAAGTTGTGACAGCGCATCACAAGACTGGCATTTGGGAGCCCTGAGAACAAGGTGAATTGTGAAATGTGCAGTTATTTCACATGAAAACTGCAGTCTTTCCCGGAGCAACGTAGGGGTGTGTGTGTGTGTGTGTGTGTGTGTGTGTGTGTGTGTGTGTGTGTTGTACATGTTTCAGAAAAAAACAGAGTATTCTATTCACTTTATTAAAGTACATAAAAAATGAGGAGGTAAAAAAACCCACAAATCTTTGTGCTACAGAAGAGGAATTTGCATTGTCATTGTATGAAGATTGCCCAGCTTTCTTTTCCCACCGGCTTCTGAGTTACTCAGAGTGGCTGAATAACCAGAGCCTCTGGCTAATGCGAATATGTATTCCGTCTGGGATGCCAGTACCATGTTCAGGGTAACAGAGAAAATATCTTTGGATAAATTTTCCAATCTTTCCCCGCCTATTCCCAGTAAAATTCACTCTCAGGAGGCTTGTGTTTACCTTCATAAACTCCAAACCTGCCACATTACCTCTCCACTTAAAAACCTTTAAGAAATAGCGCCCGGCTGGTGTGGCTCAGAGGTTGATCATTGACCTATGAACCAGAAGGTCACGATTCAATTCCTGGTCAGAGCACGTGCCCAGGTTTCAGGCTTGATCCCCCCTGGGGAGCAGCCAATAGATGATTCTCTCTCATCATTGATGTTTCTGTCTCTCTCTCCCTCTCCCTTCCTGTCTGAAATCAATAAAAATATATTTTAAAAGGCTTTAAAAAATAGTTTTGGAATGTACATAGATTTTAGAGAAACCCCCTTGTCATTTCACAACAAACATATTCACAGAATAAAAAGCCTGGCTTCTGAAATGGTTCAAGATCTGAGGCAGAAATCATTCCCATAAGATGATCTACTGGCTAATAAATCTATTAATGATGTGTATTTGTTGGAATTTATAACTTTGAGGTGTACAAATTAAATGTCTTCACATTAGTCATTTATGGGCAACTAAATCCAAAAACAAATGGCTCAATAAAATAATGTAGGATTTTAGGACAGTTGGTGATTATATGTCACAAGTAGAAGAGATAGTGAATCACAGTCTTGGGACAATCTCGGGTCATTGACTCAACAGATACTCCCAAAATAGAAGCAACAAAATCATATCTAAAAACTCAATTTATTACAAAATCTCATAAAATATAACAAATTTCTCTGCTTACATGAAGTATTAAATTCTTCCATTAAATTTACTTCCACTAAGAAAGGACAAGACCTTATTCAGACTGGTTTATTTTGGTTCGGTGGTTAAAAATAACATCTTGTTTGTGGGTTTTAAAAAGGGGGAGTCAGTTGTTATATTTTCTGTGCTTAAAAAAAACTAAAACACTACATTAAAATTGAGTAGGAATTCAGTAGATGATGATGATGATGTGGTGGTGGAAGAGGAGAAGGAGGAGGAAGGCAAAAGGAAGTACAAGAGGAGATTAGGGAAATTATATTAACTGTCCTATTTCTGTGGAATAATGGATAAAGAGGACACTATGTCAGCAAACTTGTTCTTTAATTCTAAGTCCTTGGAAATACATTAAATGAAATCCTTTACCTCTTTGGGAACAGTAAAGCACCATATGTTCAAATATTCGGTCAATTAAGATTATAAACAACTCAAAAATCTCCCTTTCACTCTCTATAGCAAACTCAATTGACTATATTATTTCAAACCTATTGCTCACTCTGACTGTCCTGACCAAGTCAGTAACTTCAAGTTTCCAAAAATGGACTGTGTAGCTGGAGTCATTTATTAAATTATTCCCAGAGCATGAAAAAGAAAAAAAAACACCTGAAATCCTGAAGATGTGAAAACTACATCAGCTGACTAGCCCAAGGTCACCTGGTGAAACAGGGATAAAGACAGCAGTTTAATATCTGTCATTCCAAAAACTTTTAACTTGCATAGAAAAGGAAGGATTTTTTAAATCCTAAGATGTGTGAACATTCCCATGACCCACATAAGGAAGAAGTCTCTCTGATATTGATACTGAGCTTTTATTCTCTGCACATGCAGTTCACCTATCTGAATTGATCCCCCTATCCATTTGGTGTGAACTACAAAAGACCCATTTTACGAGTAAGGAAACTGAGCCCCAAGAGGTTAAATGACTCACTGCAAGTTATAGAACCAGTTAGGAACAGAGCTGGGAGTAAAATGCAGACCTTGATTCTTTTAGCCTAAAGTTTTCTAGAATGTCACAGTGCCTCCCTCGTCATTACCTTTCCCAAATGCTTCCTGGCACACAGATCTGGTTTTGTTTGGGGGATCTGAAGAATAAAGACTGTACATTTTCTTACTTATGTAGTAAACAGAGGTGAGTGAAACATTAATGTATCAAGCATCGGAAAGCAAGCAAAGACATTTTTCTGTACGCGGCTGGCTAGTTCTTAAAGGGTTTATTTTTTTTCTCTTATTTTCGTCTTCTCAAAAGAAAGTCCTCATTGCGTCTTATGAAACTTGAAAAGGCTAATTTGTTTCCTCCACAGGAAACCCTCAACTCTGTTTAAATATAAGAAATCTTCAAGCAGGTGTTTGTTTTCTTAAAAACAAGAATGACATTTTAACTTGATTCAGTTTGCTTCCAAAGCAAGCATTTTATTCATTAGCTCAAATGAAACATTTTCAAAGAGCTTCATTGCTGACTAGTTTCATGCCATTTGAAGTTATAAATGTCATTTGATGAGTTTTAGCAGGACAGACTAGAAATAATAAAAAGACTTTGGTTAACTGAGGAAACACACAACATTCTTCTCAAGAAGAACACTTGGGTAATTTTAAAATAGTGGAAAGAAATGTTATCACTGTAGAAATGTGTGTTCGCTCACTGTTCACCCCTCAATTAAAAAATTAAAGATGAATAAAAGAAAATGAAACTCTAAAATTTGAAAAGCAGGGAAAACATTTTCATGAGACCAACTATTTGGCACAACTTATTGTGAAAATGCTTCCTCTGTTAGTGTTTTGCTTCAGCAATACTATTATCAAAACTTGGGACTTTATTATTTCAATTATTTATTAATAATAATTATTCAATTAGTGTGCAAATAAAATTATAGAATTTAGGAAGGCATTTATATATGTTTGTATGCACGTATTTATTTGTTATGCATGACCTACTTCATAAAATAATTTTGAACAGCTTACAATAAAAACAAGATTCAATCAGTAAATAAACAGGGTTAAAGGAAGAGTTCAATAATAAAAGGGCAGAGGTCCAGTTGTAATTAGGAGCAGGGACTTTGGAGTCAGATAAAACTGGGTTTGAATTCAAGCTTAGCTGATGACTAGTCTGACCTTGGACAATTTACCCAAATTCCCTGATTTCTAGCTCTTTGGGCTATAAAACAGAAATAATAATGACCACCTCAATGAAGATAATGGTAACTGCTGTTTTTATTCCTGAAATGTCTTTACTAATGGGCTTTATTGCAATTAAACACAAGAAACAAAATTCTGACCTACACTCTCTGCCTCTACTCATGATTATATAGAAATGTAAAAACAAATGATGCACTAACATGTATTTTCCCATGAGGTTAGAAAGATCAAATTGTAAAACAAATTCTGTAGAATGGCCTTCATGAATACATTTCAAATGTTAATACTTTTGAAAGTAAGCAATCAATTAAGAACCATAGCAGAAAATCTTAAGCAAACATCAGAGATACCCACATACATATATTCTTACAGTTCTAGGTCTTTTGCATTAGTTTTCATTCAGATGTTACCGGTTTCTCTTTGTATCACCCTTGAAATGCAATCTTTTTAGAGAAGCTAATTTTATAATACATTGAAAATGCACAGCATTCCAAGATTCGTTGCTGTTTGGATGAGAACAAATAAAGGAAACAGAAAAGGATTTCAAAAACTGCTCACTTTGAATATGTATATATTTAGACAGAGATTAAACTGGGACTTTTTCTATTAATAACTTCAATAAATATTTATAGAAAGGGGCCACTGTTTCTAAGTGTACTAAGCTACAGCAACAGTAAGCCAGACAAGGTTCTTGCCCTCATAAAGCATTTTATTCATTAGTTCAGTGAGGGAGACAGACCATAATCAAATAAACATGACAATAAGAATTACACAAATGGCAGTTATTGATAAATGCCATGAACTAAAATAAAGCAGGGTAAAGGAATAAAGGGTGGCAGGCAACCAGAAGCAGTGAGATGGGGGCCATCTTTTACTATGAATTCCATGTGTGGATGAAAATAAAATCTCATTTTAAACACAATTCCAGGAAATCTTATGTTTTGTGGTTAAATTACCTGATCACCTATCACCTATCCACCCCAACCTCTCAGGAAAAAAAAGAAGAAGTTTCTTAAGAAAAACAAAGTAAATTTGCTTCTTGCTTCAGCCCTTAAATCATCTCCTAGATCAGCCGTGGGCAAACTACGGCCCGCGGGCTGGATCCGGCCCGTTTGAAATGAATAAAACGATTGAAAAAAAAGACCGTACCCTTTTATGTAATGATGTTTACTTTGAATTTATATTAGTTCACACAAACACTCCATCCATGCTTTTGTTCCGGCCCTCCGGTCCAGTTTAAGAACCCATTGTGGCCCTCGAGTCAAAAAGTTTGCCCACCCCTGTCCTAGACACAAAATCAGTCATCATTTTCTAACTTAAAATGGTAAAAGAAAGAGCACTTTATTGTCAGTGTAACAGAAAGGCAAGGCTGGAATAAACAGGATTTACAAATTACCATTTGCAACTTCCTCTTCCAGCAATATAGCAAACAAATACCTTCCACTGGAAAGGACTACAAATGCTGGGCACTTTAAAATATATATATAGCCCCACCAACGTGGATCAGTGGGTGAGTGTCCACCTATGAGCCAGAAGGTCACAGTTCGATTCCAGGTCAGGGCACATGTCCAGGTTGCAGGCTCAATTCCCAGTGTGGGGCATGAAGGAGGCAGCCGATCAATGATTCTCTCATCATTGATGCTTCTATCTCTCTCTCCCTCTTCCTTCCTCTCTGAAATCAATAAAAATATAGTAGTGTGTGTGTGTGTGTATGTGTGTAGAGAGAGAGAGAGAATTCACAGACACCTTTTTTCCTGCCTGCCCCATTAACTCCCACTGTACAGCAACCTGCCTCCTCTAGCTGATCATTTGTATTAGTTTCCTGTGTATCCTTCTGCATCCTTGCTCTGTGACCTTGGATGTGTTACTTAACCTCTCTATATTTTAATTTCTTCATCTGCAAAAGTGGGGATAATAAAATCCACCCAAAGAGTCTTAAACTAGGGTGAATTGGATTGATACTCATAAAAATCCAAAGAGTCCCTAACTTGCGATGGTTGATTTACTTTATAATTTTCCCGCTTTATGATGATGACTTTAGGATGGTGCAAGAAAGTGATACATTCGGTAGAAATGTAGATCAGATCTTGGATTTTGATCTTTTTCCATGCTAGTGATAGGCTGGAGGATACTATCTTGTGATGCTGGGCAGTGGCAGAGAGTGAGGCTCCCAGTCAGACACACAATCACAAGGGTAAACAACCTATACTCCATAGTGTACTATTAAATGCATTTTCAACTTACGATATTTTCAATTTATCAGGACCTAACCTCATTGTAAGTCAAGGCATATCTGTACATAGAAGAGTTCCTGACCAATGAAAAGTGTTAAGTACATGTTTGCTAAGTAATACATACATACATACATACATACATACATACATACATACTACAGCAAATAAATTAGTAATATCCTTATTATACAATTGGTGGAATATATTATACTCTATTTTGTAATTTGGCTTTTTAAACTTAGTATAAAATATTTCATTATTAGGACAGAGAACTTCCTTATTTTTTTATAGCAGCACTAGAGGCCCAATGCACAAAATTCGTGCAAGAGTAGACCTTCCTTCCCCCGGCTGCCAGCACCAGCTTCCCTCTGGCACCCAGGACCCAGGCTTCCCTCACAGCCCCAGTATCATCCGGAAAGTCATCTAATTAGCATATTAAACTTTTATTATTATAGATAGTATTCTATTGAATAGATGTGCCAGGCATGGTTTAACTACTTTGCCATTGCTGATCATTTGGGATAATCCCAGCTTTTACCTTTATAAACAGTGCTTCCATGAACAACCTCATAAATATATCATTTTGTAGGTGTTCAGGTAAATCTGCAGGACAAATTTCCAGAAGTGACATGGCTGAATCAAAGGGTAAATGCATTTGTTGTTATTAAAAACATTCCCAAACTTCTCTCTGTCATAGTTGTACCATGTTGTACCCCCACCAAAAATCTGTGAGAGTGCCTGAGAAAACATCTTTTTAAAATACTTTGTGGAGACCCTAGCCAGTTTGGCTCAGTGGATAGAGCGTCAGCCTGCAGACCAAAGGTCCTGGGTTCAATTCCAGTCAAGGGCATATACCTTGGTTGCAGGCTCCTCCCTGGGCCCGGGGCCTGGTCAGGGCATATGCAGGAGGCAACCAATTGATGTGTTTCTCTCACATTGATGTTTCTCTCTGTCTTTCCCTCTCTCTCCCTCTCTCCCTAAAAATCAATGGAAAAAATATCCTTGGGTGAGGATTAAGAAATAAGAAAACATTGTCAAGTCAAAAATCAAAAGACTTCTGAGAGGAAAAAAGTGAAAGTCAGATTGAAAAGTAGTGGAGTCAATTATTTATACTACTTATTTATACTATTTATACCCCACACCCTGCCTCCTGCAGTGTATAAAATTTGTGCATGGGTAGGGTCCGTAGGCCTGGCTGGTGATCAGGGCCCATTGGGCCTTCTGGCTGCCAGCCAGGGCCTTCCTTCATTCCACGCCACCCCCTAGTGGTCAGCGCACATCATAGCAAGCGGTCGAACTCCTGGTCAGTCAAACTCCTGAGGGGACAGTTTGCATATTAGCCTTTTATTATGTAGGATTATATTTTTTAAAATAGTTTTAAATGATAATTTATATACTAAAAACTTAGAGTGATGTACATAGTAAAGAGGACAATCCCCTCTTTAAGTAACCATACTATTCTCCAACCTGCCTCACATTTTCTTAAACTGAGTCTATTCAACCTGTGATTTACTTTTTTTCCTAAACTCTATATTGGAGTTTTTAGTGATGATGTTGTTCTAGGAAACAGGAATTTTTAATTTTGAACTATAAAGTTTTGTGTAGAAAATATACTTTCCCTTCAGTAAATTCATGAACATACATAATCCCAAATGAAAGGGGGGGGGAGCATTTTAGCTGTCTTTTATCCCTGATCCATCTGTCAACCCTCATGAGCTTCCATGTTGATGGCCATGGGGGCAGGGGGTGGTTAAGGATTCAGGAGACAGGATAGTAATCTTAGGACTTTCCCAAAATGGAGATCTTAATGAGAGACTCTCACAAAAAATTGGAAAGGGCCAGTGATGCCCCAACCTTGACATTAGAAGAAAAACGTCTTTCTTGTGAATGAATAACCACAAAGTAGTCCTCTAGTAGATCTGCAGCCCAAATTTTTATTACCTATGTGAGAGGGAAGGAAAGCTCAATCTAATCCAAAATGTGATTTAAGTAACCAGTGGTACCCTCAGATACCTAATAGAAGCAAAGTAATTCTCCCTGGAAAAATGAAACTTCAATCCAGACCTCAAAGAATTCACACAAATTGCTAAAGAACATAAGTTAACAATCAAAAATGACCAAAACACTAAAGAAAATAAGATTTTCTGACATAAACACTAGACTTCAGTTATTAGAATCATGAGACTCAAAATGTAAAATATGTATATTAACTATGTTTCAGGAGATAAAAAGGGATACATAATATAGAAGTAATGAATATTTGACAATAAAACCAATCATATTGGAGCAGGGGTGGGGGAAGGTAAAAAAAACTTATAGAAATGAAAAATATTTTTACTCAGGAATTCTGATTTAAAAATAAAAACCTTAGCTTGATGACAGAGGAAGCAAAGAAGTTGGAACTTTTGAAATGATGCATATACGTTCAAATAAAAACAAATTGAGTCAATAAATAATATCTCCCTAATCACTTGTATCAAAAGCTAATATAATCCTCTATTGATGATCTTTAAAAGGGAGTTGGAGGATGTTTTCCTTTGTAGTAATGCAAAGGAAATTAATATCACTTCATCAGAACATGAAAGAAAATTACTGAGAAACACAGCCTCAGCTAAATGCATATAAAATGAAGCCTCATTTCATCTATATGTGTAACTAGGATGGGCTTGCAATTTTTTAAAAATATATTTTATTGATTTTTTACAGAGAGGAAGGGAGAGGGATAGAGAGTTAGAAACATCGATGAGAGACAAACATGGATCAGCTGCCTCCTTCCTGCACACCTCCTACTGGGGATGTGCCCACAACCAAGGTACATGCCCTTGACCAGAATCGAACCCGGGACCTTTCAGTCCACAGGCCAATGCTCTATCCACTGAGCCAAACCGGTCAGGGAAATTGAACACCTTGAAGCCAGACTTAAACTGCTGGAGAGTTTTGTTTCCAGTCCCTGGACCTAAGGCTTAAATTGGATGAAATCTTTCAGGATATTGTGCCAGGGATTCTCTTTGGTGGAGAAGAGCCAGTGAATGTACTGTCACAGACACAATACCTTTTCACTTTCTTATTTTGTCTTCATTACTGGGCCTCCCCGCCCCCACCCCACACCCTGCCTCCTGCAAACACTCAGGCTCACCATTTGCCTGCGTGCTTCAGTTTGCTCCATTCTCTGTCATTATCCTTCTGATTTGAAGACACAGCTATTGATGTTGATTGCTATCTGGTCACATACTGGAGGCAAAAGAGTCTCTCTCTCTCTCTTCCTCTCTCTCTCTCTCACACACACACACCCCACACAAAGACTATTCTTTAGTTTCCAGTGACCCCAGGATGTCTATGCACACCTGCACAATTCCATACTGCAAATTGTTAAAACCAAAGATAGGGGGAAGGGATTTGCTCCGCTGATTGCTTTATAATTTCCTAATTTGCATACAATGGTTCTAAATAAATAAATCCACTAAGGGATGTGGTCCTGATTTAGAGGGCTAGTTCTGTGCTAAATTAGCATTCATCCTCAGAGCCCGAATCTCTCCTCCCACCTCCCTCCAGGCTGATGTTCCTCTCTTGCCCATCACGAGTTCTCCTCTGGGTTCTTTCTCAGGCACCTCCTGGCAGAGACAGGCACAGAGATTCCTCTCTCCTCAATGTGCACAGGGACCCTGAGGGAGGAGGGCTTCCCCCACCCAGCCAGCTTGATCCGCTGAGTCAACCCCAGCCTGCAGAGGGTGACAGATGTCCCAGCCAGGTCCTCATCGTCAGAGGAGTAAACATAAACTTTGAGAACTGAGCTTTAGAATTTGCTTTCGGCACGACCATTAACTAGTTGTGTGCAATGGGGGGATGAGAGGGGCATTTAACTCCTCAGAAGCTCATTCACTTCATCTTAAAACTGGGATTAATAGAACAGGATATGGTGGCGCTTAAATGCGGAACTGTATTGGAAGTTCTTTGGAAATTGCGATGTACCGCGCAAATGTGAGTCATTCCTCTTCTACTTCCATTACCACAGGTGAGTTTGCAGCACCAATTGTGGAGGTCCTTTCCACTGCTTCTCAAAGTGATAACCAGCCAGTGTTAGGTTGGATGAAGCTCATAGTTGGATGTACTGTTTTGCATTAAATGGTATCACCTTAATTGAGATAACAGCCTACTTTTTTATATTTCAAAAATGTTTCACAACTGCAACTTGAAACAGCAATTTCTGTGGGCTAAGAAGTATAAAAAAGTATATATACATTCAAGATAATACAGGGGCAAGCCGTATACTGGCAATGAGCTTTCTGGTTAGACGCCAACTCTGGGCTCTATACTTACTTCCTTGTTCCTTCTCACCCTAAACAAGCTTTACTTTGTGGCTCCAGCCAATCCAACATTACCTATTTTGTTTTCAATTCTTTTTCCTATAAAAACGTCCTGCTCCTGCCCCATTTTGCAGTTGTCCACTTCATGGAGTGTTAAATGGTTTGCTTGTATCACCTAAATTGTCTTCTTTAATCATCTTCTTATGGTTTGCTTGTATCACCTAAATTGTCTTCTTTAATCATCTTCTTAAACACTAACTTGAAGTTAGCAAAGGACAAAGGATCTTTTGCTAACAGTAAAGGAGACAGAATTAGGATTGGGAAAACAAGATTGGAGAAAGTTTGTCACAGCTGATTTGGGAAATTCTAATAGTAGACCCAAGAGGCTTGCGATTTTAAATAGAATTGTCAGGGAGGCCTCACTGAAATAGTGACAGTTGTGCCAATACTTCAAGTTGTGAGGGAGTGAGGAAAGTGGACATCTGTGGAAGGGCATGCCAATCAGAGGGAACAGCCAGTGCAAAGGCCCTGAGGTAGGACATCACCAGATGTGTTCAATGAACAGCAGTGAGCAAGGTCAGAGGATTAATAGAAGGAGGAGAGGTAGTGATTTTTATAATCCAGGATTACATAGGTCCTTATAATAAAGAATATAGTTTTATCTTGTATAAAATGGGAATCCATTCTAGGGAGGGACAAGTGACATGAACCGATCTGAGAATGGTTTAATTTTGTTATGTTGAGTTGTCAATATACTTTTTAAGTAATTCAAGAAGAGTCCTTGAAGGATTGAATGTAGGACCTGAGACATCAGGCAAGGATGACTCAGCACTTTTTTTAGCATGAGCGCTCAGGGCAATAATGGGATGACAATAGTGGAGAGGGTGGGGGAGGGGACAGATGACCTAACCTGTGTGTTTGCTGTTGTTATTGTGACTTTTCTTCTTATCGCCTTCTCTATCTCCAGACATTACTTTGTGCATTAAATTGTGTTACTTTTATTGAAATAACAGGTTACTTTTGTTTTTTATAGTTAGAAAATATTTTCACAACCTCAGTTTCTCTGAAACAGCAGTTTCTGTTGGCTGAGAAGTGTAAAATATACATAATTCCAAGATAATACAGGGACAAACCATATACTGGAAATGAGCTTTCTGGTTAGAAGATTTTCTTTATCCCACGGAATTCAGTTTTCTAGGTGTTTTTTTGTTTTGTTTTTGTTTTGGGGTTGTTGTTGTTTTTGGGTCCAGGTTCTTTTTAGTGTTTCTTATTTTGCAATTTATTATTTATTTTTTATTTTTAAATATATATTATTGATTTCTCACAGAGAGGAAGGGAGAGGGAGAGGGATAGAGAGTTAGAAACATTGATGAGAGAGAAACATCGATCAACTGCCTCCTGCACACTCCCTACTGGGGATGTGCCCACAACCAAGGTACATGCCCTTGACCGGAATCCAACCTGGGACCTTTCAATCCGCAGGCTGATGCTCTATCCACTGAGCCAAACCGGTTAGGGCTGCAATTTATTTATTTATTTTTTAGAATAAGTAGATTTACAACATAATCTGAGCTGCTACTTCCAGCTATCAAACAGCACCTGCTCAACTCCAGGGCTACCATTGACATGGTGGCTTCCTGCTCCCTGGAGGCAAAAGGCATCTCCTCTGAAAGCAGCATGAGCTGCAGAAGTAGTAGCTATCAATGCAGAGAATGTGAACAATGCAGGACCACGTAAAGAAAATCATTATCTGAAATTAATTAACACTTTGAAACATATGGGTGAATTTTCTTCCAGCTTTTTCTCTATGCATATGTGTAAATATATACTTTTGTTTTTCAGATTTGAGATCATCCTGTAAACAAGTTTAGTATCCTACTTACTATCTTCTTTCCCATTTAAAACATTCTAAGGATTTTTCCATGACCTTACTTATTTTTCATAACCTTGCATGATGGTCCATAATATGGATAATGGATATATCGTATTTGGTAAGAATTGCACCATTATTAGATATTTGTGTTCTTTCAAATAAAATTCTATTACATATAACACTATTCCAGGCCTTTATTTAAATTTTAAATTCTTTATTTAAATCTTTAACTTGGACCAGAGACATAGAATCACAGCACAGACTGTTGAACCTCAGAGGAAAGGCAGGGGTGGGTGGGTGGGAAGAGATCAACCAAAGAACTTGTATGCATATATGCATAACCCATGGACACTGACAATAGGGTGGTGAAGGCCTGGGGCAGGGGGCAGAGATGGGCTGGAAGAGGTCAATGAGGGGGAAAAGGGGACATATGTAATACTTTCAACAATAAAGATTTTTTAAAAGGAAAAAAAAAGAAATGGGCTCATTTTGAAGTAGTTAAAATCTTATCAGTGAAAGTGATCAAGCATAAGAGAGGTACTACATCTTAAGTTTGCTCTGAGAAGTAAATGTTAATATATTAATAAATAAAGCACTTCTGCAAGTACCTAGCATGTAGTATGCATAATATGTGTTTAGCTAGTTTAATGTAGGCTCATGTTTCTCTACAAAGCAAAAGAATGTCTCCCATATCACGTTTATAATATCATTTATTCATTCATTCAACAGATGAATCTATTAAGCACATTTCAAGAAAGAGAGCCAGTAACAAGCGCTGTGCATTTGACACAGAAGGAAGTGATAGAGAATGACTGGGCAGTCATGGAAGATTTCTCTGAAGATCAGAATCAAAGGAAGGACGGGGCCCAGAGAGCATTTCAGACAGGAGGGGGTGTTAGTGCAAAGGCCCTGAGGAGGAAGTGAAGTTGGCAAGGATCAGACAGCCAAGGATCAAAATGAAGGTCACTGTAGAGTTTAGGAAGACTACCTAGAACAGGTGGGGTTGCAGACAATAAGGAGCCTTGATGCGGAATTTGGCTTTCAGTCTGAGAGCAGTGAGAAGGCATTAGGATTTCACACTGAGAGGTGGGAACGGGAAGCAGAACCAGAAAGGCCAATTCTGGGTAGTCTTGGTGAGACAAGATGGTTTCAGCAATTTTTTTCTCTCTAAATGTAGAACTACCAGATGAGACTTATGTAGTTTGCCTCCTTTTTACTTTATATTTTGGTTCTGAAACAAATCTACATGTAATGCACTTAGATATTTGGAAATTTAGAATCATGATCAAATACTAGTATTGTCAACTCTAGGCAAGAATGCTCACATTTTATAGATAAGAATTTTGAGACCTAGAGTAGTGAAATGACTTCTCTGGAATCACATTTGGTCAATAATAGAACTAAAACCAGAATCAACGTCACATAATTTGCCAGTGACTACACAGACCAGCACTTATTTACCAAGAACTAGAGCCACATTCATATATATATATATATATATATATATATATATATATATATATATATAAATTTATTTTTTTACAGAGAGGAAGGGAGAGGGATAGAGAGTTAGAAACATCAATCAGCTGCCTCCTGCACACTCCCTACTGGGGTTGTGCCCGCAACCAAGGTACATGCCCTTGACCGGAATCGAACCTGGGACCCTTGAGTCCGCAGACTGACGCTCTATCCACTGAGCCAAACCGGTTAGGGCTAGAGCCACAGTCTTGACAGTGAGGTGAAATTTATGTAACAAATGTGGCTTTATTCTTTTAATTTTTAAAATGTTCCAGTATGTATTGACATAAAATATTGTATAAGTTTAACATATACAATGTGTTGACTTTAATACACTTATATATTACAAAATGATTACCCCATAGCATTAGCTAACACCTACATCACATCACATAATTACTATTTCTTTTTTGAGGTAAAAACATTTAAGATCTCTCTTAGCCACTTTCAAGTACATAAGACATTATTATTAACTTCAAGAAATAGGCACATACAAAGAGAAAGCACAAATTCTACCAATGTGAATTTATCAACAAGTTGATTTCCAACTATTTCTTTGCGGGTCAGTTTGTACAACAGTTAATACATTGCTTATGTATCCCATCCTGTACTTTCGTGTAGACACTTGTCATCACTTTCTATTTTAATTATCAAACGAATGACTTCAAAGAAAACTGGAATCATGATTCTTCTTCTTCTGAAACAATAGGAGGCTGAGTTACGGCCACTCCTCAGTTCTCTTGACCCAGACATAAACAATATATAAGAGTCTAAGCTAACGTAAAATGATATGTAGCACTGAGAGCTCACGGACCCTTTGGAAATCATCTAGTTCAGTGGTTCTGCCTGAATGTCCCCGACCTGCAGCGTCGGCATCACCTGGGAAGTGGTTAGAAATGCAGATTCCCAGGCCTGGTCCCAGACCCTGAGTCGGAAACCTTGGGGATGACCCCCAGCCATGGGTGCTTTAGCAAGACCTGTAGGAGATTGCTCCTGACTTCTGCTTCGTTTTGAAAACCACTGATCTAGTTCAAATTGCTCTTTATTGCACCGGTGAGGCAACAGAGAACCAGAGGAGTCAAGTGATTTGCTTGAGCTGACCCTGGTTAGCATCACAACCAGGACTAGAACCTGGGCCCCCAGGTGCCCGGTGCGGTGCATTTGCATCTTGAACTGGACTTCCTTCCATTCTCTGCAGTTGCAACCCGAGAAGCCCAAGTTGGGCCCAATCGTCATTGCTTTTTGTCTCTGCCCTCCTATCCTCCATCAGGGAAAGGTATGCTTCACCGAAGCGCCTGGGTTCTTTCGTTTCTTTTTGGACGGTTGCTGGAGTTTGTTGTTTGGAAGCTGCATAAATAATGAGCAGGCCCGGCCAGCCCTGTTTAGCCACGGCTAAACCTTAGAAGGGAGTGTAGAGCTACCCAGAGTCCAGCCTCTTCCAGATGCAATTTGAATAACTTAAAAAAAAAAAAAAAAAGAATGGAGGCTCACTATCTATTTTCACAAGCATTTATCTGATCAGAGCTTCAATACAAGCTTTCTGTTTGTTTGTTTGTTGAGGAATGAATTCATACAAAGGTCCCAGTAGAAGTGGAAAGATAGTTGAAACACTAGCCTGAAAATTCAGATGTGCAGTGACTATTTGGTAGCACCCGGCCACAGCAGTGTAGCCCCTGCTTTCTATGCTAGTAAGATGGTGTTACGAATTCAGTCCCTGCTAAAAAAGAGATCGTGTCATCCTAGAACTTTACCTGGCATCTCCTTTCTATAGTTGTTAATATAGCCAAATACGATACAGTTACTCCAGTGGTTGGGTGGTGTTTCTGGCGGGTGTGATTGTGAGTGTGTCTGTGGGCAGGAAAGGTGAGCAAAGAAGCAGTTAGGGAGACGAATGGGCAAAGCAGCAAATCAGCACTGGGAATTGGCTATCGGAGGAAATCAGTCATTAAAACTAGGCACATGCTAATTGCACAGCCTGACCCCCACTCATCCTCCCTCATGGCCCCTTCCAATCCAGTTTATTCTCCTAAGCGCTGAGGCCACAGCCCACTGGCCTCTTATGTAAGTCTGAAATCAGATCTGGCGTGCGATTGGTTTTAGCCTGTCACAGACGCAGGCCACTGTGTTGCCCTGACAAGGCTGTTCAGCATAGCATATGACTATAAATCTTCTTTTTCGCGCACCACAGTGGGGACCTTTGTCCTAGCAGTGATTTAGCAGCTTTTATTAGCCTGAGAAGCAGCCAGTAATCAGGAAACATTTAAAGTGGGAGCTTGCTCATTGAGATGGAGAAGAATCCGGAAACTCACAGCTTTTTTAAAAAACTACTTTTGATTTAAGAAAAAATAAGACCTTAAAAAAAGTCTATGATATGTTTTCATTTTAAATCTATGATTGCTCAAACGGATCCACACATAATTTAGCAAAGACTTGAACTCACAACTGTTAAAGTATCTTTAAAACTCTGCGTTTGTCAAACCCTGAGGCATGGGAGCTTAAGTTGGAGTTTTCAGAATGATGCATTTTGAAAGATTGCAGTTCCTGGATGGCAGCTCTGTGTATGTTATTCAGATCCTGGAATATCTACTACTTTTAAATTCACTGTGATTCCAATTAGAGTTTGGGCTCAGGGGTTGGCAGCAGCTGCAAATAAGAACTAATAACATTTCATTCCACTACTTATGTATTCTGCAAATGCGTTCCTGACATGGTCGTTTGCATATGATGTCAGCGTGGGAAAATAAGAAGGTATTAGCATCTGTAAGCCCAGCAGAAATTTCTCAGAGAAGTCACCTCTCAAGCTCTTACAGCTGATTCCACAATTTAGGCAGTGTTCGCATTTTTCAAAATGTATTTGGTGATTTTTTTCATTTACTGAGCCATAAAATATTAATGGCTCTTTATTTGCAAATTCTTATTTCACTTTCATTGAGATTAAATGTTCTCAATGAAACATAATGATGACAAATCAGTGGTCTTATTACTATGTGCCATTGAAATTTTTATACAAATATAAAATAATTAGTCTCAGAAATTTAAACATATCTGTATGGCCATCAATCTGAAGGTTTCTGTTGAAGTGCTTTCTATCAGTTCCTGAAACTATCTGTGGGAAGACAGAAGCATTATAGGCATTCAATTCGTTTATATCTCATACTTATTATTGACATATACTATTGTAGAAACACAAGGGCCTCTGCTGTAGGTCTTAGGACCCTCTGGGAGAGTGAAAGAGTGTCATATGACACTAAAAGAGGGAAATGAGCCTTTCAAAAAGGAACTTCGCTTTTAAAATGTGGCATAAATGATCTTATCTCTATAGCAAAGAGTTTGATCCTAATTCACAAAGAGCTGGAGTTATGCAGCCAAAGAAAAGTGGAGGCCTATCCATTTATCTGAGGATTTGGGGACCATCCACAGCGACCAGGCAGGTTGTTCGGGAAAGAAAGCCCACCCTTCCCGGCATTATCTGATGGCACAGATGGTCTTATATTTCCCAGATAATTGCACCACACACTGTTTTGCTTTGCTGGGTCATAGCAATTGGCCGATCTGCCGTGAGATAAGGGGGGGGGGGTGAAATTTACCAGGAAAGTCATTCCTTTAAAAGTATTTACCTATAAGCTGTTGTGGGCGCTTTGTGTGCTCCAGAGCAGGCGGCCAGGACTGGGGAGGGGGGGTGGGGGAATGAGTAACAATCTGATAATGGAGCTGAATGCGACCATAGAATTATTTTTACACCAGCTTGCTATCGCTATAATAACTGAAACCCAGAAATGTTGTGACTTTCTTCAGTCAAATGGTTTGTTAATGCCAACTACTGGAACAGATGCTGGGTGCTCTGACTCATATCTTGATAATTTTCCCCCCACTATGAATATATTACCATGTAGTAGATACTGTTCCTTGCTACCTAGTATTTATTGGCCTGTTTTCTTCTATTTACTAGAAACCCACCCCACCCAACCTCTCACCTTCTCCCCCCCCCCCCCCCCCAAGGAACAAACTCTTTCCCCACATAATACCTAAGACCCAGGCACAATTGATTCTAGTCCCAGCTGGAGTCTAAATCCAGGCAGTCCCCATCCCCCCAACCTTGCCTTGCCTGGAAAACAAGCTTATGCCAGTCATCACAAGGCATTCTCTAACATCACTATTGGCCCAAATAAACTGATGGGAAGGACTTTTATCCCATTCTTGGGTCAGAAACATCAATAAGGAGGCAGGCAGGCGGCCCCAATTGCTGCTGGCAGGCATGGATAGCCAACCACACGGAAAGCCAACTTTAGGGACATGCCTCACAACAGGGCAGTAAGAATACGAACAGTACCGTCCCTTGAACTAGTCTGGCCTCTGGATGTTTTAAATGACTTAAATTTTCAATTCATTCAGCCAATTTGAGTTCTAGTGTCCATGACTTGCAGTTGAAAATATCCCACCTCGTAGACACTAATGCGTTTAGATATGTGAATACACCCCTACCTGTAACTGGGCCTCAGGAAAACATTGGGCTTGGACAGGAGATCCCACTATCACTAAGACAACCTTCCAGAACTCTGGCCCTAATTGGGGTCATGGCAGATCTGGAACTCCTTGTGATGTTCCTCACAACTCAAGTAGCCTGGGATTCTGTCTTTTCTCCTTTATTTTAGTTGTGGCTTTGATTTCCTAACAAGGAGAAAACACTATGTTTGATTTCTTTTAGGTTGTTCATATGAAGAATATTTATTGGCTTATGTTGTATTTACCTATGAACTTTAAGTTTCTAGAACTTAAGATTGATAGCCAATTATAATATAAAATTTCAAAATGATAAAATAAGAAGAGAATAAAAATGATCTATCGTATTTCCAGCCTCCAAAGCAAACCATTGTTGGGAAATGGTCAGATTTGCTTCTATTCTCCTATCAAGGCATATATTTAATATTCATGGTTTACTTATCTAAATATTTATATGTTATAATGATTATATTAATGTTATTTTGTTTTTTATATAATGTGACATCTTGAAGAATGTTATATTCCATTTGCATTGTAACATCCCACAAAGCTACTTTTCCTTTTGTGCTGCTGCTCAGGCAGCAGCATTGAGCTTGGATTGAAGGAATCGTCAGTTAGGCCTCCCAAGGACCAGGTGACTGTCGGAGCTGGGAGTGCTATTACTCAGCACTGAGGATCTGCTGTCCTCAGGTGGGCCCCTCTGGGAGACATGCCCATCACCTCTGTCAGTTTTCCAATATGTAAACCAGATTGCCTTGCATATTTGTGTATATTGAACAAGGCATTGTATTTGCCTTCTACACTAGAATGCCAAATAGTGGCATGTAAACTCTGAAAGAGGTAGAGTGAGTTTTCACATATTGGCTCCCCAGCTCCAAGGTACAGAAATTACCAGAAGACAGACACTTCAGAGCTGCTCCTGCCAGAATGTGAGCTTGAGGCTGGAACTGTGTGAGGGGTGCCTATGGCCCGTTAACCCCTTCCCCAGATCTTTGGCCACCATCTTTCCTTGCCTGATTTTCTGTCTGTGAGTTATTTTTTTTTCTTTTTAATATAGCCACCGCTTCATCTGTGACTTTGCATGTTACTGATAGAAAATTGATGAAATTTTAAAACAAATCCAGATTTTCAGACTGGAATTTTATACACAAAGACAGAAAATTTGGGCTTTAAAGTTCACTCAGGCTAGATGGGATAATAATGGTAATATTCTAATTTTCTATGACATCCTCCCACCAAAGAGATGAATTCACCTTATAACAATATTGAAATATTCACAAAATGTTCATAAGTAAATGTAATGCTGCCTTATTTATGAAGAAACCAGGCCTGCTTCTCTTTTAAAAAAATTTTTTATTGATTTCAGAGAGGAAGGGTTGGGAGAGAGATAGAAACATCAGTGATGAGAGAGAATCATTGATTGGCTGCCTCCTGCATGCCCCACACCTAGAATCGAGCCCGAAACCTGGACATGTGCCCTGACTGGTAATTGAACTGTGACCTTCTGGCTCACAGGTCAATGCTCAACCACTGAGCCACGCCGGCTGGGCAAGGCCTGCTTCTCTTGAAGGCACTTTTCAAGGTTGTACAGAAAGTGGCTAAGTTGGAACTTTCAGGGTCTTTAAAACAGGGACACTGAGGAAAGATTTAAGAATTCTATGTAACTATCAGACAACCACATTATGAACCATTTACAAAATCCCATTTAAATGTATTGACATTAAATAGTCATATGGAGCAAATCCTGCTTGAATCATATGTCTTAAAAAATAACTATAGCAAATGTATTTGGAAAATGTTAAGAGAATTGGAGCAAATTTTTCCTTTACAGTTCACCCACTTCTATTTATTCTTCTTCAGTGACATGTGGAAACCTCATGGTTCTCCTATGATGTGTAATTTAAGAGTAAAAATCTATCTCGAGAAGCATCCTTTGGCTATTTCCCTTCCCAAAGTTCAAATTGCTGGTCACAACTTCAAGTGCAAGATATTTTTAATCTATTTCTGTGCTTGTAGTGCAGTGTGATGAAAACATTCAGAATCCAAGGTTGGCCATAAGGCACATGGTGGCACAATCCCTGAAGTCCTCTAGCAACGCAAGAATGTTATCCTACACAAAGCATGTCCAAGAGCGCTGTGGCTCTATGTGCTAACAATCGCTGTGCCCTGAACGCCACCAACTCTAAAGCAGCTTATTGCACTGAAAATATTAGGGGAGAAAGTATGACTACAGTTGTTGATTCATAGATTTAAGGAAAACTGTATATTCTCAGAAGTTTTTGGCTGGGGTAAAAACATTTGAGACTTTTCCAAAGAGAGACAGAGGTTGTTGGGTTAAATCTTAAAGCAGATTCAAAAGATTTTTGTCAATCTTTTGAAATTTATCTAATAACTCGAGACCCGATGCACGAACTTCATGCAAGGGCCTTGGCCCCACCCCTGCCCGCCCTGCCTCTGCCACCTCTGCCTCAGCCCCCACCCACTGCCGCTTTGTCCAGAAGGAAGGACGTCCAGGAGGACGTCCAGTCTAATTAGCATATAATGCTTCTATTATTATAGATATGTGAATTTAACCTAAACATCTTTTAATATTGATAAGATGGTATTAACGATGAGCACAACTCACCTATAATTTCAAAATTACTTGCTCCACTAAAAATCAAAAGCAAGACACATAAATGATTCTTTCCTTCAATGAGGTGGGCTTCAGTTTCTCTTACATGATCCTCTCAGAGTCCTGTAGATGTGCACTGCTTGCCATGATTCTATCTAAAGATACGTTATCATAATTAGGCCTGAAACCTAGTATGAGGCAGGGGTCTTAGCTTCCCATCTGCGGAATAGGCATGAAACTGTGATTCCTCAGTCTCTGAGTAAAATTACAGATGATGTTGCTTACAATAGATGCAACGTCCCCTCCATTCTTGTGTAAGAGAATTAGTCATGCTCTTCCTCACACTCCCAGTGGACAGAACCAGGAGAAGAAAGATTAGAACCAAATTGCAGCACTGGAAATTTCCAACTCCCTGGGATGCCTTCATTGAATCTTTTCTAGAAACATGAAGAATGTGTTATTTTTGCTCATTACCATTCCCAGCATTATATGTTTCTCTAGCTCTTGTCCTAAATGGCAATCAAAAAGAGGATTGAAATATCAGGGGACATCTTGGATAAAGTAACCACATTCCCTTGAAAGATACTCAAAGTAAATATTTTTTCATAAATGCTATGAGCCTAAAGAATCACACATACTTTGACATTTGTCTATAAGTACCCACTAAATGAATACCAGTTTAACATTTGAAACCTTTTATGTTGGGTACAAAATAACATTTTAAGACTTAATGTGCCATGTCTATGCACAAAATTAGAAACATTCAAAACAGCATTGTAATAGTTTTATATTCTGGAATGAATTTCTGGTAATATATTTTTCTATTTTGAAATAATGTTAGACTTAAAGGAAGGTGAAAAAATAATACAGAGAGTTCACATATACCCGTCACCCAACTTCCTCTAATGTTAACAATTTATATAACCACAGTACTGCGATCAAAAGCAGGAAATTTACATTGGTACAATATTATTAACTAAATTACAGACTTTATTCAAAATTTACCAATTTGTCCTCTAATGACCTTTTTCTTTTCCAGGATCCAATCCAGAAGGCCACATTTTATTTTATTGATGTGCCTCTCTAATCTGTGAACATCTCTCACACTTTCTTACCTTTAACATTTTCGGTAACTGCTGGTTGAATATTACGTAGAATGTCACTCAACTCAGTTTGGCTTTGTCTGATGTTTTCTCATGAATAGATTGATGATATGCATTTTTGACCAGAATATCATAAAAGTGATGTTGTGTCCTTTCAATGCATTATGTCAGAGGCTGGTGCATGATGTCAATATGTCATATTGCTCATGGTGACTGCCAGGATTGTTTGGTTCAGGTGGTATCTTCAAAATCAATAGTAATCTTGACTCTGCTATCCTTGAGCCAGTGAAACTGTACCCAAATTCAAACCTTCTAATATACTGCATATTCAAATCTGCTATCCTGTTGTGCACCTAATTATAGGTTAGGTGTGACTCCACATCTTACCTGAGAGGACATGCTAGAATACTACTCTAGGTATCTCAAAGCTAGATCTAGGGAAGCAGAAATTTAAGTCGACTTCATCATGCACTCTGACCCCTACAAACTTCTCAGTATGTGCATATATATATTTTTATAGATTTAATATGTGACATTATATGATATATTTTATGTCAAGATTACCAAGTAAGTTATAAATTTGCATTTGTGAATCCCAACTAAGAGCAGAGTTAGGGCTCTGAGTGCTCTGGGAGGCACCCTGATCACTCTCCTTCTGGTTTATCCCCCACTAGACCTGAGGCGGTCATCTTTTCTTCTTCCCCAGCCCTTACCGAGATGCCTCATGTGGCTCTGACGCAATCAAAGGGTCGAATAGCAGGATCATCATTCTTAGTAGACAGCAGTTAACATGGTAATTCAAATCCCTATCAGTTAAAGTCCTGGCAGAAATTAGACAACACAGCTTCAATTTTTGGAAACTCTATTTAAATTATTTTTATTTTTTGACTTTGAAAAAGTTTCCAATTTACACAAAAGTTGCACAATAGTATAAAATACTCCTATATACACTTCACCCAGATTTCCCAATTGTTAACACTTTATCACTATTGCTTTCTCATTCCTTCTCCCTCTCTCTCCTTCTCCCCCTCCTTCTCACTCCCCTATATATACACACCTTTTTTCCCGTTCCACTTGAAAGTCAGGTGAAGACATGATGTTCCTTTACTTTCCTAAATATTTTAATGTGCATTCCTAGCAATAAGGCCATTATCTCATATAACCACAGTACAATCATCAAAATTGAGAGATTAGCCGTGATACATTACTATAACCTAATGCACAGGCCTTACTTATAGTTCACCTATTTTCCCAATAATGTCCTTAATAGAAAAAAAGTAATACTCTTATCTGGAGTCCAATACGGGATCACATGTTACATTTGGGTGCTGTGTCTCTTTAGTCTCCTTTAATATGGAAATTTCCCCAGTCTGCTTTTTTTCTTTCATGGCATTGACATTTTAAAGTATAAAGGCCAGTTATTTCATAAACAGTTCCTTAATTTGGTTTTGTCTGATAAATCCTTGTGATTAGATTGAAGTGCATTTTTGACGGTGACATGTCTTGAAGAGACTCATACTAAAGGGACAATGTACATAGGGATGGGAAGGATTAAGGAAACCATCAAGGGATGCAGAGGGACTTAGAACTAGCAAAAGAGGAAGTGGTTACATACCTGCCGGGAACTGTTAGGAGCTAGAGTTGGAACCTTGTGGGGATGGATTTGGGGGGGGGCAGGGGGTGGTTGAGAAGAGCAATAGTCTTAGAGGAAGGTAGGTACTGCGAGAGCTGTGGGAGTTGAAGTGGGTGTCTCTCAATGTCTGAATTCCACAAGAAACTGGAAAGCAAGGAAGACCGGTGATGTAGTTCATAAATGCCAGCCCCCTGAGGCCCAAAACAGGCAAAGAAAAACAGAATGGATCTGGTAGGCAAATAGAGAAAAGCCACTGCAAAATTTAAGATTCATAGTTCTCATTCCTCCTCTTACAATCAACACATTCCATCAAGATGCAATACATAATGTTCTAGACAATAAACTATAAAGGATTTTAAACTATGAATCAGAAGACTTGGGCTCAGTTGCTAGCATCACATCTTTCTAGCATGTCACCTTAGGCCAGATGCTTATCTCTTTGAGTCTCTGTAAAATCAGCATCTTAACATCTGTCTCTCTATTTCATGGTGTCATTGCAAAGATTATTATCAAGATATATAATAGGTGTAGGCCTATGAAGTTAGCCACAAGTTGTTAACTTAGAGCAAAAGTAAATGAAGCACAATAATTTTTGTTTATGCCTCATGTTTAAAGTGAGAATGCCTTGCCTCTTTATTACTAGTAGACCTGTGTTCTAAGAAAACCATTTTCTCTTGCGGATGCTTTTCTTGGATTTACCATATTACTCTTCCTTGTGAATAGCATAAATCGTAAAAAGCTGTAACTTGGAAGCACACCATTTTCTCCCATGTGGAGATATTACTGAAAAGAATTGAACTTGTTTTGACTGCTCTATCCCTTGTTTTCTTTTCTTTTTGCCCTTTTGCATTTCTGCAGTCACTCCTTTGTATAGTTGACTATGATTCTTTCAATAGTCAGTATACATACAATTGCTGGAAAGTAGAAAGAATGAATGTAAACATGAATTTTATGTAAGTATCCTTTTTAAAAACAGCATCCACTGGGATTTAAAAAGAGGACTTAAAAATTAAAAAAAGAAGATTTTTTAAGGGAAGTGGAAAAACAGAACTAAAAATGGGATGGGACAAAGCACTGAGAGGTTGAGATTTGAAGGATCTCAATCTCCGTTCTAGTGTCTTTTTTAAGGATGGAAAGCTGCCAGGAGTTTAGGCTTGGGTTGGTGGCATAGAGAAGTGTGGCTTTTTGATAGGCAGCAAACATTCAGAACATCTTTCTACTTAGCAGCTTCTCAGTGAATATTGGCTCACTGACATCTCAGAGCAGTGAGGACTCTCAAAAGAATATATCTTTAATGTAATGGGCACTGGTCAGACACATGAAAAGATAATAAGGCATATCTTTAAACTTTCCAATATTATTGTTAAATGTCTGTCAGTGGTGTTACCTATTTTCTGTTACTTGAATCTGGTATTCAGGACCTAACAACATAAATGCCAAATATCAGTATAATTCTCACCTGAAAGCACCCACCCTTTGCAAAGACATGCCACAATGTACGCACTCAGAAGAGAGCCTCCATTTACTCACAAGTTTGTGCAAATACAGTTACGGTTTGAGAATTTCTGGAGAGAACAAATGGGTTGCTCTTACCTATTTCTTCTTTGATTTAACATTTAGCATCCTTGGGTAGAATGAATTTTTGAGACATACAGACATCAAACTCAGAAAGTTGATTTGCTCAGCTTTTGCTTTAGCAGGCTAACACAAGAATCAGGTTTTACCATAAGCAATCTGTATCTTAGAGATCAGTGTGATTTTGTTTTTAAAGATACCCCACTTTGTGCGCACTCACATGACCCCTCAGCAATAAAATTTAGAGAATGTGAAGTCAAGATAAAGGTTATGTACCTTTATGTTTCTTCAAAACGTGGAATCTAAAAGCTTGTCAATAGCTTTAAAACATGCCTTTCCTTTAAAAGCATGTTCTTTTCCCTACATTTTCTTTTTTTAAATATATTTTATTGATTTTTTACAGAGAAGAAGGGAGAGGGATAGAGAGTTAGAAACATCAATGAGAGAGAAACATCGATCAGCTGCCTCCTGCACGTCCCCCAGTGGGGATGTGCCCACAACCAAGGTACATGCCCTTGACCGGAATCGAAACTGGGACCCTTGAGTCCGCAGGCCGACGCTCTATCCACTGAGCCAAACCGGTTCGGCCCCTACATTTTCATCTAAACTTTTTTGCTTGTATGTTGGCAAAATAAGTCTCCTTCAGGTTATATGCGACTGACCTATGGATATTCTGTCAGTGAGGTCAAGTTTTATCATTTACACTTCGGCATAAGTCACAGTCCCCTTCATGATATCCTCTAGCATGAATATCACAATTGCCTAATTCGAATGAAACTGCTCTGATTAGAGAAAAGTGCTCTTTGAATAAGATGTTCTGATGATCTCTAATCCTCAAATTCCCTGCTAAAAAGGTTCTAAAACTACTTCATGCATTGTAATTTGCTCTCAAGCACTGACTGAGTATTAATGAAAAAGGCCATAGTCATCTATCTATTTGTTACCTCCTGAGAGAGGTGGAATAGTGCCAACCCAGGGATAAATCTGTTCTCTTTTTCTTCTGTCCCCTGTTCCCTCAAATGCTGAAAGGAGGAGTGAAATGATAATATTCAAGACCAGGGAGATGCATTCGCCAAAATAGTCTCTCCATTAATGCCTTTCATCAAAAGTTTTTACAACTCTTTGACTTTTTCTGGCTTTGTGAAATCTAAACTTTTAAAGTTAAATTCTCAAAATAATCATGCTTTATACAGCTGTCGGGAAGTTATGAGATAATGTATATATTATTTATGTTTTTTTCCATTATTTTATTGGTAGTGTTAGTTTCATTAACTTGCCTATACTATTATTAACAGTTTTCTGTTTCTATAGTTATCTTTCTTATAACTTCCTCCCCAATATTCATCTTCTATAAGTCTTCAAGGCTTCAGATGACCCCTTCCTAGGTTAACTGGAGAAAGTGGGGTAAGATGTAAGGCTAACAGCCCCGATTAAATCAGAGAACTCATCAATGTTTCAGTAAGTCGGCCATTTTGATATTGTCACTTGATATGAATTATCTTCCTATGCGGGAACCTAAAATTCCCCAGAAGCTTCTGCTCAAAGAAGTATGGTCTCTGTGTTATTATGGCGTTCCAAAAAGCTGCTGCTTACCTGCCTCATTTGGGACAGGGGTGCCGTCTTTCTAACAGGACCCTCTTGTCCGAGAAAAGCTGGGTAGGTTTCAAGGGAAGAGGAGCAAAGATTCATTTGAGACAAAATAAAATTGGACCTTTGCATTGTTTATATTGGTAATTAAGCCCACATAGCCAAGATAGGAAAAAGAAGTCAGAGCAGGTAATGGCATGGAATGAAACGTAGATCTCCTCAAAGTCATAGCTCTGAGGAACAGGCACATGATAAGTGTGGGGGGAAATGATGACAAGGATCTCCACAGAAGCCATAATGTTGATGGGTACCACCTTTCCAAAGCCATGGCACATAGCGAATTTAATTCACCACCATAGCATCCCCCCTCCCCATTCTGAAACTTGGCTGCTAGCTTTAACAAAAATAATTTCCACTCATGAAATACAAAGGCTCAGCAGTCCTGTTTTCAATATTCGAAAAAAGCACATCCCTTCCCTTGAGCGAGTGGATGCTTTTATACAGATGTATTGGAAAGACTGTGCTTCCTTGGAATGGAGTGTCATGAAAGAAAACACATTTTGGCCAACTACAGAGCAAACATCAGGAACTGTCAGATGACTTGTCAGTCATTGAGGTTTTTAGGCCTAGTGTCATTTTATTTTTATAACCCAGGGTTTTCCCAGCTCAGAAGGCTTTCTATGTGTTCATTAGCCATAAATCTGTAATTTAAATGTATAAGTATCTCCTGTTTCATAATCTCTTACATCATTTCCATTAAATAGTTTCCATTTCTTTCTGCTCTCAATACTCCAGATAGAGTCTAAATATACCAAACTCTTATAATACCTTTCACATGTTAAAAGTGTGCAGTTTTGCTGAACAAAACAAAATAAAATAAAATTCAGCACTGGACAGCACTCCCCAAAGCTGCTTGATTCAGGTGAAAAGGATTGTTTCCATATTGGCCTGCAGGATATATTTATGTAAATGTTCTGAAAATAGAAACCCAGCAATATTACTGTGAGGATTTTTAGTGTTGTTTTTTTTTTTAGGTCATTACATTGGGGATAGAGAGATGTCACCTAGTAATGATGAAAACTAGCAAAATAAATATGACTATGAAATTAGCAATAATTTTTCCCCCAGAAAAATAAACCAGAAACTTGTCTTAAAAAATGTTAGAGTAATTTGAATTAGTATTTTTACTGAGAGTGAATGAACAGTTAAAATATAACTCTAAAATTGTGTTTCTAAATATAAATATATATTTTAAATAATTTGTAGTTTCCTCAGAATATTTATAGTGTCCCAATTCTAAAGCTATGAAAATCCTTCATCTTTTACCAAATATTAAAAATCATAAACCTCAAAAAAGTCCTCATTATAAAAAATACTCTCTTAAGAACACATAAGAAATACACTCCCAGTTAGACATTACAGTGAATGTACCAACATTAAGGCTTTTGTTAGTTGAAGAGGTTGTTCCTAGAATGGATATAAACTATTGAGAAGTTACTGTGTGACTAAACCATATATCAATCTACCTCAGTCACAGCACACAAGTGGAAAAGAATTTTAATGAACCACAATAAAGTGAAATTATTATCATAGTCTAATTTTTCTTGATTTCATTAATGAATGCAATGACCTGCTTACCATTATTTCAAGCTTTAGCTTATAAAGCTTGTTCATATTTTTCTTAGTTTTTATAAATAGATAAGAGCCATTTTTTGTTATTGTTAAAAGGGCCATGGCAAAGGCATTAAGAATGTGTGTGTGTGTGTGTGTGTGTGTATACATATATGTATATATATTAAAGTGTATAATATATATATATTAAAGTGTATACTATAGCCATAGTCAAGGTTTATTAGAAATGTCAATGTTATTTTTTGCTAAAGTTCATTCTAATGACAGTTTAAAAAGTGAGACCAATTCAAGAGTGTTTATTACATACAGAAAACGGTAACAACTTTGTAGGAAAGTGACATTGCACTTTACGGTGTCACTGGGGAGACGATTGTTTACTAGTAAATGTGACGTGTTGCTTTAAAATAGCATGTAGAAACCAGACAGAGATGCCTTAGCTCAAAGGTGAACTGTTGCTGTTGTTGTGAGCCCCTAGTCATCCTTGAAATAACCTGGAAGCTACAAAAACGGTCTACAAAATTAAGAAGTTTTGATATTCTTGTTTATAAATAATTTAAAATACCTCGGGGAACTTATAAAGAGAAAACTATACACTACATTTTTCATAAATGTGACTCCATGGCAGCTGCAATGCAAATGCAAATGTCTCTCTTTGGCTGTACATACAGGGTGGGCAAAAGTGGGTTTACATTTGTGAGTACACGAAACACAGTTTATTCTTGTATTGTTATCTATTAATTACTGTATTATTTTCCATATTAACAACTAGAAGCCTACTTTTGCCCACCCTGTAAATAAAGCCAAATATCCAGCATGTTTAATTAAAAATTGAGCTCTGTGTTTTCTCCACCAAATATTTGGAAACATTCAAAATTTTTATTCTGTTGTTTTCCAGACCTCATTAAAGTGTTTATTAAGATCATCACTTTTGTTCTTCCACTCTCTCCCATATAACCTAAAAAGGAACAGCATATATATTCCAATCATTTATAACTTCAGTTGATATTTTTTAGGGCTAATAAAATTACATCAGTCTTATAACACTGAAATCCTTTCTTCCCATTAAGTCTTTTTTTAGGAGTGACAGAGAATAATCAACAAAATAAATATAATTCCTTAGAAGTTAAGGTTATTTTTAATAAAAGGAATTTCTTTATAAGCTTTTGTCAGATAGCTTTGTTGTATACTTTCTCACTTAATATATCATTGCATGCTATTATTTGTTAAATTAATAGAATTCTGCATGTAGGCATATATGTGCTGAATGTCTAAATAAATATGCATTTGTCATCTTTAATGTATTTTAATTTGGCTGATATACCCTTAAAAAAGCTTCCAGCATATTTGCATAATTAAGCATACTATTATGATAAACCATTTCAAGGAAATAATTTGGTCTTATCATCATAATATATTTATTTATTTTACTCTGTATATTCAGAGTGTATTTGTGAAAGGAATTGGGGATAGAAAAGACCAGCTCTGGTTCATGAAGGGAGGTGAAATGTTATTTTAATTAATCTTGTGTTATGCCAAAAAAGAGTAATTATGTAATAAATATTAAACATGACTGGTACAATTTTGAGAAGCAAGATTATCCTATACTTCCTCGCTTTCACATAAAAAAAGATTTCTAGAAGGTGGTATTGATTGGGACTGTAGTGTGCCACAGCTGTGTGTGTGTGTGTGTGTGTGTGTGTGTGTTATAAATGTGTCTATTTCTGCAATTCACCATGAGCCTCATAGTGTTCAAACCATATCCTTTGATTAGTTCTTACTCTCCCTCCAGATTATGTCACCATAACATATGTGAAGGTTAATGAGCAAAAGGATCTTTTGAAAGGATATTTAAAATTTTTATTATTAATATTTTAAAAATAAACAGAAATGTGTAAATCCTGGGAACCACAATACTGGTAAACTAATAATAAATAATAATATAGTGATAAATTAATGTTAAATGCTAATGTTTTTTAGCTTGATGGATAGAAAGAAAATTCATGAACAAACTAGAAAATAATTTAACCTTTGGAGAAATGCATGCATTAAAGTTTATCCCCAGGCTCTCAGTCAGTACTGTTGTTGTTGGTGACATCGTGTGGTTGGTGTTGGTATCGACAACAAAGGCAGAGAGTTTCCTAAAAATAGTTGAATTACTCTGTTAGCAAATTTTAATTATACAGTGCAATGTTATCGGCTATGTCATACATTGCATCCTCAGGTCTTATTTATCTAATAAATGAATGCGTGTACCCTTTTACCAACATCTCCCTATTTCCCCTCCCCCTGCCTTCCCCGCCCAGGCCCTGGCAACCACTTTTCTATTCTCTGTTTCTACTATTTAATTTAAATGTTCTCACACATACACACAAAAAGATAAGTATGTGAGGTAATGGGTGTGATAACTTGATAAGCAGACCCTTTTCACATTGTATTCATATATAAAATTATCACATTGCAAACTTTTTAAGTATCTTACAATTTTATTTGTCAATTATTCTCAATAAAGCTGGAAAAACATACTGTTCAGCAAAGTAAAAGGTCTTAAATAGATATTACCTAAATTAAATTTGAAACAAAGCACTTTACCTATGTCATGACTAATAATTTGTCCCTCAAATGATAGACTGCTTTTAGAATAATATGCAGATGCTTGTGAGAATTGATGAGTCATAGTACTACATGCAGAATACACAGAGGAAGTTATTTTTATTGCAGCACTTGCTCCTTTTCATAAAAAAAGCTAACATTTTAAATTACTACTAGAGTTGGGTATTAGGTCTCCTCAAAAGAGGGTAGAGTTCTCTATTCACTATCTCATATTTTTATGTGAAAAATGTTATCACTATTGAAAGCATTTTAGAAACTAAATTTTTACCCCTTTTTTCACTTACATTGCCTATGATATTTTAATCAAATATTACCACTTCTGGAAAACATCTAAGATCACCCAAAGTTTAGAAATGTCTTGTCATAATTCCCTTTTCCATTCATAATAGACAAAAAGTAAAAAAATAAAATAAAAATTGAATTTTAAAATTCCTTACATGAGTATGCTGGTATCTAAACGTAACTTTCTCGTCTGCAATGCCATCCTGCATGCAGTTTGATGAGCGGGGAGGGCGCTGACATTAATCAGCCCCATTCTCCCGGAGGAAGGGCAAGGCCGGGGCGCAGGGTGGTCAGCACAGGTGTCAGAAGGGCTCGCTGAGCCCTCTTTCTGCCACACAGCAAAGAGGTGATGATTCCTTCAGTCAACATTCCTGGGGTTGTTCCCATCTCTGCACCTCTTCCTCCCACCTGTGGCTCTTACCTGTCCCCACCTTACATTACCTATAATAATAAAAGGGCAATATGCTAATTAGACCGAACACCCAACCAACCATCCGGACGCCCTTCCTGACAAAGCCGGGGCGATGAGGGCCGAGCCCCTTGCACGAATTTCGTGCATCAGGCCTCCAGTGTTGTATAATACAGAGCCCTCTAGGGACCCTTCTGCTCCTACCTGGGGAAGGATTTTTAATTCGACCACATCTCCACCTGAGATATCAATTTGCAACTTTTGCCAGGGTTTAGTGAATGCACATTCCCTAGAGGAACTCTCATTGTGCCACAAGATACCAAATGAAAAGCTTTCCTTCTCTCTTTCTCTCTTTCAAATCCAGGCCTCTGGATTCAATGGGATGGGGAAGCACAGATAACATTTATTTACATAGGCGATTGTCGCTGGTTGCAAAGGAAAATGGAAGTGATGGGTACTTTTGCATTCAAGAAAATGGGGTTGTCAGCTATGTCTCAAGACCGGAGTCACAGAAACACAATCTTTACTTGGCTATGAAAGTTCCTTAAAGAAAGCACAGGGATGAAAGTCTTCTTCCCGAGCTGGGTGACTGAGGAAACCTGGGCTGTGCCTGCACCTGCAGGGCAGGCTATTTTTGGAGCGAGCCAAGACCTGTGGTTGCTTCTCGTCAGGGAGATGCCCCGCAGCGATAGGCGGTTATTGGACTGGTGGCATTGGCAATTGATGAGGCGATGGTATCATCCTTGAAGTGCAGGTCACAGGAGGAAAAAAGGGTGATCTTGAGGGCAATGAGATACAAAACCAGCGGGAATCACACTGCCATTGCCCGGAGCTCAATTAAAGGCCGTAAGGAAATACCCCTTGGAATATTTTTCCTTCCACCCTTGGGGCCAGCCTTGGGACAAACCAGCTAAATTCCACTGAAATCCCCTCTTCCTCACTAGGTTTCATTTAATTAGTTCATATGTTTCCAGGTGTAACAGGACCATGTTAAGTTCAAACAAGTCCCAATGCCACTTTCTCAAATACATTTCAATTCCTCCCCCCTTCCCCCCCCCGCCCCTGTGTGTGGCACAACGGATGAGAACTTCTAGAATTCAGAATTCGAGGAAATGACTTCTCGAAGGACTTTTAGAATCAGCAAATGGTAGCTGAATTTGAAAGGGTAATTTTAACCCTTCAGAGTCTTCTGATTGCAGCTAACCAATACCTCACCTCTTTTATATTAAATTGGTAATTCGTCCAGAAACCCCACTTTCCCAACCTATTAACATATTTAACAGGAAGCAAAAGTAATAATTTCTTTTTTATGTGTATTTCGACTACTGGAAAGATTGGCAAGTTTTTAAATGTGCTTTTTCCACATCTTAAGTCTCTCGGTTTTACTTTCTCAAACAGAGTAGGTGGCGCCGTTTCGGACATTTAATTAACTGGTACATCTTAGAGGGAATTCAAGCATGCTCTGTAACTGTTTTGAAGGGGCTAAAACATCAGACACTGACGAGGCGCCAATCAGCCGCTTGTGAGTGTCACTTGTACAAGTGGATTTTCCCATTCGATTCTGGTTCCACTCTAAGTGATGACTTCAGCGCTTGGGTTGGTTCCATGGACGGCCAGGAAAGCACCCTGTTCTCTGAGCTCCATTTGCGACAACCTTCAACCAAAGGCAGGGCTTTTGTTGTGAGAAAAACACTGGGCTTAATGATCGCAGCAAACAGGACTGGGGTTTTATTGGTGTACTCTGTGTGACTGTGACAGTGTTGACATTAAATCAAATTCAATTAGCATGGGCCTGCTAATGACTTACACTACAAGGACAAAGCACTTGGAAAAAAAAAAAAATCTCCTGGTTACAGTCTGGTTTCCAACTCCTTTTGCTTGACCAGCGTGTCCCCTAAAGTACTTCGCTGATGAAACACTTAGTATCTGTGTGTGATGAGAGGGAAGGAGCAGGGAGGGCAGGGGGACTCCTGTCCTCAGGTGCTCTCGAAGCAATTTCGAAAACCACTGTGGCGCACATCGAAAGAAACAGCAACTGCGTCCCTAGAGGATAACTTGGCTGGACAGGGTATCAAAGCTGCGAGGGGAAATAAGGTCTGTGGTCAGGATAGGGTTTCAGTAAAGCTAGAGGCACCCTCTCGGAATGCGTGGGAGGCCAGGCCATTATCTGAACAGCATTTTAAAGGAACAGAGGAGCCATTATGATCCCTGCACCACCCCAGCACGACGAAGACGATGTCCATTCCAGATAGCCACAGCTTTGATTGACTGCCTCCCCACTGTTTCATCCCTGAGCGACTGGCACTCTCATTATCATACCCACCCACCCCCAACGGGGCAAGGACAGCTTGGAGTCGCATAGACACCTCCCACTATGCTATCAGCCAGCAGTCCCAGCCCTGAGTCGGTTTCAGCAGTGCTCTGCAAACACAATGCTGAATACGTAAAGTATGATCTTAATTTAGAGAAAGAATTTATGGAGAAAAAGCCAATATCCTGCCATGTTGTTATGTCATTATAATACTTCAAGCTGGTTCCTTGAATGTTTATCCTCAAATTATCTTCTGCCTTTCACCTCATAGATAATTTCCCTTAATGTCTCTTTTCTATTCACTTAAATATACTGTTAATAACAATCACATAAAAGAGTTAGCATTAAAGAGCTCCAAAAAGGAAATAAAATAAAGCATGATATCTGGTGAGAATATGCACATTTGTTTAATTCCTTAGGCATATAGCATGACGCTGTAGTGCTGCCAGGTTATTGTAAAAGAACAAATCTTATGAAGCGGACATTGGGCAAAACCTTCCCAAAAGGTTTGTATCTGATATATAAGTTTATATTGAGAAACTGGAACTTGGAAATGACAGTAAAAAGTCCCAAGCTAGCCATACAATCGAGAATCCAAGTCTACAGTGAGGCAATTTTGACATTAGCAAGAAAGGGAGAAATCTTTCCATTCTAGTGACTTCTGAGGTTATAAACAAAGAGGAAATGGCAGGAAGCAATGCCCCTGAAAGAAGTGTTCATGGTAAGGAGGTAAGGAGCCTGCCCTCCCCCCCCCCCCCCCGCCTCAGATCAAAAGTCAGCCATGCTGCTCAGAGCTAGGCTTATCTGAGACTGAAGCCTGGACTGGCTGGGGGCAAAGGAGTATTTTGTTCAGGAGAAATATGGATGTAAAGAATTATAAGGCATTCAAATTGCTCTATGTCCCCCCAATCCCTTTAAACTTTGGTTAATCCACGTGGAAAATTAGTCTGAATGCCTCAAACATATGGCCTGGTGCAGAAAGGGCAGTGTGTCCCTCTCTTAATAACAACAACTACAAGCTGGCCTCTACTATGAAAGAATCACCTATTTACCCTTTAAAAGCACCCTGTAAAATAGGTATTATTCCTTTTACATATGAGGAAACTGAGGCTCAATCTCAAGGGCGGTTCTAGAATTTCTCAGTGGAAATGTCCACTTGGAAGAGGCAGTTCAAGGAGAACGGGGAAGCTGGAGGACTGCACTGGCTTAGCAGTCACACTCTTCTCACTTACATTGACTGTGTCTTCATATGGCTTAGCTCTGCTACTCTCTAACCAGAGAAGGCGAGAAATTTTTTCAAAGTCAACCCGTTGTGGTAGAGCCAGGATGATTTGAATCCATCTGACATCATAGCTTGTACTCCTATAGGTTGCTTGCAAAATGTTCCATCAGTGATAACTGTATTCGCTGTTACAGGCATCCAGTACCACTGGACATTCATCCAGGAAATAACTACCCCAGCTCACAAGGCTATGGACACACACATACAAAGTCACACACTTTCCTGTCTACAAGTCAGGAATTTGCCTCCTGAAATTTTGCACAAAAGTCATAAAAGTAAAGAAATAAAGAGCAGTCTCCCTACAGAATGGAACAGGGAAATGTTACAGTCCACAGAGTAGGGAGGACAGATTGGACGCAGAATTTTGTGAAGATCAAATGAGATACTGTATGTGAAAGCACTTTGTAAATGAAAAGGTACTGTGAAATGTAGGCTTGCGTTATTAATAACATCATCACCCAGGATTTCTCTGCCTCCATTCTTAATGAAATAATCATCTTCTTCAAGGTCCCTCGAAGCCAAGCCAAAGGAATGTTTCATTTCCAGAGGAACGAAATGTAAAGATAAATTGTGGATGTTCAATAAATATTAAACAGCCTCACTATTCGTGGGAAGCTTCAAGTGCATGATTAAGTTGCAGGTGATGGTAAAGGAAACCAGCGTGATCTTTAATTATAAAATACTTCTTAGGTTTGATTCCAGTAAAATGCAATTTTACCTTGAGACTTCCGGTTATATCACACAAGAGGTTATGTTCTCAAGATGAAAGCTTTTGTGGTTGAATGTTAGTCCCCATTGTTTGGGACCATCTACACTGGTCCTGGCTCCCGTCTGCAGCAGCTAATCACCATTAACTTGGCGAGCCTCACAGGAATTCCCAGTTGTGTGCCAGCCATTCTGTGGCCCGCCTTGAAGTATGGAAACATCACAGAAGTGGGGATAAGGGCAACAGTGGCAGACCAGAGCATTAGTTAGGCTCAGGGAGAAAAGGACTTAAAGGGAATCCAAGATTTCAGAGTGTACAAAAGAAAGCTCAGTAGGAGGGACGAAATGGAATTGTCCTTGTACATGTCACCATGGTTATAATGCAAACATGTTTTTTAAAGACTAGCAAGAAAAATTATTTCATTTAGGAAAATGATCCCTCAGTCAGTATAGCTTCGTTTTAAAATTGAAATTTTTTAATCAGCGGCTATTTTTTTTTTAACCTTCCCGTGGAAGCAATTGATGGGCTAAGAAAATGCTATTTTGAAAGCCTTTTTTAGTTGCATACTGGTAAGGTTCCTTTCTTATATAATAATAACAGCTAGCATTTAACTGGTGTTTGCGACGTGTCGTGTACGGGCAAGTGGTTCATTCATGCTATCTCAATACTCATAGTGAACCCATCGGGAAACTGAGGCACACTAATGCTAATTGACTCATCTCCAGTCACACAGTCTATAATGGGAGGAGTCGGCTGCTGTGTCCTGGTGGTCTGGATACGGAATCCATGCTCCTACCTACTGTGCCTTCCTACCTCCAGGCTAGTGTCACAGAGGTTTCAGATGCATATAGGTTATGAGAAAGGCTACATGTCTGTGTGTCTATGTGGTCTGTGTATTTTGTACACTGAAGCAATTGAATTGTTCTGATTTCTTTCTATGTTCTTCAGCTTCTTCCTGTAAAATTGGTTTGATCACATGGGTTTAGTAGTTTCTTCACTAATGTCAAAATGGTTCTGTAGAAGAGTTCCATCTTCCCATTAAGAATGGACTTGTGGTGTCTTTTCCTTTCCCTTCTAAATTATTACTGCCTTCAGTTAGAGTAAGGAGCTTAAATGCAGGGTGGCGGTCACTCTGCTTTTAGAAATCTCCCTGGTTTCATTTGCTCATCTACATTTGCTCTAGGGGGCATTAACACTGACTGTAGGTTTGCCGTCAGAACTGAATAATAACCTGCATGAAGTGCCTGGCATACAGTAGCTGACTAACTAATTATAGTGCCAAGCAATAATTGTTTCTCTTTCATTGGTCTCTTTAAGTTGTGACCCTCCTTGGGAATGACTCCAACTTAAAAGAATTTTAAAAATCCCCAAATGTTATCTGGTCTAGCCAGAAAAAGCATTAATCCCTACCCACTCTGCCATTATACAAATAAGGAAACTAAGGACCTGAAAGGATAAGTGACTTGCGCAAGGTCATGTATCTAGCAAGTGATGAGGGTAAAACTGGAACTAAACACTCTGCCTCCTTCTGGGACATTTTTTAAAACGCTTGCCACTTTTTTTCTGTACTGAAAGTCTTAGGCCAGTAGGGGTCAGCCAAGAGCAATTCTAGTTATAAATGTTTACCCTTGTTTGCAATGATCACCAAGATTATAAGATAAAAATAGGGGTTCTAAGAAGGGCAGAGAAAATATAGGTTATATTAGGCCATCAAATGCTCATGTAAGAAAGAGAACAGGAACAGTTTACAGAGAAAACAATTAAGATTCAAACTGAACATATTCTTTGGGGAGCGTCCTTTTGCCTCACTATTTGGCTCAGTGAAGTGTGTTTGGGCCCAGGGTATGAAGGACTCTGGGAAGTCAGTTGTGACAATCGAGTGATACAAGTGTCTTTTGCGACTAGATTTATAAAACGGTTCGTGCCATAAAATGCAGTAAATGTTTTATTTTGAATATTAAAAGTTTGCTTAAAGTAGTAGATTCTTTTAGAGATATTTAATTGAAATGGTACAAGCCCTTTTTCTTTTCTACACCACTATTTCCATGTGAGGTATATCATGGTAAAAAACAAAACAAAACAAAAAACACCTTTGGAGTTCTGTCTTTCCTCCAAAGGCTGCCTAACTCATTTGCACAAGTTCCGATTGCCAATCAGGTCCTCTGCCAGTTGATACTACATCTTAGCATGTTCTTGTCCCGTTCCTTCTGCCTGTCCTGCCCTACTGGTACTTCAGCTCAGCAGTCAGCGATCCGCTGTATGTGAAAGAGAGCTCTTGATTTTATATAGATGGGTAAATGCAGACCTCTTGGAAGCAAATCACATTACACACTATATTCATTAAATATATACATATTATCTGTAATGAATATTTTATCTGATCCTTAAGTTATCTTTTTGTGATTTTTTAATGCTTATTCTATTAATTCCTCATCTAGATTAATAAATAAACCAGTACATAATATTTTAGTTGTATAAGATATTTTCAGTTTTGACTTTCAGTAAGTCAAGCATATGGACATGGAACTTAAAACTAGATATTAAATTCTGGGTAATAATAAAACTGCTATTTACTTATACGTTAATAATAATTTACACATTGCAGACTGTACTTTCATTGTTTTCCCTTTTTCAGTTTCTTTCTTTTGTTTATTTTAAGTTGCTAGAAGCATTTATTAATATTGTTAAAGGGCTGAATTCCCAAAGGCTTTCCTCCCTGAATCAGAGCAGGGCTAACTGAACTCTGAGGGATAGGCCATTCCTTTTCTTATTAAAAGCTACCAAGAGCCCAGCCAGTGTGCTTAGTGGTTGAGCATGGACCTATGAACCAGGAGGTCATGGTTCGATTCCAGGTCAGAACACATGCCTGGGTTGTAGGCTCAATCCCTAGTACGGGGTGTGCAGGAGGCAGCCAATCAATGATTCTCTCTCAACATTGATGTTTCTATCTCTCTCTCCCTTTCCCTACCTCTCTGAATAAAATGAATATATATATATTAAAAAGCTACCAAGAGTTGGATTGACATACAAGAGTAAAATATAGATGGTAAATAAGTGGGAGATAGAAAAGAAGTTTTATTTGCCTAAGAATGTAAATTGCAATCCTGAACTTCAGAAGGTCTTTTCCTATCATGTCAAGTTCACCACAGTGGAAGGAATCAGCTTATAAAACACCAACTGTAAGAATTTGGAAATACTAGATTTTTAAAAAATGTTTTTATTGATTTCAGAGAGAGGAAGGGAGAGGAAGAAAGAGATAGAAACATCAATGATGAGAGAGAATCATTGATCAACTGTCTCCTACATGTCCCCTTCTGGGGATCAAGCGCACAACCCAGACATGTGCTCTGACTGGAAATGGAATGATGACCTCCTAGTTCATAAGTTGATGCTCAATCACTGAGCCATGCTGGCCGGGCTGAAAATATGGATTTTTATTTCAGTTTGTGCCAGTGATCCTTGGCTTTCCCTGTCAGTGGACAGTCTGTGTTCCCTTTAGGTAGACCTATTTGTCCAGAGAACATTGGAAGGCATTTGGCAGTAGTTTTAGGAGACTTTTATTTTGGAGAAGGTAAAATTTGGAAAAGGCCTGTAAAATGTAGTAAGCCTTAACACTAGTGTAATTGGAGGGATAAGGAAATCATCAGACAGTTTAAGAAAAAATGTCCTGTCACACAAAGTGTCTCCAAAATATACATGAACTGCACTTGAATGTTTTTCTATGTTAATTTGCTAAGGCAATATTATTTCTTGCCAAAATCTGCATGAAGATAAAAAATGTGAATGGGTTCTGAGCCATTTTCTAATATCAGTGACACCTTCCACTCGTCCATTTTCCCTCTCAGCTAAATTCTTTTTTGTACACATAGAAAAAGCCAGCTGAAATTGATATTAGAGTCAAATAGGGAGAAAATTACCCTAGAATGGCTAACAGGCTCATAATTTCAACCCTAAAGCTTGACCTTATTAATATCATAGCCTAATCAACGAAGAAAACCAGTCTTAAACTTTCCCCATTCCACTTAAAATATAGTGCTATTTTGAGTGTTATTTCTTCTGACAGAATGCAATATTTCATCCATGCTGCTAAGTTCAAGAAGAGACATAAATAGACACTGAATAGGTGATAGAATATTTATATTGTCACCACAAATCCAAGGAATCCGTTTCTTCTTTGAACTGATTGATATGGGTGAGAATTCTTTATTTCACTTCATGAGTACAGACTTGAAGAACTAAAATAACAATGCTATTTTTTAATGTAAAGTAACAACCTACACATGTATAAAGTGTATCACAGGTGTCTTTGAGTTTCTAAAGCTCTAGAGAAATAGTGGCGTAAAATATATAATGAATTAATCCACCAGAGGGATGCCTGTGTTCTAACGCCTACTGGAAGTCATGAATTCAATATCAAATGATGTTTGGCTCTTGGAGGGGGTTCCCTTCGTTAAGAGAGAATTTCATTGCAGGATACACAGACTGCGGTCTTTGAATAGACGGGTGCAGATGCACTTGTAAAGAGAGAGGAATATCTGAAGAAACTGCAGGCTCACATTTTATGGTTAATGCCTCTTACTCTTTGTATTTTAGCTTGAGGGCTACCAACTTGTTCCTCTCATTTCCTGTCATTTGGGCGAGGTTGCGAAGACAATCAATTCATTGATGGCAAACCTTGCTCGCTAATAGAAGCCTTCTTTTAATGTCAAGTTCCTGGGATACGAGATTAAAAAAAAACACACACACACACACAAGTCTGGTTTCCTTAGTAAATGATCTCTTCCCATCTCTATCCTGACACTAGTCTTAGTTTTATTAATCAGCTTCTGTAGGAGTGGAGCACATAGAAAATGTTTGTTTACAGCTCAAGGAAAAGCAGACCTTCAGGGTCTATTGCATGCCCTCATCATTGACCATGCGAAATACTCCCTCGATGTTGCTTTCTTTTTTACCCTATAGTGTTTTTAAAAACACCTGAATTAGCTACCTGCATTAAAAGATTGAAAGATATCACACACAAAATCTGGGTTGCCCCTGGTGCCTACGTTCTTGTTTAGCAACAGTCATCGGGATCTGAGCAGTCGCCTAGATCTGAGTTTAATGGGAAAAGTTGAGTAGGAAACATACATACCCTCAGAAGGTGCTTGAGCTTAAAACCTTCTAAACTTCTTGCATGCGCAAGATAAACAGTTGTAGGATCTGAGTCATTTATCTTTTTAAAATAACAGATCCACTCGTTTGATAAGTATCAAACTTTTCTTTGAAAGGGTAGAAAAATGAGAGCTGCTGTATCTTTAAGAGAAGAGTCAAGAACTTGTACCATTGTGGCTCTCTTACTCAGGTCTCTGCATGGGATTGTATGTCCTAAGGGCTCTACTCATGCATAAGGCAGCTGGCTGTGTGGCATGCAGACTGAGTTCTGGTGTGCACAAATGGAAGGGTAGGGAATGCATATCTAGCTTCCTGCACCCATCCCTTTTCTCCCCAAGAGTCTTCAAAGCTAACCACTTCCAAGACTGACACAAACCTAATTTTCAATCCATAGAACTGAATCTAGGACTTATGTAGGTGTTTTTCTCCAGTCATTTAGTATTGCCTAAACAGAGAGTTTACAAAGCAGCTATGGGCTGAAGAACTGGCAGCACTCACGCAGGCAATTCCCAAAGCTGGACATGCCTCAGGCATCTTCTCTGAGCATCCAGACAGTTTCTGTGGGTCCGCTGATCCATTCCCTATACATAGTCCTGGTAATTCTGGTTTATTTACTTCTCCAGGACTGTTGATATTTCCAAAGTTGGTGATATGTTTTATTTTGCTCACTAATTCTATAGGTAATTAAAATTTGTTTGCCAAATGATTGTTTTGTCTAGTCAAATAGACTTCCAAAAGTTGCCCACAGGTTGATGATCTGCTAGTTACAGAAGACAAGCAGTTCAGACCACAAGCCAGCTTCATCCTTCCTAGATGTGAGGGCACTGACCTTATGGATGAGGTTTAGCATCTAAGAAGTCAATACCATTTAGCACTAAAGCCTTTAACTTTTTGAGACTCTGATGGCTGAATCCATGTTAGGTCTGTTTTGCGGTCTACAAGTTAAGGATGTCTCTTCCCTCTAAAAGGCAGGATTCAGCATTTCCCTAGCCAGAAGCTAAACTCACCGGGAAACAGCTCTGAACTTTGTGTTGCTTAAGTTTATGCAAATGTTGTCTCTATGTAGAACTGGTACAAAGTGAAACTTTTCTGCAAGCACTCTTAGGATGGTGGAGAAACATTGCAGAGGACTTGGCTTATGCTATCCCTATGCGTGCCCATTGTGTCAGCCATAAACATTCTCTCCAAACTTGAGACTGTCTGAACAGGCTGAGAATTAAAGACCACTAAAATCATTAATTGGGCTATTACTGATCGGCTCAGTGTAGCAAACCATACAGAACTGTATTCCTACCTCCGGTGCAGTCTTAACAGTTACATGAGTTTTGTCTTTTTTTTTTTTTTTTTAATACTGCGGTGTCACTCAAGCAGCATTCTATGATGAGGCGGTGGAGAGATTTTATGGCGCCAGCCTGTCTGGAGTTGTACTGGCAGAAAGAACTTGGACAAAAAATTTATCTTGTCTATGTCTTAGTTTCTCATGTAAAATAGGTATTATAATAATATAACCACTCATAAGGTTATATCAGTAGTATGAATAGATGCAAGAGTTGGGTAGTAAAGAAGACTGATGGGGAAAAATAGATTCATTTGACATGTCATGTTGGAGGAGAGCTCTACTGATACTCTGGATCACCAGGAAGACGAATAAGTGGGTCCAAGAGAAAATTAAGTCTGAAATATTGTTAAGAGGCAAAAATGACAAAACTAAAGCTGTTTTCAGGCACATCTGCTTCAGGCACATCATGAGAAGGCAGGGTTCTTGGGAAAAGACAATAATGCTAGGAAAAACAGAAGGCAGCAGGACCAAATATGAGATGGACTGACTCCATAAAAGAAGCCATAGGCTGAGCAGGGCTGTTGAGGACAGGAGATTGTAGGTATCACTTATTCATAGAGTCACCAGGAGTTGGAACCAACCCAATTCTTAAAACACAGGATTGTTTTAAGAATTAAATTAGATAATATTTGAAACAAGACTTGTTGCAATGATTAGCATATTCTATTATTTCTCCAGAAGGTGTAGTGTGCTAGGCTCTGAAGAGTAGTCTGGGACTTTTACAGTGCCATTCATTGCGTTGGAAAGGTTGTCTATTGATTTAAGAGTCTACTTTCTTCACATCAGGTCAGTATCACAGTGGACAGTAGCCATTAAGAACACACTTAGCTAGACATTATTTTATTTAAAATCATTGTTCAGTGGTAATAGAGACACATCTTTGCAAACGTTTTATTCTCCCCACAGTGACTATTGTCAGAGACTCTCAAGCTAATGTTGCTATAAGCAAAGGGAGGTAGAAGCAGAATGAGACTGGGGGCTGCCTTCAGAGAGATATCGCTGCTGGTACTGGAAATGGCCATCAGTGGATGTGAAGTTTGGTTGTAGCATAGGAAAAAAGCATATGTAGATAAATGCTATGGAACATGCTGAGAGTGGCACTGCTCAGATCAACTCTTTCCTGACCACCTCTCAGAGACTAAATTCTATATTAAAAGTTACTGTTATATGAAAAATTCTATTGCCTCTAAGAATGAGAGAACTTAAATAGTTTTAAATTCTGAAATGATTTCAGAATTGTCAAACTACATGGATGAACCCGGAATTACCCACTTGCCTATTTTAACGTTGTTCTGTTTTTCAGTCATATGCTTTTTTAAAAAAAAAAAAATTTCTTATTCCTCATCCAAGGATACTTTTTCCCATTGCTTTTTTTTCAATTGCTTAAATTATTACAAAGAGTATTACATATGTCTCCTTCCCCACCCCCTTGACAATCCCATTGCTTTTTAGAGAGAGTGGAAGGGAAAGAAGGGAGGGATGAAGAGGGAAGGAGAGAGAGGGAGAGAGGGAGAGAGAGAGAGAGAGAGAGAGAGAGAGAGAGAGAAGAGACGAGACACAGCAAAAGGTTGCATCCCAACCAGGGTGGAGATCAGACCTGCAACTGAGGCATGGCCCTTGACTGGAAATCAAACTTGTGACTCTTCTGTGCACAGGCTGATGCTCTAACCACTGAGAAACACTGACCAGGGCTCAGTCATATGCTTTAACTCCAAATTAATGTATGATCATCATAATATATATCAGTTAGCTTTACTGCCTAAAAAGCTTCTACAAAATTTGGGGACTTAGAAAAATAAACATATATTATTAACCATGATTCTGTGGGTGAGCTAGGTGGGTTCTTTCTGAGCTAGTTTAGCTGGTCTCTGGTGTCAGCTGAAGACTCAGCTGGGGATGGATGGTCCTGGGTGACCTTCCTCATCTGTCTGGTGGTTGGCAGGATGGTGGTCAGGGGGCCTTAGCTGGAATGATCTACCCTCTAGCAGGCTAGCCTGGGTACCTTCATATGTGGCCTTTGGATTCCAAAGACCAACAAGAGAGGGCAAGCCCCAAGGTATATGCACATGTCAACCCTCTGCTTCTGTCAAATTTGCTCTTGTTCTATTGGCCAAAGCAAGTCACAGGATCAAGACCAGAGTCAATGTGGAAGGCACCATCCAAATTTGTGGATACAGAAAGATATGTAACATTGTGGGTCTTTACAGCAACAATCTACCAGACCAAGCCAGCATGAGAATTCTGTTCTGTCACTGAGCCTTCCCTTTCCATGTTTCACTGAAAAATCACCCCAATATAATTCTGCATGATTTGCCTCTAGATTTTGGTCATTTCTGTCTTTTCACACAGGGCTCATTGGTTATAGGACTTTATGTTGCCCATGGGATTTTATTTAAAATAAGGTTTCTCTGGATTTAGAAAACAATGTTCATAATATCTAATGAGGACAGGGGGATGTAGTGGCAAGAACATTAGACTAAATCTAAGTAGGTGTGCTTTTCCACCAGCATGATGTGGGACAAGTAGGATAATTAGGGCAAGTTCCTCCCTTTCAGCAAGAATCAATTTTTTTCACCTGGAAAGTGAGGGATTTGAGGTAAGCCTTGTCCTGACTCTGATATCCTATAGCTATAAGATGTCCAGAATATGTTTAACAGTACAAAATTGATTCTGTGCTTCAATAAACATATGGATGAATTGCTCTGTGAGGAAAACATTAACCTTGGCAAATCCAGGTCAATAAATTTTGATGGTTGGCTCAAAAGAAATCAATACCCACTTTTTTTATCTACACATAAAATAATGCTTTTAAGAGCCAAAGCCAGTGATGAAAATTAGTTTACCTCTCATCCTAATAAATGCATCATATACAGTGTAATATTATTATAGATCATCATTCATTACAGTTGGGTATTCTTTGATTTAGAACAAGGGTATAATACTCTTAATTCATCATTTAGTTAACTCTTCCTCTGAAGGAAAGATAAAAAAAACACACATTTCTCATTCTTTTCAGGCCATTAGTACATGAAATAGTACATTCATTACATAAGAACACTCGGAGCTTTTAAGCTATCAATGGAATCTTGTTTAGTCAGCTAAAGTACATGTATTACCTTGCTGTATGGGTACAAAGTGATTCAAAGCAAGATATCTTTTAATCCTCTGAGGAAAACAGTTGTATATTTCTCTGGCCTGCTTTCCCTATTAACGTTTCTTATTTCTTGTTTTCCTTTGGATTTGGCTCTGACCATTAGATGTGATTTTTTTTAAAACAAGAACCCAGATCTATCCACTGAGCCAACCCGGTTAGGGCATACTTGTTTGTTCTTATTCTATTTCAAAAAGTGTTGATGATAAATTTTGAATTGTGTTCTCATCAAGAGATTTATAAAAATCTGCAGGAAAAAAAACCAGAAAGAAGTGAAGGCTTTACATGCACACTTGGCAGAATAATGATTCTAACTGTAATTTTTCTTTAAAATGAAACAGAGTGTTAACATTCACAGAACAGTACAGGGAGGACTCGGTACAGGTTGGACATCCTATTAGAGAGCATCTCAAAAGCATCTCTTTCTAAAAGTTTTCCGCATTTGAGGTCAGAATATTCCTTAGAATCATTTGTCCACAGATTCAATCTAAGGATTCAGTAACCTTGCCCAGACCTGGACTGGATTCAAAACATGACTTTGTCACCTACTTGCTATGGGACTTTGGGCAAATCACTTTGTAAGACTCAGTTTTCTCATTCTTTAAATGGTGACAAGACCTATCTCGCAGGACACATATGGGAATTTAAAAAAAAATCATTTATTGGGATGCATCTAGCAAGTACCTAACTCAAAAAAAATGTTAGTTTTCTTTTTCATGCCTTCCTTCCTCCTCTCCATATCTGTGCAACCAAATTTGAAAGGAATGGGGGGAAAATCATAGGAGGAAAACATCACAGGGGTGTCTCCCTTATCCTCCTACATATCCTGCTCTCTTCTCTCTCAAGGACCCGTTGAGCAGGCTCCCTCATGCACTTTAACCCAAACTTCAAGTCTCAGGTGTTCCTCGGAAAAATATTGTCCAACTCAGAGACTAGGTTGGTTCTCCAGCTACGCACTCCCTCTTCTTCTTTGCAGCAATTTGCACACTTGCTATTCATTCATCCATTGTACTGATTGGCTTTCTGCGGTGGCTAAGAACATGGACCTTGGAGTTAGACTGCCTAGATTCAGGTTCCACCTCCTCCACTTACTATTTGTATGACCTTAAGCAAGTTACTTAATATTTCTGTGACTTAGTTTCCTCATCTGTAACCTGAGAAAGAATAACAATATTCCCTGCCTCAAGAAGGTAATACATATAGAAAGAGAGCATTTAAAATCCTGCCTGACACATAGTAAGCTCCAAGCGGTAGTTGTAATGATAGTAGTAGAAGTAGTACTCATACTTAGGAGTAGCAATACTAGTACTAAGGGTACCAGGAGTAACAGCACTCCTTGCTGGACTGGAATGCAAGGAGGGCTGCTACGCCTGGTTTTTTGTTTACCACTCTATCCTCAGAACTAGGCTTGTGCCTGGCACATAGGAGACTTATGGATCAATTATGAGCCCTTCTAAAATCTACACTAATAAAAGAGAAAAATTGTAATTGGCGTACGACGATACCCTTTTCATTGGCTAATCAGGGCTATATGCAAATTAACTGCCAACTAAGATTGGCAGTTAACTGCCAACTAAGATTGGCAGTTAACTGCCAACAAGATGGCAGTTAATTTGCATATGTAGGCACAATGCAGGGAGGCGAAAGGGAAAGCAGGAAGAAGACCCCTGCCACTGACAGTGATCGGAAACCCAGGGGGGAGCTAAGAGCTGGGGGGCAGGGCAAAGGCGGCCCTGGGGCCGCCTTTGCCCTGCCCCACAGCCATGATCGGAGAATCAGGCGCCTTTTCCACCCTGGCCAGTGATAGCAGGAAGTAGGGGTGGAGCCAGCGATGGGAGCTGGGCACGGTTCAAGCTGGCAGTCCCAGGAGCTAGGGGCCCCTTGCCTGGGCCTAAAGCGGAGCCCACGATTGCGGGGCCGCTGCAGCTGTGGGTCCCCGCTGCCCGGGCCAGATGCCTCAGCCAGAGGCATCCTGCAGGGGCAGGGGCGGAGCCCGTGTGATCGCGGCGCCCCCCGCTGCCACTGCAGGTCCCCGCTGCCCGGGCCGGACGCCTAGGCCAGAGGCATTAGGCCTGGGCAGGGGCGGAGCCTGCAACCACGGGGAGCTGGGGGTCCCCTGCCCAGGCCTGATGCCTGGGCCAGAGGCATCAGGCCTGGGCTGGGGTCAGAACCAGTGATGGGGGGAAATGAGGGTCCTCTGCCCAGGCCTGACGCCGATCCTGCGATTGGAGGGTGATGGGGGTCAACGCCTGAGGGTTCCCAGTATGTGAGAGGGGGCAGGCTGGGCTGAGGGACACTCCCCCCCGCCCCACACCCAGTGCTCGAATTTCGTGCACCGGGCCCCTAGTGTAATATAAATTATAAAACAGTATTTTCTATTAGTCTGGGTGATAGTCTAAGAGTTGTCATGCTTGAGTCTATACTCTGATGTCAGCCGGACCTTAGTTCAAGTCCTGATTCTACCACTTAATGCATTGTGTGACTTTGGGAAATTTACTTAACTTTCATCACCCTTTGTTTCTTCCCTTGAAATTGAAATTGTCATGAGGATTAAATAAGACAATGCACATCAAATGATAAGCGTATTGGCTTACTCACAGTAAGCTCTTTCCATGATTGGCTGTCGGGTTGAGTGAGACCTCTAGCCCACCCGGCTTTGTATTCGATCTTTCACAAGGCACCACCACAGGGTATGTTGTGAGCGTACATTATTGCTCTTTGGCATTTATTTGTATTTTCACTTTGGAAAACTTCCAAATCTGAGCAATTTGATTATTTTTAAGGGAAATTTCAGAGCTAAGTGAATTGCAGTGAAAAGGGGAAAATACTAAAAAGCATAAAAGTTACACACACTCCAGCTACAAAGAAAAGGAAACCAGCAAATGACATAAGTAAAATAAAGCTATAAACATCCTAATATAAGGTGGATAGCTGATACTACGTGGACAGCACCTAGAGTGATATGCTTGAAGTAATAGGCGCTTTCATGACATTTAGGATTGTTTTTCACATAAAGCATGTTTTTCTCAAGGCTGGATTTACCTAAATTCACTGACAGCTGGAAGCCAAATGTATTCACATTAAATTATTTACATCGCAGGGATTCCAGCAGATAGATTAAGTACGTTTCATTTATTAATGCACAAGTGGAAGAGACCCTAACTCCTATATCTAACCAAATATGTCTCTCATAATTTCTATTGTTTAGAATGATACTGAGAGAAAGAGAGAGAGAGAGAGAGAGAGAGAGGTGTGGGATGAGATGATGGTTGATTTTTGGTTTTGACAAGTGTATCATTTTATGTTTGGTTCCTGTCTGGTTTTGCAAAATATAAAATGAATTACTATCTACAATCACCCAGATTTTATCGTTCAGAAACTGACCATAATTATTCATATTCGCTTGCCCTGGAATCCTCATCTCCTGCTTCAGCATTCACACATACCTGGGAAATAAACAGTGGGAATGCACACTTCAAGATGACAAGACAAGGGTTTACTTTATTGCTAGAGAATGTGTAGTACTTGGAATAGAAGAAATGATTAGAAATGCAGACTCTCAAGCCCCCTCACAGATCTACTGCACCAGAACCTGCATTTACAAAAGCAATTTGCACGTACATTAAAGCTTACGAAGCACTGCCCTGTGCAGTTTTTCACGCGGCGGGCACCTCCAACCCCCAGGTTCTTTGGAATATCCCCATGATATTGCTGTAGAATTTGTAGCGTTAGAGAATTGGAAATAGACAAGGGTGTTGAGAAAATGTTTCTGTTACCACTCATTGTCTGGATAATATTTTTCCCGATTAGATGACTTAAGGGCTGGTGAAAGGTACATGGAGAGGACTCGGGGCAGGGGGGCGGGGGGTGGAGATGCAGGTACTGCCTGTATGGAATCTGAGAAGCCCGACCCAGGCTGGATAGCAGTCAGTAACAGTCTCAAAGCCCAATGGATAACAGGAAGCACTGAGACATCCCCAAAACCACAAGTTAGGGGTGAAGAGAGATAGAAAACTAGGGGATGGTGCTAGTGACAAGTCGGTGAGGAGTTCCCTGCACCCGAGGAAGGCCTTCCTTGTGTCTGTAGACTGTTTCTCTGGTGAATGATAGTCACAGCAGCTTTCTATCCATGATCCCTTCAAGGGCTCAGTCAGCTTCTTACAGTGACCAAGTATAGCCCTTCAACTATAACTCTGGCAATGTCATTCCCCCAGATGCACATCAGAAATTTAATTTAATTCAGTTCAACAAATGTATTGATGGTATGCATCATGCACCATTACTATGATTCGCTTTTAAAAATTTTTAAAAAAGCATCTCCAAATAACCAAAATAGGCAAAGAAGTTCATTACTAAAGCTCATCAGTCTTCCATGAAGAATCAGAATGGGCCTAATTCTGAGCCTATTTTTATTTGTCTATTTTATTGTACTTTATACACAATCCCAGAGAACTTGGTTGTCTGATTTCCAAGTCCTCCATAGAAGGTCCCTAATTTATATCATATGCCTTTAGCATGAATAAGGCTGTACACTATGAACATTACATAGCATTTGTCTGTGAGATATCTGAGGACTGAGCTGCCAACACACCCTTCTTATATTTTAATCCCCAGTTCCATGTTCTTGAGGGTTATTACCTCCCAGAAAGCTCCAAACAAAAGAACCATGACCCTTATTTGTCTGCTCCTTAAGGCATATCCAAAAAAATAGGGATATCTGGGTATAAAGTAGTATAGAAATTGTATATTCAATCTATATGTAATATGTGTATTGATATAGTATACTTAATACAAATATATATTTCATATTATATTATCACACATATAAGAGAGAGAGAGAGAGAGAGAGAGAGAGAGAGAGAGAGATAGATTTGGGAATACACCAAAAAAAAGTTCCTTAAAAAATACTCTAAATGCTTAACAGTGTTTTTTCTCTGGGAAACAGAATTATTTGTTCTTTACTTTGTTCTGTGTATCTCTGCATTCTATGAACTTTTTGTAAAGAACACATATATTTACATATATATATATATATATATATATATATATATATATATATATATATATATACACACACACACACACACATATATGTAAAATACCAATATTTTCATTTAGAAAATAAGGAAGGAGAGAGGGAAAGAGGGAGGCAGGAAGAAAAGAAAGAAGAAAGGAAGGAAGGCCCTGGCTGGATGGCTTAGATGGTCAGTGCATTGTTCCATACACCAAAAGGTTTCAGATTTGATTCCGGGTCAGGGCATATACCCAGGTTTGGGGTTCCATCCCTGGTCAGGGTGCAAGCAGGAGGTAATCAATCAATGCTTCCCTCTTACATCGATGTCTCTCTTTTTCTCTCTCTAAAAATCAATAAAAACAACATATCCTCTGGTGAAAATTACGAAAATAGAAGAAGTCGAAGAAAGGAAAGAAGGGAACAGGGAGGGAAAGAGGGAAGCTGGTCCACTGATCTCCCAAATGCCACTTAGCCTGTCAGCTTCCCTTCATCCTTCTCTTTTTGTTTTTAATCCTCACCCAAGGATATGTCTTTTTTAAAATTAATTTTGGAGACAGAGGAAGGCAGAGAGAGAGAGAGAGAGAGAGAGAGAGAGAGAGGGAGAGAGAGAGAGAGAGAGATCCGTTGCCTCCCATACACTCCTCTGCTGGGGGCTGGGGATGGAACCCACAACCTAGGTATGTGCCCTGACTGGGGACCAAATCCGCAACCTTTTGGTGTACAGGACGATGCTCCTACCAGCTGAGCCACCCAGCCAGGGCCGGCCCTCCTTCTCCTTTTTACTGCATGGTGCTTCCTCATTACTGCCATTGATTACATACCCAGTGCTTGAAGAGGTCCCTAGTTGGTAGATGATAAAACCCAAAAACTAAGGCTAATTCCAGCCTGAAGCCACAAAGCCAGTCCTGGGTACAGCCAAAGATTGGGGATGCTCCCCCAGTTGGGTCTCTGTGATTCTCTTCTTCTGTTCCATATGTAGTCTGGTCATCTTCCTATTCAGAAACACATTGTGGGAACCTTAATCAGTCATTGTACGCCAGATGTTGAAGGCCACTCTGAGCATGGGAATCCTAATCAGTGTGTTCAAGGCTAATTGCTATATACAGGTGCAAAAGCAAGGACGCAGCAAACTATACACTGCACAGGCATGCCTTTCTATAACCAGAAGACTGAAGCCTCTTTTGTCTAAGTTAATATAAAGTATGTTACTGACCAGCCAGTGGGAGGCTGCTGTTACGTGAGGCTACTTGGTATGGCTCCTGTGTTTGCTACTGTGTTTTGCAATGACTGCTATGTTAGCAGTGGCTACTGTGTGAGGCTCCTTTAAAGAACTGCTTTGTCTGATGGCTCCTAGTAGCAATGACTACTTGGGCTACAATAAAGACTCTCCCATATGGCTATGACTTCTCATGTCTTCTCTGTCTTCTATTGCCCGGCATCCAAAAAAGTCTAGTCCCTGGCAGAGGGACTCGGGCCCAACTGTTGGTGTAGGTGGAGTAGGATTCAAGGAGTGAGTATTCCAACAGTTGGCGCAGTGAGCAGGGTCAAGGAGAAACTTACTCCCCACACACATGTAAGAACCAAAAGACAATTCTTGGCCCAGAATGACAGCCACCTGTCACCGGTTGGTACACATTGGGACAGCTGGAGAAAAGAAGACCTTGGGTACAGGCAGCCTCTCATTTGAGAAAACTTTCCTGAAGCCTATTCATCATTCACCAAAGTAATCAGGGCATAAGTCATCTGAAGAGATAGTTTTATTTTTTCTCTCCTACACATGCCCTTTCTTTTTATGCTGTTTAAGACTAAGCAGCATAAAATGGGATTGACATTATGTAATTACTTGCCTTTTACACTGTGCTAACTTAATTTGCTTTTCATTTTCAGGTATTTAAGAGACCATTATTCTCCCATCAGACTTTACTGTCTGCCAATTAAGGCGTTAGATGGATGAGGTAGAGAGGGGCCATTGTTCAGGAAGGTTTCAGGTGGATATATCGAAAGCAGCAGCTTTGTATCACTTGCCTTTTGTCAAAAATGGAATTTTTTTTTTTTTGCCAGTTTACCAATTTATGTGATACTCTCTGTGCATAATATGCTGTTTTTTGGTTCGCTTACAAATGAAAATGGCATAGCCATCCTATAAGTTCTAGCATTTACAACTAAGTGCAAACTAACTCTCCTCTCGATGGGAAAAGTAAGCTGAAGGGATCAAGTTTAGAAACTAGAGTTGTTTTGAGGTCATGCTTACCCTCTGGGGTGCACCTAAGTTACAAAGAGTGTGTGATGGGCTCAGTGGTTTCACAGAGCCCAGTACCTCTGTTCTGCCAGGTGAATTTCATCAGGAGCCACATCCCAGTTCCAGAGAGCACCCTTCCATCGCATGACCAAGTAAGACTCATGTCCAGGGAAACATGGAGGTTGAGTCGGTTTAAGTGAGGTGTGATGACCTGAACAAAAAATGCAAGTCACATCTCTTTTTATCCACCCTCATTTTAAATAATAACCATCTGGCCCTGAGGTTCTACCACCTTGTACCTTGAAACCCAGTCATTTTCTTTTTCTCTGTGCTATTATGGAAAATGCCTCTACTTTGGAATTGCTCAAAGACTGTGGCAGGAGAAAAAGTCCAGGACAAAGGTAAAGACATGTGTCTGCTCCAGAAAGCACTTTTTAGAAAAGAGAAGGAACAAAACAAAAAGTCATCATAAACACAGCCAGACAGCCTGTACCATTAAAAAAATTAATAGACTGTCAGTTATGATAACTCAAGGGTCAAAGGAAGAGAACAGCTTGTGCATTCATTAATTACAAATGTGATTACTGCGTGTCGTGGCCTCCTTGTCAGTATTCTGGTTCTCCTCCTGACCTGGAAAAGTAAGTCCCTGGGTCTTGATCAGGCCGTGGGGCTACAGGTTGTTTTGATTACCCTAATCCTGCGCTTGGAACACACGCCGGCTCAGTGAGTCCGCCTCTACCTCCGTTCTGAGAGTAGCCCTGGAGAAGACAGGGCTGCCACCTATCAGGTTCCACCTCTGAGTTAACCCTGAACTCACTCCAGGTTTGCAGTTACTGAACCCCAGGCCTGCCTTTAACAGAGGCTCATTCGATAACCACTAGCCACATGCCGCTATCTACATTTAAACTTAAGGCCATTAAAATTAAATTGGCATTTAAAACTTAGCTCTATTTTTACACAAGTGGCGAATAGTGAGGTGGCTCATGGCTACCATATTGGACGGGGAGGATACAGAATATCTCCATTGTCAAAGGAAGTCCCGTTGGATGGCCTGCAGAATTAGGAGCTCTTGTTCTCTTGGCATCTCCTGACCCCAAGAAACAGCCTTTCCAGTGGTTCTCAACCTTCTGGCCCTTTAAATACAGTTCCTAGTGTTGTGACCCAACCATAAAATTATTTTCGTCGCTACTTCATAACTGTAATGTTGCTACTGTTATGAATCGTAATGTAAATATCTGATATGCAGGATGGTCTTAGGCGACCCCTGTGAAAGGGTCGTTCGACCGCCAAAGGGGTCGCGACCCACAGGTTGAGAACCGCTGCTTTAGACCCAGAGCAGTCGCTTTCCAGTTTGAGCATGCATCGGAATCCCCTGGACAGTTGCTTCAACAGGTTGCTGGGCCCACACCTGCATGTTTCTCACGCAGATTTATGAGGAATCCCTCAGATGTGGGTTAAGAACAAGTTCCCGGGAGATGCCGATGCTCCCTGTCATGGGACCACACTCTTAGAACCACTGCTCAGCAGGAAGTAGGAGTAATACCAGCGTTAAGTGCAGGGCTGCAAATATCAAGCCCTGATTCAGTAACTGAATAGGAATATTACCTAGAGCTGCGCTGGCCAATATAGTGGGTACTGGCCACGTGTGGCTAGGAAGCACTCGAAATATGCACTGAAGGAATTGACTCTTTAATACAATTTAATTTTAATTAATTATAATTTAAATATTAAAACAATGTGTAATATTTTGGCCATTAATCACAACTATGCTGTTTTGGCAGGACTAGCTACCACGGAACTATTGAAAATTTAACAGTCAAACTGGGATGTAAGTGTAACAAATACATCCAATTTTAAAAATTTAGTAGGAAAAAAGAAAGTAAAATATCTCATTAATAATCTCTATGTTTATTACATGCTGAATTAATAATACTTGGCATATATTAGGTTAAATAAAATATCTTATTGCAATTATGTTCACCTGTTTCTTTTACTTTTTTTAATGTGGCTACTAGAAAAGCTTAAACTGTGTATGTGGCTTTTTATTATATGTCTTCTTGGACTGTGATGATCTGGAACTTAACTTCACTCTCGTGGCCTGTCAGTTGCCCATCAGTCAACCTAGGTCCCAGGTTGGAAGGGAGGAGTGGTCGATTAGTGATCTCTGAAGGCCCTGGATGGCTGTAATAGTCTCTAACTCCTACACGACCAACTGCTAGGAGCTAATTTTCCTTTTTTTTTCTGCTTTTCATCCAAACATTGGGCAAACCTGACAAATATTTCCCTTTGAAGGCTGTGACAGCTCACTCTCCATTAGCAGCTTAGAGAAAAAGATGACTGAACCCCCTTAAGCCACAGAGGACTGTATGTCAGGCCTAGGTATTAATAACACACTTTTCTGACGGGGCTGCCCTTCTTACACATGTCCCTACACAAGGAGAATGAGACCTGTTTTTGTTGCGTATAATAAAACATTGGGTTCCGACTTCAGACATCATGACACAAAAATGCCATGAATTGAAATGCCAGCAATTATTATTATTCAATGGCCTCCAAGGTAAAATATATAGATATATGAAATTTACTTCTACCACATACAAATGACATTTTTAAAAGTTAAAGCAATATGCCCATGTTTCTAGAAGCATTATTCACAATAGCCAAAAGGTAGAAGTAACCCAATTGTCCACCACTGGGTGAATGGATAAACAAAGTATAGTATATACATAATGGAATATTATTTAGCCTTTAAAAGGAAAATAATTCTGACACATGCTGTAATGTGGATGGATTTTGGAGACATTATGCCAAGTAAAGTAAGTCAGTCACAAAAGGATAAATGGTGTATTATTCCACTTATAAAAGTACCTAGAGTGGTCAAATTTAGAGATACAGAAAGACTGGTGGCCTGGCTGGGTGGCTCAGTTGGTTGGAGTGTTGTCCCATACACCAAAAGTTTCAGGTTTGATTCCTGGTCAGGGCATATACCAAGGTTTCAGGTTTGACCCCGAGTCGTGGTTTCCAGAGACTCAAAGAAGGGAGGAATGGGAAGGTAACTAAATTTCAGACACATGCAGGTCAGAAATGAGATATTCTCAGACTTTCTGTAGTGTCCTTAGTCAAATTAAGGAAACAACTGTCTATCTATAGATGAAAGGAACATGCAAAGTGAGTTCAGGTAAACCTCCTGTTCACCACTGAGATGCTTTGGCCATCTTTCCAAAAGGATGTAGAAACCTTCACAAAGTCCCTCCTGAGGGCAGTGGGTGTCCCTTAGATCATTAATGGGCAATGTGGCCAAGCATTCATAATCATCATTTCATATCATCCTCTCAGCCATGGCTGGTCCCAAACCTGTCATTTGGGACAACATGAGGTGAGGGTCTCATGATGGCTGTGATATAGCTTTTCTTACTGAGATAGACTCAGATATCAAGACAGTAAACGACTTCAGTGACTTTGTAAGGTATATGATGTTGAATCGCTATGCTGTACTCTGAAACTAATATAATAGGGTATGTCAACTGTATTTTAATTTTAAAAAGCTAGAAAAAAGCCCTAGCCAGTTTGGCTCAGTGGATAGAGTGTCGACCTGCGGACTAAAGGGTCCCAGGTTCGATCCTGGTCAAGGGCACATGCCCAGGTTGCGAGCTTGGTCTCTAGTGAGGAGCGTGCAGGAGGCAGCCAATCAACGATTCTCTCTCATCATTGATGTATCTATCTCTCTCTCGCTCTTCATTCCTCTCTGAAATTAATAAAACTATATTTAAAAATAAATAAATAGCTAGAAAAAGATCACAAAGATGAATTTCAGAGCTGGAAACATTAACAAATTGAAATCTTTTATTTAAATACAAATCCTATTTTATCAATACAATATCTTCTGTATTGACCATAACTCTGTCATTTATCCAGTGCAGAACAAAAACAGTGCAAATTTTACCAAAATTATGGGAAACGTAAAGACTTTTTACCCAGGGCTGAGTAGATTTTCCTTTAAAATCATAATTATCTAAAGCTTTTGGTAATTTTTATCTCATAGATACAAAACATAAAAAGCAAAACCTTATGTTAAGTGGCAGGTAGAAGCCAATTTAGGATAAATATGTTGTCATATTTTAACATCAACATATCAAGAGTACATTTTTCACCTATTACTTTAGCACTTACTATTTTTTTAAAATAATAGTGTGAGGAAGAGTACAATGAGATAGACAGGCTCATAACATGCTCAATGCTTTGAAAAACTTTTAAAATAATTATACCCTTTTTCTTAGCTATCCCTTTTTATAATAGGCAAAGGAGTCTTAGAAACAACTTAAATATCTACTGATGATGAAATTGAATAAATTCACACAAATCACATGAGGAAATATGACATATTTACTAAAAGTAATATTTCTTTGAGAATATTTTAAAAGCTGTTTTATTTTTATTTTAAATTTTAATTTAATTTTGCAAAGGGAATATTTGAGTAATATATATAATATTTATTGGTTCAAAAGGTATTTAATTAAATGTTTTCCCCTAACCTCTAATCATCTCCCTGGAGACAAACAGTATTATCAGTTTTTTGTTTATCATATCACAGATATTTTATGCATATACAAGTTCTAATGTGTGCGAATAAAATGCTTGTTTTTTCCTTGAGGATGCTCATATTAAATTTGTAACTTTATAATAAATTACTATTCAACCCTAAGTATCTCATTTTTCACTATAAAGCTTCCTATGAGATTTCTAAAATATTCATTGTAGAAGAAGGACCTGTATCATGTGACATTGGCAGAAATCCCATTTACCACTTGTCTATAGAAGCCTTTTGACTAAGAGCAAAAGAAATAAGGAGTTGTAACCATGTGGGCACTTTCCCTCCAAACTCCTAATAACCTATTGTAATTTGGCGAGTGAATGCGAGTGAATGTTTTCCTCTTCCTAAGCCTAGATTATAGTCATTAGGAGATTATACTCCTAATATAAATGTGCAGAACAAGCCAAGTAACACCCCCAGTCTTGTCACAAACTACAGTAAAAAAGGAAACCCACATTCTCACCTTAAAAGCAAGACTAGACCTTGAACTTAGCTTAGCTCATGGGCAGCAGAAAGTACGCTGTCCACCCAGCACCAACTATGCCTGCTCTCCATCAGGCTGAGGCCAGGTGCCTAGCTCTGTCTTCACAGTGCATCTAACCCCCAACCTGGCCATCAATGTGCTTAGAGGAAACCACCCTCCGTGAGCTTAGAGCAGTGGTTCTCAACCTGTGGGTCGCGACCCCTTTGGGGGTCAAACAACCCTTTCACAGGGGTTGTCTAAGACCATCGGCAAACACATGTATCATTACATATTGTTTTTGTGATTAATCACTATGCTTTAATTATGTTCAATGTGTACCAATGAAAATACATCCTGCATATCAGATATTTACATTATGATTCATAACAGTTGCAAAATTACAGTCATGAAGTAGCAACGAAAATAATTTTATGGTTGGGGGTCACCACAACATGAGGAACTGTATTAAAGGGTCGCGGCATTAGGAAGGTTGAGAACCACTGGTTAGAGGAAACTCTGCAGGTCCTGACACGCGACCCTCACGCTGTCTCCCCAGCAGAATAAGATCTCTTCCACCTGGCATTTATGCTGAGATGCTGTGCTTTTCCTCAGATTAAAGTCATAAGATGTAAAATTTGTTACATAAAATATCTATTGAATTTCTGGATCTCATACATCAGCACTCAATACTTTTTCAAAGAGATTCCTACGTGAATGCATTTGGCATTGTTGTTTCAAGGGATATTTTTTGAAGATGCATCATGCATGCTACCTAGTGGCAGTGCATATTATATTAAATAAAATCAGCGCAGGCGGGAGCCTGGTAGTGAGGAAAGACAGGGTGGAGCTGTGCTTGAGACAGGTTTGCTGCAGCGTTTGGTCCTGAGGCACCAATGACAACAGGATACATGACATGACAAGTGGTGTCCTGCCCTCTGTGGATGGCCTTACGAACAGACTGCTATGTCCCTAAGCCATTTTGTCTGAACTGAGCCATACACACAGAGCAGAGAAAAACATTAATGATCTTTGAATTGCATAGCACCTTTCTTTTTCTGAAGAACTCTAATGTTTGCTTAGTCAGCAATTTCTTTCCCCATATCTGGTTATTTAAGACCTTTCCTTCTGTTCTGTCAAGAAATGCTTCACTATGTAAATCGATTGCACTTATAACTGGTAAACATTTTTTTAATTATAAAATGTGCATGGAAATGTACGTAAAATGTGTTAGATAAAATATTATTACTTATAACTATTATTGCCGTTATAACTCATATAAGAATATTATTGTTTATAAAGTTATCTTAAAGTAACAGGCAACTGTCAGCTGGATAACCAGTGAGTATAAATATTATTTGAATCCTTTACTGTTTCAAGGTATCCTAACAATTGTGCCTTTTTCATACCTTAAGCAATATAAACTCCTCAGCAAGGCCAGTTAGTCTCTCTTCAGAAAGTCAGAATAAGCAGTTTTCTGAAACATACCTAAGGCGGCTGCTCCTCTAACACATCCCCTATCAACTGCCTTTAGCAAACAACAGGTAACTTTTAGGTTCCGAGCATTAACTATCCTTGGACCCACTAGTTGTAAGGGCACATGGGTAAATTGGGTTTTTCACTCTATGAGTGTCTCTGTCAGAGTCGAAGATACATATTGTCCTTTATTTATTGAGACGTTCCTGCAGTATTCATGGTTGGCTCATCTGAAAAATTTCAATATTTATCCCTCCAGATTATCCAATTATTATTTGCTAGTAAGTGTTGTGGCTTTAAATGGCAATTATTTCTACTTGGCGATTTTATCTCAGCACAGTGGAGGGAAATTATCTAAATAGGGTAGGAAAAGTCATCTTTTAAGTCTGTGATAGGACATTTATCACTGAAAATTCCCCAGGCTTTGTTGACCTCCAAAGCAGCAATATTTTTATAAATATTGCTGCTTTTAAGCAGTTTGAAAATAACTGGAATCCACCACTCAACAGTGTTTACGACGGTGGCTTGAACACCTAGTAAGTATTAAGAAGCCAAACAAAATACAAATAAAATAGAAGGGCAGATGCTACTACATTCACTAAATGGTATCCACATTCAGCATTTACCCTTTGCTCTGACAAAATAAGGTAAGCCTACGAGTTTTATACCGTAACCCTTTAATCCTAGGAAGCAAAGGGAGAGGTCATCATAAACATGTATTTCTTCGTTCCTCCTCCCTTTCTTTAAGGAAACCGAAGTTTAAATCTTTCAGCCCTAAAGTAATAGTCCGCATGAAGTATAGCAAAGGTACTAATGATAATAAGTAAAAATAGTAAACCTGAAAATGCCAACCCAGCCAATGTTTAAAAGATAGAAAGAGAAGATAGGTGCCAATTATTTTCTTATTCAGACACACAGATTGATGGCAGGTAATCAGATTCCACGGGGGTTAAAAGGATCGTAGCTCGCCTTGAGAACCACAAACTCATGGTACTGTTTGTGGGTAAGCGAGCCCCAAGAGAAATACGCTGTGGATTTTTAACCCCAGCCAACAGTGGCATGCTCCATTTTCCACAGTAGGAGCGGCCTATCCACCACAGCAATCACCAAATTGCCCCAGCAAGGAAATAACCCACTGTCTGTCTACTCCTTAGAAACAGACAGGGAAATGCTTGCATAATAGGCATTTTGTCCTTGTTTGCAGGGATCCTCTAGCCCTGCTGAAACCGCTGGGGCTGGAAACAGGCCTTCAGCACTTTTTGAAATAGGCGAAACAAACAAAGCCTACTTGGTAAAGAGTTTGTGTTTCTTGAAGTACTCCTCAATGTTTCTCACGTTTGTGAACAAGTCTCTAATATCTTGTATCGAATTTAGAGTATGGGCTCAAATGCCAAAACAGACATGATCAAAGCCATTGTTCTCAGACTTTAGCAGTCATTAGCATCAGCTGGACGGCTTCTTAAAGCACAGAGTGCAATCATGTTCAGTCCTAGCCTGGACCACACTTCAGCATATCTGATCTGTGCCAGAGAATTCACATATCTAACCAGTAGATGGAGCGGGGCGAGATACTGGTGTTGCTCATCGGTGGACCACATATTGAGGTGACCACTGTTGTTTCAATTCCTTAGCCCTATTGTGCCTTGGTTTCTTCACCAGTTACTTGAGAGTACAAATGCCCACTTCCCAGAGTTGTTGTGATAAATAAATAAGGGAATGCATTGAAGCTTAGTATGAAGCCTGGCACATACTAAGTTCTCAATCCATGCTAACTGTTTAATTCTGTGGACTCGGTAGGATTCTGCAAGTGAAAACAGTAAATGGCTCGATATATTTGCCTTTAATTGCTTCTCAGGTTTTCCTGATTTTAACTTTGGATCAAACTAAACTCCTGTTTTCACTTGTGAGTTATAAATGAAAGATTTTGTTCTTCGAGGATGCTAAATCTACATTTTGTTTGGCAACATGTGATTTATTTATGTGGTTTTTACATTCTCCATTTGTTTCTTACTCCGTTCAGCAAAATATTGACAATTTTGGTTGGTTGTAAGATGCTGTAAGATGTCCCAGGATGAGTGAGGGGGGTGGGGGAGGGATTGTGCATGGTTCTCCGTTGTAAGATACTTCAGGGGCAGATTTCTTTCTACTAATGCAAATGTGGACTGCACACAGAGATAATGCTACCATTTTCGGACTTTCTACACTTTTAAGTAAATTTACTGTATCTGGTTGTTAAGTTGTCTCTTGGTGAATATGTTCTTTAGAAGATACCACATAAAAAACTCAACCCTTTTACTGAGTTTGTTTAGCACTAATGACTTCACCTGAATTCTGACAGAATCATCTGGTTCTCATGTAAAATAGGATATGTTGTTGGTGCCTTTATGCAGAAAGAAAAGAAAGGAATTTGATCTATAGCAATAAATGACAGAACCTGGAGATCTAAGGTTTAAAAAAAACCACTGATGTTTATGAAAGTTATCCTTTTTTTAAATATATTTTATTGATTTTTTACAGAGAGGAAGGGAGAGGGATAGAGAGTTAGAAACATCGATGAGAGAGAAACATCGATCAGCTGCCTCCTGCACAACTCCCACTGGGGATGTGCCGGCAACCAAGGTACATGCCCTTGGCCGGAATCGAACCCGGGACCCTTCAGTCCGCAGGCCTACGCTCTATATACTGAGCCAAACCGGCCAGGGTGAAAGTTATCCTTTTTATTTGACTGCCACAAAGGAGGAAGACAAGACTCTTGCAAAGTGGAAATGGTTTTGCTGTAAAAATCTGAGCTAGCCTGGATGAAGCCCATATCAGAGTGTGTAAACATATAGGTCCCAGGTGCAGCAGAATGTAGTCATGTGTCCTGGATCAAAATACTTAAATGTCACATATTTAACATCCTCAGATGTTGCACATGCTAAATCACTTCTGTCTCCCATGATACCAGATAATAGTGGTCTCAATATATATGTGCTTATAAAGGACCTTAAGGGAAGATATTTAACTTAGTTACTAGAATATTGTTTGCCTTCAACAAACATGTATTTCCTGAATGAATAAATGTCAAATTCAACAAGTGATTGGGTTTCAGCCATTTTTTAATGTCCAAGTCTTAACTCATTTTTAATTTTATTATATTGTTTAAGGTATTACAAATAGTAGTACACATGTCTCCTTTTTCCCCCTATTGACCTCCCCCCAGCCTTAATAGCTTGTATGTCTGCAGAACTAAACACTATTGTGTTAAATAGTGTTTGCTTAATCTCAAAAATATTAAAGGCCAAACAATGGAGACAATAAAAAAAAAATCAGTGGTTGCTGGGGGAAGAAGGAGAGGGGAAGATGAATAGACAGAGCACAGAGGCGTTTTAGGACTGTGAAAATATTCTGTATGGTATTATAATGGTCAATACATGTCATTATAGATTTGTACAAATCCATAGACTGTACACCACCAAGAGGAAACCCTGATGTAAACTATGGGTGATTATGATGTGTCAATGTAGGTTCATCCTTGTTTAAAAAATTCTGGTGAGTGATGATGATAATGGGGGAGGCTGAGCAGGACTTACATGGAAAACTTCTATCTTCCAATTTTGTGGTAAGACTGCTCTAAAAATTTAGTCTTTAAAAATATTCAGGACTTTTTAACGTAAATAAAAAATGACTTGTCCCCCTCAATCTACCTTACATATTTTATCAACCTCATAACTCATATAATAAAAGGAACCCTGTGCCGCGCCAGTCTGAGAGGGGGCAGTGAAGAATTAAGAAAAGAGACAAGAGAATAAAAGCTGGAGAGACAGAGCCATGGCCTTCAAGCTGAGTCTTTATTTTATAGCCAGATTCCACGAGTTAAAGTAAGGGCATGGTTACAACATTCTCGTGGGTTTCGAATCTACTCGGTTACATGCACCTGATCAAACTTTGTTTACTTGCTGCACCTCCTGCAGCCCATATCACTCAGCCACGTGGGATCACAGGTTCAGACCATAGGTCAAGCTTACAACTATAGCCTTTGGCTATAATTGTGCTGGGAGGGCTTTGCCCTCCAAGCTAGGACTTGCACGTGGCTTTGCCACAAGAGGACTGTGCCCTCTCATTAGTCCGAGGCTTGAACCTGTCCGAACACTGTAGCCGCTCTCCACAGAATCTATTTTACATGATACTGGGAAGTTACTCTTGTTAATTTTCTTACAATTTAAAACCTGTGTTAGAAGGAAGCTTTAGGAATGTGTTAGTAAATAAGCAACCAGGGCTCAAGATTTCTGCCCTTTGAATTTTGGTTATACTACGAATGTCAACCAGTAAGAATATTACTAGTCTCTTTGCTTTCCATTTTATTGTTGACTAGAGGCCCGGTGCACAAAAATTTGTGCACTGGGGGGGGGGAGAGGGGGTCCCTCAGCCCAGCCTGTGCCCTCTCGCAGTCTGGGACCCCTCTGGAGATAACGACCTGCTGGCTTAGGCCTGCTCCCGGGTGGCAAAGGGCAGGCCCAATCCCTAGGTGCAGCCCCTGGTCGGGCTCAGAGCAGGGCCGATTGGGGAGTTGGGGCACTGTCCCCTGTCATGCACAGAGCAGGGCGGATCTGGAGGTTGCGATGCCAACCCTAGTCATGCTCAGGGTACGGCCGATTGGGGGGTTAGGGCACCGCCCCCTGTCACACTCAAGGCAGGGTCGATAGGGAAGTTGCGGCACCACCCCCTGTCACGCACAGAGCAGGGCCAATCAGGGGGTTGGGGCGCTGCCCCTGTCATGCACAGAGCAGGGCCCATCAGGGGGGTTGGGGCTCCGTACCCTGTCACACACAGAGCAGGGCTGATCAGGGGGTTGAGGAGCTCCCCACTGTCACTCACAGAGCAGGGCCCATCAGGGGGTTGGGGCACCGCCCCCCATCACACACAGAGCAGGGCGGATCAGGGGGTTGGGGCGCCGCCCTCTATCACCCACAGAGCAGGGCAGATCAGGGGGTTGGGGCGCCGCCACTGTCACACTCAGGGCAGGGCTGATGGGGAGGTTATGGCTCTACCCTGTCACACACAGAGCAGGGCCCATGGGGTGGGGGGGTGGGGGCGCCACCTTCTATCACCCACAGAGCAGGGCCGATCAGGGGGTTAGGGTGCTGCACCCTGTCACACACAGAGCCACAGGGTGATTAGGGGGTTTGGGCGCTGCCCCCTGTCACGCTGATCCTGGTGCTGGGAGGCATATTACCCTTTTACTATATAGAATAGAGGCCTGGTGCACGGGTGGGGGCTGGCTGGTTTGCCCTGAAGGATGTCCTGGATCAGGGTGGGGGTCCCCACTGGGGTGCCTGGCCAGCCTGGGTGAGGGGCTGAAGGCCGTTTTCAGGCTGACGGGTGACTGAAGCTCCCAACCACTCCTTTTTTTTCTTTTTTTTTTATTCTGGGCCAGCTTTAGCTCTGAGGCCTTGGCTGCTGAAAACAGGTTTCTGGCCTTTGTTTACCATCTGTATTTGATACAATGTTGTGATCTGGCTGGCTGAAGCCCAGCTGAGTAAAGCAGGTTTCTGGGGGTTTTTTAGCTTCTATATTTGCAACATAGTTGCTTAGAGTTGCAGCTGAGAGGCCGGCAAGTCAGGCAGGGAACGTTGGAGTCCTCCGTCACTGAAGCAAGCAAGCAAGCCTCCCTGTTCGCATCAGCTGCCTGGCTGCCGGCCGCCATCTTGGCTGACAGTTAATTTGCATGTCTCCCTGATTAGCCAATGGGAAGGGTAGCGGTCGTACGCCAATTACCATCTTTCTCTTTTATTAGATAGGATATTACTTTCCCTTGAGAGGAAAATAAGTAGGAGCACTGTTGGGTAAAATGTTTGGAAATGTAAATGGTTTTTATAATATGGGTTTGTGTCAAAGTTTAAATATTTGCAAGCTCAGTCACCACAATAATTTAGCTAGTGATTAAAGCAATAATCACTACTCTATACTGCATCAAAATTAAGCTGCTCAAGTTTCTTAAATGGATTGTACAAGGTAAGTGTCCTCCAGGGTACATTTAGAAATATTTGGAAACAGTTTTAGTTGTCACAGTTAGTAGATAGAAGCCAAAGATGTTTATAATTTTGCTGATGAGCAATAGCATAAATGATGCATTTACAAAAACACCAATACATTAACCCATCCCTTAGTTAACCCATTACTATAAATAATAAAATATATTTAGTTTTGACAACATTAATATATGTAATTTTACTAAGTACCCTTCGGAAACCCAATTTTTCAAATGCAATTTTGGCAGGATAAAATGTTATTGTGACTAGAGAAACCCTTTTTACTGCTTACTTGTCGATGTGGATGAATTATGCCATTCAAAGTATATATTCATGAAGACAGGGACTATGCCCACCTTTGTTTCCTACTATGCTCTCATCAACTATGACTGTAAAGGAATTAAATCTTTACTGAGTGCCTTCTGTGTACCAGGATATTGGCTTATAAGCTTTCACGTGTATAACAATTTTTATAACACACACATGAAATACTAATTATTTTTGCTGCTTGACAAAAGAGGAAGCAGTGGTTCTGAGAGGTTGTCACTTCCTAGAGGCACCCTAGAAAAGGGTGGAAGCAGAACTCTGTTCTGATTCTGACATGCCCTTGATCTTCTCCAACACCAGCTGTAGACCTTAAGATGTACTAGTATGTGAGAATTTAATTATTCTGATTTATTACTCAAAGAAGAAATTGATGAATGGATACAGAACTTTTCTGTAAAGACTTTAAGAGTTATCCCATGGGTGTGGAATCAATATAAGACTATCTATCTATCTATCTATCTATCTATCTATCTATCTATCTATCTTTCTATCATCCATCAAGGAGAGCTAGCATTTACTGAATGTGTACTGTCTTAATCATTGATTGGGTGACTTATAACTAACAAAAAATGTATTTCTCATTGTTCTGGAGGCTGGAAGTCCAATATCAATAATGGCAAAGTTGGAAAATCCTATTTTAGAACCTACATTTTGGAATTTCTCTGTACCTTTCTACTATTAAGTTGAGGCAAAATCATGGAAATAATGAATTCAATATCTGGTATTACTGATGATTAATTCTTTTTTTAAAAAAATATATTTTATTGATTTTCTACAGAGAGGAAGGGAGAGGGATAGGGAGTTAGAAACATGAGAGAGAAACATCGATCAGCCGCCTCCTGCACACTCCCCACTGGGCATGTGCCTGCAACCAAGGCACATGCCCCTGACCGGAATCGAACCCGGAACCCTTGAGTCTGCAGGCCGATGCTCTATCCACTAAGCCAAACCGGTTGGTTAGGGCTGATGATTAATTCTTATCTGCATTTAATCTCACACCTCTTTTTCCTGGTAATACTGATTTTAATATATAACAAAAGCATATTATTCTGTACTTCAGAACTATTTTGTCTTTTGTAAAATAAAAATCCCTGGTCTTCCAAAAATTCTTACTGAATTGGCCTATGTATATCTCTTGGGAATCAGATATTTTAAAATCTTGCTTTAAATTCTTCAATACTTCTATCATGTAGGTATTCTTATGGCCATTCTACAAATAATGAAACAGAGGCATCAGTAGGTTAAATAATTTGTCCAGGCGACCAGACGACCGGTATGTGAGAGCTGCAAATTAACTGTAGCTTCTCCTGATTGGAAAACCCATGCTGTAAACCCGTGGCTGTGCAACATGAGTGATGAAGCATCAGAGCCAACTGGAGGGTGAAAATGTAGACTGTTGGACACCCCCCACACACACACACACATATACATGCACCCACATCAGTTTCTGACTCAGAAGGCCTTGGATGGGGCTGGATATTTGCATTCCAACAAGCTCCCAGGTGATGCTGCTGATCCAGCTGTTCTGGGGAACCAGACTTTGAGAACCACTGTGCTAACCTGGGACAGTCTCCTATAAATTCAAGCTATCTCTCATTTAAGACACTTCTTGAAGAAGCTTCATCTTTCATTTCCCCGCCCCCCCAAATCTTAGGAGGCTTTCTAAAAGAACTTTTTGTCCCACTAGCTTAATGTATTGTAATACCAGGGACAGTCTATGTACTATGTTGGTGTGACAAGTGTTTAATTGCCACTACCTACGGTGGAATGGGGTCAAGGTAGAGCTATCAACTCCCCCTTGCCTCTAATGATAATACTCCCAACCAGAGAAAAAGAAATCTCCCTACTGGACAGAGAAAAGACCTAACCAGGGGTCCTCAAACTACGGCCTGCGGGCCACATGCGGCCCGCTGAAAACATTTTTCCGGCCCGCCGGCTGTTTTTGCTGCTGCTGTGTGCATAGGAATTTGTTCATAGTTGTTTTTTAAACTATAGTCCGGCCCTCCAACGGTCTGAGGGACAGTGAACTGGCCCCCTGTTTAAAAAGTTTGAGGACCCCTGGCCTAAACCAATGGGACAAGAGTCCAAAGTGGCAATTGAATGCCAAACAAAGGGGGTAAAAAGAAAGCTTGTTAGTTGATGAAGGGAAAATGGGAGCTCAAGAGAAGTTTTTTGTTTCAACCTCCTTGTTCCTATACTAAGAACCAGTTATGAGTAAATAAAGAGCAAAAAGGGGCAAGAGCTCTTTTTCTTAACCTTCTCTCATCTCCATTAAGTAGCAGCAAGCAAATAAGCCTACATGTCCCAAAGATGAGCTTTCAGAGTGAAATGCAAGTGGAAGGAAATGGTGGAAGTGGTGATGGAACTTATCTGTGGTACCCAGAGCTTCAGTCATTCAGCAGGTACATCATCACCCACTGATCAACTCCATACATGTTATTGACTCTCTATGCTAGACACACAAGGAGATGATTTTATCCCTAAGGAGCTTACAGTCAAGGTGAAAGGTAAGCATATAAAGAGGATTAATGAAGAACACCAAGACCGATGAGTGGTGGGACATAGGAGCCCAGGGTAACTACTGCAGATGGAGTGTTCAGGGGATGCTTTTCAGACGTGGTAGAAGTTGAACTAGGTTTTCAAAAACTGGTCAGATGTGGGAAGTTGGAGCACAGTGGAGTGAGGCCGTCAGGAGGGCCAAGGAGAATAGAAAAGTGAAAAAAGGTAGAGAAGTAAGGAATTGTGGGCAGAAGGTAGATGGCTGCCTTTGGCCCTGGATCACAGGGTGAGTCCCTGTGGACAGAGCTGACCCAGGCTGTGAAAGGCAGGCCCAGGAGGAGATTAGGTTTATCTTGCGAATCATAGAGAGGGGGCTGAAAAGTTTTGAGAAGGAAAGTGATATGTTAAAACTATAACTCTAGAGAAATCCCAACCATTTCTTCATTCTTTCCTAACTATAGGCCCCATATATAGCTGGGTCCCAGCCCCAAGCATGTACTCCTATCTCGAACCCTGCCCTTTGTTTCCAGGAGAATGAGCATGCTCTGGGCATCAAGATGCCAATGAGTCTGTTTTGATGTCCTTGGTACCCACTTCCTTTGGGCAGAGCAGGAGCTGGATATTTTTCAAGGCTTAGGAGGCATGAGGAGATATAACTATCTAATCCTGAGATTTGGCTTCCAGCACCCTATGACTGAGGCCTATAAATTTAATGCCTTACTGTGCCGTGCCGGCACAGCCATGGGTGAACCTGAGAGGGGGCGGTGAAGGATTTAGAAAAGACAGACGAGAGAAAAAAGCTGGGTCTGGGTGAGACGCTACCCTCTCTGATGGAAAGACAGCGCCACAGCCTGCACACCAAGTCTTTATTTTATAGCCAGATTCCAAAGGGCGTGGTCAAGATGTTTACAACGTTCTTAGGGTTTCAAATCTACTCAATTACATGCACCTGATCAAACTTTGTTTACTTGCTGCACCTCCCGCAGCCTAAATCACTCAGCCACGTGGAACCACAGGTTCGGACCATAAGGACCATAGTCTTTGGCTATCATTGTGCTGGGAGAGATTTGCCCTCCAAGCTGGGACTTGCACGTGTCTTTGCCACGAGAGGACCGTGCCCTCTCATTAGTCCAAGGCTTGAACCTGTCCAAACACTGTAGCCGCTCTCCACACCTCACAAGATAGTATAAAATACCCTTTAAAGAGTTCACAGAGAATACTTCTGTCTCCTTATTTAAACTATAGCACATGAAACATCTGTTATCCCCCAAACCTGTTTACTTTCTGACCAAGGAGAGTTTTTAAATGATTTTCCTGCTCTTCATTACCAAAAGGTCTTCTAAAAATATTATTTCCAGCCGTTGTGGCTTAAGGGTTGAGCATTAACCCAAGAACCAAGAGGTTACTGGTTCTATTCTCAGTCGGGGCACATGTCCAGGTTGTAGGCTTGATCCCCAGTAGGGAGCATACAGGAGGCAGCCAATCAATGATTCTCTCTCATCATTGATATTTCTATTTCTCTCTCCTCTCCCTTCCTCTCTATCTAAAAATCTAAAAAACAAACAAACACATATTTAAGGAAAATATATATTATTTCTAGTATTATAAAGAAAACTCACAATTACAATAGAATTTAAATAGGTTTAAATTTATAGGTTTTTAATACACATGAACTGTGAGCTCCATAATATTTATTTCTCAGTGCCTGGTACAAATAATATTTATTATTAATTTATTAATTAATTGTATTAATTGAATAAACAAAGTCAACAGCCAAAATGCATGTTTTCATAAGCAAAGGTAGGTGCAGATTTATTTTTAAGTAGACTTCCAATTTGTACTAGGCTCTGTGCTAAGGATTTTCACATTTACTCCTCACACAACTCTGGTGGATAGGTGTTATGATCTCATTTTAGAGATATACAACCTGAGGCACAGAAAATGTTAAGTAGCTTACCCAAGAATTCAAAACCAAATGCTCTAATTCAAAGTCCAAGGTTTTTTCCTCAAGTTTTCCCCAAATGTATCTATCCCAGCAAACACCTGTGCTTATTACTATAGCTTTCCAGGCCCCTCCTCAAAGCACTCTGACTCAGTAGTTGGTGGGGGCAGGATCCTATACATTTAACACATGTCCCTGGTGGTCCTGAGAAACATTCGGGGGGCCTTCAATCCTGGTTGCCCATCAGAATTACTTTGGAAATGTTTCAAATCCCAAATCAATGGGAAGTAAGAGAAAACCTCTGGGCATCAATATTTTTAAATTCTCCAGATTATTTCAATGGGCATCCATGGGCTCAGCTCTACCATGTTGACAATCACACGTAATGAATTTACTCAGCCTCCCCTAACCACTTCTCCACCCCTTGCATTTGTAATTCTACTCCCATGTGTACCAGGGAAAAGCAAAGATGTTTAAGGGAGAGAGGAACAGAAGGGAGAAACCATTTGTGACAAGGGATTAGTGACTAGAAAATGAGAGCTGCCGAAGGTGGTAGAGAGGTGAGGGGTAAAGAGAAAGGTTTGAGATTGATCCTTGAAGCAATTGAGTAACTCTGAGCAAAAGTTAAATAAAGCTGATATTCATGTGAGCATTTTGCTCTCACAGAAAGGTCATGCACTTTCCTATGGCAGTCAAAACAATTTTTATATATTTATCCTTCTTAGTGACAGGAGTTCAGGATCAGAAATTTCAGTCCATGTGTTTTCATCATTCTTATTTTATAAGTGCGAGCACTGAGGCATGCTGGGAGAATGAAATTGCCTTAGACCTCAAGGTTGGGGCCAAGAAGTCCGAACTGCTTACCAGGCTTTGTTGGCACTAAAGCTATGAGGGATGCACACTTTGACTTTAAAATGCTAGTGTGCATAGACAACTTTGATCCAATATTTGGGAGGACAGATACTTTTACATAATCCCTCACCTGGACCTCAATAGAGGGTCCAAAATAAATGGAGCAAGCTAATCCTGAAAAAAAATGTATGTTATTTATTTATAATCATAGATGACTGTTACCTGGCATATCCTACTCCAATGGATGAAAATAAAAAAAAGAACTGCAGTGCAGAAATTATAGGTGTCTATACAATTCGGGGGTGGGGGAGGGGTTATGTTTTTAAACTGCTGATTGTGATTTAGCAAACTCTGCATTCTTTCGTGAATAAGTAGTACCAAAAAGAAAAACCAGTCTTCTCCCTCCGCCTTGCTTGCCTGGGCAGCCCTTCACCCTTACTTAATGAAATGGAACGGTTGATGCCTTTAACTCCTCTTTCATTTAATCTCATTAATGCAGTCTGTTGGGATTCTAGTTGTGAGGTAACATAGGAGCAGTCGTCAGACCTCTAGTGAAAAGTGCAATATTTTTCAGTTAGATTTTTAATTGCAACATCAAAATGTGTGAGAACGAGCTAAAGTCTAAAGCTGACGCCACTGGTGAGTTTTACATTTTCTTCTCTCTGTGACACGTAGCTGTATGTATGAATTGTTCTCCAGGCAAGACAGTAAGCATGTATAAGCTCTCAGTGAAATAAATTAATGGCTAGGTGTGGGAACAATAAAATCTTTTTCTGACTCGAGAATGTACATAATAAAAAGTCGCTCAGGCTTTATTTTATACTGGAGAACATATTTATATATAAATATTATCCTTTCCAGAAGTGAATTACTGAATGTGTAAGATTTGAGGCTGAATTTAAATAGTCATCTGCCACATTACAATAACCTTGCAGTTAACAGTACGAACAACCTCGTCACAATTTTGCAGCTTGATTTTAGTCATTGGCATTGCTATCATTTCAACGTTTCTAACTTTTTTAAAAATTCAGGTTATAAATATATTATACCAAACACTTAATCTTATGTAAGAAATCTATTTTCAAAAGAAGTCTGTTTCGTTGAGTGATGATTAATGATGAGATAAAATATGTTTGTGCATTTTTTCTCTTACATTTTTTTGGTGTAAGTGCACAGTTCCTCAAACACACATTGTTTCATAACATAGGCAGGCTCTGAGCATTTGTTTTAAAATGGCAATAAATCATGCTGCATTATTTATTGTCATTTTTTGCTAATACTACATAGCAATGAACATTTAATAACATTAAGATATGAATTGATATATAATTATTTCTTTCAAATAACATAAAACTTACAATTGTTCAAAAAGAGTTACTAATCAAACTAAAGCCTCTTAAAATATTATAGAAACTCAGAATTACATCTTTCCACAATGCTTAAAGCTTCCTAGTGCTAGTATTTTTAGAAAAGAATAGGTATTGTTTCAATGCAATTATACTCTGGCTTCAAAATATATGAATATAAAGATTTTATTGGTGAGATAAGTGATTACCAGGAGGTTGCAGTTCTGACATCAAGGGAATCTTTAAACAACTATTTATCCTTACAACTGACAGAGTATTGTTGCTATTGTTGTTCAGAAATTAATAACACTGGACATATTAACGTCTATGTACTTAATCCTCTTTGGGCTTGAATTACAATTAGCAGAGGCTGACAGGTGAACATAAATGTTCTTGTCTCCACTGACTTGGTGAGAGGGGGAAAAACAACCTTTTCCTTCTCTTGTAAAATTACATAAAACACAGCGTTTGATTTTAGGAATTTATCTGTACACACACACACACACACACACACACACACCTCATTTTTGAAGTGAGCTGTATGAATAAACGTGTCTTTACATTTTGCAAAGAGAAGCAGGTATTTTGCTTTCCTCTTAAATTTTAGTGGAATTAAATTAAAGCTACGGCTTTTGATTTCAGAGAGGAAGGGAGAGAGAGAGAGAGAGAGAGAGAGAGAGAGAGAGAGAGAGAGAGAGAGAGAGAGAAACATCAATGATGAGAGAGAATTATTGGTCGGCTGCCTCCTTGCATACCCCCCCCAAGTGGGGATTGAGCCCCAACCCGGGCATGTGCCTGTGACCTGAATCGAACCCAGAACCCTTCAGTGCGCAGGCCGATGCTCTATCCACTGAGCCAAACAGGCTAGGGCAAAGCTACAGCTTTTTTTTAAGTTACTACAGTAGAATATTTGGTGCTATGGGTAGCAATTTCTGGTTTTCACCAATCTTTATCCTCTATTATTATTTTCCCCCAAATAAATATCTCTGATGCTTTAGAAGTATTTCAAACCTCTAAAGCAGTGGTTCCCAACCTTTTTTTGGCCATGCCCCACCTAAGCATGTCTAAAATCCTGATGCCTCCCCCTCTCCCTGTGACATATAATTCTTAATATTCAAAAACTGAACTCCTATTCACATACTTGCTCTAAACAAGTTTTCAAAGAACATGGCATCCATGAAAGAGAAAAATAAAAGAACAAAAGGACAGTTGAAGTACTGAGGAAGAAATCACTAAGGAATTGTTTAAAAAATAATAATAATAATATGAAGTGATATGAAAAAAATAGTAAATAACATTTCAAAACATATAGTAGAGAACTAAAATGCATAAATATGTCACAATATATGAGGCCTGTAGAAGCATAAGAAATACAAAATCACTGTTAACAATTCATTCTCAGATTGTCCCCCTTAAGAATCAAATTGCCCCCCTGTGGGGCCTGTGCCCCACACTGGGAACCACTGCTCTGAAGAAACAACAAAAAGCAAACACAAAATGCACATTTTCTCCTACCAATTTAGGCCACCTGCATCCAAATGCCTCTGGTAGAAAGTAATGTATAGGAAACACAGCTAGCAAAGGACCACCACAAACAGCTCCATGCGAATGTTATTATAAAGTATCAAACGATGACTATGAATTGTCTGCTTATAGAAAAAAAATGTTCAAAAGGAGCAGACTTGCTAAAACGGAATTGAAAATCACAGTATCTATTCTTACTACTTGGTCATCGTGCTCCTACTACTCCTTCACCAGCTTACATAAACGCTGAATAAAGCTGTTAGGGATTACGTGCAGCAGGCTGGATCTGATGAGCTCAAAAATAAGATAGCTCGGGTCCTATAATATTTAGGATTATGCTGTTAATCTCTTTAGGGGAAGTGTGCAGTATCAGCAGAACAGGCACTTCAGACTTCCAGGGAGCCATGCACTCCTAATCCCACATTTGTCCGGTGGCGAAAACCATTGCCTGCATTGATAGGTTGGTGTTGTTTAGCATAGGGTGACATTATAAGAGGAAGCTTCTAGTAGATTGACATCTTAAAATTATCATTTTACCCCTAAAATAATTGCTGGTGCTGTGTTCAGATGAGAATACTTTTCTTTAAAATGCTATATGCCCGTTTTTGGGAAAAGGCCATCTTATGTAAGGATGAACTAAACCAAATATCCCTTCCTCCAACCTCTGAACTCATTTTTGTCTTTAAAGATGAAGTACAAATTAAGATGGTCTCTTCAATCTTATAATTTCTTTGTATTTCAAGATTCAATGCTGAAGCAATGGCGGCTGAATTGCAAGTTTGGCAATTCACAGAATCACTGAGCAGAGTTCTATATATCCACCCACCCCCACACATACAATTTCCCGTTATTAATATCTTGCATTAGTGTGACATACTTGTTATAATTAATGAACCAGTACTAAGACATTATTTTTAACTATAATTCATAGTTTACATTAAAGTTCATTCTTTGTGTGGTACCTTATCAGAAATTCATAGACATGTATCCATAATTACACTGTTGTGCTGATTAGTTGCATTACCCTAAGGATTCTCTGTGTTTTACCTATTTCTCCCACCTCCCTCCCTGGAACCTATGGCGACCATAAATTTTTTTTCACTGTCTTTAAAGTTTTGCCTTTTCCAAAATTTCATACAGTTGGAATCACATGTAGCTTGTTTAGACTGGCTTCTTACACCTTACAGCATGCATATGAAGTTCCTCCATGTCTCTTCATGGCTTGATAGCTCATTTCTTTTTATCACTGAATACTATTTAATTGTCTGGATGTATCACTGGTAGTTTATCCACTCACCTATTGAAGGATACTTACTTTTTCAAAGTTTGGGGCAATTATGAATAAAGTTGCCATAAACGCATTCCTTTTGCTCTGCATCCTTGCCAGCATTTGGTATTGTCAGGTTTGGGGTGTGTTGTGTTGTTTTTTGGTTTTGTTTTTTTATTTTAGTCATTCTAAGAAGTATGTAGTGGCATTGCATTGTTGTTGTTTTTAATTCTCTAATGATATACAATGTTGAGCATCATTTCATAGGCTGATATGCCATCCACATCTTCTTTGGTAAGGTATCTGTTTTGATTTTTTACCTTTTTTTTTTTTTAATTTAAAGAGCTCTTTGAATATTTTGGTTACAAGTCTTTTATCAGATGTGTTCTACAATATTTTTTCCTACTCTGTGACTTGTTTCTTCATTCTCTTCATGCAATTTGATTTTTAACATAAAACGACTGTATTTTTTCATCTCCTGAAAAGAGGCTTTTTGAATTTTCCTCAGGGACATGAACGCTGCCTGGTCTCTGAATCACACGTGTGACCTGGTGTGTGGAGTCCCATCCCTGCTGTCCTTCAGTGGAAATAGTGCTGTGGAAACATGAGCTTCCTGTGTAAGGTTTCAGCTAAATGGAGATGAGAGAAAGAGGCTGAGAAACAAACTAAGGAGAGACAGGGTTTTCACTAAAGCAAAATACTTGCTGTTTCCTTCTTTTTATAACTGGAAAAAATAGCTATCAAGTAGAGTACATGTCTTCTATTGTATATAAAGTTCTCTTTACAGAGAGTTGAGCTTGGGGCAGACACTCTGAGAGTTAAATTGTAGAATGTCTTCCCTTTCTCTCTTCCAGATCTTCTCAAACTTTACTATGTACGTGCATCATGGAGACACTGTTACAATGAAGATTCTGATTCTGTTGGTCTAGGGTAGGACCTAAGTGCCTGCATATCTATCAAGCCCAGATAATGCCCGTGCTGCGGTCAGGAACCACACTTTGAGACAAGCATTGTAACAGATGAGAGTATCGGCATGACGACTCCTCAACTCTGTGTTAACTAAGCTGCCCCCAAGAGGTGGGGCAGCTTTCCAAATATTTCCAGAATTAACATGAATAGCTGAAATGAGTTCATTTCTGTTTCAAATATTGCTTGACCTCCTTACCTCCACCAAAAGGAGACTTGGTGCAATTCAATTTTTAAAATAGAAAAACTATTTTTAAACATCTTTTCAAGAGAGGCGTTTTTGCACTCAGCATCCAGAGAGTGAGTTAGTGGCCACAATTCCAAGAGTGGTCCGTAGAAGAGGGAGGACCGCCACACTGTCTCAGAACGTGAAGATGCAGGCACAGCTGACAATCGTTAAATCTGCAAAGGAAACTGGGTACACTGGGTGTTCGTTACAGTCATGCAAGATGTTTCTGGGAATAGACTGGCTTCTCTTTCTTCTGCCTGGTCAATTAATGACCAGAGTTTTTTGTAACTAATCCTTCAATTGTCTTACTGCCTTTTGAACAAAACAGAAATGCCTAAAAAACCATAGCAGAAACTACTTTTCTAGACTCCTGTGAAGTTTTTAATTTCCCCTAGTGCCAGAGAAATTAAAAATTCCTTCAGTTCTCACTTAGGGTAGCTATAGCTGAGTTACATAGGCCTCACAGAACAGTTGTTCTCAAACTCCAATGCTGTCCTGGGGACCTTGTTAAACAGAAAATTCTGAGTCGATTGGTCTTGACTAAGTCTTTTTTTAAAAAATACATTTTTATTGATTTCAGAGAGGAAGGGAGAGGGAGAGAGAGAGAGAAAAACATCGATGATGAAAGAGAATCATTAATCGGCTGCCACCTGCATGCCCCACTCTGGGGATCGAGCCTGCAACCCAGGAATGTGCCCTGACCTGGAATCGAGCCGTGACCTCCTGGTTTATAGGTCGACATTCAACCATTGAGCCACACCATCCGGGCTTGAATAAGGCTTGATGGTCTGCATTTCTTACATGCTTCCATGCCAGGGCCATTGTCTCCGGACCACACTGTGAGTGGTCACAGAAGACATTCATTGCTTTCAATCTGAAGGATGGCAGGCTTTACACACACATTATCACATTAGAATTAAAACTGTGACAGGACAAGAGGTATTTAATGGGAATTAATTCATAAATTATGAGTTTAAAACCACTATGATTCATAAAAGTGATTTATTTGTTTCCGAAGGAGATATTTAACTTGTTATCAGTAATTGCCTCTAATGATAATCCTAATCACTGTCATTGTTCCTTGTGGGTTATATTCTCTGTTATTTAAGTCTTCTGGGGAGTGATAGTAGGCAAGCACTTCAGGGGTAAATCGTGTGGAAAAGACAAATCAACTCTCTTCATGATAATCCTACAAATTATGCCTTTGAAAAAGTCATTTTTTTGCCATCACCATACGATAGTAATTTTTTTCTGATTCTAGTTTCCAACGACACATAGGTTAGGAAATTATTGTAAAAACAAATGTTACTTTTAGGTCATTTAGGAGCTATCTACTGAATGGACTGGAGAGCTCACACTGACCACCACCCAGAATATTACAGAGAAGAGTGTGAGAAGAAAGGGAGACCCCAAGTGCTGATAGATGCGAGGGCATTCTAGTAGGAATTAGAGTGCACTGAATTTCATGAGCCATGTTTGGTATTTAAGCAGGAAGCTGGGATTAAGATGTTGTGTGCCTGATGAGATATACGACCCAACAACAGGAATCTTTTACAATCACCATATATTATGATTTAAGGCTCTAAGCTCAAAGACTTACTTTTTCCTGAGGGTTTCATTTCCCACACCTCCATCCCATTCCAGTCTTAGGGTTATTTTCTAATAAATCAAAGTTACAGTGGAACCAGAGCTTAGGAATACTGGCTTCACTTTTTAGGTTTGCTGTCATGTGACAGCAGAAGGTTTTATACCTGACAGAGGTAGACGCTTATCAGTCTGCCAGTGAGAAAAAGAAAGTACAGACAGTGATTTTTAACTTGGATTTGCCACAAATGATAAATGAGATGCAATTTGAGTAGAAGAGATGCAACTTGGGCTACTGAGACCATCTGCAAAGGGATTTTCAACCAAAATAGTCATCTTTATTGGAGTTTTGTATGTGTAAAGTGTGCTTTACTCAGACATTCAGAGTTTTTCCTTCACTATCTGCTTTTAGCACAACTGTAAAATTCTCAAACAGAAACTGAGAGGCAAACCCAGTGTTCTGGAATGGGAGTTCTTATAGACTGGGCAGATGCTTCTTATTCTCCTTAAAGAAAAAAAAAGGGGGGGCGGGTGGGTAGAAAACAGAAGATGCCACAAGTATAGCCCCAAACCAAAGGTCAGGAAACAGAACAAATTACTAGTCACTCCTAAGTATTTTCAGATTCTAGCCTTGTACCAGGTTTTATTTCTTTACAGATGGTTTACATGCTACGGAGAATTCCTACTTTGTGCCCAGCCAGCACAGCCATGGGTGAGCCTGAGAGGGGGCGGTGAAGGATTTAGAAAAGACAGACAAGAGAATAAAGCTGGGCGCTGGGCGGGATGCTGCCCTCTCTGAGGGAGAGACAGCGCCACAGCCTGCACGCTGAGTCTTAATTTTATAGCCAGATTCCACGAGGCAAAGTAAGGGCGTGGTCAAGATGTTTACAACATTCTCTTGGGTTTCGAATCTACTCAATTACATGCACCTGATCAAGCTTTGTTTACTTGCTGCACCTCCCACTCAGGCACTGGGGCTACAGGTTCGGACCATAAGGTCAAGCTTACAACTATAGCCTTTGGCTTTGCCATGAGAGGATCGTGCCCTCTCATTAGTCCCAGACTTGAACCTGTCCAAATGCTATAGCCGCTCTCCACATATCTCAAGCCATCTCTCAGAGCATTTCAGCTCCTCTATGTGTGTCTGTCAGAGAAGGCTATTTTTTAATTATTCATGAATCAAGCAAAAGTATGAAAGTTGAACTCTCTCCTCAGTTTCCTTATCACACCATCATTGCAACAGGTGATGAGGTCCAAGCCAGCAAATCCTCCCTAGATGCTCAGTTTGAAACCATGACAGATAGCATGTCAGCAGATCTGTATGCACTGCAAGGCAATTGTACTGGAGACTATGGCTGGTATAGTAGCGAGACATTTAGAAATGGCAAACATTGGAGCAATCACATGACCTGTTGTCTTAATCAGTGTATGAAATGCTGTCTTGAAGATGTGCTTTATAAAATATGTAGTAAAGCCCAGCTGGTGTGGCCCAGTGGTTGAGCGTCAACCTAAGAACCAGGAGATCACAGTTCAATTCAGGTCAGGGCACATGCCTGGGTTTTGGGTTTGATTCCCCAGGATGGGGTGTGCAGGAGGCAGCCTATCAATGTTTCTATCTCTCTGTCCTTCTCCATTCCTCTCACTCTAAAATCAATTTAAAAAACATATAAAGAATACACAGTATGAATGATCAAATTGTGGCTCAGAAGCAGTTTATTTTAAATGAGAGAAAAGGATTAGTGACTTTAATTATTTATCTTCATCTATAATAGACCTCAGATTATCTATTCTGCCATAATTAGTAAAAGTGGTCATAGGTTTTCCAAACCTCTGATCCCTTCCTACACACAACAACACACATATACCCTTTTAAGTGGCTTCTTTCTCTTTAAAAATACTGTTCTAATGTTTATGGTTCTTCAGGATTACATGTTGAGCTAGGATTATAAATATGTATAAATATGCAGATGCTCTATCAAATCATTTCTTATCCCATTTGTATTTCCGAAGTTGTGTAAGATAACCTTTGTGGCTTTCAAAAACATCTTATCACATCCCAGGGGGCAAATTACCTCTATTTTCATTTCCTTTAGAGTTAGATCATTTTATAATTAAGAACTTATTGAAGCAGATTCTCCCCACGTGTAAGTTACTCCCTGGGGAGTAATTTATGCAAAGAGCCCCTCTGACTTAATATCATATAAGCCTAACAACTGTACAATGGATACCTAGGATTCTTAGTCAATTTTGTAATAATTGTAAGGAATTTACTGTTCCAGAGGTTATCACTTTAAAAAATAGTATAAATAACATATTTTTATTAATTTGGTATTTTTAATAAAATAAGATTTTTAATAAAGGCATAATGGTGTGGCTTATCATATTTCTTGTCCAAAAGCATTAAAAATACCAGTTAATAATGATGCGGATGATGAAGACTGACATTATGTAACTCTGCTCCTTACAAGGCACTTCTACATACAATATCTCATTTAACCCTCACAAATCAATGAAGCTTGTCAGCTGAGCTTTATAAAACAGAAAACAAGATCAGACATTTTATCTTTGCCATGGCCTCAATCATTAACAGATTAGGGACTGGAATCAAGGAGAACAGAACAGAGTAGAATGACATAAAATCTCTCATTTTTTCCACACCACTAAATCTTGAAAACAAATACTAGTTCATGTAACCTGAAAGCTAAAGGAAAAGAAGCTAATAAAACAGTTTAATAAGTATGTTAGTCGACTTTGTCTCTTCTGATGTTTTTATCAATATCTCTATGGTTGGTGCTCCTGGGATAATATAGGAATTCAAAATTGTATTCATATTTTATCTTTGCGGGAGGCCGAGAAAGGGTTACTGAATGAATTGAAGTACCAGGAAAACTGGCTAATTTCTGGTTGCCATCTCCCAAGTCAACTCCAGGGCATCATTGGTCACCTTGATCCTCAGTTTTCTCGTAGAACATAACACTGAATTTTTTGCTTATAAAGATGATTTTGTTGCAGAATTTACTAGGTGACCAGAAAATACACAAGGAGTACTCAGAGATTTAGAAAAAACCCTTTATTTAAAGCAGCGCTGCTGGCTCAAGGGATTCGAAGATCGAAAGCCTGAACAGTGAATGCAATAAGATCACCCCTTATATATTCCTAAGTTTCTTTGTTTCCTATCCGTTTCCTAACTACCGGGATTTTTTTGGTGGGCTTTCACAGCCCTTCCTGAGTCAGTTAGAATGGGGAAGTTAGATTGTATCTAAATGCCTGGCCTGGGTGACGCCAGCGACCCCCCCACACACACACACCTCCGGCCAAGCTGCCAAATTCCCGGCCCATGGCCCCTGCAAACTGGGAACACCCAGGAAAACAGACTATTGCCTAAGGAAGAGGCATTGACTTAATTATAAGCTAACAAGAATGTGCACCAAGACACCGGTCACTGGTACAGATTCAGATTGCGAGCCCCCAACTCCCCCCCAGGTTGCCCTCTATATTCCTCCTCAGTTTAAACTTACTATGAAATAATTGCAAAAAAAAGTAAAGTGTTATCACTTTTAAGGTGGAACAATAAGGTAAAGAGGTTTATGTCTTGCTTGCATTTTTTTTTTGTATATTTAAAAGTCAGAAATTGTAGAAAAGCATCCACATGGCACATTTATATACAAAGCATTTTGAAGCATATTTTGCATATTTTAATTTGGGTGTAGGAAAAGAAAATCTTCTTAGTGTGTATATTGTATCTTATGTAAACAACGTTTATTGTATTCGTGGACATATAGAGTATGCTCAGTAAATATTTGACTGATTTATCATCAGCATTTTCACAAGTAAACATTCAGCCACATAATGTATAATAAAGTCACCACCATCCCCTCCAGTTTTGCTTTATTTACCTATTTTAAAAAATACTGAAATCAGGCAGTGTGATAGCTCTTCTTAACTTAATGTTTGAAGTGCAAAATAAGAAAACCAAAGCCTCAGGTCCCAGGAATTTTTGACTTGCATTATTTCAAGGTCAAGTTTATAAAGGAGAAAATGATGAAGGCAAGAGTTTACAAAACGTCTGGTTTCTTGTTATATTTTTTAGTTTGAGAAAAAGAAAGCAACTAAGATGACCCACCTTCAATCAGAAGGGGCTTAGGGAGGCCACTCCAATAGTAGTAGATGACCCCACACTACACCCCTATTTCCACCCTGGTGTCTTCAAGCACCAAGATCGTGGCAGGGAGGGGTGGAGAAGAAGGTAGGAGGGTGAAAGTAAGAAGACAACTCTGTGAGCTCAAAATGTCTGTTTTCCCTTTTCAGCACAAATCGAAGTGATACCATGCAAAATTTGTGGCGATAAGTCCTCTGGGATCCACTACGGAGTCATCACGTGTGAAGGCTGCAAGGTATGGGGCTTTACCACAGCACTGCCCACAGCATCCATGTTTGCCTCAGGCATCTGTGTACCTCAGGATGCATGTGGTGACACCGTTTTAAAGAAGGCTGCTATAGCATTCGTGTGCCTGCTGCTGACATTCAGGAATTCTTGTTTGATGGGTGGGTGGGTGGGTTTTCCATGCCTTGGCCTTTCACCTTTTTGCTGTTGTCTAACTGGTCAGCAGATGTTTAAAAACAGATGGTTATGTAAAAGCTTGAATTATTCACATTCACAGAGATATAAATGCTGATTCTTCCTTTTTTATCTGTATTATCTCCAGTAAACTCCAGGGCATTTATTACTATATGAAGAAACTAAAGGTTAAAATAAAAATTATAAACTAATGGGCCAACATTTATTTATCTGCTTGAGTAAGAAGTCAAAGGAAGAGTTGCAATACGCATATGGCCATCCTTTATTCTCACATTCCAGAAAATGTTAAAAAAATAAAACCAAACCTGGAAGCATGAAATGTTAGATGTAAACCAGATAGTCTCTAACTTAATTTAAAAGCGTCTGCCCAACCTCCTCATTTTTCAATGAAGTCCTGAGGTATAAACAAGATTATGTCATTTGACCAATGTCACTGATCTGGTTAGCGAGCGAACATGGCCAACAACATGGGTGTTTTCATTCTTGGTTCAATGTTCCCCTCCAGGACAGATTCACCATTGCTTCCCAAACAAATGAATGTATATGGACAAGTTGCTTTTAAAATGCAAAGCTGAGAGAGAGGGGGCGGGGGGGGGGGGGGAGAGAGAGAGAGAGAGAGAGAGAGAGAGAGAGAGAGAGAGAGAAAGCTGGTGGGTATAGTAGTGGTTAACATAGATCTAATCTGAAATAAGAGAAATTTAAAACTTAACAGTAAGTTTGTTGACTTAATCTTTAGAAGGAAAGAAAGAGTGAGAGACTACATATCAAGGGGGAAATAAAAGCAGTTCTACAACTAATTTTAAAGGGCAACGTGGAACCAGAACAAATAAAATGCAGCTATAGTCTGGTAGGGAAAAGAGATATGCTGGCAAAGTTACTGATAAAAGCAATTATATTTTTGATAAAAAATGCAAGAGAGTAAATCATTAATTTAAGGTTGGTTCTTAGAACAGAACCAACCTTAATCTTGAGAGACTTTCAAATATAAATAAAACAAAACGTACTGTATCTGTCAAGTAGTAGTGTGAAAAAATGGCAATGTCTTATCATAGTCTCAAAAAAATAAACAACAAAACACACACACCATGATTCCTGGAATTGAAACTGGAGGGAAGGAAAAAAAGAAATATATGAAAATAAAATTGGGGAGGGATGCAGAGAGGGAAAAATAACATTGATATAAGAACCTATTAACATGCTGACCTGCTTTCAAAGTGATTTGAGTATATTTGAACATCATGAGATGTGCTTTTCATTCTTCTGCAGACCCACAATTAAGAACTGCATATTGGCCTGGCCGGCGTGGTTCAGTGGTTGAGCGTTGACCTATGAGTGAGGAGGTCACAGTTCGATTCCCAGTCAGGGCACATGCCTAGGTTGCAGGCTCAATCCCTAGTAGGGGGCATGCAGGAGACAGCCGATTGGTGATTCTGTCTTATCACTGACGTTTCTATTCTCTGTTCCTCTCCCTTCCTCTCTGAAATCAATAAGAATATTTTTTTTTAAAAAAGAACTGCATGTTATCCAATTTCATGCAATTTTTTCAACTCATCATAAAGAACAATAAGGCAAAAGTACAAATCAGCAATTTTTTACCTTCCCAGAATGTTATTACTACTGTTGGGCAGGTAGATAGTTTTCTTCATAAATGCTAATAATTTTGGAATCAACACTCTCCAGTGAAAGCTGGTCTACTTTACATAGTACACACACACACACACACACACACACACACACACACACACACATGCTTTTCAGACTAGTTTCAAAGCAGAGATGTATTGTGTTTCATTGCATAAGCTCTACTGGAAAATATCTGATATCAAAATATGAGGATATGTTCATGTTAGGGAGCAAAACATTTGAAACAGTAATTCCCAAAAGATTTAACTACTGAACAAATATATTCCAACAGGTCAATAGCCAGGGACTATTTGTTTAGACTCCTTTCATTTCTTCTGTTTAAAGGAGGAATCCATAATCAAAGAAATTAGGTTGCTATTATGAAGTACACACTGAGGTTTTAGTCAAAATGACATTGTATACCACACTGGGGTTTTTTAATTCCATGCAAAAACTCACACTTGTAAATATGCTACATTTTTCTCCAAACAGAAAACTCAAGAAATTCTGTTTAGAACAAGATGTCAGGGTCAGCACATCTAGTAGCAACCTCTGAGTTTTCATTATACTGTTTTCAACATAAACATTTTATGTTGAAATAACATTTTAAATAACATCAAGTCAGCTTGTGCTCTTATTCAAATTTCTATTCAATAAAATTTGAAGCAGAATTTGTTTCATGCCAAAAAAAAACCCCTCATTTACAATAATGAGCAACAGATACATAAGTAATCCCTCACAATTAATATCAAACTGTCCTTAAATTAGGCTTGTAGCTATGACTTCAGAAGGGTCTTTTCTGCCCATTCATTTGTTAAGTGGCACTAGAGAGTATCCAAAAATTTAAAACAGCCCAATTCTTCCCTAACTCGTAAATTCCAAGGTACCTTTAGTCAGTTCCGATGGGCTGAGGTTATGCTTTCTGACAGCTTTCGTGGTATATGAAATACATCATTTCAATCCCTGGGGGCTTGTTGGTTATGATCTCCATTTTAAGGGGCATGAATTCATTAGAACTGGACAATCAGATACCGCTCTGCCACCATTGGTCCATTAAATAAATAGTACACATGTATTTGTGGGGATGAAACTAGTCTTTGTTGTTGAAAGGCTTGGGGGTTACACCACAAAACCAGCTGGCCTGCTCTCCCTATGAAGATACTGGGCCACGCATCCATTTCTGAGGTTTTTCACAAGGCCTGCCAACCTCTCTTTACAGTGCCATGCCGGGCCATAAGGGAGCCTGAAACAAAGGGTAATCACTAATCTTGATCCTGTCCTTATTCAAACAGTTGGAAGTTTTTTGCATTAGCACTGATTTTTAACATATTGTGTTAATATGTTAGTTATCTTGTTTACCAAGTCTTTGGGTGATCCTTACATTTTGGGGCTAAGGGAATTGCCTCATGAGCCTCACCATAGTCCCAGCCCCACCTCATCTCCTGTTGACAGTTGAGGAAACACAGACACTTTTGACAGAAGTCAGGGGACCTATTCCAGGCCCCTCAGCAAGATGGGTATTGGGTTTACCACCTGGAACTTCTCTAGCTTTCCTCTTGCAAGAGATATTACTGTGGGTTATCTTTTCCTAGAATTTCTCCTGGTAAATCTGTAGACTACCACTTTGTTGCACTTTGCTCTTTGGCTATATTGCAATTCAAGAGTAAAGAGTGATTAGGGAAACTGATTAAATAAGTTAATGATACTTTCGTATTTCTGGAGAAAATGTTTATTTCCTGGTAGAGTGTTCTATAAGATAACTAAGGTGAATGGTATCCAAAAAGTAAAGAATTAATAAACTCAGGTTTATTCAGGAGGGCAATGGATGGTCCATGGCAGTTCATTGTGTACCAGAAGGAACCAAACTCATTTACATAAAAACTTCCTACATCAGTATAGCCTGAGGCCAAGCAGAGACCATTAATTCAGCTTTTACTTATTGCTTATGTTTTATTGAACAGTTAATATACCATGGTTTCTTATTCAAAGATGTGATTGATTAAAGGTACATCCTTGGTTCAAAAAACAACCTTCCACATACATTCTGGCCAAATTCAAAAATTTTCAAACGGCAGAAATGCATCTTAGAAACTAGGAAGATAGTAGCATATACCGAGCCCAAACTCCTCAACACTGCTATTTCGACCAATACCCCAGTCCCTCACCCCCACAGCACTTGGCATAAGCCTCTGTTATCATCCCCATCAAGTTTTGTTATATTTGCCTTAGCAGTGACCCTTCCCTCTGCCACTCCTTTCCCACTGTTCTTTGGAGCAGGAGCTCTGTTCTGTTTTTCTTTGCATAAAGCAGCATAGCTCACAAATGTCTTTAGTAAACATTGATTGAATGAAGGAGTGAATGCTACTTTCATATCTCTATCGATAGCACATATTTTCCCTGGTAGAAACATCCTTAACACTAGATTGCCCAAGGAAGTCATTTTGACTGCTTTTTAATTTCAATTAGAAAAACAATTATGTATATAAGGACATAATGTCTTAGAATTTTGTGACTTTTTGTACAACATATAAATGCATTTATTAATAATTGTAGTTACCTCCCCCTCCTTCATTTCCAGTATATATATATATGTGTTATACCTATATTGCCCAAAAGCAGTCATTTTGACTGCTTGGGAAATTTTAAATAATCAAATGACTCTTATTATTGAATTGAGTAATAACAGTTCGGCTCTGTATTGAAATAACAGTTTTCATTTTTTTTCGATTACCGTCACATGATAACATACAAGTACATGATAAATTGTCGATACTTGATAAGTTGCAGTTGCTCAATAAGCTAAACTAGTACTTGTTATTCGAATCTTTATGCAGTGATACTTGTTCTAATAAGTTGTTTATTTTATTTCTTTTGCGCCCTAAATTCATGAAAGAAATGTCGAATAGAAGTGAGTTATTGGAAAAGCTAAGGAACATAAGTGAAGAGTGCTCCGATATTATTCTTTCACAATGCAGTCATTTTGACTGCTTTTGGGCAATATAGGTATATACTAAATTTCAGTCTTTCTAGTGTTAAGCATCCAAAGAATTTTAAAAATTAAACACAGTTATGTTCACTGGAGAAAATGTAGCAAATATATATATGTTAATACTCTCTGTTCCGATTCTTATGTCTCTATCTCTCTCCCATTCTTTTTTCCCCTCTAGGGATTCTTTAGGAGGAGCCAGCAGAACAATGCCTCTTACTCCTGCCCAAGGCAGAGAAACTGTTTAATTGACAGAACCAACAGAAACCGTTGCCAACACTGCCGACTGCAGAAGTGTCTTGCCCTAGGAATGTCAAGAGATGGTAAGGCATTGCCTTCTGATTTCTTACATAAAGGCTTTCAAATGGAGGCTTTCCTTGAGTCTATTTAAGCCACTGCAAGAATTCTAGACAAAGGGAACCGGAAATAAGGAAAAAATCATGTGCTGGTAGTGCATTAAAAGGAAAAGAACATATAAAAAGATAGTATTGCCTATGAAATAGGAAGAAAGAAAAGGCTTTACTGCAGCCTTGGGAGCAACCTGTGCTAAGTTAGGTGAAAGCCACATAGTCCTAGGTTGAAAGGTGACCACCTGTCTAGGTTTGCCTGTAAACGAGGCGTTGGTTTCCTGGAACACGAGATTTTCAGAGCTAAAACTGGGAAGTCCTAGGAAAATAGAACCATTTGGTTGCTGAGTAAGTCTTACTGGTGCACAGGTTACTTAATATGTGGAGATGCTAAGGAACAGAACATGTTTCTGTAGGAAGCCCAGAATCTCCATTGGCCCGTCACAGCTCCTCAGATAAGGATGTAGACTATTCTGAGTCGTGATGAAGATCCCAAATGCCATAGCAGCAGTCCAGGTCTGAGAAGGGTTGTGTAGGTAGTGTCCTTCTCAGAATATGACTCAAGTGTGCACTCCACTTTCATACCCAACCCAACTGGGTGGCTTGACTCAATACCTGAACTTAGATTAATGAAAGAGGACAAATAAATTCAAACAGAAGAACTTCATCTGGCTTTTCTTCCATTTTTAAGCATTCATCTAAACTAATTATTTTCCCTTGGCATGGACCACAGCACTCCTGTATCAGATTGTGAGCAGTCCTGGGTCTTGGGGCCATTTCTGTCTTGTTCCAACTGTATCCTCAGGGAATGCTTAAAAGCAGCCCCCTAAATGTTTGTTTAATGAACCATGGCATTCTCTTTTACCTAGAGCCTGAGAGACAGTGCCCCTGATATATATTTTCTTTATATGAAGCACTGCAGATTCTGTGCTGCTGGTCACACTGCCTCTAATGAAGTTCAAGGTGGTGTAGACCCAACCCCCGCAAAAGAAAAAAAAATAACTACTACTAAATTATTTTTAAATGGATAAGTGGCATGTACTGTACTTTGGTATAAAGGGATTTTATGAATTATTACATTAAATGCGGGCCTTTTAGTCATTTGGATAAATTCAACTCCACATAGGACTTGATATCTAAGCATACAAACTGCTTACTTCTTAGCTTGCATTCTCCAAACAGTTATATCTTGAGGGGTTGTTGTTTTTTACATTTTCTCTAATTTTCAACCCACCTAAACTTGTCTTGCACAAAAGTACACGTATGAGATAAATTTGATCAAAAAATAAAAAGAAGAAAAAGAATCTGACCTTGAGCCCTTTAGTTTACAGGTAAACTTCTAAAGATGCAGAAATTTAAGTTTCCAAAAACTTTTCTATTTATTATCTGATTTTTTATTTGTTTTCCTAGACTTGTTAACCACATAGATATAGTCCTAGGGTAAACTTACAGTACTGTGTACTTCTACATACTAAAGTGAAGAAAAATGGAGGATTGGGGTTAAGTGGTTTTCAAGATTTATTTAGTCAAATTTTAAGGTGAAAGTATGCATGTATATGTGTATGGGAATTAATAGCATGTATATGCCCACTGCATCTTCTCCACCATTTTATTTCTTTTTAACTGGACCCTTAAAAAATGACAGTTGCAGAAATCTTCAATGTAAACTGTTTCCAATTGTACTACTATAAACAAACAAAAAATAGAAAAACGTTAGCATTGTAGGAAGATATTGAGCTCCAAAGAGAAAACATGACACCCATCTTGCAGTAATCAAGTATGTGTCCTCCTTAATGACATGCCTTTATGAAAAACTAGAAGCTGTCCTACAAGGTAGTAAGTAGATGTCTTTGAAGAAGCGATAACTTTTTTCATTGTTACTCCAGAAACTTTCATTCCATTTAGATTCCCACAATCCAAATAAATATGAAAAGATTTCCGATATTTTGCATGAAATTGTTCTTTGCTAGTGTGGGATCAACATGAGGGTTAAGAGCAAATACCATAATCACTGAATATTTATGAAGCACTTGCAATGTATACAGAATTGTGCTTGTTTCTTTGAGAGCTAGCAGTTTAACAAGAGACTGCCTCTATACTCAAGTGAATCTCATTAGCAGAATAATTCAAGTTTGAGAGGGACAAACACTCAAAATATGTGCCATTCTGATTAATGGTTAGTGGTGAGAAGAATGCTAATATTTGAAACTATAATAGTAATACAGTCTTTGTTGAAATAGGCCTATGGATACAACAAATGTATTGACAAAGAGTGACAAGGAATTATTTATATGTTAGGAAAGTTCAGTGGATTTACTTTTGCTATGCACTGTAATTTTCCTCAAATATGTCACTACATTTATTATAGGAAGGGGCATAAAACTGAAACACTGGCTTATCAGAATTTCTGAAATCAATGGAAAAGTCATTCTAAAATAGTATTATAGCAATTGTCAGTAAAGTCCACAATTTAGGATGAAGCCTGATAATTCCAAAAGGTAGTGGGGCTTTAAGTTGCCTCTCTGAAAATATTTCAGCTTGCTCAGTGACCTGATAAGATAATTTCCTGGAAAGGGCATAATTATTCACCATTGAGTTTTCAGATGTTCACCAGGGCACAGGTCTTGACTGCATACTTATTTGACACTATTAGCTTTGATTTTGAGATCAAAAGCAGAATTCTGAACCTAAAATTGTTAAATATGGGGTCTTGACTGAGCTCATTCATTCATCTTCTATCAGCTACAGGTTAGTTTGTGCCTCTATTGATTATAGATGACTTTGTCTGGGATAACTGAGGTGACTCGACTCCACCTCACATATCTTATCCTCCATCAAGCTAGGTGAGGCCTGTCCTTTTCATGGTGACATACTCAATCACATAAGCATTTTGGAAGCCTCTATTTGTGTCACATATGTCAATATCCCATTGGCCCAGAACAGGCCACATGACCCTGAGTAAGAATGCCTACACAGAAAAAAGGGCCCTGAACTGTACACGGGGAAGAAGTGGAAGTAGGTAAGAAAAATCAGGGTCATTAATAAAATCAATCAACCACAATGTGTAATTCACCTAAATACAGTGTGTAGAAATCTAAAACAAGGATCGAATGGAAAGGAGTTTAAAAAGAGACACTGCATTTCTCTCTTCATGTTAGAAGAGCTTCTCATTATCCATTTTTTTCTCCCTATAAATTTTAAGCAAACAAATGCAAAACTATTCTACTAAAGTAAGTCAGAAAGCAAATATACTCGAACCAAACAAAAATCTTAATCTATAGCAATAGGTACAAATTTGGTATTCACCACCATAGCTCTGTAACAAAGAGCTGTCCGAATCCTGCATGAATGCCACAAACAGAGGCTCAGCGAATAACGAAGCATGTCACATTCATTTCATGGGGGGAAAAGGTTCTTTCTGAATCCAAATGTGTCATGATTTATTTTTTCTTATACAAAATAATTTTTTTTACTAGAGAATTGTATGTAGTAAATTATGTATAAAGATACAACATAAAGGTACAGAGAACACTTTCCCTAAAAGTCACGATAGAATTCTGTCCATGGACAAACTACAAATTTCACAACAATTAGTAAGCAAATAAATTTGTCTTTGAGAAACAGAGTCTAATAAAGACAGTGTCTCTACAAACAAAGTTGACTACAATTATCTAAATGACTCAAGACTCTACAGAAATGACAGTTGAGCTGGAAAGAGGAATTTGGTCTGAATTAACCAGATTAATTTTCTTCATTCAGAAAAATTACTGGATAATTGGTACTTTGTTTTCCAACTTAGGCAGCATCAGAAAGCAAAAACATAGGATTAAAGAGCAATAGGAGGAGATTGGGCTGCTCCAAGCCCACCCCTCACATCCACAATCCTGCAGGCAGGAAGGAGGAAAATTACATGCTTGACACCAGAAAGTGTACACAGTTACTCAGAACTTAATCTATAGTCACACTTGGCAGTGACAGAGGCTGGGAAAGGTGGTCTCTGTTCTGACCAGCTGATGCTTAGATAAAATTTGGTAGCTCTAAAACCAACAGAAGGAGAAAATGAACTGAAGAAATGTTGGGGATGAGTGGCAGCTCCTTCACAGCAGGGATCTCTTCTGTAGGCCCTTCATGCGGAGCTGGAGAGTTAGTTCTTAAGCATGTCCCTGTTTAGTTATCCTCAGGAATTATTCTCATCAACCCTAATGACCGAATCGGGGGTTGAACCAGTTTCTTGCCTCCACTTGATTCTTTCTACGTTCTCTGAGCTCCCAACACCATCAGATGGCGGGAACACTGTCACAAAGGAAAACAGAGACTCAGAGAGGAGCCTCCAAGTTTTGTCACATGTTAAAGTCCTCACTTCTAACATGAGTTGAACGACATGCAGCTTGACGATTCAGTCAAGGGAGCCCCTGGACTCAGGATGTTCACAGCCTAAAATGGGAGCTGACAGCTGGCGAGGAAACGTCACTACCTGACGTTCTATAAGTAATGAAACAATGCATTCAGCCCAGCAGGAATGGCTCAGTGGTTGAGTGTTGACCTATGAACCAGGAGGTCATGGTTTGTTTCCCAGTCAAGGCACATGCCTGGGTTGCGGGCTTGATCCCCAGTGTGGGGCATGCAGGAGGCAGCCGATCGATGATTCTGTCTCATCATTGATGTTTCTATTTCTCTCTCCCTCTCCCTTCCTCTCTGAAATGAATAAAAATATTTTTTTAAAAAAGAAACAATGCATTCAGATGAAAGCATCCTCATATCACTCTATGACCACTTCCAAAGCCTCTTCCTCCTCTTTCCTCAGAATGGCTAAGGCTTTTGGCAGAAGAGACGAGCAATATAAAACTCAGGAGGGAGAGTGTGGAATGAGAGAGAAGGGGTTACTGTTGGATCACTTGCTGGCCACTGAATGCACAAACTTCTTCCAAAGATCCATTTCATTTGACCCCAAAAGCCAACTGAAGGCAAATGATGTGGTTTACTTAAAATTATGCTTATCACCCTGCCCCACATCCTTGTTCCTACCCAACACACTAGAAAATAATGAAATAATAAGGTCCTATTTGACAGTCTAATAATCCTAATGCTTAGGAGAGGAAGTTAACAATGAGTTTAGGTTGACATCTTCATAGCAGGTACTATTTGGTAGTTTGTATTATTTATGATTTTTTTTCCCCACAAGTAAAAAAAGAAAATATGATTTGTAACTTCATGGCAATAAGAAATACACAAGTGTTCACATTTCTTCCTACCTTAGATTGAATTCTCCCTATGCACATAAACCAGTAAGGACACCCATGAATATAACTTCTATCAAATACGGAGTGCGAATGAATGGGCTCTTGGGCTATGGTGCTAGGAGTCCACGCGTTTGATATTGAGGGGACAGCCATCCATGACCCATTGGACTTGAGGTGGTTAGCGAGAATGATAACTGCATGCGCTGCTTTCTGCTTTTCTCTTTGACCCAGCTGTGAAGTTTGGGAGGATGTCCAAGAAGCAGAGGGACAGCCTGTATGCCGAGGTGCAGAAGCACCAACAGCGGCTGCAGGAGCAGCGGCAGCAGCAGAGCGGGGAGGCGGAAGCCCTCGCCAGGGTGTACGGCAGCAGCATCAGCAACAGCCTCAGCAACCTGAACAATGAGGCCGGCGGCACTTATGCCAATGGACATGTCATCGACCTGCCCAAATCCGAGGGTTATTACAACGTGGATTCCGGCCAGCCGTCCCCTGATCAGTCAGGACTTGACATGACTGGGATCAAACAGATCAAGCAAGAACCCATCTATGACCTCACATCCGTATCCAACTTGTTTACCTATAGCTCTTTCAACAACGGGCAGCTAGCACCAGGGATAACAATGACTGAAATCGGTAAGTGGAAGTCTCCCAGCTCATTTTTGGAAATTCTGCTTTGAAGTTGCCTTGGTCCTATTTCTAGGGTCATTTTCTTAGTTTGTTGAATTACTTGCATTCGTGGCTTCTAGGGAGAAAAGTAATTGATTTTAAAATATTTTCTAATAACTGTCATTGTTTCCCTATCCCATAAAAATTTGTCTCATGCAAAGGAAGAAAGAAATTCTAAATAGAATGATGCTATCTGTAAAGAACAGAAGCTATCTGTTAAATTTGGGTTCATCACTGAAAGAAAAACGTTATTGGTATAAACAGGAAAATTTCAGCAAGGGGCTATTTCATGTGAAATAACTAAGGGGTACAGACACAGGATGTAATAATTGAATGAACAGGGCTCCAACTCTCCCTCTAAGACAACGGTTCTCAACCTGTGGGTCGCGACCCCTTTGGCAGTCGAACGACCCTTTCACAGGGGTCGCCTAAGACCATCCTGCATATCAGATTCACAACATTACGATTCATAACAGTAGCAACATTACAGTTATGAAGTAGCAACGAAAACAATTTTATGGTTGGGTCACAACATGAGGAACTGTATTTAAAGGGCCAGCAGGTTGAGAACCACTGTTCTAAGATAACAGAAGCAAAGGGCACCTCAGTTTCCTTCTTAGTAAAGGCAGAGGGGTAGACCAGGAGACCTCTAAGCCTCTTGCAAACCTGAATTCAAGAATTCTACATGGGAATAAAATCTGAGTTACTGGCAATGAAAGCGTCTAGTCTGGAGTATGTCAGAACCTAAGAGCAACAAATTAGCTCTGGTGAGGAGGGCTAGTCACAAGCCTGATTGCATCAGTCACGCAGTCCTCTCTCTCTGCTGTGATGGCCTTTGCGTCCTAAGGAGTGGTCTTCAAGAGTGACCTATCCTAGGATGCTCTCTTCTTACCTGTCACAACTGTGTCTTACCTTGTGAAGCTCAGGAGCCTATGAAATGTTTAACCAGTTGATCTCACTAACTAAATGCCATAAAAATACCAATGTGGGTTTAACACATTCCCCTCCTGGCGTTGCATGCTAACAGTAGCCTAGAAGAGCTAAACAAACAGTGGCTACCAGGCTTTGTGGCAGGACTCTGTGTACTGGGGAAAGCCATGTGGAGCTCAGAAACCTCTGAGGCCTCCTCACAGCCCACCCTGACAGATGGCAGAGCAAGCGTGTTTAAGAACCAGGCCGCCTGCGTTCCAACCCTGGCTTATTATTTGAGCTGGAGCAAGTTTCTAAATCCCAGTTTACTCATCTTTCATTATTATTATTACTATTGCTCTTTAAAAAGAGTAAGTATTAGTTTATAGAGCACATGGTTGTTATAAGAATTGAGTGAGTTAATACTTGTAAAACAGAGCAATGTTTGGAACTCAGCAAATGCCTAGTAACTTTTGGCTGATATTGCTGTATCCACTGCTCAGGCGCCTTCTCTGTCTACACTGTGAGTAGGAGCCTAAAGCCTACGAGTGTTTTAAATAAAGTTGATGTGAACACATAATGAAGTACATGCCATATGTTTCTTGGCTACTTCCACCATCTGGTGGAGGGAGGAGCAATGTTACACAGTTATAAAACCCGGAACATTCTTTCTCTCTTTTAACAATTCAGGATGTGACAGTGAGTAAAGAAGTTGTTGACAAAACATCTGTAATGACACACATTGAGAGATGTAGAAAACTGAACATCAGCTATAATATAAAATATTAGTCATTATTGATATCCTTAACCTTGCTTTTTAACTACATCACAGGCACTTCACATCCATTTCATTTTCACAAGCATCTTACAAGTAAAAATATTATTCCCATTTTACAGATGAGGAAACAGAGGTTTAGGGAAGTCTCCTGATTTTCCCAGGTTCCTTTTGTTACTATGTGATAGAGCCAAAGTGAAGTCACTTAATCTTTCCAAGAGAGCATGTTATGGAAGGAAGGAAGGAAGGAAGGAAGGAAGGAAGGAAGGAAGGAAGGAAGGAAGGAAGGAAGGAAGGAAAGAAGGAAGGAAGGAAGGAAGGAAGGAAGGAAGGAAGGAAGGAAGGAAGGAAGGAAGGAAGGGAGGGAGGGAGGGAGGGAGGAAGGAAGGGAGGAAGGAAGGAGTCAGCACCATTTTTCACTTTTATGCTACTTAATATCTAAGTGCAAGAGTCTGCTATTGTTTTGGAACACATGTCCAAAACCTAATGAAATAAAACTCACAATTCTTGGGCAGCATTCTGCTCCATACCCCAAAAAATAAAGTCTTGTAAGAATTCAAAAATCAAAGTTTTCTTATAATCTAGAGTCACTAGAATTATGGAAAAAGAAATACAGCCAAAACCATCAGGCCTGGGTAACCGTAGGCAAGTCACTTTTCCTCTAAGGCCTTCAGTTTATTATTCTCTGAACTGCTGCCTTTGGACTAGATAATCTCAAAATTCATCCAGATTTTTTTCATAGAAAGTGATACCCAAAATGGACTGGCATATATCTTTTAATTATTTCAAGATACCATTAGTCTTTAGAATAGCTCTAGATAGCCTTAAACTTTGGAGACCTCTTTCATCAGACTTTTAGGGGTGCGATTAGATTGTCCTGCTAGTGCTCCCATATTTAGCAGGCTCTTAAACCTAAATATTGACTTGGTTCACATTTATTTAAAACAGCAATGCCATCTAGTGGACACAAACTCCTTCTATGGGTGTTGGCACCTATGACAAGCCACAGTAATTGGACATGTTATTCTTTCCTGCACCACGCAGAAAACTGCCGCTCATTTCACTAAAACCTAAGTCCATAACAGTATCGGTGAAAAGGCATCAGAGGTACAGCATTGGTGGTTAAGAACTCTGGTTCTGGAGTCAGATTGCCTGAGTTCAAAGCGCGGTGGGCCTTCTCCCCGTAAGCAATTTATCTAACCTCTGGGTCCCAGTTGTAAACCTGGGAAAATAACAGTCCCTACCTGTGTGTGTTCATTAAATAAGTTAATATTTGCAAGTTCTTAAGATAATCTGTCATGCATAAGCCTTATTATTATTAATATAATTGATATTATAAGTTATTAATTTCATTATTACTCAATAACATTACTCATTATTACAGGTCATATAATTACCTTCCATTGAGCACCTGCACTGTGCTGAGCAATGTTCTTTATTTAATTCTCATAACAATCCTATTATGCCTGTTATACTAGTCTACGTATTTGTATGTCCATTTTACAGATGAAAAAATTGAGACTCAGAAGTTACAAAATTTGTCAAAATCAAAGTAAGCACATAAGCCCAGGTCTGAGTAACATCGAAGCCCATTCTTTTAACCGTCACACTATAAGTTTATCCCATCAACAAAGGGAGCCTCTCAAGCTAACCGGCGTTCCCACCGCAAAACATGTTTGGTGTTTGTTGCCTGCCTGACGACCTTCTAGGTCAGTGATGGCAAACCTTTTGAGCTCGGCGTGTCAGCATTTTAAAAAACCATAACTTAACTCTGGTGCCGTGTCACATATAGAAATTTTTTGATATTTGCAACCATAGTAAAACAAAGACATATTTTTTATATGTATTTTATATATTTAAATGCCATTTAACAAAGAAAAATCAACCAAAAAAATGAGTTCGCGTGTCACCTCTGACACGCGTGTCATAGGTTCGCCATCACTGCTCTAGGTGCTACAAAGGAGCTCACGGCGTGAACATGCTGACATTTGGACTTGACTTGATTCATGATCATCTGTATAACGGAGCTAGTGGCAAGCAGTCAGAGAGAGAACCTGTGCAGACAAATACAAAATCAAATTTTAGCCCCATTTCACTAGGTGAATTCAAGGCTGTATCACACTAAAGAATTTTTTAACATCACTCCTGGGACTAGAAGTCCTGATGCGCGTCCTCTGGTTTCTGAGAGAGCGATGAAATGTGTTCAAACAGGTCATTATTCTGATATTGGGTCATCTTAAAAGCAGTCGTTTCTTAAAACCAGTTTTTTTTATTATTCCACCGAGTTTATAGTCTTACAATTTGGAAAATTTTTAATTAAAACATAAAACAACTATATAAGCAACAGTATGAAGATCCCAAAAAGCCAGTCATATGAATGTTATCAGAGTCAGGAATATTCCCCCAGAAAAACCAAACTTGTCTTTCGAAAAGTAGAGCAAAGAAACTACACACTTTCTTGGTTAAGGAACCTAATAATAATATTTTATATGTGGAGAGAAATGGAGAAAGACCTTTTATGCATCTTAGCCAATTTGAGCCTCACACCAGTACCTTCAGTTGGGCAGTGAACCCCATTGTGCAGATGAAGAAATTAAGGTTCAGAAACAGTCAGTGATTTTCCTAGACCACATAGTAAGTGGTGAAGCCTAAATTCTAACGTGAGGTTATTCTACTACCTTAGACTGCCAGGCATTCCTTCAAAAATATATTTTTGAAATGTGCCAGGCACTCAAAGCAAGCAGACCATGGTTCCTGACCTCACTGTCTAGGATGCAGACATGAAAATAAATAATTGCAATTCCGTATCATATTATATAAGTCCTGGGCCTAATGCAAACCCTCCGGGAGGTGAGGGGGTTGGGGCTATTGCTTACTCTGAGCCACATCTCTTATTTAGAATAATTTATTCCCATCACTCAATGAATAGAAAACAAAATGCAAGCAGACAGAAATATATGAAACATTTCAAAAATTATATCCTTGGGTTTCTCAAAATCCCATAGGAGGAAAAAACATGAAATAAGAGAAGGGTCAACGGAAGCTTCAAATTAATATTTAGGCAGCAGTATTAACTGGGATTGGCTGGAATTTTCCTTCAAGCTGACATGGTAGATGTGTTATGTCTCTGGAAGTATAAGTTCACAGTCATTGGGGGCACCCAAGGATAGCGGCACACAAGCAGAGAAGGGAAGTGGCCCTCAGATGGGCTGGGAGATTCTGCAGGACTAATACTCTTAGCAAAAGCTCATTTAAGCTCAGAGATGATTGACAATATATCTATGAGGTACCAGACAACAAGACAATTCAAACTACCAAATATGCCCTAGCTAGTGGTAGAGCACTGGGCCGTGGACTGAAGGGCCCCAAGTTTGATTCCGTTAAAAGGCAAATACCTCGATTTCAGGGTTGATCCCAAAACGGCGTGTACGGGAGGCAACCAATCAATGTGTTTCTCTCACGTCAATGATTCTGTCTCTCCCCCGCCCTTCCACTTTCTCACATCAATCTTTCTCTCTGTCTCTCCCCCTCCTTCCACTCTCTCTAAAAAACAAAATCAATGAAAAAAATATCCTCAGGTGAAGATTAACAAAACAAAAAACAAAACTGCCAAACAACATGCTTTTAAAAGCAGGAAGAAAAAAAAAAAACAACCCATCAAGTTAGCTGCAATGGTAAGGGGATAAATCGCCTTTTACACACATCACCTACGTTTGCTGTTCTATTCAGTAATTTCCTTTCCAGATAAAGACAATGAAATGTAAATTTACTGATCTCTCCCATACAATCTTAAGCATTGATTTACTTTCAGATTCCTTTTGTGTTCTATTTACGGAACCTGGAATTTTAAGCATCAAAAATAGAAATTTAAAAGTGAACCTATAGTGGAAGCTGAGAATTAAATAGTTAGAGGGGATTACAAAAGGGGATTGGCCTAAAAGTGATCTATTTCCTGTAGTGTACTACTTTATTCTGTCAAGTCTATATAGAAACATAAAGATAGACGAGTACTGTTTTATTTGGGGGAATTCTATAAAAGTTGATGATATTTCAATTGTTACTTATTAAGAGCCCCAAGTGGGTGCTGTGGTCTTAAGGTAGCACCTTTAATGACACGCTTCTATAGATAAATATTTTATAACTAGGCTTGATGCACAAAATTCATGCAAGAGTAGGCCTTCCTTCCCCAGCTGCCGGCATTGGCTTCCCTCTGGCACCTGGGACCCGGGCTTCACTCCAGCCCCGGCTTCGTCCGGAATGATGTCTGGTCTAATTAGCATATTGTGCTTTTATTATTATAGATTGCTTTAATCTGTCTATGTATATTTGAACGTATATTAGATAAATATGCATTTCTCTGTCTATACATATTTAACTACTCATTCAGAAATAGCACAGAGAATAGAATTTAACTCTAACTATGTACTTTCTATGTCCTCTGATCACACCTTATCAAACATAGATAGGCATTTGATTTAGGAGCAAATGCCTGGTTAGTCATTAAAATGAATGAAAGTAGACTAAACTGTGAGAAAAACCATTAAGCAGTGTGGGGAAAGGAAAATATGGTGTCTTTAGTTCTTCCTCTCTTGCTTTGAGGGATGACATCTTGCAATCCCTCAGTCATCTAACCCCCTCCCACCCTCAGCCCAACCAACCTCTGCAGGCAGCTTAGGAAAAGGACTTCAAAACGGAGAGTCCTGACTGCATGTAGGAGCCTCATGAACTTGTTCCAAATTAGTTCAGCTTTCTGAGGCTCAGTCTCTTCATCTGAAAAATAAGGTGGTTGAACTAAATGACTTTGAAGGATTATTGTTCTCCCACGTCCTGCTGGGAGCTTTGGCCATGTGAACAAATATTCCCTTTGTTACAGCCACTTTCCAAGGAGAAGGACAGGGTGGTGGAGAGGAGATCTGCAGACAACCAGGCAATTCTGAACGATGCTGAAGCACTCACTATGGCAGTAGCTGGCCACACCTCCCTCCCAAGGAGCAGGACCACATCCAGGACTTTCCATGGGGCTGAAAAACCCTGTCACATATACAGTTAATAACTACAATCAAACCAGAATTGTGCACCAGACTCTTCTCTCCAGCCACCCTCCTGAAAACAAACAAACAAAACAGAAACAAGATATCTGGTTAAAATGAGAATCAAGGACAATCAGAGGCAGCTCAAGGAGAGGGTGGTGGCCAATCCCACAACAGCCCAAGTTCATCTATAATCAGTGTAAAGAATGAGCTGCTATACAGATACAGCTTCAGGGCAAATCCCCATGTCCTCTCTGTCACACTCCAACCTAATTACCTTCCCACACCCCTTTTAAGAGAAAACGGGAAACTATAGAATGAAGATACATCTTGACTACTAAGGACCAGCCTGAGCCCAGACCTACATGGGTCACCTTGGTCACTAAAGAGGGACTTGCTTGACTTCTCTGAAATTTTAGCACCACCTTGTTCTTTGCCACCCAAATAATCTCTCCAGTATCCTGCCTTCTATCTAAGAATTCCCTGAGGACAGGGACTGAGCTAATCAACTTGATTTGTCACCAATTCATGGCCATGAATTATTCTGGAGCATCCCAGGATAAAGAACCCTGTAGTTCTTTGCTAGGGTCATTCAAGTCCATATCTTTCTAGATATCTTTTAATAACCTCACAAAGATGATCTAAAAATCACCTAGCAATATGTTGTAATAACCCTACTGTCATGCTCAAGCAGTGATTACCCGTAAGTGGAGTAAAAGGCATAATGTAGACAAATGCACTTTGTGACCAGCAAGGCTCTAAACAAATACAAAGATGTGATACACACATACTAGTACATGCTAATTCAAGTATTTACACATCTGTTTATAGTAGTTGTTTACATATTAGTCACTACATGTTTATACCTCTGATAATACAACTTTCCTAAAGTGCTAGCATTCACTAGATTAGGTAAATCTTCTAAATCACCTTTTCTATTTTGAGTTGAAATTGTGCAAATTTGATCTTCCTCAGTGGACTTCCTCTAGAGAGACTAGTTTGGGATTAAATTTTTTACTCAGAATTCAGAACTTCATAAGAAGATTCTAAAATCCACCTACCTGGGGGCGAGGGGGAGGGGAGCTCTTGAGAAGCTATTGGAAAACCAATTCCATTTTATACACTCAATTTAAAAGCTAGAGTAGATATGAAATACTCTGCAGTGAGGAGGAGGAAAGCAGATTTCATGAGGTTCTGCCTGTGACTTATCGAGGGAGGGAATGTTTATGCTTATAAGGTAGCCTCTGAAACAGACCCCACTGTTGAATAGCACTTCAACTCATTACAAGCTTTGATACTGGTCTCCGAAAAAGCTCTGAGTCGCTTTTCCACTGATTAGGTTGGATATAGCCTTAGCCTCAGGGTCCAGCACTGTTTGGGGAAGAGCTGGCTAGGGTTAAAATGCCATATAGGCCATGGAACACAGAAATGTCGATTGATGACCAAGTTTCTGGAATAATACTTTGGTGCTATTAGCTTAGTATACAACCGACTTATCAGGCTCTCTCTACCAACCGGTACAGGATTTATTTATATGATGATTACAAAATTGGGGAAACCTCTTGGAAATGTTCCTAACTAGAAAGGCTTTGGGTTTACTTGTTTTATTTCATTTTTATTTTAGGTTATAAAGTTTTCTTTAAAAATATACCCTCAATACTGAGGAGAAAGAATTTACAATTTAAATTTGAACTATTTCATGAGGTCTATTATGGAACTATTTGGTTTTTAGACAGGTTTATTCTAGGACAATGTTGTGCTAGACTATTTAGAAAAATGCTTATTTTAAAACCTTAGTCGATTAAATGTATTATTTAAGATAATCAAGTTTTTTATTTTATTTTAGATCAAATGTTAGAAAATGTAAAATTTACCTCCACAGACTTTCTCTGAATTAGTTCTTTCTAAAGGTCAGAAATACATTGACTAAATTTCCAAAGAAGGGGTGGGTTAGGGGAGGAGTTGCTTGTGTTTAAATTAACAGTCAATTCATATGTCAACAAAATCCAAATAGTAAAGTTCAATCCTAATGATAGCCCTGAGCAAGTTTCACAATTAGGTTTTCATCATCTGTGACTCACTAATTGTGCTTCGGGTAGTGTGTGGAGGTGCAGTTTTTAAAAGCGAGTAGGAGAAGATTTGAATGGGCTCTGGATTATATACTTTTTATTTGCTCTATCAAGACTCTTCAAGTGCTTTTAGGACTGTGAGCTGTACTCTCAACCTCTGTAACTGTAAAACCTCTCCTCCAAGAGTCAAAACAGGGAAATTCCTGGGAAGACCCTCATACTCAAGTTGCCCTGCTTCACAGAGCCCTTAGAAATGTCTCTCTGCTGCCAAATCCTTCTGTAAATGGAAAATTAAATCCAAAGAAACTAAGACTTTAAGATGTTAAGCGACTTTCCAAAGGGCTCAAGTAAAAGTCTGAATGGGGGCATATTGGCTTCCTCATCTTACAACTCACCAAGTCTAGGATACTGAAGTAAGTTGATCTTTGCTGGTTGTTCTGCGAAGGTCTTTTACTATGAAAGCTAATTTTGAAATGCAATGTTTTCATAATAGATTCTTTCTCAGTCAATTTTCTTAGCTAGCTTAAAGAAAGGGAACTGTAATTTTTCAAACATTGGGCATGCACTATTGCAATAAAATGAAAACACTTGTGATCCTAAACAGTTTTTCATTATTAAATTATTAAGAAGCCACCCTCTTATTTCATTTGTTTTGCTGCCTGTGTTGTTTCTTCCCTTTGCATACACTCTGCTGAAACACAAATGCTATATAGATTCTTTCAGTTTTTCTTTCTGCTTTACTTTCTGCTTTCTTACCTTCTATTAAAATGCAGAATCTCAGAGAGAAGGAGGGGGAGGGTGGGTGGGTGGGAAGAGATCAATGAAAGAATGTGTATGCATATATGCAAAACTCATGGACATAGACAATAGGGTGGTGAAGGGACATATCAAGATTCCTCAGAATCTTTATGTCCCATTTAAAGATACACTCAACTTTCCCCACTCCCAGGATTTGGGACTCCAATGAAAGGCAATTTTTTTTTAAATGTTCTTACCTACGCTTTCTGAAATTTGAGAAAATATTAACTTTTTTATTAACTTATTCATTCCGTCTTTGTCCAGAAATTATTATTATGTGTTAATCTGATTTTTTCATTGTCTTTCTCTATGTTTATATTTCATTGAACTGTGTTTTATCACATTTTCATTATTTTTTATAGTTAATAACATAATATTCTATTTTATTAATATATTTTATTGAAGAACTCTAAGAACACTTTGGCTCAGGTCTACATGAAGTAAAAATCAGTTATTTTATTCTCTGATACAATAATTGGTAATAGAATTTGTATGACAAGAAGACCAGAAGCTACCCTAATTCATTGGTGAGAGAGTTATGAGTGGTTGGACCATGAAAGTGAGCCAACAAATGAGTTATAGGTTATTTTTGTCCCCAACTCTTTCTTAAAAGAATTTGAGGAAATTAAATGCTAAAAAGACTACTTTCTTATTGAGGATGTAGATTACTAAGAGATGGCTGCTTTAAGCTTAAATGTTACTGATGTTTTTATGCTGACAGCACAATTCTATTTGTGCTAAAAAAAATTAATGATCTCTAAATAGAAATTAGAAAAATCAGAAAGGTCTTGAAATTGACATTGTCCTTTCTGACATTGTCGCCTATTACCCTGTAACCAGTAGACTTGTTCTACTAAATAATAGAAAATTTATAAAACTAGTGGTCTATTGTCAGAAAGACAAAATGCATACTTGGTTAAGTGGTTCTCCTTTCAACCAGTTCTTATAGTTACTGCCTCAGAGCATGGATACTGAGGAATCTTGATATTCTGAAAACCTAATGCAGGCACTTAAAACTTGCCTTGAGCAAGTCCGTAGAGATATCCTGGCATTAATTTAAAGTGAATCCCTTAAGAATTCCACTTTCACACTAGTAGTATAAACTAAACAGAGAACTGAGCAGTTCTCTAGATCCTTAAGGCAAGTGAAAAATCAAAAATTCATTAATCATTTTGATTGAGGCTGAGGTATAGTATTTTAGGAAGACTACTTCCAAGTTAAAAAAAAAAAAAAAAAAAACCTTTGGGGAGAAAAATGAATAGGGGGTATATAGTTCACCAAGAAGGAACCATCGTTTATCATTTTAAAAAAATAAGGGAAATAAAAGAGGGGGAGGAGAAAGAATTGGGAAGTTCAGTGCAACCCCCTCTAATGCTATCTATAGCCTTGAGTCTCGGCCTTCTCACCTACAGTTGGGCCTTGGGTGCCCTTGGTAATAATACTAAAAGCAGCAGTTTTTAAAGATACACTCTACTTTCCCCTCTCCCAGGATGTGGAATTCTAATGCAATCACCCTCACAGTCCGTGGCTGTCTGAGACACTGTAGCCTTTGGGAGCACCTTTTGCTGAAATGTCTAGTGAGAGCTAAAATAAGCCCCTTTGGTGGAAAAACCCGCTGAGTGGTTGAAATCAGAGCTGCAGAAGGTCACTTGCTATTTTAGTAGTTGCAAGCTGGTCCTCATTTTATAACATTACAGTTATAAACAAGAAATTGTCACCTTGCTTGTCAGTTTGCTTATTTCTCACAGAAATAAGTGTAAGTCGCCTCTTTTCCTACATGGAATTAGGTAATTCGGATGACTTGTTTCCAAACTTTGCTTTATTGCTTGGATCAATATGTAAGAAATGTGTGTGTGTGTGTGTGTGTGTGTGTGTATCTTTAAGCATTACTTCAAAATATCATTTTTCCATTGTCTAATGCGATTCACCTTTAAAACTCCATTTACCAGTGAGAACTTTATCACATGTGTCTCAACTATCTGTAAATGCCTTAAGGGGGATTTCCTTCCTACTTATTTCAATAGATCACAATGAAGATTGATGAGGACTGGGGAGGGATGTGGAATTCCATAGAAAAGAACCCAACCAGCTTCTAGAATTATTTAGATATAGTCCATTTGGAAATAGAGAAAGGAAGTTAGTTTCAGCCCCAGGGTCCTATGATTTATGCACACACTATTGAAAATTACCACCAATTTTATTCCATTTTGCCTTAAAAATTTTATTTCTCTCTTCTTAGAATTGCCCATATTATAAGTGTATTTAAGATTAACCCTAAGTGGGTTTAAGATTACACTTCTAGGGAAGAGAGACAATTTTAATAACATTTTAAAATATTTTCATCAAAAATGATAAAGCATCACATGTTTGTAAAGACACATGAAATATAGTCAATAACATTGTAATAATTATGTATGCTGTCAGATGGGTACTGGTAATATCAGGAGGAACACTTTGTAAGGTATTTGACTGTCTAACCACTATGTTGTATACCTGAAACTAATACAAAATAATATTGAAAAAATTACAGAGCATATTTGCCTATATCATTTATTTTTAAACCTCTTCATTGGGGTATTAATTGACATACAAAAAAACTATATATACTTAATGTATGTAATTTAATGATATTGGTGATAAATATATACCCATGAAGCCAGCACCACCATCTCTGTCATAAACATACCCCTGTATCAATTATTTTAAAGATTTCTGGGATGATCCTTTCTCTTGAATCCCACATTATCATTTCTATTTCATAAAGAGAGTTACTTAATACATGAAGTTACAAATGTTATTAACTGGTTATAAATCTTGAGTTCCAATAAGCCTTCCTTCAAGAAAAGCATCAGGGTCAAAGTCTAAAAACAAAGCAATTTTATGTTTTAAAAGTTGTATACATTTATATGGGGAAATAGAAGAGAAAGTGAAAAGAAGCTATGCTTCATGAAATTAACAAATAGAAAATAGGGATCATCAACTTAATATTAACCTGTAATTACACACCCAATTTTCCCTTGCCAGCATCAATATTTACATTTTATCCATCATGATTGAAGGAAGTGACTGGACTGAGCATGTCAAACTATATTTCTCAGTCCTTGATATCATTTTATTATCAAAGCAGCCCACATACTCTTAGAGAGTTGGACAAACCTCTGTATACAGAAAATTAACTGCTGAGATGTTAACTGCATTTTATTTTCCACTTAAAGAAATCTCCAGCCTCATCCCTGGTTTTAGGAAGGGCAGAGTGTAGGGCCTACGGGCATTGCCTCTGCAGGTGGTAGAATTTCCCATTAGTCAGTCATGTGGGCCGTGTTCCTGTCAGACCCATTATCCCAGCACAGTCCGTGCCGACTCCAACATGTGCCTCCTGCAGCCCAAGTCAAAGAATCCGACAAAAACTGGGCTCTGAGCGCGACTGCAATCCAAGTCGGGGAAACGGATGAAGGGGATGTGATTGCCCAGAAAGATTCCACATCCTCTGCTCTTTTACCTCAGTCTCTTTGTCTGGACTTTCTCATGTGGTTGGTCCCTGGAGATGGTAGCGTTTACTATTACCTTTTCTATTTTTCCAGGCAAGGACTCTTAAAAGTTCCTTTGGCTCCCAGCAGGAACTTTGCATACTGTATTCATTGTCTCTCCCTCTGTCCCTTCTTTTTTAATCTTTCTCCCCTTTTCACAACTGCAGACTCTAGTTCAAGCAAACTGTCTTCTCGGTTGCGCATCTTTCTAATTGACAGAGTGAACCCTTGGGCCTCGCTCCTATGGGACCAAGTCTAGCTTTACTTTGTGGTTTATTGACCTGAGCTTTGAGAGGGTCAAGTTGGGTTTTTGCACGTGGCTCACCTTTGCACTGCAGACTCATTGAAGAAAGTGGAGGGGGACTGCTTCGCAACTGTGTCTGAGCTCTCATTGATATTTACAAGTCTTATGTCAAAAAGAGATTTGCCTTCTACTTCTCCCCACAAGAGTATGGGAAATAATTGTGCATGTTTAATGTTTGACTTCAAAGCCATTGTGAATGCTTAGGTTTTAAAATCATTAAATGAAGGCTCAATCTAAGCTTTCTAAAATCCTTTGGGAAATAAAGCAGAAAATGGAAGGATGATGGATGGATGATGGATGGGCAGATGGATGAATATTGTCAACATTATTTTACTAACTCAACATTGGCTGAGCACCTACTATGTAAATGTTCTCTCTCTTCCTCACCTCTCTCTCTCTCTCTCTCTCTCTCTCTCTCTCTCTCTCTCTCTCTCTCTCATTTGCAGTTCCTGTGCATCCTCCTTCAGAATTGTCTTGAATCTAGCCCCTCCACTATATCTGTCATTCTTACCTAGTCCAGAACCCCCTCACATCTTGCCTGAATTTTCACAACCACCTGACGAATCTCACATTACTCTCCAATGCCATCTCCTCTTCTTTGCCATGACCAGGACCACCTTTCTAACACAAAAACCACATCACTCTCCTGCTTCACAGCTTCCACAAACTCCCAGACGCCTACAAGATAAAATCCAAATTCCTTTCTCAGCCCTCAGTTTCTAGTCACAATTTCCATCCCTAGTCTTATTATCTCCTTATCTCCTCCATGCACTCTATGTTGCAAACACTATAGAATTCTTGCTAGAAAAGACAGACTCAATTTCAAAACACTATTTGCTAGCCCTGTAAAAATGGCTCTAGAGCAGTGGTTCTCAACCTTCTGGCCCTTTAAATACAGTTCCTCATGTTGTGACCCAACCATAAAATTATTTTCGTTGCTACTTCATAACTGTAATGTTGTTACTGTTATGAATCGTAATGTAAATATCTGATATGCAGGATGGTCTTAGGCGACCCCTGTGAAAGGGTCGTTCGACTGCCAAAGGGGTCGCGACCCACAAGTTGAGAACCGCTGGACTGTGAGGTGTTCCTGTAAGTGGGGTAGGTCCTGGAAGCAACTATTTAAAATGGCGTGTAATTAACACCTTGTTTAAAAGCAAATGGGCCCTTCAAAGAGGTGCTCCTTCCCCTACATTAATTTACCAGAGAACAGGAGCGGATGACATAGCAGTCTAGTTCTTGAAGAGCTCACAATCGTGAAGGACATGGAACAAACAGAGTCTACACAAATAACCACAGTGTGAGTCTGTCTAGATTGAGGGTTTAATTGGAGGTAGAATCAAAGTGCAATGGCAGCTGGCCCTGCTACACGGGGACACAGAGAAGCAGGACACCTTCACCAGAAATGGACATCTGAGCCGAGTGCGACAGCATGCATGTGGATGTAACTTCCAATTCTGCTTCACCCGCCCATCTGTTTATTAGGCCCACTCCTCCCCATGCACCGTAAGCTTTGGTGGTAAAAGGCTAAGTATTTCTAAAACTTCAGCCAACAATTCCTAGAATGTGCCATAATGGAATAGGTAAAGAGTTTTTCATAATGCAATTTTGAGCAGCAATTGTAGTTTTGCTCATTAACCCTGAAGCCTGTAAATTTTAGCTAACAAATCAGCGTATCTTTGAAGATGAAAACAAACTATGCTAAGAAGATAAAGGTTTGAAAACTAAAGAGCTATAAAGATCTATGTTTTCATTATATACCTGTTGAAGAATAGATACATGCTTTTTTAGACTCTAATTAAACTGCCCAAGTGAAATTGAAAAATGGTGAACCGTGACATACCAATCTATTTTAATATGATGTATAGAGTTATTCCTGCCATTTTTTACAATATAGGAGGATATTCAATAAAATTTTGAGCATAGGATTTTTAAAGAAAGTATTTTATAAGATAATAAGCAGTGAAAGTCTAAAAATGTTTAATGCTGAATCCAATAGAGCATAACTATAATCATAAGTTAGCATTTGCAGTATTTTCTACATCTACCACTTTATAGTTCTGATTGAAAAAATCTAGATACAGAGGCAGAGCTGCCTCAAACAGATTGTCGAGCTGCAGCGGGAAGGCCGGGGAGGGTTGGGGGGCAGGAGGTAGGGGGGTAAGAGATCAACTAAAGGACTTGTATGCATGCATGTAAGCATAACCAATGGACATAAGACACTGGGTGATAGGGGAGGCTAGGGGACTGTCTAGGGCGGGGGGATAAAATGGATACATATGTAATACCCTTTGTAATACTTTAAGCAATAAAAAAAAAAAAAGAAAAAAGAAAAAGAAAAAATCTAGTAAATATTGAAATTTCTTCCTTCAGTGCAGCAGTGGTTCCAAAACTAAATCTCTCTGTTTTGTTTCCATTGAAGTCATCACACTGCTTCCCCAATGACAAACAATATAAAATGTCCTAAGAATGGTAATTTATTTATTCAGTGTTTATAATGTGCCAGGCAATGGGCTATATGACATTTTTTTTAATTTGGGAAGTTCATTAGAAGTTTCTCTCTCCATCACTAAAACTCTATTTCACACCATATATACCAGAAGCTTAGCAAGGCCAAAGAAGTTACCTAAATACTGCTTTGAGAGTTATCTTGGAGAAATAAAAAATATCTATTTAGAAAAACAAACTGTCACAGAAGTTACATTTGAAATGGCACAACCTGAAACACAAGAAAAATCCCATTTCCTTATGAGCGAAGAACACTCAACAGGCTAAAAACCAGTTATCTTCATTCTGCTCACACCCCATATACAGAACTCCCATGTAATTTGGACAATATTCTGAGATACTGCCTTATTCATGTGTTCCAACAGCAGATGGAATTATGAGGACACCTCTTACCAGCTCCAACTTCAGGGGATTGATAATAGGTTTTTAAGGAGAGCTCTTCTGTCTGGTTCTATCACTCAAATTTCATATCTCCAAACCCCAAATCATCAGTATTTAAGGTACAATACCAACTACAACTCACTTGGGATAAATGGCCCCAAAGTCTGATTATGTTTGTTACTACCTTTTTTATGAATATAATCATTTTATCTTTAACTCTTTTAAAGAAACATTTCATCATATAAAAAATTAGAAAGAAGAATATAATGCCCCCATGACCCAACATCAATAATTATCAATCCATGAGTCCTGTTATTTCATCTATAACACCTCTCCTCTTATTATGTAAGATATCCACATGGTTCCAAAGTCAAATCCACAAAAATAATGTCATCAGAGAAGTCTAGCTTCTATCCCTGTCCCCCTATCTATTCTCCTTCTTCCACAGAAAACTGTTGTTTTTATTTTAGATTATTGCTTAATCCTTTCCTTCTTAAAATATGAGCAAATATATTTATTTGCAGGTTTCTTTGAGCAGAGTGGAATTTCATTTACAAACCCTCAAATCAATTGATATCCTTTCTCATAGATCGAATTGCACAGAACATCATTAAGTCCCACTTGGAGACATGTCAGTACACCATGGAGGAGCTACACCAGCTGGCGTGGCAGACCCACACCTATGAAGAAATTAAAGCGTATCAAAGCAAGGTACTCTGGGAAACTACAGGAACGTTTTCCTGTAGTTTCTCTATTTCTGGCTTTCTCAACTTCACAAGTATTGACATTTTGGGCTGGACAATTCTTTGCTGTAGGGACAGTCCTGTGCACTGTAGGATGTCTAGCAGCATCCCTAGTCTCTACCCACGGTAGCAACCCCTCACACACAAGTATGACAATCAAAATGTCTTTGAGATTGAGATCCTCAATTATAAGATCTACCAATAAATGAAATTTTAATTAAATGTCTAAATCTGCCTGTTTCTCAATATTTGACTATAACATATATTGGAACAATGACATCTTATCACTTTTATATAAATAAGAAGACAAAAGTATAGTTATGCTCAATGAAAACCAGAATTAATACAGTCAGATTTATGTTTCCCATTCCAAAGTAAATAACCCAGAGATCAAAATACATTTCTGGGATTCTGTGTTACTTAAGAGAGCAATTTGATTTGATATCTTTTCCCTTAAAATTAATTTTATACAAAAAAATCTCTGTAAGTTCTGGAAAAAGAACACAAAAAACAATATAACAAGTTTAGTATCCATCAGGTAAACATGAAAATAAGGCTCTTATAACCTTACAAAAGCCTATGGATGAAATTCGTATCCCTCAGTGCAAGAGTTTGTTTTTACAAAATGGACTAAGCGCTTGAGTTTATTTAGGTGAGGTGATGGAGGACAAGGAAGGGGAAAGGATAAAGAAACTATAGCCCTAACCGGTTTGGCTCAATGGATAGAGCGTCGGCCTGCAGACTCAAGGGTTCCAGGTTTGATTCCGGTCAAGGGCATGTACCTTGGTTGTGGGCACATACCCAGTTCGGAGTGTGCAGGAGGCAGCTGATCGATGTTACTAACTCTCTATCCCTCTCCCTTCCTCTCTGTAAAAAATCAATAAAATATATATTTTTTTAAAAAAAGAAACTATAAATAACTATCTTTACATGCTCTTGCAATGTTTCCATGATTCTAGACTCAGTACTTTGATAATTGTGGCATATCAAGGTTCAAACAGGTCAAAATAATATCTTAGAAAATATTGCCCACCTCTTTTAAAGGAATCCGGTAAATTCCCCCCTTGGTCCCTAAGTGACAGATAAGCACAGCAGGGCAACCCTGAGTATTTCATTGACTCTCCCAGCTGCCCTCTATTCCACGTACATTCTCTTTTCTCTCTTGAAGTCCAGGGAAGCACTATGGCAGCAATGTGCCATCCAGATCACTCACGCCATCCAGTACGTGGTAGAGTTTGCAAAGCGGATAACAGGCTTCATGGAACTCTGTCAAAACGATCAGATTCTACTTCTGAAGTCAGGTAAGCCAGGCAGAGATGCATGGGGTGGGGCTAGTTTAGACCAGGATGCGGTCGACCCTGAGCTCAATGTTGGTTCTAGAAAATCCTCCTTCCAACATGTACCTCGTTTTTACCACCCACACTGTCAGCCAACTCCCAAAGGAAACTCTCAGCAATAAAAATGCCCTGATACTCACTCACTTCCCCCTTTGAAGTCAAATACAATTTTGCTTATTGAAAGTAGAGCTATTAATTGCAAAGGTTGAGATACCCAGCTTGACAGGCAGTGCAAGTAATTAGCGTGTCAAGGTGGCTGAATTGCTGAGCTGGCTCTAAAATGTACTACTTGCCTTCTGTTGGGGGGTGGGGGGGAATCCAGGCTAGCTGAGCTCTGCCTCTGTGGTCATTTCCAATCATTTTAATGAGGATAGCCTGCAGCCAGAATACACTGGGAGAATCTCCACTGTGCTCTCATCATTCCCTCCTCCTTCTCTCACATACTCTGACACACACACAATGAGGAGGTAGCTAAAGAAACTGCACATGATTGACTTTGCAGATACTATTACGCAAACAGAAAAAAAATTATTTGTCTTTCTTGGCCCTATTTGAAAATAGAAGACAAGAACCACCATGGTGTATATGTTAACATTCATGGTCTAGCCCAGTGGTCGGCAAACTCATTAGTCAACAGAGCCAAATATCAACAGTACAACAATTGAAATTTCTTTTGAGAGCCAAATTTTTTAAACTTAAACTACATAGGTAGGTACACTGTTATTAACTTAATTAGGGTACTCCTAAGGCTTAGGAAGAGCCACACTCAAGGGGCCAAAGAGTCGCATGTGGCTCTTGAGCCACAGTTTGCCGACCACTGGTAGACCACAGTAATAATAATGTACTCTTATATCTATAATAACATACATATATATGTTTATGCTTACCTCTGACATCTTACTTAATCTTATGAGGTAGGTATTATTTCCATTTTGTAAAAGAGGAAGTGAAGGTTCATAGAAGTGAAGGGCTCAATATGACTCAAGTGTTCAATATCACAAAGCCAATATACAACAAAGCTGGCATTTGAACTTAGAATTCACATAGAATTCTAAGTTATTTTAAGTTGCTGCTTCTTGAGAGCTTGTTTGGAGGTTCTAGCAGGGGAGTGCAGCTACTCGTATACCCTTGACCGAAGACCGGTCCTCTCCTGGGGGGGGGGGGGGGGCGCGGGGGGGGGAAGGTCGTCCTCTTCGACCGAGCGCGCAGCTTCGGGAGGGAGGCACATGGATCGGTGAGGGAGGAGGGGGACACCCGCCTAGCCAGCCAGATCAGCCGAATCAACCCTGGCGATCAATGGGGTGACAGATGTCGCAGCCAGATCGCCCTCACATCCAGTTGCTGCTTCTTTACCAAATGATTCAGGTTGATGTGAATCTTGCCTCAAACATTAACTTGATTACCCTATTGCTGTGTAAAAACAACCCCAAAACTAGTTCAAATGACAACAATCATTTATTTGGCTCTCCCAAAGCTACAATTTGAGCAAGGCTCAGCAGGAATGGCTTGTCCTGCTCACTGAGGCAACTTGATGGGGGGCAGTGGGGGAATCCGTTTTCAAATTGGCTAACTCACATGGCTGGCAATTTGTGCTGGTTGACAGTCCAGAATTCAACCAAGGCTCTGGGCTGGGTGCCTCAGTTCTTATCCACGTGAGCCTTTCCACAGACTGCTTGGACTTTCTCACAGCACGGTTACTACGTTCCAAAAGCTACCATTCCAAGAGAACAAGACAGAAGTACCTAGCATTTCTCTGACTTGGCTTCAGAAGGTATTACTGGAGTCAGTCATGAAGGTCCACCTGAGTTCAAGGGTAGGAGACACAGATTCTACTTCTTGATGGGGGAGTGGTAAGGTTCTAGAAAAGCAAGTGGAATGGAAGATATTTTCATGACTTTCTTTGAAAAACAAAATCCACCACAGTTGCTATGTGACCTTGAGGTATCCTCTCTAGATGAAAGCTTCCTTGTTTGTAAAGAGATGGACTAGAAAGAACGGATTCTAAAGCTGGAATTGCATCAGAGGGGCTTACTGACTGCTCTGAGTCATGGGCATCATCTGAGGCCCATGAAATCAGAATCTCATAGAGGGGAATCCAGTCCATTGCATTTTTTAGTAAGTCTCAGACATAACTGGTCCATGGACTGACATTTGGGAACCATTTGACCATATAATTTTTATCATCTCTGCCTGCTGGAAAAATGTTGTCTTTAATATAAAAGGTAGAGTTATATGAGCCTCCTGTAACTTACCCACAGAAAGGAGCTAATAAAACTTACCTGAGCCCTATCTGATTTGGCTCAGTGGACAGAGCTTCGGCCTGTGGACCAAAGGGTCCTGGGTTCAATTCCGGTCAAGGGCACAACCAAGGGTTCAATACCTTGGTTGCAGGCTCCTCCCCAGCCCAGGCCCTGGTCAGGGCACATGCAAGATGTGTTTCTCTCACATCGATGTTGTTCTCTGTCTTTCCCGATATTTCTCTCTGTCTTTTTCACTCTCTTCCCCTCTCTCTAAAAGATCATTGGGAAAATATCCTCGGGTGAGAATTAACAACAACAACAAAATTTTTTTAAACTTATCTGACATGGTATTGTAAGGGGCAAACAAAATAATGAACGTAAGGGGCCTTGGAAAGTGCCTTCCACATTGTAGATATTCGATAAATGGTACCTATTGTTTTTGTTAGGAAAGCATTGCTTCGATTGACATTTGCAAAACCTCTCTTACATGCAAGCCCCTATTGCAGGTGACCTATGAGGGACAGCAAAGAGAAATCAGCAGAACAAAAGAAACAAAACACAGGCATAAATATAAAGCAGCCGCATAAGAAAGGCACTATGGGTACCCTTGGGTACACCACTGAGAGTGGCCAAATTACCCATGTGATGCCCTCATGCAAATGTGTGGCTTCTGAGTATGGCTATCACCTTCCAACAGTCTACGGGGCAAAATCCCATTTCTCCCAAATGTGGAGAAACTGCAGCAATATAGTTCCTCAGGATGTCAATAAATGTTGGGGGGTAGGGGGGTAACGGTAGTAAACTAATTCATTCAATAAATATGTATTAAGCAACTATTATGCGCCAGAGCCTTTTTAGGTCATAGACATATATTGAGTGAATAAAATAACCGCAGCTGCCTATGGCTGCAGACACGGGTCCTGTCCTCGATGGGCTAGCAGTGAAGTCAGAGAAATGCGAGGTCCCTCAAGGTTGAACAAGGTCCTTCATGTTGGGATGTTTCCAAACCTTTGATCTGTGATGGTTCAGACTCATTCCTTCCATAACCCATTTATCTCTGGAGAGAGAACATATTCAGCATTTTGCCAAAACTTATTTGACCAAAGAAACCCTCACTTCAAAGAACATCAGATATAATGGTGCCCCAAGCAACACACTGAGGGAGTCCCTGCTTAAAGTCATCATGTGCTAAAATATACATGGAGTATGCAAAAACGGGAGCAGACAGCTAGTTTTCCCAATATCAAAACTGGTACAAAAGTTAACAGCCTGGGCTTGCCTGCCGCAAAGCTCCTTTCTAGGTCACTTACCATCACTTGTGAATTCAAGAGTTGAAACCAACTTCAATATTAGTCAAAAAATAGAAAGAAATATAGCTTTAGCCCTAACTGGTTTGGCTCAGAGGATAGAGCATCGGCCTGCGGACTGAGGGGTCCCAGGTTTGATTCTGGTCAAGGGCATGTACCTTGGTTGTGGGCACATCCCCAGTAGGGGGTGTGCAGGAGGCAGCTGATGGATGTTTCTCTCTCATTGATGTTTATAACTCTATCCCTCTCCCTTCCTCTCTGTAAAAAAATCAAAAAAATATATTCTTTTTAAAAAAAAGAAATATAGCTTTAAAAAATGTTGTTTCTTCCCTCCATTTCAGCCACCTTTTAAGTGTATTTTATCTTTAATTCCTCACATAGCGCCAAGAGAGCTATATTTCAAAAATAGGTATTTTTTACTTGGGAAGGACTCTTGAAGGATTTCTGTATATGTCTCTATATGTCTTGCATGTTTTAAAGTTTTTGAAAAGTCTCTTGACCTATATGAAGTAACAACCTCTTAATGACTACATATATTATACACAGTTGTTGTTTTTTCTCATAGGTTGCTTAGAAGTGGTTTTAGTGAGAATGTGCCGTGCCTTCAACCCATTAAACAACACTGTTCTGTTTGAAGGAAAATATGGAGGAATGCAAATGTTCAAAGCCTTAGGTAAGTTTACCTTTGATGATGACACAATTTTATTAGCTACCAACCATTTCTCTACTAAGCTTGCAGTTGGTAAATAAAATACCTTCTTTACTGTGAACTAGTATCCCACTTTCTTTTTAAAAAAATATTTTTATTGATTTCAGAGAGGAAGGGAGAGGGAGAGGGAGATAGAAACATCAATGATAAGAGTCAATCATTGATCAGCTGCCTGCCCCACACTGGGGATCAAGCCCACAACTAGGAAATATGGTCTGACCCATAGTCAAACTGAGACCTCCAGATTCATAGGTCAATGCTCAACCACTGAGCCACACCGACCGGCCATAGTATCTCACCTCCAATAAGGGTTGGACTAGGTGAGCCTCCAATGTTTTATCTAACTCTTGAGATCTTATAACTATGCATCCAAATATGAAAGGATGGAGAAAACCGTGGACCTATTGGGGCTGACCAGGACTCATTCAGAAATCAATGAAGACTGTTTCGAAAAGATCTGGGCTGCATTATAGGTCATTCTTTATAGAATCAGCTTTTCTATACCTTCTAGCTTACTGCTTCACAAAGTATATTATGTAGACCACTGGTGATCCATGAGTGACCTCTTACATTTTAATGTAGAGTCATACTCATTAGTTAAGATACTTAAGAGAGGAGCTCCTTCATTTGTTTCTCACCCCAAGAAGTAACACTCGTCCTGTTAATTGATGAAGTCTGGGACCACAGGTAGAGTGGGTGTCAGCCTGCCCAAAATGACCCCCAGTCCAGGCTCAGGGAGGGCTCAGAGTCAGCCTCTGGAAGCCTGTGTATCATTCACATCCAGGCATCAGTGCACGGCGTGGATAAGAAGAACGTTAGCAAAGATAGGCTAATGCCAGGAAAGGTTTTAACGATTGACAGTACCATTTGTTCCACATCCTGCCCACAGACATCCAAGAAGGCCGCTGCCCTTTGACCTGTTGTGCCGTTAGGTGATATGGTAGGCAGCAGCACCATCAGGGCTGGCAGTGTTTCCTTCTGCAGCTGATACACGTCCATATCATCTCCAAGGCTAGATTTTCAAGAAAGGAGGAAAAGCCTTGGCAAGCGACTTGGGGATATTTCCAGCTTCATAAAATAAACATTTACCCAGGGTCAGTGTAGGGGCGAAGCATTATTTTGCCAAAATTCACAATGGCTAACCAACTGACCTGCAAATCATTCATTAGAAGATAAAAATAAATGAATGCTTATTCCTCAATCAAATTTCCAGGGAAGTTACCAAATTGAAAGATACCTCATCTCTGTTCTGTTGATTTTTAACATCTCAGTTCAAGGCCCCTGTTCACCGTACATTACCACGTTCAAGTGCCACCATGACTGATAGCCCTCAGCCCCTTATCCATAATGTTTTGGGTTTTCTATGAATGCTGTAGCTATACTAAAGGAGCCCCAAATCACTTATTTAAATTGTTTTAGTTGAAACTAATTTCAAGCTTATACAATTAGGCTCATGCCAGGTATTCCCACTTGAATATTACAATGGCCACACACCATTTCCATCTGCCCCTCACTGGTAATATTAACTTTCATTACCTGGTCAAGATGTTGCCTGGATTCCTCATCTATAATTACTACTAAATCACTTTTTATGGATAGCAACTTGGAAATATTCTTTCTACGTGCCTTCTAGGTAAAATCTTGAATAACTTTTCTTACTATTGCCCATTCCAATCAAGTATTTTCATTGACTTGCCTTCTTTTATAGGTTCTGATGACCTAGTGAATGAAGCATTTGACTTTGCAAAGAATCTGTGCTCCTTGCAGCTGACTGAGGAGGAGATTGCTTTGTTCTCATCTGCTGTTCTGATATCTCCAGGTAGGGAAGGCTGAGGTCTTTATCTTTTCTTTTTGACCTGTTTTATTATCTTTCACATGGATGACACCTACCTCAGCCAAGGTGCTCAAGAGAAACGTTAAAAGAACCATATGTTCTTTAGCAAGCTTGTGATATTTTTGGACAATCCAAAGGAAAGTACTTTGAAGTTAAATCGAACGACCGGTTTTGTCTCAAAAGTAAGAGTAGAGCATGTGGTAAGGGTCATCCCAGATTCAGAAGAGCCAAATTATTCTTTAACAAGAAAATAAAAACTGATAGTGACTTGTTTTAACTAAGTTCCATTTTGATTTTTAAAATAAAGGAGATAGTTGAAAAATTGTCCAGTAAGATGAAACTCAAAAGAAATATACCTGAATGAAAGATCCAGTGTTAAGTACAGCATACACCTTCTCCTCTTTAAATACCTTTTCCTCTGGCTTATCCACCCATGGTAAGTGGGTGTGCTCATTGCAAGCAAATGCTGGTTCCTTTTCTTTTTTTTCTTTGCCTCATTAGAGAATTTAAAAGAAGGTAAGGACAGCAGGGGAAAATGGCTCCTATTAAGACCAGAAAAGGAAGAATCTCTGATGTGGCAGAGACATCCTAGTACAGGCTGTGCCACCATTTACCTGTGTGACCTTGTACACTTGCCCTCTCAGAGTCTCAGTTTCCTCATCTATAAAGTAAGAGGGTTGGGCTTCATAATAATAAAGACCTCATCTAACTCTAAAATGCAGTAACATGGCAACAAGTTTTCAAAGAAGGTAAGGTGTGACATTTATAGATCACATAGAACTGTAGCAGTTGAGATTATTTTTAAAAATATATGCCAGCCTGAAAAAGGATAGAATCCTAATCCATACCTGGCTGCTTCTTCAACGGGAATGAGAATTCAGAGTCACTCACTCAGCTGCCTGTACAGTTAGATTTGGATAGCAGTGTCATTGATAGTTTACTGAAAGACACATTCCTGCTAACTTTTACTGTCAAGAGACTCATTCCTTCAATAACCCATTTATTTCTAGAGACTAGATTTTTTCTTCTTATACCCTAATGTATTTTCTCATAGAGGCAGGAAAAAATCAGTCTTGCCTATGAAGGTACACTTTGACATGCCATTCTAGCTATACCTACCAATAATACCAGCCTCTACACTTTGTATCCATTAAGGCTTATTTATTTCTTTTTTAAATGGAAAAAGTGACAAATATTTACTTCTGGTAGCAAACAACTGCCAAATAGTTTCCTCCTACCATTTACTCACTGCATTTGATTATGCCCATGGAGTGTAGTGGGATGGAATATTAATTCTAAGCCTGTGGGTCTATGATGAGGGAGATGGTTTTACCTCGGATGCCTGCTTGCTGGAAGGAAGTGTTACAGAACTCACTGTCCTCTTTAGGTATGTTTGTGGCAAGTCAGTAAATTCCTAACAGCAAATACTTAAGACATGATTTATCAATCCTTAAAGATAACTCTTCCACAGGAAGGCAAGCCTGTACCTTATGAGTTAGGAGTCAACTGAACCATGGGCCGTTCTCTAGAATGGCCATCAAATTCTGCTGAGCTTGGAAGCACTATATTTGGCTTACTCTACCTCGTGGGGAATCTTCCAATTCCAACTCTGGTAACAGACCCACACTCAGAGGCTTTAGCTACTCCAAATACCTGGTTTGCCACTCTGGCCTAGTGCCATAATAAAAGAGAAGATAGATTTCCAGACTACGAAGGCTCCATCTCATCCCAGACACCCCTCCCCGCCCCCAAGGTTCTTGCCATAATGACCACTGTCTATTCAGCTCCAGAGAGTTTAGAGAGGGGAGAGGGAGAGAGACTTAATTTATTCTGATTGACAATTGTCAACTGAAGGCTTTTGTGCTCACTTACGTAAGGGTTTGCTTCACTGTTGGCTAGACTTGTTCTTGCCCTGTCTAGGATTACAGAATCGAGTTTCTCACCTGACCTGAACTGTGTTCAGAAGGATCATGTCCAGGTTCTTTTCCATGAGTATTTTTTAGCATTTGGAGACTCCAGGAGTCTCTCCATTGAAGTTCCAACCTAAGGCATTGATGCTGGGCTGAATTTTGTCACCATGGTGTCTAGAGTTTCTAGGAAGAAAGGAAGGAGGGAGAGAGGAAGGGAAGAATGGAATGAAAAGAGGGAGGAAGGAGTAAAAAGGAAAGAAAGGAGGAAGAGAGGGCTTATCCTATTCACCTTTTAAAAATTCATTATAGAAAAAGAGGACTCAGAATTAAATTTTTAAAATTGATTTTATACTTATGTGAGGATTAAATGAGACAATACAAATCGCCTTTCCCTTTTATAAGCAATGTTATCATTCTGTTACACTTCCTTCCAGCAAATAGGCATCGAGGTAAAACCACCTCCCTCATCATAGACCCACAGGCTTAGAATTAATATTCCATCGCACTACACTCTATGGGCATCATCAAATGCAGTGAGTAAATGGTAGGAGGAAAACTATTTGGCAGTTGTTTGCTACCAGAAGTAAGTATTTGTCACTTTTTCCATTTAAAAAAGAAATAAATAAGCCTTAATGGATACAAAGTGTAGAGGCTGGTATTATTGGTAGGTATAGCTAGAATGGCATGTCAAAGTGTACCTTCATAGGCAAGACTGGAGTTTACTTAACCATTGGGTCCTTAGTGCATTCTGGTTTCCTATGTCAATCCATTGTGCATTCCTGTCATCATGGAATTGCTTATAAAACATTTATGTTCACTATAAAAATTACATGACTTCAGAAGCAATTTAGAACAAATTTTAAATGGGTCTGAAACTCAGCACTTGTATATGCAGGTGAAATAAAGCAAAGCTTACGTTCCCACTCCTTCTTACCATTCCTTTCTGCTGTCAGACCGAGCCTGGCTGATAGAACCAAGGAAGGTCCAGAAGCTTCAGGAAAAGATTTATTTTGCACTTCAACATGTGATTCAGAAGAACCACCTGGATGATGAGACCTTGGCAAAGGTAGGTCCGCAGACCACAGGCCCCTTGTCACTGAAAGAGGGTGCAATGAGCTAAAGGGCGCTGGTGTGTAAAGCAAGAGACAGTTCTTGGCAACAGTGACTTCTGAATGTTACCAAAGGTGCATACATTTTGAGTTCACGTTTAAAAGGGAGGCTAGTGAATGACAATAGATGGAGAAGAGAATGCCGCCCCTTAGGAAAGGGCGATACTGATGGACCTGAAACCCCAGTACAGGGAAACAAATGAAAGAAACTGAGGCATGTCATCTGAAAAACAAAAGTTCAAAGCAAGGAATCAAGTCTTCAGAACGCATATGTGGCACAAGAAGAGACTCTGTGCCACTCAGGAGTCAGGTCCGGGTAAAAGTTAAGAGGTAGATTTTTACTCAAAACATGGAATAAATATAAAACGATGAGCATTGCTGAAAGGAAGGGTCGACCACTGTGTGAAGTAGTGAGCTCCCTGTCATTGGCCATATTCTAATAGATACTGCTTGGTTTCCTCTCGGATATATTGCAAATGACAGTACTACCCAGAATAGAAGATTAGGCTGATTCCTTGTAAAATTCCCTTCAACTCTAATCTCTTCACTCAAGATTTGCCCTGGGGGGTCTTTCAAAATGACAGGTGTCTCATGGGCAAAAGCAGGCAACACACCAGCAATTTCTTGATTCAGCTTAGGAACAGTGATGTTTAAGAAGAGAACTGAGACAAGTTGTTTACCAACATAAAATGATCATAAAAAGAAGGAATTTTCTAATAATTGATATTTAGCACTATTTTAGATTTTAAAGTATCTCTAATTTCTTAAGAATTTTTGAGGGCCAGAATTATTTTAGATTTCTAAGTACCTTTGCTCTCTTAAAAACTGGATTTTTGGCGGGATGAGGGAAGGTGGAGGAGGGATGAATGGTGGTAGTCAGAGACTTGACTTTGGGGTGGTGAACACATAATATGGAGTACGGATGATATGTTAAAAAAAACAAAACCTGGAATTTTTTTACAGGGTAAGCAACTAGGAAATGGAGCTTATTCGTGGTAAAGATGTTAGAAATCCCACTCTTTGTCTTGTTGTTGTTATTTATTAAAACGCTGTCATTCTGCTCTTGAAATTACTTTAAAAAGGAGGAAAGACTCTGTCGGGGATACTATCAGAATTTACTTTGCACATAAAGAGCATAGTTATAAAAAATACTGAATGAGTTAAATATGCTGCTTCATTATGGTAACACTAGGGGCCCGGTGCACAAAATTCGTGCACTGGGTGTGTGTGTGTGGGGGGGGGGGAGTGTCCCTCAGCCCAGCCTGCCCCCTCTCACATACTGGGAGCCCTCAGGCGTTGACCCCCATCACCCTCCAATCGCAGGATCGGCCCCTTGCCCAGCCAGGCCTGACGCCTCTGACAGAGGCGTCAGGCCTGGGCAGGGGACCCTCATTTCCCCCCATCACTGGTTCTGCCCCCAGCCCAGGCCTGATGCCTCAGCCAGAGGCGTAGACCCCCATCACCCTCCGATCGCCTGATCATCCCCTTGCCCAGGCCTGACGCCTCCGCCAGAGGGGTCAGGCTTGGACAGGGGACCCCCATCTCCCCCCGATCACTGGCTCTGGCCCCCGCCCAGGCCTGAGGCCCCTGGCCCAGGAATCATGCCTGGGCAGGGGACCCCCATCTCCCTCTGATCGCTTGCTCCACCCCACGCCCAAGCCTGACGCCTCTGACCCAGGCTTCAGGCCTGGGCAAGGGGACCATCATATCCCCCCAATCCCCGGCTCCGCCCCCCGCCCAGGCCTGATGCCTCGGCCAGAGGAGTTGACCCTCATCACCCTCCGATCACCAATCACCGGATCGGCCCCTTGACCAGGCCTGAGGCCTCCGGCAGAGGTGTCAGGCCTGGGCAGGGGACCCCCAGCTCCCCGTGGTTGCAGGCTCCGCCCCTGCCCAGGCCTAACGCCTCTGGCCTAGGCGTCCGGCCCGGGCAGCGGGGACCCACAGCTGCAGTGGCCCCGCGATCGTGGGCTTCGCTTTAGGCCCAGGCAAGGGACCCCTAGCTCCTGGGACTGCCAGCTTCGACCGTGCCCAGCTCCCATCGCTGGCTCCACCCCTACTTCCTGCTATCACTGGCCAGGGCGGCAAAGGCGCCTGATTCTCCGATCATGGCTGGGGGGCAGGGCAAAGGCGGCCCCAGGGCCGCCTTTGCCCTGCCCCCCAGCTCTTAGCTCCCCCCTGGGTTTCCGATCACTGTCAGTGGCAGGGGGCTTCTTCCTGCTTTCCCTTTCGCCTCCCTGCATTGTGCCTACATATGCAAATTAACCGCCATCTTGTTGGCAGTTAACTGCAAATCTTAGTTGGCAGTTAATTTGCATATAGCCCTGATTAGCCAATGAAAAGGGTATCGTTGTACGCCAATTACCATTTTTCTCTTTTATTAGATAGGATTGTGTTAAAATAACACAACCTAGGAAGAACATTTTCACAGTGTGGAGGGCTAGTTCTCTTTGGTATAACTTTGCACTTAGTGGGAAAAGACAAATCACCTTCACTCTGCACCTGTTTTCTCCCAGTTAAGAGCCAAACTATATGCTTTCAGATAACCAGACAGAAAAGATGGTAATGTGAATACCTGCATCTGTCTCTTAGAATGCATATGTAATTAGCAAAATGAATAAATACATCTAGTTAATTAACTGGGGGTCCTGCATTTGGGACCTCCCAAAGACTTTGGTCCCCATATTTACCAAACTAAAATAAAGGTTGATAAAATCCAGAGTTAGACAAAAGTTGTTGCTATTCTGCTCAGGGGGACTTGTCTGCTTTTCAGAAAACTCTAGTTTCATCATGTGTAAAGTGAAAATTATAATTCCTGGCTCCTGTATAGATGTGCGTTAGGTTCAAATGAGATATTTGCACTACATGGATTCTAACACACTGTGACACTGATTATTACTATCCTAGGAGAGTAAAACTCTCATGCTTACACCATCTTTTACCTTCTGGTGTCCTGGTGCTGGCGATCTGAGGTATTAAGATAGAAAGGAGATAGGGAAAATGAAGAATGAAAGGTATTTAGTGGCAAGAAAAAAATTAAAACACAGACAGTAGGTCACTTTAATTCTCCTTTCTCCATCTTTGATGGGAAAAGTATACAAGTCAATTATTTTTAAAGTTTTTTAGATATAATTGGCATATAAATATTATATAGTTGGGGATGCACAATACTAGTATAATGATTTAACACTTGTTTATACTATATTGCAAAATGATCACCACAATAAGTCTAGTTAACATCCACTCAATTCTTTTCTTAGTAACAATGTTGCAAAGCTGGGGACCAGAGAAAGTATTAGAAGAGGGGAATTTCTTGTATAAAATTCCCTGGAACCAGATGACAAAGCATTGCGTCCACGGGTCTTGTGTGGACGTTGGGTTTTTGTGGGGGCCCTTCCTTGTAACTGTCATCATTTTAATAGGGTGTAATTGGAACAAATGTGGAGGGGTCATGAAAGAGAATGAGGACTGGACTCTCATTTATCCCAGCTCTGAACTGTGTGGCTTTGGATACGTCACTCGATTTATCGAAGACAGATTCATCAGCTGTCAGATGCTGGGGGAGGGATGGCAACATCTCTCAAGGTCCTGAGCTTGAATGCTTTCAGGACAATGGCACCATTAACATATAGGGACACCCTCTCATCAAACCCACACTCTCCAGAAGGAATAAATGTTTTGTTTAAATCCGAGAAAACAATTCTACCCTACCACAGAGTCTTCTCATCCTTTCAGAAATGTCCCACAATACCTCTGAAACAGAGACGACCATTCTTATGAATGCTATTAATAGACTCCTTGGGGAATCTGGCAAACATTATGAAACCTATCTCTAGAAAAATACACACATACTCAACCATTGTATGCAAGTCCAGGGCTCGGGTTAAATCCCCAGTAGGTGGGGCAGATCTGCCTCCTGTGTACTGTGCAATGACTATTTCACCCTGAACAGGTGTAGCAGATGTCAGGTAAGAGGTGCACCCACAGTCGGTGGACTTTGTCCTGAAAGAACAGTCTCCAGCACACTTCCTACATGCCCACCTCTTGAAATTAAATTCAAGTAACAGTGTCTTATACTTTTAACCAAATTTGGACCAAGAGAAGGTCTGAAAATCCAGGAATTCTGTGCCCATTAGCTAAATGACTTTAATCTCTATATATTAATCAGTTTTCATTTGTTTGTTTCTTTATCTAAAAAATACCCTATTAAAAATCTAGTTGTCTTTGCTCATCAGCATAATGATAATACATAGTATATTTATAAGAATCCATCAAAAACACTGCCTAGCTGAGTGACCCTGGACAAGTGACTTAACCACCCTGTGCCTCGGTTTCCTCATTTGTAAAATGTGACTGCAGATAGTATCAATCTCATTTGGTTATTTTGAGGACTAAATGAGATCAAATATAAGCAAGCTGCATGGTTCATAATAGGTAGTTTGTAAATGTTGTTATAGTTGTGGACAAAAGAAATTTTATTGGCGGAGAATTTTTTACCCAGGAGACGGTATATTTGAGCTAATCACCAATGAATGAAAACTATTTCAAAAGATGGAAGTTGGGGGAGGAGGTGAAAAGGTGGAGTATGGCATTCCAAGAGATGGGGGATATGATGTGGATGTAAGAAAGTATGAGGTATATTTGAACTATGAATAATAGTTAGATTTGGCTGGATCTGGACTTGAGAAGCCAGGAATGAGATGACACTGATCACTTTCACTGAAGCTCATGGGGAAAAAAATACATATGTGTATTTATAATATATTTTTTAAGCCCCATCTGACTAGGGAGGCAGCCCATCTGTTCTCTGGGCTATACTTTTCTTGTCTGGGGAATGAGTAGGTTGCACTGGATGGTCATCAATCCCTTCGGCATAATATTCTTTGACTCAAAAAGAGGAAAACAAAGGTTTCTCCTTAAGATCTTCTTCTGCCCTCCCATGCTCAGTTCAGTGTGATAGTTTTAAGGACACTTTAGATGTTCTGCCATCACAATAAGTGAAGAAAGAGAGATTTCACCAAGCCTTGTAGATGCAAATCAGGACTCTGTGCACTGTGGTGATTTAGTCAAGGATGAGATTCTGGCCCAAAGCTGCAAAGCATCGATGTTGATAAAGCCTGTGTCCAGAAGTCAAAGTCCCTGTCAGGCTTTCCAGTGGCTCTGTCACCGTGGGCTGTAGGTGCTGCAGTGTCTCACCTGGAGACGTTGACATCTGGGGTGAGGCTCGCTATGAAGATTAGGAACTTGTGCTGCCCTTTCTCCACTCAGTTGAGAAGAGCATGACCACTGCTGTGGGAGGGGACAGGTGGCTGATAAAGCAGTTTGAACTGCAAAGACTGGTGGACTCTGTTCTCTGGCCTGTGGGCTTCCTTATCACAAGTCATGAACCTGCCATTCTTGTTGCCCTGCACAGAGGGGCAGAGGGTGGAGGAGAAAGGAAGCCAGTCCAGCTAGTGCCAGGCTGAGGCAGTGCACTCATGACCAAGGGCAAAGCATGGGTCTGCGTGTCTGCTCACATCCTGCCCTCAGGTACACATTCCCAGCTTTTCCCAAGTGCAGCCTCTGGGTTGGTGCCAGAGCTGGAGCCAGAGCTGAGCCTTCCTCAATTACCCTTCTCCGGTCCAGCCCCTCCTGCTGTGTCTCCTGGGTGATTAGAGTCCTAGAATATTGTTAGGTAGCATACAGACTTTTCCCAGCATTCCTGCAAATATGTGCAACACTCCTGGAGGTATAGTCTCACCCAGAGCTGGACTGAGAAGTTTAAGAGTAGCAAACTCAACAATAGCACGTCATATATCCAACGGGAAGGCATGGGGAACTCCTGGTGTGCCTTGGCCCACAAAGCCCGCTCGCCTCGCCATATGCAGAGTCCAGAGGGAGAGGCATTTGTGTTACCACATCTAGAACACTTCGGTGAGTGCCACACCTTCAATTCGCTTCTCAAAACAGTGTGCAATGCCTGTGCCTTGACATGTGCTGGAGACGCAACCTTTCCAGGAATCACAGGCCATACCACCCTCTGGGTGCTTTTAGACCAGAGTTCATGCTGATAACTAGACCTTCCAAGATGTGGAAGTATCTATGTGGAGTCATTCTGCTGAAGCTCAGAATCTGTCACTCCTCTCTTTCCCCCTATCCCTAGCCGGCCAGAAGTTGCCTGCCTCCTACTCAGCTCTCTCTTTTCTGTTATTATAGGAAATATTATCCCTTCAAGGAGAGATAATAGCAATACTATTATTATTTTCTTTTTCTATTTGTATTAAATAGGCAGTCTTGTTAAAGCTCTTACTGCCCATGAAGATGCCACACAGCATCCCTTCCGCCATAAGTATGAGCCTAAAGTTACGCCATGTGAACAAAAACACAATGGAGATCTCGGGTTGGCCATGGGGAGAGAATGGCCCGGCCAAGAATGGCTGCACCATGTTGTGACGAGTCTGTTCGTTGAGGTTCATCTCCCCCTCGGATCTGGAAGGCTTCAGCCTTCCCAGGGGAAACCGTGATAGATGGAGCTGGGAGACGCACAAACGGACAGGGTCACTACCTTCTTCATTCCTAAGTCCATTTCTAGCATAACAACAACAAACTGTATCATCACTATAGAGACAGAAGTCTGTCTTTCTATTATCATAGTGCCAAGCTACTAAGTAAAAGCTCAAAGGTGAATGAACAATTGAAATGGAGGTATTTAGCCTCACTTGTCCCCCGTTTTTATCGTGCTTTGGAGTTTCTTACACTTTAATCAAACCCTTGTCGGCTTCCTGCGTCAGGTTGGAGGGCATTTGGTGGCCTGGGAGCCCTTCTGAACAAGATCACTAGCTTTACGCTCTTCAGGTTTCATGTTTTCAACAGCAAATGTGCCAGCCATAATAGTATGGATTTTCCTCATAAAACTACCCTCTGGAAAGAGGCATAGGATTATTATCTCTTCTCCAACAGCTGCTTTTTCTTCTTGTAGACCCGGTAGGTATAAGCTAAAGCTTCCTTCTTATAAAAATGCTTCTATAAGAAAGAGATGAATGTGAAAATGCCTTTTCACAGACCCTCTGTCTATCCCCGCTATGGGGATTACTTAAGCATGAAGAAATTTCATGATGATTTGAAACTGACTGCCCCCTTCATCTCCCAGTGCTTCGGGATCACCTCCCCAGCTGTTTAAAAAGTTGTTGAGCCATTAACTGCTGCTGAGGCTGCTCTGAGCTCCCTTTGAAATGGGGGTCCCCCAGCGGTAGTACATAATATTAATGACCAATAAGTGACTGCCAGCTGCTTCCTCCACCAGGCCTTTCTGGGCGCTGACAAGTGCTACTGCTGCCCCTGTGTGGCCTCCTGGCCCACTGTGCCTCCAGAGTGATGGATGCCCCTGTCAGCACTTCCGTTTCCACAGCTGATGGGATGCCTTTAAACCAGCCTCTGCCGAGAGCACAGAGATGAGGGAAGCTCTTTGCCTTTCTCGGTGATCCTTGTTCGAGTGGCCCCAGTGTTCTTTTACCAAAAGCAAGTCTCACCATTCAGCCCATTCTCCAGATGAGCAACAGGGAAGAACCCAAGGCCCACAGAAGAGGGGAGAATGAGTTTCTGAATCAGATGCCTCTTAAACCCAGTTTTAGGCAGGAAAGAAGCAAGAGTCTATACTCCCTTTCCAAAACCGAACACATGGTCAAATAATTCTAGTGCAAGCTGAGCAAGGGTTTCAGTCCTTGTCTCATACATTTAATTTCCCACCCCACCCCCCTTCTCTAAAGGAACAAAAAAACTGCTTGAAGAATCGTAGCACCTGGAATTCGACTTTATGGATCACAGTTTATTAAATGAGAAACTTATTTTAATTGCTACAAGAAAATGAAAACCAGTATGTTGCTTTTTTATTTCAATAAAAGTAAGTGGCTGATTTTGTATGCACACCTGATATACAAAGATTCGATTTTTGGTGCTTGGTTAAGGGCTAAGCTGGTTTCTTGCCTTGTGTCTCATTTGACTAAACAAGTGCAGTCTTGACTATGTATTTCTCTCCTTGAAGGAAGCATTATATGGGAATGGAAGCATGACCCTTACACATACATTGACACACATATATTATGCCAGGCTCTGCTACAGAGAGTTTGTATTGTCTCATTTGATCCTCACAACAACACTCTGAGATAGGGACTGCCATGATTGCTACCTGATAAATAAGAAAGCTGAGAGGTTCAGTGACTTGCCCAATATCACAAAGCTAGAAATAGCAGATGCAGGACTCAGTCAGGCTTCAAACCCATATGCTGTTTTTGTTTTTAACCATTCGGCTACTCCTCCTTATGTGGTATTTGTGTCCTAGGGGCCTCGGGAATTTCATGACTTGTCCCTCACCAAACGAATAGGACTAAGCACACGGACTCTTCCCTCTCTAAATACAGTTGCTTGCCTGTCTCCCGAAAAGGAGCCAGCTTTACACGCAGCTACCAGGACTGTTTCAAACATAAATAATTTACTTTTCAATTTTAAAAAACAGTTGTAAATGTATAAGATTTGAACTTCTGAAACAGTGTCTCTCAAACTCTCTCTCATGGACCCACTACACCAGTATCCCCACGGAATGTTCATTTCAAACATGGGGTCTGAGCTCCACCTAGGCTTACAGAAAAACACAATCCCTAGGGGTAGGTCCCAGTAACCTGCATTTGCGGGAAGCACCCCAGTGACTCACACACACTAAAGACCGACAAGCATTCCAGAGTTGCTTGTGGGAGTTTCAGGAGCTCTGCACATCATCAATTCAACTGCAATGATTATAGGTAGCTTTCAAAGCCTTTCTGCATTCGGTAGCTCTTTCAGGGAGAACTGTAACTGTTCTCAAACTGTCACAGTCTACTTCTGTGTGGACCAGCTGCTTAAGAGAGCTTGAATAATTTCCCAAGGAACTCTAGTCGACTGGACACTTGCACACTCTTCACCTATGAAAGCATAGAAAAGATGCAGTTTTCTGTCCTGGACCCAAAGCGAATCTTTCAGAATGGGCTTCTGATCATCTTTCTCTTTTTGTTGAAAACCCTTACAAAGACCTTAATGTAACTGAGACCTTGTGTCACCTGGCCAGCCCCATCTCCAGCTTTATCCTTGGACAAGCTCACCCACTGCTCCGGCAAGACTTAATTTCCATCAGCTGCTTCCACCGTCCCCAACACCACAGCACCTTTGCATACGACCCTGGGGCATAGTCTGTGACCCCCTGCCCCAGCACCTGGTTAGATCTCACCCTTCCTTCAGAGCCCAGCATAAATGGCACTTTCTGCCAGTCAGAGAAAGATAAGTATCACGCGATCCCACTCATATGTGGAATCTAATGAACAAAATAAACTGATGAACAAAATAGATCCAGAAACACAGAAGCATGGAACACAGACTGTCAAATCCCAGAAAGCAGGGAGGGGGAGAGGGAAGAGAATTTGTACGCATATGTGCATGGACACAGACAATAGGGTGACTGAAGGTTTGCTGTGGAGGTTGGGGGTGGCTAGACGAGGTCAATGGGGGGGGAAAGGAGACATATGTAATATGTTCAACAATAAAAAAAATTTTAAGTGGCACTTTATGGGGAAGCCTTCCTGGCCTGCCAGAAGAAGCCTGAATGACCTAATATACACCACGTCCAGCATCATTCCTGCACAGCACTCACCGCAGGTTTTCAGCTTGCTTTTGTCTGTGTGGTAACTTGATTCACATCTGTCTTTCCAAGTCGATTGTTAGCAAGAACCAATCTGTTTTTGAAGTAACTCATAGTGTTGGACAGAAAGTCTTCTCTCTCAGTCTAAAATTTAACATTCATTTGATAGACAAAGATTCCACATTTTTCACTTCTAGCCCTACCAGTAAACAACAGCAGAAATGGGAAGTCTGAACACCAGACTTCCTCATGTGTTCTAGATCCCTTTAATAAATATGTCAACAGCTCTCACCATAACGCTATTTTTAAATTGTTCATAGTATGGTAATATCATTCCTTTCCTGTTGAAAGGAAAGTTAATGAAAGAGTGGAAATTTCGGAAAGCCACAAAGTACCTAATTATCTATTTCCTCTTGTACTTCAAAGAGTGCAATGGTTTCTTATGATTAAGTAGGAGAGGGAGCACAGTGAGCCTACTTGGTGATTAGATAGATTTTATTAATATTTTATTGTCACTTTCAAGTGAGCTATATGAACGATCAAGCTTATCTTTTGTAAAACTATTCTCTATATGAGAACATACCTCATTCCCACAGTCATTGGATCACAATGAGATTTGGTTTTAAGCTAATGTTGACATTAAATGATAGATTCTAAGTATACCTAAATTATAAGTATGTTAAAAGTTAGAATTGTTCATCTCCTAAGATTTCTATACCATTTGGCAAACTGTGGACATTATTACAAAAACATGGTCTTCTTATTTGAACTCAAAATTACATCCTACGTTATATATGTAATTCAAAACCTAGCAATTATAAGTGGATATTCTCATGCAGGTTTTTAAAACATCTTCCTAAGGGAGCTAATTGGCAGTGACCTTCCAAATTTTTCCTTGATTAAATATAGGTTTCATTTCGTGCATTACAGCAGAAAAGGATTTGAGAGATGTAGGCAGGCCAGTGAGCCTGACAGCAAAGCAGTCCAGGTAATTATGAACTACACCTCATATGGCATAGGCTACCCCTCCCTAACTTCTTTACCTTCTCAAACTAAAAATCTAATATTCACATCACAAAAGTCTGTGGGAAATAACAGAAAATAATATTAGCTAACAACTGTGTTTCCTGCCTGCAGTGTTCTTAACACTTTTGTATAATTACCTCATTCAGTCCACACAACAACCCAGTGAAGCAGGTACTGTGCCCATTTTACAAATGAGAAAACTGAAGCATTGAGTTGTATGTCACAGCCGCACAGCCAATTAGCTGTTCTGGAACCAGGATTCCAACTCAGTCAGCCGGCCTGCAGAGCGCCCACTCCTAATGCTTAAACTAGACTACCTCCCATACATACTTTATTTAAGAACAATGAATCAGGAAGCTTGGTCCAGCTCTCTTTCTCTTTATTTTCCCTTTGGATGGTGGGGTGGGGGGTAGGATGAGCAGTTTGTTTTGTTTTGTTCTAAAGGAAAAGCTGAAAGTGAGCCTTCTTTCTTTCTGAACATCTTTTTCCAAAGCCATTTCCCTTCATCTGGGGCCAAGAAGGACACTGATTCACAAGACAGAGCACTAATGAGCTTTCCCCTTTGTCTCCTTCCCTGCCCCTCCATTCTGCAGTTGATAGCCAAGATACCGACCATCACGGCGGTTTGCAACTTGCACGGGGAGAAGCTGCAGGTATTTAAGCAATCGCATCCAGACATAGTGAATACACTCTTTCCTCCGTTATACAAGGAGCTCTTTAATCCTGACTGTGCCACCGTCTGCAAATGAAGGCAGCGACAGAACTGTCTCATAGTCCTGGAATGCATCACCATTAACACAAAAGCAATGTGTTCATGAAGACTTAAGGAAAATGTCACTACTGCAACATTAGGAATGTCCTGCACTTAATAGAATTATTTTTCACCGCTACAGATTGAAGGATGTAAATATGCACCTGAGTGGGGCTCTTTTATTTGTTTGTTTGCTTTTGAAATGACCATAAATATACAAATACAGGACACTGGGTATTATCTTTTTTTTGTAATTTTATTCGGGTATGTTTTGGGAGACAATTGTTTATAGAATTTTATTGTAGATATATACGAGAACAGAGCGGTACTTTACATGATTACTTTTCCTGTTGATTGTTCAAATATAATTTAAGAAAATTCCACTGAATAGGTTTACCTATTTCTATGTTTTTAGATAGTTGATGCATGTGTAAATTTGTAGCTGTCTTGGAAGGCATTGTGCATATATGTAATAAGTATATAATATCTGAGAATATTATATATGGCAATTACTTATACATGCACATGCACTGTGGCTTAAAATATCATACCTACTATCAAAGGAGGTTCAGTCAGGCTCTCTTATATTATTTACCTTCTGTGTTATATGTTACCTTTATGTTAGACAATCAGGATTTTGTTTTCCCAACCAGAGTGTTCATCCATAGTCAATGGCAAGATGGTACCAATTCAGAAATAAGTCTGCAAAGGAAGAATTATAATGCATGGCCTCTGTATAAAAACTCTGCTTCCATCAATGACATCAAAGCCTTGTCAAGATGGTACATATTGGAGGGGAAATACAAGTATTTGGAGCCATTTTCCTGTTTTAAGAATTAGGCCACAGGTAATATTGTGGAGCCCAGGACTTTTTTGACCAAACCATAGATTTTCACCAGGACACACAAAACACTTCTTTTCTTTGGATTTCAGGTTATGAAAGAAACTTGATTTTGGTGCTTACTGTGTCTTCAACAGAGAACTACAATCTGTAGATTAAAATCACCAGCAATTTTTTTCTAATAAAATTGGAGTAAATCAGAAGCTAGGGTCCCAATGCCATTTCATGTAAAGATTTTCTCTCTAAAAAAATATATATTTTTTTTTGGCAAAGAAGAAGTAGAAAGAAAATATACAAAGTAAAGAAGTAGTTCTTTATACCCACTTTCTTTAATAAAGTTTGTTAGGAAAAGCAGAAACAAAAGGAAGGCAAGATGTTATATGTCCTTCAATCAGGAGCCTCTAGTTTTTTCCAATTCCAAAACCTGCATTATAAAAATATAGCAAAAACTTGACAGATTGGAAAAAAATATCTGAGTTATTATATAAAAGAAATACACCCCAAAGCCAAACTCTTTCCCATGCAGTTTGAAATTACATTCTCCATCTAGCCTGAGATTATTTTCTTAGCATCTTTTAAAAGTACAGTTTGCAAGAGGTGAAATGAGGATTAGAGAGTTGAGGCTTCCTAGTACAAATTCTCACTTCTGCACCTGCTCTTCAATCAAACTGATCACCAGGGAAAATACATAAATTCTATGGAGTTTGTTCTACCTGTTGTCTGAGGCCTATGCCTTTGGACTTATTTCATCCAAAATAGGGTTTTTAAAAAGGAAGGGAGAGGAGAGCTCTATGTATAAAACAATGAAAATTGTGATCTCCTCTAAGTATAGCCCAGCCCCTTTTTCCTTTCACACACACACACATGCACACGCACACACACCTGCTTTATAACGTTTCCATCAGTGGAAACTTTGAGTTCTTGGTTCATCTCTTATGCTTTCCTGAGTTACATGGTTGAGAGCCATCTCCACAGAACTCCTCACTGATGATCAAACAGAAGTGCAGTCTTTTCTTTTAGAAAACAGAGTCTTTTTCCACCTCATGATTGATGAATTCCAAACCAATGGGGAAAAACAAAAAGGCTTTAAAATAATGAATCTCTTTCTCAACTACTGTTATATTCAATTAATTTAACTACATTGGACCAAATTAACTTCAGTGTCTAAGAAGACAGCTGTAGACTGCTTATTATGCTGCTACAGGGACTCAATTCTTTTTGGTGTAAATGTCACTCCTGCTAGCTCTTTGTATAAAGAATTAATTCCAAGAGTCATATTTCCTTCTAATGGAAAGATTACTTTACTGATTGCTAGGAAAACAGGGTAATGGAAGGCACTCAATTAAACCAAGCCGTTTCCAAATGCAATGTATGTTTTATGATTGGCTTGTGATAGGCGACATTTAATGTCTACTTGGTGTTTCCCTTTGAGCTTTGAACTTATGTCAAAGTTTGTTTTCATTGTTCTGTTGGCCTAGTGTTTTCCATTGTCAGCCTGTAATTCCTGCTCAGTTGCAAGGGGATGGTTTGTTTCCTCCAGTTTACCTTGGAGGATTTAAATTGGCCCGATGGATGAAGCGGCTGAGAATTTTTTCCTCCCGTGTCCCATGGGTGATGTAGGAAAAAGATTGCTCCCCACATTTGCCTCAGGAGGTACTGGATTTGAATTTGTGTCGTTTCCACTAGTGCAGGCATCTAATTGGGACGGCATGAACCTTTTGAAGCGAGGGGATAGGAAACAGCTAGAGACTGAACCGAAACAGAGCAGTGGAAACCAGTATGCGCTCAGCCCACTTCAGTTGAGAAAAGAGATTTCCGTTCTTCGCCACGGTTGCCAAATCGGTCCCTTAAAAGAGAACCAAGACATACTTTCAATGGTAACAAAGCACTTTTACAAGCTGCCCTTTAAACATCTGCTGTGACTCCTTCTCGAGGTATTTTGAAGGTTGGGTAAGAACAACTTCCTTTACCACACGCGATCCTCATCCCTTCCCCATGAACACTCACAAATGTTCACAACACATTCATGGCAAAGTGTGCACTGGAAAAAATTACCCATGAGCCCTACTTTTCACTCCATGCTTCGTAAATGACAATCACTGCTTGATGCAGATGTTGCACTGTATCCACTCAGGGATGTTTTATTTCAAAAATAAAATAAAAAGGTACATCCAGAAGGAGGGGGAGGAAAAAAACAAAACAAAACAGGAAAATGACAACAAAATGGAAATGGCATCAATTAAATATGCCAATGAGAGAACCTCTGACAAGGCTTTCAGACCAACGAGCAGTGACTAAACGAAACTTACTTTTACTATTTGGACTTGCTGACAAGTTGCTCACGAGTAAGAACAACTTAGTCTCGTTTTCTAAAATCTGCCAAGAGCCAATAATCCAGCTGCTCCATTTACAGGAATATGTATCTCCCAGTGAACCCAAGCTTCCTATACAAGTACCGAGCAAGGGAAATACAGACATCTCAGTGGCATTAGATGAACCCGACAGGGAGGTGAAGCTGTACTTGTGGTCTGTGAAAGGAAAGGCAAACTTTGGAGGGAACGGAAGAGAAAGGGGACCCCAAATCCATCTAACATCTCACATAGACCCATACTGCCCATGACTCAGGTCATCTTTGTGTTCCTTTTTCTGCAGTTCTTTTGTCCCCAGAGCCTCAAAGCTGAAGGTGGAGATGTACTGCACAAACATACCCTGCCTGGATTCCCTTGTTGTAATACTGTTTTCTGGGCTTTGGACTAAAAGGCCACTGATTTGGTAAAAACAGAGACTACAGTGGTCTCGTGGGTAATTAGACCTTTTTGACAGAATCTAAGAGACCCTAAATTATAATGAACTCTGAATATTAATGAGAGGTGCCAGGGAGGCACCAGTCCACTTTCTATCATAGCTGCCTTGTTCGACACATACCTTCACAGCAGTCAAGCTGAACTGTTTGTAGCAAATCACACACATGGGCAGTCAGCTCACGCTCGCTCTCTACCACCCCATGCCATGTGTACCCGGTTTGAATGCAGAAACAATTCTTGTGTCCCGAGGACAACCTAAAATGTAACCAGGTTTTTTGCAAAAACATCAGATGCAAGTGATGTGAGTTTTGTCCCATGTTCTTCATTTTCATTTATTATAGATGCAAGAAAAATTCTGCCTCTATTGGCAATTAGAAGAAATAATGTTTCCTGGCTCTTTTTTCTCTATAAACTTTTGTTTCCAAGGAAGTTAGTACTGTTGACAGTAAACTCAGGCAAGGATGTCTGTGCCAGACAGAACCACCATTCAATGGAACAGCAATAACTTTAAAATGTGTGTCTGTAGTGAGACTTTGCGCAGAGCCCCTGTATTAAGAAGAGAAAAAAGCCCACCATCTGCTTTAGATGATGTGGTATTTGATTTTCTGTTTCTGTCAGTACAAGCAGCAACCTGATATAGGAAAACCGTGTGGGTCTTTAGTTAAGAGTTGGCCACCATTTTGGGGTGAGGGAGGATCAGACCAGAGATACATGTTCATTTAAAGCAAGGGTTACATTCAAAAGCCTAAAAGGGCCAGGGAGTTGATGCAAATGAGAGAAGCAGGCCACTGGGGAGCTGGCAAGAAATGCCCCATCCGAAAAGGGCCAACTGATAGTCTGCTGAAGCTCAAGTGTGGCTAAAGCTTCTGATCCTTAGACGGTCTCTTGAGCTGTACATGATGTCAGCTGATTCAGAGCGTAGTGCAGTCCAAACAACATCTCTCTGAGCAGAAGAGGGCTCACAGTCTGCAGCCTCTAGTTATAACGCAGAGTAACATTCAAGGGCCAATTTGGCTGGAGAAGTCCGGCCAGATACAACTCTGAATGATATGAGGGTGGAGGTGGGGGTGGAGATCTTGTCCTTCTGATACTCATTTGGTTTCCACATTTGACTGTCACTACTAGAGGATGTAATAAGAGGTCAGTTGAAAAAAATAGCAATCCAAACACAAAAACAATCTAATGATGGCTTATAAAAGATACTTCTCTTTGTCTTGCCCCAACTCCCAGCTTCATAGAGCCAAGTGGCTAGATTTTTTTGCCACTCTTTTTCCAAAAGTCATATGTACAATTATTACGCTTTGGGGATCTGCAATCAGTCTTTATTTTCCCTTGGTTGTATCTAAAGAGCTTATTCAAGAGTCATGATCGTTAGTCCTCCATCGTTCTGAAGTGCGGCCATAGATTCCTATGCAGCAGGCGGGGCTGTCTGTCTGTGCACTTTTCCCCTACGCTGCTGGAATTCCTGCAAAGTGATTGGCCATGAGGATCATGGCTCTGGCATGACTGTGAGCACGACCTCCAGTGGATCAGAAAGAGCAGCTCAGTGATTGTCTCATGGCCAGAAATAAAGCACAAGGTTACGGGAATTGGAATAAACCCAGTTGAGGGACGTGCAGGGTACCTGTACCCCAGCTGGGCAGCATGATCCTTATCTCAAACTATACCCTTCCGGCAGTGGCTGGTGGAGAGCGTGTGTGTGCCTGTCACAGCTGCCTGCAGACACACACTAGGCATATCTGAAAAGCTACAGATGCCACATCCAAGCACAGTACTGTCCGCTTCATCTGATTAACACACACATAAGAATGGGAACTACACCCATGGAAAACTGAGTATGTATTGTAGAAATGTAGAGGAAAAATAAAAATATTTTTTCAAATGTAATTACTTTTAATATATGCTTGTGGAAGGTCTAATACGATGTATGCTGTCTCTGTAATTTTTGCTGTAAATAACTGGAGACAGTGAATACACTGATTTTTCTATGTCTCTGTTTAAGCATAAGACTTTGTAACAATTTTTTTAGAGGGGGAAAAACCAACAAAGAGCAAATATGTACTTGCTTCCTTTCTGCGTGTTATGTGCTTCTCAGAAACTGGTTGTAACAGCTTAAGCACCCTGACGGGTCATTGGTGTTAACTGTACACTTCTTTGTGTAATACAGCTGAGGAAGGGACAGGGCTGTCCATTACATCTGCTCCAAAGAATTTGCATTGAAGATCGGCCCCAAACCTGCAAGCTCTACCTGAACTAGACAAGATGACAAAGGAGAGTGAAAAAGAGAGAAAGAGAGAGAGAGAGAGAAAGAAATGTTGCCTGAGTAAGTCATCTTTCCTTGTAGCAATGGCTTTGTCTAAATCCTCTCTGCATGAAATAGCTTAAGGAAAACAAACTCTGCTTTCTGATGAACAAAATATTTTTGTACACGTTTATTTCTTATTAATAACCTGGGGTCAGACTACTCATTCGCTGAAGCCATAACTGACCTTCACCAAATAAATGCCGTCAAGAACCCGGGGAGGGCCGGGGAGAGACAGAGAGGGAGGAAGATCGCAGGTGTCGTGAGCTGTAACAACACAGGCAGGAGCAAGTCTGATGAACCTGATGCTTTTCCTGCATCCCAAATATGACTTTAAAAGGCTAGTATTTTATGATGATCAATTTATAATAAAAGAAAAGATATTTAGATTTAAATGAGACTTTCCAGTATTTTTGAATTCCCTGACAATGCTTCCTTGCTTTTAGGATTGAGAGAAATGATTTTCATATACTTCCAACTTTCGGAGATGTAATGTTTTTACCTTTGCTCCAGCCTACATGTGTAGAGGGAAGAGCTACGCCAAGCCCTCCAGTGGTTGAAACCACAGGCTGTTGGGGGCATGGCTGTACCTACCAACCACGACCGTACCCTGAGGGGCCATGTGTGAGTGTGCAGCTGGCCTCTTGTATTAGCATGCACATCATATTGGCAATGCACAGCAGTTGCATTGCCAAACGTATGTAACACGAAAGTATTCACGCTAAAAAGCATAATAATTATACTTTTTTAAAAAGAATAATGCCTTGTAGAGTCACCATTGATTTTTCTGGAGCTTAATTACATTATTATCATGTATTCTGATTGCCCTATAGAGGCAAAAGGCAAACTACAAATAAACCCAGTGACATCTTTAGTTTTAAAATCTACAAGTTTCTGATCTCTCTCTCCTTGTTTAATATATAAGCCCTAATTTCTGTGTACGTGAGTAAAACTGCAGCCTGAGTCATTTAGGAAGTAAGCATTGAGTTTTTTTAATTATAAATATACTAGAATAAAACAGCACTCCCTAACAATTAAAAAAAAAGAGTTTTATATTACTTTAGAATGTAATAAGTTTTGTCCTTATTTTATGTCCTGTAAATTATTAGTTGAATACTGTTAGCATTCCCTGATAATGCACACATGATTTCTGAATGTTTTCTGTAAATGACAATCAATGTTTATGAAGTTCCCTCCTTTAATGCTGAAGAAAATTAAAAGAAGAGAAAAAAAAAAGTCTTGCCTAATTGTTTTCTTTTCCCACATACAGAACAAGGACTGGATGATTAGGCTTTGAAATATATTATCCTATTACCTATACAGTTGCCCTTTTCCTACTAAATAATGGAAAATAAATTCTGTCTTCATGGACCTGGCCTGAGTTAGGAATGCCCATTGAGAAAAGGACCAGACTTCATTCCAGCCAAAGAGCTTACCAATTAAAATGAGAGCAACGTCTCTCAAAGATAATAGTTCTCTTTTTCTGGAGCTTTCATGAAAGGAAGCCCCAGCCAGCAGAGCCGTAAGCAACACCTCTGTAAAAACTTTGTTTAATTAAGTTGCAGCAGGTTTGAAATAGGTGTGACAACCCCTTCATCTGATGAAAGCTTTCAATAATTAATGATTAAGTCTCTAGGTCTGTTTTTTGTTTGTTTGTTTGTTTTAACAAAGCATCACCAAGCTGCTCCGCCACCTAAATCAATGCTCACCAACATATGAATGCTCTGAAGCTGTAGCAGGAAGCAGTAGAGGACAATCACAGACTCAGTGATGTTGACAAAGGCAGATGATAAGCTTTTAGGTACTTGAAAGTTGTTGTAGGTTGGAGTCCCTAAAGATGAAATGCTTCAAGAATAGAAGTTTAGAGCAAAACATAGCCCTGGCCGGTTGTGGCTCAGTGGTGGCCTGTGCACCAAAGGGTCAGAGGTTTAATTCCCAGTCATGGGCACATACCTAGGTTGCAGGTTGATCCCAGGCCCCGTCTGAGCCAAATGTGGGAGGGGGGAGGCAACCAATCATCCCACATGGATGTTTCTCTCTCTCTCTCCTCTCCCCCCCCTCTCTTCCCTCCCTCCCTCCCTCCCTCCCTCCCCCTCTCTCCCTCTCTCTCCTTCCCTTCCACTCTCTCTGAAAATCAATGGAAAAAAATATCCTTGGGCAACAATTAATATCTAACACCTTTTGAAACTAGAAGCACTAACCCATATGACAGAATGAGACTTAGAAACCCTTCTGTAAAGTGTCTCCCAACTCCAGTCTTTGGAAACAGTGAAACTCTTCTAGTATGTTTCAAGTGATGTCTGTATTCAAGACATCCAGACCCCATGTGACCTGCTGAGAGGGCACAGAAGCAGAAAACTGCCCTGACCTGTCTGTTAGAGCACCCTTCATGTCCTTTGGTTTCTAATCAGGTCTTCAAATGACTAGTCAGAGACAGCAAATACCTTATCACAATCTATCATGGGCTTGTGTTAACTGTCACCAGCAATTGACCATAGAACTCCTTACTGTAAAATCATCTCAAGTCTTCTTTCAGAAGCCTTGATCTAGGCAGCTTTGAAATGCAAGATGAAATTTACCATTTTTAAATACAGGTTGGACCATATAAGATAACAATTATTAACCTTTGATTGCATTACTAAAAATCAGGAATTAAACCCTTTGTGTGCACAAAGTTTTGTTCCATTCATAGACCCTCTTTTTTCAGAGGAAGAACTGGCAACATGTTCCCATAATCACACCAGGCTAGGGTGATCAGGCATTTCTAGTTATCAAAGAAGTCGCTGGGGTTGGGCCTCCTACTCCAAGTGGCAGCAGCCCCTTGGCCCAATTAGAAAAGAGGGAGAAGTGTGTCGCAGATTACCAAGGCACAACGCTGTAAATGTTTTCTCTCACTGTTTTCGGAAATTGAACTTGCTAAGCTTAATTGGCTGAATAACTATTATTCTAAGAAATGATAAAATTCCTGACAGCGCTGTCTCATAGGTCTTTAACTCTCCCAAGTTCATGGAGCAGGGCATGGCAAGTGTAAGCATTCAATAGATGTGTCTACTACATGTATTGAAGTCCATTCTCCTTTTGTAATTTGAGCTGCCCAACTATCTACTTGCTGTCATTTCACTGATTTTGCCCTTGAGCAAATCACCCTCTAGCAGAGAAGTCAGATACAGACATGCTTTTTACCAGGAGCAATGAGAAGTGGAAATAACCGTCCATCGTCAATGACATTGAAAGAACGCTCTTACTCTCCCTTTTTCCAAAGGTTTAACCAAAAACAATAAGAGAGGGAGCCAGAGTGGCTATCAGAGGTGAGACATATCTTCCCAAATGTTCACAGAAGACTCAGCTGAGCAGGAAACAAACGAACAACAACAACAACAAAAAAAAAAACACACAGAGAGACCAAGGAACCTGTTTTGTAAAACAAATTGGACATAAAAGCCTGGTCTTAGCATGTCCTTCTCAAATCCCTCAACCTAAATTGATCAAGTCTCAAAGTCTCAGTCAGAAAAAAGAGAATATTATCTGATGAACAAAATAAACTAACAAACAAAATAGATACAGACTCATAGATATAGATGATGCATTGCAGAACTGTACCCCTGAACACTATTATAAGTTTATTAACCAATGTCACCCTAATAAATTTAATTTCTTTAAAAAAAAAGAATATGGAGAAGTTATTACTTCTGAGCTATATCATTACACAAGTAAGAAATTTTAGAGAAGATCCTATTTTTTAAGAGATGGAAACCATGATAGCTGCAACCATGTTTTCTTGATGCAGCAGTCAACACAGTAGGCCAAATGCCATCTGAAATGTCATCTTAATCACTGGATACTCTGCATGGGGCCAAAGATGGGGGAAGCAAGGAGAGCATGCAGGATTACACAGTAGGTGTGCATGGGCTGGACCTACCCACATTCCACCAATCAGAGTCACTCCCATGGCACACATAACAGCAGAGGTGATGGGAGATGTAGTCTATGTGTGAGAGAACTGGGTTTGGGAAACACTTAACAGCCTGATACAAATGTAAAAGAATTCCAAGAAAGTCTCTAATTTGATTTCCCATCAGATACCACAACAAACATTTATTCAACAAATACTTATTTCCACTACAATTTGCCAGGCACTGTTCATTGGGAATACAATAGTGAAATGTGACAGATACAGAGTCTGCCCTAGGAATCTATGATCTAGGTTCAAGAAAGGTGGATATACAAGAGTACAAAGACATAATACAAATACCTGTAGAAGATAAACTTTATTACCACTGTTACACTAGCTACAAGAAAATTACAGGGTGCTCCTACAGATGGTCAGTTATTCTCTGCTTAATTTGAATCTTGAACTTATTATCATCCATCATAGCCCTTTTTTTTAAACAACGTTAATTGTTCAATTAATTTCTTAATAGTGAAACAAAAATCTTTTACCCTGGTCATCGCTAGTTCTGGCTCATTGAGATTAAACATAACAAGTGTATGTCCAAACCTATCTTTGTCATCAATACCTTAAGTAAAATAGATACACCTTTCACTCCTCATTCCCAGTCTTATCTTTTTCCCCACATTAAAAATTCTCAGCTATCCCAAACATTTCTCACAATGCGATCTGCTCATAAAGTAAAGTGTTGTTCATTTGAAGAACCTCATCAAAACCACCAATAACACAGGTCAGGGATGAATCAGGGACCCTGGCTACATCAATGATGTCAGTCAGATACACTTTTAGAACAAGTGGCTTTTACAGACACTTGTGTTTTAAAATGTAGGTTTTATTATCATTCAAGCATGGTAAGGCCAAGAGATCAGGAAATGATCACCATGGAAAAGATAGTTTGTTACTGAGTGCCTTAGAGGAGATGTGCCATGTCATGTCACGCAGGGCTATGTGTGAAAGCACCAGGGCCGGGGGGAGGCAGGAGTGAGGGGGAAACCTGGACCAGAGCTTTTATTGTGGTTTCTATGGGAAAGAAGAGATGAGGCTGGATAAGCAGACTTTGAATTGGTTTGTTTGTAGGGACTGTCTCTAGTTGTCTGGTACCTGGCCCTGGGGTACTTAAGCTGGGAGATAGTGATGCACAGTGTGAGAGCCTAATACAGGAGGTGGTTGGAGCACAGGCTCTAGATTGGCTGGTTTGCATTTGAAAGGGCACTCCCAGGCTAGACTTGACTATCTCCAGAAACTGGCTGGTCTTGGGAAAGGCAGTTTTTAATCTTCCTAGGATCAGCAAATCCCCAAATATCAAAACACCAGAATAAAAAGACATGCTTAATACAAATTGATTTGTGAATACTGACCAATAGGGGGAAATATATGATCCTAAACCTTATGTGTGAAGAATAGAGCAGGCTCTAGCTGGTTTGCTCAATGGATAGAGCTTTGGCCTGCGGACTGAAGGGTCTGGGATTCAATTCCGGTCAAGGGCACATGCTCAGGTTGCAGGCTTGATCCCCAGTGTGGGGTGTGCAGGAGGGTGTGAGGATTCTCTCTCATCATAAATGTTTCTATCTCTCTCTCCCTCTCCCTTCTTCTCTGAAATCAATCAAAATATATATTTTTTAAAATAGAGCAGTTTCTATATATTGTGGAAGGCCATTTTATGAACTATTGATCTGTTTTTCCCTATTTTCCCTCCTCTGGGTTCCAATTCACACCTTGGGCTCCTCATTACTTCAATTTTTTAAAAAATATATTTTATTGATTCTTTACAGAGAGGAAGGGAGAGGGATAGAGAGTTAGAAACATCAATGAGAGAGAAACATGGATCAGCTGCCTCCTGCACACCCCCCACTGGGGATGTGCCGAAACCAAGGCACATGCCCTTGACTGGAATCAAACCCGGGACCATCCAGTCCGCAGGCCAACACGCTATCCACTGAGCCAAACCAGTCAGGGCTACTTCAATTTTTTTACAAGGTAGAAAGCTAAGCCCCAGGTTTCCAAGGTCCCTGCTCTAGCAAAGATTACTCTGTCTCACACAGGGCACCAAAGAAGAGAGTTTTTTATCTTCAAGGTTTGGATCATGAAGAAATATACAGTGATTATGAGGACTAGAACACAGAAGCCTCCCATGGAAGGGACCTCCGTTCACTAATCCAACCAGCTCCTATTTATTAACCTCCTACTCTGGCCAGACACTGTGCCAATCATTAGTATATTAGTTTGCTAGGGCTGCTGTAATAAATGCCACAAACTGAGTGGCTTAATAGCAGAAAGTTATTGCCTCACCTTTCTGGAGCCTAGAATCCAAAATCAAGGTATTGGCAGGGTTGGTTCCTTTTGAGAGCTTGAAGAAGCATCAGGTCCATGCCTCTCCCCTAGCCTTGGGGGTGTGCTCACAATCTTTTGTATTCCTTGGTTTTAGCAATATCACCCCAATCTCTGCCTTCATCTTCACATGGTGTTCTCCCTGTGTGCATGTCTGTGTCCAAATCTCCCCTTTTTATAAGGATACTTATCATATTGGATTAGGGCCCACCGTAATGACCTCATTTTAACTTGGTTGCCTCTGTAAAGGGCCTATCTCTAAATAAGGTCACATTCTGAGGTATCAGGGATTAAGTTGCCAACATGTTTTGGGGGGAAGTAATTCAACTCACAAAGGTAATTGAACAACAGACAATTTCCTCCTCTTGTATAGTGTACAATTCAGTAATATTTTGTAGCTTTCCATCCATTCAATGAGATGAGAGCACTCCAAACTGATTTCAAGAAAATAAAGATATTCCTTGAACATCTATGTTTATGAACTGAGCATCAATTCACAAAACATACCACCTGTTCCTAATGCAATGGAAAAGGGTCAAAGCAACATCAGGACAGAGGGAAGAGATGAAGTCATTTGAAGAAAACTACAAGAGGTAAGTGGGAGATTCCAATCCCAAATACCCGTTCCCCTTTCCAGGCACTTTCCCAGGGATCAAACATGAACTAAGAGGATGGAGAGGGAATTAATAATTCCTTTACAGCTCCAAGTGACAGCGAAAGGGATTTATCAAATGCCAGAGATGTTTTATCAGAGCTGTGATCCATACTGAGCTCCCACTTAGCATCCACAATACTTTCTTAACAACTTTCTCCTCGGTACTTCCCATCCTCACCGCATCTTGCAAAGCTGTGCGGACAGATATCTAACATGCCATTTGGATTCTCCTCTTTGGAAAGAAAAAAAAACATTATTTTTAAGATGGGGTGGAGCTGACTGGTGGGTAGGAGTAGGTGGGTGGGGAAAGCAAAGTCAAGAAAGACTTTCCCAAAATAAATACTAATTCTCATGATGCAGAAATATCCCCTCCTCAAACCCCACACCCATATTATCGGTCCAGGAATTCTTGTTCATTACATGATGAAATTCCCTGTGCATGTACTAGACAAAATAAAAACATGACATTCATGGAAACTGCTGGGGGTTTTTGTGCCTTGTGCTTAAAGCAATCACATCCTAAGATGTTCCTCGTCTTGAAAGAAAAAGTTATAAAAATGTTAGCTATTAAAATAATCCCTGTCACACATCTTAATTCTTTATCATCCAGCTAAAAGAAAATCTTTAACTTTATTATTTTTGTATTAAAATTAATAATTTCAGGCTACTAAGGGGGAGAAGGGTTCTCTCGCCTAAGGTCTCTATCTCTTAAGTTCTTCTTTCTGAAACACCGTTCCTCCTTGAAATTAGGAATTAAATTCCTAAAAGGAATTTTATCTTAACTTGTGGAAACTCAACTCTCAGATGGTTAAATGGCACTATTCTATAAGAAACACTCATCTATTTCCTAGAAAAATTTAAATCTTTTATCCAGACAGGTTCAAGGTAGCAGTCAGATCGCTCTTTCTAATTCACATTCCAGAGAGGAGTCCCAGGGGCCACTTAGATAGTTCCATCCAACTTCAAGCTTTTACCTCTCACCCAGCAAGAACGAATGCCTGCTCAAGTGCCCTCAGTGGACTGTGCAGCAAACTACACTTTAAAAATAGACTCTTCCAAGAAAGACCCCAGACATTTGTCCAAAACAACTAGTACATTTTTTTTTTCACATAGATTGTATCAGCCATTTTTTTCTGCTTGCCCCCAAAGGTCAGGAATAATAATTTCCAAAAGGCAAGGCATTGTGGTCAAATGTAAAAGAAAAATCTGAGAGGTAAAGCAGAAAGGAGAACTGAGCTCAGGCCTCACATCTCAGAGTTATGTCTGTTTCCCTCATCCATTCAATAAATATTGAGTGCGTACTATGTGCTAAGCATTATGTCAGGCCCTGAGGATAAAAACATGCTCAACATGGTACCTTTCCTTGAATTCTTCATAGTGTAGCAAGGCAGGCAGACCAACAAACAAATGCAGTCACACATGTTGGAAGAGGTGTATTCAGAGAGAGGACTCTGGGAACTATAAAGTGTGATTACATCTATTTAAGAACAGCTGTAGGGGAGCATGGGGAAAACTAGAGAAATGATGCCATTTGTATTGAGCCCTGAAGGATGACAAGATGTTTATCAGAAGAAAGAGTATTCCTAACAGTGGAAGAAGCATCAGAAAGAGAGAGAGTCTAGAATATGGAACAACTGGCAGTTTACATTCCAGACATTACCTACCCCCAGACATATTTGGTTTGGTTTACACTTACTTAGTAAATTCCATATAAAGTCAGAATCTCCAGATTCTTTTATAAAAAATAGATCTGGAAACATTGTTTCCAAATTCTAATATGGAAAAACTGACTAGTTTCCAGTCAACGCTGTCCCTTTTAGGCAATTCATGTTTTCTTTCATTTTCCTCTTTACTCATTTCCTACTGGCCTGACTCCTTAGACAATTGAGTACATGGTGAGCAATGATGGGAGATGAGTAGAGAAAAGTCAAAAGTAGGCTGGTTATAAAGATTCTGAAATGCATACCTGAGAAGCTTATTTTTAGCTCAATGTTTTGATAACCATGACCTCACAGAACTGGTCATCCACAAACAGGATCAAATCTTTTCTAAAACATTGGGCCTAACTGCCACCCATCTAAATTGGTGTATTGGCGGGGCGGGGGGAGGGAGGGGGCGGGACGGAGATACTTGTTATTTATAATCACAACTGCCTGCTCAGGAAGACAGTTTGTATTAAATAGAAAACCCTCAGTTCTGTTGAGACTTAATAGTTTAGGCTTAAAATTTTGGAGAAGAATTCTGAGTTTCCAAGACTCCTCAAGAGGGAGTACCTCAGGTAAGAAGGGAGACAACACCAAGAAAGAAGACAATGAGATCATGAAACAGGTATTGATGGGCCAAAGGATCAACAAGAAATCTCAGTGCCACGATGTTCCAAAGGATTTTAAGAACAGGAATGACAGAGGTATGGCTTTAGGTTTGTCTGCTGCTCAGTGAACAACATGGTACCCCACCCCACAGCGACTCCTGATTTTCAGTAAAATCAACCTCAAAATGGTTTGTGTGACCTTGAGGATTTAAATACCCAGAAACGTACAGAAACCTTTAGGAGAGGTTTAAACTTTCACAGGGCATGGAACTGTGTGCTTAAACTAGATCTCACAGGACAGGAAAGCCCTGGCTAGAAAATGTTTACACTAGACTTTAATCACTGACAAAATAACATTTCAAAAAGATTATTTATTAAATTATTTCATGACTAATCTTAATATTTGATAGTAGCGTATTCTCCCCCCTCCCCCACCCCCCCCATCCCCCACTCCGTAAGGAGCAACATGACTCCCAAGAGTTCTGACATCTGAACACATTTGATGAGTACAAAGCTGGGCAAGGCTTCCTGAGGCTCTCCAGTTCTCTGCTTGGGAAGTGGTTCATGGAACTTAACCTGGAAGAAACCAGAAGGTATTTTCTCCAAGTGCCCACCGGCCTCCTGGGAAGATAGTGTCCTTATAGGCAAAGACCCCGGCAAGGCCTCTGCCAGCTAACCTGATTGCCCTTTGTTAATGAGCACAACTACACCTGCATTGGATTTGAATTGCAAAGTCTCACCAGCTGGTGAAACAGCTTCGGTCTATAATTCACCTCCTGGCTCCTGGTCCTTGTGCCTGATAGATGCAAATCCCCAAGCTTCCCATTTCAAATGGTGCCTATAGGAAAGCTAGGGTCTCACAGTAAATCATCAACTCATAATTCTGCCTTCAGCTGGAATGAGATGTGTCCTCGGATTGCCCAGTCTGGAGACTCTTGCCAAGACAACAAAGGCCTGCCAGGTGGTTGAGGCTCAGCAAGCATCTGCTCAGCTTCGTGTTAGACCAAAATGACCACTGGGATGCATGCATTCCATGTGTTGTCAGAATCAGCAGCAAAAAAGGACCCCAACATCTGCCTTTAAAAGGAAGCTGTATGTTGTAATTCATTTCTAAATAAATAATCCCCACACATCCACTATGTCTCTGGGCACAGGATCTCATATCCCTTTTGAAAGGGCATAGATAATTGCAAAAGCAAATATGAGGTGAAGATGGCCAAGTTAGGTGTCAAATCAAATTAACATATACTGATTGAGCACCCACTCTAATAGTGACTAACCATTGTAGAGTTCTTTACATCTTACAATGTCTTTCATATAGATTCTTCATTTGAGCATCACAACAGCCCACTATAGGAAAAACAGGTATTAGAGAAATCACCAATATTTGCAAGTGGTATTTTCAAAATTTAACTATAGAGTACAATTTCTCACCATAAAATGAAGTAAGTATAACTGAGAAATTGAAGGACTTCCTTCAGATCGTAAGAGATTTAAGACTAAGGTGATTCATAAAGCTATTAAAATAAATTTTACCACTAAAATAAATTACATGTCAAATTACATTATTACTGTATTAATATTACCTCTTTTTTAAAAATATGTTTTTATTGATTTGAGAGAGAGAGAAAGGGAGAGAAACATTGATGTGAAAGCGCAACATCAATCAGCAACCTCCTGCAAGTCATCTACTGGGGATTGAGCCCCCGCAACCTTGGGCATGTGCCCTGACTGAGAATCAAACCAACAACCACTTGGTGCATGAGATGATACTCAACCAACTGAGCCACACTAGCCAGGGCAATATTATCCCCCCCTTTTTTTTTACATGTGTCAGCAGTGCCAAAACAATGCTTCTTAAAAGATATACATTAAATGTCACACCTAGTAAGTTTCAAATAAATGCCATACTAAAATAAATTAAAGGAGAAGTATTTACAGCTTTACTAATAGCTACCAAAAAGACATTTATAATAAAAATTCTAATATCTGAATAGAAGAAAACCATGTATACCTGATAGAGATTTAGATAATCAGTATAAATATTAGGGGGAAAGAAACAAAATCATCTTTATATTTTAAATAACATAATTGCATATCTAGAAAATCCAAAAACTACTTTTCAAAAATCCTTCCAAATTAAAAAGATAATTAGATAGCTGCACGGATGATAAGTATGCAAAAATCTACATTTTAAAATACTATCTCAGTAAAAATTAAAATGGTAAATTAAAAAACCTCATTCACTACAGTAATCTATATACAGTAGGTCCTTGGGTTACCTCAGAAATCCATTCCTATGGCAAGATGTAATGTGATTTTCGCCATAAGTAGGAACCCACCTACATAAGCACCTGTCACTCACATGGAGCACATACACAGCAGTAATGAAGTGAAACAGTAAAAAAAATTTAAAAGAAAGATAACAATTCCTGACCTTTACTTGTGGTAAATAAATAATAAAAAACATAAAGCCCATATGTACATACATCAAAATGATGGAACTTTCTTTTTATAAATACTGTAAATGGGAGATAGCGACGTAACCACAAAATGACATACATTGAGTCCCACATAACCTGAGGACTGCCTGTATATGAAAAGCCAGTGCCCATGACTATCAGGATGACCAAAAGACAGGTCACCATGAGGTGCATTGAGCACCTCTCAGTCCCTCATCCAGGACCCACAGGCTCTGATTGCAGGAAGGTGGGCAGCTGGTGGGTGGGGCTGCAAGCGAGGCGGGGCGGCAGGTGGGTGGGCGGGGCTGCCAGCAGTGGCGGGCTACTGCATGCGATTTCGTGTGCTGGGCTTTTAGTAAATACTATAAAACTCCAGTGAACAAATTTAACAATAAAAATCAGAATCTATATGTACAAAATCAAAAATTCTTACTAATAAGAAATAAAAATAAAAAGATTCAATGCATTGCATTACTGGAGGGAAAAAGGAGAAAAGAAACAGTAGAAAACATAGTAAAATGATTCAAAAATAAGTTTATGCATACTGACAATTTATAACAGGTGTGTAAAGATAGAGGCACAAATCAGGTTTGATATAAATTTAAACATATAATGTGTTTTAAAATAGCCTTAAAACAAATTGACAGTTAAAAATAAAAAAGTGAAAGATTTATTTTTTAGTATGTAGAAATAGTAATCAGACAAAATGAAATTCAAGAAAATTATAGTATGAACTATTTAGTGGTTTGTTTGGTTTTTTTTCATTATAAATCCACTTGGAAGATTTCATAGCCATCTACTTTTATGTACCTAACAATGTAGTTTTGAAATATAAAGCAAAATCAGAGTTCCAAGGAGAAACTGAAAAAGCCACAGTGGACAAAAATCACACAGAGCTCAGATCCCAGAAGATCAAACAGCTTTTTTTCTCAAGAAAATTTAGGGAAGATTTTAATAACACAGTTAACAAGTTTGATCTCAAGAGATAAATATTTAACTCTGTACCCAATAAACAAAGAATGCACATTATTTCCAAACACATGGAACGTTCATAAAAATTGACTCTGTATTGAATTACAAAGAAACTCTCAATAAAATCCCAAAAGAAGTCAACTCACCACAATGGAAAATTTAGAAATAAAGCAACAAAATAAAGATCTACAAGCACCATGGAAAAAAAATTATAAATAAATAAATAAAAGATTAAAGCACCTAGAAATTTTTAAATAAACTTCTAAGTAATTCCTGGATTAATGAGGAAGTCAAAATTTAAATGACACATGACTTAGAAGCAAAAATAATGTGAACACTAAATACCAACTCTTACCCGGAAACAAGCAAGTGGAGCTCTGTGGAATAGATACGTTTTAGACAATAAGACTAAACACTCAGCTCAAGAAATTAAAATAAGATCAACCAAAATAAAACGGAGACTCCCCTCTCCAAGAGGGTCCTCCCTCCAACCTCCCCTCGCCCCTACCCCTCCCAACAATCAAGAGTGATCACCTCTTCCGCTTCCGGTCAGGTCGCCGCTTCCGCTTCCGGTGCCACCGCAGAGCCAACGGTCACCGCCCGCAGCCTAACACCTGAGAACCCGTCTCCGGCCACCCTGGTAGGCTCCCCCAGGGACATTTCGAGGTCCTCACCGCCACCACCGGTGACTCAGCTTTCGGCTGCCCTCAGCCGCCACCATGGGGATGATCCGACCCCGGAGAAGCCACCGCCTTCGCTCGCACCGCTGCCCACCGCGCAGCCCGCCCCTCAGCCCTCGCCACGAGGCCCTGATGACCTTCTTGGCCGGAGGGCCTCCCCCGGAAACCCTGTTACCTGCGCTTGCGCCTCCACCCCTGCTGCCTGCGCCGCTCGCGCCGGTGCCGCGGCCCGTCTCCCAGGTGCGCCAGAACTACCGTGCCGACTGCGAGGACTGCCTCAACCACCAGATCTACGTGGAGCTGCACGCCTCCTACGTGTACCTGTCCATCGCCTTCTACTTCGACCGCCAGGACCAGGCCCTGCAGCACTGCGCCGCCTTCTTCCTGGGGCAGTCGAGGGAGGAGTGGAAGCACGCGCAGACCTTGATGAGGCTGCAGAACCAGCGAGGTGGGCGGATCTGCCTGCGAAACATCCTGGGGCCTGAGCAGAGCCAGTGGGAGAGCGTCCTGGAGGCCATGGAAAGCGCCCTGGAGGTGGCGAGGATGGTGACCCAGAGCCTGCGCAACCTGCACCTGCTGGCCACCATGAAGAACGACGCCCACCTGCGCGCCTTCCTGGCGCGTCACTTCCTGCGCCAGGATGTGCAGTTGGTCTACAACTTGGGCGCCAGTGTGAGCAAGCTGCGCAAGCTGGGAGCCCCGACCTCCAGCCTGGCCGAGTCCCTCTTTGACACGCTCGCTCTGGGTGCCCGCACGGAGAACTGAGCCTGGACTGCCTTCCTGATGGCCCTGGGGCGACGTCCCCTGGGCCCCGTGCCCAGCACGCATGTTGCCGTATTGCCCTGGCAGAACGTTCACTTAAGTTGTTATGTTCAAGTTTTACCATTTCTTCAAATAACGTTATTGGTTCTTAAATTTAAAAAATAAATGAAAGAAGTAATGTAGACAAAAGCGGAATTTGTTAAAATTAAGTAGAGTTGATCAATAAAAAGTTGCCTTTAGAAAACCGACTGTAAAGTGAACAAACTTCTGACGGGTTGGATTCTGGGAGGTTGGCGGGGTAAGGAGAGCTACAACTGTCAGCAGTTAGTAGGAGAATTTAACTGCATGTACCTCCGCGCTGTCATTTTATCCATTTCTCCCAGGGACTCTCACCTCTGCCCTTCACTGCTGCATTAGTCTTCTAACCAAGCTCCCTGCTCTGCTCTTGCTCCCCGCAGACTATTCTCCCCGCAGGGCCAAGACCCAGCCGCTCACAACCCAAGTCATGCATGTCTTTCCTCTGCTCAAATCCTTCTAGGGCAGGGGTGGGCAAACTTTTTGACTCGAGGGCCACAATGGGTTCTTAAACTGGACCAGAGGGCCGGAACAAAAGCATGGATGGAGTGTTTGTGTGAACTAATATAAATTCAAAGTAAACATCATTACATAAAAGGGTACGGTCTTTTTTTTCAATAGTTTTATTCATTTCAAACGGGCCAGATCCGGCCCGCGGGCCGTAGTTTGCCCACAGCTGTTCTAGGGGCTTCCCATCTCCTTGAGAGTGAAAATCCAAAATATACAAGGGACTATAGGATCTGCCTTTCTCCCACCTCTTACCTTCTCTCCTGCCACTCACCACCCCGCCACTCCCCCAATGCCTACACTGGGCTCACCCATCCTAACTAAAATGACTTCCTGCTTCTTCCCAACTACTTGCCTGCTCAGTGCCTTTGATCTTACAGTTCCCTCTGCCTGCAATGCTCTTCCCCAAATGTCCACATGACTGAATCCCACTCTTCCTGCGGACTTCAGGAGAGGCCTTCCCTGCCACCCTCTCCACAGAGGAACCACCCCCACCTCCCTCTGTCCCCCTTACTCTGCTTCATTATTCCTCATGGCATTTGCTGTATGTTAATTGGTGTGTGGTAAAGAAATAACCTCACCCAAAGAGAGGTCTGCATTTTGTCCTTGGCTACTGAGATGATCTCCTGGCCCCTGGAATGTCCTTCCTGATAGAAGTATCTTTGCCTGCAGGCTTTGGTCACTAGACAGTCTAACCATGTGATTTATGCTGGGGGCTTTGGGCTGTGCCGAATCAGTCTGACTTCTGAAGGGACGAGACTAACCTCCCAGAGGGGCTGGAGACTGAAGTCAGCTAGGGGGCAGTATGTGATGGAGCCCAGTAAACGCAGGACACCAACAGCTTAGGTGAGCTTTCGTGATTGGCATCATACATGCATAATGTCATACATCATGGTCAGGGGGAGGTAATGCCACCATGACTCCGAGGGGAGAGGCAACAGACGCCTCCCATTTAGACCCCTCTAAGACTCTACCCTGTGCATCTCTTCCTTTGTCTGGTCCTGGTCTTTTCCTATAATAAACCATAACCATGGGTACAATAGCCTTTAGCAGGTTTTTTGAGTGCTTCTAGCAAATTATCAAATCTGAGGGTGGTTTTGAATGCACCCTAAACTTACAATTGGAGTCAGAAGTGAAGGCAGTCTTCTGGGAACTGTTCCCTCAGACCTTAGCGGTTAGTTAACTCAGGGTAATGGGTTATTGTCTTTCCCCCACCTCCACCCCAATTAGTTCATCAGCTTCACAAGGTTTGGTTCACTGCTATATACCTAGAGCATAGAACTGTATCTTATACAAAGAACCAGCATAATACATTTTTATTGGATTAATCCCAAAAGATAAAACACCTTCAAGGGACAAAAGTTGCATTGAATTTTGCAGCAATACATGCTAGAAGACAATAAAATACTATTTATCAGCTTTCAGGGAAAAAAATTGAAAACTATTACCCAAGAATCATATAACACCACCCCCCCCAATGTCTTGTTCCTAAGTGAAAATGCAAAAAAAAAATAAAAAAATTCATAGCCAAAGATGCAAGATTGCAAGAGAATAGCAACAATATACCTTTCCTGGATAAAGAAGACACTTTTCAAAGACATTTACCAAAACACTGAAGGATGAACCAAACACAAAAGAGAAAATAATAATAGTTAATAGTGCTTGCTATATGCTGGACACTCTCCTGGGTGTTCATTTAAATCTTCTTGTGCAAACCAATGAAGTAGCTGCCATTATTATTCCTCCTTTCCAGTGAGGCAGGTGAGATATAGAGAAGTCCACTTTCCTACTCAGAATCATACAGCCAGTAAAAGGTGGCCCCAGGATTTGAACCCCAGCATTCTGGCTCCAAGTCTCACACACTCAGCCTTTATACTACACTGCCTTCAATAAACCCTGAAACAGAATCACAAATGTTAACTGATTAATCTAAATAATCACTGCACTTATTACAAAACTGAACACTAAAAAATAGTTGCTATTTCAAATAATACAGTGCAGGACCCCCCAAAAATTAATGAAGATTAAAGAAAAGTAGAGAATATATCTTTAAAGCAAAGATACTAAACTCACCATCTATAAAGAAGAATCAAAGTTAATTACTTTAATTTTGATATTATTAATTAGATAAATATAGGTTTTAAATGTTCTTTTTAAAAGTTGTAATGTAACCTACCACTCATAAAATATTTAAAAGAATATCTAGCTTTGATTCAAATCTAACTCCCATGAAAACCTAGCTAGCTGGCAGGACAGTAGTTTAAAAAAAAAAAAAAAGCCCTTTTTCAGAAAAAGCTCTTTGGCCCAGGACACCTGGAACAAGAGGACCAACCAGCCTGCCCTGCCTGTCCCCTGCCTTGGCCTCCGGGGAAGCAGAGAAGACATAAAAATAAGTCACTTGGAGTTCCAATCCAAGATGGTGACATAGGAGTCTCCTGAGCTGCCATCCTGGTGGACATATCAAATGCACCCAATTCCTTCTGAGAGACAGCTCAGAAGAAAGGAGCTGAGTGACACCTGCACACCAGGCAAATGAGAAAATACCCACAGCGGGGGGCTGTCATCCTCCCCAGAGCCCAGGGGAGCAGCGGTGCCTCCTTTGTCTTCTCCCTCAGCCCCTCCAAATCACCTGTGTCACCCTGGAAGGAGCTTGAACATACATCTGTGCCCAGTTTTGCAGCTGAGCTAGGTGCCGGGATCTCCTGGCTTTGAGAGCCAATGGGGTTTGCATTCATGAGTCCCACAGGACTGTGGCAAACAAAGAAGCAGTTCTTAGGGTGCAGGATCCCCCTCCCTTCCCCCCTACAGCTATAAACCCGGGCCAAGCACAGAGAGAATAGGTAAAAACACCCATCTCACAGTTCCTCCTGGGAAGGGGCTTCCCTGCGTACTTTCCCTGCTGTTGCGTGAGAGTCCAGCTTTCAACCAGCAGCCATCTAGGTGCTGACTATGATCCTCCCCTTCAGGAGACTGACAGCTCTGACACACCCTCACCTACTGGGAGGCACCAGAACGAACTCGGCTTGTACAATCACAAAGCTTTGAGAGCCAAGAGCTCAGACCAGACTGATTGATGAGGTTCATCTCCTCCGTGAGATCATCTGCTTTATCTAATGCATAGAAACCAACTTGCCTAAAGGTCATGATGTTTCTTTTCTGTTTGCTCGTCATCTTCCCCAACTGAATGAATTAGATGGAGCAGGAGAATGAACAATTACAAAGCACCTAGTGTGTCAGACTGTTGTTAGTTACTTAGTGTGAATTGTCTTAATCTATGTGACAGCCCCAGGAGATAGATATTAGTTAGCCCTACTTTACAGATGAAGAAACCAAGAGACTCAGAAAATAAAAGTAAATTTTCTAAGGCCACACAGCTGGTAACCATTACAACTAGAATTCAAATACAGACCAATCTGGTTTTAACTCTCTGCTCTTTCCAAAACACCTCACTGTCACATTTTTGAAGGACACAAAAGCATGTGGCATTTCTAAAATGTATAGTTTCATTCAAATTGCCTTCAGGAGTTCGGGGGACCAATACAAATGTGATTGTAATAGATTAGGTGAGCAGTGATGGTACTGGAGATGGTGAGAGTGATTGTGTTCTGAATACATTTTGTAGGCAGGCCTGAGGGGACTTGTGAATAAACTGGATAAGGAGACAAACAAGAGGAATCCAAATGAATCCAAATTTTTGGCCTTAGCAACAAAAAGAATGGGTAGCATTGATTGATATGGGAGACTGTGGGAGAAGTAGATTTGGGGGACATCAGAAGCATAGTTATTTTTTTAAATATGTTTTTATTGATTTTAGAGAGGAAGAGAGGAGCAAGAGATAGAAACATCAATGATGAGAGGGAATCATTGTTCGGCTGCCTCCTGCACACCCAACACTGGGGATCGAGCCCACAACCTGGCATGTGCCCTTGACCGGAATCAAATCTGCGACCCTTCAGTCTGCAGGCCAATGCTCTATCCACTGAGCCAAACCAGCTAGGGAAGAAGCATAGGTATTAAATTGTCTGATATTTCTGCTTTGAACATTCCAGGGAGTTTTCAGTTTAAATGTGTGTGTGTTCATTTTCCATACTGTTCTAACAACATTTAAATTTGCTTATAGATGGCAAAATGAATGAATGAAGCAATCAGTCAGTGTACATTTACAGACTGAAATGCCTGGATAAGTTTTAATAATAGGGGGCCTCTAAGTGGTAACATGGTGGGTGACTTGTACCTTCTTTTGGGTTCTTCACTGGATTTTTTTATAGTGAGCACTCATCGCATTGCTCTTCTAAATGCGCAAACAGTATTTTGAAAGGATGTCAGAGGAAATTCATTTTACATATAAAGCCTAAAAGTGAATGTGTGCTCTGACATAGAAAGTGTACAATAACAAAACCTTAGCGCCTGTCTTCAGTTTCACACAGAGCTAAAGTGAGTACATACTGACATTAGGTTTAAGCATTACAAGTTACTCACTCTCTGGCTATGCCTGGACCAGATGCCCTTTGTTGACGATACTCGTTGAGCCTGAACCTGTCTGCAACCCGGTGCATATTCGTGTTATGTAGGTGAGTGTATATACGTGTCTGCAACCTGCATCTGGGATTGGCAGGTGCCTCCTACACCCGTGCTATGAGACTCCACTGGAAAAAAAAAATTGGGACACTGCCTGGTTCCATCGTGTTAAATGAAAATAACATTCAGAGTTGAGTTAATCTGATTGCATGGGATCTATTTTCCCCCTTGCTGCAAATCAGAGCCGTTTTCAGCTAACAAGGATGGGTGCCCTACTTGAATGGGCAGCGGGCACTGCTGCTAGTCAGAGCGGCACTTAGCATGGCATTGCCATCATTACATCCCCAGGTTCAAGGCAATGAAACTCCAGGAGTGGCAAAGTCAAATCAGTTCAATTGTCTGATTGTTCATACTCATAAAGTGGGGAAGCTGGCGGGGGTCCGGCATAAAACTTAGAGTTGTGCAGTGAAGCTCCTTTAAGGTAATTCATTGCCCTCTGCAGAAACTTAAATCAGAGGGGCCAGCATGGTCACAGTAAATGCAGCTCCCCACACTGCTTGAGAGCAAGAGCGCAGACAGCCGGCTGCTATGCCAGATGTCAAAGGTGCACTTGTGTGTGATCTGCCCCATTCCCGAGAAGTACAATGGATGGGCCTTTAAGCACCGCCATAAAAAACGATGGTGATTAACGAAGCAGCACAACTTAATAAACCAAGTTGACTCCCGCTTCCTTCTCCTAGGCATTTTCACTGTCCACAAAGCAGTTCTTTTACTTAGCAGCAGGGACATGTAAAATGTTAATCATCAATCTGTGTGCCATTAAAGAAGTTGCTTTCCCTTTCTCAACTTGAAAACCAAGGGGGAAAGATAATAGGTTTGGTTAACAGAGCCGTGCACATAATGGAAATGTGCGGAGGAAAGCTTTGATAGAGTCAGTGTGGGAGCCCTGAACACTAATCCATCCTGCTCTCGGGACCTCGAGTTCAAATCCTAGCCGGGCCTGGGAGGCTCGGGGTGGAGGCTGGGGTGAGGGTCTTGATCTGGCTGAGCCAGTGGGGGGCCACTCTACCTGAGTGGGGCCAAAAGAAGATGAGAAGGCCTGGAAGCGATCCCTGTCAGAAGGGAGGGACAGGTGCTAAAGGTACTGCCTGATCTTACCTAGTCTTCTTCCCAGAGAAAAGGACCAAGGCAGCTTTCTCAGGCAGGCCAGTGGCCTTGAGGGGAGCCCCGGTTCCCCTGGTGTGCCCAGAGACCAATCAAGTTTTTAGCTAATTTAGCTAATGAAACACTTTCTCTGTAGGAGTCACAACAAAAAAATTTATCACTCAGAGATACATAATTGAAATTTTTACTCATGATTCAGGAATTGCTTTTGGCAGGGGCAGGAGTCAGAGACATACGAATCAGGCACATGGCCCACGAATATTTGACATGGTCAATCCATTAATATCAGTCGGCAGGCAAAGAAAAACTCCTGGAGGACAGTGTCAAGTTAGGACATTTTGAATTGTCCATGGTTAGGGAATTTGATGCTAAAATTAGGAACAGTTCTCGCTGCATCTCCTTTCACTCCTTTTTTTTTTTTTTTTTTTTTAAACCAAGGTCTAGTCTTGCCTTGGTTTAAAAAAAAAAAAAAAAAAAAAAAGCTTAGACTGTGCCATGGCCAGAGCAAGTATGAGGAGATGCCCCCACTCCTACCCACAGCGAGTGTGTTCCTGATGATCCCAATCAAGCGAGGCCAATGGTGGATGCCACTTTAAGAAATTCTGACTGGTCAGCTGAAATTCTATTTCCCTGCTAGAACCTTTAACCTTCAGTTTTTATTGCTTCCTCTAAAAATTAAATGGGGGCAAGGCCCATTTTCCAAAATCATGCATGCTTACATTTTTCATGTTTTCGCTCAACATGCTTCTCCTAAGACCCCAAGTTCAGACCCTCGGGTCCAATAAAAATTGGTCTCTTACTAACCTGGGTGGTCCATCTGATCTGGGAGAAATCAACCAGGCTCAAAAATGCGGACTCTGGCCAAAGAACTATTTGGCAGTTTATATTGGGATCATGATTTTCATTGTTTTATGAGATTTCTTGGAGCAAGAACATGAACTTATGAGAGAGCTAGGCAGAGTCAATAAAAGTGGGCTTCCTTTCTCTCCCCACAACTCACTTCAACCTACTAGATGGTTATCACGGAACAGATGTTGGTCAAGGGAGCCTAAACACTTTCTTCAACACCTTTTCTTCATCAAGGTGACCATTCCATCCTCCAACCTTCAGCCTCCAACCTCTCCTCCACAGAGCAAGCACAGCAGTCTGTCTGCAGCACTTGAAACACACTCCAGTCAAGCCGAACCTTACTCGCTCCTGGTAACTGGCAAATCCTCTGCTAGAAATGCCCATCCCCGCCTTCTATCCCAAAGCCTCCTCATTCCCTGTGACTCCACGTTGGCCTGAGCTCCTCCAGGAAGCCACCTCTCGCCACGCACATTAAGTGCCCACAAGAGCGCCTCTGCATGTCCCTTCTGCACATACCACCTTGTGCTATAACAACTGACTTGGGCCTGTGGGTCCCCCAGCACACACCTGGCAGAGCGCCTTGCCTCAGTTGACAGTACAACCTGTCATTGTTGCCTGTTCCAGACTTCCTATACAGGGCAGGCGTGGGGAGGGATCTGGCTGATTGACAGAGTGGAGTAGGGATATTTTCTTGTTTGAATACGAAGGACATTGTTTTTTATATAGGTTTTATGTTATATGTCAATAAAATAGCAATATTTGCCAAAACATAGTTAACTGGCTGAGGCCCAGCCAGTGACCTATGAACCAGAAAGTCACAGTTAGATTTTCGGTTGAGGCACATGCCTGGGTGCAGGCTCAAACCCCAGCAGGGGACATGCAGGGGGTAGTCAATCAATGATTCTCTCTCATCACTGATGTTTCTACCTCTATCTCTCCCATCTCCCTTCCTCTCTGAAATCAATAAAAATATTTTTTTTAAAAGATTGAGGAAACTTTCATCAGCCACATCAAAGACAACGATGATGATACGCAGTGAATTTGGAACGGGTTGATTGTAGGAGCAATTAAAGTCCTTCCCCAAAAACCCTAGAGCCACCTCTACTGGTTGTAATCACTCCACAAACTGCAAGTTCCCTATGGGCTGGTCCTACATCATATTCTGTTATACTTCTAAGATCAAGCAGTTTATACTCAACAAATGTTTTCCGAATTATTTTTAAAACAGTTCCTCACCTCCCTAGCTTGCATAATAAAACTTAAGTTCTAAGAGTTACATGAAAGGCTTTTGACAAATTTACCCAGTCTTCCCTTCCTCATCTCTTGCTGCCTCCTGCCTTATCCTCTCAATATGTGCCCTAGGAACTAGCCACACAACTACTCGCCAGTCCCCAAACTTCACTCCCGTGGAGAGCAGCTACAGTGTTAGGACAGGTTCAAGTCTTGGACTAATGAGAGGGCAGTCCTCTCATTGCCATGTGCAAGTCCCAGCTTGGAGGGCAGAGCCCTCCCGGCACAATTATAGCCAACAGCTATAGTTGTAAGCTTGAACCTATGGTCCGAACACGTGGCCCCACATGCCTGAGTGATGTGGGCTTGATAGCATTCAGGTGGGTGTAATTGAGTAGGATCGAAACCCAGGAGAATGCTGTAAACATCTTAACCACGTCCTTACTTTGCCTCGTGGAATCTGGCTATACAATAAAGACACGGCTTGTAGGGCTTGTCGATGTCTCTCCATCAGAGAAGCAGCATCCCACCAAGACCCAGCTTTCATTCTCTTGTTGTCTTTTCTAAATCCTTCACCGCCCCCTCTCAGGTTTACCCTTGGCTGTGCTGGCGCGTGACACACTCCCAGCTGCTATTCCCTCCACCAGGTAAATTCCTTTTTGTCATTCTGTGGGAAGCTTTTCCTTCCCTCTTGAGAAAGGGACTACCTCCTTCCGTAAATGAACTTCAAAAGCATTTTTGCAAATGCCTCAATGTAGCTTTTGGGGCAATCAGGTTGTTTTACCTGCCTATCTTCCCAGGACCTGTGCATACCCACCTTCCTAATCTTGACACTGTGCATGGCAAGTGCTAGGCACTTAAATCTTAAATTAATACATCAATGAATGAATCAATAAAGTAATTGTGCAGCCTCCGGGGGGTTGGGGGGAGTACAAAAAGATCACATGTTCAGTCTAGTCTGCCTGTGCTCTGTCAGCCATGATTCTTAGGGGGCTTAAAAGGAGATTACAGCCCTAACTGGTTTGGCTCAGCGGCCTGTGGACTGAAGGGTCCCAGGTTCGATTCCGGTCAAGGGCATGTACCTTGGTTGCGGGCACAACCAGTCACACAACCAGTAGGGAGTGTGCAGGAGGTAGCTGAATCTATATTTCTCTCTCATTGATGTTTCTAACTCTCTATCCCAGTGGTCGGCAAACTGCGGCTCACGAGCCACATGCGGCTCTTTGGCCCCTTGAGTGTGCCTCTTCCACAATATAGCAACTTCTGCGCAAGGGCCACAAAGTTTCAATCACACATGGTACTTTGTGGAATTTTGTGGAAGAGCCACACTCAAGGGGCCAAAGAGCCGCATGTGGCTCACGAGCTGCAGTTTGCCGACCACTGCTCTATCCCACTCCCTCTCCCTTCCTCTCTGTAACAAATCAATAAAATATATTTTTTTAAAAAGGAGTAGATTATAAACTTTCATAATAGTACTCTAGAAATGTCTTGAATTATAAATTTTGATAAATTGAGATATAGGGTATCCCAAAAAATGTATACACACTTAACAGCTGATAGCTCAATTGATGTTTCTTTCTTTTCAGATTTAATCCATTGGAATTAATAACTATTCAAAGTATGTACACATTTCTTTTTGGGGACAGCCTGTATTTCATTAATATGTTTCAACTCCTCCAACCACTGCCTTTCAAAAAATAATCCAAAATAACTCTTAAAAATCATTTTCAAGTTGATGTATCCAAGCTTTAAAGTTGGAGTGCCCCTTAACATCTTCTACTTTGTGGGAAAGGTACATAACTCTCTGTATAAAATTTAGTCAACACCCATCTCTTATGTATATCCAAGTTTTTTCCCTCCATCTTAGCTCTTGCCATGTTAAAATTTTACAGTGATCATGGCCATTCAGTGTAGGAAATGAATTAACATTTTCCACAGGACTCTCTCTCATCATGGATGTTTCTCTCTCTCTCTCCCTCTTCCTTCCTCTCTAAAATCAATAAAAATATATATTTTTAAAAATATTTCTATACAAAGAAAAAAACAAGCTCTCCAAAGCCATACCAAAGAATATGCTTCCACTTTGCACAGCTACAGTCAGAGGAACTGGACCAGAATAGATAATCCCTAATTTAACAGAGATTGCTAGTTGTTCATCAAACTCCTTTTACTCTCTCTTGCACATATTGCTAGACTGCATTTCCCAGCCTCTTTTGCATATAGGCATGATCTGTTATTAACTGAGTTCTGGCCAATGCTATATGAACAAAAGGATGAGTGTGTCCCTTTCCCCTCTTCTGGTGACAGGGATGCAGATCCCCAAGAGCAAGCTCAGCATCCTCCTGTTACAGAGGGCAGAACCCCCATCAGCCTGGGTCACAGAAAGGCTATAGAGCAAAGAACCCAATTAGTCACCCAAGACTGTCCTAGACTGCAGAGTAAACAAGAAATAAATGTCTATTTATCACATTTTGGTGTCTACTTATGGTTGTTGTCCAGCCTCCCCTAATATAGGGCCCTTTCAATTCTGGCATTCTAGAATGTCATGAATTATTAGTCCTTTGAAAAGAGAAGCAAATGGAGAAAACTATGCATGTAGGGGGCAGGGAGTATAGGGGAAATCTCTGTACCTTCCGTTCAATTTTGCTGTGAACCTCAAATTGCTCTAAAAATAATTTCTTTACTGGTAAAAGCAGATCCAGCTCCACCAATCTTAGATTGAAGATCGTTTTGGCCATGAAATAAAAGTATCTTAAGTATAATCTACACTAATAAAAGAGAAAAATGGTAATTGGCATACGACGATACCCTTTTCATTGGCTAATCAGGGCTATATGCAAATTAACTGCCAACTATGATTGGCAGTTAACTGCCAACTATGATTGGCAGTTAACTGCCAACTAAGATTGGCAGTTAACTGCCAACAAGATGGCGGTTAATTTGCATATGTAGGCACAATGCAGGGAGGCGAAAGGGAAAGCAGGAAGAAGCCCCCTGCCACTGACAGTGATCGGAAACCCAGGGGGGAGCTAAGAGCTGGGGGGTGGGGCAAAGGCGGCCCTGCCCCCCAGCCATGATCGGAGAATCAGGCGCCTTTGCCGCCATGGCCAGTGATAGCAGGAAGTAGGGGTGGAGCCAGCGATGGGAGCTGGGCACGGTCGAAGCTGGCAGTCCCAGGAGCTAGGGGTCCCTTGCCTGGGCCTAAAGCGAAGCCCACGATCGCGGGGCCGCTGCAGCTGCAGGTCCCCGCCGCCCGGGCCGGACGCCTAGGCCAGAGGTGTTAGGCCTGGGCAGGGGCGGAGCCTGCAACTGCAGGGAGCTGGGGGTCCCCTGCCCAGGCCTGACACCTCTGCCGGAGGCCTCAGGCCTGGTCAAGGGGCCGATCCGGTGATTGGTGATTGGAGGGTGATGAGGGTCAACTCCTCTGGCCGAGGCATCAGGCCTGGGCGGGGGGCGGAGCCGGGGATTGGGGGGATATGATGGTCCCCTTGCCCAGGCCTGAAGCCTGGGTCAGAGGCATCAGGCTTGGGTGGGGGGTGGAGCCAGTGATCAGAGGGAGATGGGGGTCCCCTGCCCAGGCATGATTCTGGGCCAGAGGCATCAGGCCTGGGCTGGGGGCAGAACCAGTGATGGGGGGAAATGAGGGTCACCTGCCCAGGCCTGACACCTCTGTGATTGGAGGGTGATGGGGGTCAATGCCTGAGGGCTCCCAGTATGTGAGAGGGGGCAGGCTGGGCTAAGGGACACTCCCCCACACACACACACCCAGTGCACGAATTTCGTGCACTGGGCCCCTAGTCTATAATAATAAAAGCATAATATGCTAATTAGACCAGACGTCCTTCTGAATGACCTTCCGGACTAAGCCAGGGCTGCCAGGTCCCGGGTGCCTGTGGCAGCTGGGGGAAGGAAGGCCTACTCTTGCACAAATTTCGTGCATTGGGCCTCTAGTTAGTAATAATTTGTCAGCATGCCTACTGTGTGCCAGAAACTGTCCTAAGTGCTCTATGTACATTATCTTGTATTCCGAGACTAATCCTGCTTGGTAGACATTAGGTTCCAGAAATGAATTTGCTCTACCACACTTGGGTGCAAGAAATGGCACATCACCTTATTTTTCTAAATCTAGATAAAGGTCCGTTCTCTTTAAAATAAGAGAGTCAACCTCAGTAACATTTTCAATTAGAAAACATGTAAGAACAAAGGTAGCTCACTGAGTGCTTGGAAGCAGAGAAGGGCTTCTAACCTTTAGGCCATCAGACCCCTGGTCCCAAGCCTATGTGATCCATTCAAAGGCAGGAGCCTCCATTTGTTGCATGACCAGCCTGGATATGTATTGCTCCCTGTGACTTCTCAGGCCATAGCTCTTAATCAGTCCTCCTGATATCCATGAACTTGCCCTTCACAAGCCCTGCACCTCTTATGCAAAACACCATCATCTTCCCTATCTTCAGGAGTGAATTTCTCTTCTTTTTCCCAGGGTAGGCTGCCCCTGCCTCATCAACTCCAAGTTCCAGCCCCCATCAATTTTCCAGAAGTCTTGGTGGGCTTTGAAACTTCTGCAATAAGTCATTAACATCCTGAGGCAAAGGCATCTATGTACCTTCTTGGGATAGAGGACAGGTCAATATAATGACAGATTATCTGGCCATATTTAGATGGTAAACTGGGTTCAGAGAGGTTAAACAAGTTGACCAAGGTCACAAAGTATTCAGTAGCAGAGCTCCAGTTCAAATCTAAATCGATCTGGCTCCAAGGTCTAGCAAATTTTCTACCATTCCATGTAAGTCTGTCTGGGAAAATTCAAGGCAGTCACAGGACTAAGAGGCTTTTTGTGACAATAGGCTATAATTATAAATCATCTTGAATAACATGAAATATTTGAAACACTCACTGAAATCCAAGTCTTACAAAGTCTTTTCATTTGAGATCTTCAAAGTTCAAAGTTGGCATTCAAATAGCTACATTCTATTTATACAAACACACATTTATACATATGTACATACAAATAAGCAAAGAGAATTATTAAAATCATAAATTTTTAATAACATTTTGCAACTAGAATTCTGAAGTCACATATCTAATGAATTATCCTCATTAAAAAGCACAATTAAATCTTATTTGACCCATCTTAATGACAGCTTATAAAACTTGCAAGTTAACATTTTAGTTACAGAAACATCTAAATATTTTTAAGAAGACAGAGGATTTTAATACAATAAGAAGACAGTATTTGTCCTAACACAAAAATTAAGTAATTATTAAGATAAGTGATAATCACTTAGAAGGCCCGAGTTCTAGTCCATCCTCTGACACTAACTATATTAACTTTAGATGAAGCATATCTATTTGGAAGGAAGGAAGGAAGGAAGGGAGGGAGGGAGGGAGGAAGGAAGGAAGGAAGGAATCAAGGAAGAAAGAAAGGAATTAAGGAAGGAAGGACAAGAGAGGGAGGATGGAAGAGAAAAATATTTTCTCAATATAGTCTATACTGTTCAAGGCTGGCCTAAAGTCACTTGAAATCCTGATGCATCCTTTAGAATCAGTCTGGAATACTGCACTTTGGTTATTCCACTACCACTGGAGAAGATGGGATGAAACAGCCTGACACCATTAAATATTTGATTTATCTAAATCTCTTTGTTCTGATTCCATGCACTTCAAGCAACTCTCTGATTATAATCCAGCTTCCAAGGTCTCCAGGGACACAGTATGATGGTTAGGCTGATAAATTTTTATAGTTTGCATAGATTCTATTTTTCAATATAAACTGATAACTGGAATGACACTAGATGCTATCAAATAGCTAGTTGTCATACTGACCAACAAATATCTAATTATCTAGGAAGTCAATAAAAAGAAGGCAGAAATGCCAGGGGAGACAGAAAATTCACTGGCAGATAGTGTTAGACTCATAAGAATCCACCCATCATCTTGCACTTACCTTGTGATGATGTGAAGAAGGAGTGGCTTCACCGTGGACCAAGCATCTACAAATGGCCATTAACTGTGCAGGAAAGATTTCCTTGACATTGACATGAGGTAACATTCCTCAGATGCCAGTTAAGATTTTCTCTTCCTCTGGCCTAGGCTAGGTCCTGACTTTCAAATCTGCATTTCAAAGCATCGTAGGGATTCATGCTCTAGTAATTCTAAGTGTGCTGGGTAGTATTGCCTAGGCTGTACATCATTGATTTGATCCAAGCTCCTCCTTAGGCAGCTGACCTAAGTCACTTAACTTATAGGTGGCATTTTCAAATCTTTGCAATGGACATAATAGACCTAGCCCATCAGGTTGGTTTTCAGATAAGTGAAATTATACATATCACCTATTTATCTCTAGAACATAATGAGTGCTCAATAGAAGTTGCCTGTAATCCTATATAATAAAAGGCTAACATCAAATTGTCCCCTTGACTGGGAGTTCGACCAGGAGTTCAACCAGGGGGCACCAACCACCCCCCCCAACCCTGATCAGGGGCGGAGCCAGCCGGCCAACCTCCCTCATCCCCTCTCCCTGGCTGGCCCCATTGGCCTGATCGGGGTGGGCCACCCAGACCCCACCTGTGCACAAATTCATGCACCGGGCCTCTAGTAATAATATAAAAGTTATCATTATAATCATTATTGTTGCTGGGCAATGATGGATCAACGTATTGTAAACTCTGTATTTGTCTTGGAGATCCTTTAAGTTTATCTAGTAAGTCTAACCTTAGTGTCAGGTTGTAACACATGGTAAGGCTTATTAAATATTTCTTGAACAGTATATACACTGAACAGCTGTACAAAACCAAGGACTATGCCTCCAATAACCTCTGCACCTCTCTTCCTGCCCTGTCCCTTAAGAGGTCCCGGAAGTCCTTTAGCAGTAGACAAACCTCCCCTCGCGTGAAGCCCAGCCCACGCTTCCTTTCACCTGCAGCATGCATGTGATCTTCCAGAGCATACCACTCTCTACTCCCGCGAGAAAATAACCCACAGTCCTGCCACCATCCCAGGCTCCCTGTCATCACCCACAGCAGATGGCCGCACATCTCTCCTCCTCCTCTCCATTGTTGTCACCAGCACCTCTACTCCCCAAGTCCCCACCTACAAGATTTCCGAGGGAAGTAGGGAATTCCAAAACGAGGCAACACTTACTGCGAGTTTACTAGGGCTTCCATAAAGTAACACAGGCTAGCTAGGGTGACTTAAACAAGACAAATGTATTTCCTCACAGTTCTGGAGGCTGGGAGTTCAAGATCCTGGTGTTGGCATGTCTTGTTTCTTCTGAGGCCTTTCACTTTGGCTTACAGACAGTCACCTTCTTTCTGTGTCTTCACATTATCCTCTCTCTGTACCTGTGTGTATCCTACTTGCCTCTTCTTTTAAGGAGACCAGTCATATTGGATCGGGGCCCACCCTAGTGACCTCGTTTCACCTTAATCATCTTGAAAGACCTTATCTCCAGATATGGTCACATTCTGAGGCACTGGGAGTTAGGATTTCAACACATCAATAACGGAAGAACACGAATCAGTCTATAACACACACTAAGGGGTTATTTTGGTTACCAAAGCATCCCAAGGCTCTGTGACCTCTTAGTTGGTGACTAATAGGATACGGAAGAAGATTCATTAGAAGCCAAAGTACAACCACATGATGCCACGATGACTGATTCCCCCAAACCCCTCTAATGAAGGCAATTGTTAGGTCCACATTCGGATAGTCATTAACCTACCATAATACCTGCAAAGACTTTGTGACTAATTCAGAAAACAAAATTTCTATAGGTTCACAATGAAAAACAATCACTAGAAGATAAGTATTCTAAAGGAAGTTGGTTGCTGAAAGACACTGACAACTTATAGGCCAACATTTTTTTATTACTAATTATTTTGTCAGCCCCATACTGACAAAATGTCTCTCCATTCACATTTTTGTAAAACATCAAGCTTTACAGACACCAAGATTTTAAACCTGCTCTCTTTTCATATCCCAAAATGCCACCAATGATGGCACAAACTTTGGGCTTTATTTCGTCTAGAAGACTTTCTTTGGGCAGACGACGGCAAAAGAAATTAGCTGGGAAAACCTAAATCCATCCAAATAAATAGAGACACTGTGAAATGGTGAACTTCCTGATTTTGAATTATTTAATTAGCTTCAAAACAGAAAGGGAAAAATAAGCTTATTCCCCTCGGAAAGGAAGAAATAGCAGAAACTACTTTTGTGTTTATACTGAAACAGGTCCACTGAGCATCCTCTGTAAACATTAAATAATGATCACATAGTATCAAAAATGAAAGCCCTTATTATTTATTGAACTGGATCCCATGCTCACAAGAAGCCTCTTAAATGAGATTCTCAAAGGACTTTGTAAATGCTCTCTTATTATTGTTCACTTTTGTTTGAAAAGGTAAGTGTCTCATCTCCATTTCAGAGTTAGGGGGTAAGAGAAAGGTTAAATGAATTATATAACATTATACCAACATCTGCCAAGGATAGAGATGGCATTTGTTATCCCTTGAGGAGCAAAAATCCCTCTTTGAAAATTAAGCAATTTAACTAATTACTTTTAGGAGCGAGCTTCACAAAAATATATTTTATCTGTGCATCATGGTCTAAAAAAAAGAGTCAAAATTAATAACTGTGCTAACTTTTAAAAAATCAATGTGGTTTTCAGAATTCCTTCTATTCTATGTACCTACCCATGTGGCTGGATATTTGAAATGCTATTTAAGTCTCATTTTCCTTCAGAAGCTAACCTCTATGGAATAAAATACTGTTAAGGAAAAAAAAAATCTTTTCTGTCATTTGACTTTAACTTATGATAAATTAGCTTCAACTAGTTTCTTAGAAAATTGCCCAAGAAGTGACTATAGAAAATTAAATACCAAAACTTCAAAGAGGCAAACACACAGCCTTCAAATTCCGACCTCAGAGAATAATCCTCCCCTTGTCATGCTTTGGAGAGATGTGAGTAAAGAAATCGAAGGAGAGCATGGTAATTAACCATCTTTCAAATGACTTTTCTATCAATCTTCTTTTCAAAGGGTAACACAGTGATGATTATTTCTGGGCAGTTTCTGGGAAGTTATCGTCTCATTTCAATCGTCACCAGCAAAAAGGACTCTACTGTGGCATTATCACCATGATGATAAGGGCAAAAACTGGTTGAGAATTCAATAGACAAGGTGTAGACTGTAAAAAGCTATTTCCTGGAAAATTAACAGAGAGAGATCAAAAGAATTGTGTTGGGTCTTAAGGAATGGGTAATCACTCCCTGCTGGATTAAAAATGCAAATCTGATGTATTACCTAGTGAATGAAGTTTATTATCATTTGAAGATTTTATTATTTCAACAAATAGTGTTAAAAGCTTATTATGTGCCATGCTTTGTGCTGGATTCTGGTGACTGATGGCAAAAGACAACAAGCCATGACACCTGTCATGACTTCCAGAACCTGAGTGGTCCATCTCATCTAAAGCAACAACAATAATAACAAGAAAAATTTGTAAACTTGACTAAATTATTTGGGAGGAAATGTAAGTCAGTACTTTTTTTTTTTTTTTTTTTTTTTTTTTTACAAAACCACAGAAAGTAATAACAGGGCAAGAAACACCCAAAATTGTATGTGATTTCATTCCCTAGAGCTATCAGAACTTTAGCATATCATGGGGCAGAAGTCTCTTCGGGGAATGTACCACCTGGGAGAAGGAATGCCTGTGTACAGGACCCTCCAGAAAGCACTCTGAGAACCTGGCTGCTGCCCTGGTCCCCAGATTCAGATCCCACCTGAGAAACAGACTTTGTGCTCATACAAGGGGTGTGCTGTCCGTTTTCTTCTGTGGTTCTTAAAAACACCTATTTACTTTAACTTCTTACTTGGCCTAATTCTCTTATCCCAGCCTGAAAGTACAGTCCACTGACAGACAGGGTACAGGATACACCTTAAGATTCGACATTTTGCCCTAGCCGGTTTGGCTCACTGGATAGAGCATCGGCCTGAGGACTGAGGGGTCCCAGGTTCGATTCCGGTCAAGGGCATGTACCTTCGTTGCAGGCACAGACCCAGTAGGGGGTGTGCAGGAGGCAGCTGATCGATGCTTCTCTCTCATGGATGTTTCTAACTCTCTATTCCTCTCCCTTCCTCTCTGTAAAAAATCAATAAAATATATTTAAAAAAAAAAAGATTCGACATTTGTCCAGAAGTCAACATTTTTTAGCACGAACCCGAAATCTAAACTTGGAAGAGAGGGAGAGGGAAAGGGGAAAGGGAACGGGGAGTGGGGGGGGAGAAATGGAGGGACAGAGGAAGAAATGGAGGGAGAGAGAAAGAGAGGGGAAGGAAGGAAGGAAAGAAGGAAGGAAGAAAGGGAGGGAGGGAGGAAGGAAGGGAGGGAGGAGATAGGTGAGTGATCTTCATCACTCACATGATATAAAGAAGGCAATAAATATCCTTTGAATAGAACTAACCAAATGAATGAATGAATACATCACGCTTTTGTGATCATGAACACTCCAAGTCAAGATAATCACATTAGCATTTGCATGCAAGCAATCCCACAGTGAGCAGTTCATCTTTTTAAACGTTATTCTGGTGATTTTTCTTATTTTAAAAGAAAAGGACAGAGGCAGAGAGAGAACCAAGATGGCGGCATAGGTTAACACCGGAGTTTGCTGCTTTGAACAACTACTTCAAAAGTGAAACCAAAAAACGGAAGGGACATCACCCAGAACCACAGGAACGCTGGCTGAGTGGAAGTCCTACAACTAGGAGGAAAGAGAAACGCACACGGACACTCAGAGGAGGCGCAGTGCTGAAGTCAAATTCTGAGGTGCGGAGTGCGCGGAGTGGGCTGGCGGCGGAGGGCGCGGTTGTTGTTTTCAATCGGGAGGGAGTCGCAGACCCTGAGCACCAGATCCGGGCGAGTCTTTAGGGACCCAGACTCAAACGGGAGAAGCGGGACTGTCTGGCTTCGGTCAGAGCGAGTGCAGCTTTCTCTCCGAGCTTTGCAGCGGGTGCTGGGACTCAGAGAGGCAGAGCCCCTGGGGACAGGACTGAGAGCCGCCATAACTGCTCGCTCCGGCCCACCCTGTTGATCCTGTGCGACCCGCCCTGCCCAAGCCCTGCACAGAGGCCTTTGCCGGATAGCCTCAGGCAAAGGCTAGATTAGCACCTCCCTAGAGGACAGAAGTTCTCTCACCGCTGACACAGCTGATTCTCATAGCCACTTGGCCTGGAGGTCAAACCCTCCCTGGAATTAGCTTCAACAATCAAGATTTAACTATAAGACTGCGAACAAAGACCACTAGGGGGTGCACCAAGGAAGCATAACAAAATGCGGAGACAAAGAAACAGGACAAAATTGTCAAAGGAAGATATAGAGTTCAGAACCACACTTTTAAGGTCTCTCAAGAACTGTTTAGAAGCTGCCGATAAACTTAATGAGATCTACACGAAAACTAATAAGACCCTCGATCTTATATTGGGGAACCAACTAGAAATTAAGCATACACGGACTGAAATAACGAATATTATACAGACGCCCGACAGCAGACCAGAGGAGCGCAAGAATCAAGTCAATGATTTGAAATGCGAGGAAGCAAAAAACATCCAACCAGAAAAGCAAAATGAAAAAAGAATCCAAAAATGCGAGGATAGTGTAAGGAGCCTCTGGGACAGCTTCAAGCGTACCAACATCAGAATTAAAGGGGTGCCAGAAGATGAGAGAGAGCAAGATATTGAAAACCTATTTGAAGAAATAATGACAGAAAACTTCCCCCACCTGGTGAAAGAAATGGACTTACAGGTCCAAGAAGCGCGGAGAACCCCAAACAAAAGGAATCCAAAGAGGACCACACCAAGACACATCATAATTAAAATGCCAAGAGCAAAAGATAAAGAGAGAATCTTAAAAACAGCAAGAGAAAGAAACTCAGTTACCTACAAGGGAATACCCATACGACTGTCAGCTGATTTCTCAACAGAAACTTTGCAGGCCAGAAGGGAGTGGCAAGAAATATTCAAACTGATGAATACCAAGAACCTACAACCAAGATTACTTTATCCAGCAAAGCTATCATTCAGAATTGAAGGTCAGATAAAGAGCTTCACAGATAAGGAAAAGCTAAAGGAGTTCATCACCACCAAACCAGGATTATATGAAATGCTGAAAGGTATCCTTTAAGAAGAGGAAGAGGAAGAAAAAGGTAAAGATACAAATTATGAACAACAAATATGCATCTATCAACAAGTGAATCTAAGAATCAAGTGAATAAATAATCTGATGAACAGAATGAACTGTTGATTATAATAGAATCAGGGACATAGAAAGGGAATGGACTGACTATTCTTGGGGGGGAAAGGGGGGTGGGAGATGTGGGAAGAGACTGGACAAAAATCGTGCACCTATGGATGAGGACAGTGGGTGGGGAGTGAGGGCGGAGGGTGGGGCGGGAATTGGGAGGAGGGGAGTTTAGGGGGGGGGGGGGGGAAAGAGGAACAAATGTAATAATCTGAACAATAAAGATTTAATTTAAAAAAAAAAAAAAAGATACAGAGGCAGAGCTGCCTCAAACAGACTGTCAAACTACAGCGGGAAGGCCAGGGAGGATTGAGGGGTGGGATGGGCGGGATAAGAGATCAACCAAAGAACTTGTATGCATGCATATAAGCTTAACCAATGGACATAAGACACTGGGGGGTAGGTGAGGCCGGGGCATTGTTAAGGGCGGGGAAATAAAAGGAAACATATGTAATACTCTTTGTAATACTTTAAGCAATAAAACAATTTTAAAAAATAAAAAATAAAAAAAAAAAAAAGAAAAGGAAAAAGCACAACACAAAAATTTGAAATAAAAATGTATTTGTTTTCAAGTTCCATTCCAAGTAACAAACAGCTGACACTGAATCAATGCCTTTACTCTGGCCCTTGGACAGGCAAACTACCCCTTTCCATAGTTGAACACAGCACTGAACTGAGTACCAATAGATCCCTGTTGATTTGCAGAATAGGATAAAGCAGTTAAGCCCTGAAAAGGGCATTAACACTTTATCCCTACTGCCAATCAAGAAATCACCCAATTTCCTGCCTCCCGTCACCCCCAAGATAAAAATAATATGGATATAAATTAGCCCTTGTGCAACTCACACTTACAAGAATCAGACATGATCCTTGGCAAACTAAATCTTTGGCTATAATTCCCCTATGCCTGGGCACGGTTTCCCCCGAAGGATAACCTAAGAATGCAGGAGTGTTGATCTAAAAAGCAAGCTGGCCATTGTAAGGCCTAATGATTAAGGTGACTTTTCTCAAACTGAGGTTTGTGGCTGGTTGGTTGGAACACTCTATAAAAAGGAAAAGGACACGCAGCGGAGAGAGGAGAGAGGATCCCAGCCTTTGTCTCCTCCTTGTGTGAAAGGCTCATGCTTGTTCTGAGGTAGGGCAACCCTGACAGTGCAGAAGGGAAATGACTGATCCCCCAAATGTGCTATAAGGTATAGCTTCCAAGGACCCTTCCCTCAGGCCTCCGAAATGATGACGTGTTCTCAGGCCAGCCTTAAAATACACCCAGCACTCATTAAGCCACCGGAACTCTACACTGGAGTGAAGCAAACATCTCAAAGCATATTTTCCATCAGAAACCCATCTTCCCTCATAGGATCTTTCCCCATAGGAAACCCATCTTTCCCTGTAACGGAGAGTAAGTTAACCTTTAATATTATATATACAGCTTTAGAAAAGGGAGTGGTGTTTTAGAGGCTGGCTTCGTCAACTCTCTAACTAATAGTAACCCTGAGCTTAAGGGAAGGGAAAACATTTCTTAATAATATCTAGTTTTGCATATCCCATTCCCCTTAAAAAAAGAAAAATGATCCAAGGGCATTTATTTCCCTTTCCCCTTCTTTCAAAGAAACCTGAAATGCCCAGGCATCATGTGATTCCCTGACAATACCTCCACCCATCAAGACTTCACCAGAACACTAACTTTTCGCTGGTTGGGCAGTGAAGGCATGTGCTTCAATCTGTGCAAATACACCCTCATTCCGTGGTGTTCCTTATTGTTGTTGTTCAAAGCCCCACGCTCTGGGAGAGGAGAAGGGAGGAAGTTCAATAACGTTTTTATGTACATCTATCTACAGAAATACAATATGTGGGTGAGGTGATGAACAGCAGTGGGGGTTACAGTGTGCATGCATAGTGAGAAAATAAATTATATTTGTCTCCCTGACTCTTTACTGCCAGCATTCTGCTCCAAGGGATCTCAGAGACCAGCTGGCTCCTCCAGGTGTCTTCCCATGGAACTTGAGGATGACAGACGAAGCATCCTGCACGCAGGTCAACATCTAGGAGAACCCATTCTTCACACACAAATGAGGTCTTTAGGCAAAAGGAGACATGAGGCTCAGGAAGCATGTCCCAGGAGGCATGTCCCTCAGGGCAGGGCCAGTTTGACAGCTCTGATGTAATCAGCGTTACGTCAATCAACCTCTGTTACCATGGAGTCAGTTCACGCAGGGAGGGCAGGGGCGTCATCTTCTCCCCCTTTTACAATCGAGTGAGGTCTTCCGAAGGATCACCACCCCTTCTCATTGCTGGAGGCCCCTCACCTGGTTCTACTTTGCTTTCAAGTCCAAGGGTGGGATTTATCCTTCCAGGGGAATAGTCGTTCCTTTTTAGATCTGCAAGGAAGACAACTAAGATGGTTATGTGGATCCTCAAAAGCATGGTGCTCACACAAACTGAAACTAAAGCTTTCCCAAGTACAGCACAGTGCTGCCTCAAGCCACTGATATGTGAAACTCAAACCCTCAACCACGTCCGAACCGCCTGCCCCGTGCCCACATGTGACTCGAACCCCGCAATGCTGTTCTAGGCTGGTGCTCACTGGGGCCAGGGAGGAACGGTTTGGTTGCTGGATGCAATGAAATGCCCTCTAAGGCACAATCTGGCTAGAAGTAAGTGAGGCCAAACTGGAAACAGGGCATTGCACCATTGAACAATAGGCAGAAGCAAGGAGTTCAGCCCAGTGATCCCAAGATTTCAGTCGTCAGTTTTCTACAACAAAGCTGTGCTCAGGGTGGCACTGACTCTGAAAGCTTCTTCCATTTGAAAAGGAAATTATCAAAAGAAAACATTAATAGGGATAATCTTTGGGGAGAAATCTTTTCTTATGGAAGAAAATGGGCTTTCAATGTATACCATTTTGTGTTATATTAAATCCGTTAGCCTTAAACATATATTCTGTGTATTTTTAATTAAATAGGGATTATCTGGCCCGGCCGGAGTGGCTCAGTTTGTTGAGCATCATCCCAAAAGGCTTCCCATTTGATTCCCAGGGGCACATACAGAAGACAACCGATCAATATTTCTCTCTCACATCAGTGTTTCGCTCTCCCCCCCTCCTCCCTCTCTCACCCTCTCTCTCTCTCTAATACTCTTTTTCTCTATGTCTTCCTCTCTCTAAGTATGTCCTCAGGTCAGGGTTTTTAAAAATGGGGATTATCTGGACATAAAAATAATGCAAGTTATAGTTTAATAATAACCAACAGTTATTGACATAGCCATATATTACCTCATTCCTCACACCAACTTTATGAGCTTGGTGCTTTATCCCATGTATGGATGAGGAAACTGAGTCCCAAGGTCACATCCTTGTAAGAAGCAGAACTGGAATGTGAGCTCAAACTATCCAGCCCGCATTCTTATACACTATCCTAAACTCTGTCTTTAAAAATAAGTAGATATGTAGATAGATAAAACGTTATCAAGCAAAAAGAAAAACCAACCCTATTCCTGTATTCCAGACTAAACTTTTTTTTTTTTAAATATATTTTATTGATTTTTCACAGAGAGGAAGGGAGAGAGATAGAGAGTCAGAAACATCGATGAGAGAGAAACATCGACCAGCTGCCTCCTGCACATCTCCCACTGGAGATGTGCCCGCAACCCAGGTACATGCCCTTGACCGGAATCGAACCTGGGACCTTTCAGTCCGCAGGCTGACGCTCTATCCACTAAGCCAAACCGGTTTCGGCCAGACTAAACTTTTTTTATTCAAATAACCAAATAATTCAGTAACTGAAGATGTTTCTTATTTTCACTTAAAATGTGCTAAGGTTTTGAAAAGAACCATGGATAAGGTCTAGAGATGGAGGAATTACTGAATTACTCAAAACTCACCAGTGTAGGGTGTGTTTTTTCTTTGTTTTTTTAAATTTGTTTTTATATTTTATTGATTTGTTTACAGAGAGGAAGGGAGAGGGATAGAGAGTTAGAAACATCGATGAGAGAGAAACATCGATCAGCTGCCTCCTGCACACCCCCTACTGGGGATGTGCCCGTAACCAAGGTACATGCCCTTGACTGGAATCGAACCTGGGACCCTTCAGTCCGCAGGCCGCCGCTCTATCCACTGAGCCAAACTGGTTAGGGCACCAGTGTAGGTTTTGAAGAAATGATCTCCACCTTAATCATACAGAACAGCTAACTGGGCTCAGGGGAGGAAGCAGTGAGTGATGCCTCAAGTCTCCCTTTTCCTGGCTGATCAGATGTAGTCCCTATGTCTCCAAGAATGAGAGGTACCTACCTGGTCCAGGGTACAACAAATGAGACCTGGGAAGAGGCCTGCGCCTGAGGTACTGAGTTAATGGGCCAGACTCCAGCCTGCAATCATGGGCGACTCAGATACATGTCAGCACCTGCCTCCCACAGGACCCTCAGTCCAGCCCAGATCCTTCCTGGATTCCTTCTGACCAGAGAGGATGCCAGTGGGCAGCTCAGCCAACGTGCTGGGGACTGATCTCTTTGCCCAGGTCTGCTGTGTAGTTTGTGAGAGCGAGTCCTGGGCAGCTAGAAGATGAGAGTGACCGCCGTCCCCGCTTTGCTGCTCCCGTCTGACCTCCCTACCCCAAGTACAACCCCGGCCACCACCTCTGTCTAACAGGCTACTTCTCACCGGAACCAGAAGCCTGTTCCAAATCTGACCTTTGCTATGTCTTGCCCAAAAGAGCATCTCAACAATGTTCTACTTCTAACAAGAAGATTAGAAATTGCCCTTTTTTGTTGTAAACTTACACCCACTCCATCCCAAGTTATAGCGGACGATGATCTTTTACTGATTTCCAATTCAGGATATGACCACTTATTAGCAGGCAGGAAGGGATACTCTGCTTAAAATAGGTGAAATTCCATTTTAAGGGCAAGTTTGGTCTGATCTACGGAAAACAGTGAGCAAGCTGAGACAGACATAAAGTGTCCCCTCTGAGATTAAAGGGAAGAATGAGACAGAGCTGGGCTGCCACGTGGGGAGCACAGACCTCCAGCTGCTTACTTTTATGTGAGGCACACTTTCTGTGGTGACTATACTGGTTTCAGAAAAAGTGTGTTATATTAGCAAATGATTTAAGATATATACCTGTGCGTTTAAAGTGGCAGGTTTTTGTAGTGAAAGACACTATTTTAATTGACGGCTGTGTTTCCCTCCGTACCTCACCCTCCCAGCATCCAATGAGTAAATAAAAATAGAATGGAAGTCCTGTGGGCACCACCTAGGACCCAAGGTTGGGGAGTGGCGCAGAGACCTGCCTCAGCCCACTTCTCCCCCAATTCGTCTGTACAACTTTCCCCTTGGACAGACCGTGACAAGTGTTGGGCCCAGTGTTTTATCGCATTTTGGCAGAACCTGAAGTAAATCCCTGTCCTTTTAATCCCTTTAGAGACTTGAAAAAAATCTGCAGTCAGAAAGTCAGGCCTCAACTGAGAAAGAGATAAAAATGTGATTAAGATTTGCTACTCTCTCCCTGGTTACAATGGCTGCTGTTCTATGAGAGCTTTCCTTAGAAAAAAGTAGAACTGTCTGGGGCATACCCGGGAGTTTGAGCTTCCGGCAGCAGGCGTTGCAACGATGTTTTGCAATGAAGTTTCTAATTGCATCTTCCCCTAAGTTGGCTGGTCCAAACACCATTCCTCTGGATCTGGAGGAAATAATCAGAATATCAATTAGACCACAGCTAAGAAAAAGGAGCCCCGCTAGGATTCTCGGAGGTACCGAACAGTCTCCCATAGTAACCCAGCAAACTTGAGGGAGCCAACAAAGAACAGCGCACTTTGAGGAAGCAACAATGTTAGGTTTGCAAATTTAAAATTCAAATGCACTTAAATCTGTGTACTCAACTCCAAGACCTACTGTGAAACTCATTTTAGCACGAATCTGATAGTAGAGTGAATTTTCTACGTACGACGCTAAACCAAAATACACTGAGACCCCTTTTAATGCGTATGGGGTGATACAATGACAGTAACTGCCCAATGTTCTACTAGAATACCGGAAAGGTAAGGTAGAAAGTTAATTTGCTATTGAAACACACCTTTTAAAAGGATTCATATATATTCTTTCAAACCCAAATGCCTTTCTAAATATGACCATGTCCTGGAAAACAAATGCCAGACAAAACCCTACATCAGTACAACTGGCTCTTTCGGTGTCTGCTTTCTACCCTGCAAACCGCTGGGGCTGGGCTCTTTGTGGAAAGACAAGATTGCTGTGGTTTTGTGGAAGCAAACTACATATGCTGCGTGTAGGTGACAAAGGTCACAAACAGAATCAGTACATATTTGGCACATTTTGAATGCTCTAATCATAACAGATCCTCCACAGGTTCCAGGACCAGCGTTCATCCATTATCAGATCACGCACACCCATCATTCCTCAGGCTGACAGTCGGCACGCCACGGAACACAGCACACAGAAACACTTCCAAAGGAACTTTTCGAAAGCTAATATTTTATTTTAATGACATGCAGAGTGGAAAGGGCACATGTTAAAATCTGAACTCAATTACCGCTCTTAAATACCACGTCTTAAGAAAAAATAAAAGCAAACTATCACAAAAGGAAACAATAAACTTTGCTTCTAAGGAATGCGGTTTTTCAAAAGGGACGGGGTGTAAAAATGGACTTTTTTTTCCATCCAAGTATTGAAACATTTATCTCAATTTCCACTTCCTTTTGGCAGAATAACAGTAGCTGCTCTGAAGATGTGCCAAGCTCAGAATGAGGGCTGATGTCAGTTTGATCTCGGATTGCCTCTTTGCTCTGAGGCGAGTAGGTGGAGCAAATCTCTTGGGAAGACAAAGTGAACAGGCACCCAGGATTAATTTTCCTGGTCACTCAATCGCCCTTACAAAGGACCGCTCTTGGTGGTATTTGCCCGGCTGCATAAGCTGCCTCTTGTTAACTATTCTTCTTTTTCAGTCCTTTTGGTAAAAAAAAATAAATAAATAAAAAATAAACACTTCAAATAAGGTGAAACCAAATGTGGCAACAAAAAGTAGAATCACTCGATATTTAGTGCCAGAACTCTGTGATGCCAATAAAGTGAAAAATGATGGTGGTTTCTTTCAGGCATTAAAATGGAAGAATTCCTTTCATCGTCTCTCCGGCAGGACCCTGTTGGGATATTTCACTCTTGTGCATTCCATACCTGCTACTGCTTTCCTCCCAGAAAAACAGGAAACCCCCAGCTTAGACATGCAACCCTGATTCTCAGATGAAAACTGTAAGCTAGATCATTTTCCTCTGTGAGCTCTGTGAAAGTTAAGGCAAAAGAATCAAAATTACCATAGGGATTGGCTCCCTGTGCGGGGTGGGGTCCTGAAGGAGGGCTGTAAGGACATTCATTTTGTCTGCCCCCTAAAGCATATTTATAACCTTGCAATTTCAGATAATGGAGTTTTTTAAAATATATTTTTATTGATTTCAGAGAGGAAGGGGGAGAGAGAGAAAGAGAGATAGAAACATCAATGATGAGAGAGAATCATTGATCGGCTGCACCGAGCCCACAACCCGGGCATGTACCCTTGACCGGAATCGAACCTGGGAACCTTCATCCCCAGGCCAACATTCTATCCATTGAGCCAAACCAGCTAGGGCTCAGATATCAGAGTTTTAAAAATAAAAATAAATAAATACAGTTGCTGCCCAGGTTTTTCACAGCACAAGACAAGCAGGTGGTGGCTTGATTTCACATGTAAGGAAACACTAATTAGTGCCACATACACACGGATTTACTGAAGAATATCTCATCACCATTTCAGACTTGTCAAATGCCCAAACGCATCAAGGCAGTAAGTGAAAAGATGCAATCCCAAACTACCAACACCTGAGGCAGCCTTCACCAAGGCTCGTGACCTGAGAAACCAAGAGAGGTAGCCAGAAAGGATTGGGGGTTGGGGGTAGCGGGGTGAGGGAGGCCTGACGACTTTGTCTTCACGTGCAAAAGGTTGGGGACAGTTAAGAGGCAGCAAAGACAATATCAGAATCTGCACCACAAAAACATCTTCTCTTTCATGGACCCTCCTCCTGGTGGGCAAGGTGCCAGCTTCCCTGAGCTTCAGTGAACTGGGATTGAAGCTGCTTACCCCCGACCATGTTGATAAGGGCAAAATAAACAACATGTGAAAGCACGTGCTTAAACTGGTGCTGCCCAAACTCTAATGACAGTAAATCAGAGCAGCTCCCTATTGCTGGAGAAGGAAAGTGCCCCGGATCCTTTCAGGATTAATCTATTCAAAAAGGAAATAATAGAAAAATACTCAACATGCAAAAGTCTTGTGAGGAAAACGAAGGAAAAGCACAAAACATGCCAAAGGCCGAGGAAGACCACCTTTCAGAAGATATACCACAGGGGGCAGAAGGCAATCTTCCGCCTTCCGAAGAAGGTGTCAGCCAGGAAGCAGAAGGAAACCTTAGGAGCGGGCTGGCTCAACCTGTGCAGGCATTCAAAGAGGACACTCCCATTAGGCATTTGGACCCTGAAGAAATGCTAAGAGGAGTAGATGAGATGGAAAGGCATCCGGAAGACATAAGAAGAGTAAGAAACAAGTTTGTGATGATGCATTGGAAGCAAAGACATTCACGCAGACGACCTTATCCTGTGTGCTTTGCGCCTTGAATTCTTTTTTTTTTTTTTAATCTGATAGTAAAACCTGGCCCCTGCTTTCTGTTAGCATATTCTGATGTATCTTTTACCTTCCTTTTACTTTTTAATTTTTTTTTATTGATTTCAGAGAGGAAGGGAGAGATAGAGATAGAAACATCAGTGATGATAGAGAATCATTGATGGGCTGCCTCCTGCATGCCCCACACTGGGGATCAAGCCCACAACCCGGGCAAGTGCCCTTGACCAGAATCAAACCCAGCACCCCTCAGTCCACAGGCCAACACCTTATCCATTGAGCCAAACCAGCTAGGAGACCTCTGTTTTACTTTTAATCATCTGATAGAATTTTGTTTTAGATAGTTTCCTTGTTAACCAGCATCTTAATGGATTTTGTAATTTGACCTATTCTTCAGGTCTATTTTTCAATGGGGAAGTTTCATACAAATGCATGAAAATATGTTCATTCCATGTTGTAAAATAACATAAGTTGCAAAGCATATTTAGTATCAGCTCACATATGTACATAAAAATCCCAAATTGTATGTGTGCGTGCCTGTGTGTATACATACATACATACATACATCAAAAAATTAACTGTGCTTATTTCTGTGGGGTGGGAGTTTTCTTTTTGCTTATATGTATTTTTTAATGAACTTGTGTCACAGACAATTAAACTTTTATAATAAGTAAGAATGAAATAATTTGCAATCAGCTTATACGGGCAATGGGGGCACCCAAACTCTTGATGAAATAACTATTAAAATGTAAACCTCAAATCACCTCTGGATCTCATAGCCAGAGGAATAAAGCTGGCAATTATTACAGAAAAATAAATAAATAAATAAATAAATAAATAAATAAATAACAGCAAATCAGCTTAGGATCTTGTGAAAATTCAGATTCAGATTCAGGAGCTCTAGGGAGGGCCTTGAGAGTCTGCATTCCTCACAGTGTCCCAGGTGATGCAAACATGATTGGTCCGTGGCCCATGCTTGTGCAGCCAAGGTTTATTAACACACTGAAGGCATCCGAAATGTGAGCCTCACTGAACTAGTTCAGTACAATCTGCCACCGTGGCAAAAAAATAGCACTTCTAGTTATCTTCGCCATGAGGACCAACTGCACCCAAAGTTGGGTGACCCCACAAAACCAGGCATGCTACCAGGATGCTGTCCCATCAGGTTCCAGAGTTTCTATCCTCAAGTCATAAAAAATAAAGTCTGCCATAGACAGAGGTTCCCAACCCTGATTGTCCATTAGAATCACTTGAGGAACTTTTAAAAGAATACGGACATCAGGGCCCTCTCCTCAGAGATTCTGATTTGATGCCAATGCTGAGCAGCTTATTTTTTAAATTTTCCCAGGTGACCTTAATAGAAATTGAGGCCCACTGGCCTATAGAATGCAATTAAGTACTCGACTGTCAAGTGGGATAATATAATCTTAGAATTCTAAAAGATAGCACTATTCAGGTCATATTAAATGACATATCCAAAGGTCAAAATTTAATAAATGACAGAGTATACAAAAACTTGGTTCGTTATATGCACAACTTTTTTTTCACTGCAAAATTATAAAGTACTTATGGTACCAGGTTCCTACTACAAACCCTTGAGCACACAGGGCTGCTGAAGAAATAATATTCTTCACTAAAAACACTTTCACTCTGCTAAAGTGAAAAATAACAAAGCCTTTATCTGTACCCTGAAAGTCACAACATGAACGGCATGGTCAGATAGCACAGGAATTGGATGCAGAGGAGCAGCAGGTTCACCTTTATTGTCTCCAGCTCCCACTTCATACACAAAAATAGCTAATACTTTTAGATAGGCCTCTGCATAGAAGCTTACAGATCAGACCATAATTAAATATACTTTTTTACTGATTTTAGACAGGAAGGGAGAGAGAGAGAGAAAGAAACATCAATGATGAAAGAGAATCAATCATTGACGCCCCCTACTGGGGATCAAGCCCAAAATCCAGGCATGTGCCCAGATGGGAATCAAACTGTGACCTGATTCATGGGTCGATGCTCAACCACTGAGCCACGCTAGCTGAGTGAGACCATATTTAGATTAGATTACTCCATAAAGCAGTAAATATTCACAGTATGAGACCTATGGGAGGGGAGTAAAATGTTCAAATTTTATTTTATAAGATTTACCACTTATGCAATTATATATATATATTTTTAATTTAATTAATTTTTTTTTTTTTTTTACAACCCAGAGCCAAGTATAGACCCTTAGGACAACTAAGAAATAACAATGTTGTATGTTAGCAGTTCTCCAGTGTGGTCTCGGGTCAGCAGCACCATCAGAATCATCTGGGAATTTGTTAAATTTTTTGGCCCCACCACAAACCCACTGAATCAGAAAATGGGCTGGGGAGGCTGGAGGTTGCAATCTGTGTTTTAACAAGTTCTCCTGGTGATTATGATGCAAGCTCATGTTTGAAAACCACTGTCGCCTGCCATATTGATCAGTCCTTAACACCATCACTTCTTTCTTCTCCTCCACCTTTAATAGAACAACAAAGCCTCTGATCTTCTACTGCCAAGTCTTCCCAAAAGTCTGGTTAGGGGGTAAAATACCACGGAAATTCAAAGGACAGGCAGATGACCCATCCCTCCATATAATTTAAATTTAGCCTTTAATTAACAGACAGTCTGATGCTCCATATTGAAGCCCTAGTGTTCTGACCCCTCTCAGACTTGCCGGTACTGAGTAGCGCACTTTCTGCCCCAACCTTCATTTTACAGGCATGTGATGGAAGACGCTGCCCATGAGAAGATGCAATGGCTCTATTGTGCGGACAACAAAGGAAACTGTGCTTCTCCTATGACATTAATTGTTTTTATGTCAAAGCCTAGAAAGGCTGCACTAACCTGTATTTCTCTTTTGTCTGGGTCACTAGAAAACTCGAAGTCAAGTCTGCAACAAAGTTCTAGCTACTGCATTGGCCTTTATAATTTCCATATATGTGTACTAACTTAACTCCAGATTTAATCTTATGTTATTTCCATATTGTCTTTTCACCCCCATTTCCTAATCTATGCTTTCTTTAAAATCTTATTGTATTTTGAATCTTACTGTATTTTATTGTAGATAGATAGATATATACAAATATATACATACACATAGATAACATAGAGAATAAAGAGATGGATATGGATAAAGATATATAGATAAAAGCAGCCTCAAAATCTTCCTAGGATCTAGGCAAGAAATATAAATGTTTAAAAAATTATTTTTAAAAACCATGCACATTGGTAAAGGCAATTTTCTAAAAGATAACATAATAAGTTAACTTACTGTTTGTCTTCAGGTTTTATAACAGATGGATCTGTCAGATTTTCTCCAACACCTCCAAGGAAGAAAGAAAATTCACTTAGCAAATGGGAATTTCATTTTCTCAGATTTCCAGAAAATAATAATCATCAAATTTTAATACTTTCTTTAAACCTCTATCTATCCTGTAATCAATCAAACAACATGTGAATTAACTGTACTATAAAAATTGTCTAGGTATGTGGGAAAATTTTAGTGAATGCTGTGTCCCCCAACCTCCTCTTAGGCTATTGTAAACTTTTAGGCCCCAAGTGAATGTTTTAGGGGTGTGTTCACAGTTATTGATAGTAACACCCATCATTCCTTTACTACTTCTATGTACCAGACATTCTAATTTTATTTTCTCTAATTCTTAGAAATCATGAAAGAAAAGTATTAGCATCCTCATATCCTCATTGTACCAATGAGTTTGTTGATATTCAAAGAGAATAAGCAATGTGACCGAGGTTACACTGTCCACCTGTGGTGCCAACAGGACTGACGCTGAGCCAGAGCGTGTGCCTGGTCTCCTGAAGGAGTCCATTGGTGCTCGGCAAGGCGCTGTGGGGTTCTGCAGATACAACCTGTACTGCATCGGAGATACCCATCAAATGCTACCTATAACATTTAAAAGCAGTAGGATCCAAATGCCCCCAGATGCTTGATTTGGGCTGCTGATTACACCTGTGTTCGGTTGTTAACATTCTTTGGGATATATGCTGAATACTGTGTGCATGTTCCTGAATATAGTTTGTTATTCTTTTTTTTTTTTTTAATCCTCACCAGAGGATATTTTTCCATTGATTTTTAGAGGGAGTGGAAGAGAGAGAGAAAGACAGAGTAATATCAAAGTGAGAGAAACACACTGATTGGTTGCCTCCTGCACACATCCCAACCAGGGCCCGGGCTGGGGAAGAGCCTGCAACGGAGGTACATGCCCTTGACTGGAATCGAACCTTGGACCCTTCCGTCCACAAGCCGCGACGCTCTTATCCACTAAGCCAAACCGGCTCAGGCGGTATGTTATTCTTCAATAAAATTTACCTTTTAAAAAAATAACACCAATGCATAAAAGGATAATGTAAGTAACTTAAAGCTAATATTTATCAAAACAGAGATGGACCAACACCCAAAGCGAATCTCTGTTATAAAAAGGGAGTGGTGAGGAAACTGACTTCCAACACAATGATGTTTCCCAGGCAAGCTGATCAGGCAGGTGAATGCACAACTCAGAGATTTCTGAGATCCTCCTCCAATCAGCACTTTGCTTGGAAAAAACCAACTTTGTGGGAAAACTATTTTTAAAATATTATAAAATTTATAACTATTTTTAAAAAGAGTTTTGCTATATTCTGTATGTTTTAGCCTATTCTAAAGCCTTCACAAGAGAACATAATCCTTCCAGTTTAGTGACCTTTCCCTAAAACACTGATTTCCTTAGGAAAATCACTTATGTAAGTACGGGTTTTTAAGCCTTTTTTCATCATAACCCCCTTTTTGTTAGTCTGATGAAGCTAAGGGACCCTTTTCTCTGTATAATGTTTTAAAATGCATAATTTAAATCTACAAGATTACAAAAGAAACCAATGATACTGAAATAAAGTTACCAAAATATTTTTAAATTATTGTATTGCATACATGTGCTTCTTTATATGTTAATTAACAGAATCTAGCACAAGTCTAATAACTGTTACACCATCCAACAATAAATATGAACAGTTTTTTGAGATATCTGCCAACACATGTGCCGTGTTAATATCTGTAATTGTTCATGCTAATACCACCATTACAATGAAAGGAAATTATGCATTTCAGCTACCGGTTAGTGAAAATAAAGGTACAATTTTGTTTTCCATCAGAGTTCACAGACCCTCTGAATTCCATACAGTGACGTTTTAGAACCCCTAGCATAGAGTCTCTTTCTACACTGGTTTTGATTAGGGAAAGAGAAAGGAAGGCTGAAACACAGGCTTAAGGGCAAGTGTGCACGATGTGCTTTGCTGATATGAAGAGCCCAGCCTCTTCCTAAGTGCTTTTCTTTAAAAAGTCATAGGCAGAGGCTGGGCTCTTTATGCTTCTCTGATTCGGGTATAAAAAGGAACAGCCTAGGGGACCCTGCTTTTTGAACTGTGTAGTGAATAAACAAAAAGACAAACCAACTGATATCACAAGTACCACCGGTAGAGAGACTAAAGGCTACAAATCCTTTCCATGTTAAACTCAGACCTAACTTTGAGCCTGAAAATGCCAGAGCTGATGAAAGCTGTAGAACGATATCTGAGTAAACTACAAACTTAAGCTGGGAATACTCACAGTGCCTAAAGAGGGCATATCAACTCGGGGGAAACGGAAGCTGTATAGGGAAAAATTGTCTACCAAAATCACATCAGTTCCTGTTTCCTTTAAATCTTGTTGCTTGTTACATAGGCGGCAGGTCAAAGGATCTGGTTCCACTCACAGTCACTTCACTTTCTAGGTGGTGACCTGGTCACCCGGGTTAATCTCTCCGAATCGCAGTTTTGTCATCTGAAGTGTGAATAATATCGAGCCTTATCTTATGCTAGTAGGGTTACTGAGAAGATTAAGTGAACTATTGTATACAAACCGCTTAACAAAGTGTCTGACCCAGAGGGTGCTAAAAACTGTCAACTGCTATTTTTATTATCTTAATTCTATAAAGACATTTTGTGAAGTAAAATTCTATTTCTTTTATCCCATTTCCCTAAAGGACTGTGTTTTCTAATGAATAAATTCCCCTGTAAGAATGAGGGTTCTATATCCACAAAACTTTATATCCCTACACTCAATCTGACCGTTCAAAGCTTGACTATAATATATTTGGGGGCCCCCAAATGGCAGAAAGGGCCTTGCAATGTGTGACAAATAGAGAGCAGCCCAGAGAACCACTCACGCTACACCACCTGCACCACCACCACCTACCCTGCCTCTCCTGATACACAGGAATTGCCCAAAAGGCCAATTTTAACATCGGTGCCAATCCTACCCACACAGTCTCCTAGATATTTGAAAACATGGGAGAAAATAAGACATTTTCATATTTTAAAATCCCAATGATATATCTTGACCAGCTTTAATAGAGTAAATACCCGTTTATAAGGTAATATGCAGCATGCCCTCACGAGAAACCCAGAAACGTACATTCTGATCCCAACCACCTTGGGCGACATCGGCGAACCTCTACATCTGTGGAAAGAAGTTACCATCTTTGTAGCAGCAGAAATTCATGATGATGATGTTGATGCTAATGTGGACTTATTCCGGAAACTGCTTTGTTAAATTAAAAGAAAAAAAAGATCTAATATCTCCAAAAGTTCTTTGAAGAATACAATGAGCTTTTTAAAAAATGTTCCGGACAACTGTAATTTGAAATGCAATTGTATTTAATTCCCATTGCAGGGAAAGAAAAGTTGGATTTCAAGTGTAATGATGATGACTCAGGCCCTCACATGTAGGATTTTTAAATGGAAAGAGAAGAGACGACTACAGTATAATTACATGACTGGAAATCGATCAAGCCTCTCCTTAGAATTCAGCTTCCTGGTCTGGGGCGGCACCTCCTGGGTTAATGATTGGCCATCCCTGGGAAGGAAGTAGGGGGGAGGGGGGAATAATCTGCCGTAGTGTTCCTCGTTTCTTCTTTCCCTTGAAGCAATAATAGGAAGGCACAGCAAGCTGACCGGGGCTTCACCAGCATGTCAAACTCACCGCTAGGTCTCTCTGCATACCACTGGGACCACACCACTAAGGACAGACTATTCACAACTGAAGATTCACTTCCATTTTAAAGAGCACACGGAGATCAATACTAACACAACAACAACACTTACAGAGGGCTTACTGTGTGTCAGGAACTTGTCTCATTTCAACCCCTTAACAGTCCTATGAGTTAAGTGCATATTATTTTCTTCAATTACAAATGAACAAGTTGGGACTCAAAGTGGTACCCCTCTGGTCACGCAGCTGGTTTGTAGGAAAGCCAGGAGTCAGACACTAGCACTGAATGACTCCAAGCTCCTCCTAACCGCTGCCATTGGCCTCTCCATCTCCATCCCCACCACCCAGATGATGCATCATCTCTCCAATGACTGGAAATACTCATCAACCCAACTAAACCCAAAACCATTATGATAGTTTAAGAAAACATTATGTTCTTCCCATTTTCCCTTTCTAACTAGAGCAAAATAAGTACTTAGTAAATGTTACCTAGTAGTATAGGTACTATAACTGCTTATAATTAGTTTTAGGATTTGTGTTCTTCCATAAGCTCAGGCCGAACCAATTGGCCAAAACTCTCCAGTAAGTATCTCAATTTCTTCACATTCAATCTATGATGTCCTCTCTTCCCTTCTTTGAAGGTCAGTGTTTTGACATAGTTTATTTGGAGTGGCCTGTTTCTGCAATTCACATAATTGCCCAGTAAAAGAATAAAGTTAATTCCCTTCTCCCCCCAACACGACCAATGAGACATTTGTTCTGTTTAATGTCACTGTGGATTACTAAGAGACATAAAAATCCCCAAACATAAACATCATTAAACAAAAGTCTATTCATGTGGAATACAAAACACACTAAAGAGTCATCATTAATTCCTTAAAGTTTTTCTTTGGTTGTTTTTTTTTTGTTTGTTTGTTTCTTTTCTTTTTTTTTCTTTTTAAACCACTCCACCCAAAACTCAAAGCACAGACACTTAAGTGCAGATGAAAAACATCAACCTCTCCCAAACATGAGCTACCAAAGCAGATGCCTTGGGGATGAGCATGCTGGGCTTACATGGATCATGGATTTGCTGGCTTAAAAGATGAATCATCTTGACTGTTTTAACTTTGTTTATACTGCTTCCTAAAATATTGTGTTTGAGGGTTAGAAATATAACCTGTGAACAGCATAGATCTGAAAGGACAGAAGTTATGTGTAGTTTAAAAAGTAGATACACACCCTTGGGTACATGGCACAATTTTAATCAAAATGGCTTTGCAGTCTTACTAGACATTGCTCACAATGCCCAGGATTGCCCATTTCAACTGTCCCCAGTCTCCAAACCTGGCTTTCAGCACAGAATCCCAGGACTGAACAGGTGGGAAAGTGAGAGAACAAGAAATAGGCCCAATCTGCTTAAATGAACCATAGCACGATTAAGGATAGAATAGATGGTCAAAACAGCTTAAGTCTGCATCCTGGCTTCCCCATTAAGTAGCTGTGCAACCTCGGGCAAGTTATTTAAACTTTCTGTGCTTAAATTCCCCATAATATCTACCTTGAGGTACTGCCTCTGGGATTAAATGAGATAACTTCTATGAACGTTCCTGATCTAAATCCCTTATTTAAAACCAAAGCCCCAGTCAGTGAGCCAAGGGATTAAACTTTGACCTTCATTCATATTTCATCCTGCTCCTGCAAGGAAAGCCTGCTCGAGACTCTCTGTTTTGTGCTGCAGGATTATAGGTCACATGTGAGGTGTTGATAGTGGGAGATGCGCTGATCAAAAGCTTCTTTCCACTCAATAAGAGTGCCTTACACTTCCTCAGACTGTGTCTGTACTTTCGTGACTGTCATATCAAGGCACACAGCAAAGCGAGCAAACTAATTTATAAGTTGCTAAAGCAATGAGCTAAAAATCATGAAAAATGCAGGGAAATTAAACTTTCCTGTGTGTATAAATGCATACCTAAGCGTTCTTGTGAATATAAGTCCAAGACAAAGCCATAAACCTGGAAAATTTGGTGCAAAAGTCAATCTCCCTTTAGATCAAAGTTTTAGCTGTTTATGTTGGGCAACTAATCATCGGCATATATTTTTCCCTAGATCTCGGTGGGAATCAACATAGTAAGTGCTCGTAATCATCACTGTGCAATGTCTGAAATAAATGGCCCCACCTCCCTGCAAAACTAAATAGAACAACACCATTCATTACCCATCCTGGATCTTGCAAGACCTCTTAGGACACCTGTCTGGTTATTGCCACTTGGAACAGTTTCACATATAATAAATAAAACCGGGGAAAAATAATCATCTTTCAGTTTTCAAATTAAAAAAAAAAAAAAAGGAATGCCATGGAATATCTCCATTGAAAGACCTTCACCATGGCTTTGAGTAAAGAAAGAGCTGAGGTCAAATGTAGGTAACCATGACACGGAGAAAGCAATCCCTAGTCAGTGTTTCCTGAACTTGGCCTCATGCTTGTTGTATGAAGTTCTAGGCTGCCAATCACCTTGCAAATCTAAAACCAGCAGTTCTCCCCGAGTATACTCATAGGTCCAGTGAGAGAAAGCCAACATCAGCTCCTCCAAGGTGTTGCTGGGGGCAATTTCATCGCCGTTGTTGTTGTTGTACTTCTGGAACTCCCCCATCATGTACTTCTCAATGGTGAACCATTGGTTGGCGGAATACCAGTAGATTAAGAAAACTTCCAGGAACCTACGAGGAGGCAGCAAAGGTGGGACTTACATTACTGAACAGTCAGCAGCAGGAGAGATTACCTAACTCTGGTCTGATGCAGGTCCTTTCCTATGGAATGCAAAGATTGAGGGGTTTCCCACCTCCCTTTATTTCAGGAAATGTCCCAACTCCTTTACAAGTACTAAACTCAACTTTCCCTACCATGTGCTATAATATTACTTATAAATTAAGCAATAAAATTTGGCTATAAGTCCTCAGCACTGAATTATGATCTGTCTTGCTAAATGAATGCAAGTGTATGTAGACACGCAAGTGAACATAATAATGGTTCATTCTTTAAAAGTTTTTAATTTCTATACGATGTTAATGGAAAAAAAATATGCTTAAAACAGAAATGTTTTTTGGCCATAATGTTCCTGGACATTAGTAACTATACCAGGATCTGCCTGCTTCACATAGAGAGGTCAGTCCTGGCCTCTGCATGAACTTCTCACCTCCACTCACACAAGTTCAGTGATTTCTGCACCCCTGGGATGTCTAGTTCTCTTTTACCAGTCTCCAGAACTCTGGAAAGAAGAGCCCAACAATGAAGTCTTGGAGAACTTCTCCGTGAGCCTTGTACTTCTCAGAAGAGGCTGAGAAGAACTGATAGAAATTCCTACTTAACATGAAGGGCTGGGGTGCCAATTATTTCCTCACCTTGGTGCAAAGGGAATGGTTTGTGGTTTCACTTGGTTGAAGGTATAGATTAGTTTTTGAGCAGCTCTTTGTTGTTGAATTTCCTACAAAATAGAGAGCATTCATCAAAATATTGGTTTATTATCACATGCCTACTAATGATCACAGAATTACTGAAGACCCAGCAAGCGTAATTTTCAGCCTTTTTCAACTCCTATCACTCCCCACTCCAAAAGCAAAAGCTCTACAAAACAAAATTAACAAAATACCACCACCTCCAAGAAAGAATAGGCCTCCCGGTCGGTGTGTCTCAGTGGTTGAGTGTCAGCCTATGAACCAGGAGGTCACAGTTCAATTCCTGGTCAGGGCACATGCCCAGGTTGCAGGCTCCATCCCCAGTAGGGGGCGTGCAGGAGGCAGCCAATCGATGGTTCTCTGTCAACATTGATGTTTCTAGCTCTCTCTCCCCCTTTTCTTTTCCTCTCTGAAATCAATAAAAATATATTAAAAACAAAACAAAACTAGGCTATCCTTTGGGTTGAAGATAAGAGCCTTTGAAGTGTAGCCAGATCTCCTTTCTTTGGTCGGTCGTCTGGACTCTGGGTGTCCGACTTACCCTGAGGCAGAGATGCAGCACAGTGCTCTCCTGGAAGATTTTGTGCCAAGTCTGCACAACCTCAGGAAGGAAGGACTTCACAATGAAAACCTGCCCCGGCTTGAGAACGTCATCCTCAGACCAGGTGCTGATGACTCTTATGGCCTTGCGGAGGCCGCCGTCCATGTGCTCTCGGGACAACACCTGGATCATCGCAGTCTTCCCGCGCTTGGACCAGGAGGACATGCTTTTACCGAGATTCAAAGGGGAACTCTCCTCTAGCCTGTAGACAGTTACTTCTTCCCCAGCTGCAAAGAGAAGTGTAGGTGAGGCGTTCAGTGAGATCTCAGGTCTGTGATATGAAGGACATCCTAAAGATCAATTCAGAATCAGTTCAGTTTCCCAAATGATCAGAGGAGAATAGAATTGCACCTATACAGGAACTGCTAGAAAATAAAGACATGGATTTGGCCGTGTTGCTATGTTATTTATTATCCAGTAAAGAGGGAGAGGGGGAGAAGGGACAAAGCATCAGATGCTACACAAGAATGAAGTTGTTCTCATTATAGACTATATAGCTGGACAAAATCAAAGTAGTTAAGACAAATACTTCTAAAGAGATAGTTTAACCCCATGTTTTTCATTATCATCCCCCTTATAAACATTATTAGACATTTTTTCTAATTGCCCCTCCCATGACATTTTAATACCAAAGATATACTGTATACCTGTGCTTTATACATAAAAAGAAAAGGATGTCTTTGCTCTCTTGGGGATATCATCCCTGTTGAGAATGCATAGTCTAACCCCGTTGAGTTATACAGAGTCAAGGTCATACCTCAGAGACACTCCCTCCTACCTTTGTTACTTGAAGCCTTACTTTATCAGTACAATGGGAGTGAACGTAGCACTCATCTCTTTGGGTTATAAAGATTAACTATGTTAATCTGTCTAATGTAAGCTAGAACCTTGGATACAAACTCAATCCCACTTAAAAAAAAATTTAGACACAAAATGCTCAACTGCTATATAGCTTCCAGTTTCAGGCTGATGAACAGGCAACCAGTCCTACCCAGTCTAAATCCCATCTAACTGCAATATTTAATGCTTCATAACAGAAGTAACATATTCTATACACAACTTCTGCCCAGCCTGTGTTTCATTTTCTCCTTTCACCTCTGCCTCAAATGCCTTTGTGTGTGTGTGTGTGTGTGTGTGTGTGTGTGTGTGAACACTGTAACTAGTTTACCAAGAAAGGAATCTATTTGCTCATTCTTGCACTAAACTGCTAACTAAAACATATGTCTAGTAAATGCTTAGTAACATATTTTCAGTTATTTATTCTTAGTGCCCGGATAAATGCCCCTTGAATATCTCTCTGGAGTTCCAAATACTGAGAGGATTTAGAACAGTTACTGGGTTGCAAAGCCAGCTGTGGAGCCAAGGGGAAGGAGAAGGCCTATGCACCCACAATCAGAAGCCACATGGGGACGGTGAGGAGAATCGGCAGCCAGGACAGTGTGGGGACCCTTGTTGTATTGTCGATTGGCCGGACAGAGAAACTCTGGTAGCCTTGGCCAACGTGAGCTTGTTCTTCTTTACTGCTCCAGCCTTTAAAAATGATGTTTGCTCTCTGAGCTAAGAGCAATTAGTCTCCAGAAAATAAAAGAAATAAAAAACAATATACAAAGCATTTCTCTTCAGATACCAGTCAGCTTTTACTGTGTTGACATGTATCGCTTTCTTCCATGTTTATTACACATGGTTCGTTGGTTCTTTTCTTCTCTGCTTGCTACCAGCCTGAAATCAGTTGAGTGCCAGGTGCCACACTGCTGCTTTTTCCCCAGCTGCTGCTCATTAGAGGTCCCATCCCCATGGTATTAGATTTTGATCCTAGATGCCAGCCGGTGGTTAACAAGAGTTTTCATTTTGGAAAATTAATCTCACTAAACTACAACCATTGGCAAAACAAACTTTTCAACTGAAGTGATGCAAGTGGTTTCCCCTTTGCTTTACTCGTATATTATGCCTCTGCCCTTGGCATAGCCTCAAGAAGGTAGCAATGCACTCACCAAACAGTTGGATGGGTGTAAATGGGATGGTCTGAGAAAGCCTCATTAAATTGTTTCTTTCAATGGCTGCAAACAAAGACAAGAGTGACTGTTTTTACTATGCATCGGTGGGCTGAATCCACAGCGAGCCTCCACACGTCAATATATGCATATAACACCAAAATATTTCATTTCAAAGACCCCTAATATTTACCTGTATCAAAAATATTATATAGTACTGAAAGTATGCCTTAAACAGGATATCCCCATCTTAGGAACAGGTGATATGATATTATATAACAGGGTCTGTGGTAGGGCTTTCACCTCTACTCTCCTGAACACCAAATCACATACTAGTTCAGACATATACGAAGCTTCCTTTTAAAGCACATTTTAATCTGCGGTCTTCATTCCTTGCTTTTTCTTTTCTGGACAGTGGACTGTGGGGACATCTACTGTTGGCTTTGCACAGTTCACCTTCTTTTCCCAGAGAGAGCTGGAGACCAATTTAATTAGAAGCAAATGATCTGCATTTTCCTGTTAAGAGCTGTATCCTAACAGATCAGAGTCAATAGGAGTTACCAGCACAGTATTCCTCACCAGAGACTTTCTTAAGTTAACCACTAGTCAAAATGATGGTCTATAGCTGAGCTGGAAGACCCAGTTATAAGGCCTGGAATGTGGAGTCTGGAATCCATCAAAGCACTATTCACCAAGTAGGAGAATTCGGGATAAGGTAGTCTAGTACTGGACCCCAAACATAAGACCTTGATATAACAATAATAATGGTAATTATTACACCATTACTCTCTTATTCATATGCAGAGCTTTAGACTGTGTGAAAAGCTTGCCCATTATTCTCTCAGTGAGTGCTGCAAGCAATGATGCCCCAAAGACCACCCAGTGGCACAAGTCCTATTGACTATTAACACTGCTTTACATTTTAGTGTTTCCCTCTTAATTCTCAACTAGCCCACTGGCAGACTGGTCAAGTACAATGATTCCCACTTTGACCAGGAAGGTCAAGTACAGTGATTCCCACTTTGAAAGACAACTAAAGCACTGTGAGGTCATGTTGCTTAAGAGAGTCAAGAGCCTTGACCCCTTACTTAATAACATCCTTGTAAGGTGTCTTTGTTGAACTTACTCTGTGGCATTGGCATTCATTCAGTGGTTACGTTCACCGAGGGCCCAGTGAAGGTACAAAACCCTCCCTCAAAGAGCTAGTCTCAGGCCTGTCTCTTTCCTAATCCAAAATTTGGAGAGCTCTGCCTCTGGGCTGGCTTTGAGCTTATAAGGAATTTGTCAATCTCAAGGTCATCTTTCCCCTTCACGATATGGGCTGGCCAATACAAAAAAAAATTTATTTTTCAAAAAATTTTTAAAAATCCAAATTCTCTTAAATCTTGTTTTCCCAAGTCAATGGCAAGGTAAGAAATCTAAATGTTCTTCTCATCAGAGTGAACAACTCTTTGAGTTGGGAACCATATTGATGTTACAAATTCATCAACGTTTCTGTGTACAAATGCAGAACCACAGATGTTTAGCTCAGTTGACATGTGGCAGTGCATGTGCATCCTACCTGAATAATGATGGTGAGGCTCTTGAGGGCTTTTTAAGGAGGCTGAGATTTCTGAAATTATAGAGAAGATTGGCATTTTAATTACTTGGCTGGAGATAAATACATGCTCCTGAATATATTGCCTTCAAAGTTATTATTGAACAAGTTAATCAGAATGGCTTCTCGGTATTTGAAAAAGATTGCCTAATACCCTTTAACCACATTATTGTGCATGGTATCCTGACAGCTTCCAATCATCAATGCAATATCTCCAAACATATTTATATAGGGAATTGAAGAAAGACAGGTAATATTAGCCTCAAAGATCTATTTCCTCTGAACCAATTATACCTCTGGGTTGCAGAAGGCACTCAGCTGCCCATCACACTTCACGACATCCCAGAAGCACAATTCTCTGAGCTCCCTACCAAGATGCAGTACCCATATAAAGACATTATTAATATCAAGTTATTAGCAGACTACTTCCATGACCTAAAATGACAACAAAATGATGAAACACATTAAGAGGTATAAGCAGAAACAAAGGAGTGGGTGGAGAATATGACACCAGGGATCTGTTTGGTTACAGAAGGACTGTGTGCTGAGAACATCTCCTGCAGGTTTAACTGGTTCTCTATTATGTGCTCAAGTCCTAAATTACAAGCCTCCAGAGAAATCCTTTGCAACAGTTTTGCCATTTCATAAAATCAAAATTAAAGTGGAGAACTTCAGTCTCATGGTGATAACTGCTTTATACCTAGTAGAGTATGCAGCATAATGAGCACAATTTCATAGATCTCTCCGGTTCCTTGTTGCTGGATAAGGAAAGGAACAAAAATCCCTTCCTTTGGGGGTGCTTGGTAAAAAGTAGGATCAGCAGAAAAGTCTCCTCCTTTCTGATCTCATGTAATAATAATAATAATAATAATAATAATAATAATAATAATAGCATTCAGTTCCCACTGCATGTAATGCTAGATGTGACAGATGTGAATAAGATGTCTCTCTCACCCTAGAGAAAAGCAAATATGAAATAGTGGGAAAGAAAGACATGTGAAACATAATCACAATACAGTTTGCTAAGTTATATAATAGAGGTGTATACAGAAGCTTATGGAAACTTCATAGACAAATAATATGAAATACTTTAAAGAATATGGGCATCTAAGTCTGATAAAGCTAAGTTTCAATCCTGGATTTACCACTGAAGAAGCTATGAGATCTTGACTCAGTACATATTTTTTGAACACCTACTATGTACCAACCACTGGTCTATGCTCAAGAGAAATTATATTAATGAACACAGATGAAGACTTTGGCTACATTCTAGTAAAGGGAAGTAGAAAATAAACAAACAAGTAAATATATAATTTATATAGTGTATTACATATATATCAAGTTAAAAGGATTAGAAAGTATGGGGGATAGGGAGTTTACTATTTTACACAGGGTGGCTAGGCTAGACCTCTTTGATAAGGTGAAATCTGAACACAGACCTAAAGGAAGAGAGGGGGAGAGTCATATGGATAAATGAAAAGCATTCCAGGCAGAGGTAACAGCAAGTGCAAACGCCCCGAGGCCCGGACCATGCTTGCTGTGTTAAGGAAGAGAAGTGTGGCCCCAGTGGACTATGCTGAGAGGAAATGAGGTTGGAGAGCTGGAGGAGAAGCAGATCAAGAGGCCCTTGTAGACTGGATTTTGCTTTTACGGAGTGAGAGGAAATACCTTTTCAACAAAAGAGTGACTCAACTGGACTTGCAGTTTGGAAGGGTTATTCTGGCTGCTCTCTGGAAATAGACAGAGAGCAGTAGTTTGGAGGCCATCCTGTAAACCAGGGAAGAGATGGAGAGTGCTATGTGGAGGTAGCAAAGTGATCAGATTCTTTGAAGGACTAATTGATGGGTTAGACATGGAGATGTGAGAAAATGGGCGATAATGACAAGACTTTGGCCTCAGCAACCAGATGGATGGAGTTACTATTTCCTCAGATGGAGGAGAAGATAGGTGGAGCATTTTGTTTGCAGCGCCTTCTAGACACCACGTGGAGGTGTTAACAGGTGGGTGGTCATATTCTGCATGGCAGAAATATTGAATGAACGGGCTCATGAACGTGAGCCTGGAAATTGGGACTGGAACCAGGCTGTCAAGATCACAAGAAAGACTAAGCAATTTGCAGCCTATCCTGTAGGAGGTAAAGGAAAGCATAGCAGCGAAGATTTATGGCTCAGAAAGGTAATTCCAGTAGGAATGTGGGCCATTTTAAAGGGAGAGAAAACAACCACGATACTAGCACAATATCAAGGGGAGCAAAATAAAGTACACGCTTTTTATTTAGGAAAATAAATGCTGGAGGCTTGAAGGCAGGAGCAGTGGGGGAGAGCAAAACAGACAGCTTCTACAGATGGAGGTGGAGGTAACAGAGTTAGAAGACAGAGTTGAAAGCTAAGAGCAGTGGTGTGGAAGGGCACAGTAAATGACTGAGGTTTCCAGCTTTGGTGGAGGAAGAGGAGGCTATCAGAGAACCAAAAGTCAGTCAACAAAGACAACAAAGAAATAGAAGAACAGCCAGGGAAGAGTAGCCTCCAGGGAACTTAGGAGATGGATGAAATGGTCAATATAAATGCCTGTTTTGATGAGGACTAAAAAGAGATCATGTGGCTTAGCAGTTAGCATTGGACAGCAGTAGAGTGGTAGGGACCGACACCATGGGTTGATGAGCAAATGTTAATACTGTTTCAACCCATTTGGAGGGGAGGAAAAGGAGTGGCAGCTTGAAAGCTATGTAAAATCAAGGACATGATTATTTTCTTCTTTTGTACAGAAAATGGCTTAAATTTGTTTGTAGGTAGAGGAGAAGGAATCGACTGTAAAGGGGCACTGAAAACCCAATAATAGAGTGAAACAAGACTACAGAAGAGAAAGATACCCAATCTGCATCAAGGAGTCAAGAATATGGAAAAGAGCTCACAGAGTGTGGTGAAGTTTAAAGTGAGCTTCTGAGAGTGGCTTTACCAGGGAGTTGTCTCACACGACAGCCCTACTTAGCCAGCCGGGTAAGAGTCCTACTGAAAAAAATGTAGGAAAAGATATCCCCTTATAATCTTATGAATAGTTCTTAATGAGTAACATGTAAAAAAGTAACAGTGTTTGAACAGTCTAAATGAGCTCAGTGCTTATACCCTCACTCACAGAGAAAACTGGAAAATCAGTTAAAAACAGGTGATCCAAAACTAGACATCAGTCCTGATGTACCTGGAGAAAGACATTCAACTTTCTATTTTTATGCTGAACTTTCTACTTTGCATATTAAACAGGTCATAGATAGAATTTCAAGAACTACAAAAATCTCAACAGAAGAGTGAACCTTATCACTGATAAGACAAAAAAAATATTTAAATACAAAAACTTACTGCCAACTCCATTTGAACTTCTCAACCTGTTGAAAAATTAAAGTTGTTTAGACAATGCTTTACATTTTCCAGTGATCAAAGGAAGAAGTATGTGAAACAGTAACAATATAGAGTCTATACATATATATATGTACTAGAGGCCTGGTGCATGAAATTCGTGCACTCAGGGAGGTCCCTCAGCCCAGCCTGTGCCCTCTCGCAGCAGTCCGGGAGCCCTTGGGGGATTTCCGACTAATGGCCTACTAAGTCATCAGTTGGACATCCTTAGCACTGCCACGGAGGCAGGAGAGACTCCCACCACCGCTACTGTGATCGCCAGCCATGAGCCCGGCTTCTGGCTGAGCAGTGCTCCCCCTGTGAAGCATACTAACCACCAGGGGGCAGCTCCTGCGTCGAGCGTCTGCCCCCTGGTGGTCAGTGCGCATCATAGCAACCAGTCGTTCTACCATCAGGCTGAAACCAGCTCTCCGACATCCCCAAGGGGTCCCAGATTGCAAAAGGGTACAGGCCAGGCCGAGGTACCCCACCAGTGCATGATTGGGCCCGGGGAGGGACGCTGGAGATTGGCCAGCTGAGGATGAACCGCGGGAGGGCTCCAGGGCATGTCCGGCCTGTCTCGCTCAGTCCTGATCGGCTAGACCCCAGCAGCAAGCTAACCATCCAGTCAGAGTCTGCCCCCTGGTGGTCAGTGCACATCATAGCGACTGGTCAACCAGTTGACTATCTGCCTCTTAATGGTCAGTGCACGTCATAGCAAGCAGTTGAGTATCTTTAGCATATCATTAGCATATTATGCTTTGGTTGGTTGAATGGCCAATCAGACGACCAGACACTTAGCATATTAGGCTTTTATTATATAGGATGTATGTGTGGATATATTTCATTGACAGAAAAGTATCAGTTACCTTTGACCCCTATCTTTACCAACCAAGAAATAGTTCAAATATGCATGTAATTCATCTACTATGTAGGACCTAAGCTAACTGAAAAGCAGTTGTTGGTTTTTGGTTTTAATTAGCTATGATCACACAACATATGTAAGATTAACTGTGTTTGTGTTGTTCTGGATCATTGAACTAAAGGGTCCCTGAACTATGCAAAGCAGATGCCTACAAATGAGTCTGTGAATACCTCCAGACAAACCTACAAATCAGTTTCATTAGCCCACGTGGCCCCTAAATGTTCACAGGCTGAAATTAGCTTTAAATTGTTACTTGCCCTGCTAAAGTGCACAAGTGGCCATGGGCAAGTCTGAGTAAATGCATTTAAAGAATATCTCCAGTATGTAAAGTCCTTGGGGGGAAAAGTACAATTACAATTATTGTTTAATTTCATGCTGCAATAACCCACTACTCTGCATGTGCACAAACTATTGAACCTTTGGGAGAAGAAAGTCATGTGTGCTTTACGTCTAGAGACAGCCTTGCACACAGACCTTGATAAAAGCTCTAGCAGAAAAGGTAATCTCTGATGGAGCTGACTACAACCTGAAAGTCACATCCCACCTGCTTGGTAGCAGCTGGCCCTTTGTAGAATAGATGGTTTTAAATTCTGCTTCTGTGGCTGTATGGATAGTGAATTTGATGATATAACTGGAAAAGTCCAGAAAACACTACAAATAAAATAGAATAATCTTTGCTCATTTCGTTTTAAAATTTTATTTCTCTGACTACTAATAAAATTCCAGGATTCTCAAGTCAACAACCAGGTGTCTATCACTTTCTCCCCTCCGCCCCCTTTCCCCCCCCACCCCCAGCCTCGCCGATCTTTCTTTCTCTCCATCTCCATATTCTTCAAATTTGCTGCCCTGACAAACACTTAAGATGTTAATGAGAAACCAAAAATAAAAAAGATCAACCTCATAAACAAAAAAGAAAAACTGTTTAAACAAGAATTATTTTTAAAACTAAAGAAAAAAAACATAATCAGGTTTTTAGGCTCGGTCTTTTTCTTTAGTCAAGACAGCATCATCTCTACTCTTTAATGCAAATCCCACAATCTTATCTATCAGAAAAGATGTGGTACTCATTATTCCATGTGTGCTTTTTGACATGGAAAAGACAAATGGTTAATTTGCTATAGTACCAGGTGCTACATTATCATCTTAAAAGGCACTGAGATGAGATCTTGTTGCCAGAAATGGAAAAACATGAAGAATAAATGATTTTCATTTGTTGCTATCAAAAAAATACAGTCATTGGACAAACACTATTTTTCTCCTTTTCTGACCAAATTAAGTCTGTGTTCCCAATCCTGTTAAAAATAAAAACAGAAGCCAAAGATGCTAAAGACAGACATTTAGAAATACTCACAGGGAGTTCCTATTGAGTTTGGTGCTCCAGGAATTCCACAAAGAGTTTTTACTCAGATCCTGAGCAGAAGGGAAAGGTTATTACATGTTTACCCAACATTTTCCTACCCCACGCTTCCAGTAACATGCTTGCAAAACACAATCCTTGAAAAGTACAATCCTTCCCCCCTTCCTATAGCTCATTATTTCTCTTTTACTTAACATACCAGACCTAGGCTAGAAAGATGCATAATGTTAGCACAAAATATGAGTAACTCAATCTGCTGATGGACTTGAACAGCATGAAATTATTTGTATGGGGACAGCAAAGAGAAAATGTAATACATAAAGGTTCTTACAAAAATGAGAGTGAAGCCCAGCCAGTGTGGGGTCAGTGATTGACTGTCAACCTATCAGCCGTGTTGTCACAGTTCGATTCCCTATGTCAGGGCACATGCCAGGGTTGCAAACTCGATCCCCAGTGTGGGGCGAGCAGGAGGTAGCTGACCAATGATTCTCTCTCATCGTTGATGCTGCTATCTCTCTCCCCCTCTCCTTTCCTCTCTGAAATCAATAAAAATATATTTTAAAAGAAACTAATATTATTTTTAAAAGAGAAATGAGAGTGAACATATAAAATCAAGAAGAAATAAAGGTCAACAGTGACAGGAAACATCAATCATTACATCATGTCCTATCATTAGTAGACTTTTGTGTCAGTTGATTATTTAGAATAACCTTACCCTGAAATCAGCTCATTCTTTTGCCTATTTAGATTCAACTATTATTTCTCAAAATTTAGGACACTCCAGCCATTACTCTAGGCACTTCCATTGGTGTTATTTTTGTCATCCACTACCAATAACCTCCTAAGAGATTAGCCCCATTTTAGAGACTCAGCTCCTGAAGCTCAGAGGTTAAGGATGTATACCTGTAGCTTTGAAAGCCAGGAAGTGGCAGAACCAGGACTGGACAGGGCACACAGATCCCTGCCTCCAATTACCTTCAAGCAATAGTACATTTTACTATCAAAACCTTTCACAGCCTGGCCACGGCTCAGTGGTTGAGCGTCTGCCTATGAACCAGGAGGTCACGGTTGGATTCCTGGTCAGGGCACATGTCTAGGTTGCAGGCTTCATCCCCAATGTGGGGCGTGCAGGAGGCAGCCAACCAATGATTCTCTCTCATCATTGATGTTTCTCTCTCTCTCTCTCCCTCTCCCTTCCTCTCTGAAATCAATAAAAATATACTTAAAAATAAAGCTTTTCACAGGTTACATTCCTTCAAGAACACCTCAGGCTGTTAGTTTACATTCATACAGGTAATGTGTACATAGCTCTTACATTAAAGATAATATGCAAACCAAACTAAAATTAGATTTCTTGGGTTAGCTACCTAGATCACACTTCCCACATGGAAAGGAAAGCAGGCATATGTTTATGGATGGTAAAGAAAACAGACCACAAATGAGGAGAGCCTCAGTGTTGGAGAAACTCTGAGGGCCCTTTACCCTGCGATGCCCAAATCCCCTCCAACACATCTGCAAAGAGGTTTGCTCAGCCTTAATGACTAACCACACAAAGTGAGGAACCTAGGACTTCCAGAAATAAACCATTCCATCCTTGGAAAGCTCCACTTGCTAAAAGTTCCTCCTCGAATTGGGCTGAATTTTGTCTCCCAGTAGCTTCTATATGTTGATTCTAGCTGTACCTGGTAAAAGTGTATTGAAAAGAGTTTCAAAAATTCCCAAGTTCTTTCTCTTTCATGCCAAAAATGCACAGGCTAAATTACTTCAAATGCATTAAGAGGCAAATTACATAAAGAAGAACAAGCTGCCGAAACCGGTTTGGCTCAGTGGATAGAGCGTCGGCTTGCGGACTGAAAGGTCCCAGGTTCGATTCCGGTCAAGGGCATGTACCTGGGTTGCGGGCACATCCCCAATAGGAGATGTGCAGGAGGCAGCTGATAGATGTCTCTCTCATCGATGTTTCTAGCTCTCTATCTCTCTCCCTTCCTCTCTGTAAAAAATCAATAAAATATAATAAAAAAAAAGAAGAAGAAGAACAAGCAAAGCATAAAATGTCGGGGCGGGAAAAAAAACTGAGCAAATATTCAAAGCAAAGATTTCAGTGTAATACACAGAAGCCAATGAAGGGACATAAAGATAAAACAGACACACAGTCAAGGAGTCATGTTGTGTGCATGAATGTTTTCTTACAAAGTATCACGTGAGAGTTTTTACCTCCGGAGACTGCTTTAGATAATCACTGACTTGTGCAGCATGCCGCTCCATTCCTTTAGTTTTTGTTTTCTGGTACATGTTAGGTTCTAGACCTTGTTAAAAAGAAGCAAAAAATTAGAGAATACATGAAAATGTGTTGCTTTCAAATAGAAAGATCTGAACACAGTGTATTCATCTAAATGTGAATACAGCTTTTTTTCTCTTTTGAGCAAGTTTTAGAAAGATTCTTTTGTCCTTATTTTTCTCAAGTGGTTGAAAGCTATATATCCTATTTCTATTCTTCAACAGTTACCTTGACATTTATTTATAACATTTATACTTATCTCTCAAGTCAAAAATTAAAATTATCCATAACCTGTCCTATAAAACATGCCTTCTGTATACTTTTTACATTCACCTTCCCCTGCACCCTACCATCCAGGCTTTATCTAAAATATGTGAAATTTTAGTTCCAAATTGTTGGGAATCCTTCCTTAACAACTGTATCAAGCATCATAGTGAGCTAGGCAAAAAAAAAAAAAAAAAAAAGATAGAAAAAAATGCCAGCAAATGGATTTAACTTTTAGACTTTTCTTTAAAAAGATGATGACAATTAGTAGCAGTAGTATTTAGACCTGATACCTACAGAGTCCATGGCATATAGCGGTTGGATTAAATCTGAGCATAATACTTATTAAGAGTCCCTGACTGGCCACGCAGCTTCAAGCACTGAGCAAAGGTGAAGTGCGTGGGTGTGAAGTTGGCATCATTCCTCGAAGCTTTAGTGCTCCCTTATGTTTGTCTTAAAGAGCAAGGGTTTCCTGTATCCCGCCGTCACCCGGGAATGAGCCGGGCGCGTAGGGGCTGCACCGGGCGAGCCGGACGCTGTCGCCTTAGGTTTGCAATGAATGCAGCCCCGCCTCCTGCTTCCAGCCGCGTCACCCTGACCACGAACCACCCGGCACAGGTGGACGTCAGGAGCCCCCGAGCCCCTAGTGCCGAAGGGTGGGTCCCACCGGAAGGTCAGGATTTCTTTCATCTGTCGGAATAGAACAGCAACCCCCCTACACGTACCCCCTCATGTCACTGTTGCACCCCGGAAAAGCTTAAGGCTGTTTTTAATATCGCTCCTGAGTCTGTCTTTGCCTTTTAAACAACCATTCCTTTCCTGTAAAATGGGACACGATCGGGAGAGAGGACGACAGCGAGACGGAGCCTGTGCCCCGGACGCCGCGTCTGTGTTTCCGTGGAAACGTCCTGAGCTCCCAGTGGCCGCGCGCTTAACGGCTAAGACCTGCTTCCCTCGCCGCGCAGCAGCCCGAGCATGTGCCGCCTGATGTAAACAAAGACGCTGTTGATGACGTTTTCCGATATTTACTACCCCGGGTGTGTTTTAAAATAAATAACGTTTCTAGCCGAAAAAAAAGAGTCCCTGACTAAACATAGGAAGTAATAGAAGTAATAGTTGTATTTTTGTTCTAATGATTTTGTGCTGGAAAACAATAAGTATATAACCACACTAAGTGAGGAAGCTAGGACTTCCAGAAATAAACCATTCCGTCCTTGGTTTGGATACAAAAAAACCTGTTAGAAAAATCACAAAATTTCATATATGACATTCGTCAAAATATAAAATTATGATAATTATGGTTGCAATTATAACAGAGTATTACAATTAAAATAAAATACCTATAGGAAAAGCTAAAAAGTATACTTTTCCTTTTCATTGTTAATTTCCTCAGAACTTTTATTTAAAGAGAGCTAACTGACAGGGCACCTCCCCACCCTCAAACTTATTTATTTTTAAATTATTTTTAAATTAACTCAATTTGGGCAGGTTCCAAAAAAAAGAAGATTCTCAACTCACAATGTGCTTCAAATCACTATGTTGTATACCTAAAACTAATACAATGATATATGTCAATTATATTTCAATTTAAAAAAGAACTTAAATTAAATAAGGATGATATATAATAACCTAAATATCAGGTAACTGATTAAAATATGTAATAGATACTAAATATACATTAATAAATAAAATGAATACATTTATAATTAGCCCTAGAATCATATCTTTAGGTATGAGATTTGATTTATTCAAAATTATGGGCTCTAATAAGCTGTGTGATTTAAGGCAAGATAATTAAGCTCTCAAGCCATGTCTGTAAATTGAGGTTGTTCTGAATAATTTAATTTCTAATGTCTCTTTCCACTTAGAGCCTCTTGATTCACAGTGATTTAACAGATAATTGAGTATTTTTTAAAATATAAATCAGAGTTTCTCAACTTTGACATTGACATTTTGGACCAGATAATTCCTTGTTGGGGGTGGGACTGCCCATTGTAGGATGTTTAGCAGCATCCCTGGCCACTACCCCTTGGTTGAAAACCATCCTATATAATAAAAGGTTAATATGCAAATTGTCCCCTCAACCAGGAGTTCAACTGGGAGTTCAACCAGGGGGGCGGGGCCAGCCTGCCAACTGCCCGCAGCCCCTCCCCCCCGCCAGCCCGAATTTGTGCACCAGGCCTCTAGTCAACTATAAAAGCAAGCTTAAAGAAGCTTTAAAGAAGCATAATAACATAGATTTCAATACAATGTCCATTTGTACCTTAAATTTGGTATTTCAAATAATTTTAAATCTTCATGAGTTCTTATTCACATAGTCCCTTCTATTTAAAAATTAGTAAATTCTCCTGTTATCTAATGCAAGAAGTTCAAAGTTCTGGTCACTGCTCTCAATTCTGTTCATAGTCTGTCCTTATCTTACCTATCTAGGTTTATTTCACACTCTATGCCTGGATCATAGTCTTCATTCCTAGCTGGCTGACCCGTATTTTATCCTCACACACACTATGCTTATTAAACTTAAGGGATACGTGCCCACGGAATGAACATTATTTGTGGGAAGTTGTAAATAACCAAGTACAACTCAATCCATTGAGCTCTGTGTAAGTGTCCAAATCTATGTCACATGAGCCTTAAGACTATAAAATTAGACAACCTCCCCCCACAAATCAGACTAAATGAACACTGAATAAAACAACTTTCTAAATCCTAATTTTTCTTTTCTAGATTCATTAAACACATAGAAATATTGTTCCTTTCATAAAAATTAAAAACAGAAAAGAGCTATTTTCCCCAAAAGGGCGTTACCACCCTTTCATTCCCTCGTCTCCACTTAAAAGAACATCAGGGGCCACCCGTGGCCTATAGATCATAGCTTGAGGGGACTCTACCAGAGGTTTGGGGATCCAAGAGTGCAGACTGTTACATACTTAACTGACTACACTTGGACACTGCCAGCCGGTTCCTGTTGCACTCCTCTTCTTTGGAGATGTTACTTTCTCCTGGCTCTGCATTTGATTGGTCACCTTGAAAACAGGCATCGATTGTTATGACCTGGAGAGAAAGATACTCATTGGAACACAGTGATATTAATCTGCAAACAGTGAGTCACATTAATAGAGGGACCCTGGAGAAGCGCCTGGTTGTTAACGTTGGCTGCACAATAGAATAACCAGGAAGCTCTGCGCTCCCATCACTCATGCTGACAGTCCACCAGCGGCAGGTAACGCTCCTAATTGCAGTCAGGAATAAGAACCAGGGTGGGAAGCAGGGCTTCCCAAATGTAAGTGTGCATCAGAATCGCCCAGGACTGTGTTAAGCCACAGATCACTGGGTCCTGCCCCCTGGGAGGGAAAATGTGAATCTCTAGTAAGTTCCCATGCTGCTAAGAGACCAAAATTTGAGAACCACTGGAACAGAGGAAAAATCAACAAACAAACAAGGCTGGGATCCAAAAGAACTTGTGTTGAAATTCTAGCTCTGCCACTTAGAAACTACATGAACTTGGGCAAATTACTTAATGCCTATGAGCCCCATCCCCTTCACCATTAAAATAATGCGTAGCCAGTAATGATGGTGCTCTATGTATTTCCCAAAGGCAGAGAAGAAATGGAGAAAACAGATAAACTACAAAGCAATAAGCAAATGCATGTTATTAGTACTTGAACTCAGTTACAATTCCTAGTTGAAATCTGGCCATTTTTAACTATTTCAAAAAATAAACCTACTTAAATTCTTATGTCATGGGATTTCAGCAACTCATGGCATTTTCCCAGAGTCTTTTAGCAAGTCAATCCCCTCCCCCCAAAAAAGTAATTTCACATCATTTTCTCAATATTTATATCTTTGCTTCTGATTCTCATTCCCAAAAGAACAGAAGTGCTTTAAAAAATGCTTCAAGCCCTAGCTGGTTTGGCTCAGTGGCTAGTACATCGGCCTGCGGAATGAAGGGTTCCGGGTTCGATTCCGGTCAAGGGCATGTACCTTGGTTGCAGGCACATCCCCAATAGGGGGTATGCAGGAGGCAGCTGATCGATGTTTCTCTCTCATCGATATTTCTAACTCTCTATTCCTCTCCCTTCCTCTCTGTAAAAAATCAATAAAAAAAATTTAAAAATATATATATATGTAGAATAGAAAAGTAAAGCAAGACATTAAAACCATGAAAGGTGAAGTCCTATAGAATAGCTGACTCAGACCTAAGGCTTCCAAACAATAAATAAGAAGATTCACTAAATGAAAATAAAGAATTTGTAGGATAGCTAAAACACTATTGTAGGGAATTTTATAGTACTAACTGCCTATATTAGAAAAGAAGAAAGTCTCAAATCAGTAACCAAAGTTTCTCCCTTAACGAACTACAAAAAAAAGAGCAAATTAAACCCAAAGTAAACAGAACAGAGGAAATAATAAAGAGCAGAAATCAATGAACTAGAACTCACAAAAAAATCAGTGAAAGTAAGAATTGGGTCTTTAAAAAGATCAATAAAACATAAACTGTAGCCAAACTGATCATAAGACAAAAAAAGAAAACTCAAATTTAAAATATCAGGAATGAGACAAGTGATGTCACTACAGATCCCATCGACAGTAAAGGATAACAATATTATAAACACTTTATGCCAATAAATTCAACAACTTAGGTGAAACGGACAGATTCCTTGAAAGATACAAAGTAAATCTTACAACTTACTAACAACCCAACTTTTTAAATGGACAAAAGATTTGAACAAGCATGTCACCAAAAAAATATATGGGTGGCCAATAAGCCCATGAAAAGATACCTCGCGCTACATCACTATGGGATGCAGACGAAAGCCACCATTAGATACACACCCACTGATAAAGCTAACATTGAAAGCACTGAGCACCTTAAGGACTGGTGAGGATGTGGATTGCAGGGATGCTCATAAAGCATTACTCAGATGGGTGGGAATGTAAAATGATGCAACTGCTTTAGAAAGCAGTTTGGGAGTATCTTCTACAACAACTGCCTACCATATGACGCTGACATTCCACTCCTAAATGTTTACCGGAGAGAAAGTGAGTCATATATCCTCACAAAGATTTGTGTGCAAATGTTCCCAACAGCTTGGTATGGAACAGCCAGAAACTAAACATGAGACCAATGTCCTTCAACATGTGAGCTAATGAATTGTGGCACACCCACTCTAATGGCTCTTACATTTATATCTTCACGGTGTTATTTTGTGTGTATGACGCTTTAGACTAGTGTTTCTCAACCTGTGGGTTGCGACCCCTTTGGGGGTTGAATGACCCTTTCACAGGGGTCGCCTAAGACCATCGGAAAACACATATATAATTACATATTGTTTTTGTGATTAATCACTGTGCTTTAATTATGTTCAATTTGTAACAATGAAATTGGGGGGTCATCACAGCATGAGGAACTGTATTAAAGGGTCGCAGCATTAGGAAAGTTGAGAACCGCTGCTTTAGACGAAAGAGAAAACAAGCTAAGATTGGCTGCTGTCTCAATTGCCAAAAACATACAAGGCACTTACGGGCACCTGGAGTCCCTGTGTTTTCTTCTTTTTCTTTGACGACCTCCTATCCTTGGTTAGCATTTTTGCTTTGATCCATGCTGACTGCCCCATCTCTGAAGATCCTGAACAATCTGTGAGGGAAACGGTTTACACGACAAAGTTTAAGATGGTATGGGAACTATTTTGTTTTACTGGAAGGATGAGAGAATGGAGAGAATGAGAATGCAGCCAAAAGTTATAAACTTTTTAAAAATAGTAGCAATGCAAAGAATTAACACTTTTTTTTTTTTAAGTGTTTACATCTTACTTGTAACCTTACAGGCCTTCAGTTTCTCCTTCTTGTGTATTCTCAAACTCTGACTCCGAAAGAGGGGCCTGTCTCTGCGGAGAGGATTGGTCCAAAGGGATGTGTTTGGCTGGAGTCTTGGCCCCACCTCTGAGCAATCACTGTGCTGGGCCCATCCTGTTGAGGTATTAGGGAGGGATCGGCCCCGGATCTGCCTCTGGCATTGTCCACTCTCGTTAGAGTTCCTGTTACAAGTGGAGGCCAACCAGGTTTGCCGTTTTGTATTGATGCTGAACACACCAGTTTCATCACCTTCCGAAAATGCCCAGTTCACATATCCACCTCCAGTTTGCACGCTCTCAGCTTGGGAAGGGAAGGTCATTTTCATGGGTGCAGGTGTGCAAATCAAAGTGGTTAGAACTTTCTCTCCCCTGCCTTGTCTGGCTGGTATTTGAACGACTGGCTCATGCGTATGCTCCTTGTGTTCAGCCACTGAGCTCTGGGCTGAGACAACTGGGGTCTGCCAAGTCAGATGAACAGGGACTCCATTCTGGGTGACCTGTTCAGGTGCCAGCACACCTGTACCCACTTCCACAGGTGATCTGGACAGAAGCAAGTCAGTTTCTGCAGAAAAAGGAACTTGCTTTCGATGAGAAGGGACCAAAAGAAAGTGGCCATACTTTGGGTGGGCTTGCCCGTCAAGGCAAGAAGCAACTATACTATTTCCCGTTTCTTGCTCTTCCTGGTCATTTCTTACATTTGAAGTCTCTCTATGACGGACGGCAGTCTCAACAAGGGGTCCCCTCTGCACTCTTGGGGGATGCTGGCCTCTGGCCAGGCTCCGCAGCAAAGAAGGAGGCATGCTGTAATACTGGTATTTCTTCTCCCCAGACATCTCCATGCTGCCTAGAACCTCTGCACAGATGACATTGCTCCAGCTGTGGGGAAGCTTTCTGCAAGTAGGAAGCTTTCTGTTGGCCAGGAGAGCCTCATCCTCTTGTAACGTGTCAACCGCAGAAAGGACATTTAGGGTGTCCACTGTCAGGGCAGAGAGGTCCTGCAGGTGCCCCACCTGGCTGTCCAAAGACAGTAAGGAGTCCTTTATAAAAGACACCTTTTCATTCATTTCTTTCAGTTGGAAGTACATCTCCGTAACCCTAATGACGAAGGGAGGGAGAAAGCCAATAAACACATTAAGCCAATGGGAATTTGCCTTATTCTCTTCGTGTCCTTCTTCCATCCTTAGGTAGCTCCTCAGCCTAAGCTGCTTCCCAAAGTTAAGTGTGTCTTCTGCCACCCTCCATCTCCAATATGTACCCTCATTCCAGAGGATCTCACCCACTCCTATAGTTCCCCCTGTCACCCCAATACAGAAAAATCACAAATCTACATGGGCCATTATTTCTAATATTTCAGAACCGTATGTCCAGCTTCCTGTTAGTTATCCCACCAATCAGCCCATTCAAAATAATTTATATAATCGTTAATTTATATGACAAACATTTGGATATCTCCTATTGCCAAGCACTATGCTATTCTGGTAAGGAAAGGATATCCTGAGGAGGAAACCAGAATGATAGGAACAGCATCAATAATCAAATATGCAATTAGAAAAAAATGTTTTATACATCTTTAAAAAAATCCAAATCTACATCTCAAATTTCCTAGGTTTCAGGCAAACCCTACTTTAAGAGACCTACATCAGGAGCTCCAGTGGCGCAATCGGTTAGCGCGTGGTACTTATAAGAGACCTACATCAGAGAAAACCTGAGGCAATTTTTTAAAAGTTACTTTGAATACTTAAAGCCAGCATCATGATGTCTAGTCACTGATTCATGTCAAAGCCACACAAGACAACTTCAGCTATGCAAGCACAAAAGTAAATTGCAAGTGGAGTCTAATTAAATGTAACAATTGAGTTCATTTAGAGAGAGAGAGAGAGAGAGAGAGAGAGAGAGAGAGAGAGAGAGAAAATGTTGGTTAATATTTATCTGTATAGCCCTAACCGGTTTGGCTCAGTGGATAGAGCATCGGCATGTGGACTGAAGGGTCCCAGGATCGATTCTGGTCAAGGGCAAGTACCTTGGTTGCAGGCACATCCCCAGTAGGAGGTGTGCAGGAGGCAGCTGATCGATGTTTCTCTCTCATCGATGTTTCTAACTCTCTATCCCTATCCCTTCCTCTCTGTAAAAAATCAATAAAATATATAAATATATATATATTTATTTCTCTGTATATATCTCTGTGTGGGGATGGGTTTTGTTTTGTGTCCCCCCCGAGATGGTGAAGCCCTAATCCCCAGTGCTTCCAAAATGTGACCTTATTTGGAAATAGGGTCTTTACGGAGGTAATACAGTTAAAATGAGACCATTAGCGTGGGCCCTACGTCAATATGACCGGGGTCCTTACCAAAAGGAGAAGTTTGGACCCAGAGGGAAGATGATGTAAAGATGCCCAGGGGGAAGACTGCCCTGTGGCTGGAATGATCCATCTACAAACCAACCAAGGACACCAAGGGTTCCCAGCAAACCAGCAGCTAGAGGAGGCAAGGAAGGACTCTCCCTGGAGCCTTCGGAAAAGCATGGCCCTGCCGACATCTTGATTTTGGACTTCTAACCTCCACAACTGTGAGACAATAAATTTCTGTTCTTGTGAGACCTCCGGTTTGGGGTACTTTGTTATGGCAACCTTGGGAAGCTAATATGGCTGTCTAAGCTTAACAAGGAATACCATAAATTATAAAATGTATCATATTTGGTTACATAAACAACTCATAGACATAAAAATACAAAATTTTAAAACAAAAAAATAAATTAGAAATTATTCTAACAAATATGATGAGGTGTCTGTATTCCTTAATAAATCAAAACTTTTACAAATTGTTGCAGAAAAAAATTTATAAGGACTCCAAAGAACATGAACAGACAATTCACAAAAGATAAAATATAAGGAAATATAGTAAAATAGTCAACTGTATTAGTTAAGCAGACAAGGATGCAAAATTGGAGCATTCAATTAGGCAACATATATAAAGAATTTCACTATGCTAAAGTACACAGATATTCTTTACATTGTGAGATAAAATATTATGAAGTCATTAAAATTCAAAATTATGTTGTTGATAATTTCTTTTGGCTATTTCTAACAGTAGGGGTGAGGATATAGATGTTAGTTATGTTCTGCAGTATATACTTTTATTAATTTTTTTACAGAGAGGAAGGGAGAGGGATAGAGAGTTAGAAACATCAATGAGCTGCCTCCTGCACACCCCCCACTGGGGATGTGCCCGCAACCAAGGTACATGCCCTTGACCGGAATCGAACCTGGGACCCTTGAGTCCGCAGGCCGACGCTCTATCCGCTGAGCCAAACCGGTTAGGGCATGCAGTATATACTTTTAAATGTGGTATGAAAAACTTTGTAAGTAGAGAAAATAAAAGTTAAAATACGTTTACAAAGACTGGTTAACCAATTCAAGAAATGTTTTTGATGTATAAGCTTGAAGCGAGGAACAAAATACAAACGTATAGTTTTAACTAAAAGCATAGAGAAGGCGAAATGGGAGGAGACCAAAATTTTCACAGTGGACTCTGGCTTATGACATTGTTCTTTCTCCTCACCCCCACCCCCCATTTTATTATTTTATTTGGAGGAGGGAGTAAGCTTTCCAATTTCTCAATAATGAAAATCTTTGAGAAACAAGAATAAAGTAAAAACAGTAAGATAGGGAATCCAACCAACGGTGTCATGGCTGATATGACCCTATGCAGAAACACAAAATGGTTCCCAGTCTTATTTGGAGACTGGGAGAAGCTGTGATTAGTCCGTGAAGAGCTGTATCAAGTAGTTCCCAAAATAGTATTACACATCCCCTCTCAAGAGCCCCTCAAGTCCCTGGTTGAGCAATCTCCCATTCTTCCCTCTGGCAGCTTTGCACCTAAGAAATAAATAATAACGAGGGTGGCATTTTCCATTTTTGTTATCGTCTATGTGGGTGGCACCTTCTCTTTCTTGTGTCTGCCATAGAATTCAACTTCTACAACTCAATAGAGGCTTAATAAATGCTTCCTGACCTTCTGGAACCTGCAAAACTAGAATTGGCAACGCTGATGAGGGAAAGAGCACAAAATATATGTATATTCCCCTCCAAATATGCTTAATTAGAGCTTCCCATCCAGTGCACTGTTTCATCTAATTCAAAACCAGTACAGTCTGAACAGCAGTAATGGAGACTCATTAAGTGCCATTAGCAGCAGCCACATCGCATGGACACAATAGAAACTAGCAACCATTCACAGCAACAGGTAACGTGCTACAATACAGACCTGTTAGACAAATAACCTGGTCACCCTCAAATCGGGTCCTCTGGCTTTTACAGGCACTTATTTTCTAAAGCATTATGTCCTATGAAACATATTTTAATTATATTCCTCAACTGCGAGCTACATTAATTTAATCTATCCTTTCAGTCATTCTGACACATGAAGCACATTCTTATCATTTTCGTTTCCCCTGTGCAAGGTTTGAGGATGGAGGGGAGACCAGGATGGGTTCTTGTTTCACGGTGGGCCTTTGGACAAAATATTTTAAAATGACATTATAATAGGTATAATTATAGTCATCATGACGATTGTAATCTTCAGTGAGTGGTCACTGTGTGCCAGGCATTTTCCAAAGGCTCTACACGATTCTCTTATTTCATCCACATCCCAGCCCTATAAGGTGGTCATTACTATTATCCCTTTCATGAAAAGAGGACAGGTCACATGGCCAGTCACGTGCTCGGTGACAGAGTCCAAATCCGCATTCAATGGCGTGAACCACTGTGCCCCTGCACCTCTCAGCAACTCAGCTGGGATCCAGGCGAAGTTCTCTGGGGCTCCTGGAGTCCCATGAAGTGCTAAGTGAGTTACACCAATCCTCCCCATGCTGGGCGGCGTTTGGCCACAAATGTTCCTCAATGCAGCTTCACGGCCAAATAATGACAGACCTGCTCAACCTATCACTCGACTGAGCCACAACGCACTTTATGTTAGTGTGAGGACTTCCTAAAAAATGTAGCATTTCCCAAATACCATGGACCAAACATGCTTCCTATGGAGAAATACCTAATGAACATCTTACTCCACAGCGCAGACAGGGAAATGCTGACTTATACCACTACGTCAAAAGGCAGCCAGCATTCCACATAGAGAAAGTAAGACATAAAACAGACCTAATATGTTCTCCTTTTCCACTTTCGCAGTTCACTTCATTCTGTAAGGACAGGGCTGATCTCTGCTCTCAAGGTGGGCAAACAAGCAGATAGCCTCCTGATCTCCTTGCCCTCCCTCTGCAAATGACTGTTCAGCTACCTGAGAAAAATATTCTCCCCTCCCTCCCTCCCACACCTCATTTTTGAGCTCCCCGAAATGACCTCAACAAAAATAATCGTGTAAAAGCAGGGCTGGTAAAATAGCACTATCAAGAGGAAACATTGATCATGTGTTGAAGTTAAATTAGAGCCTCCTAATTACATTGTAAAATCCTTGAAAGCATCTAGAATATTTTCCAGAAGCTACATATCCATCTACCTTCTAATACTTCTCTATTTGATCCCAAGAAAAAAAAAAAATCAGGAGCCCTGGACAGGTGGCTCAGTTGGTTGGAGTGTCATCCCATACACGGAAAGGTTATGGTTGGATCCCTGGTTGTAGTGCATGCGGGAGGCGACCAATCACATTGATGTTTCTCTCTCTCTCTCTCTCTCTCTCTCTCTCATCCACCCCCCCCTTGCTCCCTCCCTTCTACTCTCTCTACAAAACCAATGAAAAAAATATCCTCAGGTAAGGATTCACACACACACACACACACACACACGCACACGCACACACACACAATGAAGAAACACATTTAACTTCTGTTGATTTACTTCGAGCTACAAGAGCAGTTCTGGCCAGTGTTGTTCAGTGGTTGAGTGTTGACCTATGAACCAGGAAGTCACGATTCAATTCCTGATCAGGGCAATGCCCTGGTTGCTGTTTCGATCCCCACTAGGGGGTGTGCAGGAGCAGCTAATTAATGATTCTCTCTCATCATCGATGTTTCTATTCCTCTCTCTCTCTCCCTTCCTCTCTCAGAAATCAATAAAAACATATTTTTTTTAAAATGCATGCCAATGCATGCCATCCTCCCTATTTTAACCCAATGCTGGGTACCCACAATTAGCAGTACATCCACAATAGTTTGTATCCTACTAGTTTCTGAATGTGTTCACTCTTGCAACACATCTCCTCTCTCCTCAAACCTCTGAATGGACTCCCTGCACTGTCCCCGAAAGCACACATGCCCACAGGCACTCTCAGCTGGTCACTTTACTGTGAGATCCATGTTCCTAACCCCATGCATCTCCATCACACTGGCCATGTTCTCTCCTGCCCTGCTCCTCCATGAAACCCCTTCTCCAGGATTCCATGTTAGCAAATCACCTCCTCCCTCCTCCTGCAGCTTCTTGCTGGTGGATCATTTCCAAGACCACCCACACTTCTGTTATCACATGAAACAAAAGGAAAGAACTTTACTGTGTCCCCAAGTCCCTCCTTGCTTCCCTTCACAGTAAACCTTTCCACGAAAGCTCTAATTGATGTCTCCACTTCTTCTCAGTTCCACTGCACAGCTAACTGCTGGTCATGCGCCCTGAGATCCTCATGACTCTCCATGCAACCAGCATGGTACACTGGACCTCCTCCGGACCTCCCTGCAGCCCCCTGACACCCTTGCTGCTGCCTCAGGCGCCTGCATTTGCTGCTCCTTCGACCAGGTGCACCATGCCACCAGGTGTCTCTGCCTGGCCCACTGCCCTCAGTCTCTCCCCTCACCCACCTCAGAGCGATCTGCCTGCACCAGGCTACCCAAAACTGCCCAACCCACCCCTCAACTCTGACAGACCCCTTGCCACTATCGTTTTCCATCTCTATATATAAAAAGCCCGTTGCCATAACACCGTAATGCCGTAACGCCATAACGACCAAACAACTGGTCACTAGGAGGTGCATTGATGGGTCTTGCCAGCGCGGCAGACACTGGGGTCCCACCTCATGTGGCGGGTGGCGGCACGGCAGACACTGGGGTCCCGCCCCCACAGCGGTGCGGTGGGTCTGGGGTCTCACGAGTTTTCACACGCTGGGCCTCTAGTTCCTTTATAATAGTACTGTAACTTCTTCATGGCTCTTTTACTGCTGAACATTAAATTGCATATTTCTTTTATGTGTTTCCTTTATTTTTTTCTCCTCCACCCCCTCACTCCTCCACATGCACACACTAGTATGTAAGTCCTATGGAGGTAGGGACTCGTGTCTCTTATTCACCATTCATGTCCAGTAACTAGATTTAATAAACATGCATTAATTACACAAACATTACATGTTACTAGAGAACATTTTAGAGAATCCAAACCTCTGCATTTCAAAAGTAGATCTTTGTACCCTTTTAGACATTCTAGTAGAATCAGGTTTGGGTGGTAGTTTGGGGATGGAAAATACACTCATCTTTTACCTTTCTGCTGTCACTCGGATTCGTTCCTCACAACTACAATTCAGACCTTCCGTCTTCTCATGGAAATACTTTTCCACACACTGTTGTTCGAAATCGTGAAGTTTTTTCAGATCCTCCTTACTCAGGTAGAGTTCTGTGAAAATAAGTATGTTACACAAAAATAATCATGATTCACCTTTAATAGGAATCTGATACAGTGTGTGAGTGGCTTCTCTTCTACTTGTGCTGTAATTTGATAAACTGTAGCTTGTATGGTAAAAGTTTGCTGCCTTGTCAGACTGTATTCCTTGTATTAATGGAGATACAGGATATAGGAACAGCTGGAAACGTATGTCTGGGTCTTTCCTGTTTATCCTATTAACAGGCATGAGAATCTGAAGATGACTCATAAAAAACAGACACTTCCTCTTCAATATTTTAGTAGGTTAGAATGTTTTTACACATCAACAAAAATTCACTTCTGCTCAGTGGAAAAATCCATGTATAAATTTTGACTCCCCCAAATGGATGGTCCTTTTCTTCCCTGCCAACTGTTTTATCATTCAAAAGGACAATAAATAAGCTACAGGTTAAAATCAAGGCTAAAAGACAAAGCCTTTATCTGAAACTAACCTGGTAAGTGTAAGAAAGCTTGACCTTCTTAGGCTGAGTGTGCAAATACTAAATTCTACTGGAAAAAGATACCTTACTATCCGTCAATCACCAATGGAGGCTAGCCCCCTTCCCTGACAGAACTACAATTCAACTCATCAAAAGACACAGACAGCATTTGGTGATGCAACTCTACATCAAACTTCAACAGTCATTCAGTCTACAAACTTGGCTGTCACTCTGACCTAACCAGAAAAAGTACATCTTTTGAGCAAGTTCCCAGTACTTAGAAAATATAAAAATGGTGTTGAAAAGGGATAAAAGTGGGAGGGTCTCTTCAATCATTTCACTTAAACTAGGGAAACAAAGAACCATCAGAGTTCTCCAGAATTTACTAGAAGTGAAAGTGTTCCATTATTTTCCCATATAATAAGAGACAAACATATGAACTTCAAATTGAAAAACACAGCTAAAAGAAAACAATATCCAAGTGCATAATGTTTTCTGATTTCATTGTGTGGAAGATTCAAATACTAAAAAAATATATATATATATCCATTATCTCCCCAACTCTCAATATCTGTTTGCATTAAAGACTCTCCTATGAACAAGAAACTTTACAACTGTCATGACTTGAAACTCCTGTGCATTCCTGAGAGCAAGCAATCCACAGAAAAATTCCAGTGACCAGTGCCAATGGTGGCATGTGGAGCGTTCTTGGAACTGTCCGCCAGGTGGCACTGCTGCCCCATATGCACACATCTTGATCCTCAATACAGAGGAGTGGAAGCAATCTCACAAAATTCAGGACTTTTCCAGAGCTTGGAGTGAACAGAAAATTTACTTGAGTTTTATACCAGAATCATCCGATAAGCCCAGACCCAGATGAACCCAGATATGGTGCTAGGAAATCTGATCAAATCCTAGTTAATTCCGGGATCTCTCAAGTGGTTCACAATCTATTAGGTTGTGACAGTTCTGCAGCCAATGACTGGGATGGAGCTCTATTAAAAGCCTAAGAATTACAGTATAATGATAAGCCTTTTAATTCACTTCGGTTGTCTTTGACTTCCTTACAAAGACTGAATCTCTGGTGGGGGAATGGAAAAGAAAAAGAAATCTCCAAAGTGACTCGAGAGGAAAAATACTTCACATAACCAACAACCAGGAACAAAAGAATATCACCCTGTCAACCTTGCAGTTACACCTGTCCCCCTAAGGACTCACTGAAATGAGCAACCTCCTATCTGAAACTCCTGGAACCAGGTGTGTTTTAGTAATTAGAATTCTGCTTCCAGTTTTAGGAAAGTAAAAAAAAAGCATATATACCACAAATGAGTAAAACCCTTAGTTAGAGCAGTCCCTGCAATCAAACACATGACTATCTCTGCAGCAAAATCAATGAATATTCACACTACAGGGGTAAAGAGAATAAGACATTAGTCTTCTAAGCAACTTTTACCCAAATGAGTCTTCCCACAACCTACAAAGAAAAAAGACCTCCCATTTTCAGAGGTACTTTGGATTTGCAATTTGTGATAAAGCACTGTGGATTTATGCCACCTATTTCCTCTACAGAATTATCTAGAAATGGACCTGGTATCAATTGTGGGATTGCTTGAGAGGAACTACAGAAGATCTATAAAATCACAATAAGGAATGTTCTCTTGTGAGAATTAGTATGACAGTCACAGCATGCAGCCAAGATATGGTTAAGCAAAATGAACTAGAGAGATCTTAAAATATGTAGGCTTAAGCTTTGCAGAGAGAGAGTAAAAGAGAGAGAGAGAGAGAGAGAGAGAGAGAGAGAGAGAGAGAGAGAGAGCGCCCATTCTTCTGTATCCTGAGTGGTAGTACTTGGAGATGTGAAACATCTATTCAGAAGCACCGCCATGCTCAGAAGAACGAGAGAACTATGACTGGTTTATAAGTTAAACAAAATGTCTTGTTTATCGATTTTCCTTAGACCCGTAGTCGGCAAACTGCGGCTCGCGAGCCACATGCGGCTCTTTGGCCCCTTGAGTGTGGTTCTTCCACAAAATATCACGTGCAGGCGCACGTACAGTGCAATTGAAACTTCGTGGCCCATGCGCAGAAATCGGTTTTCGGCCTGGGCGAGTCTATTTTGAAGAAGTACTGTTGATATCTGGCTCTGTTGACTAATGAGTTTGCCGACCACTGCCTTAGACCATGAATTTCCAGGTCAGCAGAGAAAACACAGGTATTCCATAAATAACACCTGTGTAAAAACATAAAGCCTTTACACATTCAAACAGAATCTGTTCCTACCTATTCCATTCTTTCAAAGTACCAGTAAATCAAAAGGCACTATGATCACACAACGACAATGTGTTTCCCTAGACCCAGCTCTTCAGCTGACACTGGTGTCAGTGACTCCCCAGAGCCTTCCATCCTGTGCCCTGAATTTCACTGGCAATGCTCTGGTGTGCCTACACCTTGGCTCTCCACACCCTACTCTCTTCCTCCTGTCTCATCAATGAAAACTTACTTAATCCAACATCGCCCTCTTCTTGGTCACTTGGAGCTTGATGATGGCAAAGATGGCGAAGGAAGAGGCCAACATGGCTCAGCAGGATGAACGGTGGGGGCAGCCATGGCTTCTCGTGGTAGGTCATGATGTAGCGATAGCGATTGTACTTCCACAGTTTATTTGAAATGGATTTCATATCTACATAAACATTACTGTAAGTTGTAGAAAGAGAGGGACAATGTTTTAATATAGAACCCTGAAACAGAACAGATCTTTTTCTTTATTTTCAATCAAATTTTATGATTGATTCACCTGACACATTACCAGCAGCTAGTCAATGAAAATACTATCCATTGCATTTCTAATTCTTCTTGCACCCAACAAAATACATTAATCACCTTCTACAATAAATCATGCTAGTAAGGCCGAAACCGGTTTGGCTCAGTGGATAGAGCGTTGGCCTGCGGACTGAAAGGTCGCAGGTTCGATTCCGGTCAAGGGCATGTACCTGGGTTGCGGGCATATCCCCAGTAGGAGATGTGCAGGAGGCAGCTGATCGATGTTTCTCTCTCATCAATGTTTCTGACTCTCACACACATACACACACACACTGGAGTAATAATAAAGAAAAGGAGAAAGCCAGCTTAGGATAAGAGGATGGGGACATTTCATAAAGTAGATGAAGAAAATGGATGACTGGGTTTTAATAGTTCTCAAAGTGTGGTCCCTGAACCAGAAGCAACAGCGTCACCTAAAAACTTGTCAGAAATGTAAATTCGTGGGCCCTATTCCAGAACTATGGAATTGGGAACTCTAGCATGAGCATCATAGCAACTTGTAGCTCAGCAAGCCCTTCAGGTGATTCTCCTGCATGATCAAGTCTGAGAACCACCAGATTACATGCTACTGCCATTCCAGGTTTGACTACGGTCTGCCCAGCTGCAGGTAAAGATAGCCACAGTGTATTTCAGATTCTTGGTCATTAATTATAGGTACAGAGAATGTGGGAAGGGCCCCTAGACAAGTAGTCAGGTCTTGGCTTTCTCAGCATTCTTGGTCCTCAATTGTGTTCATCTCTAAAGTGAGGAAATAGGTTCATGGTTGGATTCTCAACCTCTCTTGACACCTGATGTTTTTGAGAAATAAAAATCTAATGCCCTTCTCTTAATATTACTTGATATATCAAAATATAGCAATAATTACTAATCACCAATAAGTTTTAAAGTTCATAAAATGCTGGAGCTACAAGTGATAATAGCTATCATATAATCTTGTAAAAAGCAGGAAGGTATGTCCTCCCCATTACATGCAACTCCTTTTTTCTCATTTATTTTGCCTCCCTCTAGCCTTTATCTTCTCTACTTTCTTTACTTACATTCCATACATTGATTTCCCTTTTCTTATATCTTCAGTACTTGGTATAAATTCAAGCAAACAAGAACACCAACTTGTCCTTGATGAGCTTTATGTCTATCTGAGAAGACAGATAGACATAAAAATACAATACATAAATTATAAAATATATTTGTATATGTTATATAAGTGGGTAAGAAAAAACGAAGAGTAAGGAGGAGCAGACATGCCAAGGAGACGATTGAAGGAAAGGGGGCTGCACTTGTAAATATCATCCTTAGATTAGACCTAATTTAAAAGGGGACATTTGAGCAAAGACTTGAGAAGGGGCGAGGAAATGAACCACACTGATGCCTGGGAAGAGCATTCCACACAGAGGGAACAGCAAATGTAGACACGCCTGTGTTGCTGAGGAGCCAATGTAGTTGGAGAGAAATGGATGAGGGGAAGACAGCATGATGTGTGATTTGAAAGGTAGAAGGGAAGTCAAATCACAGGGAGTCCTCTAGGTCATGGTAGGAACTTCAGCTCTTACCCAGAGGGAAATGGGGAGCCATTAAACAATTTGGAGCAGAGGAGTGACATCATTGATGTATGTTTGTAAAGGGTCACTGTGTTGATATTAGAATATAGGGCCACCACAGAAGCAGATGAATAAATTAGGAAGCTCTATGATAGCAGTGGGGTAGTGAGAGGTGGCTGGATTGATGATCTATTTGAAGGTAGAGTCAACAGGCATTCCTGACAGGTTTCAGTTGAAAGTACTAGAGGCACTGAGAATGAATCCAAGGTTTTCGGTCTGAACAAGTGAAACGATGGAAGTCTGACAGAAACCTGTAGTCTTCCTCATAAATTTGGGAAAGACTACAAATTACAATGCATAATTCCTTTCACTCCACTTTTATTTACTTCCATTTATTGTTTTTCTCTTCTCGTGCTCTACTGCCTTCCTAAGAGTAGTTTCATGCCCATATTTTGAAATACGGGTCACACAAGAACCAAAAAGGTTTCACACTCAAAATATATGTGAATCTACCCCAAATACCTGCTCCCATTTTTATTTCAACAAAATAACCATATTTCATTAAAATAACCTACTTGAAGAAAGCAATTAACAGGTTCACCATGATGATATATTGCACAAAGAGGTAGACAGCTTGGAGAAACGGAGTAAGAAAAGAACCAGGAGGGCAGGACGACTTGTTTGAACAAACTACGAAAAAACAAAAACAAAAAAAACAGCATTTAAAAGAAGGAGATAAGATGAATCAGAGCCCTATGATTCTAAGTAAATATTTAGCACATTAACTTAGCAGAATACCATACATTTTTTATATTTTTTAAGATTCAGGTGATTACTTTCCAGATTTTTATTTTACTCTGAGCATCTACAAAAGTTCAATTCTGTGGCTGATGAACTCTCCCACGCACCATCTATTTCTGACGCGTAGACTTCTCCGTACATCATCCAGTATGGCTCAAACACAATGTCCCGCGCGAGGCTCCAAGACGGGGGCTCCTTGGGCGAAAGGATGGCCTTGCGTGCCACTCCGAAGCTCAGCAGGACTATGGCCATTATGATCACAATGTAGAACATGTTTGCTGTCTGCAAGATAGTACCGCACAAGAATTTTACCACAGATTTGAAATTTATAGTAAGACAAATAAAACACTAGCAACCATCATGATTATACCTGCCAACAATAGGACTGTCTAGTCATTGACCAAAATGCCCTAGTCCATGCACAGCTGGCTTTCCTTTGGCTAAACCACTTTGTTTTTCGTGCACAGTTATGTGTTTCATGTCAACATGGTCTATGGAATAGCATAAATTTGCTAGTGGTAGAGAATCGTGCTTCTTTTCTTAAGAAGTAATGAAATGTGAACAGCTTGTGATTAGCGAATATCCAACTTTTCACCAACTGGGCCAGAAGTTAGAAAAAGTAAAATGTGGGGTTTTTATTTCCACAATTCTCTAAGGACATTTGTTAAATACAGGTGTGGGCAAAAGTAGATTTATAGGAGTTCATATAGAAAATAATACAATGATCTATACTAATAAACGGGGAATATGCTAATTATACCAGGTCAACTGGACATCTTCTGGATGTTTGACTTCCTTCCGGGCAGTTAGGGGTGATCAGGCAGGCTGGCAGGGGAGCAGTTAGGGGGTGACCAGGTCGGCAGGGGGGCAGTTAAGGGACAACCAGGCCAGCAGGGGGGTAGTTAGGGGGTGACCAGACTGGCAGGGGGGCAGTTAGGGGGCAACAAGGCCAGCAGGGGACCAGTTAGGGGGCAACCAGGCCGGCAGGGGGGCAGTTAGGGGGCGACCAGGCCGGCAAGAGGGCAGTAAGGAGGCGACCAGGCTGGCAAGCAGAGGCAGTTAGAGGCAATCAGGCAGGCAGGTAGAGTGGTTAGGGGCAATCAGGCAGGCAGGCAGGCGAGCAGTTAGGAGCCAGCAGTCCCAGATTGCAAGAGGGATGTATGACTGCCAATTTAGGCCCCATCCCACAGGCAGTTGGACATTCCCTGAGGGGTCCTGGATTGGAGAGGGTGCAGGCTGGGCTGAGGGACACCCCCCTTCCCTGGTGCATGAATTTTGTGCACTGGACCTCTAGTTAACAAATAATAATACAAGAATAAATTCTGTGCATCGTGTACTCATAACTGTAAACCCATTTTTGCCCCACTCTGTATGAGTTTGTGGTTATAAGAAAGCAGTGATGAAATGATCTTATTTTCTGTGCCTCTATAAGTAATTTCAAAACTTAAACTATTGAATGTGAACCATGAAATCAGGCAAAAGCATTGAAAAGAGCACCAGAATACACAAGCAGGCAGTACTCACCATTTTTGCAATCATGGTCACATAGGGACCTGCATGTTGGTTCACAGCAAAGAAGTCCAGAAGTCGTGAGAACCAGAATATGATGTCAATGCAGTAGATGAGCCTTCCCGCTGTGTGCAGAGGAGGGTCCCCCCACCGCAGGCCGAAACCAACCAAAAACAGGCCAGTAGCCACAGTTTCCATGAGGTTCCAGTACTCACTAATCCATACCTTTACCTTTTGAGTAAACTTTTCAGGTTCTGAACTACAGACCTAAAAGGAGAACAAACAGGGGAAACTTAGTGCATGGTATAATTCAAGACTCTCATCGATATCATCTTCTTTAATGTATCAACTGCTTCATTTAGACCAGTGGTTCTCAACCTTCCTAATGCCGTGACCCTTTAATACAGTTCCTCATGTTGTGGTGACCCCCAATTTCATTGTTACAAATTGAACATAATTAAAGCATAGTGATTAATCACAAAAACAGTATGTAATTATATGTGTGTTTTCCGATGGTCTTAGGCGACCCTTTGTGAAAGGGTCGTTCGACCCCCAAAGGGGTCGCGACCCACAGGTTGAGAACCGCTGATTTAGACGGTAATTTAAATGCTGTCCCAAAAAAAGATCACAAGAGGATTTTGGAGACTTAAGTTAGCCTTGGATAATTATTTAAACGATTCTATAAATATATTTAATGTCACTCTTACAGATAGCCAGCTATTTGAAACCCCAAACAGAAGGTTTTTTTGTTTGCTTTTTAAAAAAGTAGTGTTTCTAGCTTTCATTCTTCCTAAACTAACACAGGAAAACACCTAGACATTTTAGAACTTAACACTGCAATGGATCTATATAGCTGCAATTCCATTTCATGAGATACAGTTCAGCACAAAGAAGACTGTTTTGAAACCAAGGAATTCTGCAATCTGGTCCTACTACTGCTCTCTACTGAGTTGTTGAAAAATTACTCAGAATGTGATATTAGAACTCACTATTATAAGAAATTACCCTGCAACAGAAGATCAGACAAACTGAATGTAAAATAAACCTATTTTCCCTGAAGCATAAAAATGGTAGAATTCAGATAACGTTTTTTTCCTGAATTGTTTTCTAAAACCTATAAACCCAATAGTAACTAACAGACTATATAAGTATAATTACTCAGAATATGTTTTCTTAGTATATAACATTGGTCACATTAGCTCTAGGAGAAAATCAATGTATGTAAATGCATAGGCATAGAGGTACATATACATTGATATCTAAAACAGTCTAAGTTATAGCTCTATGTGATTGCAGTTATAACTGAATAGGAATATTCTCTCTCTCTCTTTTTAAGTGACTCATTGCAAACAAAAAACAAAAATTATATCTTGTTTTGTTTCTTGGACTACTTGCCCTAGAAGGATTTTCAGCTTCAATTTTCAAAGGTATTTAGCAGAATCTTTCGAAAACTATAAATGAATTCTTTACCTTTGTTCAACTTTGACCATTTACGTGCCACTCTGTAATGAACTGATAATAAGCAAGTAATGCTAGGCTATGAACAATCAATCTTACAAAAACAAAACAAAACACACATTTTCAGGAAATCAAAAAGTTGGACGGTCTAATAAAAATTAGATAGCATCTCTCTAGGACTGATAAACACACTAAGATGTCCTTGAAAACAACTACTTTCAAAGAACAGCAACCAAAAGAAAGTATTTGGTGAGGACAAAGGTTTGCAATCAGAGATTTTTCCCTAAATACCCTCCCTGCAGCACACAAATCAGAATCAGCACTGTCTGCCTGCCTCTCACCCGACCTGTCCATTTTCATCACCAGAGCCCAGAACACCTCTAGCAGAGGGATGCAGAAGACAAGGGGAGAAGGGACAGCTCACCTCCCTGACTTTCTCAATGGCGTTGGTGAAGATGTAAATGATAACGAGCCATTCCTGCACACTGGGCTGAGGCTGCATCTCCACCAACACAGTGAAAGTGAACAGCATGAGGAACGCCAGATACGCCATCTGTGAGGGGGACACACATTCCCTGGACGTGAGTCATGGTTGTAATAGAGGAGGCCGAGCAGACATGGACTGAGCTGGGCAGATAAGCACATGTGACCTTCAATGAGATAACGTGAAAATTCAACCTGGACCACCCTCTGGTTATTGATAACCTAATATCAAGGAAAACACAAGAACCCAGCTATCTATTCTAGGATTAAGTGACAGGTGTGAAAGTCATTGTTTCAAATGCATGGGAAGGGGTCACTGTCTTGTCCTGTAAGCTTCTGACCAGAATTTCTGGAACACTGCACATTCCAGAATGGGCATTTTCAGGCTAACAGCAAGCCCAGACTGACTCACACACCTTCCCCTCCATTTAAATATAGAAAACGTGTGTGTGCTAACCACACCAAATGAGTAGTGTGAGTATGTGCCTATTTCCAAATATAATACAACATGGCATTTACTACTGCTGGGACTTTTGCTTTATGTTGATTAAAACATTCTGGTTAGTGGAAAAGTATTGTCCAGCTTTAATTACATTAAAGATTGTTGATGTTTTGATTTCAGCACTTGACCTGACACAATGGTAGACATTCAAGAATATGTTTAATTACTAACTGGGTATATTAAACATATATTTCCAAACTCTTCAAAAAATTAAAATACAGTAAACACACACATACGTATGTACTAGTGATAATAGCTTTGTAATCTTTTCCAACATTTTACCTTAATATATATTCCCAGACGTAAAAGAGCTGAGCACACACATTTAAAACTGACACATTACCAAATTGCCCACCAGAAAATTGCTATGATAACTAACAATGAGATGGGGCAGCCCTTTATATAGCTTCAGAGACAATACACAATGCTAGCTGATCAACATTTATATTAAAAATCCCAGGTAGGTAAAGAGAAAAATGGGTGTATGTGGGTGTTTGTTCATCTTATTTTTAACTTACATCCCTATTTATAATATCTTTTTTACTAGTAGCCCCACCTAAGTTTTATCAGTCTTCTAAGTTTAGTTCTACATAGAGAACAGTTGAAAGCACTTTTGATTTACAATAGTGATAGTATATACCAGTGGTTCTCAACCTTCTGGCCCTTTAAATACAGTTCCTCATGTTGTGACCCAACCATAAAATTATTTTTGTTGCTACTTCATAACTGTAATGTTGCTACTGTTATGAATCGTAATGTAAATATCTGATATGCAGGATGGTCTTAGGCGGTCCCTGTGAAAGGGTCGTTCAACTGCCAAAGGGGTCGCAACACACCGGTTGAGAACCGCTGGTATATACAATAGGTGGTATTTTAGGCAGGCAGGGTGGATATTACTGCCTATGAGCTCAAGAACTACAGTAGAAATGCCTATTCAAGTTAAGATAAAGTCTATCAATTCTATACTTCCCTGGGTCTCTGTCTCTAAGTCTGAATATGTTTGATGACCCCTAGGGATGTAAGATAATAAATTTGTTCTATCAAGCAGTTATTTTTTACATTTTAGTCATTATTTCATGGTGGTCAGACACTGTTGATTGTGATATTGCTTCTGACTCTTTCTCTTCCCAGTTTTTAAAAAAGATGTAAAAATGTTTACATTTTTGCTTTTTCATCATAACATTTATAACAACACACTGTTTAAATAAAGCACACACGCTGTAACCTAGCATAGCAACCTGACAGCCAAGACTAAAATTCCCGTGCTCACCATTGGTTATGGTGGGAAGCTGTGGCTGGCTTATTTGTTCTAGTTGTAAGCAGTTTTTTTGGTTGTTCCATTTGCTTTGCTCCTGTCTCTAAGAGTTCGTAAGCTGTGAATTTCTAAGGAAAGAAATATTTGAATACTCTTTCTCCAATGATGGGGGTATGGTTAAAATTCTCTCAGAGCTACTATCATAGTCTCTGGGATATTTTATTTCATATTCACAAAAATGGTGAAATACCATTTGAAAGAGATTTGACTTTGGAAAACGGATGAAAATCATTCAGAGTTATGTCCTTACTCAATAATTATATAAAATCCATGTGCAGTTGAGCAAGTAAATATTTTGAAATATAACACATTAAGACAAATTTCCTTTTACAGTCCCAATTCAAATGTTTTAAATTTTGGCCATGAGCAATTTATGTATAAATAAGCATTAGAAAAATAATGCTATTAAGTAAAAGTTAAAAGCAATCAATACATTGAAAGTACAGGTCAGGCTTTCTCTGTATCTCTGTCATCCATAACAGGTTTTGTATTTGTTCATACAATTAACCTTCTACACTTTAACTGTTCTCTATATATTTATAAACATATCTTGAAGGAAAAAAAACACACTTGCATTTTCTAGATTACACACTATTCCCACAGGGGAAAAATCGACTGAACTGCTGACTTTTTTGCTCCAGCTGGGGAAAAGAATCGACCTCACCACCGTGGTTAATCTTATCGTGCCACTAAGCTTGACATGCTCAGTCCCGGCCTGCCAATGGGACGCACTCAGCTCTCGAGAAAGAAGAACATGCTTGTTCCCTCACTCCCAAAGAGGGAGAGCTCTGTGCTAACTTTTACTCACCTCCCTCCAATCTTCTTTTCTACTCTTTGGTCCTTCCCCCGGCCCCCTTTTTTACTGCAATTCTAGATTTTATCACAAGTTGACAAATCAGGCATATCACCAATGTTATCATTAGCGATTAACCATCGTAAATTGTTACGATGAAACCAACCGTATAAAACCAAAACTTGACAATTGGAGCGCTGTAGAACTCATAGACCTTCCTGGTCAAGGGAAGGGTCTGGGGACCACTCTTAACAACAAAGTGATGGTTTTCATCTAGCTTCTCATCAGGGCCCCTCTCCATATCACAGTCTTTCTGTAAAATAAACAAATAATTTATTGTCAGGGGCTTATCTAAAATATGAGCATACTCAAAAAAGATCATAAACATGTAATAGACATATCAGAAATTAATTGGGCACCCACCTGCCAAATTATAATCTTAATCTTCGAAGGAAAGGAAAGTACATGTATTAGATAAGTCTTTGACCAGGTAAGGAACACAGGGTATTCCTGAAATGCAATCTGAGTCTCTAATAATCAGACCTACTCAAACTTAGGGTAGTAGCAAGAATTTTTAAATGGCCCCTGTTCCTGATCCATTTAGTCTCCTTTATCAGTATTTGGAACCTATGGATATTCATAAAATTCCCACAAAATCAATAACCAATAATATAACTATTTTCAGCCTATAGGAGGGCAAAATTGACAATCCTGATAACACATCTGTTCCAATTCCTAAGAAAGTTGGATGCTGAGTTAGTTTTTGGGATTCTGGCTTCGAGAGCTTCTCCACTCCTTTACAGCAAAGGTTCTTTCCCTGAAGTTCATGGACCCTATGAACTTCATGCAAGTATTTGTGTTGTACATGCGTTTTTCTGGGGAAAGCATCAAATCTTTCATCATTTTCTCAAAAGGTGTGTGTCAGCCCAAAGGGATTAGCCCTGCAGGTGATGAGTAATATGTACCTGTGTGGCAGAGAAGTGTTTGCGTGAAAAGTGACCATACAGGTGCCCACACAGGAGAGCCTTTAGAAATAGGGGCAAAAAGAAATAAAAAGAAAAAAGCACCTGCAGCCTGGTTGCTTTTGCAAAGAGGAAATTCAGGGATAATGAAAAAGAAGCCAACGAGATTTCACCCCCACTCTACAGAGTTTTGTGTGGTTTTAATTTTTAAGCAGGAAATGCATTACTTTTCTGATTTTTTGAAAATTAAATAAAAAGAAATACTATTCAATGCCTCTCAGACTAGTACATTTCTTCAATCCATCCACAAAAGATCTCTCTCTAGCATTAGATCCACAAGATCAGCAACAGTTTTTCAAGCTAAGAAATAAATCACGTTTTGCCTGTTGTCCATATAAATGCAGGAAAATGCAATTTTGAGGCGTCAGCATCTAGCAGGGTTATGTCAATGCCTGATGTGAGTGTCATTCACGTCACGTTGGGCAGAAGTGGGGTTGTGACTTAGAGGTGCAGGAACAGACCTGGTTCCTGACAGGTCTAAACCAGCCCACAGTTAAAATGGCTTAGAACATATTACAAAGTCATCATTTACTATGATTTTAATGACATCACTACCACTGCAGAAAGACCCCAGAAAGCAATTTAAATAATGACCTTGTTATTCACTTCCCTTACTATTTTTTCCAGGAGTGTTTCATTAGGTCTTTAATTACTCTTGGCATTTTGATATGGATTATGAAGTACTAATTGATCCTAACTCTGAGCTGAGTTCAAAGATGTCATCTTCTATAACAACAACAAAACAAAACAAAAACATGGGAGTATAAATTTAAATTCAGGACTTTTTTCCCTTAGAATAGGTAAACACCAGAATATTTTTCTTACCTTTTATTCTACTCAAATCTCATTCTCTCTCTCTCTCTCTCTCTCTCTCTCTCTCTCTCTCTCTCTCTCTCTCGCCTCCCCCATCATCCTCTCTCCCTCTTCTCTTCTCTCTCAAATAGGAATCCGATACCAGCAAACACACAGAATAAATTTATAACTACAAAAATAAGCTCCACTACAACTCATGTTTACTTTCTACTGTATTACAGTCACCATTCCCATTTAATGATGCTCTAAGAAAAAATACATTATTATTCAATTTTTAAAAATAGTTTTGTGATTCAGCAATATGTCTAAGACTAAGCTCATCTTTCCTCTTCAAAACCTGCTCTTTTCCCAGTCATCCCTAGATCACTCTAAAGATGGTCTTGTTTTAACCATCAACATCTCAGTAACATTTGCTATCTCCCTCTTGCCCAGGTCCCATGTTCAGGTCCTGTTTGACCCTTCGTTTAAAATCTCTCTTTTCTTCTCCACGCCCATTGCTACTAACCCTGGATAAAACCCTTATTACTTCTCACCTGGATGGTCACACTAGCTTGTTCTCTCCCTGCATCCAGTAGTCTTCTTGATGCATCATCCTATACACTGGAGGCAGAATAATTTTCCTAATAGATCACCTTGCCACTCTGGTCATATATGGTCACTGGCTCATCATTACCTACAGAATAAGAACCATATTCCTTCACAGGATATGCAAGAGTCTCCATGACCTAGCCTCACGCTGTCCCAGCCACACCTGCAAATATTCCCTCCTTGTTCCACATCCACCATAACCTGGACTCTAACCACACCATACAACTTATGATGCCTGACATACACCTTGCATGTCCTGCCTCAGTAGTCTCCCTCCACTGAAAAGCTGTTTTCCCTCTCCATATCCTCAAGTCACAGTTCAAACACTACCTCAATCATGAGGCCGCCTTCAGAAATGGGATATTTTGCTTAATTATACATAGGAGTTAATTAAACTTATCATACATACTATACTTGGCCATTCTATAATGTGATTGTTAAATAAATAAACTTGGTGCATGTGTGCACTGTGTGCAGTCAATACCATGAGAACTCAGTTTACGACGACAGTGCACTAACCATACAAGCATTCTCCTTGGTACTGCTGGGGTTCTGGTCACCATTATGCCACGTGAACTGGAAATCCTGGGACTGGGGAACATGGGACATCTCCGCTTTGCTTTTAAATTCCAACGTCAAAATGGTGGGTGGCAAAAGAATACTTATGATGATCTTTAAAAGAAAACAAAGCAAAATACGTAGTAGGGGTTAAAAAAGGCACAGTATTATTCAAATAACAAAATTAAGATTTTAGTGTATATAAAATGTCAGATATCCTGACTCTATACATACTTTTTAACTCAACAATTCCAATTCTAGAAGCAACTCCTCAGAAATACTCATGAATGCATATATGGATAGAGATGTTCGTGGTAGGGTTATTTGTGATAGGAAAAAACTGATGTCAACATAAATGTACACCTATAGAGGGTAGCTGGTGTGGGACAACCTAACAGTGAAACACCATATAACCATTAAAAAGACAAAAGCAATTTTGAGTATGATGAAAAGGTATCCAAGTTATATTAGGTGAAAAAACCAAGTAAGAGAATAATACAGCATGATTCCATTTTCGTAAAAAAAAAAAAAAAAAAAAGACATATACATATATGCATATATATTCATTTAAAGGTTTTAAAATACATACATAATAATCCCCTGTATCCACAATTTCACTTTCCGTTTACCCACAGTTAACCATGGTTGAAAATATTAAATGAAAAATTCCAAAAATCAAACAATTTATAAGTTTTAAATTACACACCATTCTGAGTAGCGTGATGAAACCTCAAAATATCCCACTTTGTCCCACCAAGGACATGAATCATCCCTTTTTCCACATAGAGGAGTCTATGTGGAGTAATTTATGATTGACTTCTACTTATTTCTGCAATCTCATTAGTGGAATTAAAATGTGCAAGCTCTTTTACATGTTTTATATCTTATATCTCTTATTTCTTTGTGTTTTCTATAGTGTATCCACCAAAAAAAAATACTTTTAAGAACAGTCATTCTATTTGGGACACACCACATTTTTAAGATCTGTAGGAAGAATAAAATTAAAATATAAAATATAGTCTTACAGCACTCTTAATGCTCAGGCTTTATCCCTTTTTTTTCAGTTTCATAAGCACATGCATTTCTTCTTTAAAAATTTATTTATTTTTATTGATTTCAGAAAGGAAGGGAGAGGGAGAGGGAGAGATAGAAACATCAATGAGAATCATTGATTGACTACTTCCTGCATGCCCCCTAGTGGGGATCAAGCCCAAAACCAGGCATGACCAGGAATCAAACCATGACCTCCTGGTTCATAGATTGACACTGAACCACTGAGCCATACCGGCTGGGTAGCACATGCACTTCTTAAGCTTAACCATAATCTAAAGCTGTAGGCTTAGGTTTAATGTCAAAAGTTAAATGTCTTTAGTAGTTAAGTAATTACTCTTGATAATTCAAGATGAGAGATGAGGCCAAACTGTAATAGAACAGAAGAATTTGGAGATAGTGGTGTGAACAAGTGTATTTGAGGGCACCTTTATAAAACAGCCATTTATTCCCTGAAAGATCAAATTGAATGAACAGAATAACAGAAACTGCTAATTTTATTTAGTTTGTTATCAGTTGCTATTCTGAAGCTGAGCAAAATTTCACTAAAAAAATCTCATTTATTTCTGTTGTAATTATCAGTGACAGCAAAGTCTGCTACCAATGTGATCTTGCATATGTTTGCATATGTTTTTAACGTCTTCTAGCCATCTCCGTGAGAATGCCTTTGTGATGGGACAGAGCTGGTACGATTATCCCACTTTTTAAAAGAAACTGTGGTCACAGGAGACAAAGTAGTTGTTAAGTCTCAGCTCATCTTTAAGAATCAATGCTATTAACTGGTTTTCTGAAGATATTCTTCTGGAACAAGGAAAAAAACTGAACCCAAGAGTACAGACCTCCAGACAAAATTAATATTAAATTCTATAAAGCAAGTGAAGGTACCTTTAACCAAGAGATCTTCCTCATTTTCAGACGCCCCATCCACATGTCCGTCAGTAGCATTTGGGTGCAAGTGTGTGAAACAAAGGGCCGTAGCCCTCCGGACACGGCCAGTTTCAAACAAGTAGAATTGCTCCAGTTCTTGAGTTCATAGGTCAGCAGCTTCATGGCCATTCTCTCATTCTGCTTGAATGCCTTTTCCAGCACGTCCAAGGCAAGCTGGCCAAACTGCCTGTAAGGACACAGTGGTGAGTGACCAAAACAAATGCAGGTGAGAAGCCTGGAAACATTCGAAAAGATAAGATCAGAGACTCGGAAGAGAGCAGACAGCAATTTAACGATCTCAGTTTGCAGAAGTGATTGTCAAGGGATTGCCGCTCAGGAAATGGACAGTTGTCCCTTTCTTGAAGGAACAGAACCAGAGGGCTTACTTCCATGTGACAGAGAATCTGTCCACACCAGGAGTGCCTGAGCTATGCCTGGAAGAAGCCACTTCACACCACAAAACAGGCAACACAGAGCTTGGTGAGGGCTCCCTGATAAGACCTACTAAAGAATTTTTTACAGAAAATACTGTTCAAAACTGGCTAGCAATTAAGGGAAACTGTGGATCTACTTTTTAAAAAAGATTTTATAAAATATATAGATGACTTCAGGAAGAACCAGACCTAGAGACATTTTTTCTGGAATTTTCTGGGAGGTTGTTTTCACTGAAAAGTAGACACTGTCATTCTCTGGAACTTTTTAAATCAAAATTATAAATGTGTTTCTATTAACTTCAGCTTCCATTTTCCTCACTACTATAGTGCTTTCATAATAAAAAAAAAATCAAAAATCATTTCTAACCTTTCTATCTTCCAACATCACACTCTGGTTCTTTAATATATAATACATTTATTTGTTTTTCTGCCTGAGAGATACTTGAAGTAAACCACAAGTTTGAATTTAACTTAGTATCCAAGAGTTTGAGAGTTGAGAGGGACTTTCTAAATCATTAACTGGACATTTTGCAATGAGGAAACTAAAGTCCCAAAATCTACTCAACTGACTTGCCCAATTAGTAGACAGCTGCACTAGAATTAGAACCCAAGGCTCCTGACTTGAAGTTCCATCTCTCTTCCCTTTCTTCCACAAAGCTGCTTAAAATACCTAAAAACCTTATTTATAGGATAGTGCGTGAAATGCCAGGGCAACAGGTCCACTCATCTCACAAGTTCTAAGGTGAGGGAGATAAAAGTGTCTAACCGTTCTAAGAACTGTCGATGTTTAGTATGTAGTGAAGAGAGAACTCCTACTTTGAGTAATTTTTCATCTCTTCCGAGGCATCATCCACCATGTTGCTCTCCTTAGCCTCACGGGCCATGGCTCGGTAGAGTATATAAGCAATCACCGCCTTGACCATGGCCTCCACTCCGTGCTGCCAAAAGAACATGGCCATCTTCTGCCTTTTCATCAGCACAGCCCAAACCAGCAGGTCATTGTAAGGGTAAATAAAGCCAGTAGACTCAGGGTCATCGGATATATTTTGTTCTTTTGACTTCTTCCTTGATTTATGAAGGACTACAGGCTTTTCCTGTTGGGAAATAAAATAGGAAAGGTTTCTAAATACTCAGGTACATGATGTTCTACATAATGAAACAAGTCAGGTATCCTAGAGATGTAAATAATAATAGAACTTTAGATCCCGCATATAAGTGAAATCATATCATATTCTACAGAACAATATAGATAAACAACAGAAACAGGCTCACAGATACAGAAAACAGAAAGATGGTTGCCAGAGGGAAGGGAGGGCTGGGGAACTGGGTGAAAAGGGTGAAGGGATTCAGAGGTGCAAACTGGTAGGTACAAAACATTCACGGGGATGAAAAGTACAGCATAGGGAATATAGTCAATAATATTGTGATGTGTGGGGCCAGGTGGGTACTGGAATTATCAGGGAGGAACGCTTTGTAAAGTGGTTGTCTGACCACTATGCTGTACACCTGAAACTAATACAAAGTAATACTGAATGTAAACTGTAATTTAAATAAATAATTAATTGTCAAGAGCAGTTAAAAAATATAATAGAACTTTATAAACCAGAAACCAAAACTTTGGCCTCTAAAGTAATCTATTGTTTGTTGTATCTAATAGTTCCAGGGTCCCTAAGCTGAGATACGATAAGTTCATTTAGTACAACTTAAAACACTACACCTTTGGAACAGAACCACTGAATATGTGACGACTTTTAATTCCCCAAGGAAATGGGTTGAAATAACAAACTGGATAAGTGGCAACTATTAAAAAAAAAACTCTAGCCCTAACCGGTTTGGCTCAGTGGATAGAGTGTCAGCCTGCGGACTAAAGGGTCCCAGGTTCGATTCCGGTCAAGGGCATGTACCTTGGTTTCAGGCACATCCCCAGTAGGGGGTGTGCAGGAGGCAGCTAATCAATGTTTCTCTCTCATCAATGTTTCTAACTCTCTATCCCTCTCCCTTCCTCTCTGTATAAAAATCAATAAAATATATTTTTTAAAAAACAACTCTAACCTCACCTGACAAATGATTCATATCCCCTTAGAAAAATGTCATTAATGTTGCCAACATGCATCCAAATAGATTGGTTTTAAGTTTTCTTTATTCTGATTATATTCCTCTAGTGAGGGGAATGGGTAACGATGAAATACTATTCTCCACCTGGTAAACCCATCATTTATAGCTCATCTCAAATGCTGCTCTCTAACCTGCCATGTTCATCTGTAACACTGCGTATGTGTCTCAATAGCAATGTCCATCATACTGCAGTATGGATATTACTTTGAGGGGGGGGGGGAGGAGCATTTCTCAATTATCATTATATTTTCCCTAACCCACTTGCAGTCCAAATTCAACCAAGCACCCAACATAGTGCCTGGAAACTAATAAGATTCAACAATTCTTTTTTATTAAATGGGGGGGGGGGGGTAATAGCAAAAATTATAACAAGATTCCTCTATTTCTATAAATAAAGGAAGTTTGTATTCGTTGATGATAATTAAGGGTAATTTTATTTTAAAAGATTTTCATTCTAGGAGCTGTGGACGGCAAATCTCTTTCAGCCAATATAGGAACCATTTATATGGAAACTCTTGAGCAACGCATTCATCCCCAGAGGCAAGTGGGACTGAGGTTGTATAGCAAGAGGGAGAATAACCAAAAAAAGAGAAAGGGAAATAACAACGCTGTGTACATGCGCGTGGGCGCACACATTATCATTTTCATACTGTAACATTAAGCTAAAATTAACTGTAAGAAAGCCTCAAAGGAGGAAAATTAAGATGCAAAAGAATAGGGAGAAACCAAGATGGCGGCATAGGTTAACGCCGGAGTTTGCTGCTTTGAACAACTACTTCAAAAGTGAAACTAAAACACGGAACGGACATCACCCAGAAACACAGGAACGCTGGCTGAGTGGAAGTCCTACAACTAGGAGGAAAGAGAAACGCATACGGACACTCAGAGGAGGCGCAGTGCTGAAGTCAAATTCTGAGGTGCGGAGTGCGTGGAGCGGGCTGGCAGCGGAGGGTGCGGTTGTTGTTTTCAATCGGGAGGGAGTCGCAGACTCTGAGCACCAGATCCGGGCGAGTCTTTAGGGACCCAGGCTCAAACGGGAGAAGTGGACTGTCTGGCTTCGGTCAGAGCGAGTGCAGCTTTCTCTCCGAGCTTTGCAGCGGGTGCTGGGACTCAGAGAGGCAGAGCCCCTGGGGACAGGACTGAGAGCCGCCATAACTGCTCTCTCCGGCCCACCCTGTTGATCCTGTGCGACCCGCCCCGCCCAAGCCCTGCACAGAGGCATTTGCCAGATAGCCTCAGGCAAAGGCTAGATTAGCACCTCCCTAGAGGACAGAAGTTCTCTCACTGCTGACACAGCTGATTCTCATAGCCACTTGGCCTGGAGGTCAAACCCTCCCTGGAATTAGCTACAACAATCAAGATTTATCTATAAGACTCCAAACAAAGACCACTAGGGGGTGCACCAAGGAAGCATAACAAAATGCGGAGACAAAGAAACAGGACAAAATTGTCAATGGAAGAAATAGAGTTCAGAACCACACTTTTAAGGTCTCTCAAGAACTGTTTAGAAGCTGCCGATAAACTTAATGAGATCTACACGAAAACTAATAAGACCCTCGATCTTATATTGGGGAACCAACTAGATATTAAGCACACACGGACTGAAATAACGAATATTATACAGACGCCCGACAGCAGACCAGAGGAGCGCAAGAATCAAGTCAATGATTTGAAATGCGAAGAAGCAAAAAACATCCAACCGGAAAAGCAAAATGAAAAAAGAATCCAAAAATGCGAGGATAGTGTAAGGAGCCTCTGGGACAGCTTCAAGCGTACCAACATCAGAATTATAGGGGTGCCAGAAGATGAGAGAGAGCAAGATATTGAAAACCTATTTGAAGAAATAATGACAGAAAACTTCCCCCACCTGGTGAAAGAAATGGACTTACAGGTCCAAGAAGCGCGGAGAACCCCAAACAAAAGGAATCCAAAGAGGACCACACCAAGACACATCATCATTAAAATGCCAAGAGCAAAAGATAAAGAGAGAATCTTAAAAACAGCAAGAGAAAGAAACTCAGTTACCTACAAGGGAATACCCATACGACTGTCAGCTGATTTCTCAACAGAAACTTTGCAGGCCAGAAGGGAGTGGCAAGAAATATTCAAAGTGATGAATACCAAGAACCTACAACCAAGATTACTTTATCCAGCAAAGCTATCATTCAGAATTGAAGGTCAGATAAAGAGCTTCACAGATAAGGAAAAGCTAAAGGAGTTCATCACCACCAAACCAGGATTATATGAAATGCTGAAAGGTATCCTTTAAGAAGAGGAAGAGGAAGAAAAAGGTAAAGATACAAATTATGAACAACAAATATGCATCTATCAACAAGTGAATCTAAGAATCAAGTGAATAAATAATCTGATGAACAGAATGAACTGTTGATTATAATAGAATCAGGGACATAGAAAGGGAATGGACTGACTATTCTTGGGGGGGAAAGGGGTGTGGGAGATGTGGGAAGAGACTGGACAAAAATCGTGCACCTATGGATGAGGACAGTGGATGGGGAGTGAGGGCGGAGGGTGGGGCGGGAACTGGGAGGAGGGGAGTTATGGGGGGGGAAAAAAAGGAACAAATGTAATAATCTGAACAATAAAGATTTAATAAAAAAAAAAAAAAGATGCAAAAGAATAATCAAAGAGAGAAGTAAAGGAGAAGGAAGTAGTCATATCCAATTAGCCGCAGGGAAAGGGTATGAGGGTTTGGTGTTGGGTTAACAATTACATTTTTCATACCATCCCATGGACTGCCTTCCCGAGTCACCATCCGGACCAGGTGGCAGTAGGAACAAGGAAGACAGGCTGAGGTGCCAACCCCGGGTACTCTTTAGTTCCCAGTGCCCTGTCCTAGGCCTTTGCTCATTGTTATAAGGCAGCTCCGTTATGCTTTCATTTGCACCATCTGTGTATGGTACTTGTTAATGGGTCCTCTATTTGTATCTCCCTTTCTCTAATTTTAAAGGAAGAAATGGTCTCAGTAGGCAAGAACAATTTTCTTTTCAAACCTAAAAATAAGAAACAGTACCTTGAGTTTGTACGGCTGGGCGGTTCTGATGAACTGGGAATGCTGCATGCTTTCTGCAGATTCCTTTCTCTTTCCTGAGGCACATCTCCCGGGCGCAGGGGGCTGCGAAAGGCTCTGAGCAAAAGCTGGTCACTCGCTGGCATACAGGATTTTATTTTTAAAATAAAACAAAAGGGGGGAAAGAAGATTATAATGATGACAATTAACACTGTATTTCTAGACAGTAATGAAAACCAAATAATAGTATTGTGTCCTACCAAATAGCCCATGGTATTCTCTCATCCGGGATTAATAAGTAATCATTAATCAGATTAATTACTCACTGACCCAAAAAGAGCCTCCCATGATCTCCTTCTTATTAAGGGCACTGTTATTTCCTAACACCTTAGGAAACGTGCTCTTTTGTTCCCTGTTATGGATCTGCATTCCTTCTCAATGTGGAAATTCCATTAGAAATCAATGGATGTTCCATACCTGGAACAAGCTCAGAATAGGCAATAAAGATACACAGTTCTGATAAGGAAAAGTCCCCACTCACAAACAGCTGCCAGGTTAAGGTTAAGTTAGGAAGTTGTGGAATCTCTCCACGTGTTATATAAGATCGCCACTGGAATTCCAGTGGCTCAGCACAACAAAACTCATTGCATTGCCCTAACCGGTTTGGCTCAGCAGATAGAGCGTCGGCCTGCGGACTGAAGGGTCCCAGGTTCGATTCCGGTCAAGGGTATGTACCTTGGTTTGCGGGCATATACCCAGTGGGGGGTGTGCAGGAGGCAGCTGATCGATGTTTCTCTCTCATAGATGTTCCTAACTCTCTATCCCTCTCCCTTCCTCTCTGTAAAAAATCAATAAAATATATTTTTTAAAAAAACTCATTGTGTGAACCTTTAATCAATGAGAAAGAAAAACAAAGAGAAACATTGTAAAGGGACAAGTATAAAGTTTATGGTACAAACCCTAGGCTTTGAACTATTTTATTTATTTTTAGTTTCTGTTTTATGGATATAAATTAGACATAAAAGTGATGGGGTGAAGCCTTTTTAAAGATAATACTCTACTTATTATTATTGTGATAAAGAATTAATTAGTATCATCAGTGATAATCATGAGAATTATTATTAACAGTTACCCGATACCCACTATGAAAAAAAACCTAAAATATGGGTTTTTTCAGTTATTGTTTTATTTACTCCTTTGATAAATTTACAAAAGGAGTATTGTTATTCCCCTTTTATAGATAAGGAAACTGGCACACAGAGAAGTTAAGTTTCTTGCTCAAGATTACACAGCTACTAATGAGCAAAACAAAGCTTCAATTCCAGATCTCT